>NW_026606188.1:21577500-22961250 GCF_029834395.1 Sorex fumeus
TAGCCAAGATGTGGAAACAGTCCATTTAGCAAGAGAATGACTAATAAGTAAATGCTGGTATTTCAATTTTGATGAAATACTACTCAGTAATAAAAGAGTGAAAAATTACTACAATGTGACACTGAATAAATCAAAGGTATTGTCTTGCATAAAATAACCGTACACAAAATAATAGACTCTCTCTCTCTCTCTCTCTCTCTCTTTGGTTTTGGCTACACCTGGAGATGTTCAGGGGTTACTGCTGGCTCTGCACTCAGGAATTACTCTTGGTGGGCTCGGGGGATCATATGGAATCCCACGGATTGAACCTCATTTGGCCGTGTGCAAGACAAACGCCCAACCTGCTATACTATCACTCCAGCCCCCAAATAATCAGTTTTTTCTAAGTGAAGCTTGATACTTTTTATTGACTTAAAACTTACTTAGAAAAATGCAGGTGCAGAGAAAAGGAAAGGAATATGCGTTCAAGAGAGAACAGGAACTTGAATGAGCAAGTATGCAAGCCAACAGAAAACAAGACACACAGCCAAGAAAGTGGGATTATGTGCTCAAAGATAATGGGCTTAAAGAGAAAACCTACAATATTTATTTTGAAGTAAAGTTCAGGAACAGGAAAATGAGTTATGGATAGAAGTCAGAATGACGAGTCCGTTTAAGGGGAGGTTATTGGCTAGGAAGGAACATAAAACATCTGTGGTATTGTGTTGTGGGTTCATAAGAAAACTTAAGAGTCATATAGGATTAGTGCACTTTATTTTAGTTGTTACACCCAGTGGTGCTCAGGGCTTACTCCTTGCTCTGCACTCAGGGATCTCTCTTGGTGGGGCTTGGATCACATGGGGAGCCAGGGATTGAACCTCGGTGATAGCATGCAAGGCAAGTGCCCTATAGGCTGTGCTATCTCTCTGGCTCCATGCAATTTGTATATCTGTTACATTAAAAAAAAAAACTTAACAAATCTTAGAAAGCTCTTTGGCTCATTTAAAATAGTTTTTAAGTACCTGTTGCTGTTCTATTTGTCAGAAATGCCTGTTAGTTTGGGTAGATGCCTGTCCATCTTCAAATCTCAAATTGCCTTTGATTAGATTGCATTGTCCCTGGTATGTTTGTACTTTATTTTCATTTATATGCAATTCCTAATGGGAAACAATGTGTAATAAAATGTACGTAATAGAATGCTTTTAAATGTTGGCTCTCTATAAGTTCTGTGTAACATAATACATTACTTAATAAAATTTGGCTCTGTACTTTATCATTTGACTCTGCATTTTAGTCTTCTGTCGGGAAATGAGGATAATACCTACCCATGGCAGAGTTTTTTGCCTTTTCTAATATCTATTCTTCTAAGTAACAGAATTTTACTTTTTTCAGATGGGCAAATTGCAGGATAAAAGGCTAAAAGATTCTGTTTCCTAGCCTCACTACCTTTAGTATGCATGACCAAATCCTAGTCCACTAGCCAGCAAAAGTATCGTATGAGGCTCCAGGAATCTGCTTAAATAGACCTAGTGTTTGCTCTTTCCTGCTTCCTAGAATGTGCAATGCTGACTGAGCGTTGGCAGTACTTGTAGGATCTGCAAATTATCTGGAAGCTGTGTTTTGAGTATGACCTTGCAGAAGCACAGACGCCTGGAGTCTGATGGCTGCCTAGGCTGCCTTTCTTTCTCTTGTTTTCACGCGGCAAAGAAATGTTCATTTCTTAACCATTGGTTTGTTCAATTTTTGTTATCTGTTCCCCAAACTTACACTGACTGAGAAAGTCAAATGATCACTAGACCATTATTTTCTAAATATGATGGTCCTCCCCTTTGAGGACCCTAAAAAAGACTCTGCTGAAAAGTGTGGCTTGCTCTCATCCCTCAACTCTCATTTCAGAAAAGGAAACTGGACAGTGAGTAAGAATTGGTTGTATAACATCCAAATTCACATTAGTGCAAGATACACCATGCTGGATAGATGTCTGTGTATGTATATGTGCATGTGTACATGGTGTGGGTGTTGTGTGGACTGGGAATATCCTAGGAAGTTGTTCTTCCCTTGCATATTTACATTTTTATTCTGTACTTCTTTCACTAGCTGCACACGGATCTCAACCTAACCAATATTTTTTGAAACTTGTATAGGATTCTGTTCAGGTGCGCTGTTTTTTTTTTGTTTGTTTGTTTGTTTGTTTTCAGGTGGGCTGTTTTCGAAGTAGTTTGTGTATTACAAATAGGCTCCCAACTCAGGGACTGAGATCCAAATTGGGAGCTGCTTATTGACTGTCTTTGCCAAATTGCTGGTTCCCAGGAAGTTGTTTTCCCTTACCCCACCTCCACCCTGTCTGCTTCCCCTGCCCCACCAGCCAGACTGCCTTCGTTTATCACACTCCATGCTGGCTGTCTACCTGGTGATGCTCTCCCCTTACCCAGCTGCACCACACCTGCAGCCCTCCACCATTCTCTCCTGCTCCCAAGCTCTCGCTCCAGCTCTGGGACGCTGCCTTACTGGGGATACCCGGTGGCCCGAGGCTGGACCCTTTAGGAAGGGGAGAGGTGCTGGTGACTGTCTGAATTTTATTGTTGCGCCTGAGAGTTAATATACTGTAGACCTACTGATACATCCATGTGTTCTCATTTTATTTTTATTTTTGGGGTGTGTGTGGACCACACCGAGGGGTGCTCGGGGATTACTTCTAACAGGGCTTGGGGGACCATGTGTGGTGTTGGTCAGCATGTGCAAGGCAAGCACCTTCCCTTCTCTTTTTTGAGATTGATAACTGGGGGGGGGGGTAGGAAATATGGTTAATGATAATGTGAATGCAATCTTAATTTTTTTGTTGCTTTTGCATTGCCAAATGAGATAACACATCTGATGATTTAAAATTTTGGTGTGTGATTTGAAAGTTTGAAAGCTTTGTCATCTAACTTTAGAAGGCAATAGGAAGTTACATTGTGCAACATATATGATTTTTTTAATTTTATAAAGTAGTTCACAATATTTTATTATATTTAATATTCAAACGCCAATCCCACCACCATTACACCTTCGTACCACCATATTTCAGATATTTTCGTCCTGAACCTCAACCCCTGCCCCAAAGCAGAACCGAAATAATTTTTTTTTTTTGCATCACATCTGGCGATGCACAGGGGTTACTCCTGGCTCTGCACTCAGAAACACTCCTGGCAATGCTCAGGGGACCATATGGGATGCTGGGAATTGAACCTGGGTTGGCCATGTGCAAGGCAAACTCCCTACCCACTGTGCTATTGCTCCAGCCCCCAAGAACTGAAATAATTTGTTTTGTATTGTTTGTTATGAAAAACTGCTGAAAATGTTACGAAAAAGTTATCTTAGAGGAAAGAGTGTGAAGACTGTTGTATTTCACCCAGGATCATTAAACCTTTCTATAAGAGATCACTAACGGGTTGTTAAAGGTTTAGCCGTGTGTGTGTGTGTGTGTGTGTGTGTGTGTGTGTGTGTGTAAAAATTATTTCCCTCTAAGATTGGAAGCCTCCTACTTTAAACCCCATCAAATGTGGTGCAGAACTCTTGGAGTATGGGTGGTGTGAGGTAACAAGTTGTCATACCTGTCCAGGAATAGGTTCACTTATGGGAGAGGCTTGCCAGAGCGTGTGGGGAGCAGCCATGAGCATGACGGTGATTGAGTTCTGGACGTTTTTGACCACTGGGGCTGAGTCCTTTGGGGAGGGGAGGGGTCTCACCCACCCCCCCTTTGGGGCGCCCTAAATGAAACAGCCTGGCACAGGGTCCGGCGGACTGGGTATGGTGTGTTTCATGTTATGCTCCCTTCCGGGAGAGAAGCCATATGTGAAACTTTAAGGAAAAAGTGTTTGTCTGGAGTTTAAAATACTTAAAAAGGTACATCTTTTTATATAATACTAAAAAAAATCAGGAAACAATTATGTATGCACTATAATTGCAAGTTTGTGAAAAGATGCTTATGAAGAGAAAGGGAGGAAATGTACCAAAATATATCAGGAACTGAACAGGAGGTAGTAGTTTATAGGTATTTTCTCAATTTTCATAAATTTTTTTTCTTTCTGGGTCACACCCAGCTATGCTCGGGGGTTACTCCTGGCTCTGCACTCAGGAATTACTCCTGGCGGTGCTCAGGGTACCTTATGGGATGCTGGGAATCGAACCCGGTTGGCCGTGTGCTACCTGCTGTGCTCACTTGAGCCCCCATTCAGAATTTCTTAAAAAAAAATTAAATCACATAATGACCTTTAAAACTTTTTTTTTCTTAAATTTTTATTAGTGAAACACCATGAGGTACAGTTGTAGACTTACAAATTTTTGTGCTTGGGTTTCAGTTATACAATGATCGAATACCCTTCCCTCCACCAGTGCCCATTTTCCACCACCACCAGTCCCAGTATCCCTCCCACCCCCCATCCCCCCCATCCCACCCTACTTCTGTGGCAGGGCATTCCCTTTTGTTATCTCTCTCCTTTTGAGTGCTATGGTTTGCAAAAGAGACATTGAGTGGCAATCTTGTTCGGTCTGTAGTCTACTCTCATCACGAATTTCCCATCCTGAGAGAAACCTCCCAACACCCTTTATTTGGTGCTCCCTTCTCTATCTGAGCTGCCTTTTCCCCTAGCGTGTGCGGCTGTCCTCAAAGCCATGGAGTGAACCTCCTGGTACTTATCTCGGCTATTCTTGGGTGTAGTCTCCTATTTTGTTACTTTATGTTCCCCAGATGAATGCAGTCTTTCTATGTCTGTCCTTTTCTTTCTGACTCATTTCGCTTAGCAATATACTTTCCATGTAGTACCATTTGTATATGAATTTCGTGACTACATCTTTTCTAACAGCTGCATAGTACTCCATTGTGTAGATGTACCAAAGTTTCTTTAACCAGTCATCTGTTCTCGGGCACTTAGGTTTTTTTCCAGATTCTGGCTATTGTAAAGAGTGCTGCAATGAAAAAACAAGAGCAGATGTCACTTAGACTATACTTTTTTGCCTCTCTGGGATATATTCCCAGGAGTGGTATTGCTGGGTCAAATGGGAGCTCAATTTCTAATTTTTTGAGGATCGTCCATACTGTTTTCCAAAAGGGCTGAACCAGTCGGCATTCCCACCAGCAGTGAAGGAGAGTCCCTTTCTCGCCACATCCGTGCCAACACCGGTTGCTTTTGGTCTTTTGGATGTGGGCCAGTCTCTGTGGTGTGAAATGATATCTCATTGTTGTTTTGATCTGCATCTCCCTGATGATTAATGATATAGAGCCTTTATTGAGGCTCTGTGCCTTTTAACCATTCGGATTTCTTCTTTGAGAAAGTTTCTGTTCATTTCGTCGCCCCATTTTTTGATGGGGTTGGTTGTTTTCTTCTTGTGGAGTTCAACCAGTACTTTGTATATACTTGATATCAACCCCTTGTCGGATGTGTATTCGGATAATATCCTTTCCCATTCTGTAGACTGTCTTTATATTTTGGTCACTGTTTCTTTTGAGGTGCAGAAGCTTCTTAGTTTTAGATAGTCCCATTTGTCTATCTCTGTTTTCACTTGCTTGGCCAGTGGCGTGACATCTTTGAAGATACCACTAGTTTCAATGTCATGGAGGGTTTTGCCAACTTTGTCTTCAGTGTACCTTATGGATTCCGGTCTGATGTTGAGGTCTTTAATCCATTTTGATCTTACCTTTGTACTTGGTGTTAGGGACAGATCTGAGCCCACTTTTTTACATGTAGCTGTCCATGACCTTTAAAACTTTTAAAGAATTTTTTTCTGTTTCTGAAATTTTTTTTTTTTTTTTTGCTTTCGAACTGCATAGGAATTAAGACTTTTTTGCCTTTGTGTTTTAATGTTTTCTTAAAAAGAACTCGGCCAAAGTTGAGTTTGAGATTTAAAAGCTAGGTTCATCTCAACTTTAAAGTTATTTGAAGCTATTGTAAAGCTGAGAAGTGTCTTAATTTGAGACAGTTATTTCTTAGAGTTTTTTTTTTTTTTAAGAAAAACTTGATCAAGAAGGTTAAGGTTTTATATGTGGGTAGTTTTATATATGGTTTATGGATGGTTTTATATATGGATAATTACTAATATTGCATTAATATAATGAAATTATCAAGTTTCATTACTATTATTTTGTATATAATTTTTTAGCACTGTGTCATTTTGCAAAACTTCCTCTTCTGCTAAAACGTTTCACTGGACTGTTGTACTAAGTAGTCTTCAAAATTTAGCTATGAACCAGCCCTTTTTTTATCGCCCCAGCTGGGAGTGGATACCAGAGCCCTATCCCTCTACTTCAGGATGTATTTTAAGCGTCTGAGTGGTTATCTTGAGGTTCCAGTCTCTTGGCTTGAGGTGGGCAGGAAGTACCACACCCTTTTTTTTTCCTTAGGAGGCCTAGAAGGCTACACCCTCTAGTTTCTTTAAAGAGGCCTTTCCATTCTCCCTAATCCTTATAATTAATAAACTGTATTTCTCATAGTCTTGACAAGAATAATGGACTGATGGTCGCAGAGCAAGTTTACAGCAACCCCAGTTTATAAACTTTGCACTTCTCTTTAAAATATGGAGGTATTTGACTTCTATTGTTTTCTTTTGGCCTTTGTGGTCTCCGCTGAAACTCAGAGAGGACAGGAAAAGTTGCAGATGACATCCTGTTCTAGTAGCTGATATTATTGTTATGTCTATAAGTAATAGATAGCACTTGCAGAACTAAGCCTGTAACTTACCTAACCAGTTTCATCTCAGCTTCTTCAGTCATAAAAAAGAGGTAATAATAACTATCTGTCAAGCTGTGGGAATTAAATACAAAATGTATTAGGAACTGAACCCAGTTCTTGAAACATGCATTGCATAGTAATGATTATCATTTAAAGTATCATGCTGCTGTACAAGCATACCTCTTACACACACCTTGCTTTTTGATGTCTTTATGGATGGTTTTATATGAATAGTTACTAATATTTCATTAATGATTTATTTGCTGTGGGGCTGGAGTGATAGTATAGCAGTTAAGGGTACTTTCCTTGCACATACTGACTAGTGTTCGATCCCTGGCATCGCATATGGTTTTCTGAGCACCACTGGGAGTAGTTCCTGAGTGCAGAGCCAGGTGTAATCTCTGAGCACTGCTGGGATTACACAAACAAAAAGAAAAAAAGATCTAATCTACTGAGAACATTAGATTCTGTTGCTGATCAAAAATGTCTAAGTACTGGATTATTTGAGATGAGTTCTTTAAATGACTTTAAGCATTCTTATAGACTTCTTTATGTGAGAGGAAAGTTAATGTAGATAATAAATAATATCAATAGATTCTTTACAAAATATCTTTTAAATTTTTCATCATCTTTTGTTCTAAATACTTTTCCACATTTATTTTTCTTAGACAGCATTAGTTGAATAGCTTTAAAATGTAGGTGTTTAGCAAAACATCTTATAGAATAATTGCAATAGCTTTATTTAGCATATATGTCTTAGTTTAAAGATGTGACTTAATCAGTTTACAGATTCATATATAATTTGTAACTGTCTTGCTCTAGGAAAATTAGTTTGCATTCCTTGTCAGTAGATAATACAAAGAGGTGATACAGAAGCCAACTGGATAACTTGAGAAGTCAGCAGAATATTAGATATTGCATATGTCAATTATTAGCTTATATATCAACTTGGAATTTACTGTTTAATTCTGGTTATGAGAGTTTACCACACATATGAAACTGCTTTCATTTTCTTTGACCAGAACAATAATGATATTTTATATTTTTGTTTTACTACATCCAATAACTGTATCCCTGGCCTATCTTGAGTGAAACATTTTTTGTGTCTTTAATATCAGACACTAAATATGCCTTCTGAAGAAATTCCTTGGTTTAGGAAGGAGGGGGCAGTGTGATAGTACAGCAGGTAAGGCACTTGGCCTTACAAACGGCTGACCTGGGTTCAATCCCTGGCATCTCTTACTGTTCGCTGAGCTCACCAGGAGTGATCTTTGAGCACCGCCAGGTGTGGCTCCCCCCAGCCCCCACCCCAAAGGAAGTCTAGATAAGGCACAAATTGCTGGAGCTAAAAATTCAGGTATGCGGTTTTTGTGATTTAAATCTCCAGACTATCTCCCTTCATCAACCTGTGCTTCCAGAAGCCCAGGCAGTCAAGCACAGGCCCAGATCTGCCACTCAGTTAAAAATGCAACTCCCGCTGATCGACCCCTAAAGGAAACAGTTTTTGATCATTCTTTTAGCAAATTATTACAGCAAGCAATATAAAATAAATTATGAAGGGCCTGCTCTGGGGGCAGACTTAAGGGCTGGTTAGGAAAATTGGACAATGGTGGTGGGGAGGTGCAATGGTGGTGGGATTGCTATTGGAATATTAACTGTCTGTAGCAAATCATGAACAACTTTGTAAAAAAATAAATAAAATTGAAATAGTAAAAAAAAAAGTATTGCTGGAGCTGGTTTCAGTATTCCTAATATAGTACTTCTCCACTCACAGATCAGTCTGCTGGTTCTCTGAATCTAATTTCTAAGTGTCTGTTGGTCTCTGTGCTCCAAAGTACTTCTTTGGAAATGAGAATCAGCTCTTAAAAAATATGAGAGTGAGAGGCGTGCCTGCCACCACTGTCCTAGGGATTTTGAATTTTTCTGTAATTCTTGCTATAAACTTTGCTAACTTGATGGTAAGAGAGCTGAATTGGAGGTTGACTCTTTTCCTCGCTATTTCCCCGGCAGCCTGCAGCCACTTATGGCTGCTACTTTTCTGGACCAGTGTCCAAGCTCCAGTCTGAGTGCTCCAGCCCGATGTGGCTTTCAAGTAACAGCTCTTGGTGACTGGCTACTATTGCTAAGAAAGTGCATTTTGGGAGAGCAGGAGATAGTACAGCGGGGTGGGCATTTGTCTTGCATGCTGCCAGTTCGAGCACCACCAGGAGTGATCCCTGAGTATAGAGCCAGGGTAATATTACCCCTTTACCCCTGAGCATTATAGGGCAAGTGGTTGGGCCCGGCATATGCTCGGCATGCACCAAAAAACTATCGCCTCCCCACTCCCTTATTGGTGTGTGTGTGTATGTGTGTGTGTGTGTGTGTGTGTGTGTGTGTGCGCGCGCACACACACACGCTTGGGGGTCAAACTCAGAATGTACTCCTGACTCTGTGCCCAGTGTTCACTCCTGGCGAGCAAAGTGAGCATTATTCTAAGTTGAGCTTCATCAGCTATCACTTTTCCTTGTTTCATTAAAAATGAAGCTCAGGACTGGAGAGTGTGGGGGTGAAGAGACTTGCGTTGATTCTGCCTTCCCCTGCCCCAAGCATTGCTGTGGTGCCGCAGAGGCCCCTGGGTATTTTTCAGCCTGAGTCTTGGACCCCGGGTCTCATTGGCCCAGAATTGTTGGAAGGTCCCCAAATTAATTAAATAACAAAATTCCCTTGACTTGTTTTAACAGTTGATAAAACTGTTAGAGAATTTTTTGACTTTCATTTATTGTTTTGCAACAAGTGCTTGAGAAGTTTGTATTATATATTATTCATAATAATAGTAATCATAATATTAGAGGATATTTATTTCTTTGCTCTTTTGGAACCATTTTTAGTGACTTATAAGCTGTTTCCTCTGATAGCAGTGAGATAAAAGGCATCCTGTATGTGCTTGCTTTGAAGATTTGTTATTTAAAGAATAGTCAACAAGAAGATAAAAGTTTGAAAGGTAGAACCACTTGATGTCAGCTTTTTTCCTCTATCGATTTGCTCCTTTATATTAACTTAAAAATATCTTTAGTTAAATTCAGTGAAGTTTTATGGGAGATTTATTCCTATGGATTTTAATAAAATTTTATTCAGAGATTTCACAAATTAAATGATATATTACATATGACATGGGGGCCTGAGGGATAATGCAGCAGATAATGGTATTTGCCTTGCACACTGCCCACCTAGGTTTGATCCCCAGCATCACATTTGATCCCTCAGGCTCTGCCAGGAATAAGCCCTGAGTACAGCCAGGTGTTACCCCCCTCCATAAGAAAAATATAGTATTGCAAAGTAAGTAAATACAGCATTGTGGAAACATTTATACTTCATGATTGGCTTGCCCCATATTTTTTATTAACATTTGTTGGCCACATGTATGTTTGTTTTGTCATTGTGTTAGTTTTGACTAATGTAACAAATAGCAAAGCTTAAACATCTAAAATATAATTGTGGAGGAAACAAGCTTAATATTGAGGAAATTATGCCTGCTAATTTAACTTATACTTTGGGTTTTTTTGTGATATTACTAAATTTTGTTTGGAGGTTCTAGCAGGGGAACGCAGCTACTCATATACCCTCGATCCAAGACCAGTCCGTCTCTATTCGGGGAAGGCTGTCCTCTTCGACCTTCGGGAGGGACGCACATGGAGCAGTGAGGGAGGAAGGGGATACCCGCCTAGCTAGCCAGATTAGCCGAATCAACCCTGGCGATCAATGGGGTGACAGATGTCGCAGCCAGATTGGTAGGGCGTTTGCCTTGCACGCAGCCAACATGGCCGACCCGAGTTCAATTCCTCCGCCCCTCCCGGAGAGCCTGGCAAGCTACTGAGAGTATCTCGCCCACACGGCAGAGCCCGGCAAGCCACCCGTGATGTATTCAATATGCCAAACACAGTAACAACAAAATCTCCAATGGAGACGTTACTGGGCCCGCTCGAGCAAATCGATGAACAATGGGAGGGCCTTTACCTTTACCTTACTCAATTTTGATAGAAAAATTAAGATTTTATTCTTGAAAGTGTATTGATATCTTAGACTATATTTTGATAACCACTTTAGTAAATTATAGAACACCATTAAAAGTTTAGGTTTTTTTTTAATGGGGAGGGTATGATTTGCTACAAGCAGCGATGCTCAGGGGTTACTCCTGACTCTGCACTCAAGAATTACTCCTGGTGGGGCCTTAGGGACCATATGGGATGTGAGGGATTGAACCTGGGTCAGCCATAGGCAAGGGAAACACCCTACCCACTATCCAGTCCCTAAAAGTTTTTAAGTAGCTTGGGCCAAAATAATATCTTAAGTTACATAAATATCACCTGACAACAATATTGGAAAAGGGTTGATATTGGAGATAAGTAGGCCTTGTAGGAGATTTTATTATGGTAATCACTTGATCACTTGATCCCCCGTTATTCATCGATTTACTTGAGCGGGTGCCAGTAACGTCTCCATTCATCCCTGTTTCATGCCAGCGTAGCCCAATGGCATCTGTTCGTTTTAGGAACATTATGGTAATCATAGAGGAAAAATTGTAAGGGTTAAATTAAGGCTGTTGTAATGAGGTTAGAAAGAAAATGACATTAGGAAGTGAGATTGGTTTTATTTATATATTATTTAGTTTTGGGGACAAACCCAGCAGTGCTCAGGGCTAATTCCTGGTTCTGCATTCCGTAATCACTCCTGGTGGGCCCGGAGGATCGTATGGCGTGCTGGAGATTGAACCCCAGTTTGCCATGTGCAAGACAAGGCCTCTACCCGCTCTACTGTAGCTCCTGTCCTGAGTAATTGGAATCCTTTTCACCAGTTTCTTTAAACAGACACTGACCCTGAAACTGGCATTAGCAAACAAACAGACAAGAAAACCTTGTGCCCTGAGCTCCCTCTTTGTCCGAGGTCAGAGAAAAACTTGTACTGAAACTGCAGGGAGGGGCTGGAGCGATGTACAGGGTAGTGCATTTGCTTCCGTGAGCGAATTGGACCTGGATTCGATCCCCAGCATCCCACTTACTCCCTGAAACCCTTCCAGGAGTAATCCCTGAGCACAGAGCCATGAGTAAACCCTGAGACTGCCCAGAATGGCTCAAAAACAAAAAAAAATTTCTGATCATATTTACAAATTTCAGGTCATTCGTATTTATGAATGGTTGTGTGATGACTTTAGATATTTTGATTAAAATCATGTTCAGACAAATACCAATGCAGACCTGACTACAGAGTGATGTTTTAAAAGAAGTGTAAATAGCGGGACTGGAGCCATAGCACAGCAGGTAGGGCATTTGCCTTTCATGTGGCTAACCTGGATTCGATTCCCAGCATCCCATATGGTCCCCTCAAGCACTGCCAGGAGTAATTCCTGAGTGCAGAGCCAGGAGTTACCCCTGTGCATCACCAGGTGTGACCCAAAAAGAAAAAAAATTCTGGTTCAGGAAAAAACACTTGACTTTTGTGGGGGTCTTGGGGAAAACAATTAGAAGACTCAGTGGCTCTGGTTATGGCAGAAGTTGAAATACTTCTGTCAAGATTTTAATAGTAGGCTCCCCACAAGTGGCTCTCCGGCACGGCCATGGCACCAGAGGCACATGGACCAAATTGAGAACCCAGCAGCTTGCAGCAGAAATGTGAATGGACTGTGTGATAAACTATAGCACCATGCCCCCACCCCCACCCCAGGAGGAAAGGGTGTCTGTCTCTTCCGCCTTCCGCCCCCCTCTTCTGCAGCATGGTGTCCGCTTCCTCAGAGCTTACTGGACAGCCAGGTATGAACCAATGGAGATGGGGCAACTGCAGCCTCATGGGACGGGGGGTGGAACCGGCACGTCCTTCACGCCCTACCGAGGCCAGGAATTGCCCCCCATGAGCAGCTCTCTGGCACAGCCATGGCCCCAGAGGCACACAAACCAATCTCATAATTATCCAGCTCTTGGCAGAAATCCCTCCAGACTTAGTGAAATACCAGAAATCCAAAATTGCACAGCCACAATAGCAGCTGTGTGATGTCATATGGTCTTCATAACTAGCAATAGAAAACAAATTATTTCACAATGCCTTTTCAGCAGTTCTGATTGTTGGGGGGGGGGGGAATTCCAAATAATAATGGTGCATCTTTTGTCGAAATAAGGAATGTAATCAAAGTAGAGAGAGAGTTAAGTAGAAATCATCTGCCTCACAGGCATCGGGAGGGGTGGAAAGGGGGGTATATTGGGGTTCTTGATGGTGAAGAAAATTGTGAAATTTGCAGCAACTTGGATATATTAGGTGAAATAAGTTAGAAGAAGAAATACAAGCACAGGATGATCTCACTTCTTCGTGGCATTTAAATAAGGGAAAAAGGAATGATATCAAATAGAGATAGGATATCATGCAGTGATATCAAGCATGATATCAAAGCAGAGAGGGGATACCTAGGTTACCCTTGACCCTTGGGTATAGAAATGAGGACAGGGAAGGGAAAGAATCAGGGGCAGGAATCAGGCTGCCCCTCAGCATTGGTGCCGCAGGTGTGCTATGGTGTGGATCTGAGCCACAGACCGGCAACTCTGAAGGCAGGAGCCCAAGCTACAATAACTAAACCTCATGTGCCCACCAAGGAGCAGATGGAGTGTGGATGGGGAGCTGGAACCCTGCTGGGATGAGAGGAGTGCTGGGGATGAGACTGCTGCTGGAGTTTGTATTCCTGAACCAACGGAAAGTAACTTTATAGCTCACAGTGCCTTAATTTTTTAATTTTTTTTTAATATTTAGGAGTGTCATACATTTTAGCCTCCCTAATGGATATTAAGAAATATCTGGGACTGGAGCAATAGCACAGCGGGTAGTGCGTTTGCCTTGCACGCAGATGACCCGGGTTTGATCCCCAGCATCCCATATGATCCCCAAGCACTGCCAGGAGTAATTCCTGAGTGCAAAGCCAGGAGTAACCCCTTTGCATTGCCGGGTGTGACCCAAAAAGCATAATAAACAAATAAATAAAAATATCTAAGTTTTCAGTGGGTGTTAAGTGATATCTCATATCTCAGCTTTCATTTGCATGCATTTTGTTTTGTTTTGGCTGAGAACCACTAGTACTTAGCGGCAACAGTCAGTTCATGCTTGAGGTTGCTACCAGTGGTACTGGTGGAGCAAATAAATGTACTCGCTGGGAATCAACCCAAGGTCCCTGCATGGGAGGTGTGTGCTGTGGCCCAGTCACTGCCTCCCTGGCCCATTGTTTGCATGTTTTTGATGACAGATGATAATGTGCATCTTTTCAGGGATTCAAAATGCTTTTAAAGTGTTTATATCTACCATGTTTTCATGTCTTGCTTGTCTTACCATTTGGTTGTAATAGTTCTTTGTATATTATGAATTTACCTTGATATTCGTCTTGTTGGATGTCTGTGGTTTCTCCCCTCATTCTGTGACTCTCAATTTTAGGTGTCTTTTATAATTTTTTTCTGTTTACCTTTGAAGTTTATGGTGTTTAATTTCATGTCTTCTTTTTGTGTATTTTCTATAGAATGTGTGTAGTTGGTTTTTTTTTTCTTTTTTGGGTCACACCTGGTGATGCACAGGGGTTACTCCTGGCTCTACACTCAGGAGTTACTCCTAGCAGTGCTCAGGGGACCATATGGGATGCTGGGAATCGAACCCGGGTCGGCCGCGTGCAAGGCAAACACCCTACCCACTGTGCTGTCTCTCCAGCCCCAGAATGTGTGTAGTTTTAGCTCTTAGGTTAATATACATTTAAAATTAATTTTTTAATGGTGTGTGTAGGGACCAGAGTTCATTTTTACCATATGGATATTCGCTTGTCCTAATTATATTTATTGAAAATATTGCCTTGCATTCCGCTGGCCATGGTTCAAATCCCTGGCATGACATATGGTGTCCAAGCACTGCCAGTAGTCACTACTAAGCACAGTCAGAGCAGCTTGTGAGCACCGTAGAATATCCCCCCGCCCAAATCTCTTTGGAAACAAAGAACAGAAAAACTGAAATCATACTTTTTACTTTAACTCTTGTTTTATTCCACTTTTAAAATCAGCCTTGATTTTAATGTTGATACTTATTTCATCTGCAGAGCTGAGTGATTATATTCATTTCTTCTGTTGAAATTGTCCATTGTGATTATTTGTGTGCCCTCCGTCCCTCCCCCTCCCTTCCTTCATCCCTTCCTTTCTTCCTTCCTTCCCCTGGAAGTGCTCAGGGATTGTTCCTGGCAAGCTCAGGGAAGCATATATGCTGCCAAGGATGGAGCCCAGGACAGCTGTGTGTAAGGCAAATGCCCTACCCATGTGCTATTGCAACAGACCCTGTTCTACTTTTCTTTTTGTGAGGCCTATAAATAGTCTTTAATAATTGGAGAAGTCTTTGGCTCATTTTGGGGTTTCCCGAGAAGAAACAAAACAGTTTTTAAAATTGTTGAAGCTGGCACATTTTCTCAACCTCTGTTTAGTAGAACTGTTGGATATCTGGAGAAAGCTATCTCTAGGGACAAATTACACAAGTACTTTGGCTTTAGAGAGTTTGCAAAAGATGAAGCTTTGGAAGAATCTAGGTCTTGAAAGCTGAGTCAACTTAAGGATTAAAAGAATGTGGAGATGGGGCTGGAGTGATAACACAGCGGGTATGCATTTGCCTTGCATGTGGCCAACCTGGGTTCAATTCCCAGCATCCCATCATCCCATATTGTCCCCTGAGCACTTCCGGGAGTAATTCCTGAATGCAGGGCCAGGAGTAACCCCTGTGTTACCCTGGGTATGACCCAAAAAGCAAAAATCCCCTGTGCTACCCCGGGTAAGACCCAAAAAGCAAAAAAAAAAAAAAAAAAAAAAAAAAAAGAATGTGGAGATACGGAAAGAAGTGAAGGAGAAGGATGGTATTATAGGAGGCAGAAAGATAACTCAAAGGATTGGAAAAAATTCTTTTTGTTGTTGGTTTTTGTTTTCTTTGGGCCACACTCAGCAGGTTTACTGGTTTACTTCTGTGTCTGTGCTCAGGGGTCACTTCTTTCAGAGCTTGAGAGACCAAATGGGGTGCTGGGAACTCAACCAGGGTCAGCTTTGTGCAGGGCAAGTGCCTTATCTGATGTACTATCTCTCCAGCCCCTGAAGCAAATTCTTTGCATTAGGGAGGCCCAGTTTCAATTCCTGGCACTGTATGGTCCAGGGTGCATCCCCCCACTAATCATAAATTGATTTCTTTGTGGTGAGAGAGTACAGGGGTTAAGGCGCTTGCCTTTCAGGTGGCCAACTCCAGTTTGATCCCCAACATCACATGGTTCCCCCTGAGCATTGCTAGTGCAACCTCTGAGCATAGATGCAGGAGTTGTCCCTGAGCACTGCTAGTTGTGCTACAGCCTTTCCCCTTAATACCCCCCTCCCCGCCCACCGCCACCAACAAAAGGATCTTAGGGGCCGAAGAGATACTATTGCAGTTAGGCACTTGCCTTGCACACACCGATTTCTGCCGGCCCAGGCTTCATCCCTGGCACCCATATGATCTCCCCATCCACACTAGGAGTGATCCTTGAGCCCAAAACCAGAACTAAACTGTGAACACTATTGGGTGCAAAAAAAAATACACCAAAAGGATTGTACAGGTAAGAAGAGGAGGTGCCAGGAAGCGAGGTGCTAGGAATAGATTAGAGGACTAGTCAACCATAAAGTACCTGTAAGAAAAACATAGAGATGCTTAATCCAGCGAGATACCCAAAAGTGGAATTCCTGGCTCATTTGGCTCAAATCTTACTCTGCTGAGAAGTCTCCATACTGTTTCCAGAGGGGTTGAATGGGACAATATTGCCACCAACAGTGGATGAAAGTTCCTATTTCACCACACCCCTGCCAACACAGATTGTTACCAGTACTTTTGATATATGTTATTCTCCCTGGTCTGAGATACCTCGTTATCATCTTGAATTGGATTTCCCTAATAATAAGTGTTATGAGCACTTTCTCGTGCGCCTTTTGGCCACTCTTCTGTCGTCTACAGAGAAATGTCCGCATTCCTTCTTCCCATGTTTATAGGGTTTTGAATTTTTTATTGTTGTAGATCTTTGTATTTTATATATACTGAATATCAACCCTTTAATGTGTCGAGTGTGTATATTGACTCTGAGCTCAAGCATCAGTCCTGGTGGGCTCAGGGTGCTAGGGATTGAACCTGGTTGGCCACATTTAAGGCAAGTGCCTTATCCACTGTACTATCCCTCCAACCCCTATTACATAGTCTTTTATCAAGAGTTCTTCACAATAGCCTTTGTAGTTTGATTTTTTCTTTTTTTCTATCCACATAAGTTTAGTTTTTGTTTGTTCTGTTTTGAGACCACCCCCAGCAGTTCTCAGAGACTTTTCTTGGAGGTACTCGGAGGCCTATACGTGGTGCTTGTGATTTGAGCTGGCTAACATCTGCCATAGATGCATGCAAGACAGAGGCCTTACCCTCTGTACTATCTCTCTAGACCTTTGGAGATGTTAGAGGGGGGCTTTCGGGGAATCACAGCTGTGCTCAGGGATCACTCCTGGCTCAAGCTTGGGAGACCATATTTGGTGACAGGGATAGAATCTGGCTTGGCTACGTGCAAGTCAGGTGCTTTACTCACTGCACTATCTCCAGTCCTGAGTTTAATTTTTTTTTTTTTTTGCTTTTTTGTGTCACAGCCGGCGATGCACAGGAGTGCATCCTGGTTCATGCACTCAGGAATCATTCCTGGCATTGCTCAGGGGACCATGGGATGCTGGGAATCGAACCTGGGTTGGCCGTGTGCAAGGCAAACGCCTTATCTGCTGTGCTATTGTTCCAGCCCCATGAGTTTAGTTTTTTTTAATCATTTTGTTTGCATAAGACCCTCACAAAAGTTCGTTTGCAAAACTAGTTTTCTTACAAACTTGCTAGGTTGTTAAGTAAAAATTGATGAAAGTCCTGATCATCAGTTGATTTATCAAGGGGTGTGTGTGTGTGTGTGTGTGTGAGAGAGAGAGAGAGAGAGAGAGAGAGACAGACAGACAGACAGACAAAGAGACAGAGAGAGACAGAAAGACAGAGACAGAGGGAGACAGAGAGAGGTGGGGGGGAGGGAGTGTTGGTCAGCTATCGTGACAGACTTGGGCCAAGACATTTTCCTGTCCATTAATCAAGGCCACACAGACAAAACTCACGGAAGGATGATCCTGTCTCAGGAAGCTTTGAGTGAGTTGCTATTTATGACTTGAACACAGTAGAACTTGAGATCAGGTCTTCACTCAGTCAACAGAAAAAGTTTTGTTTTTAAATTTTACATTTGAGGAAACAGTTTATGGACCTAATTGAGTAACGATTCTATGTGAAAAAAAAAGAATGTGGCAGTAACTGTAAGTATTTCTGCTGACTTGGACCAAGAGTGTGTTGGCAGAAATGTGGAAAGTTGAGTCAATGAGAAGTTTTTTCATTGTAAACAACTCTTGGTTTATGGCACCTTGGATTGTCTTTAGCACCATGTATATGGAAAACCTGTGCTGCTAATAGGAAATAAGGACATATAATAGGCTAATATTATGTCTTAAAATAGGGCAGGAGGAGGAAATGATGTGTTTCCAGACTGGCTTTTTTCTGAATGTGTTCATATACTTTTGCTTATTTGCTTATTTTGCATGCAGTTAAGCACTTTACATCTGTGAGAGTCTTTGGTTGTTGCATTTCTGTATAAGTATACACTCTATATTATTATGTTCTTGTTTCATTAAAAGAAAGTTTCATAAAGAATCAGTTTAGGGGCCAGAGAGATAGTACAGCATGTAAGGCGCTTAAGGCCTTGCACATGTCAACTGAGTTTGATCCTCAACACCCCATATATTCCCCTGAGCACTGCCAGGAGTAACTCCTGAGTGCAGAGCCAGAAATAACCCTGAGCACCACTAGGTGTGGCCCAAAACACCTAGAAAGAGAGAGAGAGAGAGAGAGAGAGAGAGAGAGAGAGAGAGAAGAGAGAGAAAGAGCGAGGGAGCAAGAGAGAGAAAAGAAATGTTTATTTTAAAATACTATATATTATGCTATATGTAATGTATAATCTCTTATGTAACTTTGTAATTTGGGGGAAATTAAATATGACCTAAGATTAAATCTGACAGTTTGAGAGACACCATGAGTAATCTTTTCCCTGTATCATTACATCAGCATCTTAGGAATGCTTCTCTGGGAGTTGGCTGAGCAGTAGCACCCTTGCACTGTAGAGTGAGGGCCTGGGTTCAAGATAAATTACAAAACAATTGCAGTTTTCTTTTCTTATTTTTATAGAGGTATTCAAAATAAAGTCGCAACCACTTTCAAGGAGGATTAATCATCAAAACCTTTCTTTTAGAAGAACATTTTCCAAGTTAAAAAAATGAAAGAAACTGGAATAGTGTGGATTCTGACAGACAGAATAAAGGATACAGTGTTTCACAGTAATTTGTGATGGCACCTTAAGAAAATTCGCCACTTCTGCACCCAGCTGGGAACATGGATGTTGGTTTTTCCCGTTCTGCAGTTCAGACACTGTCAAGAAGCCACTGCAAAAACATCAAACAAAAAATTTCTCAGTGGGAAGGAAGAACTAATGGTATAGCCACTCCAGACAAGTGGCATCCCAAAGATTTTGGGGTGAGATACAATCACTGTCACCCAGAGATTCTTAAGAAAAATCCTGTTGCTGAGGGAAGGAGCAAAAGATTAGCTCTAACTAACTGTCGTAATGAAGCCTCCAAAAGCAGTGAGCAGAGTGAGGACGAGGGGGAGAAGCACCAGTACGCGGACCAGTTGGTCTCCAGAAACGAATCCAGCCCCACGTGGGCGCGTGCCCAGGTCGGACAGAGCCAGACCCAGAGTGACGTCGTTCTGGACCCAGAAACCACCTTCCCTCCAGGGAACTTCTACACCTCACAAATATTGTGGAAGAAAATAGAAGCGCTTCCCCCAGATAGATTATGCTTCAATTTGGCTTTAGAACATTGTGATTCTTCAGAAAAAGAACTGGATTTCAGAGTTCTCAATAGTTCGTATGGAGTAACCAAGAGCTTGGAGAACATTTACTCTGAACCAGAGGGGCAAGAATGTGGACCTTCTATAAATCCTCTGCCCAAGCCTCGGAGGACATTTAGATATTTGTCTGAGTCTGGTGTTACGCCTCATCCAGAGAGAAACTGTGACAGAAAATACTGTGAAAATCATTCATGTGCAGAGGCCCCTTTAGCCTCTTCTCAGGAACCTGAACCAAAGAAATATACTGGAAAAATCAGGGGGAGATCTAAAAGGTACGGTTTTATTTGATCAGTTAAGACTTTTAAGTATTTTCCAAACACAATTATTGAACTCTTCCTTCCTTCCTTCCCTCCTTCCTTCCTTCCTTCCTTCCTTCCTTCCTTCCTTCCTTCCTTCCTTCCCTCCCTCCCTCCTTGCCTCCCTCCCTTCTTCCTTTTTTCCTTCTTTCCTTCCTTCCTTTCTTCTTTCCTTGCTACCTCTTTCCCTCTCTCTCTCCCTCCCTCCCTTCCTTCTTCTTTCCTTTCTTTCACAGAGGGTTGGGGGGGGCGTCCCCCTCAAAGCTGTGTTCATTGGATCCTAGAGACTCTCCTGGCGATACTTTGCCCACAAGACCAGCAGTTTTAGGTTTGAGCTCAGGAACCAGGACCCCCAGGGCCATCCTGGCAATCCTGGTAGCCCTCCAGGGCTGCACCCAGTGTTGCTTCCAAGGCCTTGTGCTGGGGCTGGAACACCTGTCCTCTTTCCTTGTCTCTGTTCCCCTTTTCAAACCAATTTCTATTTCCTTGCGTGAGTTACAGTCTTATCTTGATTGCACAGGTGTTGATGAAACCAAGGGGGAAATACAAGAGGAGATAGGAGTGTAGTTCAAAATCGAAGGGTATATACCAACATCAGAGCACCAGATAAACTTCCATTCTATAGCTTTAAAAATGCATAGGGTGCCTCTGGCTGTTCAGCAAGTGACTTAAGCCATATCCCAAAGACTCAAAAACAAATCTCGGAACCCAGCAGCTTTTGGCAGAAATGCGTCCAGACTCCACAGTAGGTTACCAGCCCCGGGCCACCCCAAGTGGGAAAAGGTACTGATCTACCACCTATTCCCCCTGGCAGCTCGGGTCCACCATCTTCCAGAGGCCAATTGACAGCCAGGTTGGGGCGCACAGTGATGAGACACTTGGTGCCTCATGGGATGGGGGTGGGGCCGGCCCTTCCCTCCCCCCGCCCCAACGAGGCCCTGAGTCGCCACCCATGAACAGGCCCTCTGGCTAATAAGATGCTTAAGCCATAATCCCAGAGACTCAGAAACAAATCTCGGAACCCAGTGGCTTTTGGCAGAAATCCCTCCAGATTTAATTATCAGAATTCCAAACTTGCACGTCCACTACCGCAGTTGCACAACATCATATTCTATTCATAATCAGCAATAGAAAAATTGTCTAATGTTGCCTTTTTGGCAGATGTGACTGTTGGGCTAAAAACCCAAATAATAATGGTGGGCCTGGTGTCAAAATATTGAATGTAATCAAAATAGAGAGAGAGAGAGTAATGTAGAAATCATCTGCCCCGCAGGTAGGGGGAGGATGTGGGGTCGGGGTTATTCTGGGGTTTTTGGTGGTGGAAAATGTGCGCTGGTGAAGGGATGGGTGTTTTATCATTGTATTACCAAGACTTAAACCCGGAAGCTTTGTAACCGCTCTCACGGTGATTCAATAAATAATTTTTTAAAAAATGCATAGGGAAGCAAGTACATTTCTTAATTCATTTAGGGCATAAAGACCTTGGTGTCACTTCACACTCAAGGGTGCCATTAATATTGGTAGCCAGTGAAGAACTTGAATGTGATTTGGCCAAAATCTTCGAATTTCCTATTGGGCACCAATCTAGTATATGATTTTCAGTTATCTGATAAAGCACTTTTGTTGTTTTGTACACAGTCCTTATCAATTTCTAGCATATTGATTTACTTATACTTGATGGGGAGCCCTATCCAGTGTGCTCAGGCTCAGTGGGGTGCAGAAAGGGGAGGGATCATGCTGTGCCCAGGGACAAACCCAAGGCCTGAGTCAATACCACCTACCCCATCATGACAATTCCAAGTCGAGTTTTATAAAACACAACTTTAAAATACGTCTTCTTTCTTTAAGGAAATCCTTTGAATTTGAAGATATTCAGCACTTTCGAAGTCGGAATGCACAGAAGATTCATCAAGAGCTTGGGAGAAATTCTGGCTCGGCACTTTATTATACCCAATCTGAGGACAATATCTACGAGGATATCATTTGTAGGTGTCCACAAACCTTGAAATTAAGTTTAGTTTAATGAGTATGTATTTGGTGTAACTCTTAACTGTAGGATGGTGCTTTGTTTTATAATCACATGTGCCTTGGTCCAAAATTTTCTGATAAGGAAGAATTTGTTTAAGTTCATTACTGAATTTTGTTTGTTCTTTCACATTTTAGTTACTGAATTTTATGATTTGTTTAGTGGACTGCTGAGTTCAGAAGTAGAGTGACAGACTAGTATTTTTTTTTTGAGTTTTAATTTAATTTTTTCCCTCTTGCAGTATAGAGTAGAGATTTTGTCTCACTTTTACTGCTCTTCCCAGCTGTAGTTACTTTGTCTCCTTTTACCTGCATTTGCTTTTAACTTGTTTTTTTTCCATTTGTCTTTCAAGATCCCTCCAAGGAAAATCCATATGAAGATATTCCACTGCAGCCCCTGCCAGTGTGGAGGTCCCCTTCAGCGTGGAAGTTTCCACCACCTAAAACTACTTTCAAAACACCTCTTAAGGTATGACTTAAGAATTAGTATAAGAGAGGGCTGGAGCAATAGCACAGCGGGTAGGGCGTTTGCCTTGCACATGGCCAACCCAGGTTCGATTCCCAGCATCCCATATGCCCCCCCTCCCCACCCCCCGAGCACCGCCAGGAGTAATTCCTGAGTTCATGAGCCAGGAGTAACCCCTGTGCTTCGCTGGGTGTGCCCCAAAAAGAAAAAAAGGAATTAACATAAGAGAATATTAGAATCTTTATTATTTCTACAGAAAGGTTAAGATGGTTTAACTTGGGCCCAAAATACAAGGCTTAGAACTGTAGGCATTACTGGGTGTTGGTTCTTTTTTGAAGGGTAGTTGGATGGGGTGGGGGGAAGGTGTGGTTATGTTTTGCTTTTAGTACTTTTTGTTTTGTTTTTTTGGGTCACACCTGGTGATACTTAAGGATCACTCCTGACTTTGCTCAGGAAACACTGCTGAGGTGCTCTCCCAGTGCTCAGGGGGACAATATGGCATGCTGGGTATATAACCGGGTCAGCCCCTAGGTAACCTCTCTTCAGCCCCTGCTTTTTGTTGTTGTTGTTGTTGTTGTTGTCGTTTTATTGAATCACCATAGGATAAAGTTACAAGCTTTCATGTTTGAGTTTCAGTCTTACAATGATCAAACACCTATCCCTCCACCAGTGCACATTCTCCTCCTCCAATGTCCCCAGTATACCCCCCCCTTTCCAACCCTCCCCCTGCCTCCATAGCAGACAATTTCCCCCATACTCTCTCTCTACTTTAGGTCATTATGATTTGCATTACAGATACTGAGAGGTTATCGTGTTTGGTCCTTTATCTATTTTCAGCACACATTTCCCATCCAACCATCATTGACTTAGTGATCCCTTCTTTATTCCAACTGCCTTCTCCCCCCGCTCATGAGACAGGCTTTCAACTACGGGGCAATATTACTGACCCTTTTGTCTACTGTCCTTGGGTGTCAGTCTCATATTATGTTATTTTATATTCCACAAATAGGTGCAGTCCTTCTATGTCTGTCCCTCTCTTTGACTCACTTCACTTAGCATGATACTCTCCATGTCTATCCACTTATAAGCAAATTTCATGACTTCATCTCTCCTAACAGCTGCATAGTTTTCCACTATGTAGATGTACCACAGTTTCTTTAACCAGTTATCTGTTCTCGGGAACTCGGGTTGTTTCTAGATTTTGGCTATTGTGAACAGTGCTGCAATGAACATATAGGCACAACTATCATTTCTGCTGTGCTTTTTTGGACCCTTCTGACATATTCCCAGAAGTGATATTGCAGCATCATATGGAAGCTCAATTTCTAGTTTTTGAAGGACTATCCATATTGTTTTCCAGAAAGGCTGGACCAGTCGGCATTACCACCAACAGTGAAAAAGCATCCCTTTTCCCCCAAATCCACGCCAGCACTGGTTGTTCTTGTTCTTTTTGATGTGTGCCAGTCTCTGTGGTGTGAGATGATATCTCATTGTTGTTTTTGATTTGCATCTCCCTGATGATTAGCAGTATGGAGCATTTTTTCATGTGCCTTTTGGCCGTTTCTTCTGAGGAAGTTTCTGTTCATTTCTTCTCCCCATTTTTTGATGGGGCTGGAGGTTTGTTTCTTGTACAGTTGATAGCTACAGTACTAGCTGATGCTAGTGTCTTGTATCAGCCCCTGCTTTTAGCACTTCTAAAAGCAGTTAGAAAGTGAATTCTATTAAACAGTACTTCAACCTATGTTTCGGGCTGGAACGATAGCATAGCGGGTAAGGCGTTTGCCTTGCATGCAGCCAACATGGATGACCCAAGTTTGATTCCTCCGCCCCTCTCAGAGAGCCTGGCAAGCTACCGAGAGTATCTCGCCCGCACGGCAGAGCCAGGCAAGCTACCCGTGACGTATTCGATATGCCAAACACAGTAACAAGTCTCATGATGGAGATGTTACTGGGCCCGCTCAAGCAAAATCGATGAATAACGGGAGGACCGTGACCGTGACCTATGTTTCACTTGACTGTGGTTGGCCACACTCAATCTCCCATCAACCAGTGACCTAAATTACCAGCCAAATCCCTGGACACATTTATAGCCCATGGAAGCAAAGGTTTGATGTGAGTCAGTGAAGACATGAACCTTAGTTTCCTAGAACTTAAACTTCAGTATAGTGAAAATTGAAATTTGAAAAAGAAGAAACTTCTTTACATATGGTGAAAAAACTAATTGCAATATCCTCATTTGAGATGATTCTAAAGGAAAGATAAAGATTTTTCTGGAATAGCTTTGACTTTGAAAACGTGAGTATTTACTAGATGATTTTACCCTAACCCAGTGCATCTTCTCTTGTTTTGGGAAGCTTCCTCCCAGACCTCAATTTCTTTACCGGAAGACTATGGAACTGAAGAACACACAGGCCTATTTGCGGTCCAAGTTCACGAAGGATGCCACTTTGCCTGTCACTTTGACTGAATGGAAGCATTTCCGCGCTGGAGAAGTTACAAATAGGAAAAGGAAAAATCTCCCAAGGGTAAAGACTCTACCTTTGTTTTTTGACTCTCATTTTGGCATTTTCTTTCTTTCTTTCTTTATTTCTTTTTTTTTTTTGCAGGTTATATATTCAAATCCATGGAGGTTTACCAATAGTTTTGCAATAGATCAATGATCAATTTTAAAATATACAAAATATTTTGTAGGACACAATGATGTTTTATGATTAGTAGAAAGAAATTAGGAAGTGTAGCTTATTATTGTTGCAGCTTCATCAGCACGTTTACAGCAGTGTTGATGTTCATGACTAATGTACACAGTGATACCTCCTCACCAAAATCCCCAAGACCCTTAATCAGTATTCCCATAACACTTAGAGTCTGACTCCATATTCATTTTGGCATTTTCATAAGAGAGAAACGAACAAGACTGAAATTAACGTAGGTTATAACTGACCCACTAAATGAGAAGATTCAGAAAGTAGCCTTAACTTTTAAACTCCTTCTGCAAGAAAAATTTGAGTGGCTTTTCCAAGACTTCATTATGGATTTGGAATATTAATTTTAAGTAAAGGGCTTCAAGTCAGTTCCCTCAGTTCTCATCTGAGGGATCTGTCTGGAGTTAAAAGCTCAGAGGACTAAGTGCAGGTGTTGCATGCAGGAGGTACCTCACAGCACACAGTTCCCCGAGCAGCTCCAGGAGCAAGCCCCCACACCACCAGGTGTGCCCCCACAAAATAAATAGAGTCAGCGTCCCATTTCAGAGCAGCCCTAGGGTCTCAGGGACATTCTGTTGACTGTCATCTATAGGCTTCCTTTATTCTTTGAAAATAGAGCATCCCTATTTGGTAGGATTTGGTGGGTTATTTTTTGAGTCTTGGAATATTTTACTGTTCGTTCATACAGGAAAAGTTTAGTATCTCCAGATCCTCCCGATCAGTATTTCTCACCCAGAACCATACGGCAACCTGTGCCCCCCCCCGCCCAGGTTCTTCCAAAGAGCCCACAGGTGAGAAGAATGTAAATTGGGGAGTGGCTGGGAGGTGACACACCATGAAATTTGGGAGCCAACTAGGAGGAGAGGGGAACACAGAAGAAAACAATCTCAGAAGGGGGCCACGGTGGGAATAGGATCAAGAAATATTGTTCTAATACCATACCAAATAATAGAGGATAAGGACATTCCACTTTCGGATAACAGGGAAGTCTGTATATAACTATTGAGTGAATTCATTAAAATTTATGCCTGAGTTTATTTTCAATAAGGCAAAATTTAACTGAGGCAAAATTTTCTTTTTTTTTTTTTTGTTTTGTTTTGTTTTTGGGCCACACTTGGTGGTGCTCAGGACTTACTCCTGGCTCTGTTCTCAGAAATTGCTCCTGGCAGGGCTCAGGGGACCATATGGGATGCAGGGGGTCAACCCAGGTTGGCTGCATGCAAGGCAAGCACACCTGTAGTACTCTTGCTCTGGTTCCTGAGGGAGAAATTTCTATCGTGGGGGTGAGTGAGGGGAAGAAAAAAAATTTGGCTATTTGAAATTGAAAGTATCAGCAATTAGCTAAATATATGACTTCTTTTGAGGGAGAAAAATCAGTAAGCCTATATCTGATCTGTACTATACCCATTGGAACAAACATGAAGGAGTTGGGATTGTAGACAGATACATTTCCTTTTAGGAAAGACACTTAGGAAATTACATGAAAAGGTTCTTAAATTTGTATAGCTTTGTAATTCAAAATGTTTTCAGAATTAATAGGGAAGAGTGAAAAAATCATTTAAACAACAAATCTTCCCTTGATGCTATCAGAATTAACTACAGGTGTTCTCTTAATACATATGTTTGTACCTGATTTTAGCGGTAAGCATAAGTCACTAGTATTTCTTGTTAAATTATAGAGGTGGAGCAAAAGGATTGGGCCACATTTGTCTGGAGCTATTCCTGGCTATGTGCTCAGGAGTGATTCTAGTAGTTCTCAGGGGACCATAATCAGAACTAGGGATCATACCAGAGTGGGCCACATGTAAGGCAAGCACTTTAACCCTGTATTATTTCTCTGGCCCACAGTTATTTCTTAGTTTAATAGCTGCTGATTGTTTTCTTAGGACATACTGTTCCAAATTGTTTCAGTTCTTCTAGTTCCTGCCTCTGCCCCTCTCTAATATGTGGAGGTAGGGACACACAGTTTTGGAGGGGTTTTATGGTTGGTTTTTTTGAGGGGGCCAGAGAGATAGTACGGCTGGGTAGAGCTCTTGCCTTGCACATGACTGACATGGGTTCAATTCCCCAGCATCTCATATGGTCGCCTGAGCCCTGCCAGGAATAATTGCTGAGTACAGAGCCAGGAGTAACCCCCTGTGTATTGATGGGTGTGGCCCCAAAACCAAATAAGTAATGGATTATTTAAATAATTAAATGTATTAATTCATAATATTATAAATAATAAAAATTAAAAGCACTAAGCTCATCTTCAGTGGAAAAAATCTTTACCCGTTTATTCCCCTGTGTGTGGTGGGGAATATATATAAATCAGGGTCTGGGGCTGGGGAAACAACTGAAGTTCTTAGAGCACATGTCTAGTGAGTGTGAAGTCCTGAGTTTGATCCCCGGCACAGCTAGGTATGACCCTGGTGGCCATTGAACATTGCTGGATGTGGCCTCAAATTTTATTTTTTTAATAATGTAGGAGTACTGCTATTTGTTCAGCCGTTGATTAAGCTGATTGAATTGGGCATGAACTCCATATTACTTTTTTTTAAATTGTATCATCATGTTGTTACTGTGTCTGACATATCGAATACGTCACGGGGAGCTTGCCAGGCTCTGCCGTGGGGGCGAGATACTCTCGGTAGCTTGCCGGGCTCTCCGAGAGGGGCGGAGGAATCGAACTCGGGTCGGCCATGTTGGCCGCTTGTAAGGCGAACACCCTACCGCTGTGCTATCGCTCAAAGCTTTCATGTTTGAGATTCAGCCATACAATGATGGAATACCCATCCCTCCACCAGTGCACACTTTCCACCACCCACATCCCACTCCTCGTCCTGCCTCTATGGCAGACAATTTCCCCAATACTCTCTCTCTCTAATTTTGGGCATTATGTTTCGAGCATTATGGTCAAAATGTCCTACCACAATTCAAGCCTACCTGCCAGGGGCAGACGCTAGATAATTTATTTTCCATTCTCATTTTGAGGGCTGGAGCGATAGCACAGCGGTAGGGCATTTGCCTTCCAACATGGCCGACCCGAGTTCGATTCCTCCGCCCCTCTCGGAGAGCCCAGCAAGCTACCGAGAGTATCTTGCCCGCACGGCAGAGCCTGGCAAGTTACCCATGATGTATTCGATATGCCAAACACAGTAACAAAAAAGTCTCCAATGGAGACGTTACTGGGCCTGCTTGAGAAAATCAATGAACAACGGGAGGACAGTGACAGTGACAGTGCTCATTTTGAGTATCATGAGAACTTACACAGCCGCAATTGTAAATGTATATTTCTAGATTGTAAATGGTTGGGGTCCAGAGACATCTCTGTATGGCACTAATCCATTTGGGGATTCAATTGGGAGTCTCTGGACCAGGGCTGTTAGTGCGCTAAGATGGAGCCCAGAGGCAAATTATGGGCATGACAGTCAGTCTGCTGGGTGGGAGGGGATCTGGGGAAGGAGAGCCCAGGTCCTCTGCCATTGTGCGGGCTGGAGATTCAGTCCTGGAACCCACATTCCACCTTGCTTGTGGAAGCTCTTGGTCACCAGATGGCCTCTATTTTTTAAGCCTGGCAAGCTCCCCGTGACGTATCCGATATGCCAAACACAGTAACAACAAAGTCTCCAATGGAGACGTTACTGGGCCTGCTCGAGCAAATCGATGAACAACGGGAGGGCCTTTACCTTACCTTACCTTAATTCACATGCCATCTAATTTACCCATTTAAAGCAGGAATTTCAAATAAATTAAGTCTGTAATTTGTTTTTGTTTTTAAGTAATAAAAATCAGAGATCAGAATATTGCTCGGCATTGTGTGGTGAGTGATAGCACAGCGGGTAAGGCGTTCGCCTTACAAGCGGCCAACATGGCCGACCCGAGTTCGATTCCTCCGCCCCTCTCGGAGAGCCCGGCAAGCTACCGAGAGTATTCGATATGCCAGACACAGTAACAACAAAGTCTCCAATGGAGACGTTACTGGGCCCGCTCGAGCAAATCAACGATCAACGGGAGGGCCTTTACCTTTACCTTTACCTTATTGTGTGGTAGCTCTCTATGCTGAAAAATTGTGCTGGTGGCATGACAAACCAGTTCTCCAGGTACCCAGAAACAGCAGGGTCTGGGTCTGCTGGGGGAAGTCCACACCCAGAAGACTGGTGAGAGGTGATGGGGGTGGGGGACGCATTCACACATACTGAGCAGTGGAGCTCGTAAAGGCTCACATTGATTCACAGGGCTTTTGACTTAGTGTCTCAGTATTCTAGGTACTACAGATTCCCTGGGTATTTGAAACTTGTTCCTTCTGTGATTATAATGTGCCATGACCCCACTATTCCATTTCTGATCGCTCCCTCAGGGTTTCTGGGGAAGTGAGGCTGAAAGAGCTGGGCTGGGCTTTCTGAATGCCAGCCAGGTCTGTAGAAACAGCTTTTAGTGTTTCTACCCCCACCTCCCCCCTTCCCCCCGCCCCCCGCCGTGACCCTCCTTGGATTCAATCCTATTAAGGGATATTCCATTTTTAATATAAATTTTGGCTTTGGAGTATCTTCAAAAACAACATTCCACGAGGAGAGAGGCTTCACTTATTTCCCCTCTAATGACTGTTACTATCCCTGGAAGGGAAGCTGCTTTCATGCTTTGAAAGTCACTGATCTAGTCCATATGCCTTTCCCCGCCCTTCCCTTCCTTCCCTGCCTCGGAAACCTGTGTGGGATTTTCTGTGAACCTGGCTATCCCAGTGTTTTCTATTATTTGTGCCAACCACAGCAATATGGTTTTCATCATTTTTTAGGAAAAATATTCTCTAGTGTTTCCTGAAAGTTACCTAGTACTTTCAGATAGTCTTCTTCTGACTGATACCCAAAATTTCTATATTGTTACTTTAGTCCATTTTTCTAGAATGGATACTTTCCCTTTTCTTAGAATACTTGACTGTACTTTAGCGTATATTTTTCAAATGAAGTTAATGTTGATATTTTTGGTCATTACCTAGCCAAAATATATGTTTACTCATATATCTTCACTCGAGCCCCTAGCAAGAGCTTTCTATGCTGGGTTCTCCTATTTATTTCTCTTTAATTTATTTGAGAAGGTAGGGGTTTGGGACCATACTTGAGGTTTCCTCCGGACTCCATGCTCAGGGTTCACTCCTGATTCACTCCTGGGGGACAATATGGCATCAGGGATTGAACCTGGACTTCCCTCATGCAGAGCCTATGAACTAGCCCTTAGAGCAAATCCCTGGTCCAGCTCATTTGTTTAATTATTATGGAGTATTTCAGAATAGTTATCATTTTTCATACAAAGTCAGCTACTAAAATGCAGAAAGGAAAAATTGAACCAAAAGTCTATGAATATTCTACATATTGAAAGCACATACTTCTCACATGTTGTTTTTCCTACACTGGATTGATTCAATGCCTGTGTGTTGCCAGGATTGCTAGAGAAATGAGGACAAAAGTGAAAAGCAAGAGCATTTTTCTCAAGCAGCTCTGATTATTATTTTATATAATGTTCGTAACAGTTTTAACTGGGGACAGTAAAATTGTTAAATAAGGATCATTTAAAAGGTTGGCTTTAAATAAAAAAGGAAAATATGCATGGAAAAGTAATCAAGTACCTCTTTGAAAAAATGGTAGTTCAAACAAAAACAAACCCTGGAATTTACTATAGAACTGAGATTAGCAAACGAGGTGGGAGAAGATATTTTAACAGATGGTGGGGTCTATTGACTGTGGTGGAGAGATACTGGTATTTGGGTAGGGCACTTACATTTTATTTAATTATTTAGTTTTGGCTTTTTGGATCAGACTAGGCAATGCTCAGGCGTTATTCCTGGCTTTGCAGTCAAGAATTACTCCTGGTGGTAGTGCTCAGGGGACCATTAGGATGCCAGGGATTAAAACTGCAACATGCAAGGCAAACACCCTACCCACTTACAATCATTCCAGAGGGCATCTACATTTTAAAGAGTTGCGAAGTTTCACCCCTAAAACATACACTGTCTTGTAAACCAATGTTACTTAATTAAAAAACTTAAGAATAGGGGCTGGAGAGATAGTAGAGTGGGGCAGGCACTTGCCTCACACATGCCCATCCCATGTTTGACCCCCAGCACCATATATGGTCCCCTGTGCCCTGCCAGAAGTGATCCCTGAGCACAAAGTCAGGAATTAGCCCTGAGCACTGCTAGCATCGACCCAACCTCCCTGATGCCCCCCACCCCCTCAAACAAGAGGTGGACTGGAAGTGACATAGAGACATTGGTGTAGGCTCGTGGGCACTTGGGTGGTGATGGTGGGTGTAACTGTAGACTGTAAATATTACCCTGATATAAATATGTGATCCAAACTACAGTGATTTCCCCATGTCCTTCCAACCTGGGAACAGTAACAATTGGACCTCATTCTCCTTCCTAATGAATGAGTGTTTCACTTCCTGATCTGGGCAAGCAAAAACTTGAGTCAGTTATAAAGACTTGGCTATGGATACGCTTTGGAGCACTGTACCCACATTTCCCACATGCTGTACCACAGAAAGACAGTAATGTCTCTAAGAAAACCTGTGCTGACCAATTTTGGAGAGGAGGTGATCTTTCCTCCTCCTTTCACCAGTGTTACCTGGACTTTGAATTAGAGCAGAATATCATCAAATTAAAGATCATTTTAGATTTAAAAGGTCGATTTGCTCGAGCGGGCCCAGTAACGTCTCCATTGGAGACTTTGTTGTTACTGTGTTTGGCATATCGAATACTCTCGGTAGCTTGCCGGGCTCTCCGAGAGGGGCGGAGGAATCGAACTCGGGTCGGCCATGTTGGCCGCTTGTAAGGCGAACGCCCTACCGCTGTGCTATTTAAAATGGGAAAATGTGATATTTCTTTTAAATATAATTAATCTTTATGTTAAAATGAATAATTAATAAAATTAATCATATGTTAAAATTAATCTGTAATCTATCATGAAGCTGCAAATATGAGTGCTTTTAATTTTTGGGGGGGGGTTGGAGTGATAGTACAGCTGGTAGAACATTTGTCTTGCACACGTTCGACCTGGGTTCAATCTGTGGCAGTATATATGGTCCCTTAAGTTTGCAGGCATGATCCCTGAGCTTAGAGCCAGTAGTAAGCCCTGAGCATCACTGGGTGTGCTGCGACCAAAAAAATTTTTTGTTTGGGGCTGGAGAGATAGTACAGTGGGGAGGGAGCCCATCATGTATGCAGCCCCCCTGGGTACAATCCCTGTTATCCCATATAGTTCTCTGAGCACCATCAAGTGGTCCTTGAGCACAGAGCCACTAGTTATCCCCCGAGAATGCCCAGGTGTGGACTCCCATAAAATTTTTTGCATGGGTAGGATCACACCTGGAGGTGCTTCTAGGCCTATCCCAGGCTCTGTGCTCAGACTAACTCTGGTCGGGGGGCCATATGTGGTGCTGGAATTCGAATGGGGGTCAGCAGGGTGCAGTGCAAGCCTCTCGTCCCCTGTCCTGTTGCTCCAATCTCAAATTCTGGAGTTTCAGTTTGTGTTTTTCTGGTCTTTTTTCAGTTTGTATTGAAAATAGAAGACATATTTGAGTCTAAAAGAGGAAAGAAAAGGGTAAAGTTACAACCTTTCAATGGAAAAGAAGTACCACCTTCAAAAGGTAAGAGTTGTTCTGCTCATCTGTGGCTATCAGTGTATGAGGGCAGAATCACTGTATAACAGTGTGTAATGTCTTTTTATTTAAAATTTTCTTTTCTGACCATTCCACCTAAACAGCAACTAATCTTTTAGAATAATGACTACTTTTTGGGGGAGGGCGTGGGGATTTAGGTCATGACCATGATGCTCAGGGTTTACTGCTGGTAGTGCTCAGGGGACCATATGAGATGCCAGGAATCCAACCTGGGTCAGTCGTGTGCAAGACAAGTGCCTTCTCTGCTGGACTATCTGGCTCATGGCTATTCCTTATTCTTTACCTTTTGCTACCATGCCAAGTAATAACTATGGAAAAAATCAATTATAAATAATAAACACCTGAGGCTAATTTTGATAGGAAGTTTGTGTCCATTTTATAGTCCTACTTTGATTTCTTGTGATTAGTATAAGTTCAGTGGAGAATCTTCTCAAAAATTATTTTCTTTGTGGTGCTGAGGATTGAACCCAGAACCTTACACATGTAGGACAAGTGCTCTACTACTGAGCTACATCCCCAATTCCAAGAAATGAAAATACAATTATATATGTAGACTGAAGGTATTCGATGCTCAACTTGCACTTAGGCAGCACTATAGCACTGTCCTCCTGTTGTTCATCAATTTGCTCGAGCAGGCACCAGTAACGTCTCCATTGTGAGACTTGTTGTTACTGTTTTTGGCATATAGAATACGCCACGGGGAGCTTGCCAGGCTCTGCTGTGCAGGCGGGATACTCTCAGTAGCTTGCCGGGCTCTCTGAGAGGGATGGAGGAATCGAACCCGGGTCAGCCATGTGCAAGGCAAACAACCTACCCACTGTTCTGTCACTTCAGCCCTGCGCTTAGGTAAAACGTTCAATAGATACTTCTGATGCCTAGACAAAATTTATAGTGTCAAGAGTTCTAAAACTAAGAAACTTTCAACATCCACAGGGAATTGTCAGAATTTTCTTCAAAAATTATGCAAGATCTTACACTTTGTTGTTTGGCATAGTATGCAGAATATAACAGTTTTCATAGGCTGGAAACAGCAGCCAAGTTGGGTCATGCACAAGAAGACTTTTGTATTTTGCAGACTTCCACAGACAGAAATTTCTTAATTTCCCTGGAAAATCTATTTTATGTTATAATAATTGCTCTTTGAAACTCTGGGCCAGAGAGATAGTATAAAGGTAAGGTGTTTGCATTAATCATCAGGGAGATGCAGATCAAAACCACAATGAGATATCATTTCACACCACAGAGACTGGCCCATATCCACAAGAACAAAAGCAACTGGTGCTGGCGCAGATGTCGTGAGAAAGGGACACTCCTTCACTGTTGGTGGGAATGCCGACTGGTTCAGCCCTTTTGGAAAATAGTATGGACGATTCTCAAAAAATTAGAAATTGAACTCCCATTTGATCCAGCAATACCACTCCTGGGAATATATCCCAGAGAGGCAAAAAAGTATAGTTGAAGTGACATCTACACTTGTTTGTTCATTGCAGCACTCTTGACAATAGCCAGAATCTGGGAAAAACCTGAGTGCCCGAGAACAGATGACTGGTTAAAGAAATATTGGTACATTTACACAATGGAGTACTATGTAGCTGTTAGAAAAGACGAAGTCATGAAATTTACATACAAATGGTACTACATGGAAAGTATCATGTTAAGCGAAATGAGTCAGAAAGAAAGGGATAGACATAGAAAGATTGCATCTGGGGAACATAAAGTAACAAAATAGGAGACTAACACCCAAGAATGGCCGAGATTAGTACCAGGAATTTTACTCCATGGCTTGGAGGCCAACCACACATACTAGGGGAAAAGGGAGCTCAGCTAGAGAAGGGAACACCAAATAAAGGTGTTGGGAGGATCCTCCCAGGATGGGAGAAACATGTGGAAAGTAGACTATAGACTAAACATGATTGTCACCCATTGCCTCTTTTGCAAACCACAACACCCAATTAGAGAGAGAGAACAAAAGGGAATGCCCTGCCACAGCGGCAGGGTGGGATGGGGGGGTGGAATGGGGGGATGGGAGGTGGGAGGGATACTGGGATCCGTGGTGGTGGGAAATGGGCACTGGTGGAGGATGGGCACTGGTGGAGGGATGGGTATTTGATCATTATATAATTGAAACCCAAGTATAAAAATGTGTAAGTCTGCAACTGTACCTCATGATGTCTCACTATTAAAAAAATTTTTAATAAAAAAATAAATTTAAAAAAAAGGTAAGGTGTTTACCTTGCACATGACTGACCCAAGTTCAATCCCTTGTACCCCATATGGTTCCCCAAGCATGGCCAGGAGTGATCCCTGAGCACAGAGCCAGGAGCAAGCCCAGAGCACAGCTGTGTGTGGCCAAAAAAGAAAAAAGAAAATAAAATATATTTCTCTTACTGAAGCTGAAGGACTCTTTCATCTTACTCTGTGATAATCAAAACCATCTGGAAGAGAGCTCAAGTGGCAGAGCTCATCTAAGAGGCTCTGTTCCCTCACCAGCCTTCCTCACGGGGACCCTAAAAAAAATTAGAAACTTTAATATACCAATAGGTTTTCTTTAAAAAGTGCTCCAAAAATAACTGGTCACCTTATGTTTTTTTTGGGGGGGGCACACCTGGCAGTGCTCAGGGCTTACTTCTGACTCCACACTCAGAAATCACTCCTGGTGGGCTCAGGGATGTTGGGGTCAAACCTGGGTGGGCCACATGTGAGGCACTTACCTGCTGCACTTTCTCCTCAGCCCCCAGTTGATTACTTATGTGAGTTTTCATTTTTCTAAAGCAGTTACTAAAACATGTCACAATCTTCTGCAAAATACTTGTGCTTATTGTTATTATAATAGTCACCGTCTGTTGAATATAGTTATATTATCTTCACATACTTTTTCTCATGTTTAATGTATGCCAGCACTGGGATTTCACTGGAATTTAATGAAGGAAAAAGATGTAGATTTAAATCAGAACATAATGTCATAGTCTTCTTTTCTTTTGTCAGCAGTTACTTTCAGTCTCATTGCTTTGTCCCTTTGGCTTTTTAATTATTCTCTTATTTTCTCTTTTTTGGGGGGGAGGGGGCTACTGGGGGTGGTGGGGGTATACCTGGCAATGCTCAGGAGATGTTTCTGGCTTTGCACTCAAATTATTCACAACGGTGCTCAGGAGACCATGTGGGATACCAAGGATTAAACCTGGGTGTCTGCCACATGCACTATCTCTGCAGCTCTAATATTCTCTCTCTCTCTCTCTCTCTCTCTCTCTCTCTCTCTCTCTCTCTCTCTTTGCTTTTTGGGTGAAACCCTGCGTTGCACAGGGGTTACTCCGGGCTCATGCACTCAGGAATTACACCTTGAGGTGCTTAGGGGACCATATAGGATGCTGGGAATCGAACCCGGGTTGATCACATGCAAGGCAAACGCCTTACCTGCTGTGCTATCGCTCCAGCCCCTGCAGTTGAAATATCTATTATGTCTTATAAAGTTAAATTGAGCACAGACAGAAGTTACAATATAGATTAAGATAAAATGAAAAGTGAAAAGCCAAAGTTTCTGAAATTTTCTCCTATTATCTGAAAATTTTATGCACATATAATTATTTTATGTACTAAGATATTCTTATCTAAGCATCTAAGTGGTTTGTGCTTTTTAGGGGTAGAGTGGGTGTTTGTTTGCTCTTTTGGTTTGGGGCCACTCCCAGCACTACTCAGTGGTAGCTCCAGGGCACAGGCTCCATGTGGTAACTGAGATTGAACCTGGCCTCATGCATTCCTCTTACCTTCCATATACTTCAAATATGGGGGAAATTGGCAGTTCAAAGCAGTCATAAAATTGTAAGATTTCAGAGGAAAGGAAAGTCCCTTGGCCCTGGAGGATGCTTCGTGTCCCTCAGCTGAAAGCTGCTTCATGGACTTACTTGGTAATCTCTCCTCCCCTCTGATTTTCCTGTTGTCCTCAATTCAGAGTTTAGCCTCTGGTATTTTCAAAGATGCCACGCCACTGGCCGAGCAAGTGAAAACAGAGATAGATAAATGGGACTATCTTAAACTAAGAAGCTTCTGCACCTCCAAAGAAACAGTGACCAAAATACAAAGACAGTCTGCAGAATGGGAAAGGATATTCGCCGAATACACATCTGACAAGGTGTTGATATCAAGGATATACAAAATACTGATTGAACTCCACAAGAAGAAAACATCCAACCCCATCAAAAAATGGGGCAAGGAAATGAACAGAAACTTTCACAAAGAGGAAATCCGAATGGCAAAAAAGCACATGAGAAAATGCTCTACATCATTAATCATCAGGGAGATGCAGATCAAAACCACAATGAGATACCATCTCACACCTCAGAGACTGGCCCACATTCAAAAGAACAAAAGCAACCAATGCTGGCGCGGATGTGGCGAGAAAGGGACACTCCTTCACTGTTGGTGGGAATGCCAACTGGTTCAGCCCTTTTGGAAAACAGTATGGACGTTCCTCAAAAAATTAGAAATTGAGCTCCCATTTGACACAGCGATACCACTCCTGGGAATATATCCCAAAGAGGCAAAAATATGTAGTCGAAGTGACATCTGCACTTGTTTGTTCATTGCAGCACTCTTTACAGTAGCCAGAAACTGGAAGAAACCTGAGTGCCCAAGAACAGATGACTGGTTAAAGAAACATTGGTACATCTACACAATGGAGTACTATGTAGCTCTTAGAAAAGATGAAGTCATGAAATTTACATACAAGTGGTACAATATGGAAAGTATCATGCTAAGCGAAATGAGTCAGAAAGAGAGGGATAGACATAGAAAGATTGCATTCATCTGGGGAATATAAAGTAACAAAATATGAGATTAATACCCAAGAATAGCTGAGATCAACACCAGGAGGATTACTCCATAGCTTAGAGGCCAGCCGGGTATTCTAGGGGAAAGGACAGTTCAGATAGAGAAGGGAGCACCAAATGGAGGGTGTTTGGAGGATCCTCCCAGGAGGGGAGATGGAGGTTGAAAGTAGACTGGACTGAACATGTTTGCCACTCAATGCCTCTTTTGCTGATCACAACACCCAAAAGGAGAGAGAAAACAAAAGGGAATGCCCTGCCACAGTGGCAGGGGGGGATGGGGGTGATGGGGGGGAGGGATATTATCCTTGGTGGTGGAAAATGGGCACTGGTGGAGGGATGGGTATTTAATCATGGTATGACCGAAATCCAAGCACAAAAATTTGTAAATCTACAACTGTACCTCATGGTGTTTCACTAATAAAAAATAAATAAAAAAAAAAAGAAAAGAAAATACCATTAGCCTCAATGTCATGAAGGGTTTTGCCAACTTTGGCTTCAGTGTACCTTATGGTGTCTGGTCTGATGTTGAGGTCTTTAATCCATTTTGATCTTACTTTTGTACATGGTGTTAGGCAGAGTTCTGAGCCCATTTTTTTGCATGTAGCCATCCAGTGATGCCAGCACAATTTGTTAAAGAGGCTTTCCTTACTCCACTTCACATTTCTTGCACCTTTATCAACGATTAGATGATCATATGATTGAGGGGAGATGTCAGTGTATTCAACCCTGTTCCATTGGTCTGCAGTTCTGCCTTTGTTCCAGTACCATGCTGTTTTAATTATTACTGCTTTGTAGTAGAGTTTGAAGTTAGGGAGGTTGATTCGTCCCATTTTCTTTTTCCCAAGAATTGCTTTAGCTATTCACGGGGTCTTATTGTTCCATATAAATTTCAGGAGTGTTTGCTCCATTTCTTTGAAGAATGTCATGGGTATCTTTATAGGAATTGCATTGAATTTATACAATGCTTTCGGTAGTATTGCCATTTTGACAATGTTAAGTCTCCCGACCCATGAGCAGGGGATATCTTTCCATTTCCTCATGTCCTCTTTTATTTCCTGAAGTACTGTTTTGTAGTTTTCTTTGTACAGGTCCTTTACTTCCTTAGTTAAGCTGATTCCTAGGTACTTGATTTTCTGGGGCACAATTGTCAACGGGATTGTTTTTTTCATGTAGCTTTCCTCTCTCTCACTGTTTGCGTATAGGAAAGCCATGGACTTTTGGGTATTGATTTTATAGCCTGCAACTTTACTATACAAGTCTATTGTTTCTAAGAGTTTTTTGCTGGAGGTTGTTGGGTTCTCTAAGTATAGTATCATATCTTCTGCGAATAGTGAGAGCTTGATTTCTTCCTTTCCTACCTGAATGCCCGTAATATATTTTTCTTGCCTAATCGCTATTGCAAGTACTTCCAGTACTATATTGAACAGCAGTGGAGAGAGTGGGCATCCTTGTCTTGTCCCTGATCTTAGAGGGAAGGCTCTTAGTTTTTCCCCTTTGAGGATGATGCTTGCTGTAGGCTTGTGGTAGATGGCTTTAACTATGTTGAGGAAAGTCCCCTCTATACCCATTTTGGCTAGGGTTTTCATCATAAAGGGGTGCTGGATCTTGTCAAATGCTTTCTTTGCATCTATTGATATGATAATATACTTTTTATCTTTTCTTTTGTTGATATGATGGATTATGTTGATTGATTTCCGAATGTTGAACCATCCTTGCATCCCTGGGATGAATCCTACTTGGTCATGGTGTATGATCTTTTTGATGAGTAGTTGGATTCTATTTGCTAGTAGTTTGTTGAGGATCTTTGCATCTGTGTTCATCAGGGATATCGATCGGCCTGTAATTCTCTTTCTTTGTGGTATCTCTGTCTGCTTTTGGTATCAGTGTGATATTCGCTTCGTAGAAACTCTTTGAAAGTGTTTTTGATATTTCAATTTCGTGGAAAAGCTTAAAGAGGATTGGGAGTAAGTCTTCTTTAAAGATTTGGAAGAATTCACTAGTGAATCCATCTGGGCCAGGGATTTTGTGCCTGGGGAGACTTTTTATTACCATTTCAATTTCCTTGGTGGTGATAGGTCTGTTCAGGTATTCCAGGTCTTCTGGGTTCAGCCTTGGGAGTCTGTAGGAGTCTAGGAATTTGTCCATTTCCTCGAGGTTTTGATGTTCCGTGGTGTAAAGCTTCTCAAAGTACTCCCTGAGGATCCTTTGAATTTCTGTAGTTTCTGTTGTGATGACCCCCTTTTCATTTCTGATTCAGTTTATTAGGGTTTTCTCTCTCCCCTTCTTTGTGAGTTTTGCTAGAGGCTTATCGATCTTGTTAATTTTCTCGAAGAACCAGCTTTTGGTTTCATTGATCTTTCGGATTGTTTTTTGGGTTTCCATCTCGTTAATCTCTGCTCTGAGTTTTATTATTTCCTTCCTCCTGTTTGGGTTGTGCTCCTTTTGTTGGTCCTTCTCCAAGCTCTTAAGCTGTGAGGTTAGTTTATTTATGTGGGCTCGCTCTTCCTTTCTGAGGAATGCTTGTAGAGCTATAAACTTTCCTCTTAAGACAGCTTTTGCTGTGTCCCATAAGTTTTGGTAACTCGTGTCTTCATTTTCATTCGTTTCTAGGAATTTTTTGATTTCCTCTTTGATTTCCTTTCTAAGCCATTCGTTGTTTAATAGCGCACTGTTTAATTTCCAGATGTTTGATTTAGTTTTCTGTTTTTGTGTGTGATTTACTTCTAATTTCAGCGCATTGTGGTCTGAGAAGATTGTTGATACAATCTCTATCTTCAGAAGTAAATTTTTAAAAACAAGTCTGAGGGGCCAGAGAGATAGTACCGCAGGTAGGGTGTTTGTAATATATATTAAAATTAATTTGTAATATATCATGAAGCTGCAAATCTTGGTGCTTTAGTTTGAGGGATAGCACAGTGGGTTGGGCGTTTGCCTTGCACACAGCCAACCTGGGTTTGATTCCTTTGTCCCTCTCGGAGAGCCCGGCAAACTACCAAGAGTATCCCACCCGCACAGCAGAGCCTGGCAAGCTCCCTGTGGCATATTCGGTATGACAAAAACAGTAAGAACAAGTCTCACAATGGAGATGTTACTGGTGCCCACTCAAGCAAATCGATGATCCACGGGACAACAGTGCTACCGTGCTACAATTTGGGGCCAGAGAGATGGTGGTACAGGGCTTTTGTCTTGCATGCAGCTGATCTGGTCTTGGTCCCTGGCATTCCGTATGGTCCTCCAAGCTTGCCAGGAATGATTCCTAAGTGCAGAGCCAGGAGAAACCCCTCAACATTGCCAGATGTGGCCCCAAAACAAAAATAACACAGAAAAACCCCAGTCTGAGCTGACTCCAGGGCTGGGAAGATAGGCATAGGCCTAGCAGAGTTTGGCCGCCCACACTGTGTGTCTGCCCCAGTGGCCCCCCCACATTATGGTGGCCAGAGTAGTTCTGGGAACAGACCCTGATCTTCCTTCCCCTTAGCACCACTGGACGTGGCCCATCTTTAAGAAAAAAAAAACCCACTGTTGGGGCAGAATGATGGTAGGACTCTTGCCTTAGACACAGCTGATCCAGGTTCGATTCCTGGCACCCTGTATTATTTTCCAAGCCTGCAGCAGTGATCTCTGATCCCGAAGCATGGAGCCAGGAGTAAACCCTGAGCACAGCCAACTAAGGGCTCTAACAAAAACAAAACAAAACAAACCAGTGTTGGGGCTGGAGTGATAGTATGGCAGGTAAGACGCTTGCCTTGCATGTGACTGACCCAGGCATGACCTCCAGGACCTCATGGTTTCCCAAGCTTGCCAGGCATGATCCTTGAACAGAGAGCCAGGAGCCCGAAGCACAGCCAGATGTGGACCCAAAACAAAACAAACCCAAATCCACACCACTTTTAATTACCACAATCGGGGACAAGAGGGGGAGTTGAGGGAGACAGAGCTTGGGAAGGGGATGCAATAGTTAAGTCTCCTCTTTTGTTGCGTTTGAACTTGGTGTGAGCTGAGTGCCTGAGACTCAGCATCCAGTCATGCTGCACTGCACCCCCCACGCACAGAAGTGTCGCATCATTGCTCTTACCCTCTGGACCTCCTACGGCTGAACAATACAAATGAAAACTCATTCTTTCTTTTCAGGTGAAACCAGTGGGAACGAAAGTGATGCCGAGTATCTGCCAAAGAGTGAGTGAGTCAGTGTGGCTCCTCCCGTTCAGGTGTTATGGGATAGGTGGGGCAGCACCCACCTTTTGCTTTAAGCATTTTTTTCTCTCTTCGTGAAGTTTCATTTTGTTGCTGATTATTAGAACCTGTTGAGATCTGAGAAACTAAACAAAACACTGTCAAATGTTTGACAGCCTTAAAAATCTCTGGTGACAGAGCAGGCAAACCAGTCTCGCTCTTAAAATGCAATGTTCGAAAGGGAGTGGCAAAGTTGCAAGTTCAAACATATGTGCACTAGTTTCCCAGCAGCCAAAAAGCACATGAATCATCCTCAGAGACAAATACTAAATTTTAAACATCTTATTTCTCATAGTCATTTGTTTGTATTATTTCATTTTGAGAGCTCTTAACATTGGACTGGAAACATTTATCTGTTTCTTATAAGCATTTATATTCTAAATCATTGTGTCGTTTACTTTGGATAGAACACAGCAACTGGAGGGCCAGAGAGATAGTACAGCGGGTAGGGTGTTTGCCTTGCACAAGGCCAACCGGGTCGGTCCCTGGCATCCTATATGGTCCTTTAGGCACCGCCAGGAGTGATCCTGAGTGCAGAGTCAGGAGAAACCCATGAGCATCACCGGGTGTTACCTCCACACACAACAAAAAAATTTAGAGACACATAGGACAGGAGTTAAGGTATTTGCCTTGCATACAGCTGACCTTAGTTCAACTCTGGCATTGCATATGGTCCCCCAACCACTTCCTGGAGTGATCTCCGAGCACAGGTAGGTGTGACTCCTTCCCCATCCCCCCAAAATAGAGAAGGGGTTCCAGAGAGATAGTCTAGCATGAAGGGCATTTATCTTACTTGTGGCCAACACAGGTTCCATCCCCGGCATCCTGAGTGAGCCCTCAAGCCCCTCCAGGAGGGACCCCTGAGTGCAGAGCCAGGACTCACCCTGAGCACCACCACACCTTCATCTGATAAATTTCCAGAACAAATTAATTCGTTCCTGTCCGACTGACATAGTGAAACATGGAAAATGCTGGAAATTTAAATTATTAAAGCTGTATACAGAGCACTCCCAAATGAGACGCTCCAGTCTTATGATTATTAGTCAGGTGCTCCCTCCACCGGGTTGAGCTGCTTCAGATCTTGGTTTTGGGACCTAACCGAAGGTGAAACTTTGATCGACGCCAGTTTCAACCTGGATGTTTAGATGACTCATGCACTGCTGATACCCGAAGGATCGGGACCAAACTTCTTTTGACTTTAAGTAAGCTCTTACGTAAAAGTAAAACTTGGCTAGAGCAGTAAATGTAGTAGATAATTCTTTTTTGTTGTTGTTGTTGGTTTTTTTTTTTTTTTTTTTTTTTTGCTTTTTGGGTCACACCCAGCAATGCTCAGGGGTTAGTCTGGCATTGCATTCAGGAATTACTCCTGGCAGTGCTTGGGGGACCATATGGGATACCAGGGATCGAACCCGGGTCGGCTGAGTGCAAGGCAAACGCCCTACCCGCTGTGCTATCGCTCTGGCCCCTGTAGTAGATAATTCTAAAGGACAACTCCTAGATGTATTTTTTTTTAGTGTTAATATTCTTACCCACAGTATCAGGTTTTTTTTTTGGGGGGGGGGCACACCTGACAATGCATTTGGGAACTCCTCCTGGTGGTGCTCAGGGGACCATACGGGATGCCAGGGATCAAAACTAGGTCGGCTGTGTGCAAGGCAAGCACCCTGGGGAATCTGATCTCAGGTGCTGGTGGAAGTGCGAGATAGTGACCTTGAGGTCATGGCAGAACCCTACAACTCTGGTATAGAATCACCATAAGCATAAAACAACAAAATTATTATGTTATAAAATATATCTGTAGATATGAATACCTATAAATTGCAGTAACGACAAAATGCGGTGTTTGACATTCTTACAGATCGCCATAAGCGCTTGGCACAGCTGCAGCAGCCTTCCAAGAGGAACCCTCACTACCAGACCTTAGAGCGGGACCTCATTGAGTTACAGGAGCAACAACTGTTTGAGCTATTTGTGGTGGTGTCTCTGCAGAAGAAGCCACCAGACACCAGCTACAATCCCCAGGTCATACAGCAGTTCCCTAGCAAGGTAGGTGCAAGGGGAAAATGTGCAGGAGGGCCAGGGGCACTCAGGACTGTTCCCAGGGGCTTTTCTTCTTGTTCCGACGTACAGGGAGGGCAAGGGGCATTCAGACGTTCGCCGTAAATTTGCTTATTGGCTCACAGTCGGCTTTGACTAGTGTGTCTCTGCCCTTCTTCTCGTTGACTGCATCACAGGCGACTAGCGCTGTACTTCTTGTAGGATCTAAGTGACTCTGACTCTGATGATACCATATTCGTCGATTGCCTCGAGCAGGCCCCAGTAACGTCTCCTTCATCCTAGACCTGAGATTTTTAAGAAAGTGCTATATTAAGGCTCTTTAGGAGAATGAGACCCATTATTATTACTGGTATTTGGCATATTGGGTACGCCACGGGGAGTTTGCCAGACTCTGCCATGTGGGCAGGTTACATTCGGTAGCCTGCCAGTTTGTCCGAAGTCGGAATGAGATAATAAGATGTCATAATAAGATGTTGCACGGTCGCAAATGTGGCCGTGTGGTTCCAGGAGCTGGGTTTTATAGTCTCTGAGTCTTGTCCGTTGATGGGATTACACGGCGCCAGGGGGCCAGTTGGTGGGTGTGACCCCCACCTACTGGAATTTGGAGGATTTGGGTGGAGGATGTTCAGCCCCGATCCGAGTAGGCTTGGAGATCTCAGCTCCGGGACCCGCTTGCCTTTGTTCCTCTGCTGGTACCTTCATGTGTGCAGAGAGTGGTCTCAGCATTGTGGTGGGTGGGTCTGGAGGTCTTCGGCTGCCGGAGCCCTAGTCAGGGTGGGGAGGAAAGCTCAACCCGCTCCCCTCCAAGGGGCCCTGGTGAGGACAGCCAGAAGACTGATACCATATGTCAGGCATAAACTGCAGCTGAGGGAAAGAAAAGCATTTTTATCCAAATTGGGGTGATTTTTGCATTCCCATTTACAAGAGACTCTTAATAATTTACAGATTCTTCATTTTCACATCCCTAATGAGGGAAGTAACAGGGGCCACTTTAAGAGCAAAGACTGAACCAGCTCTCTACATGTGCCTTTTGCTCTGTGGCTTCGAGACTTGACTTAACCACTCTTTGTCTTGGTGTTGTCATTTGTAAATTGGACATGGTCATAATATTGTCTTTCATTATGCTGTAGTGAGAATTATGTGAGTTCATTTTCACAAGGTATTTAGAATAGTTTCTGGCATATACAGTAAGTACTATATCATGTCAACATGTCTAGTGAGAACTTGATGAGATAATAGGTATTCAATGAGTAATGCAGTTCCTGTTCTTATTTTATGTTAACACACACACACATATATTTAGGGTTTTGGTCACATCCTGTGATGCTCACACCAAGCACATGTGGTGTCTGAGCGTATGTGTCACCTGCATCTTCCTTCTTGAGATGTGTATTCCTATCTAATGCTGGGGTGTGGGGGGTGGGGCTCTCTCCACCCTTAGAGAAGCCTGGGTTCTCTCTCAACTGCTTTACTCTCACTCACTTTATCTCCCTCCTTCCCCTTCAAAAACCTCCAAATAGGGTCTGGAGTGGTAACCCAGTGGGGAAGGCATTTGCCTTGAATGCAGCCAGCCCAGGTTCAGTCCCTAGCATCCCATATGATTAAAATAATTATCTTGCTGGAGAGACAGGAGTGATTCCTGAGTGCAGAGTCAGGAGTAACCCCTGAGTATCACTGTGTGTGTGACCCAAAAAGCAAAATAAAATAAAATTTAAGAGAACCTTCAAATAAAATCTGTTTTACTTCAAATAAATAATAAATAAATAAGGGATATTCACTTTCCAACTTTCTGTTTCGATTGCTTCTCTCCTGTATTGCTTCTGCCACATAAGAACTTTCAGTTTATCATCCTGAGTTCTGTACTTCACTGAAAAACCAGTGTGACACTTCAATTTTGGGAGACATTTCTGGGATGGGTTCACATATTTAAGAAAATCCTCTCTCATCCCTATATCATAAGCACATCAACAAGTACACAAAATTGCTTTCTCTCTTTTTTTTAAAGACCACACCCAGCTGTGCCCAGGGCTCCTACCTCTGTGCTCAGGGACCATCATGGGCAGGGCATAGAGGACTCTATGAGGTGCTGGGGTTTGAACTAGTATCACCCATGTTCTGGCCCTGCCTGCTGTGCTGCCTCTTCAGCAAGATAATTACTTTAACAAAATTCCTCAATATAGCCTGAGAACAGAGTCAGACCACTGTTTTGTAATACATTACCATAGAACTTAGTGCAGCCCCACCCCGCATGGCTCGGTGGCGAGTCTGCTCAGCCTGGGGAGTGTGAAGGCTCCAGTCTGCCCTAGCACCACATGCACCAAGTGTGTCCTCAGAGCACCACAACCGTGTGTGTGTGTGACTTCCCACTCATTGCAACAATGAGGGAAGGGATTTAAAAATATTATTTTAATTGAATCACCAAGAGATACTCAGTTACAAAGTTGTTCATGATTGGGTTTCAATCATACAATGTTCCACACCCATCCCTTCACCAGAGTACATTTCCCATCACCAGTGTCCCCAATTTCTCTCTCTCTCTGTCTCTTGCTCTCTCTGTCCCCCCTCCTTTTAGGCACTGTAGTTTGTAATACAGGTGCTGGAAGGTTATCAAGTATATCCCTTTACCTCCTTTCTGTACTCAGTTCTTGTCTGGAGTGATCGTTTCCAACTATCATTGTCACAGTGGTCCCTTCTCTATCCTAACTGTCCTCTCCTTCTCCCCACTTGTGGCAAACTTCCATTCATCATTCATGGACCAGTCCTCCTGGCCTTTGTTTCTACTGTCTCATACTAGGGTGTTAGTATCATAATATATATATGTGTGTGTATATATATATATATATATATATTTAAACATTTCATTGACTTTTGGGGCCTGAGCAGTAGTACAGCAGGTAGGGCACCAGCTTGCATATGGCTGATCCAGGTTTGATCCCCGGAATCCCATATGGTCCCCTGAGCTCACCAGGAGGGATTCCTGAGTGCAGGGCCAGGAGCAACACAGGGTGTTACCAAAACAGAACAAAACAAATTGAAAAAGAAACTGCATCTCTGTGTGGTAGGCACTCATAAATTAATTAAGTTAATCTCTGACCAAGATCTTCTTGACTGTTGTTGGAAAATTGTGAATGAATATAATAGAATGTCATACAAATGACATTCTGTTATAATGCTTTCCCTTTTTTTTAAAGAAATTAATACAGGAAGCCCAGAATAACTATGATTTGTTTTAGATTATCTTTCTTTGTTTTTGGTGAAGCAAGAAAGTTTTTATTGAATAATAGAAAGATGTGAGGAGTTAAAGAGGGAGAAGTACATGGTCAAGAGAAAACAAGAAAAGAAATAGATGAGCCAGTGACACATGTGTTCTGGGGAGAACAGGGGCTTGGAGAGCAAGCCTGATTCTCTTTTTGTTTTGTGTCGTTGTTGTTGTTTTGGGGGTCATACTCAGTGATAGTCAGGGGTTACTCCTGGTTCTGCACTCAGGAATTACTCCAAATGGCGCTGAGGGACTGAGCCCAGGTTGGCTGCATGCAAGGCAAATGCCCTACCCTCTGTGCTATCCTGCCAGCCCCACCAGATTCTCTCTTAAAGTACAATATCACACTCACATTAAAGGGTCTTCCATGCTAAAATTTTACAGGAAGTTGTAAAGTTAGGGAGCTGAGATTATATGGTAAGAGAGATGATAATATAGAGTGGGCTCTAAAATTGTAAATTTTCTAAGTTACATTCAAGTGTTTTTTTTTTAATCTTTAAAAGACTTAAGATTATTGACCAGAGGATGTCTCAAACTGGTCAGGTTTGTGCTGTTCAGTACATTATAAAACATTTATGATTCATAAAAATAATCTTGCATTAAATTTGTAACTCTCCTGGGCTTAAAGTGATAGTAGAGTGAGTAGGGCATCTGCCTTGGACATGACTGACCTGGGTTCAATCCCTTACACTACATATGGTCCCCTGAGCACTGCCATAAGTGATCGCTGAGCACCATGGGGTATGGCCCCAAAAATTAATAAATAAATTTCTAATTATCAAGAACTATCAATAAGAAACTTTTCAGGGAGTGGAACTATATTGTACAAGGCTTAAGGGACTTTTTTTGCATGCATCTGACTCCAGTTTGGTCCTTGGCACCACACGGTCCCCAGAGCATCTCCAGGAGTGGCCAGGGGTGGCCCTGAAGAGCCCTCAGCACCTTCAGAGTGGTCCAGGTTCTGGAACATTGGGCCTGAGCAGCACTACCCCATATGCCCTTACCTTGACTTGCCAGCCTGTTTGACTGAGACTCACACGGAGGGACCCTGGGCCTCCTAAGCACCAGTTGGGCGGCCCTTACCCCCAAGAATGGTTTTCAGTTATCTCTTGCACCCAGTTATGGGATCTCACAAGGGCCTTTCTAGGTGACTGTAGGCTTCTCTGTTCTCTGTAACACCGTACTTAGGTGTAATCACTAGTCTTGACTTCCCTGTTCCATTGAACAGAATGGCATCAGGCTGAAACTGATCAGGGAACCTTTTCCTGATACCATGCTGAGTTTTCAGTTGCTATTTTCTAATTACATAGAGTCTGACTAATCACTGACGTTCTCTCTTCAGGGAGATCATGGCTTTAAGCAATCCAAAGACACTGAAGAGAGACTCAAAGTTATTCCCAAGTTTTGTTTTCCTGATTCTAAGGACTGGGTGCCAACTTCAGAACTCAAGAGGTAAGAGTGGGGGGGAGGGGTGGAGAGATAGTACATTGGTTAGGGGGCACTTGCCTTGCATTCGGCCAATCCAGGATCTATCTCCAGCATTCATATGGTTCCCTCAAGCCCCCTAGAGTGATCCCTGAGCACAGCTAGGTGTGGCCCCAAAACAAAACAAACCAAAAAAGAGACTATTTTGCCCAATTTCTATTCACTGGAACTACACAACTAGAATCATAGCCTTTGAGAAAGGGACAGAGCCAGCAGTAAGGCTCTGGGGATGCTGTGACAGGTTATAGATGCATTGACAGGAAAGAAAGAAAGAAACATTAGAATGCTTCCTTCGTGGGGCTCAGGAAAGAGAAAGAGAGGGATCAGTAAGATGTCTCAAGAGGGGCAGGGGGGCCAGAGCAATACTATAGCCCATTTGTCTTTCATGCGGCCGATCTGGATTTGATCCCCAGCATCCCATATGGTCCCCAAGCTTGCCTGGAGTGATTCCTCTCCTGGATTACTGGGTGTGGTCCAAAAATAAAAACAAAACAAAAAAGGTCTTAAAGGGCTGGAGTGCATGCTTTGTGTGCAAAGGCACTGGATGGTCACCCAGGCTCCACTGGGTATGGTCCTGGTGCCCTTCAGGACCACCAAGCTCAAGCAACACCCATGGCTGGCTGGGCTGATTGTCACTAGAGTGCCCCCCCCCAGCTCCCTGAGCATGACAACCTGTAGAAAGAGAGGGGAAAAAAAGACTTGAATTCAGGATACCATTTAGAGCAGGGGTGAGACAGAGCAGTGTCTGACTCATGTCATCCTGAGCATGCTAGAAGCACTGCCTTAACGCCTCTTCCCTGGAGCATGCATGAAGAGCGACTCCATCTGGGGTGTGTGGGGACACTGGCAAGGGAAGTAAAGAGCGGCCTCCGGAGCCAGAGGGACTGTGTTCCCTCAATAAGGCACGTGTTCTCAGAATCCTGCTCATAAATAGATTTTGTTCAAACTGTAATTATCAAAGATGCTGTTTGGCATGAAAAAGCTGATTCTATCAACCCATGTCTTGTACTGATGGCCTGCTGGGAGACAACCACAGCTGTTTCCCAGGTCACTGTGAAACAGTGCCTCCACAGGCACCTCCCAGGTGCCTCCACACTGAGCTGCTTTCTCTTGACCACTCAGGCCTATTGCCTCTCGCATACTGACATCAGGCCTGATGCTCTCTTCTTGTCAGTTTATCGGTTCCACATGCAGTTTCTTTCCCATTGGCCTGGCTGCTGTTCCGTGGTTGATTACTTGCTCCCTGCACCCCCTCCTTGCCTATATGGTTAAAATATATAAATATATATGGTTAAAATATATAAATATATGTGTGTTTATTTTAGAGTATTTGAGATGTTCACAGAATAAAATTAAAAGCACAAATTATAAGTCACTGGATTTTTGATTACTCAGTGTAGCACTGTAGCACTGTCCTCCCATTGCTCATTGATTTGCTAGAGTGGGCCCAGTAGCGTCTCCATTGTGAGATTTGTTGTTACTGTGTTTGGCATATCGAATACGTCACAGGTAGCTTGCCAGGCTTTGCTGTGCAGGCGAAATACTCTCAGTAGCTTGCCAGGTTCTCTGAGAAGGGCAGAGAAATTGAACCTGGCTCGGCCGGGCCAGCTGCGCGCAAGGCAAATGCCCTACCACTGTGCTATTGCTCTAGCCCTATCAGTGTAAACATTTAAATATATTGTCATTTTTTCCAGTCTTAATTTTTATCCTATATATACACATATTTAAAATGGGTTTGATGGGGTATGGTGCCGCCAGCAGGTCAATCTGTACCTGTGAGGTGAGTGCATCAGCGGCCTGTTGGTGCCTTCAGACTTCTAGATACCCAGAATTACCACTGTGCCTTTGGCCAGATCCCAACAACTTGGGGTCAAGTTTACCAAGAAAGTAAACAGGCAAAAGTTAGGTATGTGGGAGAAACACCCACAAACCACCTTGGGCTCAGCTATATAATTGGAGTCAAGGCCTCTCTGATTTCTGATCAAACTGCTTAATGGCCATCTTCCCAGAGACTCAGAAACAAATCTTGGAACCCTGTGGCTTTTAGCAGAAACGTGTCTGGTCCCGCAGTAGGTTACCGGCACTGGGCCACCGCAGGGGAGAAAGGGTGCTTGTTCCTCCCCCTTCTCCCTCTTGGCGGCTCAGTGGTCGCCACCCATGAATGGCCTCTCTGGCTCCTGATCAAGCTGCCTAATGGTCATGATCCCAGAGACTCAGAAACAATATCGGAACCCAGAGGCTTTTGGCAGAAATGCATCCGGTCCCTGCAGTAGGTTACCAGCACTGGGCCACCCCAGGTGGGAATAGGTTTCGTGCCTTGGCCTATTTCCCTGGCGACTCAGTGGCCACCATTCTCCAGAGGTCACTGGACAGTGAGGTTTGGGCCCACAGTGACGAGACACTCTGGGCCTCACAGGATGGGGGTGGAGCCGGTCTTTTTCTCCCCGCCCCAAGTCGCCGCCCATCAACAGCCTCTCTGGCTTCTGATCAAGATGCTTAACGGCCATGATCCCAGAGACTCAGGAACAAATCTCAGAACCCAGCAGGTTTTGGCAGAAGTCCCTCCAGATTTAATTGTTAAAATTTCAGAATTTCAAAATCGTGTGGCCACTGCTGTGCCTGCGTGACATCATATGTTATTCTTAACCAGCAATAGAAAACAAATTGTCTATGATTGCCTTTTCAGCAGATCTGAGTGTTGGGGTAAAATCCCAAATAATAATGGTGGGTCTGGTGTGGAAATACTGAATGTAATCAAAGTAGAGAGAGAGTAATGTGGAAATAATCTGCCCCACAAGGTAGGGGGAGGGCGTGGAATGGGGGTTATACTGGGGTTTTTGGTTGTGGAAAATGGCCACTGGTGAAGGGACAGGTGTTTCATCCTTGTATGACCAAGACTTAAACCCGAAAGCTTTGTAACTGCTCTCACGGTGATTCAATAAATAAATTTATTTAAAAAATATATATAAGGTGGAGTTCATGCCGAATTCAATCAGCCTAATCAATGGCTGAATAAATAGCAATACTCCTACATTTAAAAAATAATAAATAAATAAATTGGGTTTGATTATTATACAATTTTTTTTAATTTAAAGCTCTATTTGGGAGCAATTCTAAATTTAGAGAAATGTTGCAAGAATAGAAATGATGGGCTGCAGAGATAATACAGTGGGTAGGGTACTTGCCTTTCACGCAGTCGACCTGAATTCCATCCCTGGCATCCTATAAGGTCCTCCAAACACCAAAAGGAGTGATCCCTGAGTGCAGAGCTCTCACCCTTGCTGGGAGTGACACAAAAACGAAAAAAAAAAAAAAACAAATATGGTGGCAGCTTCACCAATATATATATCCCTGACCCAGCTGTGCTCACTAGTATCTTTGGTCCCTCTGCACCCCCACATATCTTCCCCTCAGAGAATTTCTTCTTTTGTCTTGAGGACTTCTTTTTGTAAATTACATGTATATATTTTTGCCTCTGTGTGTAAAGAAGAATTCTTTTTTCCTATAGTTTTTTACATATTGATAATATACTATTTCATATGACCTCTCAGAGATAATGAAAGAATTTGAGGGCCAGAAATACAGTACAGAGCATAAAGCACTTGCCTGGCAGGTAGCGAACCCTTATTTGATCCCTGGAACCACATACGTTGTCCTGACCTCAGAGCTAGCAATAGACCCCCGCCGTGATTGAACACTTCCAGGAGTGGACCAAACACTGTCTTCCCATTGTTCATCGATTTGCTCGAGTGTACTCAGTAACTTCTCCATTTTTTTGAGACTTGCTGTTACTGTGTTTGGCATATTGAATGTGTCATGGTTAGCTTGCCAGGCTTTGCCATGTGAGTGAAATACTCTTGGTAGCTTGCCGGGCTCTCCAAGAGAGGCGGAGGAATCGAAACTGGCTTGGCCAGGCTGGTTGCGTGCAAGACAAACGCCCTACCACTGTGCTACCAAATATCATAAACTAATACCACTTTGCCTTGCACACGGGTTACCTAGTTCAGCACATATGACCTGGTTCAAACCCCAGAGTCCCATGTGGTGCCCCAAGCACCACCAGGAGTAATTCCCGAGACTAGAGCTAGGAATAAGCTCTGGGTGCACCTCTGGGTATGACCCAAACACACACATACACAATATCCCTGCAAGGAATGGGGACAGTGTCTTCTCAAAAATTTTTATAGCCCACAATTGGAAATATAGTATAGTGGGTAGGGGGGTGCTTGCCTAGCATACAGTCAACCTGAATTTGATTCCTGGCACCCCATGTGTCCCAAACCCATCAGAAGTGATCCTTGAGCTCTGAGCCAAAAGTAAGCCCTAAGCACTGCTAGGTGTGGCAAAAAAAAAATCCTTTATAGCCTTCGAGTAGTTTGGCTAGATTTAGAAATTCAACAAAATAATAAAACAGACTTGATTAATAACTGAACTGGGTCAAGGAAATATCTCAAAGATTGGGGCTCTTGCCTTCTTTAAACTAGTCCTTGAAGTGGATCCCAGCACCAGTATGGCTGGAGGGAGCATCCCTCCCATTAAAAAAAAAAAGTCAAAAGTAGGAGGCAGTGTAGATTAGTAGGAGACAACCCAGCCTCTAATTGTTCTGTCTAAGAAAGAATGTGACTTGCAGGAAATGAAATGTTAAAATCTTCCCTCAAATCATAAAGTAATTGTTGGTTGCTAATTTTCAAGGCTGTTGTTTGGATCTCAAATTACTGATTACCTTTTCAGTGAAACGTTCTCCTTTGTCTTAACTGGTGAAGACGGAAGCCGGTGGTTTGGTTACTGTAAGAAGCTCTTGGTAAGTATCAGACTCAGAGTATAGGCAGAGCTGATCAGGACACAATAGACCAGGGGGTTCAGAGACATCTTCTGGAAATGAATTTCAGGACTTTGCAGTTATCTGTGCACTAAAGAATATATTTTATTTGAACATAGTGTTTGAGCTATAATATAGAGCCTGAACAGTTTTTTTAGAAAGCAATAGGATACTTGAGTAACAAGATGGAGGTTAACCATAGAGTGTTCAAGAATAGAAAGTGTGCCCCCAAAACAAAACAACAACAACAACAAAAGAATTGAAAGAGTCAGGAAAGAAGCCACTGAATTATAAATATAAGTCTGAATTATTAAATATAAGTCTGAAAGGACCTTAGTATAGTTTGTAGGGTGCTTGCTTTGCCTGCAACCAACCCAGGCAAGAAACCCATATGGTCCCCCAAGAACTGCCAATAGTTCCTGAGTGCAGAATGAGGAGTAATCCCTGAGCATCACTGCATGTAACCCAAAATCCAAAGAGAGAGAGAACGACAGAGAGGGTGGAAGTGGGGGGGGGGGGGGGGGGTGGGTGGAGGCATACATGCATGTAAATATACTTAAGGGATGGAATAAAATGAGCCACTGGAGGGAGCTCTGAGTTACTTATGTTTAGTGTCCCCACTAGCCTGGAATAAATCCTGCCACCATTTTTAGCACTTTCTCCATCTTTTACTGTTCAGTGAACATGATAATCTTGGTTCTGACTCTGTGTTAAAGGGTAGCACAAAAGTATTAACAATTGAAATTAGTAGAGACTTAGGCTGATTTCTTCTTGGTTTTTTTTCATTAGCCAGAAGGCAGAGGAAAGCGACTCCCAGAGGTGTACTGCATGGTCAGTCGCCTCGGCTGCTTCAACCTGTTTTCCAAGGTGAGTAGAGAATGTCCCTGTGAAAACTATTGTTCTTTCTGAGATTCTGAGTACATTTGGGGACTTTCTGGTGACTACTCAGCAATGTAACAGACTGCTTTAGAAAGGGTTCTCCATTAGTAAGTTCAAATCACAGTTTTGAAGACTTAAACTCACATCTCAAATCCAGGTGCCATTGCCAGTTCCCCTTCACTTTGCTTTGCTAACCCTCCTGTCCTAAAGTCCATTGTTCCCAGAGTGGGCTGTACTGCCCTCTGCGGAATGCAGTAACAACCGGGTGGGGTGCAAGGGTAGCCTTGAGTGCAGTAGGTGGTGTATTCTGTTTGTTTCCTCAAATAAAGTAGATTTCCAAGGAAGTATTAAGAAATTTTGTTTTGCTTTGTTTTCCCAAAGGATGGGCTGTAGGCCAATTAAGTTTAGGAAGCGCCTGTGTTTTTCCCAGATCCCAAAATCTAGTATTTCAGTCTCTTTGCTTTCACCTTAGTGAGATGAAAAAGAGGTCCTCTTCAAAAAAGAAAAGAAGAAGAAGTTAAAAAATACCTTATTAAATAAATTTGTTTTGGAGGAAGTAAAGATATCCCCAAGAAATGTGGTGCTACTGGTGAACATTTAGTGGTTGTAGAAGTTAATGCCTTAGAGGGGCTGGAGTGCTAGTACAGAGGGTAGGACAATTGCTTTGCACACACGGCTGACCCGGGATTGAACCCGGGAGCACCCCTCATGGTTCCTGAGCCCCACTAGGAGTGATCCCTAAGCTCAGAACTGGGAGTAAGCCCTGAGCAATGCTGGGTAGGGTCCAAAAACAAATTTTTTAAAAAGTTAGACATTAATGTCGTAGATGTGGTACAGGACAGGGAAGGGATCACTGTGACAGTGACATAGGAAGTGGTCACTCTGGCCAGATTGGCGTTGGAACACTGTACTCCGGAAACACAGTCATAAGTAACTCTGTAACTCTGTAATTCATGGTGATTCAATTTTTAAAAAATTCTTTTGTTTTTGTTTTTGGGCCACACCCAGCAATGCTCAGGGGGTACTCCTAGCTCTGCACTCAGGACTCACTCCTGGTAGTGCTCAGAGGACCATATGGGATTGAACCTTGGTCACCTGCGAGCGAGGCAAATACCCTACCCACTGTACTATTGCTCTGGCCCCTAATTGAAAAAAATTTTTAATTAAAAAAAAAGAACTTAATATCTCAAAATCTGTTGGTGTTATTTTCAAGTTTGTCCACTAAATTTGGTAGTTCATTAATAGGATTCTTTTCATTATTTTTCTGAATTGAATCAATAGTAAAATAATACATTTTGTGCTCATAGATTCTTTTTGTAGGAGAGAGTTGGGGTGGGTGGGCCATATCTCTCAGTTGCTCAGAGGCTGCTCCTGGTTCTGTGCTCAGGGCTCACCTCTGCTAGAATGGGTATTGAGCAAGGGTTGGCCACATGCAAGCAGGCATCTTAACCCCAATACTGTCTCTGGCCCCTGTGTTCACAGATTCTAGATGAAGTAGAGAAGAGAAGAGAAATGTCTCCAGCCCTGGTGTACCCATTCATGCGAAGCGTGATGGAAGCCCCTTTCCCAGCCCCTGGACGCACCATCACGGTTAAGAGCTACCTCCCTGGGGCCGGTGACGGCGTAAGTTCCTCACTTGTTTCTAAAAAATTTGCTGACCCTAAAAGGAGACTTGACAGTTTTAACAAGAGTCTTCAGAAAACAAGGCAGTTTTTCCTTTCCCAGAAACTGTGAAGGATAGGTTTTAGTTCTGCAAAAGCAACGGAGAACTAACTATCCAAGTTAATTTTTTAAATATTACTAATATTTTAATATTTTGTTATTAAAATTAATAAAATCAATTAAATATGTTTAAATATTACATATATTGAGAAAATAATATAATTATCATGTCTCCAAAAAATAAATGTTTATTTATTTTGTGATTAGCTTGCTTTTTTTAAAAAAATTTTATTAGTGAAACACCATGAGGTACAGTTGTGGACGTACAAATTTTTGTGCTTGGGTTTCAGTTATACAATGATCGAGTACCCATCCCTCCACCAGTGCCCATTCTCCACCACCAATGATCCCAGTATCTCTCCCACCCCCCCACCCCCTCCATCCCATCCTGCCTCTGTGGCAGGGCATTCCCTTTTGTTATCTCTCTCCTTTTGGGTGGTGTGATTTGCAAAAGAGGCATTGAGTAGCAATCATGTTCAGTCTATAGTCTACTTTCAGCATGTATCTCCCATCCTGGGAGGATTCTCCCACCACCATTTACTTGGTGCTCCCTTCTCTATCTGAGCTGCCTTTTCCCCCAGCATGTGTGGCTGGCCTTCAAGCCATGGAGTAAACCTCCTGGTACTTATCTCTCGGCTATTCTTGGGTGTTAGTCTCCTATTTTGTTACTTTATGTTCCCCAGATGAATGCAATCTTTCTATGTCTATCCCTTTCTTTCTGATTCATTTCACTTAGCATGATACTTTCCGTGTAGTACCACTTGTATGTAAATTTCATGACTTCATCTTTTCTAACAGCTACATAGTACTCCATTGTGTAGATGTACCAAAGTTTCTTTAACCAGTCATCTGTTCTCAGGCACTTAGGTTTTTACCAGATTCTGGCTATTGTAAAGAGTGCTACAATGAACAAACAAGTGCAGATGTCTCTTCAACTATACTTTTTTGCCGCTCCGGGATATATTCCCAGGAGTGGTATTGCTGGGTCAAATGGGAGCTCAGTTTCTAATTTTTTGAGAATCGTCCATACTGTTTTCCAAAAGGGCTGAACCAGTTGGCATTCCCACCAGCAGTGAAGGAGGGTCCCTTTCTCGCCACATCCGTGCCAACACCAGTTGCTTTTGTTCTTTTGGATGTGGGCCAGTTTCTGGTGTGAGATGATATCTCATTGTTGTTTTGATCTGTATCTCCCTGATGATTAATGATGTAGAGCATTTTCTCATGTGCCTTTTTCCATTCTATCCAAGTTAATTTTAAGAGATTATTCATCCTAGATCTGTGTTTGCACACACACACACACACACACACACACACAAAATTAGGTGTTAGAGCTACCATAGCACCACTCACCCACTCTTTGCAGTAGAATCTAAGCAATGGCAGGAGCCGTCTGCATCATGGAAGATGTTTTCCGACCTCAGACCCCTGATTCAGATTCTTGCATTTCAGTCAATTGAGCTCTGCCGCCCGCTGGACTCTCGCCTGGAGCATGTGGACTTTGAGTGTCTATTTAAGTGCCTGAGTGTGTGCCATCTCGTCCGAGTCTGTGCCTCTCTCCTTCTGGAGCGGAGGGTGATCTTTGTCGCCAACAGTTTAAGGTGAGACCAAAGAAAAACCTGTCACTGCTGCTAGTGTTCTATTTGTTTCTCACTGATAGAAAATGGGGTGTGGTAAAGATCTGTAGAGTCCCAGAGCGTTATTCATTTATTTGTGTTTGTGTTTGTTTTGGGGCCACACGTGGCTGTGCTCAGGGCATTTTTTTGGCTCTCCATTCAGAAATTACTCCTGGCAGGGTGAGGGAACCATATGGGATGCTGGGGATCAAACCCGGTCAGCCTCATGCAAGGCAAATGCCCTACCCACTGTATTTCTGGACTCAAGGGTTCCGAAGCTTTAATGATGTGAATTGCTCCAAGCAATCAATAGCAGGAGTCCTTAGCTATAGCAGCGACTCTTGGGAGCTGTCTTGTATTTGCTCTTCTAAGTATGGCACGTTTATAGTGTTATTCAGGAGCGACAATTTAAAGGGTGGCATGCAGGCTCTGCAGGCCAGGTTCAGTCTCTGGCACAGCATGGTCCTCTGAACACAGAGCCAGGGTGGCACCAGAGCGTTGCCAGCTGTGTACTCCCCCTCGTTACTTTTTAGTTAACACTAATTTTTATCAGTGTTTATTAATAAACACTAATATTAACACTAATTTTTATCAGCAGTTGTCACTGTTGTTCATCAATTTGCTCGAGCGAGCCTTAGTAATGTCTTCATTGTGAGACTTGTTGTTACTGTGTTTGGCATATCAGATACGTCACGGTTAGCTTGCCAGGCTTTGCCATGCAGGCGTGACACTCTCGGTAGTTTGCCAGGCTCTCCGAGAGGGGCGGAAGAATCAAACCCGGCTCGGCCAGCCGGCTGCGCACAAGGCAAATGCCCTACCACTGTGTTATCATTCCTTAGTATACACTAATTTTTATCAGTGTCAGTTTTGGGAAAGAGCTGAATTGAAATTAGAAGTAAATTAAGCTAAAGTAAATAGAATGTTTAAAAAATGGAATGAGGGTCATGCGGGGAGATAGTACAGTGGATAAGGTGTTTGCCTTGCATGCAGCTGATCTGGATTAGATCTCTGGCATCCCATATGGCCCCCTGAGCACTGCCAAGAGTGATTCCTGTGAGCAGAGCCAGGAGTAACACATGAGCATTGCCCAGTGAGGCCCCAAAGCCAGAAATAAATAAATAATAGAAAATTAAAGATGTATTTTTACAATGTATTTTTAAAAAAATTGAATTGGGGCCGGTGACATAACTCAATGGTAGAGTTCATACTTCTCATACGTGGAGCCCCAGGTCCAATTCCTAGCACCAAATTAAATAAGGAATAATTTCTGGTTAAAGCATCAATCTGGTAGTCTGTAACTAAAATCTGTGAATCCTCAAAGTGCTTGTGTTGTCAGTATATGCCACATGCTCTCTCCCTGCCCAGCACCCTATCCAAGTGTGGACATGCCGTCGTGGCCACCCTGTACCCGTTCACGTGGCAGCACACCTACATCCCTGTCCTGCCAGCATCCATGATTGACATCGTCTGCTCCCCTACCCCATTCCTGATTGGGATCCTGTCCTGCTCCTTGCCGCAGCTCCAGGACCTGCCCATTGAAGAGGTGAGACAGGGAGTGTGGTACCATAGAGAACATGAGACACTGGCAAATCAAACCAGCGATTCAGGGGCTGGAGGAAAAAGGCAAGGCACTGGCCTCACCCAGCCACCAAGCTTCCAAAGTGTTCCCAAGAGCAGTCCCTGAGCACAGGGGCATGCATGGCCCAAAAAACAAAAAATCAAAAGAGAATAAATGCTTTAAGATCACAGTTGTTAATATGGGGCTACAGTATAAATACATTATGCTTTCATGTTTTATTTTAATGAAATGAGAAATTCCATTGAATTTTTTTGTCTTATTAGTAGTAATAATCTATGGGCTCATTCTTCTGAGTTTTGGTTTGTTTTGTTGCTTTTTGGATCACATCCAGTGATGCTCGGGGCTTAGTCCTGGCTCTGCACTGAGGACTTAGTCCCGGTGGTGCTCAGGCACCGTATGGGATGCCAGAGATCCATCTCCAGTCGGCTGCATGCAGGGCAGATACCCTACCTATTGCTCTGGCTCATTCTTCTGTTTTTAACTGTCTTTCCCACCTCTGACAAAAAGTAATCTTTATATTTTTTTAAATTTTTTATTAAATTTTTTTAATGAGTCACTGTGAGATACACAGGTATAAGGTTGTTGATGATTGGGTTTCAGTTACATAATGTTCCAACACCTGTTCCTTCACCAGTGTACATTTCCCACCACCAGTGTTTCCAGTTTTGCCCACCTTCCAACTCACCCCCACACCGCCTGCTTCTGTGTCGGGCACTTTCTCTCTCTCTCTCTCTCTCTCTCTCTCTCTCTCTCTCTCTCTCTCTCTCTCAGATAACCTCTATCTTGACTGTCAAAGTGTTTTGTGACTTGTTTTCCTTTGTAGTTTTATATTCCAGGCGTGTGTCCCTAAGTAATATAAATCAGTTTTTCCTGTCTTTTGGATTAATAGAAATAGTAGACCATACAGTGTACACACACACACACACACACACACACACACACACACACACACACAAACACATATGCACTCACGCACGCATACACTCATGCACGCACATGCACATGCACACACATTCTAAGCCTGGCATATTTTTTAATTGATGTATCTTGATTTCCATTAATATTACTGTGAGTGTTGAAGGGTCTGCTCACGGGTTACTCCTGGTTCAGCACCCAGAAATTACTGCTTGTGGGCTCAGGGAACCATATAAGGTGTTGAAGATGGAGACCTATCTGCTGTATTATAGATCCAACCCAGCACCATATCTTCTTTACCCACTCACCTGTGTTTGGACACTTGGTTTGTTTCCAGTTACTGACTATTGTAAAAAGTGCTGCAATGAGCATAAGTTGAGATTTTTATTTTTGAATTAGTGCTTTTTTCTTTGAATGGGTAACTAGGAGTAGACTCGCTACATCATATGATAATTGTTTTTTTTTATGAGTCGTTTTTTGTTTTGTCTTGAGAACTTTCCAGACTGCTTAAGGTTGAACTAGTTTACATTTCCATCCACAGTGAATAAGGGTTACTTGTTTTCCTCAGCAATGGAAAGAATTGTTTTTTTTTAAGTTCTTTCAGATAGTTTGATCTTAGTATATAGAAATGCAGCATATATGTATATATGCTTTTTGGATGTTTTAAATATATATTTTTTGTATTTGGGGGAGTTTTTTTGTTTTGTTTTGTCGTAGCCAGCAGTACTCAGGGGCTGTTCCTGGCTTCATGCTTGTGACAAGGGGTTACTCTCTGTGACACTCAGGGTCCCACATGGTGTTAGGGGTCTTCCCATATGCAAAGCATGCACTCCAGTCCTCTGAGCTTGCCTGCAATTGATTTGTTCTGTTTTTTTTTTTTTTTTGTCATACTCAATGGTGCTCAGAAGTTACTCCTGACTCAATGCTCAGGGGACACTCCTGGCAGTTCTCAGGACTCTATGATACTAGGGGTGAAACCTGACTTCCTGCATGCTGCAGAGTTTGTGCTCAGTCCACTGAACTATGCATTGGTACCTGCAACTTGTTTGTTGGTATGTCGATGCCTTAATTTGCCCTTTTCTTTTTGTTTTGCTGTTCTGTTTTTGGGCCACACTTCATGATATTTAAGGCTTACTCCTGGCTCTATTCTCAGACATCACTCCTGGTAGGCACATGAAACCATATGGGGTACTGGGGATAGAGCCTGGGTCAGCTGTGTGCAAGACAAGTGCCCGACGTGCTGTACTATTGATCCAGCCCCTTAACCTTATGCTTTAATTCTTTTTGTCTTAGACCTCCCCTACATTGCTCAGCAAATCTGGGGGCAAGTCCCAGTGATTTTCAGCCCATCATCCTGGGGAACTCCAGGATACTGGGGATCAAATCCGGGTCAGCAGCATGCAAGGCACACTCCTTCCACCCTGTCCTCTCTCTCTGGCCCCAACACCTTAAGTTTTGTTTAAAAATGTTCCTATCTCTAGAAGAACCCAAACGTTCTTCCTGACCTCGCACTTTCAGTGTATTTCTCTGTTTCTCACTTCCATCTAACTTATTTGGCTTCTTTATCCCATAGGTGCTGATAGTTGATCTTTGTGCAGACAAGTTTTTACAGGAGGTGAGTGACAAAAGATATTATTATACAATGTTTGGGTATAATTGAACTGAGAATATGCAAAAACGTTTAGAGAAGATGACTCAGTTTTAGTTTCTACATACATACGTATGGCACTGTGGGCATTTGTACCAAATTGACCTGAAAATTTGGCTTGAACTTGAAGCTATTTGTTACAAAGAAGGAAGAAGGAAACAGATTAAATGTCGTTCTCAAAAGAGGTAAGCCTCCCTTCAAATCCAAATGGATTGACATAAACCTGCAATTTAATTAAATAGATCAAGCATTTATTATTAAACATGGATTATTTCTAGAAACTATTATGCAGTCAAGTCTAAGGATAAATTAAACACAGCTTGGCCCCTCAGGCCTTGTATTCTAATGGTGTGACCTGAAGAGCACACAGCATCCTTAAAGATTTAGAAATGAGATAATAGAAATTTGTTCAAGACATAGAAAGAAGTTGTGATTTATTTTGGGTGTGGAAAATGAAAGTTAGAGTTAGTCATTAAAAGCTAACTTAGGGGCTGCGGCAGGTACAGCAGGGAGGGTATTTGCCTTGCATGCAGCTGATCCAGGTTTGATCCCCGCCATCTCATATGGTCCCCCTGAGCACTGCCGGGTGGACCCCCCACCCCTCGCAACAGAGGGTGTTTTTCTGACTTAGAAAAGCCCTGTATGTAACCTGAATATAGACTTAAGAGTGCTGAGCACAGGTGGAAATAAAATCCCTCTTTTCCCCCAAATCAATAAGCTCATCATTTTTGTGATGAATACCATCTATTGGAAGGTGGTTTTCACTAAATAGACTGATAAAAATGAGAGATATTTAGTATAAAGATGACAAAGACTGTGAATTTTATTGCATGTTATTTTAAAAATATATGTATGATATAAATACCATAAGCCTCAGAGATTCTGCTCAACATAAGGGAGGAAGTTTGAGACTGAGTCTTCAGTCAAAATAGAAAGTCACTTTGGGCCAGAGCAGTAGCACAGTGGGAAGCGTGTTTGCCTTGCATGTGACCGACACAGGTTTGATCCCAGCATTCCATATGGTCCCCCAAGTTCTGCCAGGAGTGACTCCTGAGTGCAGAGCCAGGAGTAAGCACTAAACATTTCTGGGTGTGGGCACCGTCCCTCCTAAAAAAAAGTCACTTGTGAAAATTTAGGCCCCCTGACAAGTTGTATATTTGAGAGTTTTCTTTTCAAAGCTCATAAGGAATATCAATTTTTGCTCTTGAGGTATCTGATGAGGATGAAATTCTGCCACCCAAACTCCAAGCTGCCCTCACACAGATTTTGGAAGAACGAAATGAAATCTTAGCCCAGGAGCCGAATTTTTCACAAGGTATGAAACATGTGAGCTAAGACCTTCAAGTTGAGGCAACAAATATTTACTAAATTCCCAGCACCCTGATACGGGACTTGCAGGAGTGGTTGGTGATCCTGCGTATGGCCTAAAATCACTTCCTTCCTGGTACTCCAAAGTGCCCATTCCCCTTCTATTTTCGGACCTTTTCACATGCTTGCTTCTGTTCCCTATGCAGCTCTGTAGGTTCATACTCAGATGTCATGTTCTCAGTGAGTCTTTCCTGGCTATCGTAAAATTATGCTCCTGAGCCAGAGCAATAGTACAGCAGGTAGGTTGCTTGCCTTACGTGCAGCTGACCTGGGTTTGCTCCACAGTACCCCAAATGGTGCCCTGAGCACCACCAGGAGTGATTCCAGTGTGCAGAACCAGGAGTAATCAACTCCTGAGCAGCGCCAGGTGGGCCCTCCAAAATTAATTAATTAATTAAATTGTGCTCCTTCTCTTAGATTCTCTCTCTCCCTCCCAGATTGATTTCACCACAGCTTTGCATTCCTGTCTGATGAACACGTGAATCCATGCAACAGAAACTGTTTTGTTTTTTTATGTCTGATACATTAAGTGTATTAAACAAACAGCTACTCAATAGTATTTGTTGGATAAATGGCGAATATCTATTTGTTGGCACTGTGGTATGAGCCACCGTGTTGAACACTTAGCATACATTTTATTTCATCTTTATAAAACCCTTATTTATAAATTGGGTACTGCTGCTTAATCTCTATGTGATAGGTGAGAAAACTAAGAACTCTTTATTCTTTGTCAAATTGTTTTTTGTTTAGGCTTGTCTTTTTCTAGGTTTTGGCCACTCCTGGGGGTGCGGTGGCAGGAGTCTTTCCAGCTGTGATGTTGCTCCCAGTGGGGCAAGCTCTGCCTGCCGTCAGCCAGCCTTGCTCTCTCTCCAGCCCTGTGGAGTTTCCTCATCAGGCTCTCGCCAGTCACATGCCTGGTTTCTCTCTTGCTTCACTAGTCGCTCCTTTTCTTCTCCTTTCCTGGATCCTTTACCCAGTCCAAAAGAAGGAAATCTGGGGCTGGAACGATAGCACAGCGGGTAGGGCGTTTGCCTTGCACGAGGCCAACCCGGGTTCCATTCCCAGCATCCCATATGGTCCCTCGAGCACTGCCAGGAGTAATTCCTGAGTGCAGAGCCAGGAATAACCCCTATGCATCCCCAGGTGTGACCCATAAAGAAAAAAAAAGTAGGAAATCTAACCACAGTGTTGAACCATTTCATTTCAGTTTTTCTCGGATTTTTTTGTTTGTTTGTTTTGGGTACCCCCAGTACTGCTCTGAGCTTACTCCTATCTCTGCACTCAGGAATCACTCCTGGCAGATCTTGGGGTACCGTATAGAGTGCCAGGGACCAAATCCAGTCTGCCATGTGCCAGGTGGAAGGCAGTTGATCCTTACAATATCTCTCTAGCCCCAGGATTCATACCTTTGAGTTCTTTGGAGTCGGGTGGGCCTCACTTGGTTTGTTAGACTCACTCCTGGCTCTGCATTTAGGGTTTAAGGTATTATATCAGGTGCCGGGAATTGAAGCTGGGTTGGCCACTTGCAAGTCAAGAGCCCTATCTGCTGTACGTCTCTCCAACCCCAGATTAGAAAAGCACTAGTATAGTACCCAACATGTCTTGTATTCAATACGTTACATATTGTATTCATTGTTACTTACGATGGAATAATTATGGTGCTAATGAAAGGAGAAAATTGAAAAATTGACTTTGGGGAGGGGGGAATAATGCATCTGGCGTTGTATATTTATTTGTTTGATTCATCTGCCAACTTCTAAAAACAGACCAAGTATGGATACTTTTAATTCAATTTAAATGCAAATGGAAAACCCAAATGATGTTATGATAGGACATATTTTCATTGATAACCTGAAGATATAGGAAAATATTGATGAAACATCATGACTGGAGATCTAAGGATGAGAATTTTCAACATGGAAACTTTAATTCTGTGCAGATTAGTTAAGAGAATGTTGGCTAGGGAGATAGTATGGTTCACAGGGTGCTTGCCTTGCATGCAGCCAACCCTAGTTCAGTTCCAGAATCCCATATGGTTCCCAGAGCACTGGCAGGAGTAATCTTTGAGTTTAAAGTCAGGAATAGCCATGAGCACTGCTGAGTGTGGCTCCAAAACCAGAGAGAGAGAGAGAGGGAAAGAGAGGTACAAGGAGAGAGAGAGAGGGAGAGAGAGATACAGAGGAAGAGAGAGGGGGAGAGAGGAAAGAGGGGGGAAGAAGGAGACAGAGAGATTGAGATTTAAGATGAGTGATCTGAGAAGCATGCTCAGGAGAAGGAAGGAGTGGCCAGGGAAAGTTAATTCTTGACCCTGAAGACAGGAGTAGAATCAAAGTCATGAAAGTGTAAAGTTGTGGGAGGCAGGGAAGGAAGAACTGAGCAGCACAAATCAACAGAGTCTAAAGGAGTCTGAACCTAGAAAAGTACATGCGATGTGGCTGATGATCATTGCTGGTCTTCGAAACAGTGTTTCTAGTGAATTATAGTTGTGCAAGCCAGGCCAAAAGACCTAGCAAGGGTGCATGGGGAAAATGAAGGTAAGGACGTAAGCCCTTTGCTTCTGTTCACTTGTTTTGGGTCACATCTGACTGCTCTTCTTTCTTTTTTATTCATTTTGCAGATGCTACTCTCAACTCTCTGGTGTCTGAGGCATTTGTCCGTTTTTTTGTGGAATTGGTGGGACATTACTCTTTAAATATGATCGTCACTGAGCGTGGGGAGCGTATATTCCAGAGGGAGCCTTTCCGGAAATCCCACACCTCCCGAAGTGTGCGCCACTTCCTCGATCTCTTCATGGAAACGCAGATGTTTGCAGGGTTCATCCAGGACCGAGAACTTCGGAAAAGTGGGGTGAAAGGTCAGTTTCATTATAAAGACTCCCCTCTCTGCTTTTTCTTTTTTTAAATCTAATTGGCAGAAGACCTCGCAGGCCATGCTCAGGGGGCCCTGCAGTGTCTGGCTCTGTGGATTTACTGCTCAGGCCTGGTGATGCTGGGGGTTGCTCAGGGAACTGAGTGATGCTGGGGATCACTGTCAGCACCTCTGCTCTAGCTCCCAGAGCTCTCTTCCTAGCCCCTCCTCTGTGGTCTGAACACCTGAAAGGTTGGGGATAATACAGACCAAAACAGCACAGTGCCGGACTAGAGTGGTAGCACAACAGGAGGGCATTTCCCTGGCACATGGCCGAATCCTGGATGCTCCATATGGCCAACTGAGTGCTGCTAAGAGTGATCCTTGAGCCAAGAGCCAGGAGTGATCCCTGAGCGCAGAGCCAAGAGTAACCTCTGAGCACTGCCAGATGTGCCCCCAAACAAACAAATACATATTTAACATTTATTTAGTGATATTTTGCACTGTAGCACTGTCCTGTCCTCCCGTTGTTCATTGATTTGCTCGAGTGGGCACCAGAAACGTCTTAATTGTGACACTTGTTGTAACTGTTTTTGGCAAATCAAATATGCTACGGGGAGCTTGCCAGGCTTTGCCATGCAGGCGGGATACTCTTGGTAGCTTGCCGGGCTCTCCAAGAGGGATGGAGGAATTGAACCCAGGTCGGCCACGTGCAAGGCAAACGCCGTACCTACTGTGCTATTGCTCCAGCTCAGTGATATTTTGTCACTGTCACTGTCCTCCTGTTGCTCATCGATTTGCTCAAGCGGGCCCAGTAACGTCTCCATTGTGAGACTCATTGTTACTGTGTTTGGCATATCGTATACACCACGGGTAGTTTGCCAGGCTCTGCCGTGCGGGCGAGATACTCTCAGTAGCTTGCCAGGCTTCCGAGAGGGGCGGAGGAATCGAACTCGGGTCGGCCATGTTGGCTGTGTGCAAGGCAAACGTCCTACCCACTGTGCTATCGCTCCAGCCCCAGTGATATTTTAGTTATGGAAATAGTTTGGTAATGAGCAAATAATTTTTAATAAATATACACACATGTATATACATATTTTTACAGTAGTATTACCTACCCCATCTCTCCTCAGCACCTCACTCCACCCCTACACAAATCGTAATCTCAATCATGTTGTCAGTCCAAGGATTTTTCTTTTACCATTCCCTAGTCCCTTTCTTTGTCTCTTTATATACTCTTTATATTCCCTAGTCCCTTTCTTTGTCTCTTTGTATACCACATATGAGTGAATTCATCTAGCATTTGTCCTCCCTCTGACTTATTTCACTTAACACGACAACCCTTAGTTCCACCCAAGTTGTAGCAAAAGTTCGGATTTCATCCCTTTTTATAATTGAGTGGTATTCTACTGTATATATGGGTCCCAATTTCTTTGTTTTTTCATCGGTTGTTGGGCCCTTGGATATTCTTGGGGTAGCTGCCAAGGAGTGGAGCCACTGCATGGGATCAACCTCTTTCTAATGTTTCAATGTTCTTTCCATAGAGGCTAATAAACCAGTCAGTACCGTGGCAGTGAATGAGTGTTCCTCCTTCACAGCATCCTCACTGGCTGCTGGGCCTTCTGGTATAGGCTGTTCTCTCTGTTCTGAGGTGATGCATATTGATTTTGATTTGTAGTTTCTGCTAATCAGTGATACCAAGCACTTTTCATCTCCTGTTAACCACCTGTAAGTCTTCTTTGAGGAAATATCTACGTATCTCCTCTCACCATTTTTTTAATGGGGTTTGTATAGTTTTTTATTGTTGATTTGGTGGGGGTTTTTTAGTGCTTTGTAAATAGATATTGGTCCTTTGTGAATGTATGTGAGTATTTTCTCCCACTCAGTAGGGTGTCTTTTATCTTGAGTTTCTTTTTTTTTTTTTTCCGTTTTGGTTTTGGGCCATACCCAGCAATGCTTAGGGGTAACTCCTGGCTCTACATTCAAGAATCACTTATAGTGGTGCTTAGGGGATGATATGGGATGCCAGGGATCAATTTTCAATCAGCCACATGCAAGGCAAGTGCCCTACCTCCTGTGCTATCACTCCAGCCCCTATCTTGAGTTTCTTCTGCTAGGCCATAGAGTTCCATTTGGTTTTCAGTCTTGAGTGTTAAACAGTTCACCAACATGAGCTTTCTCCATAGGTTTGTTTGAGGTCCGGGCGCTCCAGTATTTGGAAACGATTCCTGAGTCTGAGCCCAGTGGGGTAAATAGAATTTTGCGGAGTCTTGGTGAGTTAATGTCTCTTTTTTCTTTTCCTATTTAGATAAGTGTTGCTGAAAAGCACTGCGATCAGATCAATATTATAACCTCAAGTAGACTTATCAGAAAATATAGTCCTGTGGGGCTAGAGAAATAGTACATCAGATAGGGCATTTGCCTTGCACATGGCTGACCCAGGTTCAATCCTCAGCATCCCATATGGTTTTCCAAGCTTGCTAGGAGTGATGACTAAGCACAAAGCTAGGAGGGAAGTTTTGTCCTGCTAGAGCCCTAAGACAAAAAGAAAAGAAAAAAAGAAAAAAGAAAACATGCCCTGATTCCATAGAGTTTCAGAGAAAAGGAAGTCTTTCTCAGATTCAGGCTCTAAACAGAGTGGGCCACTGGGTCATTTTCAAATAAGGTCCCTGATGATATAAACATCTGCATAAATGTTTAATAGTATTTTCTAAGTTATATTCCTTTGATAATTTTATAGAAACTGTGGAACTTCCCCCAGAAAGTAAACTGTAACTGTAACTGTCTCCCATTGTTCATTGATTTGCTCAAGCAGGTCCAGTAACGTCTCCATTGTGACACTTGTTACTGTGTTTGGCATATCGAATACATCACAGGTGGCTTGACAGGCTTTGCCATACAGGCGAGATACTCTCGGTAGCTTGCCGGGCTCTCCGAGAGGGGTGGAGGAATCGGAACGTGGGTCGGCCGGGTTGGCCAGGTTGGCCGTGTGGAAGGCAAACGTCCTATCCACTGTGCTATCGCTCCTGGACTCTAGATTAAAAACTCATGTTATTTTCTCCCTGGTTATTTTTGTTGAGGTAATGCGGTTCACTGTATTGTCCATACTATTGTTTTGTTTCAATGCTGTTTTATCTCACCAGAGTGTCAATCACCCTCCATCACTGTCCTAAGTTTTCTCTCCTCCTCCTTTGCCACCTCAGTCCACTGTTCTGTTGGCAGTCTCTCAGGGAAAGGTAACTCCTTTTCACTGGGGAGCTATACCCAGTGGTGCTCACAGGATGCTCCCAGATTAATACTCACAAGTCACTCTAAACGATGCTAGGACTCAAACCTGTGCATCACTCCAGCTCTTAGAACTATCTGCCTGACCAAAACACTCCCAGCATAGGGGCCAAAATGATAGTACAGTGTGTAGGGCTTTTGCTTTGTACATGATTAACCTGGGTTTAATGCCTGACCTCCCTGCAAAAAAAAACAAAAAAAACAAAAAAAAACCCTTGTTACTTCTCTGCTTTTTGGCAAAGATCAAGTGTTGCATCTATTATGTTCAGTTTTAATATCTGATATGTCCTCTATCTGAGGACAATATGTTAAATTGGGGGATTTTTGGATTAGGGAGTTGGAATAGGAGCTTGCTCCATACACTCCATGCATCATCCTGGTATCACAGTACCTCCAGGAATGGTGCACCTCCCTCAATTAAAAAAAAAAACAACTTAGAGGGCATATGAGGCAAAATAGTATGTTGGACAAGCCCCTGACTTCACACTTCAAAAGAAAATGTGGTTGTTTATGATTTTTCACTTGTAATTAACTTTTTAAAAATCCAAAATGATATAGAGAACAGTGTGTAAAGCCCAAAACAATAAAGAACCTCATTCTCTGTATTTATTTACGTCTTTGAAATATATGCCCCTAATTGAACTTATTTCCTGTACTCCACTAACAGGGAGATCTTGGACAAATTGTGCTTTGGACTTAAAATGTCCTTTTAGAGACATGAGAACTACATGTGTGTGTGTTTGTGTGTGTGTGTGTGTGTGTGTGTGTGTGTGTGTGTGTGTGTATCCCACCAAGTACCCTGCATTGTTACACTCATCATGTCATTTAGTCTTTTATATCATAGGGTTATGTTAGATCCATGATTCTCATTTCTGATGGTATTGTCATCTCTGGGGAGATAAAAAAAAATTAAATCTGTGGCACCCCTCCCAAGCCCTGCCACCATCACCACCACTAGACACCAAGAAATCTTCAGTCAGGGTTGAAAAACCAGTGGGTTAGATGATGTCTGGGTTCTCTTCTTCCTCTTCAATTAGGTAGTTGGCTTGGGAGGGTGGGTGGTGGTCAAACACTGAACTGATGGTGTAAGGTGGGAGCTTGGCTGTTCAGAATGGCTCAGTTGTTGATCCCTTGCCTTGGATCATGTACAAGAAATAAAAATTAACTAATGAGACTTCCCTCTGCTGTTTTTCCCTTTAGGAAGTAAAATGAAATTTCTGCAGAAGAAATGAATGCTCCAATTTACTGTGTCCATCCTAAAACACAAAGTGCCAAAAAAAGTCTTTCGGGAGAGTAAGAATATCCCCCAAGTGCTATACAAAATCCTGGAGTTGAACTGATCACAGAGTGGACCAAGTTCTCCCGGAAGTCATCCCTGGGCAGCTGCTGGGAATGGTCTGGAACAAATTTTCTCTCCTAGGCGTCTCATTCTTTCCCCACTCTTGTTTGGCTGTGACAGCCAGGGGTTGTGCACATGTGGCTGAGTGCTGAGTCACAGGCTCCTGAGGCTAATCCTCTCTTAGCAGCAGCACTCAGCACATTTTGGCTGCAGTTCTCATGGGGGCTGCACACTTAGTCGTGCTCACATTTTGTTTTGTAGATCATCAGGGGTCACACACACTTAGATATAGGTTGCCGGGGATCCACACACCATGTTGCAGAGAATGGGGTTCTGAGTGCTAGAGGCATCAGGATTGTATTTGGCATCTGTGGGATGGTGCCAGAAAGCAAGTTTTGGCCTCACAGGTGTCAGCAGATTCTTTGTCTCTTCGTTATCTCTCCAGGTTTTCTCTGGTAACATTTTCCATTTGATTCCTGCACTGGATCTTTGTGTTTTGTGTTTAGTCAGTGAGGGCACTTGTCTTTTACAAGAGAAAGATGATGTTGCATTTTAAGAAATAGCTGTAACATGAACACGGCGAATTAGGTACTAGGAAGGTAGAAGTGGAGAACCACATACACGTTACTTGTCATCACTGAAATACCATGGCAGCTTTAAACATGTGGGCTGGAGCTGGAGTCCTAGTACAATGGTCAGGGTGTTTGCCTTGCACATGTTGACCTGGGCTCGACCCTCAATATCCCATGTAGTCCCCTGAGCACCGCCAGGAGTGAGCACTGAGCACCGCTGGGTGTGGCCCCCCTGAAAAAACCCAAAAGATAAAAGAAGGGCTATTGGAGCTAAGGAATATGCTCTTCCAATGTGTTTTTGGGAATCTCCCTTATATGGGAATACTGTTAACTGAATATCTCATAAAAGACATCTTGCAGTCCTCCTCCATGTTACGTGCCACTGGATAGCTCGTCCTTGATGTTTCCATGTAAACCTTTGTGGAATTAACTGGAAAATGTCCTTCAGGGAAATGAGAACTCTGTGTGTGTGTGTGTGTGTGTGTGCGCGCGCGCGCGCGCGCGCGTGTGTGTGTGTGTGTGTGTCCCCACCACGTACCCTGCACTGTTAATACCTATCATCTTATGTCATTCGCACTTTTTTTTGGAAGGGGAGTGACCCTGCAATGCTCAGGGGTCACTCCTGGGGGATCATACGGTACTGGGAATTGAACCCAGGACCTCACACATGCACCATAGGAGATACTTACATCTCCATTTTAGTAAAGAAGAAACTAAAATTCAAGGAGGGTTAATAATCACACTAAGTTATCCAACAGAGCCAAAGCTGAAGCTAGCACTATTTTATCAACAAATAAAAGTGGTTAGTCCTGCAGATGGAATTTGAGCTGTGAGGTTACAGCTACGGAATAAGGTTTTTTTTTTTTTTGAGGGGGGCACAGCATGTGCTGAGGGCTTGCTTCAGACAATGGAGCTCAGGAATCATACCCTATGGGTCTCAGGAAACCATGTGGGATACCAGGATTGGGTCAGTTGAGTGCAAATAAGCTTCCATCTGCTCTATATGGCTCTGGCTCCTGTACGTTTTCTTTTAAGCTGAAATGCGCCAGAGCCACCTATCAGCTCTGAGCATTAAACTTTAAACAGTGAGTACCAGGGCTCCTTCCTGGAACTGCTGGGTATCTGCTCTGATTAAATTGAGACTCAGAATATGCATATTTCCCAGGCCTGTATCAGTTAATCACCCGGATCCCTAATGCCTAAATTAGTGATAGTAATTGCAAAGACTGTTGGGGAAAGTGCAATTTTCACTGATAAATGTTGTAGCAAATGTCAGTTTGTTTTCTTCAAGCCACCCCCACTCCTAGATGGTTTTAACTGGCATAAAAAAATTCAAACTCAACAAAACCTTATGTTGTTACTAGGATACAATTTATTGACTTGTAGTTCTGTCATTACAACCCATTCAGGGTCATGTGTATAGAGCGGCAGCAGACGGCATTTAAAACCAAAGAGCTGGGTCCAGGGCAATAGTACAGTGAGTAGGGCAGTTTGCCTTGTGCGCGGCCGACCAGGGTTCGATCCCCCGAGCACTACCAGGAGTTCCCCTGGACATCACTATCGCTAGGTGTGGCCGCAAAACCAGAAATGCCAAAGAGAGCTGTACCTTTCCTGTCAACACGGGATGCAGGCCAGGAAAGAGGATTGAGTCTTTGTCTTTTAGAAGTGTTTGTTAAGCAGCTTACCACAGCAGGGCTCTTGCAGGACAGGCCCCCCAGCCCCCTCACCCATGGTTTCTTCTCTTCTGACACTCCAATCCAGAGGTAACAGTTAGCGAGAGTTAAATATGTGTAGGCTTTGTGGTCTGGGTGGAGGGGTTCCTGTGGAGGAATCCTGGAAATACCACATCGAGAAGACCTTTGCTTTAGGGGGCGGGGCCAATGGGGGAAAATTGATCCCCCTGATCTGAAGCTGCTTTCTTTTTTGGTTGGTTTTGTTTTTGTACAGTATTATGAGTTTTAAACACGTTTGTAAAAGAATTGCTCAAGACTTGTATAAAATGTTTACAGATCTTTTCATGAATAAAGATTTTAAAACTGTTGTGTATCTTTGGGTGAATTAGAAATAAACCTCATGGGGTTGGAGTGATAGGGCGAGTAGGGCGTTTGCCTTGCACGCGGCCAACCCAGGCTCGATTCCCAGCATCCCATTTAGTTCCCTGAGCACCGCCAGGAGTAATTCCTTAGTGCAGAGCCAGGAGTAACCCCCCCAGCATTGCCAGGTGTGACCCAAAAATCAAATAAATAAATAAATAAAATCTCAACTAAGAAGGAAAGATTATCACCTAAGAGATTAAGGGATCTTCATCTGATCAAGTTTAGAAACCAAAACCACTGGCTTGGGCTGAAGCCCTCTCCTGGTGTTTCCAAGTCGAAGGGAGGTGAGAGCCTGGAGAGCAGTTGTGCGAGGCCTCCTCTTCACCAGAAGCTTTCAAATCAGTGACCCAACTAATGGCCAAAGGACTGTTTTGTAGATCAGGGTTGGGAGACAGTTTATTATCTCAACAGGAGCAGAGCTTGGGGTGCTTTTGTTCCGCAAATCAGAGCACTGCAGTTTCACCCAGAGACAGGCATAGGGTCTAAAATTGCACTTCCCAGTAGTAATTAAAACATCATGATATTGGAATAAAAACAGACCTGAAGACCAAGGGAATAGGGTTGAATATCCTGACACACACCCTTAAATATGTGATCATTTATTCTTTGATAAGGGAGTAGGAAATATGAAGTGGAGCAAGAAAAGCCTTTTTTAACAAGTGGTTCTGGCAAAACTGGATAGCTACATGCAAAAAAATGAATTCAGATCTCAATCTAATGCCATGCACAAATATCAGATCAAAATGAAAGACCTTGACCGACACCCTAAGATATTAGACACAAGGAGCAGAAAAACTGCTCCATAGTTGGAAGCCTGCCTCATGAGCTGGGGGAAAGGGCAACTGGAACAGAAAAGGCATCACTAAGTCAATGATGGTTGGAGGGATCGTTCGGGATGAAAGATGTGTGCTGCAAGTAAAGGACCCATGATATCCTCTTAGTATCTGTATTCAAACCATAATGCCCAAAAGTAGAGAGAGAGAGAGTATGAGATGGAATTGTCTGCTATAGAGGCATGAGGAGGGTTGGGATTTGGGGGAGAGACTGGGGACATCGGTGGTGGGATATGTGCTCTGGTGGAGAGATGGGTATTTGATCATTGTATTACTGAAACTCAGACATGAAAGCTTGTAACTGTATCTCATGGTGATTCAATTAAAAAAAAATGAAGACCTCAACATCAGACTTGAATCCATAGGTACATGGAAGAAAATGTAGGAAAAACCTTCTAGGATATTGAAGCTAAAGGTATCTTCAAAGATGAAATGCCACTGACCAAGCAAGTGAAAATGAAGATAAATTGATGGGACTACATTAAACTAAGAAGCTTCTGCACCTCAAAAATGACAAAGATACAAAGACAGCCTCTGGAATGGGAAAGGTGAATAACCAAAACCGTTCTGGTAAGGGGTTAATACCAAAGTTATACAAGCACTGGTTGAACTTTATGAGAAAAAAAAATCCAACCCCATCAAAAAATGGGGAGAAGACATGACATTGAAGCTAATAGTATCTTCAAAGATGTCACGCCGCTGGCCAAGCAAGTGAAAACAGAGATAGACAAATGGGACTATCTTAAACTAAGAAGCTTCTGCATCTCAAAAGAAACAGTGACCAAAATACAAAGACAGTCTACAGAATGGGAAAGGATATTCACTGAATACATATCCGACAAGAGGTTGATATCAATGATATACTGGTTGAACTCCACAAGAAAAAACATCCAACCCCATCAAAAAATGGGGCAACAAAATAAACAGAAACTTTCACAAAGAAGAAATCCGAATGTCAAAAAGGCACATGAGAAAATGCTCCACATCATTAATCATCAGGGAGATGCAGATCAAAACCACAATGAGATATTTCACACCACAGAGACTGGCCCATATCCACAAGAACAAAAGCAACTGGTGCTGGCGTGGATGTGGCAAGAAAAGGACCCTCCTTCACTGCTGGTGGGAATGCCGGCTGGTTCAGCCCTTTTGGAAAACAGTATGGACGATTCTCAAAAAATTAGAAACTGAGCTCCCATTTGACCCAGCAATACCACTCCTGGGAATATATCCCGGAGCGGCAAAAAAGTATAGTTGAAGAGACATCTGCACTTGTTTGTTCATTGCAGCACTCTTTACAATAGCCAAAATCTGGAAAAAACCTGAGTGCCCGAGAACAGATGACTGGTTAAAGAAACTTTGGTACATCCTACACAATGGAGTACTATGTAGCTGTTAGAAAAGACGAAGTCATGAAATTTACATACAAGTGGTACTACATGGAAAGTATCATGTTAAGTGAAATGACTCAGAAAGAAAGGGATAGACATAGAAAGATTGCATTCATCTGGGGAACATAAAGTAACAAAATAGGAGACTAACACCCAAGAATGGCCGAGATTAGTACCAGGAATCTTACTCCATGGCTTGGAGGCCAGCCACAGGGGAAAAGGGAGCTCAGATAGAGAAGGGAACACCAAATAAAGGGTGTTGGGAGGATCTTCCCAGGATGAGAGAAGCATGCTGAAAGTAGACTGTAGACCAAACATGATTGTCACCCATTGCCTCTCTTGCAAACCACACCACCCAAAAGGAGAGAGAGAACAAAAGGGAATGCCCTGCCACAGAGGCAGGGTGGGATGGGGGAGATGGGGGGTGGGAGGGATACTGGGATCCATGGTGGTGGGAAATGGGCACTGGTGGAGGGATGCGTATTTGATCATTGTATAATTGAAACCCAAGCACAAAAATTTGTAAGTCTACAACTGTACCTCATGATGTCTCATTAATAAAAATTTTTTTTAAAAAATGGGGAGAAGAAATGCACAGAAATTTTCTCAAAGAAGAGATTCAAATGGCCAAAAGGCACATGAAAAAGATGCTCTTCATCACTAATCAGAGATGTAAATCAAAACAACAGGTGAGATATCATCTCACACCCAAAAGAATAAAAGCAACCAATGCTGGCATGGATGTGGAAAGGGGCTCTCCTTCTTTGTTGGTGGGAAGGCCTACTAGTCCAGCTCTTTTGGTAAACAACATGGACATTCCTCAAAAAACAAGAAATTGAGCTCCCATTTGATCCAGCAATACCACTTTGGGGAATATACCCTGGGACCCAAAAACACAGAGCTGAAACACAATCTGCACTCCTATGTTCATTGCAGCACTATCCACAACAGCTAGAATCTGGAAGAAACCTGAGTGCCTAAGAACAGAAGACTGGATAAAGGAACAACTACACAATGGAAGCTGTTAGGAAAAATGAAGTCATGAAATTTGCCTATAAATGGATGTAGATAGTTTCATACTGAAATTAGAGAGGGACAAATATAGAATGACTTCATTCACTTGTGGTATGTAAAACAATTTTATACATACACATATACATATATTAGCAGATGAATATCCATAAAAAACAGGGCCGAGGAGGACTGGTCAATGGTTGGAATAAACCACAAAGGGGGGTGGGGGGGCAGAACATAAGTAAGACAGAGAAGGAACCAGTATGACAGTAGCTGGAAATGAGAACATTGGACAAGAATTGAGTGTTGAAGAGTAATAAGTAAAGGGAAGTATTTCAGGATCCGTACTGCAAACCACAGTATGCAAAAGGAGAAAAAGAAAAGAGAGAGACAGAGACAGAGAGGAAAAGTGCTGGGGAAGGGGGGGTGATGGGGTGAAATCCAAGACACAGGTGCTGGGAAATGTACACTGGTGGAAGGATGAGTGTTGGAACAATATGAAACCTAATCATGAACAGCTTTATAAGTGTCTATCTCAGTGATTCAATAATAAAACCTAAATAAAAGATTTAAAATTAATAAAACTGCGCTTCTAACTGGGGACATTGTGGGTGGGAAATGTACACTGGTGAAGTGACCGGGTGTTGGAACATTGTATGACTGAACCCCAACCATGAACAATTTTGTAACTGTAAGTCTCACTGTGGTTCAATTAAAATCAATCAATAAAAATGAAGTTTTAAATGTCGTAGGAAAATAAATAATACTGCGCTTCCAGCAAGCCCGCAGCTGGGGGTTGATAGCCCAGAGCCGCAGAGGCCCGTAGAGCTGCCGGACCGGGAGGCAGGCGGCAGGGCGACTTCAGAGGGTACCTCCAGTCATGGAAGGACGCAGCAGACACAGCTCCTCTCCAAGTCGCGCCCGGTGGGAAACAAATAAAAAGGCCCCACAGACCGGAAGTAGAAAATTTGCCGCAGCTTATAGGAAACGAAGAATCGACGTCACTTCCGACAACACAAACTGGTCAGGCGACCCAGGTGCCGGACGGGCACGCCTTCAGACGTCGCCACTGCGCATGCGTTCCGCCCCGCCCCGCCGCCATGACCTAATCGGTGTGCGCCGGTGTCGAGTAGGCGGGGCCGCGCAGCCGCAGAATAGTCGTGCGACTCCGGCATGGCGGGCACCGGGCTGGTGGCCGGGGAGGTGGTGGTCGATGCGCTGCCGTACTTTGACCAAGGCTATGAGGCGCCCGGCGTTCGGGAAGCGGTGAGTGGTGGGGATCTGCGTGGCCGGGTTCGCAGAAGCGGCGTTCCCTGACCGGCCTCTTTTGTCCTAGGCTGCGGCCCTGGTCGAGGAGGAGACGCGCCGCTATCGGCCGACCAAGAACTACCTGAGCTACCTCAGCGCCCCCGACTATTCGGCCTTCGAGGTGAGCGGAGACGCCCGGCCTGCTGCCGCCGCCTGACAGGAGCTGCCGTGGCGGTGGCTTCGTCTGGGTTCTTTATGTTGGTGGTGGTGTTTTTAATTTTGCTTTGGGGGCACACCCGGCGACGCCCAGGTCGCTCCCGGCGAGGCTGGGGGCTGTCTGGGGGCCGGGGTCGACCCGGTCGGGGTGCAGGCGGCCTCCCGCCGTGCGGCAGCTCGGCCGGACCCGGTGAGGCCCCTCCAGGGCTCTGACTCGGGACCGCAGGGGGGGGGTTCAGGGCCCACGACGGTGTGCGGGTGTCCCAGTGGACGCTTCGTTCTCTCGTGGGTTCCTGAGGGATCTGCTCTGAGTTGCCTCCGAGCCGAGCGAGCCTGGTCTGGTGTCTGAGCTTGGTGGCTTATCTGCTTCACGCGGGCACGGCCGGGGGCGTCCTCCACTTAACGCTGCTGAGACGCGTGTCTGCATGTGCGGGACGGACACCTGGCCCAGCTGCCTCGGCAGCAGGTGTGGAGGGTTCACCATGAGCACGAAGTTGCTTGTGACCGAAGGTGAGCCACGGGGGCGAATCCGGCAAGTGGAAGGTTATCGCGCAAGAACCAGTGTGAGGCATGCACATTACCAACCTGAAACATTTTCATCGGAGGCATTTTCCTATGAAATGCTCTTTTTCTTCTACTGCCCAAGTATTGATGTTAACATGGTAGAAAGTAAGTTAGGAATGCTTCATTTGTTAATTTCTGAAAGTTTCAAATAAATGCATTTAGCCACAAACTTTCAAATATTCTAACCAGAACCCAGAGCAATACTATAGTGGGTCGGGCACTTGCCTTGCATGCGGTCAGCCTTGGTTCGATCCCTGCCACCTCATATGGTCCTTGGAGCTCACCAGGAGATTTCTGAGCACAGATCCAGGAGTAATCCCAGAGCATTGCTGGGTGTGACCCAAAAGCATAAATATTTTAACCAAATTTAGAATGATTGTTCAGGAAAAACTAAGCAGAGGGTGTGTGTGTGTGTTTACAATGTGGTTTGACTGTAGCAGGTAATCTGTGTTTATCAATTGAATGTAAGAAAAGCCTGAGACAGCTCTATGGTAATGAATACTCACTGGGAATAGGGAAAGAAAGATAAGCTTGTGGCTAAAGCTCCAAATGGTTTTAAGGGCTCCAATAATATACTGCTGAGATTGAAAATTGATCCAGATTTTTTGCTTGGATTTGGCTTAGTTATGGTTCCACAGCTGGCAGTGCATAGGAGTTATTCTGGTTCTGTGCTCAGGAATCACTCTTGGCAGTGCTCAGGACTATGTGGGATGGCAGAGATCAAACCCAGGTTGGCTGTGTGCAAGGAAAGCCCTACCCACTATACTATGGCTCCAGCCCCTGACCCAGTATTTACTTTTTTTTTTAAGTTTGTTGGAAAAAATGTTGTTGAGCTATTAGAGATTACTGAAGTCTGATCCAATATTGTTTTCTCTGTAATCCTTTTAATTTTTATTTCGTTTATTTTTATTTTGGGGCTCGCAGGAATCTAAGCCCTCTATTTGAACCACTCCAGAGGTACAGGGGGCCATGCAGTAGTAGGCTAGAACCCAGACTTATTGCGTACAGTACAGTGTGCTTTATTGAGCCATCTTGCCAGCCCCACAGTCACTTTTACTTATTTTGATTTGTGGGGGGTGGGAGTGGGGGACACACCTGGTGGTGCTCAGGGCTTACTCCTGGCAGTGCTTGGGGGACCCTCTAAGGTGCTTCCAGTCAGCTGCATAAAAAGCAGTTGCTCTGCCCTGATGTACTATCTCCAGCCCTACTCTCAAAGCCCCTTTTAGTATGAAGAGTGTGGGGGGGGGGGCAGGGGGCGGGTTTGCAGATCCTGGAAAGCATTTAACCCAGAGAAGACTTGGGGTGGGGGGAAGAAATGATCCTGTATAATGGAAAATGTACAATATAAACTCAGATTCACTATTTGATGACTTGTTGATAAGATTTTGGAAGTAATTTTTTCCTCTTTGTACATCAGACTGACATAATGAGAAATGAATTTGAAAGATTGGCTGCCCGACAACCAATTGAATTACTCAGTATGAAACGGTAAGTCCTACTTTTGGTTCAGCTGGGCTCAAGTCACGTTGGCTTTTAAATTTCTGCAGCAATTGGGATTAATGCTTTGAAATGAAATCCATGTTTTAAAAATCCCAAGGAAATGTTCTTGTTGAGACATCTCTTTCCTCATTGTTCACATACTTAAACTGAAACTATGTTGTTACTTATAAATGATCTGGCATCACTCTTAGATTGGAAGCATTGATAAGAGAGTACCTACATAGAGGAACACCAGCGTCTGCTCTCCCTGTCCTTGCCCTTTACTACAGACTTCATTCTTACTCGGAAAATGGCAAGTGAGAGATTAACCTTTGCTACTTTATCTGAAAAGGATATTTGGTTTACTTAACAGTGTAGGTTTCTTTCTGCTTTCTATTAACTATGGAATAGGAGAAACACTACATAATCTCAGATCAGAATTGTTTAAGAGAGAACTGCATCATTCTTGGGCATCTCGAGACAGCCATCTGTATACTCTAAAGAGGGAGTTGAGTCAGTGGGACAGATAGCATTTCTTCCCATACTCCATTTCCTGTCTTGCTGGAGTGATGAAAGCAGGGCAACTTTAAAGTATTCAAAGCCCTCATTTTCAGGTGCTTCTCCTCGAAATCAGACAGTTTTCAACCATGGGTCCACGGGTGTAGGAAGGTTTCAACCTGGTCTGCCACTTGGGTTATAATTGCTGACCTGTGGACTGCTATGCAACACTGGTGCTAGTTTGCAGGTATAAGAAGGGGGAAATTCTGCTTTAAAGAGTTTGGTTTTGTTTTTGAGCCACAGTTGACAGTGCTTAGGAGTCATTTATGGCTTGGCACTCACAACTTAATTCTTGGCAGTGTTCAGGGGACCATATGGTATGCTCGGGGTTGAACCATGGTCAACCATGTGCAATGCAAACACCCTACCATTATACTATACCTCCCGCCCCTGTAAAGGTTTTCTTAATAATCCAATCTTCATTGTGATGACAATATAGTATGGAAATGCTTTGGGTCATACTAGTGGTGCTCTATATGGCATGTTCAGTGCCAGAGAACAGATCTGTGGCCCCTGCACACACTCTAGCCCTTTGTTTTGGGGCCACATTTGCAGTGCCAAAGCTTACTCCTGGCTTTGTGCTCAGGGTGTCCTGCAGTGCCAGGAATCGACTTACTATCATCTGCATACAAGGCAAGGCACCTTCCCCGTCTGCCATCTCTGCGCCACCAGCAATACACTTTTTTAAAGAAACAAGATAGAAAATACTAAAATGTAATGCATATATAAAAGATCAGTATTGTTTTGTGAAATTCTTGATCAGCTGTATTTGTGTACTGAATGTAGAAAATCATTCTTAACTGGATGGTATGTAAAATGTGCAAATTACTACATGTAAAGCTGTTTTTATTTTTTGTTTTTTGGCCCATATCCAGTTTCACTCATTGACCATGAGTGTTGGATTTAACCTAGAGTTCCCACATGCAGAGCTTGTTCTCCAGCCCTTATGCTATCTCTCTGGCCCAGTTTATAATTTTTTGTTTGGGGGCCACACCTAGTGGTGCTCAGGGCTTATTCCTGGATGTGTGCTCAGGGATCACTCTTTGTGGGGTTCAGGGGACTATTTAGTGTGCTGAAGATCAAACCCAGATTGGCCATGTGCAAGGCAAATACCCTGCCGACCTGTGCTATCTCTCCCCAGTTTATCTTAGTCCTGGTTGCAGTCCTCTTAGTTTTTCATAGGAAGTAGAGTGTCTTTCCCCTTTGGATTTTTAGGCCACATCTGGCTGTGCTCAGGGCTACCCTTGTCTTCGTACTCCTGGTGGGCTCAGGGGACCATATGTGGTGGCAACGATCGGACTGGGTTCCCTGTGTTCAAGGCTAGAGATAGTACGTGCTATACTATCTCTCCAGCCCCATTTAGTAAGAATATTAAAATGGAAATTAAGGACCAAGGGTAAGAAAATTACTGAATATTCAGTACTTTTAATTTGGGTGTTTTTGTTTTATTTTTGTGGAGGGAACCATATGTAGTGTGCTCAGGAATCACTCCTGGTGAGACAGGGTGAACCATATGTAGTGCTGGGATTGAACCCAGACCAGCTATGTTAAAAGCAAGTGCCCTACCTACTATTGCTCCAGGCCCCAATATTGAATACTTTAAAATATTTAATATATAGGAAAAGGGAAATTGAGGACAGAGAGACTTAAAAGTACAGGGGAGTGGGTAAGTGGTTTGCTATTCATGTTCCTTTTCCAGGATCTCTCCTGGGCACCATGTGGTTCCTCACCCCCAGGGAGTAGCCAAGGACACCTGTGAGGTGTGGTCCAAAAACAAAGCTTTACTTTTCAACAAGTCATCAGTAATGATACTGAGATTTTATGAAGACATATTTTCTAACTCTACTGGCCATATTAGAGAGTTAAGTGTGTTGAGAATAAACAATTTAAATTATTTTCTTTCCTTTTTCCTCAGTGTAGGTATGTGGTAAGTAGATGGATGAGATGTAGTTTACGATAGAGATCAGTGTTTATTTACTGTACTTCCCCCTTAATATTTCATAAACATCTTGATGGGATTTTTCTATATGTGGAACTGAGTTCAAGCCCAGGGCTACATATAAATTTGAGGCACATGCAAAAGCTGAGCCACATCCCAGGACCCCAAACATCTTGCTGTTCTATTTTTCAGTAACATTTAGTAATTAAAAAAAAATTTATAGGGGGGTGGAGAGAGAGTTCAGCGGGTAAGATCCTTGTCGTGCACATGACCAATCCCAGTTTGAGCCCCAGCACCACATCAGGTCCCAGTGTGCCATTAAGAGTAAGCTCTGAGCACGGCCAGATATAGCCCAAACCCCCCCCAAAAAAAAATTTTGTGAAGGTACGATCGCAATTTTTTAATTGTAAATACTGTTGTGCTTAATCTTATTTATAAATAATTTGGTTGTTTTCATTGTGTATGTCCTGGCTGGCTCGGTTGGACTGCTGACTCTTTGGGCTGGAGCGATAGCACAGCGGTAGGGTGTTTGCCTTGCACGCAGCCAACATATCCTACCCGAGTTCGATTCCTCCGCCCCTCTTGGAGAGCCCGGCAAGCTACCGAGAGTATCTAGCCCGCACGGCAGAGCCTGGCAAGCTCCCCGTGAAGTATTCGATATGCCAAACACAGTAACAAGAAAAGTCTCCAATGGAGACGTTACTGGGCCCGCTCGAGCAAATCGACGAACAACGGGAGGGCCTTTACCTTTACCTTTATTGTGTATCAGTTTTATTTGCAAAGACTTTGTTTCTTTAGTATGTTTTACAGTGTCTGTAGGCCCGCTGTGCGCTGGGACATTCTGGAGGGGAAATTATTTGGAGGGAAGTGTGTGGTTTTATTTTATTGTTGTTTCCTTTCAGATACGAACTTCCAGCCCCTTCCTCAGGACAGAAAAATGACATTACTGCATGGCAAGAATGTGTAAACAATTCTATGGCCCAATTAGAACACCAGGCAGTTCGAATTGAGAATCTGGAACTGATGTCACAGCATGGATGTAATGCCTGGAAAGTATATAATGAGTAAGAAGCTTTTGTAAAATCCGCTACCCAGAGCTTTGACGGACTTTTTTTTTTTTCATGTAGGAGTACTGCTGTTTATTCAGCCATGAATTGGACATGAACTCCACATTACTTTTTTTTTTATTGAATCTCCATGAGGTACAGTTACAAAGTTTTCATGTTTGAGATTCACCTGTACAATGATCAAACACCCATCCTTTCACCAGTGCACACTTAACACCACCAGTGTCCCCAGTATATCTCCCCTGTTCCATTCCAGTCCTCACCGTGCCTCCATGGCAGACAATTGCCCCAGTATTCTCTAATTTGGGGCATTCTGTTTTGCTCGAATTTTCCCACCACCGTTCAAGCCTGCCTGTCGGGCAGATGCTAGATCATTTATTGTCCATTGCTCATCCTGAATAACTTGTGTGCTGCAGCCGCACACTTCTGGAATCCTAGATTGCAAATGGTTGGGCTCCAGAGATGTTCCTGTAGAGCACTAATCCAGTTTGGGATTCAATTGGCTTGTCTCTCAACCAGGGCTGTTGGTGCACTAACATGGCGTCTGGAGGCAGGCCTGGGTGTGACAGCCAGGCCAATGAGTGGGCGGGGAGCCAGGGAGGGATAGCCTGGCACCTCTGCCGCCATGCGGCCTGGAAATTTAGTCCTGGAACCTGCATACCTGGGCCTTGCTTGTGGAAGCTCTTCGTCACCAGGATTCCATCTGGAGTAGGCGGGGAGACTGCACCTGTTCCATCTGGGGTGTTTCAGTGAAGTTGGCTCAGTATGGGGCCCGCAGAGATCTCCAGTTCTGTGGTTTCTTCCTGGACTTGCTACTGTGTCTCTGGCTTTTGATCTCTTTCAAGATTTATTTATGGGTTTCTGAAGCAAGGCCAATAATAAGAGTTGACAGGGTGGTGCTGAAGTTGGTTTTTGGGGGTGACTGCCAGTACTTCAGTGTATATTGGGAAGTGGGAGGGAAGTCGTCCACCCCAACTCCATGAAAGCCTGAAGATTTCAGTCACAAAACCGTCATACCCAAATTTTCAGCAGATTATATCTTGGTGGGGTCCATCCTGAGAAGGTGGAGTCAGGCCGGAGGTTTGGCGGTGATTTTGGATTACATAAGCAAGCGGCTGCTGGGGACTCTACGTGGGCAGACACAGGCCAACCTGCCCCCCTCTGATTTACCCTGGTCTATTCAGCCATGCACAGGTCCGAGATTCAGGATGGCTTTTGATCTCTTTCATGTATAGGTCTCTGAGATAAGGCCAATAAATGAACTTGTATAGTTGAGCCAGAGGTGGTTTGTGGGTGAGGCTCCCACATACTTAACTTTTGGCCGTTTATTTTCTTGGTAAGCTGGGCCCCAAGTTGTTGGGGTCTGGCCAAAGGCACAGTGGCAATTTTGGGGCCTCAGGAAGCCTGAAAGCATCATGAGGCTGCTGATGCACTCGCCCCGGAGGTACAAGTTGACCTGTTGGCAGCACCCTACCCCCTGGACTTTTTTTGTTTTTTAATGTGGGAGCTTGAGTAGGGGAAGTTTGATAAAAAAAAAATTAGTATAGCTGACATTTCACTTGCAATCATGTCCTACAACATAGGAAAGGCCATGAGAGCCACCTCAGAGTTCTGCAGTATAAGGAAACCAAATCAAACTTCCACACTTGCTATATAATCCTCTGCAAGAGTCCTGAGATCTGCTGTACCAGTCCTTGGGCAGACTACTCAGGGGACTACTTTGACAGTTGAATCTCTTAGCTGCTGTTTATGTTCTGTAAACGTGGATTTTGATTATTGACTGAATTAGCAAATACTGTGCCATTTCTCCTGAGGGAATTATGTACAGATGTACATGTAATCTTAAATCCTTAACTGATAATTTTTTGTTTGGGTTTTGGGCCACACAAAGCAGTGCTTAGGACACACTCCTGACTCTGCATTCTGGAATCACTGCTGGTGGGGCTCAAGAGACCATATTCTGTGCTAGGGATCGAACCCGGGCCAGCTATGTGCAAAGAAAAACTACTCACTCTTCTTTAGTTTTTATTATTTACGATTCTACTTCCCTATTTGTAACATTTTATGGGAGGGCCTCATTACTATGCCAAAAACATTTTAGCATATGTGTCCTGAAACAGTAATGCCAAACCAAAAAATGAAAAATAACATTTCTCTAAGTTTTAGAATTACCTTTTACAATTGTTGCCTCCTGAGGATCTAATGACAAAATTAAGAGCTTGGAAACTTCATAACAATTCAGTTTCTTTCGTGAATTTTTCACATGGACCATAAAGGGAAGATGGAGGCTGGGTAACATAGGAATTTAAGAGACAAGTCAAAAATGTCTTTTGGGCCAGGGAGATGTCTCCAAGGTCTAGTTCACACGTTCTGCATGAGAGATTGTTCCCCAGGTCCACTTGGTACCCAATTGCTTCTCTAAGCAGCCCAAAGAACAAAAGTCTTTTCACAAAGTAGGAAAAAAAAACTCTTCTCCTTGGGCCAGAAAGATAGCTCAGTGAGCTAAGTGGACACCTGGCATGTAAGAGACCCATCCCAGGTTTGGTCCTGGCACAGCATTGAGGCCGGCATCATGGTGTAAGAGATGCAGCTCAGTGGTAGACATATGCTTTGTATAGGTAGGCCGTAGGATAGATCCCTGGGACCCCATTAGAAAGAAAGAGAAAAGGTAACTAAAGAAAGGTAAGATTTGGATGTTCAGAAAGTGAAAACATTGCAGGAATTGAGAACGGAAGGTGAAGAAATGGATGCAAGTATAATATTTAAGTCCACATTGCCAACTTTAAGTTTCTCTCCAACTGGGGAATTTTTTTCCAGCCAACTTAAAAAAATGTCAGACAGATTGTTAGTTTTTCAGTGGCGCATCAACCTGGGCTTTATAAGACACAGCAACAGCTCTACCACTGAAGTCTCTCTCATCCACACCCATATTCTTCGATAGTCAAGGAAGAAGGCTATACCTCAGTTGGAAATTTAACTCAAGCCAAACCAGACCTCTGGCAAACCTGGGTAATTGTACTAATGACTATGCACAGCACCTGTCTGCCGTTCAGTCACTTTACTCTGTGTGTCTGGACATTCCCCTGCGTATATTCTGTCTTTTCTAAGCCCAGTGGATGCTATGTGAGGACATCCAGTATCTAGGCAGAAAGCTTCCATCTAAGTTGTCTTGGTGCAGGACTGCTGGGGGCAGATGGGGTAGTATATCATTTAAAAGGAGAGAATTCTAGGGGCTGGAGCAACAGTACAGTGTGTAGAGAGCTTGCTTTGCACATGGCTGACCAAGGTTCAATCTCCAATACTCTTTATGGTCCCCCGAGCCTGCCACTACTGATCTCTGAACTTGGAGACAGAGATAACCACTGAGTACTACCGGGTATGGTCCCCAAAAAAGAGAATTCTGTGCTGTAAGGAAATCCTCAAGATCTGGCCTGACTGTAATACGCATGGCTTAGCCCCTTGTCATTTCATGGAACTCATGTCAGGATTACTGGGGAACGTCTGAGACTGGAACCCACGTCACTAAAAGTACATTCTAAGGGGCTGGAATGATGATGCACAACTGCTTGCCTTGCACACATCTATTCTGGATTTGGTCCCCAGCATCCCACATCCCAAGCACTGCCAGGAATGATTCCTGGGCCCAGAGCCAGAAGTCATCCCTTAGCATCACTAGGTGTGGCCCAGGAAAAAAGAAACATTTTGAGAAATTCAGAGAACCACATGCCTAAGAAGACAGGCAGGCAGGAGAAGCTTTTAGCAAGAGATCATACAGGGCACCCCCTGTTAGCCAGAGGTCATTGATCCATTACTAAACTTGATTGTCCTCACATGGGGCTGGAACGTTTGGAGAGCTACAACTGTTAGAAGACTGGGTCTTTAGAGAATTACAACTAAAGGAAAACTGTAGTAGAGATGAGTAACTCAGATGAGCAGCAAGAAATGTAACTTACAGAAAAACCAGGAAACAATATTGGATCTCAAGTTAAAACATAGTAGGGCCACTGGTGCCAGCACTGTAGTTGATGTTGAGCCACATCACTAGTGTGAGCTAGTTTCAACTCGAAATTGATGTGGTATGTGAATGAGTTCTCAATTAAGCTGTTTTCTAGACGGTTTTATGTTGGCAGTCCTGGGGATTGGACTCAGGGTCTCGCACGTACAAGGGAAGTGCTCTACCTTTGAGTTAAAGTATTAGCATGAGTATGCTTTTATTAGATATTTTTCAGCTTCTCTAAGAAAAGAGGCAGTAATCATTTAAGAAAGTATCAGTAAAGTACTTGGTCTTCAACAGTTTAAAAGATGTGAAAAAGTAGAATGTAGCTGTAACACCTGCATCACTTTGACCAAGTTAATCTTTCCAGAATTAGCTTCCTTGTCTGTGGACTGTTAATAATCACATCTACCTCACAGAATTAGTAATTAAATTTACTAAATATTTATAGTCTCATGGGATGTTTTACAGAGAGCTTGATATTTGCAGAAATACTTATATTAATTAAATACTTGCTTTCAGTTCTATTACATTTGAGTGTTTTCTATTTTCTTTCGTAGAAATCTAGTTCATATGATTGAGCATGCACAGAAGGAACTCCAGAAGTTAAGGTAAATTTTTTCCCTTTAGAATAAAATTCAGCTAGCCGTTTAGTAGAGTGCACAAAAAAGTCGCCGACCTGGGACATGTGCGAGTGAATAGTTGCTGATCCCCTCTTCATACAGCATCTGCTGTTGGGTTTCCCTACAAATTGGAGGAGAAATAAGTCTGAAACCAGGTCATTTAAATAAGTCTTCAGACACTGAAAAGATACTCCAGAAGGGGGAAAGTTTGTGAATAACTTATATGGTTGTGTTGTGTTTTTTTTTAATATCTAGTTAACCTTTTAGTAATATTGCAAACCATATGCCCAGAAGGAAAGAGAGAGTGAGAGAGAAGAATGCCTGCTCTAGAAGCAGGCAGAGGGGGCAAGGGAGTGTCAAGAGGGAAATTGGGGACATGGGCGGTGGGCAAAATACACTGGTGAAGAAATGGGTGTTGGAATATCCTGTGACTGAACCCAATCATGAACAGTCTTGTAACTCTGTATCTCATGGTGATTAAATTTAAAAAAAAAAAAGCCAATCTGCTGGCAGGAGAGCTAGCTCAGTGGACTGTTATTGGGTTTTAATTTCAGTATTTTAGTGGTATCAAAAATTAATATGGTGGGGAATGGAGAGATAGTGCAGCAGGTAAGATGTTTGCGTTGTACTCAGTTGTCCTGAGTTCTATCCCCAGCACCCCAATTGTTTTCTCAAGCACTGTCAGGAGTGATTCCTAAAAGAAGGATTAAAGGGGATCCTGTAAGATAAGAATGAAAACAATTATAAACACAACCAACCCCCACAGAAAGATGTCACAAAACCCCATGACAATAATCTCTCTCAATTTCAATGGTGTAAATGCACCAATTAAGAGACAGAGTGGCAAAATGGATCCAGAAACTGAAATGAACATTATGCTGTCTACAAGAAACTCATCTGAACAATCAGAGCAAACATAGATTCAGAGTTAAAGGATGGTAAACAATTCTGCAAACAGCTCCCTCAAAAAAGCTGGGGTGGCCATATTAGTATCCAACAACATAAATTTCAGTTTGAAAAAGGTTAGAAGGGGCAGTGAACACCATTTTCTGTTTATCAAGGGATATGTACAACAGGAAGAAATCACACTCTTAAATGTATATGCTCCTAATGAGGGACCAGCTAAATACTTAAAACAGCTGCTAACAGATTTTAAGGAGGACATTGCTAGCAACACAATATTAGTTGGAGACTTCAACATCGCCTTATCACCTCTGGATATATCAACAAGAACAAAACAAGGAAACATTGGCTTTGAAGGAAAAAATAGAAGAGAGAGGGCTAATAGACCTATACAGGACTTTACACCCCCAAAAGAAAGAATACACGTTCTTCTCCAGTGTGGACGGAACACTTTTCAAAATAGATCATGTGCTAGGCCACAAAACATAACTTCGATAGAATCAGGAAGATAGTAGTAGTATCAACAATCTTTTTAGACCATGATGCAAGATAGAAGCAGATCACACAAAGACATTGAGAAACAAATCAAACACCTGGAAATTAAGCAACTCAATGTTGAACAATGAGTGGGTCAGGAAGGAAGTCAAAGATGAAATAAAAAGTTACCTGGAAACAAATGAGAATGAAGACACGAGCTACCAGAACCTTTGGGACGCAGCTAAAGCCGCGCTAAGAGGAAAATTTATAGCATAGCAAGCATTCCTAAGGAAAGAAGAAAGGGCCTACATAGATAACCTAAGCACATAGCTTGAGATCTTAGAAAAAGATAAACAAAAGAAACCCAAAATTGGCCGAAGGAAAGAAATAATAAAACTTAGAGCAGAAATTAATGACATGGAAACCAAAAAAAAAAAAAAAATCTAAAAGGTAAGTCAATAAAACCAAGAGCTGGTTCTTTGAGAAATTATGTAAGATTGATAAAACCACTAACAAGACTCAAAAAGAGACAGAGAACCCTAATAAACTAAATCTGAAATGAAAAACGGGACATCACAACAGAAACCAATGAAATTCAAAAGATCATCATATACTACTTTGAAAGTCTGTATGCCACGAAACAAGAGAACCTAGAAGAAATGGATAAATTTCTGGATTTCTATAATCTCCCAAGATAGAACTAGGAAGACACCGGATACCTGAATAGACCCATTCATATCAAGGAAATCTAAGCGGTAATCAAAAGTCTTCCCAGAAACAAAAGCCCAGGCTCAGACGGATTCACTAGCGAATTCTCCCAAACATTTAAAGACCTTTTGCCTGTTCTCCTCAAGCTTTTCCAGGAAATTGAAAAAACAGGAACTCTCCCAAACAGCTTCTATGAGGCACTATCTCCCTAATCACTTAATCACTTAACTTCCCATTAGGTGTCGATTTGCTCGAGCAGGTGCCAGTAACGTCTCCATTTGTCCCTGTCGCGTGCTAGTGTAGCCCAGTGGCATCTGTTCACTCTGGGAACATGAAGAGCCTCAAACCGATCGTTCATGATCTTGATGAAGAAGTCTGACCATCTGGTAGGTGGGCGGCCACGCGGTCTTTTGACATCCCATGGAATCCAGTCAGTCTAGTCCAGCGGTCATCTTTAAATCTCATTACGTGACCAGCCCATCTGATTTTTGACACCTTGGCAAACGAGACAGCGTCCCTGATTCATGATCATCGACGGATGTCAGAACTCCGGATTCTTTCTCTCATTTGAGTGAAATGTGATATTCCAAGCATAGCTCTTTCTATTCTTCTTTGGGAGACCTGAATAGCGTTCTCATCTTGTTTGCATAGGGCCCAGGTCTCTGAGGCATATGTTAATGCAGGAAGAACAGTGGAATCAAAGAGATGTGCCCGGAGCTGGAGGTTCTTCGTCCTCTTAGCTATTTCTTCGACGTTCTTGAAGGCGTCCCAAGCTGCTCTCTTCCTCCTGCGCAGCTTGGGTGCCAGGTCATTTGTCATGTTGACTTCTCGACCTAGGTACACATAGCTGTTGCATTCAGAGATGGTCGTTCCATTGAGAGCGAATGGGGCATCAGGAACGAGGCTGTTTCTCATGAACATTGTCTTCATAAGATTCAGCTGTAGTCCTGCCTTTCCATACTCACGGTCAAAGTCGGCCAGCATTTGTGCCGCTTGGCTGATGTTTGGTGTTATTAAAACAATGTCTTCAGCAAAGCGGAGGTGGTGTAGTTGCCGACCATCTATCTTCACTCCCATTCCTTCCCATTCCAGTCGTCGCATGATGTTCTCGAGGGTGGCACTGAAGAGTTTCTGTGAAATGGTATCACCCTGCTGCACCCCTCTCTTGACATCAACGATCACTTCTTTGTAGAATGGTGAGATCCTGGTAGTGAATCCACAATACAGCTCACGGAGGATCTTGATGTATTGGGCTTGAATGCCCTGATTGGCTAGGGCTTCAATGACCGCTTCTGTCTCAACAGAATCAAAGGCCTTCTTTAAATCAATGAACGTTAAGCAGAGCGGCATCTTGAACTCCCGAGAAACCTCAATGAGCTTGGTTATCGTGTGGATATGGTCGATGGTGCTGAATCCTTTGCGGAACCCGGCTTGTTCGCATGGTTGTCCTTCATCTAGTGTTCTGCCAATCCTATTCAGTATGACTCGAGTGAACAACTTGTAGATGACAGACAATAGGCAGATCGGGCGATAGTTGCCAATGTCATGGATGTCTCCCTTCTTGAACAGTAGTACAGTCCTGCTGGTTTTCCATTGGGACGGAACCTTGCATTCAGACAGGTAGCGAGTGAAGAGCCGAGCCAGTGTATTGATGAGTACTGACGGCAGGTTCTTCAGGTGTTCAGGTCTGACCTTATCTGGGCCGGGTGCTGTTTGTTTCTTTACCGATGAAATGGCGTGTCGGATTTCGGAAGGGAGAACATTGGGAACGACATATCCATCCTGTGGAATTTGGTATGTCGGCAAGTGGACATGGCTATCGAAGAGATTTGAGTAGAAGTCATGGATAATCTTCTCCATTGCCGTTCTGGAGGATGTGATGGATCCATCAGGACGTCGGAGGGCAGTCATCTTGGTCTTGTAGTTGGCGAAGGACAGAAGGGCGTTATGAATACTTTTCCCGGCTTCTGCTGCATCTACCAGTACTTCTGCTCTTCTCTCTTTGAGGTCTTCCTTGATCGCATCTCTGCACTGCTTTGCGAGCTCGGACGTTAGCTTGCAGTTGCCTGAGGCATGCGCCAAACCACGCTGGCGAATTAGCTCAAGAGTTTTTGTAGATAGGCGATTTTTTGTGGCTATCTCTCCCTTGGCGTTCCTCGCACATTCATGGAGGTGCTGAACCAGTCGATCGTATTCCTCGTCAATGTTGTCAACAATGGCATCTTCCCATGTTGCCACAATAGTGCCAAAGAGTTCCCAGTTGGTGGTCATTCTGGGAGTTCTCTTTTTGAACTTTGCAGCCCCTTTTCCCCACTCTGTGAAGTAGAATTTTGCACAAAGGAGACGGTGGTCCGATCCCGTTCGAAATTTTGGGACAACAGCGACATCAGTCAGGCAAAACCGTCGATTGAATATGATGTGGTCTATTTCGTTGTGAAATCGTCTACCAGGAGACTCCCATGTCCATCGTTTAGATTCTGCCTTCTGGAACTGTGAGTTACCATGGATGGTCTTGGTCGACATGATGAACTCAGACGGTCTCTCACCCTGTTCGTTCCATTCTGGGCCATGGGTCCCGATGTGAAGTTCTTCAGCTGATCTTCTCGGTCCTATCTTGGCGTTAAAATCACCCACAATGATCTTGTAGAAGGTGCGGTCTTCTTTATAGAACTTCTCCAGCTCCATGTAGAACTTCTCAATTTCTCCTTCATCATAATTGGATGTTGGTGCGTAGACAACGAAGATAGAAACTGCAGGCAGTGAGCCACATCTATTCAAATGTAAACGTCCGATTCGGGTTGTTAGGCATTTGAATGAATCAATGCTTTTGGCCAAGTTTGTGTTGACAAGGACACCGACGCCTCTGACACCTCTTTTATCGCATGTTCCGAGGAACAATTCTTCTCCAGTGTCGAAAACGGCATGGTGAGATTCGTGCCTTGTCTCGGTCAGACCAATGTTGTCGCACTTGATCATTTGCGCTTGTACCATCAGGTCCTCGATGGATGCATCTGATGCTAGTGTACGTGCATTGAAAGTACAGACGATCATTTTTGTCTTCCTTCGTTGTGGCTGCCTAGGTCGGCCTTGAGATTTTGTCGGCCAAAACCAGTAAATACAACTGGTCTCATTCACCTGACCCTCCCTAATACCAAAAATAAACAAAGACACCACCAACAAAGAAAACTATAGGCCAATATCCCTGATGAACACGAATGCGAAGAGCCTTAACAAAATAATAGCAGATAGAATCCAACAACTCATAAAAAAGATCATACACCACAACCAAGTGGGATTCATCCTGGGCATGCAAGGAGGGTTTAACATTCAGAAATCAATCACTATATCATCATATCAACAAAAGTAAAGATAAAAACCGTATGATCATATCAATAGATGCAGAGAAAGCTTTTGACAAGATCCAGCACCCGTTTATGATGAAAATTCTCACCAAAAAGTGTTTTGAAGGAACTTTCCTTAAGATCGTTAAAGCCATCTACAACAAAGCAATTGCAGGAATCCTCAATGGGGTAAAATTAAGGGCCTTTCCTCTAAGATCAGGGACAAGACATGGATTCCCATACCACCACTTGCTGGAGCGATAGCACAGCGGGTAGGGCATTTGCCTTGCACGCAGCCAACATGGCCGACCCGAGTTCGATTCTTCCGCCCCTCTCGGAGAGCCCGGCAAGCTACCGAGAGTATTCAATATGCCAGACACAGTAACAACAAAGTCTCCAATGGAGATGTTACTGGGCCCGCTCGAGCAAATCGATGATCAACGGGAGGGCCTTTACCTTTACCTTTACTTACAATAGCGATTAGGCAAGAAAAATACAATAAAGGCATCCAGATAGAAAAGGAAGAAATCAAGCTCTCACTATTCGCTGATGATATGATACTATATCTCGAGAATCCTAAATCCTCTGCCAAGAAACTAGAAACAATAGACTTGTATAGTAAAGTCGCAGGCTATAAAATCAGTGCCCCAAAATCCATGGCCTTCCTATATGCAAATAATGAGAGGAAAGTGACATGAAAAAAATAATCCCGTTCACAATTGTACCCCAGAAAAATCAAATAGCTCACAATCAGCTTAACTAAAGAGGTAAAGGACCTCTACAATGAAAACTACAATACGCTACTCCATGAAATAAAAGAGGACATGAGGAATTGGAAACATATCCCCTGCTCATGGTTAGGAAGAATCCACATCATCAAAATGACAATACTCCCGAAAGCATTATACAGATTCAATGCAATCCCTATAAGGATACCCATGAAATTCTCCAAAGAAATAGATCAAGCACTCCTGAAATTCACATGAAACAACAAACGCCCCTGAATAGCTAAAGTAATTCTTGGAAAAAAGACGTGGGGAGGCATTACTGTCCCCAATCTCAAATTCTACTACAAAGCAGTGGTAATTAAAACAAAGGTACTGGAACAAAGCCGGGCCACAGACCAATGGAACAGGGTGGAATATCCATACACACAGCCTCAAATGTGTCAACATCTAATCTTTTATAAGGGAGCAAGAAATGTGAAGTGTAACAAGGAAAGCCTCTTCAACAAACGGTGCTGGCATAACTGGACAACCACTTGCAAAAAAAATGGGCTTAGACCTCAACCTAACACCATGCACAAAAGTCAGATCTAAATGGATTAAAGATCTCAACATCAGGCCAAAATCCATAAGATACATTGAAGACAAGGTTGGCAAAACCCTCCACGATATTGAAGCTAACGGTATCTTCAAAGACGACACTCCACTGACCAACCAAGTGGAAACAGAGATAAACAAATGGGACAGTCTTAAACTAAGAAGCTTCTGCACCTCAAAACATACCGTGACCAGGGGTCTGGAGAGATAGCACAGCGGGTAGGGCGTTTGCCTTGCACGCAGCCGACCCTGGTTCGATTCCCAGCATCCCATATGGTCCCCCGAGCACTGCCAGTAGTAATTCCTGAGTGCATGAGCCAGGAATAACCCCTGTGCATTGCTGGGTATGACCCAAAAAGAAAAAAAATAAAACAAAAAAAAAAAAACCATACAGTTACCAGAATACAAAGACAGTCTACAAAATGGGAAAGGATATTTACCCAATACCCATCTGATAAGGCATTGATATCAAGGATATACAAAGCACTGGTTGAACTCTACAGCTATTCCCAGCAGTGCTCATGGTTACTTGTACATGAGATTGAATCCCTGCCTTTTGCACACAAAGCATGACCTCAGCTGTTTGTTTGGTTTTTGGGCCATACTCTGGTGCTCAGGGCACACTTATTTCTGGCAGTATTGGGGGACTTTATGGGGTACCAGGGATTAAACCCAGGTTGCTGTTTGCAGGGCTTATCTCTCCAGCCTCCAACCTCAGCGTGTTGAGCTATCTCCCTGGCCTTTTTGAAATTTATAAATGAAAAAAAATCAGGAGAAAGTTAATTCCTGAAATTAGTGTATGACTGATGTTCTCAAGGGATTAAGCATGTGTTGATTGGTGATAGTTATTTCTGTTAATTTTAGCCTTGTGTTAAAATGCAGTTAAATTGCATAAATAATTTTCTACAGGAAACATATTCAAGATTTAAACTGGCAGCGAAAGAACATGCAGCTCACAGCTGGATCTAAATTAAGAGAAATGGAGTCAAAGTAAGTACCCACAATTTTATTATATTTTATGATGCTTAGCACTTTTTTTTTTTTCGGGGGCTGTGTAGTGTTGGAATGGAACCTCAGACTCCAGTTCTTGGCCACCCTTGCACTGTCTCCCTACCCCTGCTTAGATATTTTAAGATGGAAAATTAATATGATTTAAATAATATGTGTTCATTCTGGAGAGGAAGGATACCTTCCAACTGTTCCTGAGAGCCGGGGGACCACTTGACAGAGCAGTGCCAGACATCCCTACTAGGTGTTCGGCCCGTGGTCCAGCAGTGCCAGGGACCAGACTTGGGGTCTCAAGCCTGCCGGGCATGTATTATTCCCCTTTGAACTGTCACCCCAGCCCCTTTTGAATTATTTTCCCTTGCTAGTGACCGTGGGCTGTAGGGCAGTTAGTATCGTGGGAGCATGAGCAGCACTGGAGCTGGTGCTCAGGGCCCTACGTGTCCCTGGGTATTTTGTAAACACTGAGCTGTCTTCTGAGCTTTGTCCCTGTGATGAACACGGCCAAGCTCTCAGCACCACTCAGCCTGTGACAGTGGCAGTGTATAGACTTTGCCTGAACTGAATCACAATCCTCTGCAGGGACATGTCACTGAATGTGGGAGTTGTGAAAACTTGATGTTTGCGGGGTTTTATTTGTGGGGTCAGGTTGAGCCACATAGAGGTGCTTGAGGGCTACTCCTGGCTCTGCACTCATAAGTTTCCCCTAGCAGTATTTGGGGACCATGTAGTACCAAGGATCAGACTGGGGCCTAGCTGGTTTCAGAAGGGAAAAAAAAAAACTTCTAAAGTAATTTTTTTAATCAGCAAATGTTGCTTTCGTAGGTAGTTTACACACCCTGAGTTGCATTAAAATTTCTCGAAGTTTTGAAAAGTGGTCTCAAGACGAAGCCTGCCTGGAGCTGTTGAGCTCTTTCAGGTTCCTCAAATAGAGCTTGAAGGGGCCAGGAGGGTGGCATTGGCATGCTTCAGTATGCACTTCAGTGCACGCTTAATGTATGCGTGGCTGCTAGCACCTGTGCCCCAGGAATGGGAGAAGATACATGGCATTTCAGTGCCTCTTAAGGATGATTTTCCACAGCCATGAGGGTTTTTTTTGTTTTTTGTTTTTAATTAGTAAAAAACCATGAGGTACAGTTGTAGACTTACAAATTTTCGTGTTTGGCTTTCAGTTATACAATGATTGAGTACCCATCCCTTCAGCAGTGCCCATTCTCCACCACCAATAAACCCAGGAGCCCTCCCGTCCCCCCACCCCATCCCTCCCACCCCACCTCTCCTTTGTGGCAGGGCATTCCCTTTTGCTCTCTTTCCTTTAGGGTGTTGTGGGTTGCAGTAGAGGTATTGAGTAGCCATCGTGTTCAGTCTATAGTCTGTTTTCAGCACGCATCTCGCATCCCAAGCGAACCATCCAAACACCCTTTACTTGGTGTTCCCTTCTCTATCTAAGCTGCCTTTTCCCCCAGCATCTGCTGCCAGCTTCCAAACCATGGAGCAGACCTCCTAGTACTTATCTCAACTATTCTTGGGTGATCGTCTCCCATTCTGTTACTTTATATTCCCCAGATGAATGCAGTCTTTCTATGTCTGTCCCTCTCTTTCTAATTCATTTCACTTAGCATGATACTTTCCATGTAGAACCACTTGTATGCAGATTTCATGACTTCATCTTTTCTAACAGCTGCATAGTACTCCATTGTGTAGATATACCAAAGTTTCTTTAACTACTCATCTGTTCTTGGGCACTCGGGTTTTTTTTTCCAGATTTTGGCAATTGTGAACAGTGCAGCAATGAACATACAAGTGCTGATGTCATTTCAACTATACTTTTTTGCCTCTCCGGGATATATTCCCAGGAGTGGTATTGCTGGGCCAAAGCCATGAGTTTTGAGGGTCTTTTTGATTTTGCTTTTTTAGCCAGGAGTTTATAAATAAACAAGGTAGTGGATTCTAGTCTCAAGAGTGGCTGGTTTTCAGTGAGTTTCTTCCCTAAGAATGGGACTCTGTTGTCTGCCCTTAAGGAAACACACTTGCTTTTCCACACTTTTTTTCTTCTAGTTACTGTTTCTGTACTGATTGGAGGTCTTGCACACACCTAGCTCAGGTGCTGCTCAGAACCTGCAGTGTTAAGTCGTTCTTCATACCCCAGGGGGACCCTTCTTTCCAGACATAGTGCTCGCCAATCTTTCACAGTGGCCCCTCAGTGGAGTGTGCACATACCTGTTGTGGAGAGACCAGAAGTTGCTTATGGTAACAGAGGTCACAGCAGAGCTGCAGGTTCCAACATAGTCTTTTTTTTTTTTAGTAGCTTTATTTATTGAATCACTGTGAGAACAGTTACAAAGCTTTCTGGTTTAAGTCTCGGTCATACAATGAAACACCCGTACCTTTACCAGTGCCCATTCTCCACCACCAAAAACCCCAGTATACCCCCATCCCACACCCTCCCCCTACTTGTGTGGCAGATGATTTCCATTTTACTCTCTCTCTATTTTGATCACATTCAATATTTTGACACTAGACCCACTATTACTATTTGGGATTTTACCCCAACGCTCAGATCTGCCGAAAAGGCAACAGTAGACAATTTGTTTTCTATTGCTGGTTAAGAATAATATATGATATCGCGTGGCTGCAGTAGTGGCCACGCAATTTTGAAATTCTGAAATTTTAACACTTAAATCTGGAGGGATTGCTACCAAAAGCCACAGGGTTTCGAGGTTTGTTTCTGAGTCTCTGGGATCATGGCCATTAAACAGCTTGATAAGGAGCTAGAGAGGCCGTTCGTGGGCAGTGACTGGGGTCTTGTTGGGATGGGGAGGAAAGGGCCGGCTCCACCCCCATCCCGTGAGGCCCTGCATGTCTTGTCACTGAGTGCCCAAACCTGACTGTCCAATGGCCTCTGGAGGATGGCAGCCACCGAGCCGCCAAGGGGGAGCAGGCAGAGGGACAGCACCCTTTCCCCCCTGGAATGGCCCCAGCGACAGTAACCTACTGCTGGGTCCAGATGCATTTCTGCCAAAAGCCGCTGGGTTTCAAGATTTGTTTCTGAGTCTCTGGGATCATGGCCATTAAGCAGCTTGATCAGGAGCCAGAGAGGCCATGCCTCCAATTACATAGCTGAGCCCGAGGTGGTTTGTGGATGTGTCTCCCACATACCTAACTTTTGGCCGTTCACTTTCTTGTAAACTTTGCCCCCAGTTTAGGGGGTCTGGCCAAAGGCACAGCAGCAATTTTGGAGTATCTGGAAGTCTGAAGGCGCCATCAGGCTACTTATGCATTTGCCTCACAGGTACAGATTGACCTGCTGGCGGCACCGTACCCCCCCCACCCCCCAACATACGTTCTAAGCCACCGAATCGTCCCCTGGCTTGACAAAGTTTTGAACTCTTGTTGGAAGGGGATACCTTATTTCCTTAACAGTGCATGTTTCCTTTTTCAGCCTTTTGCTTTTGTCTTTTTATTTTAACCGGGAAAGGTCACACTCTATAGTGCTGGGACTCTTCCTACCTCAGTGCTCCAGATCAGTCCTGGCTGCTTTCAAGGGCCCATGAAGTGCAGGAAATCAGGTCCTGGGCTCCCACATGCAGAGCTGTGCTCCTTTGTGCCATCTCCCTGACCCTGTGTCTTTGTTTTTAAAATATTCCTCAGGGGCTGGAGCAGTAGTATAGGGTACTTGCCAACCCAAGTTTGATCCTCAGCACCACATGTAGTCCCCAAGCACTGCCATGAGTGATGTCTGAACACAACCAGGAGTTATCCTTGAGTTAAGCCAGCTGTGACCAGTAACCAAAAATATTAAAAATGTTCTTTGAACATAATGCAAATCATTGAATTTATTTATTTAGGTTTTGGAGCCATACCTGGCAGTGTTTGGGTCTGCACTCAGAAATTAATCAAAAATGTCTTCATTGGGGGGCTGGAGTGATAGCACAGTGTGTAGGGCGTTTGCCTTACACGCAGCCAACATGGCCGACCCAGGTTCGATTCCCAGTATCCCATATGGTCCCCCGAGCACCGCCAGGAGTAATTCCTGAGTGCATGAGCCAGGAGTAACCTCTGAGCATCGCCGGGTGTGACCCAAAAAGCAAAAAAAAAAAAAAAAAAAAATCTTCATCGGGCTGGAATAATAGTACAGTGGATAGAGCATTAGCTTGCACACAGCTGACCCAGGTTTGATTCCCAGCATTCCGTATGGTCCCCCAAGCACCACCAGGGATAATTCTTGAGTGCAGAGCTACAAGTAAACCCTGGAGCATTGCCAGCTGTGGTCCAAAAAAGAAAAAAAAGCAAGTTTTCATCACTCCTACTTTGACTTATTCTAACTTGCTTTTATTAAACTTTATATTTTGAGACCTTAGTAGATTCACAGTTACCCAATTACAAGAATACAGGGGGATGGAGTGATAATACAGTAGGTAAGGAATTTAGTTCCCCTGTACACAATTGACCTGGGTTCAATTCCTGGCACTCCATATGGTGCCCCAACCCCCACCAGGAGTGATTCCTGAGCACAGCTGGGTTTGGCCACCTCCACCCCACAAAAAAAGAAGTGATACAGTTCTCAAGCAGTTCTTTTTTTTCTTTTTCCCCCATATGCCTCTTTTGGCACACTTAAGGGTCAGAGGGATTTTACAGCAGGTAAGGTGCATACTTTGCATGCTGCCAACCTAGGTTTGATCCCATATGGTTCCCTAAGCACTACTAGAAGTGATTCCTGAGTGCAGAGTGAGGAGTGACCTCTGAGCATCAGTGGGTGTGGCCCCAAAACAAAAATACTAGTAAACTGGATACTTAAAAAGTGAAAATTTGTGTTACAGCCCCAGCTGAAAATGTTTCTACAGTAGTCTTTCATGAGAAATTTCATGCTGCTTTGTTTTCCTTTTTTTGTTTTACATTTCTTCTGTAGTTGGGTCTCCCTGGTCAGTAAAAACTATGAGATTGAAAGAACTATAGTGCAATTAGAAAATGAAGTCTTTCAAATGAAGCAACAGCATGGAGAAGCAAATAAAGAAAACATCCGGCAAGATTTCTGAAAAGACAATTTAGGTTGAAAGGAAGGTATGTTCGGCTCTTACAGAAGATCACCTCTAAGCTGTGACGGAAGCAGCCTCTCTTGGAAATCACCAATGGTTAAGAGACTATAGGTTGTGGACTGTTATGTTCTGTTTTTACATAAAAACTTCAACTTGGTGTGAATTGTTTTGGGGGAAGGGGTGCTTGGACAATAAACATTTTATAATTTCAACGTGTGACTTTAAAATAATTACATCATAAGATCAGTTTGTAGTTGTTGGGGGCAGGGTTTGGGCCATGCCCAGTGATGTTGAGGGACCATGTGGTACAGGGGATCAAACTAGGGCCAGCTGTGTGGAAGGCAGCATCTGCACTATTTTCCCAGCCTCTATAAGTTTCATTTTGAGTCACAAGATCAAGCTGGCACTGGAGACTCTGATTTCTATAGCCACAGACGCCTTGAAAGAATTTTTCATCATGTAGAAACTCATCCTGGTGCCTGTGGTTCTGAGTTGTACGAGTGTGGACAGCTACAGAGGGTTATGGCGCCTGTGCCCTGAAGCTGCTACAGCACCTGAGGTCTGACTGGCCTGGCTCTGCTGGGCTTACAGTTGCTTGTGGCTGGTGACTGACATGACTCCCCGAAGGCCACTTGAGCAGTGACCAGAGAATGTGTGCACTTTTCCCATCACAGCTGTCCGGTGAGCTGATTGCTGAGCTACTAGATTTTGTGTTTGTAAATATGAGTTTAGGGGTGGCTACTCCAAATCACAGCCTAATAGGCAGGGCTCAGCTGGGGTGCCCATTCTCAGCTATAGGCCCAAGAATGCCTGTTTCCAGCTGTGACTTGGGAACAGCTGTACTCTGGGCCAGCTACTGCCAGCTCCCGATGAGTATCTTCCCTTAAACAGTACCTGGAGAATGGCTGTGCTCTTCAGATCCAACACAAGGAAGAGGTAAAGCAACTCTTGCAAGGAGACTGGTGAAAGGTTGTCCCAGAATTACACCTCCACACCCTAAACAGGACAACCAGTTCATATTAAAAATAGTGTCATCCAAAAATTGGATGGTCTCACTCATCTATGGCATATATGAGAATGGAACAAGAGAACAGACAGAACCAGCAACACAAACTATTGATAGTGGATTACAAAATCCAGTAGTCGAGGGAGCGGAGAGAAAGGAAGACCAGCTAGAGGTGACTTGGGGACAATGGTAGGTCATAGGCATTCTGGTGGTGACGTGCAGTCATTTATACAGTACTTGGTTTTGGTCACACGTAGCAGTGCTTGTGAGTTACTCCTGGCTCTGTGCTCAGAGATCAACTGGTGGTCCTTGGTCCTCGAGGGACCATATGGGGTGCTCAGGATTGAAACAGGTCAGCTTTGTGCATGGTAAGTACCTTACTTTATTTCCAACCCTCAATAATCATAGACTTTGACACAATTGCAACTACCTAAACAAAGCGAAAAGAAAAAATACTGTGATTTAAGAGAGTTTTGAGAGTTGTCATCGCAAAAATGCCCACTACATGGATGACACTGTCTTATCTGAAGGGGTGAAATTTTAGTTCAGGTGAGACAGACCCATATTTCCCTCCTCCTCCTTTCCCTCCCTCCCGAAGGGCCTCCCTCCTTTTTCTTTCTCTTTCAAAGTAGCATTGAATATTTTTTGATGCTCCGGGGTTCCTCCTAGTTCTGCACTAGGATCACTCCTGGTCGAGGGACCATTTGGAATGTGTGGGGATTCAACCAGGACTGTCTGCTTGCAAAGCAAGTGCCCTCCACTCTTTTCTATCATCCATTTGCCTCCCACCCACCAGTCTGCTGCTAACAAGAGCCTTATTTTGTGCTGTCGTGTACAGTACTGTAGCTGTTAAATAGGGTTTTATACATAACGTTTTTTTTTTTTAATTTTTATTAGTGAAACACCATGAGGTACAGTTGTAGACTTACAAATTTTTGTGCTTGGGTTTCAGTTATACAATGATCCCGTACCCATCCCTCCACCAGTGCCCATTCTCCATCATTTACTTTTTTTTTTAATTTTTGTTAGTGAAACACCATGAGGTACAGTTGTAGATTTACAAATTTTTGTGCTTGAGTTTCAATTGTACAATGATCAAACACCCATCCCTCCACCAGTGCCCATTTCCCACCACCACAGGTCCCAGTATCCCTCCCACACCCCGTCCCCCCATCCCACCCTGCCTCTGTGGCAGGGCAGTGTAGAGTCTACTTTCAGCATGCTTCTCCCATCCTGGGAGGATCCTCCCAACACCCTTTATTTGGTGCTCCTACCTCTATCTGAGCTCCCTTTTCCCTTAGAATCACACATAACATTTTACGCCCTCACAGCACCACCTCCTTTGTCCCAGTTGAAGGTTTCCTTCTACCATAGGCATTACCTCCCTCCGCCTCAAGTGGCATCTATCCTACTAAGTACCAGTCCTCGTGTTCTTTGTTTCCATTGCTTGGGTATTCGTTGTTCCACTATTGTGTTTCCTTATAGCCCTACATTGCATTCTAACATTATATAAACTTGTGATGTTTGCCCACTATCTGACCCAGTATTCGCTTTCTTTGTACTGATGGAATCCTCTCCCCCCAACAGATCCACTGAAGTGTTCTCTACAGAGCTTACAGTAGCAGTTTCTTAGGAGTTCACTCTCTGAATTTATTCTGATCAAATGTTTAGTACCTAGTCTGCACTCTGGTTTTGCCAGAAACCCCAACAACACTAAGAGACCTTTGGTTTCTCAGGATTCACTTAGAGCCAAGATTTCCTTATAACCCTCAGAATAGGCCCCTACAGCTGTCAAGACAGCTGAGGCAGATGGTGACCTAGAGATTATTCAGCTTATTTTGAAGGGCCTAAATCCCCACTGAAATTCTGATATGCTAGACAGATGGTCTGTTTGCCACCCTTCACCCCTTGAAGGTGGATCCCTCACAATGGCATTAGTGCCCTCACTGAAGAGTGTGGAAAGCACCTGCCCTCCTCCTGCCCCACTTGAGGGTGCAATGAGATCACAGCTGTCTCAGCCAGCACGTGAGTCCCACCAGACTGCAGGTCTGAGAAATCCATGTTTGTAGTTTAAGCCACCCAACATGTTATCTGTTGCAGAAGCCCAATCTTTTTACCTAGTTCTGCTGTGCTGTTGTTTTGATATTCATGAACTTTCAAGTTCATCATGGGGATCGTTGTGGGAAGTTGAATAATAGCCCCAATTGCTGCGTCCCCAAAACTTAGGCGTGTTTGACTTCCTTTGACCAAGGGATTTTATATGTGCAGTTAAGGCTCTTGGGAAGAGATGATTGTTGGTCAGGGAGGGGCTGGAGCAGTAGTACAGCTGGTAGGGCATAGGGCTTCAACCTTGCAGCTGACCTGGGTTCAATCCCTGACATCTTGTATGGTCCCCCGAGTACCACCAGGTGCCCCTAACCTTAGCCCACATGACCCCATTTAGCAAAAATTAGCCAGATCTGAGTACTTTAATACTTTTTTTCTTGAGCACCTTGTTCTGCCCCACACACACCTTTTTGTGGGAAAGGAGATTGCCACACCCAGTGGTACTCAGGAATCATTCCTGGTAGTGCTCAGGAGACCATATCGTCTATCAGGGATCGAAACCATGTGGATCATATGCAATGCAAGTGCCCTACCCGCTGTACTGTCTTTCTGGCCAGGCACCCCATCTCTAAAATGAACGACTGGCACTGGGCACTAAAAGAACCAGCATAAATGGAAAAAATCCCACAGAAAACACCTTCTCCTGAAGCTAGAATTCCCAGGAAAAGGGTTTTTATTTCCCCGTTGGGAAGCAGCCCGTTTAACTTAGTGCCTACCTCCAGAGAAATGGAAGAAAGACCTGATTCTGAGGACTGAAACTAGGTCCAGGGTCTTTGACAAGAACTGTCCTTACGGGACAGTGCTGCAGAGCAGCTCAACCTGTACCTGTGGGGCAAGTGTATCAGCATCCCGATGATGACTTCAGGCTTCCAGATACCCCTCAGCATCCCGATGATGACTTCAGGCTTCCAGATACCCCAGAATTGCTGCTGTGCCTCTGGCCAGACCCCAACAACGTGGGACCAAGTTTCCTGAGAAAATAAACCGCCAAAAGTTAGGTATGTGGGAGCCACACCCACAAACCACCTCCAGCTCAGCTATACAAGCTCATTTATTGGCCTTGCTTCAGAGACTCATAAATAAATCACGAAAGAGATCCAAAGCAAGCTGTTTAAGTGCATCAATGGCCATGATTTAGACTCACAAATGGATCTCAGAAGAGAGCAGTGCACCACAGAGATGCCTCCAGACCCCAGATATTTAAAAATTTTAGAATTCCAGGAGAGCACGGCCACTTTCGGTGACACCTTATGGCAAGCAGCAAAATAAATTAGCATCTGCCTAAGAGGCTGGGGTGATGGTCGTAAAATTCAAAGTAATGATGGAAAGTTGCAATGGTGGTGGGATTTGGTGTTGAAATATTGGATGTAAACAATAAAATTATTGTGAACAACTGAAAATTTTAAATTATTTTTTTCTTTTTGGGTCACACCCGGCTATGCACAGGGGTTACTCCTGGCTCTGCACTCAGGAACTACCCCTGGCAATGCTCAGAGGACCGTATAGGATGCTGGTAATCGAATGCGGGTCAGCCGCGTGCACGGCAAACATCCTACTTGCTGTGCTATTGTTCCAGCCCCCCCAATTTTTTAAAAATGTAATGCGTTATTCATACCTGCTTAAATCAGCTTAATCAGTGGATGAATAAATAGCAGTACTCCTATATTAAAATAAAACAAAAAGAACCTGTCCCTTGGGACTGGAGCCTTTCAGTGGAGAAGGTACTTGCCTTGTATGTGGCTGACCTGGGGTATGGCTGGTACCCAAAATGGTCACGCAAGCCCTGCCAGGAGTGATTCCTGAGTGTAGTAGAGTTAGGAGTAAGCCCTGAGCACTGCCAGGAATGACCCTTGAGCACAGAGCCTAGAGCAGCCCTTGAGAAACACTGGGTGTGGCCCCATCCCCCACACACCCCACCCATAGTCTTTAAAAATAAAGATTTTTAGGGGGTGGAGAGAATGCAGCAGGTAAGGTGCTTGCCTTGCTCACAGTCCACCCAGGTCCAATGCCTGGAAACCCATATAGTCCCCGAGCATGGCCAGGAATGATCCCTGAGCACAACCAAGGTGTAGCGCAAAAACAAAAAAGCACAAGGGAAAACAAATTAGAAGCCATAGTGGCAAAAACAATAAAAATTGTAGCATATGAAATAAGATTTCATCATGAATAGTAGCACAAATTTCCAGTATTCTTCCGAATGCACTGAATTCATCAGTTATAAAAAGAGATAATCATACATCTTAATATATCAGAGCCTTCGTGTGGCATAAGAGAATATAATAAAATAAGCACATCTTTTTATGTTAATCCCAACTAATCAATTGTAATTGTTATAATTACTACTTTGCTATTTTCTTCGAGTATTATTACTGAATACATAATCACAGCACAGGATATAATTTATTCTTTGGCAATATGTCAGCTGCAGACCCAGCCTGCTCAATGCATGCTCCCCTTTATGGAATTTGTATATAGTATAAAGAGTGTGGCGTGAGCCCATCTACCTCAGGGTTTCAGTTTGGTAATTTCACTGAGGACAAAATGTTACTTGTTTCTTTGGTGGGACAAGAGGGTTTGGGTCACATCCAGCAGTGTTGGGGGAATGAACTAGGGTAAGCCACTGAAGAAGAGCTGTGTGCTTAGCAGAAAGCCTTTTTTTTTTTTAAATTTTTATTAGTGAGACATCATGAGGTACAGTTGTAGACTTACAAATTTTTGTGCTTGGGTTTCAATTATACCAGTGCCCATTTCCCACCACCACAGATCCCAGTATCCCTCCCACCCCCATCCCTCCCATCCCACCCTTCCTCTGTGGCAGGGCATTCTCTTTTATTCTCTCTCTCTTACTGGGTGTTGTGGTTTGCAGAAGAGGCAATGGGTGACAATCATGTTTGGTCTATAGTCTACCAGAAAGCCATTTTAAAATGTTAGGGAGTGCTGCTTGGATCACCTCCTTTGGGGAGTGAAAGAAACACTGGGGAAAGGAAGAATTGGGGCTGGAGCAATAGTACAGCGGGTAGTAGAGCTTTACATCAGCTTCATGTTGGTCTGACCCAGGTTTGATTCCTGGTAGCCCATATAGTTCCCCATGCCTACCAGGAGTGGTTCATGAGTGCAGAACCAGGAGTAACTCCTGAACACTACTGGGTATGGCCCAAATTTCAAAAACTAAAAATAAAATTTAAAACATTTAAGTCTTACTTTCCATGAATTCCTGACTGAGATCCTTTAGTTCAGTCAGACCTATGGACTCACACCCTTATATCTGTCCACCCATTCCCTCTTTGTCTGCATCCAGCCAGCCAGCCCATCTCCACTCTCTTCCTTCCCTAAGTTCTCTCCACATGTGATTGCATTCTGACAGAATTCTCTTCCTTCTCTGTATCTGCTCAAAGGCAATGTGAGAAAATTCACCTTTTAATTACAAATGGTCTCTAGTTCCAGTGGAGTCTGGTTTGTGTGTAGGGGGGTGTGGGGGTGGTGTGTGTGCGGGGTATGGTATGTGTATGGCATGGGAGTGGTACATGTGTGGGCGAATGGGTGTGATGAGTCTGTATAGAGAATGGTATGTGTGTAGGTGTGGTACTGGTGTGGGTGGATGGGTGTGGTGAGTCTCTGGAGTGTGGTATGTGTGTAGGTGTGGCATGGGTGTAGATGTGGTACCTGTGTGGGTGGATGGGTGTGTGAGTCTGTGTGGAGCATGGTATGTGTGTAGGTGTGTGGTGTGTCTGTGTGTGTGGTGTGTGTGGGGGGGCGGCGGTCTGTTTCTGTGCGTGCACATGCATGAGCTGTGCCTTCTGTCTTCCAAAACAATCTACAACATTCGATTCAGTCTCAGACACCAGAGACTTTAGGGACATAATAGTGTAACCTCATTTTATGGATGACTTCACAGAGACACCAAAAGTTAAGTTGTAACCTCCTCTGAACGCCCACATTCCTTTATACCTCTTTTGAGGGGGTTATTGCTCTCTCTCTCTCTCTCTCTCTCTCTCTCTCTCTCTCTCCTGTTTTACGAGTCTTCATCTGCTTTTTATGCACTACTTCTCATCTCATCTGCCCATTTGCCAACAGTTTGGTTGGCCTCCTGGTCGTGAGCCCTCCATCCCGTAGGCTTTAATTACCAGCAATAGACATGGTGACTCATAAGCTATTCCTTGGGCTACTCTCCAGCAGGCCCACACAACTCCTTCAGAGTATTCTGTAAGCTCCCCAGACTCAGTTTGCTTGCCTCCTCTCACCCTTCCAGCCAGTGGCAACCAATTCCTCTTCATTTGTTTTCGGACTGTGTCACACTAACCCATCTCTGTATTCATGACCACTGGTGATAAGTTTAGGTCCTCCTCACCTATTTTTGACTGCTAGGACCATCTTCCCTGTTCTTGTGATTGTTCTTATCCTACTAGCTAATCCTTGAGATTAACTAGGTAATCTTTCCCCCAGACCACAGAGATAGTACAGTGATTAAAGTCCTTGCCTTACACGCTGCTGACCCAGGTTTGATCCCCAGCATCCCATATGGTCCCCAAAACACTGCCAGGAGTGATTCCTGAGCACAGAACCAGCAGTAATCCCTGAGCACTACTTGGTATGGACCCCCCCAAAATTTTTTTCTAAAAGCATCTCTTAATTTTTTTCTTTTTTCCTTGTTTATTTGCAGTTAATATAAGATGATTTCAGTAATGCAATGTTATCCTTTGGTCAACCAGTCTGTTGCTGGTAGTTAAAGCCTATCGGATAGATGGCTCAGGACAAATATTAAGTCACTGGGCTCAGCACCACCAAAGTGCCCAAGACCATCCACCACTATTCTGTATCACTTCTAGTCTACGAGTGCCTATTCCTCACTGGCCCTTCCACCAGTAAGAGTCTAGGAGGTTGTTACCCTTGGAAACTGTCCATTCCCTTTCTTGATTTCTTTATGAATACATATGAGTGAGGTTATCTGGTATTAGTCCTGCTCCCTATGACTTATTTCACTTACATGATACTCTGTAGCTCTATCTCATTATGGTCAATGACAAGATGCTATTTTGGTATGCATCCCACTGTGCATGTATAACACTTCTCCTCTCATCTGTCATCGGACATTGCAGTTGTTTTGTGTCTTGGCTCTCGTGTTTTGGTCCTGCTATCAGAATTGCCTAGAGGTAGAGGCTTGGTTACACTCAAGCTTCATCCACATTCACCATGAATCCAGCTGGACTCACCTCCATGTCTGAGGAAGGCACTGCTGGGGGCACACGAAGGAAGTTCATGCTGCTTACCAAGACCTGCTGAAGGACCTGAGAGAAAGACAGCAGATGCTAAATTGGTGGAGAGCCTTTGTGCTGAACCTAAGTCAGGGTCGATGATAATAGGGAACTAGGGGAATGGAAGGCCTCCGTAACTGACAGAGGGGAAATCCCACAAGGTGCTTCACTGAAGTGGGGTGGTAGTGAAGAGCTATGACAGAATCTCAGATCAGGACTGCCATAGAGACTATGTCCAACATAGGACTTTCTGAAAGCAGAGCTCTAGGGACAGTAAGAAAACCAATGACTGTCTGGGATCAGGAAAAGAGAGGGAGCAATAGTGGCCCACATCTTTTGGTCCACCGATTTATTTTGTGAAATGTTGGGTCCCTGTCAGTACATATTTATCCAAATCCAGAGAATGCTACCAAGAGTCAGTACTAAGTTAATGATAGGCTTTGGGTTACACTAATGTGTGAAGACAGTGTTCACTGGCCATAATCAATGGCCCACTCCAGTGTGGGTTGATGGTCTGGGGACAATGTGAATATGGGGGGCAGGCAGGGAACAGAGCAAATCTCTGTACTTTCGAGTCAATTTTGCTAGGAACTTAAAATCTCTTCTCAAAAAGCCTAATAAAAATTTCCCTGAACAATAATGACTTTAAAGGGAAGGAAGGCTGTGTCCTTTTCTAAAAATAAATTGAAAGGTGAGGAGGTCATAGAATTTTCAGTTTTTTGTTGTTGTCTATTTTGTTTGGGACCACACAAAACAAAAGTGTTGTGGTGCTCAAAGGTTACTCCTGGATCTCCCTCAGGGATCACTCCTGGAGAGCTCAGGGACCATATGGGATGGTGGGGATCGAACCTAGATTGGCTGCATGCAAGGCAAGTGCCATACCGACTATACTATCACTCTAGCCCTGCTGCTTGTGATTTTAGCAAGAGCCATTGGGAAGCAAAAAGATAATTAAAAATTTGTTCACAAATTGTTTTGAATGGAGTGAACTCTCCACTGGCTCTAGTGGTTTTAGAGGATACCCTGTGGAAGTGTGCGAGCATGGGTGCCGGGCTCTCTGGCGGCTCTCTCTCACTGCCCGTGTTTGTGCTTTCAAGCTGCTTCCCTACCCGGGACGGCCACTGCCCTGGGTGGACCAAGGAGGAATGAGGGCCAGGCTGGTTGGTGATCAATTGCCGTTTATTCCATTCTCCCCACACGCCTGTTCCAGTCTCTCTAAGATCCCCATTCCAGTCTCACACTGCCCTTGCTAAGTCTCTCCACGCTCCATCTCATCGTCTTGCTCCCTCTCCAGTCTCTCCCAAAACTCTCCACTCTGGCAGCAGCAACCGGTTCCACCACCTCGACCTCAACCACCTCTAACCACAGCTCTTTACCTCTCACCCCTTCTAACCTTCTCTCCAAGCGCAATCAACTTATTTAAAGCCCTCCTGACCACCTGGAGCCACTTAAAGTGAGTTTCTCCTCTCCTTAGATCAGTAATTTCATTCACATCTTAATTCTACTTCCTAATATTTGTTACTTTGTATGGATGCAGTAAGAGATACATTTTAGGCTTGTAGGGAGGCTCTCCTGGGGCCATCCCGCTGCAGATCTCAGACAACAAAACTCAGGCCAAATTAATCTTTCCTAACCCTAGCAGGGTCGGAATCTAGTTATTACTTTTTGCATCATGACAGCATCTGTCCATGAGCATGCTCTTAACTTATAGTTAAGTGTTATGGTTCTTTGGCCTGGCCCATTTCAATGCCAGGGTAGTTCACAGCTTTCCCTGGATCCATCCAGTCCTTCATGGGACCCTGCTTTTGGGGATCTAGGAAGTGAGGGCAACTGAGGCTTAAGTGGAGAGGACAGATGTCCAGGAGGTAATATTACCTGAAGTCAATTAACTCCCAGGTTACAAAAAACATGTCTTTTTAACTGTCTCCCTGTGTCTATACAAAAGGTAATAGCTCTGAAGTAACTATGCAGAAGCTGTTAAGGAGAAGAAAAAGAAACAATATTTACAAGTGATCAGAAGACAAAAGGTAATTGGCGGTTTGGTGGAGCAGAACACAAAGAGAGAGATTATAGATAAACACAGATGGGAGTATTGTGGTGAGAGCAATCAACAAACCCAAGCTCCCTGGGGCCAAGGAGGAAGAACAAACCAATGTTATCTTACAGTACCTTACCATAAGCATCTTGGTTTCTTTTTCTTTTCTTCCCCTAGGGGAATAGGGATAGAACAGGGTTGGGCCACATCCACTGGGGCTCAGGAATTATTCTCACTCAAGAGTTACTGGGGTGACGCACCCAGATGTGTTGCCAGGGATTTGAACCAGGACCGCAATCTCTGCATGGTTTTTTGTCCTGTGCTTTCTCCCCTATTCCTGGGGACCTTCCTGGAATTTATCCATCAGTTAGCTCGGAAAGAGTGTCAGTGGAATTCTTCTCTTTGGTGGTATAACTGAGGTTACGGACAGAGTATGAACTAATCCACACAAAAAACTGAATGTATGTATTGTTTCCTGTAGCTTAATTTCTCTGTATTTGTTTCATAAAAGAAAACAAAACCTCTGCCTATGGCCCAGACATGTTTGGGAATTACTAACAGACACATTAGAGAATACCTGCCTGTGTAGACCATGAACATACATTGATGACTTACATGTCCAGGAGAGCTCACCCTGATCGACTGGGGGTTGGATCCATGGCCCCATCTCACGTGCCAGCTGCCAGCCTGGAGCGACTCCCATTTGGGATCTCTGGTGGCACAACAAAAGTGTGTGACTTGCAAGAAAGTTTAACTCCTGGCCATGGAAACAACACCCAAAAGGAAAGGGGAAAATATTTGGGGCACACACTATTGTTCTTTCAACCATTTCCCTAGCCCCTATTTTAAATATTTTATATTTCTGGTTTTAAAATACTTTAAAAATACTTTTAAAATACTTTAAAACCAGAAATATAGTTTTAAAGTAATAAAATAATAATAATAATAATAATAATGAAGAGCCAGGGAGAGGGTTCTGAGGGCTGGGAACACATGCTTTTCTGCTGGTGCTCCAGGTTCTATCCTGGTCACTGCACAATTCCCCAAACACTGTTGAAAGTGATCTGGGAGCTACATGCAAGGACTGTCCCTGAGCACCACTGGACATGACTCCAAAACAAAAAATAAACCAACGACAAAATAATAACAAATAGGAGTCTTAAAAAACCTTTAAATGTAGTACAATCCATAAATGCTATGATTTCTATGAACTGTTCTTTCAGAACCAAGACAACATTACAAAAATCTGAATCTGATTGCAATTTTGACGACTATATTTTGTTTTTTAGATAGTTTTTATTAAAACTTATTTAGTGGGGCTGGAGTGATAGCACAGCAGGTAGGGTGTTTGCCTTTCACACGGCTGACCCAGGTTTGATTCCCAGCATCCCATCTGGTCCCCTGAGCACTGCCAGGAGTGATTCCTGAGTGCAAAGCCAGGAGTAACCCCTGAGCATCGCCAGGTGTGACCCAAAAAGCAAAAAGAAAAAAAACCCTTATTTAGAAAGATGTGAAGGAGGGAGCTGGAGAGCGAGTACAGTGGGTAGGGCATTTGCCTTTCCTATAGCTGACCGGGTTCAATTCCTAGCCCCTTATATAGTCCCCCATGCATAGGAGTAATGTCTGAGTACAGAGCCAGGAAGAAGCACTGAGAATCATTGGGTGTGGCCCAAAAATAAACAAACAAACAAAAAAGAGAGGAAGATATGAGGGGAAACAAAGGAAGAAGTGTGTGTTCAAGAAAGAATATGGGCTTCTCCAGCATGGAAATAGGCAAGCAAGGAAACATTGAGACAAGCAAATGAGATACATCTTCAAAGGAGAATGAGGGCCTGGAGAGTGAGCAGGAATGTTCCTTTCTTCAGGGTGGTAGACTATTATTTTTAGATTGTGTGGGGGACAGAGTGATAGGCCGTTGGGGGTGCTTGTCGTGCTGATTGCCAACACTTAAGGTTCAATTCCCGACATCCCACACGATCCCCTGAGCTTTCTAGGAGTTATCCCTGAACAGAGGGAGGAAGAGGCCCTGAGCACAGTAGTGTGGCCCTGATACAAAGCAGTGATTTGTTTTGTTTGTTTGGGGGTCTCACTGAACAGGACTTGGACTACTTCTAGCTCAGCTGCTCCTGGCAGAGTTTGGGGGGGAAAAGGGGCACCAGGAATTGAACCCAGGACTCCCGCATGCAAAATATGCTCCAGTCCATGAGCTGCCTCCCTGACTGGAGCTTCCAAATTCTTGAGGGTTTTTTAAATTATTATTTTTATTATTGGCTGGAGCGATAGCACAGCAGGTAGTGCGTCTGCCTTGCACGCAGCCAACATGGCCAACCCGAGTTCGATTCCTCCGCCCCTCTCGGAGAGCCCAGCAAGCTACCGAGAGTATTCGACATGCCAGACACAGTAACAACAAAGTCTCAATGGAGACGTTACTGGGCCCGCTCGAGCAAATCGATGATCAACGGGAGGGCCTTTACTTTACTTTACTTTACTTTATTATTATTATTATTATTATTATTATTATTATTATTTTGTTTGTTTTCCACACCTGTTAGTGTTCAGGGCTTTCTCCTGGCTCTGCAATCAGGAATCACTCCTGGTGGTGCTCAGGGGACTATCTGGAATGCCCAGGATCCAACTAGGGTCAGCCCTGTGCAAGGTAAGTGCCCTGCCCACTGTCCTACCTCTCCAACTCCCCCATCCGTGGTTCTCAGGAGCTACTCCTAGTGGTGTTGGGAACTGTGTGGTACAGGGGGTGAGCCCAGAGCTCCCTTATGCGAAGCATGTGCTCAGCCTCTTGGAGCTTCTCCTGGATGCCTCTGTCCAAACACTTTCTTTTGGCAAGATATCCACATTTTTATCTGCAAGGCAGATAAAACATTTACTTAAATGTTGGGCATTTTTCGCTGGAGTGATAGCACAGCAGGTAGGGCATTTGCCTTGCATGCGGCCCGACCCGGGTTCGATTCCCCGCATCCCATATGGTCCCCCAACCACGACCAGGAGTAATTACTGCGTACAGAGCCAGGAGTAACCCCCCGCCAGGTGTGACCCAAAAAGCAAAAAAAAAAAAGGGGTTTTTTTTTGTTTGTTTTTGTTTTTTTTTTTTTACTACACCTGGTGGTGCTCAGAGCTTTCTCCCGGCTCTGTGCTCAGAGATCACTCCTGGCAGGCTCAGGGGATCATATGTAGTGTGGTAGATTGAACCCAAGTGGCTGCATGGAAGGCAAGCATCCTGCTCATTGTATTGCCTCTTTCGCCCCATCCAAATACTTTTAACAGCAACAACAAAAAATTATACTTCAAAAGAAACATGTCTGGGTAAAATATTAATAAACACCAGGACCCCACCTTCCAAAAAAAAACTTGAAGGAATATTTAGACAAAATCTTAGTATTATGTTGGGGAAAATTCTAGTTGAGAAATTGGGATCTTGTTATGTGTATTCTTCAGTGCTCCCTTGAAAGCAGGTTCAAATTCCATTTCCTTTTCAGTCAGTAGTTCAATGAGATTGTCAGAATGGATCATGTATATCCACATGATTTGAAGCCAATTTTACATATCAAAGCTCCTATATATCAAAGTTCATCCAATAGTACTCTAAATTGGTGCACTTACTGCAAGTCAATTATCCCCACTCTTTTTTTAGGGTGGGGTATCCACCCAGGAGTGCTCGGGGTTTACTCCTGCCTCTGTGCTCGAGGATCAATCCTGGTGGTGCCCCAGAAACTATGTGTGGGGCTGGGGATCGAACCAGGGTCACCTGAAAGCAAGGCAAGCAGCCTAAACTACAATTTCTTGGGCCCTATACTTTGCTACCTAGCAAAGGTCAAGAAAAATAAAGTTAACAGGGACAGACTGGGGCGAAGTCAGCCTGTAAGGAAAGGGTGAGTGTGAAGGCACTTGACCTCTGTGTTTGTTGTTGGTCATTTTAGTGGCCTTATAGGGAATATAGAACAAAGGAAGCAGCAGCTACTTTTCAGCAAAAAGAAAAATTTTCTAGAATCACCCAGAGCCATTATCTTTAAGTTGAAGCCTTCATGAAATCCAGAAAAGATCTCCTGTTTCTCCTTCATAGCAGCTCCCTCCAGGGAGCACCGGTGGCCAGAACACTGGTATGGAGTAGGGGTCCCAATAGCTGCAAAAGGTGTGAGGTGCCCCCCTGGCTCCCAAGGAGAGGGAGAGCTTTATCTCTGAAGATAACCAGACCCCAGGAAGACCCCATGAAACTTGCAAAGTTGCCCCTAGTGTAGGATATCTTAATGCATGATATTAAGACTCCTTAATGCATGATAATCCCCTTATTTAATACACAATATTACTCCGGAGCAAACATAGCATGTGAAAATAAACTTTGGCTCTTCATTTCCTTCTAAAGACTCTGTCACATAAATCTTACATTAAGTACACTTCTATGCTTTTTCTACTCTTTAAAAAAAGGGAGTGACATGGATAGGGAGGATTAACATTATCAAAATGGCAATTCTCCCCAAAGCACTATACAGATTTAATGCAGTCCTTATCAGGATACCCATGACATTCTTCAAAGAAATAGACAAAACACTCCTGAAATTCATATGGAACAATAAACCTCCACAAATAGCTAAAGCAGTCCTTGGGAAAAATAAGATGGGTGGCATCACCTTCCCCAACTTCAAACTGTACTACAAAGCAATAGTAATTGAAACAGCATGGTATTAGAATAGAAACAGATCCACAGACCAATGGAACTGAATTGAATATTCTGTCACAGACTCTCAAATATATGATCACTTAATCTATGATAAAGGAGCAAGAAATATGAAGTGAAACAGAAAACCCTCTTCAACAAGTGGTGCTGGGAAAACTGGACAGCTCCATGCAAAAAAAAAAATGAACTCTGACCTCTAAAACCAGGAACAAAAATCAGATCAAAGTGGATTAAAGGGACCTGGAGCAATAGCACTGCAGGTAGGGCGTTTGCCTTGCATGCCACCGACCCGGGTTTGATTCCCAGCATCCCATATGGTCCCCTGAGCACCGTCAGGGGTAATTCCTGAGTGCAGAGCCAGGAGTAACCCCTGTGCATCACTGGGTGTGACCCAAAAAGAAAAAAAAAGAAATGGATTAAAGACCTCAGTGCCAGACATGAATCCATAAGGTACACAGAAGAAACTGTTGGCAGAACCCTCCACGACATTGAAGCTAAAAGCATCTTTAAGGATGAAGCACCACTGGGGGCTGGAGCAATAGCACAGCGGGTAGGGTGTTTGCCTTGCATGCCACTTACCTGGGTTTGATTCCCAGCATCCCATATGGTCTCCTGAGCACTTCCAGGGGTAGTTCCTGAGTGCAGAGCCAGGAGCAACCCCTGAGCATCGCTTGGTGTGACCCAAAAAAGAAACAAACAAACAAACAAACAAACAAAAAGGATGAAACACCACTGACCAAGCAAGTGGAAACAAACATAAACAAATGAGACTTCATTAAACTAAGGAACTTCTGCACCTCAAAAGAAATAGTGACCAAAATACAGAGAGAGCCCAAGGTATGAGAAAGAATATTTACCCAGTGCTCATTTGATAAGGGGTTAATATCAAAGATATACAAGACACTAATAGAATTTCCAACCCCATCAAAAAATGGGGAGAAGAAATGAACAGAAGCTTCCTCAAAAAAGAAATACAAATGGCCAAAAGGCGCATGAAAAAAATGCTCTACATCACTAATCATCAGGGAGATGCAAATCAAAACAACGAGATACCATCTCACACCACAAAGACTGGCATACATCAAAAAGAACAAGAACAGCCAGTGCTGGTGTGGAAATGGGGAGAAAGGGACTCTCATTGTTGGTGAGAATGTCGACTGGTCCAGCCTTTTTGGAAAACAAAATGGACATTCCTTAAAAAACTAGTAATTGAGCTTCTATATGATCCCACAATACAGCTTCTGGGAATATATTCACAGGGTGCAAAAAAGAACAGTAGAAATGACATCTGCACCTGTTTGTTCATTGCATTACTGTTCACAATAGCCAGAATTGGAAAACGACCAAGTGCCCAAGAATAGATGGCTGATTAAAGAAACTTTGGTTCATCTACATAATGGAATACTATGCAGCTGTTAGGAAAGATGAAGTCATGAAATTTGCTTATAAGTGGATGGCCATGGAGAGTATCATGCTAAGTGAAATGAGTCAGAAAGAGAGGAATAGACATAGAAGGACTGCACTCATTTGTGGAATATAAAATAACATAATATGAAACTGACACTCAAGGAAAGTAGACACAAGGGCCAGGAATATTGCTCCATAGTTGGAAGCCTGCCTCATAAGCTGGAGGAGAAGGCAACTGGAATAGAGAACTCACTGATGGTTGGAGGGATCATTCAGGATGCGAGATGTGTGTTGAAAGTAGATAAAGGACCAAAAGTGATATCCTCTCAAAAGTGTATTGCAAATTATAATGTCCCAAAGTAGAGAGAGAGAGAGTATGGGGGAAATTGTCTGCCATGGAGGCAGGGGGATGGTTGGGATGGGTGTGGGGGGATACTGGGGACATTGGTGGTTATAAATGTGCGCTGGTGGAGGGATGGGTGTTTGACCATTGTATGACTGAAACTCAAACATGAAAGAAAGCTTTATAACTGTTTCTTACTTGATTCAATAAAACAAACAAACAAAAAAGAAAATGGCGTCTAGAATGATAGTACAGAGGGTAGGGTACTTGTATTGCATGTAGCCAACCTTTGTTTGATCCCTGGCACCACATTTAGTCCCCTGAGCACTATCAGGAGTAATTTCTAAGAGCAAAGCCAGGAGTAACCCTTGAGCATTGCCAGGTGTGAGCCCCCAAGAAAAAGGGAGTAGGGGGAAAGTAGCAGAAAACAGTTACTAACACAGAAGTCCTGTAGGGTCAGAGTAAGGTTCTTGCCTTGCACACAACTGACCTGGGTTCAATCGCTAGCACCACATATGGTCCTCCAATCCCTACCAGGAGTGATCTCTGAGCACAGAGCCAGGAGTAAGCTCTGAGCACCATCAGATGTAGTTCCCAACCATACCCCCAAATACATAAGCCAGAGTCAAATATGGTTGCTGCCAGAGTTAGATGGAGAAAGAAAAGGAGGTGGCATGCGAGAGAGAGAAGGGAAGCTCGTGCTTGCTGTGCAGCATTGGGCGTAAAATATGCCGCAAGAACAAATGGGGAGGATCCTAGATAAAAGGCTAATTATAAAAGAAAATTAGAAAAAGTAGATTTGGGGGATGCTTGCAAGCAGTGCTCCGTGCTGGAGGCCACTCCCTGCAACCCTTGGATCTCAGCCATGCAGTGCTGAGGCACGGGAGCCATGGCAGTATTGTCGGGTAGGGAGGAGGCCACCCGTGTAGGGATCCAATGTGGACACTCGGGCGAGCCAGGATGTGCTGCAGTCCCATGAACTGTACCCCGGCCCCATGTCAGTGTGCTTCCAACCACAGTTTAGTTCCTGCCACTGTATGGCCCTCACACATCTCTAGAGCAGGGAGTAGCCCCAAGTATCAACTGGTATGGTGTAGATAAAGATTCCCCAAAAAAGTAATATTGAGAATAATAAATTCATTTGATTTAATTAAATAGCAAAGTTGGATGAGAGCTCAGTTGGTTGAGTGCATGCTCTGTACACTGGAGGATGGGGTTGACCAGCATCACATGGTCCCTGAACACTGCCAGTTGTGACTGCAAAACAAAACTAAAATTGCAAAATTAAAAAACGAAATATGCATTGACCAAGAAAAAACTATATATCTTTTTGTTGTTGGCTTATTCTTGGTTCTGTGCTCAGGAATCATTCTTGACAGTACTTGGGGGCCACATGGGGGATAGTGAGTGTTGAGCCAGGATCAGCCACATGCAAGGCAAGTGACTTAACTCCTATAATATATTTCTGGTACAATAATTACATTTATTTCTTTGTGTGGGGGGGGCAGATATTTGGACCATACACACTGATATTTAGTGCTTACTCTTGGTTCTGCACTCAGGAATTACTCCTGGCAGGCTCAGGGCACCATGTGAGATGCTATGGATTGAACCCAGGTTGTGTCCTACCCAGGCAAGTGTCCTACCCACTATACCATCTCTCCAGACCCATATATTTCTTGAATACTGAATATAACGAACCTCAGAAAAATACACAAGATCAGAATCATAGAATGCCCAATGATATTAAGGCATGTATTTCCAAAGCATACCTAAGTCAGGAAAGACAGCATGAGTAGCATTCCTTCCTGATCCAATCTCTCCCCCACACAGATAACTACTATCTTGAACTCTATAATTACATGCTTTTAAATATATAAAAAGTTTTATAATCTATCTATACAAACCTAAGTTCATTGAAGGATTTTATATAAATGGAATTATACTATACTTATTCCTTCATATCTTACTTCTTTTATTTTAAAAATGTGTTCTCAAAGACCAGGGCAAAAGTACAGCATGTAAGGCATTTGCCTTGCATGTGGCAGGCCCAGATCCTGTCACTGGCACCTCATATAGTCCCCTGTGCCTTCCAGGAATGATCTCTCACTACAGAGCTAGGATAATTCCTGAACACTGCCAGCTGTGACAGAGAGAGAGAGAGAGAGAGAGAGAGAGAGAGAGAGAGAGAGAGAGAAAGAGAGAGAGAGAGAGAAGAAGAAGAGAAGAGAAGAAAAGAAAAAAAGAAAAGAAAGAAAAGAAAAAGAAAATGTTTCAGGGCTGAAGGGTCGCTCAGTGAGCTGAGTGCATGCTTTGTGGAGTGAAGAACAGGCTGCAACTCCTGGTACCCTAAGTACTGAGCTGGGAGTAGCACCACTAGATGTGACCCAACCCCACCCTGCAAAGAAATAATTTTCTATTCTGAGGTTATGAAGATTCTCCTCTCTAATATTGATAAACAGCTTCTTGTTTCTCATGGTAGATGCCCGTGTTGCTTCAGTGACTGATACTAGGCTCGCCCCCAGGTAAGGTAAGCACAGCTCAGGGGCAGAGACAGGCTTTATATGTTTAAGGCTCTGGCTCTGGTCCCTGGCACTGAAAAGCGAGAAAGAGGGATGAAAAGGATGTGGGCTGCGGATGAGGAACATGGGTGTAGGTCTGCACACAGAGTGGCTGCAGCCCACAACCTTTACCACTGTGCGGCCAAAGCACAGACTCTCCAAAGAGCCCCCGGGGAGGGCGCAGTGGCACAGACCACCAGAGCAGGGACTGGGGTTTTACTTGGGCAAAATAAGGGAAGTTTAGTACCTTTTCTAGATCTGGCCCCTGAACTCTTGTATACATATATATGATCTCTGGGAGGTAAGAGATTCTATTTAGAGGGGGAAAAAAATGGAATGGCAATGTTAAATGGCCTTACAGAGGGGCTGAGTGAGTACAGTGAGTAGGGCTCTTGCCTTCACCCCCGCATCCCATATGGTCCGCTGAGCATCGCCAGAAGAAATTCCTGAGAGCAGAGCAAGGAGTCAGCCCTGAGCATCACCGGGTATGACCTCAAAACCAAAAAAATTAAAATACACAAATAAATAAATAAATAAATTGGAGGCTTGCTGATAAGAATGCTAGTGGAGGGGCCAGAGTGAATAGTGCGGTGGGTAGGGTGTTTTCCTTGCACATGGCGACACTAACTTAGATTCCCGCTCCCCATCGGGTACCCCAGCACCTCCAATCCCCTGAGCACAGAACCAAGAGTAAACTCTGAACACCACCGGTTGTATCCCTAAAAAACAAAACCGATCCAAAACCATCATTTAATTCTTGAACCCAGCTGTAGAAAGCAAATCATTTCACAATGCCTTTTCAGCATGTTTGATTTGGGGGTGTAAACTCTAAATAATAATGGTGCATCTTTTATCGAAACAATGAATCTAGTCAAAGTAGATAGAGCGTTAACTAGAATTCATCTGCTTCACAGGCATTGGGAGGATTGGGGGGATGGGGGTTTATTGGGGTTCTTCGTGGTGAAAAATAAGTATTGGTAAAGGGAAATGTGTTTGATATTTGCATGACCGAGACCTAAACCTGAACGCTTTGTAACTTTTCCCACAGTGATTCAATAAATAAATAAATTAAACTGTCACTGTCCTCCCGTTGTTCATCGATTTTGCTCGAGCGGGCCCAGTAACATCTCCATTGGAGACTTTGTTATTACTGTGTTTGGCATATCGAATACATCACAGGTAGCTTGCCAGGCTCTGCTGTGCGGGCGAGATACTCTCGGTAGCTTGCCAGGCTCTCCGAAAGGGGCGGAGGAATCGAACTCGGGTCTGCCATGTTGGCTGCATGCAAGGCAAACGCCCTACCCACTGTGCTATCTCTCCCAAAACCGAGTAAAACTATTAGTGGATAATTAATAGAGGACTCTCTCAGATAACCTTGCCTTGGAGTCTATTGTGTCCCAAATTACTTCAAAAAATACTTTCAACCACAAATCACAGTTCTTTTTTTGGAGGGGAGGGCAACCCCTGGGGTCGTTAGGGCTTACTCCTGGTTCTGTGCTCAGGGATCACTGCTGGCCGACTCAGAGGGCCGTATGCAGTGTTGGAGACTGAGCCCAGCTTGGCTGTGTATACAGCAACCACCTTACTTACTAGACTGTCTCTCTGGCAAAAGTCAGAGTATGACTTGCTGAATACCTGGAACTCAACTCAAGGTCTTTTTTTTTTTTTAAGTCTTCAGTCAAGCTCTCAGTGGGAGCTGTAGTCTCAGCTGAAGGGTCAACTACTCCTTTACTCATTTAATTTGTTTTAAAGTCGCTAAGGGGCCAGCCAGAGTGACAGTAAAGCACTTGTCTTGTGGCCAGCCTAAGTTCAATACTCCACATCCCACTTGGTTCCCCAAGCCCTGCCAGGAGAGACCACTTTGAGGCTTGCTTGCCCTTTCAAGCCTGTGTTCTCTCTCAGCATGTATTTCACTTTTCTCACACTTGCTAACTTTTCAAGCCCAGGTTCTCTCTTTGATACGTATCTCTTCCCCTCCACCCCCATACCTCATGGTTTACTCTTGGCTCTACATGCAGGGATCACCCATGGTGGGACTTGGAGGACCATTTGGGGTGCTGAGGATTGAACCCGGGCTGGCCAGCCGCATGCAAGGCAAGTGCCCTACCTGTTGTACTATCACTAGACCCTGGAGTTCTCTCTTAAACACATATTCCTGTCTTTCTCCCCTCACATCTTTTTAAGTAAATTATTTTGTTTAATCTTCAGGACGGCCAGGGAAGGCCTCGATGGCTCTCCCACTAGGTGCCCGGGTTGGGTGGTCTCGGGCTGCTCACCCAGCTGGGGCGGCCCAGGCCATGCATGGGGCGGTTGAAGGAGAAAATGAGGGCCAAGCCTGTTGACTGATCAGTCGCTGTTTATTCCATTCTCCCCACGCACCTGTTCCAGTCTCTCTAAGCCCCCCATTCTAGCCTCATACTGCCCCTCATTCCCATCTCCTCCTGTCTCTCCTGCTCATCTCTCTGCACTCCATCTTGCTGCCCTGCTCTCTTTCTCTCCTCCCCTCCAACTCTCTTGTCTCTCTAACTCCCGGCATCTCTCTCCAACTCTCTTGTCTCTCCACCCCCAGCACTTTGGGCCCAATCTAACCCAGTCCCGTAGCAAAATCAACATTAGAAAGTCCTTCCTGACTGCCCATCAGGCTCAAGGGCAGAAATACCACCTAGGGGTTCCTCTTCTCCTTAGTTTGATAATTTAATTAACATCTTAATCAACATCTTAATTCTACTTCTTAATATTAGTTATTTTTGTATGACCACAGTAAGAGATACTTGGAGACTTGTAGGGTGGCTCTCCTGGAACATCTTGCCACATACTTAGACTACAGTGCTCAGGCAAGATTAAACTTTCCTAACTCTAGCAGGGTCCGAATTTAGTCATTAATTTTTGGATCATGACAGAGTTTGTCCATGACCATGCTCTTATAGTTAAGCATTATGGCACTTTGACCAGATCCATTTCGATGCCAGGGTAGCACATAGCTCACCGCTTGCCCTGGGTCCATTCAGTCCCTCGTCGGGACCCTGCTTTTGGGGTGCTAGGAAGTAAGGGCAACTGAAGGAACAGATGTCCAGGAGGAAAATATCATTCAGTCAATTAACTCCCAAATTACAAAAGCAAAGCATTAACTGTTTTCCTGTATCCATACAAAAAGGACATTTATGCAAAGGACTTAAGGAGAAGAGAAAAACAATATTTACAATTTAACAGACCACAAAGAAAGAAGTTTTATATAAACACAGAGGAGGGTGCTAGAGCAATAGCTCAGGAGGTAAGGCGTTTGCCTTGCACATGGCAGACCAGGGTTCGATTCCCAGCATCCCATATGGTCCCTTGAGCACTACCAGGGGTAATTACTGAGTGTAGAGCCAGGAGTAACCCCTGTGCATCGCCGAGTGTGACCCAAAAAGCAAAAAAAAAAAAAAAGAAAGAAAGAAAAAAAATAAACACAGAGGAATGGGAGCACTGTGATGGGAGTAGTCCAGTAAACCTAAGCTCCCTGTGGCAAGGCAGAAAGGACAAACCAATGTTATCCTACTTTCTTTATTAAAAAATTTTTTTTAAATGTAGGAGTACTGCTATCTATTCAACCATTGGTTAACTGATTGAATTGGGCATGAACTCCCCATTGCTTTTTAAATTTTTTTAATTGAACATCCACGAGATAGACCATTACAAAGCTGTTTATAATTGGGTTTCAGTGATATAATGATCCAGCACGCATCCTTCCACCAGTGTACATGTCCCACCACCAATGTCCCCTATTTCCCTACCACCATCCCCCAATACCCCACTCCCCGTACCCTATCCTCCCTTTATGGGAGGCACTTTCCTTCTTGCTCTCTCTCTCTCCTTTTCTTTTGTGCATTATGGTTTGCAATACAGGTGCTAAGAGGTGTTTGTTCAAACATGACGTTTGTTTAGGGCATTCAGTATTTTTATCGAGACCACAAGGTTGGAGTAGCTTTTCAGTTGGGTGGCCACTTTGGAGTGTGGATATGACTGCAGAGGCTTCTGGAAGTACAGGGAGGTGCGGATGAGGTGGCCCACCCTGACCCCAAGAAAGCCTGGAGATTTCAGTTCCAAAACCCGCATACCAGAATCTTCAGTAGATTATATCTTGGTGAGGTCTGTCCTGAAAAGGTGGACTCAGGCGGGGGGTATGGCAGCAATTTTGGATTGTGGAAGCAAGCAGCTGCCGGGGGCTCTGCTAGGGCGGGCTCTAGGTTGACCCACCTCCCCCTCTAATTTATCTCAGTCTGTTCAGCCATATGTGGGATAGAGATTAATTGTGGATTTCGATCTCTTTCGAGCTTTATATCTGGGTCTCTGAAATAAGGCCAATACAAGAGCTTATATAGCTGAGCCAGAGGTGGTTTGTGGGTGTGGCTCCCACATACCTAACTTTTGGCTGTTTAATTTCTTGGTAAACTTGGCCCCAAGTTATTAGGGTCCAGCCAAAGGTACAGTGGCAATTTTGGGGTATCAGTAAGCCTGAAGGCACCATCAGGCTGCCGATGCACTCACCTCACAGGTACAGGTTGACCTGCTGGTGGCACCATACCCCCAAAATAAATCCTTTCTTTCAATAAAAACTCTTCCTTCACTATTATTCCTGTTTCTAAAATTCTGTTCAGGGAAGTAGATGTCCCTGAAATAGTGGCACAGAGGTGAGGACTGACTAACCTTTCCTGCAGAGATCCTCACTCCAACCTGAGAGGACAAGGAAAGTAAAAACCACCTCCCATACCGTACAGAATGAGTAGGTTCCAGACACAGCCTGATGGCTGCCAGAGAGGGCTGGCAGGCTGTGAGAACATCATGGGCTTTAACACTCCTGACTCAGGCCGGGCATTCCCCCAGGCGCAGGGGGCCAGAACAGAGAGGTGGAAGCTCTCTTCCCTCCAGGCTGCCTCCCTGCCTCCAGCTTTACAAAGCCACTTGCAGCATAGTCATGGCTATCATGAAAGGAAACAGTTAAACTCACTCTAGAGAAGAGAGAGGCATAAAAGGCAAGGTCTCAGGAACTTTGGGGGTGTTTGGTTTTTGCAGGGGCCACTCCACGGGTACTGAAGCCACTAGAATTACACGTAGCCCTACTAGGAAGGTGATGTGTGCTGGGGAAAGAACCTGGGACTGTAAATACAAGGTCTGAGCTCCAGCCCTCTGACCTCTCGCAATCCATGGTCCAGGGGAAGTTAAGTGCCGAGCATTCTAGGGGAGTTAGGCAAGCAATGATGTGTGATGATACAATTGGAGTGTTGCCAGCCTGCGACAGTCATGACCTAGTGTCCAGAATTCTCATTGGGACTCAGTCATGTAGACATGATTGTCTGCTGTATAGCTGATCTTATCATAACTATCCCTAGATACTGCAAGGCCTGAAACCCACACTGTAAATCACATAGTTAACATAGCCCAAGCATGGCCGGAGGCCCCAGATAAACCAGATACTGTTATTACAGAGACTCTTCCAAAGAGTTTAGGGTTACCTAATGGGAACTAGAGGCAAAGCCCAGACCTTTCTTTGCAAAAGGTCAATCCTTCCATGTGGAAGGGATGGTTTCTGGAAGGCACAGGAGCTGGAAGCTCACCACCTTCACCACTCATGGCTCGGCAAATTGCACCTGAGTTTCTTGTCAGCTTTGAGATGCCTTGTTCTTTTCTCTTTTGTTTTCTTTTGGGTTCTGAGATAGTATTTAGGGGCTACTCCAGGCAGGCTCTGTGCTCAAGTGCTATTCCCACAGTGCTCAGAGAGCCATAGAGTAGAAGAGGTCAAGCCAGAGTTGGCCATGTGCGAGGCTTTGGCCCCTGGGCTATCTCTCTGGCCTCAGAAGTACCTCTTCCTTGTGACTCGAATATTCAAATTCAGTTACAGAAATTCCATTTTCCTAAGGAACATCACCCATAGAAGAGAGACGCCAAACTAGTCAGGAGGAAAGAAGAAACTTAAGGGAAACAGATGACTCAGGAATAAAACTGAACTAAACACAAAATGAACCAAAAGAAAACAACACACAAAATTGCCAAAGAAAGAAATGATTTATTATTGTTCTCTTAGAGATAATTCCTCTACCCCTCTCAGAGAGCCCGGCAAGCTACCAAGAGTATCTTGCCTGCACGGCAAAGCCTGGAAAGCTACCTGTGACGTATTCGATATGCCAAACACAGTAACAACAAGTCTCACAATGGAGACGTTACTGGGCCCACTCGAGCAAATCCATGAACAATGGGAGGACAGTGCTACAGTGCTACAGAGATAATTGGATTCAACTATAATTAAGACATTTATTTGAGACCTGGGATTATGTTGCTGGCCCATATTTTAGTTCCCAAGGCAGAGGGGAGATTTAAAGCATTAACAGAGGAGTGGTCCAAGGGCTGAAGAGATAGCAGGGCCAATTGTCTTGCATCAGGTTGGACCCAGGTTTAATCCCCTGCAATGCCTATGGTGCCCTTCAGGCCACAGCACCACTAGGAATAATTCCTGAATATTGCTGAGTGTGGCCCCCAAAACAATCAAACAAGCAAAACTGAGCTCTTTTATGTGAAAATTTGGGATTGGTTGACAGAGTCCTTGAGGTCAAGTGCTGGAGAGGAGGTATTAGTCAACAGATGGCCTTCCAGTTTTCTGGTCATTGATAAGGAGAGAATAGAGGAGTGTTCACTGTCCTCGCATCACTGATAAGGAGTGATCAGAGAGCTTCCTCCCTCTGTAGTCACTGATAGGAAGTCAAGGCAGTCTGTTTACTTTTCACGTAGCAAGGGCTCTTAGAGACAAGATGGTGCTTGTTTGGCTCAAAATAGGCTCTAGGGGCCAGCAGGTAGGGGACTTGATTGCAGGAAGCTGACCCAGGTTGAATCTTTGGCACCCCATATGGTCCCCCTGCACTGCCAGGAGTTTTTCCTGAGTACAGAGCCAGGAGTAACCCCTGGTATGCCCCTCAGCTCCCCGACCCCCAAAAACAAAAAACAAAACAGGTTCTAAAACATTCACAAGACAAGAAAATGATGTCAGAAAAGAGAGCAGCTGGGATTAAGATAGAAGAAAGGAAGAAGGAAATAGTACAGTCACCATCTGGCCTATAACAGACCCAGGTTCTTACCACCAGGAGTGAATCTTGAGCACAGCTAAGTCTGGCTCAGATTTGACATGCTAGAGGTCCAGGGAGATGATGAAAGGCTGGGAGTGTATACTTTGCATTCAGAATCCACAATGTCCCCTGAGTCCTTCTGAGCACTGAGATGGGAGTATTCCTACTGTGGCCCCTAAACAAAGCAAACCAGAATAAAAATTGATAGGTAACTATATAATCATAAAACATGTTACATAGAATATTAAAGCAGGGGCTGGAGCAATAGCACAACGGGTAGGGCGTTTGCCTTGCACACAGCTGACCTAGGTTCGATTCCCAGTATCCCACATGGCCCCCCGAGCACTGCCAGAAGTAATTCCTGAGTGCATGAACCAGGAGTAACTCCTGTGCATCGCTGGGTGTTACCCAAAAAGTAAAAAAAAAAAAAAAAGAATATTAAAGCAGAATAAAATGTTAGGGAAATGTGTGTTTCAGTATATGTTAATACGGTAATACATGTCAGCTCAAAGTTGGTTTTAAGTTTGGGTAGAGTTGAATTTTTAGGGTGATATGCTTAAAGTATTTGAGGTATCTTTTTTGCTTTTTGGGTCACACCCGGCGATGCTCAGGGGTTACTCCTGGCTTTGCACTCAGAAATCACTCCTGGCGGTGCTTGGGGGACCATATGGGATGCTGGGAATCGAACCTGGGTCGGCCACGTGCAAGGCAAACGCCCTACCTGCTGTGCTATTGCTCCAGCCCCGAGGTATACTTTTAAGTACAGCGGGTAGGGTACTTGCTTGCCAGTGACCCAGCTTCAATTGCTGGAAAAACAAAACAGAACAACAACAACCAAAAAACTATTTCTGGGAAAAACCTGAATTCAATGACTTTTTTGCCCTTGGTCAAGTCCTTCTCTGGTTTGATTCATTTCTTCATTCCGTTGAGCCCCATCTTCCACCCCCCACCCCCAACTTCTTTCTTCTTGTATAGAATCATTCCAGTGTGTTTACTATCTTTTGACCAATATGGTGAAATAGATAAGCTGCCAGCTCCTCCCTGGGGGACAAACCTGGGAGAAAATACAGATTTCCAGGAAATAACTAGCAAACCAGCAGGATCTCCAGCGCAGATAACGGGGTCCTTTGAATAGGCCTGGGTGGGGGATGGGAGAGGTGGGGCTGCCTTCCTGGACCCAGTCTTGTCTATGGGAAGGAAACTGAAGGAAAACAGCTGATTTTCTTCTTGCCTGTCACTGCCAGTCCTGTTCTGATTTGGCAGTCACCCACCAGCCCTGCCAGCATGAATTAACTACGGCTGAATTAATTGCCGTAACCTCTGCTCTCAGCCTCCCAATGGCCGTCCATTCCCCCAGTGTCCAAACATCTGGGTCCCCTTCCCGGTGTTAGCCCTGTCTGTCTCTGTCTCTCTGCCCCATCCTTACCCCACCCCACCTCCCAAATATTCCCCAGAGGCTGTATGCTCGGGCAGAATAAGAATAAGGATCTGAGGCTTCTTTTCCAAGCCCGTGTTCTCTCATGAACACTTGAATTCTCTTCTCTTTCCCCTCATATCTTTCTACATTTCTTTCAATACAGCCTATTGTACTGAATACAATACAAATGCAATAGAAACCCACACATATATACCTGCAGGAATGCACGTGTACACACACATACACATGAAAGAGTAAAGGACCTGGGAAATAATAGAGGGCTTAAGGCAACTGTCTGGCACATGGTTGACCCAGGTTCAATTCCTGATACCACATATGGTTCCCTGAGTCCCACCAAGAGTGATCACTGAGCACAGAGTCAGGAGTAAGCATAGTGGTCCCCTCTACCAAGAACAACAAAGAATAAACATAGCTCAAAAAGAAAAAACTTATAACCAGGCAGGGAGGGGAAAGGGAGCCGTATCTACCAATGGGAGCAGAGCTGTAGTACCATCTTCTGGTCCCTAAATAATCTGGGGTTGGGGGAGGGACATCCTGTGATGCTTAGGGCTTACTCCTGACTCTGCACTCAGGGACCACTTCTCACAAGTTCGGAGGACCATATAGAATGCCAGGGCTGGACTCTAGGTCAACTGCATGCAAGACAAGTGCCCTCCCTACTGTCCTATCACTTCGGCTCCAGGATTGCTTTTCCCCTCTTCTCCTTTCTCATCACCTTTGCTGGCTGTTCTTGATGGTATGGCACAGGCAGGGGTCACACACACACCCACCTCTGTGCTCACACATCGTGAGGGTGGTTCTCCTCAAGGCTTGCGAATGGGGTCATGGTGCTCTCATATTGGGTTGTGGTGCGCCCTCAGCTTCCACTGTGCAGCTGCTCACCAGGGGTTGCACTTCCTGGGCAGGGTGCTCACATGGCTTTCTGGCTTTGTGATGTTTTCCAAAGTTCACATCCCCCCTTTTTTTCCTTTTCCTTTAATTAATTAATTTATTTTTACTTCTTTATTAAATCACTATGAGATCACAATCACGATCACCACCATCCTGTTGTTTGTCGATTGCCTTGAGCAGGCCCCAGTAACGTCTCCTTCATCATAGCCCTGAGATTTTTTAAAAAGTGCCATATTCAAGGCTTTTTCAGGGTTAGGAGAATGAGACCCATCATTGTTACTGGTATTTGGCATACTGGGTACGCCACGGGGAGTTTGCCAGACTCTGCCGTGTGAGCAGGCTACATTTGGTAGCCTGTCAGTTTGTCCAAAGTAAGAATGAGATAATAAGATGCCTTTGTTCCTCTGCCGATACCTTCATGCATATGGAGAGTGGTCTCAGCATGGTGGTGGCTGGTTCTGGAGGTCTTCCGCTGCCGGAGCCCTGGTCGGGGCGTGGAGGGAAACTCAACCCGCTCCCCTCCATGGGGCCCTGGCGAGGACAGCCAGGCGCGGGGGCAGGAGACTCTGCCACTATGAGATAGACCCTTAAAAAGTTTCATGAATAAAAAATAAAAGTTTCATGATTAGATTTCAGTCATACAGTATTCCAGCACCTGTCCGTCCACCAATGTACATTGCCCAGTACCAATCAATGTCCCCAGGTTCCCTCCCATCACCCCCACCCCACTCCCTGCCCCCTGCTTGCCTCTATGGTGGGCGCTTTTCTTCTCTCTCTCTCTCTCTCTCTCTCTCTCTCTCTCTCTCTCTCTTCCTCTCCCTCTCTTCTTTTGGGTATTGTAGTTTAGAATATTGATACTGAAAAGTTATCAAGAATATCCCTTTACCTACTTTTAACACTCAGATCTAGTGCGATCAATGCCAGCTGTTATTGTCATACTGGTCTCTTCTCTATCTTATCTACCTTCAGCCTCCCACACATTTGTGATTAGTTCCAACCATTGACCAGTCCTGCTAACCCCTGTTTTCCCTGGCCATAGATATTAGTCTTTTACGATATATTATTTTAATATACCACAAATTAAAACAAACAAACAAACACTGTCCTCCCCATTGTTCATCGATTTTGCTCGAGCAGGCCCAGTAACGTCTCCATGGTTTTTTTTTTTTTTGAGACTTGTTGTTACTGTGTTTGGCATATTGAATACTTCACAGGTAGCTTTCCAGGCTTTGCCGTGTGGACGAGATACTCTCGGTAGCTTGCTGGGCTCTCCGAGAGGGGTGGAGGAATCGAACTCGGGTCGACCATGTTGGCTGCATGCAAGGCAAACATCCTACCCGCTGTGCTATGGCTCTATATCTGTCTCTCATTTGACTCATTTCACTCTACATGATACTTTCCATGTCCATCCATTTATAGGCAAATTTCATGACTTCATTTTTCCTAACAGCTGCATAGTATTCCATTATCACACCTCTTTTTGTGCTGCTTATACACACCTACCTGAGTTACAGCCCAAAATTTCAGACAGAGTCCAAGGAGAGCACAGTGGGAAAGACGTTTGCCTTGTATATGCTGACTTGGTTTTGATCCCCAGCAGTCCGTATTGGCCCCCAAGCACTGCCAAGAGTGATTATTTTATTTATTTAAATAAACATTTGTTTATTTATTTAAATTAATTATTTATTTAAACTTGTTTATTTAAGTTATTTATTCACGTTTTCTCCAAGCTAGGGCGTTTGCCTTACAAGTGGCCAACATGGCCGACCCGAGTTCGATTCCTCTGCCCCTCTCGGAGAGCCCGGCAAGCTACTGAGAGTATTCGATATGCCAGACACAGTAACAACAAAGTCTCCAATGGAGACGTTACTGGGCCCGCTCGAGCAAATCGACGATCAACGGGAGGGCCTTTACCTTTACCTTTACCTTTTATTTAAAATAAATAAATAAAATTTATTTATTTTAAAATAAAATTGGGCTGGAGCGATAGCACAGAGGTAGGGTGTTCGCCTTACAAGCGGCCAACATGGCCGACCTGAGTTCGATTCCTCCGCCCCTCTCGGAGAGCCCGGCAAGCTACCGAGAGTATTCGATATGCCAGACACAGTAACAACAAAGTCTCCAATGGAGACGTTACTGGGCCCGCTCGAGCAAATCGACGATCAACGGGAGGGCCTTTACCTTTACCTTTTACCTTAAAATAAAATTATAAGTTTAAAACAAACTTATTTCTTAGTTAAACTTATTTCTTTGAAGACTATCCCAAATATTGTTTTCCAAAAAGGCTGGACCAGTCAAAATTTGTACCAGTGAAGAAGGTCCTTCCCCCCAACCCCCACATCCATACCAATATTGCACTATTGCATGTTCTTGTTCTTTGTGATATGTATCAGTCTCACTATAATACAATGTATTTTGTATACAATTTTTCCTTTTCTTTTTTTGGTTTCTGGTCACATACAATGTTACTCAAATCTTCTGGTTCTGTGCTCAAAAATCACTCCTGGCAAAGCTCCGGGGCACATGTGGTGCCAGGGATTGAACTCAGGTTGGCAGCATGCAAGGCGAAGGCCTTATCTCTCTCTGCCCATGTATTAGTTTGAATTTACAAATATGAAAATTCCCAGGGACTAGAGTGATAGCACTGCAGGTAGGGCGTTTACCTTGCACGCAGACAACCCAGGTTCAATTCCCAGCATCCCATATGGTCCCCCAGCACCGCCAGGAGTAATTCCTGAGTACAGAGCCAGGAGCAACCCCTGTGCATCGCTGGGTGTGACCCAAAAAAGAAAAAAAACACAAAAAATCCCATTTTGTTATATCTTTCAGTCTGTTTCTTTTTTTCTGGCCCAAAATATGTAACACAAAATGCAATCTCTCCTCTATATTTAAATATACAATATGCTTCTTTTTCTTACTCTTTTTACCAAAAGTCATGTTTAAAAACCATTCATGCTGCTAGTTATCCATGTAGTCTGTTTCTATGACTTTTGCATAGATCTCCGTGAATCCTCCTTCTCCCAACCAGGGGAGCCAGATGCCTTCTAGTTATCCATGATTATAGATGACACGCAGTGAATATCCTTGTATGTTTCTTCCTGTGGTCCTTGTGAAAATTTCTGTGAGATGTACTTTCAGGTGGGAAATTGTTAAAGCTACACAGGCAGAAGGGAAAGTGTTGGATCTAGGGGACAAAAGTCCTTTGAAAGGGGCCAGAGCAGTAGTACAGTGTGTATTGTGTTTGCCTTGTATGCAGCCAACCCGGGTGTGATCCCCAGCGCCCCATAACGTGTCCCTGAGAGCAGAGCCAAGTGTGGTCCCTGAGTGCAGAGCCAGTAGCAAGCCCTGAGTACCAGGTATGGCCCCAAACAAAAACAAAACAAAACAAACCCCTTTGATGTGACTGACTTGATTAGGAGAACAGAGGGTGCCCCACCATGGGCTCCTGGTGGCACCCACAGCTCGCTGTGTCCCGCATTGCCCAGCATCTCTTTCAGCAAAGCAGTAACCTCAAATGATGTCATCTTTGTCTTGAGTTTAATGTCTCTGATTACCAATGATTCTGATCTTCATATGTTTATAGTTTTTTTGTTTGTTTTTTTTTTCTCTAAAATCTATTCATGAGGCCAGAGCAATAGTACAAGGGATAGATTGTTTGCCTTGTATGTGGCCAACTTGGGTTTGATCCTCTGTACCACACATATCAGGCCCTGAACCCCACCTGGAGTGATCTCTAAAGCACAGAGTCAGGAGTAAGCCCTGAGCACTATTGGTGTGTCCCCTCCCCAAAATCTATTTGTATCTGCTCATTTTGGGGGAGAGGGTGCATAGGAGGACAAAGTTGGGCTACACCTCATACTACTCAGAAGTCACCTTGGTTGTACATAAGGAACATATGCAGTGCCAGGGAGCAAATAGGTTGGCAGCATGCCAGACAAGCACCTTCTCTCAGAAGTCATCTCTCTGACCCTTCCTTTGCTCACTTTAGAGTTGCTGATTCTCCCTGCTATTGTTTTGCCAGAGTTCCTCGTATCCTAGATATTAACCTCTTGTTATTTGTTTGTTAACGATGTCATGTGTTAACAATGTCTGTGGTGGGGTTCTTTAAACATGCTCGGGGGACCATATGGGATGCTGGGAATCAAACCCCGGTTGGTTGCGTGCAAGGCAAATGCTCTACCTGCTGTGCTATTGCTTCAGTCCCGAGCAAATACATTTTTTTAGATTTTCTTTTCAGTTTGAAATAATTTCTTCAAGTCAAATAGAAAGAACACTATGAAGAACATTCATTGCTCCCGAACAATTTAATTTTTGTTGCCCAACTGTCCTGAAAGTTTTCTTTCAGGTGACTTAGGTGAAGGGGAGTGGTGCCTTTGTGCCAGGTAAGGGTCAGACAAGTCTGTCCCAATCCACATTACCAAGGCCCTCATCTCTGTGCCTGCAGCATTTGGTGTTTAATCTCCAGAAAGCATTCTTTTTTTTTGGGGGGGGAGTGTTTGTCTTTTTGGAGGGTAGTGTTGGTGTGAGCATTCACAAGGCTCAGGAGCCTTAGGAAATCCTGGCTCAGTGCTCGGGAAAACTTGTGGTACCAGGGATCAAACCCAGGACCTGTCACGTTTGAAGCATGTGCTCCAGTCCTTTGAGTGATATCCCTGGCCCCTGTTTATTGGCTTGTTTTTGGAGCTATTTCCCTGGCCTCTAAAGTGTTCTATATAGCTACAATAAAATCACCAAATCAGGAAATCAGTACTTTTATATCACTACCATGTTAACCCCAGCCCGATAGCACAGCCGTAGGGCGTTTGCCTTGCACACAGCCAACATGGCCGACCCAAGTTCGATTCCTCTGCCCCTCTCGGAGAGCCCGGCAAGCTACCGAGAGTATCTCGCCTGCACGGCAGAGCCTGGCAAGCCCCCCGTGATGTATTCGATATGCCAAACACAGTAACAACAAAGTCTCCAATGGAGATGTTACTGGGCCCACTCAAGCAAATCGATGATCAACGGGAGGGCCTTTACTTTACTTTACTTTTTACTTACCATGTTAACCCCAGATCCTATTCAGGGTTTCTCAACCTGCTCCCCTCCAAGGGGCCCTGGCGAGGATAGCCAGGAGTGTAATCCGTGTAATCCGTATAATCCCATCAACGGCCAAGACTCAGAGACTATAAAATCCAGCTTCCAGAAGCGCGCGGCCACAAATGCGGCTGCTCGACATCTTATTATCTCATTCCTACTTTGGACAAACTGGCAGGCTACCGAATGTAACCTGCCCACATGGCAGAGTCTGGCAAACTCCCCGTGGCATACCCAATATGCCAAATACCAGTAACAATGATGGGTTTCATTCTCCTAACTCTGAAAGAGCCTTGAATATGGCACTTTTTAAAAAAATCTCAGGGCTAGGACGAAGGAGACATTACTGGGGCCTGGCCTGTTCGAGGCAATCAATGAATAACAGGATGGTCGTGATCGTGATTGTGATCACACCCAGGGATGTTCAGGGGTTACTCCTAGCAGTATCACTCTGGCACCCAACAATACATTATTAACTATCATTACTAGATTGCACGTTATACATCATCACTTATTTCTTAGAGAACTTTTGTACTTTTTAATTCCCTTCCCCTATGTTGCCCACCCAACCCTGCATCCACCACCAATAACCTATTCTATGTAGCTATGAGCAGAGATTTTTTTTAAAAAAATTTATTAGTGAAACACCATGAGGCACAGTTGTAGATTTACAATTTTTTGTGCTTGAGTTTCAATTATAAATGATCAAACACCCATCCCTCCACCAGTGCCCATTTTTCACCACCACAGGTCCCAGTATCCCTCCCATGCCCATCCCCCTACCCCACCCTGCCTCTGTGGCAGGGCATTCTCTTTTGTTATCTCTCTCCTTTTGGGTGTTGTGGTTTGCAAAAGAGGCACTGCGTGGCAATCATGTTTGGTCTATAGTCTACTTTCAGCATGCTTCTCCCATCCTGGGAGGATCCTCCCAACACCCTTTATTTGGTGCTCCTTTCTCTATCTGAGCTCCCTTTACCCCTAGAATGTGTGGCTGGCCTCCAAGCCATAGAGCAAAACTCCTGGTACTAATCTCGGCCACTCTTGGGTGTTAGTCTCCTATTTTGTTATTTTATGTTCCCCAGATGAATGCAATCTTTCTATGTCTATCCCTCTCTTTCTGACTCATTTCGCTTAGCATGATAGTTTCCATGTAGTACCACTTGTATGTAAATTTCATGACTCCATATTTTCTAACAGCTACATAGTACTCCATTGTGTAGATGTACCAAAGTTTCTTTAACCAGCCATCTGTTCTTGGGCACTCAGATTTTTTCCAGATTCTGGCTATTGTAAAGAGTGCTGCAATGAACAAACAAGTGCAGATGTCACTTCGACTATACATTTTTGCCTCTCTGGGATATATTGCCAGGAGTGGTATTGCTGGGTCAAATGGGAGCTCGATTTCTAATTTTTTGATACTTGTCCATACTGTTTTCCAGAAGGGCTGAACCAGCTGGCATTCCCACCAGCAGTAAAGGAGGGTCCCTTTCTCACCACATCCGCGCCAGCACCTATTGCTTTTGTTCTTTTGGATGTGGGCCAATCTCTATGGTGTGAAATGATAACTCATTGTTGTTTTGATCTGAATCTCCCTGATGATTAATGATGTAGAGCATTTTCTAATGGGCCTTTTAGCCATTCAGATTTCTTCTTTGAGAAAGTTTCTGTTCATTTCGTTGCCCCATTTTTTGATGGGGTTGGATGTTTTCTTCTTGTGGAGTTCAATCAGTACTTTGTATATTCTTGATATCAACCCCTTTTCGGATGTGTATTCGGCGAATATCCTTTCCCATTCTGTAGACTGTCTTTGTATTCTGGTCACTGTTTCTTTGGAGGTGCAGAAGCTTCTTAGTTTAAGATAGTCCCATTTATCTATCTCTGTTTTCACTTGCTTGGTCAGTGCTGTAACATCTTTGAAGATACCATTAGCTTCAACGTCATGGAGGGTTTTGCCAACTTTGTCTTCAATGTACCTTATGGATTCCGTTCTGATGTTGAGGTCTTTAATCCATTTTGATCTTACATTTGTACATGGCGTTAAGCAGAGATCTGAGCCCACTTTTTTGCATGTGGCCACTCAGTTTTGCCAGCACAATTTGTTAAAGAGGCTTTCTCTGCTCCACTTCACTTTTCTTGCCCCCTTATCGAAGATTAGATGATCATATGCTTGGGGGAAGATGTCGGTATATTCAACCCTGTTCCATTGGTCTACAGCTCTGCTTTTGTTCCAGTACCATGCTGTTTTAATTATTACTGCTTTGTAGTAGAGTTTGAAGTTAGGGAGGTTGATTCCTCCCATTTTCTTTTTCCCAAGAATTGCTTTAGCTATTCTAAAGCTATTGAATAGGGGGCTTATTGTTCCAAATAAATTTCAGGAGTGTTTGCTCCATTTCTTTGAAGAATGTCATGAGTATCGTAATAGGGATCACATTGAATTTGTACAGTGCTTTGGGAAGTATTGCCATTTTGACAATGTTAATTCTCCCCATCCATGAACAGGGGATATTTTTCCATTTCCTCGTGTCCTCTTTTATTTCCTGAAGTAGTGTTTTGTAGCACAGCAGTAGGGCGCTTGCCTTGCACGCAGCCAACATGGCTGACCCGAGTTCGATTCCTCCGCCCCTCTTGGAGAGCCCGGCAAGCTACCGAGAGTATCTCGCCCGCATGGCAGAGCCTGGCAAGCCACCCGTGATGTATTCGATATGCCAAACACAATAGCAACAAAATCTCCAATGGAGACATTACTGGGCCCGCTCGAGCAAATCAATAAACAACGGGAGGGCTTTAGTGTTTTGTAGTTTTCTTTGTTCAGGTCATTTACTTCCTTAGTTAAACTGATTTCTAGGTACTTGATTTTCTGGGGCACAATTGTGAATGGGATTGTTTTCTTCATGTCACTTTCTTCTCTTTCACTATTTGCTTATAGGAAAGCCATGGACTTTTGGGTATTGATTTTATAGCCTGCAACTTTACTATACAAGTCTGTTGTTTCTAGGAGTTTCTTGGTAGAGGTTTTAGGGTTCTCTAAGTATAGTATCATATCATCTGTGAATAGTGAGAGCTTGATTTCTTCCTTTCCTACCTGGATGCCCTTAATATCTTTTTCTTTCCTAATCACTATTGCAAGTACTTCCAGTATTATATTGAACAGTAGTGGAGAGAGTGGGCATCCTTGTCTTTTCCCTGATCTTAGGGGGAAGGCTCTCAGTTTTTCCCCATTGAGGATGATGCTTGCTGTAGGCTTGTGGTAGATGGCTTTAACTATATTGAGGAAAGTCCCCTCTATTCCCATTTTGGCGAGAGTTTTCATCATAAACGGGTGCTGGATCTTGTCAAATGCTTTATTGAGCAGAGATGTTTTGCACAAATTCCACCTAAGAGAGAAATACCTTTCCACACCGTGCTGTTCTTTCTTGGCCTGGCCTGTTTCCCTTGGCTTAGCCCTCGAATCCTGCCCACGTGCTCTGAACGGCTGGATGTTCTGCTTCCCTGTGGTTGCCCTCAGGATCTGTCTGTTTTTCTTTTTGGATTTCGGGTCTCACCTGGTGGTGCTTGGGGTTATTCCAAGCTCTGTGCACTCTGAGAGTTGTTTGGGGGACCATGCCACATTATCTTTTTATGAACACTTAGATTGTTTTCACATCTTGGCAAGGGTCAGTTAATGCTACAGTAATAAACATGAAAAAAGTATATATCTTTATAACTAGTATTTTTTGTTATTTTGTCTGTTTTTTTTGGGGGGGGGAATACTCAGAAAAAATACCCTCCAAAAGGCTTTTCTTTTCTCCACCTACTCACCAGCAGGATTCCCTTTCTTTCTTCCCTTTTCCCTTTTTTTGGGGGAGGGGGCCAGAGGAGGTGGGTGGGTCACACCCAGCAATGCTCAGGGGTTACTCCTGGTTCTGCACTCAGGAACTTCTCCTGGTGGTGCTCAGGAGACCATATGGGATGTGGGGATAGAACCAAGTCAGCTGTATGCAAGGCAAATGCCCTACTCACTGTAGTATCTCTCCAACCCCCTAGGCTTCATTTTCTGTCTCTTTTAAAAAATACAAGCCATTCAGCTAGGTGTTTTAGCTCATTGTTGGTTTGATTTGTATTTTCCTAATAATGATGCTAATGTGCCAACCTCTTATTTTTCAATATTTTAATTGTACAGAAAAATTAGAAGAATAGCACAATGAATATTCTTCACCTAGATTCACTAATTGCCACATATGCTGTATTTTTTATTTTTAGTCGATTCATTAGATTTAATCTATTCATTCATCTGTTACTCATTTCTTATTGCTAAAGTTTTCGGAAGTAAGTTGCAGACATTATGGCACTTCACACTAAACACTCCAATTCACTTCTCCTTAGACTAACTATGTGCTCCTGCAACCAGATTACTTTTATCATATAGAAGAAAATTAAAAAGTAATGTCTAATATTTTTATATTGTATTCTATTTGAACACTTCTAGTTCTCAACAAATGTATTTGGGGAGGAGGGACATACTTGGTGGTGCCCAGGAATCACTTCTGGCACTGCTCAGGGAACCATATGTGGGCCCAGGATTCAAACGATGGTCAGCCATGAGCAAGGCCAGTGCAGTACTTGCCTACCTATACAGTGCCCCGGACTATCTCTCCAGTCCTAGAAAAAATGTCTTTATATCTGCTTTCAAAGTTCTCAGTTTTCATTTGATGTTGTCTATTATTTTATTTGTTTTTGGTACCCGCAGTTGTGTCCTGGTGAAGTATGTGCTCTACTACTGAGCTACCCTTTTTCTTTTTCTTTGTTGTTTATTTGTTTTGTTTGGGGGCCAGGTTACAAAACATTTCTGGAACTATTGGGGAACCAGCATTGCCAGCTCTCAGCATGATGTATACTTGTTGCTTTAGCCCTTTCATCTTCCACACTGGCCACAGCCTAATTGTTTAAATCAGTCTCTTGACTTTTGTGTGTGCCGGGTGTTAAACCAAAACCAGGGACCTCACACATAACAGGCAAGATGCTCCACTGCTGAGCAGCACCTACAGCTCTCTTTTGGCTTTTGATTAGTTGGGGGCCACAGCTGTTGGGTGATGGATACAACTACAGCTCTCCGCATGCAAGGCAAGTATCATAACCATAAGGCATTTTGGAGTGGGGACACACCCCTGATGCTCTGGGATTGCGCCTGGCTCTGCATCAGGAATCACTCTTTGGTGGTGCTTGAGGACTATTTGAGATTCAGGGATTGAAACAGGACCAGCCATGTGCAAGGCAAGTACCCTACCTGCTGTACTATCTCTCCAGCTCTCTCTTGGCATTTGAAAAGAAGTTGTGGGGCTGGAGTGATAGCACAGCGGGTAGGGCGCTTGCCTTGCACGCAGCCAACCTAGGTTTGATTCCTGGCATCCCATATGGTCCCCCGAGCACTGCTAGGAGTAATTCCTGAATGCATGAACCAGGAGTAATCCCTTTGCATCACCGGGTGTGACCCAAAACGAAAAGAAAAGGAGTTGATTATAGGCTTTAAAGAGTCCACAGCAATTTTTGTGTAGAACAACTGTCCCACATGCTGGAATATTTCATTGTTTCTCCATCAATACAGTAAGTGAAATGTTTAAGTAAAAATATAGGTTTATGGAGGCAGGGGGCCATGTCCCCCAGCTGGTCAATCTGTGCCTGCAGGACAAGTGCATCAGCAGCCTGATGGTGCCTTCAGAATTCCTGATACCCTAAAATTGCCACTGTGCCTTTGGCTGGAACCCCAATGACTTTGGACCAAGTATCCTGAGAAATTAAACGGCCAAAAGTTAGGTATGTGGGAACCATGCCCACAAACCACCTCCAGTTCAGTTATACAAACTCTATCAGCCTTGCTTCAGAGACCCATAAATAAATATCAAAAGAGATAAAAAGCCGCAGTTAATCTTGTTCCCTCACAAGACTGACTAGACCAGGGTAAATAGGAGGGGGAAGGTCAGCCTGGTGCCCACCCAGGCAGAACCCCCAGCAGTCACTTATTTCCCCCAATCCAAAATTGCTACCATGGTCGTGGCCTGTCTCCACCGTCTTGGGATGGACCTCATTGAGATATAATCTGCTGAAGACTCAAGAATGCGGGTTTTGTGACTGAAATCTCCAGGATTTCTTGGGGTCGAGATGGGTTATCTCTCCCCACCTCCCTGTACTTCCAGAAACCTCAACAGTCACATCCACACCCCAAAGCTGCCACCCAGTTAAAAACCTACTCCAGCCTTACCTTCCCAATAAAATACTGAATGCCCTGAACAAACATGATGACCTCTTAGTACCTTTATTACAAACCATAATGCACAAAAGGAGAAAGAGAAAGAAGAAATATGCCCACCATAGAGGCAGGCTGGGGGTAAGGAGGTGTTGGAGGATGGTGGGAAGGAAACAGGGGACATTGGTGGTGGGAAATGTACACTGGTGGAGGGGTGGGTGTTGGATCTGACTGAAATACCAATAATGAACAGCTTTGTAAGGGTCTATCTCATTGATAGTCGATTAAAAAATTTTAATTGGAAAAAAATACTCAGCAGAGGGGATGGCGTGAAGTACAGCAGGTAGGGCATTTGCATTGCACACGGTGGACCAGAACTGGATCTCTGGCATCCCAAATGGTCCCCCGAGTACTGCTGGGAGTAATTTCTGAGTGCAGAGCCAGGAAAAGAGAAAAATACAAGTTGTATTCTGATACCAAAAGCAGACAGAGATATCACACACAAGAAATCTATACACCTATATCCCCGATGAACAAATAAAGTAAAGATATACTCAACAAAATATTAGCAAACTGAATCTGACAATACATCAAAAGGATCATACACTGTGACCAAGTACTAATCATACTGGGGCCGCAAGAATGATTTAATATATGCAAGTCAGGGGGCAGAGCAATATAGCACAGTGGGTAAAGTGCTTTCCCTGCATGTGGCTCACCAGGTTCTACCCCTGGACCCCCATATGGTCCCCCAACAACATTAAAACCAGTTATCACAAACTTACTATAAATACCTTATTTTTTTTTCTTTTTGGCTCATACCCAGCGATGCTCCAGGGATACTTCCTGGCTCTGCACTCAGAAATTATTTCTCGCAGTACCTCAGGGACAACAATATGGGGTGCCAGGGCTCAAACCCGATAAGCCACATGCAAGACCAACACCCACCCCACTGTACTATTGCTCCAGCTCCCTATAACATCATCTTGATAGTGGAAAAACTCAAAGCCCTCCCTCTAAGATCAGGCACAATGCATGGTTGCCCACTTTCACCATTACTATTAAATATTGTATTGGAAGTCCTTGCCATAGCAATTAGGCAAGAAAGATATATTAAGGGCATTAAGACTGAAAAAGTCAAACTCCCACTATTTGCAGATGACATGATACTATATTAGAAAACCCTCAAGACTCTAAAAAATAGCTCCAAGACACAATAGACATACAATGAAGTATCAGGTTACAAAACAATGTGTAGAAATCTATGTCTATTCTATATGCAAATAATGAAATAGAGGAAAACCAATTTTTTAAAATCTCATTTATGGTTGTTCCTCAGAAAACAATATAGCTGGAATCAGCTTAACAAAAGAGGATAAAGACGAATGTAAAGCAAGCTATAAATCGCTACTAAAACAAAGGAAAGAGGACAGGAGGAAATGGAAAAACATCTCCTGTTCATAAATTGGAAGAAGAATGAAACTCTTTTCCAAAACATTATACCGATTCATAGACAGGAAAATATTACAACCAGTAGCGTGGTTGCCTTGCACCTGGCTCACCTGGGTTTAATCCCTAGCATCCCTTATAGTTCCCAAAGCACTGACACAGGAGTGTTTCTTTTCTTTTTTTTTGGCCAGACATTATTTTAAATTTTATTTAGAATTTAAAAATCCACTACCCAGTTGCCACCACACTCCAGGCCACTCTTGGGCCAAGCCTCATGCATGAGTGAAGCCCCATAGAGCCAGGTAAAGCAGAACTTTGTGACCTTAGACTCCAGACTCAACAGGATCCAGAAACAAAGATCCTCTGCTTGCTTCCACCAATCTCCAGCGACCCAGGGATCACACCCAGAAGACCTACCCTGCCAGAGCCAGATAAATACCTCATCAGCGACATCCGTTACCTCCACTAACCAGCCACCGCCACACTCCAGGCTACTTTCTGGACTGTGCGGCTGCAAAGTGGCCGTGCAACACATCATAAAACACTTAATACCCATTTTTTCATTATTAACGCACCATATTTGATGGGGTTCAAATATGGTTTGATCCATGGTAACACCTGCAATGGCGATTAGAGGCTGTCCTAAAAGCCTCTATCTCTCTCAGAAAACCCAGCAAGCTACCAAGAGTATCCCGCCCACACAGCAGAGCCTGGCAAGCTATCCGTGGTGTATTCGATATGCCAAAAACAGTAAATACAATGGGCCTCATAACACTGACCCTGAAAGAGCCCCCAGTACTGCAGCATTAAGAAGGATGAGCTGGGGGTATGGTGCCGCCAGCAGGTCAATCTGTACCTGTGAGGCAAGTGTATCAGCAGCCTGATGGGACCTTCAGGCTTCCAGATACCTCAAAATTGTTGCTGTGCCTTTGGCCAGACACCAAAAACTTGGGGCAAAGTTTACCAAGAAAGTAAACAGCCAAAAATTAGGTATGTGGGAGACACACCAACGAACCACCTCTGGCTCAGCTATATAATTGGAGGCATGACCTCTCTGGTTCCTGATCAGACTGCTTAATGGCCATGATCTCAGAGACTCAGAAACAAATCTTGAAACCCAATGGCTTCTGGCAGAAATGCGTCCGGTCCCTGCAGTAGGTTACCAGCGCTGGGCCACCCCAGGTGGGAATAGGTTTCGTGCCTTGGCCTGTTCCCCCAGATGGCCCGGTGGCTGTCATCCTCCAGAGGCCATTGCACAGTCAGGTTTGGGCCCGCAGTGACGAGACACGTGGGGCCTTATGAGATGGGGGTGGAGCCGACACTTTCCTCCCCATCCCAACGAGACCCCAAGTCGCCACCCACGAACGGCCTCTCTGGCTCCTGATCAAGCTGCTTAATGGCCATGATCCCAGAGACTCAGAAGCAAATCTCGGAACCAAGTGGCTTTTGGCAGAAATGCGCCTAGACCCCGCAGTAGGTTACTGTTGCCGGGCCATTCCAGGGGGGAAGGGTGCTGTCCCTCTGCCTGCTCCCCCTAGGAGGCTCAGTGGCCACCATCCTCCAGAGGCCATTGGACAGTCAGGTTTGGGCCCTCAGTGATGAGACATGTGGGGCCTCACGGGATGGGGGTGGAACCGGCCTTTTTCTCCCCGTTCTAATGAGACACTGAGTCGCCGCCCATGAGTGGCCTTTCTGGCTCCTGATCAAGCTTAACGGCCATGATCCCAGAGACTCAGGAACAAATCTCAGAAACCAGCAGGTTTTGGCACAAATCCCTCCAGATTTAATTGTTAAAATTTTGAAATTTCAAAAACGTGTGGCCACTGTGTCCGCATGACATTATATGTTATTTATAACCAGCAATAGAAAACAAATTGTCTACTGTTGCCTTTTCAGGAGGTCTGCGTGTTGGGGTAAAATCCCAAATAATAATGGTGGGTCTGGTGTGGAAATACTGAATGCAATCAAAGTAGAGAGAGAGAGAGAGAGAATGTGGAAATCATCTGCCCCACAGGTAGGGGGAGGGTGTGGGATGGGGTTATATGGGGGTTTTGGTGTTGGAGAATAAGCACTGGTGAAGGTACGGGTGTTTCATTGTATCAAGACTTAAAGCCGAAAGCTTTGTAACTGTTCTCACGGTGATTCAATAAATAAAATTATAAAAAATTTAAAAAAAAGAAGGTTGAGCAAGGAGAAGCTTATAAAATCTAGGGACAAACTAGTCTGCCAAAATGAAGAAGGACTAAAATGACTGCACTTTCAACGCACATACACTGGCATCAGAAGCATCCATCGAGGATCTGATGGTGCAAGCACAGAAGATCAAGTACGACATCATTGGTCTGACCGACATATCACGCCATTTTTGACACTGGAGAAGAAATGTTCCTTGGAACATGTGACAAAAGAAGTGTCGGTGGTGTTGGTGTCCTTGTCAACACGAACTTGGCCATGAGCATTGATTCATTTGAATACCTAACAACCCGAATCGGAAAATTACACTTGAATAAATGTGGCTCACTGCTGGCAGTTTCTATCTTTATTGTCTATGCACCAACATCCAATTATGATGAAGAAGAAATTGAGAAGTTCTACCTGGAGCTGGAGAAATTCTATAAAGAAGACCACACCTCCTACAAAATCATTGTCAGTGATTTTAATGCCAAGATAGGACTGGAAAGATCAGCTTAGGAACTCCACATCAGGACCCACGGCATAGAATGGAAAGAACAGGGTGAGAGACTGAGTTTATCATGTCGACCAAGACCATCCATGGTAACTCACAGTTCCAGAAGGCTGAATCTAAACGTTGGACATGGGAGTCTCCCGGTGGACAGTTCCACAATGAAACTGACCACATCATATTCAATCGACAGTTTTGCCTGACCGATGTTGCTGTTGTCCCAAAATTCCAAATGGGATTGGATCACTGTCCCCTTCGTGCAAAATTCTACTTCATGGAGAGGGGAGAAAGGGCTGCAAAGTTTAAGAAGAGAACTCGCAGAATGAGCACCAACTGGGAGCTCTTTGGCACTATTTCAGCAACATGGGAAGATGCCGTTGTTGACGACCTTGACAAAGAATACGATTGACTGGTTCAACATCTCCATGATTGTGCAAGGAACGCCGAGGGAGAGAAAGGCACAAAAAGACACCTGTCTTCAAAAACTCTTGAGCTCATTCACCAATGTGACTGGGCACGAGCCTCAGGCAACCACAAGTGAACATCTGAGCTTGCGAAGCAGTGCAGAGAAGCGATAAAAGAAGAACTTAAAGAGAGAAGAGCAGCAGTGCTGGCTGATGCGGCATAAGCCAGGAAAAGCATTCGCAACACCCTCCTGTCCTTCGCCAACTACAAGACCAAGATGACTGCCCTCCGACGTCCTGATAGATCTATCACATCTTCCAGGATGGCAATGGAGAAGATTATCCATGATTTCTACTCGGATCTCTTTGATAGCCACGCCCACCTGCCCACATACCAAATTCCGCAGGATGGATATGTTGTTCCCAGTGTTCTCCCTTTTGAAATCTGACATGCCATTTCATCTGTAAAGAAGCGAACAGCACCCGGCCCAGACAAGCTCATACCTGAACACTTAAAGAATCTGCCTTCAGTACTCATCAATACACTGGTTTGGCTCTTCACACGCTACCTGTCTGAATGCAAGGTTCTGTCCCAATGGAAAACCAGCAGGACCATTCTACTGTACAAGAAGGGAGACATCCACAACATTGGCAACTATTGCCTGATCTGCCTGTTGTCTGTCATCTACAAGCTGTTCACTTGAGTCCTCCTGAATAGGATTGGCAGAACACTAGATGAAGGACAACCATGAAAGCAAGCCAAGTTCCAAAAAGGATTCAGCATGATCGACCATATCCATACGATAACCAAGCTCATTGAGGTTTCTCGGAAGTTCAAGATGCAGCTCTGTCTAACGTTCATTGATCTAAAGAAGGCCTTTGATTCTGTTGAGACTGAAGTGGTCATCGAAGCCCTAGCCAAACAGAGCGTTCAAACTCAATACATCAGGATCTTCCATGAGCTGTATTATGGATTCACTACCAGGTTCTCACCATTTTACAAGGAAGTGATCATCAACGTCAAGAGAGGGGTTTGGCATAGCAATACCATTTCACCAAAACTCTTCAGTGCCACCCTTGAGAACGTCATGCGATGACTGGAATGGGAAAGAATGGGAGTGAAGATAGAGGGTCTGCAACTACACCACCTCTGTTTCCCAGATGACATTGTTCTAATAACACCAAACATTAGCCAAGCGGCATAAATGCTGGCCAACTTTGACCGTGAGTGTGGAAATGTCAAACTACAGCTGAATCTCACAAAAACAATGACTTGTTCCTGATATTCCATTCGCTCTCAACAGAACGAACATCTCCAAATGCAGCAGTTATGTGTACTTAGGTCGAAAACTCAACATGATGAACGACCTGGCACCTGAGTTGCGCAGGAGGAAGAGAGAGGCTTGGAACGCCTTCAAGAACGTCAAAGAAATAGCTAAGAGGATGAAGAACCTCCGGCTCCGGGCACATCTCTTCAACTCCACTGTTCTTCCTGAACAAACATACACCTCTGAGACCTGAGCCCTACAAAAACAGGATGAGAATGCTATTCAGGTCTCCCAAAGAGGAATCGAAAGAGCTATGCTTGGAGTATCACGCTTCACTCAAGTGAGAGAAAGAATCTGGAATTCCAACCTCCATCAATGATCGAGAATCAGGGATGCTGTTTCATTTTCCAAAGCGTTGAATATCAGATGGGCTGGACACGGAATGCAATTTGGAGACAACCGCTGGACTAGAGCCATTACCGACTGGATTCCACAGGATGTCAAAAGATCGCGTCGCAGCCCACCTACAAGATGGTCAGACTTTTTTGTCAAAACCCTGAATGAACGGTTCGAGGCTCTTTGTGTTCCTGAAGCGAGCAAATGCCATTGGGCTACACTAGCACGTGACAGGGACTAATGGAGATGTTATTGTCGCCCGCTGGAGCAAATGGATGAGTAACAAGATGTCAAGTGATCAAATGATGAAAAATTATACATTAAAATACACACTAAAATTACTATAGCTGACTTTTAAAAACTGGTTGAATAATTCCTTCCTGTCTCCTTCCTTCCTTCCTTCCTTCCTTCCTTCCTTCCTTCCTTCCTTCCTCCCTCCCCCCCTCCCTCCCTCTCTCCCTCCTTTCCTTTCTACCTTCCTTCCTTTCTTCCTCTTTTAGTCACTCTTGAGACTACAAAACTTCAAAATGAAAATAGGTGATAGTTACACTTTACACAGTGGTTAAAGAACTGTGTTTAACTACAACTGTGTTGGACTATAAATGTTAAAGAACATTTATAGTCTGATATAAATTAGACATAAAATCCCAATTAAGAAAAAACTCTTAAAAGAATTTTATTTAATTCTCTCTGTCAAAACTTTCACGAGGAGATGGACAATATAGTTAATTGTCTTTAACCTCATTTTTTTCTCTTTTCAGTTTTCAGCTAATCAAGTAATTATAAGAGGGTTTCTTGAGTGCAGAGCCAGGAGTATCCCCTGAGCACTGCTGGCTGTGACCCTAACAACAGCAACAAGATGATGAATTTTCCCAAAAGATTATATAGATTCAGTGCAGTCTCTGTTGAAATATGCATGAAATCACTGGTGGACTCAGGGGACCATCTGTGTTGCAGAGGATTGAACCCAGGTTGACTGTGTTTAAGGCAAACTCTCTAGGAAGAAAGCTTGTAATTTTGGGGGGGATGGGGTGGGAGGTTGTGCACACCTAGCAGTTCTCAAGCCTTACTCCTGATTCTGTGCTTAGGGATCACTCCTGGCAGGCTGAGGGGGCCATATGGGCTGAAAGGGATTTACCCCAGTTGGCTGCAATCAAGGCAAATGCCCTACTCTCTGTACTGTCACTCCACCCTTTTTGAATTTATTTCTAAAAATTTCTCTTTAATTGTTCTCTCTGTGGTGGGGGAGAAGGGGAGGACAAGCCAGAGGTGCTGGGGGCATGCCCAGCGGGGCTGCCAGGCAGGCTGGCATCTTCACCTTTGGACTATTTTGAAGGCTCTGTTGGCCTAGCTTTGTCTTCCTTTGCAGTGCCAGGAATCTAGACTAGGAACTCACACATTCTACCACTGAGCCATAGTTCAGGCCTACTTAAGTTTTTGGTTTAATTTTAGTTTGTTTTTTTGAGGGGGGTCATGCCAGCAGTGCTCAGGGTTTACTTCTGACTTTCTGCTCAGGGGTCAGTCCTGGCAGTACTCAGGGGGACCATATGTGTTGCTGGGAATTGATCAGGGTCAGCTTCATACAAGGCATGCAAGGAAGATGCCTTGACTCCTGACTCATTATTTGGTCTCCTAAGAACTATTTTTTTACTATGTAAATTCACAAATGAATCACTGAAAGGAAAATGCAGGATGCAGGTTTGGGACTAGAGTAGAATGGCTGAGCTGATATATGGCTAATGTCACTGAGCACCTGAAGCGTGGACTGGCAGAAGGGACAGCTCTGAGATCATTTCTCTTTTTATTGTTCTTCTTTTGTGGGGACTGAGGGGGTAGACTGACACACACCCAACCAGTGCTCAGGACTTACTCCTGGCTCTGTGCTCAGGGATTACTCTTGGCAGTGCTCAGGGAACCATGTGTGGTGGTGACAATTGAATTGGGTCGCTGCATGCAAGACAAATGCCTTTTTCTTGTATTATCAGGCCCCTGAAATAATTTTCTCCTTGTGATGGACAGAAGAAAGATGTCAAAGGTCAGGGACCTGAAGCAGCCTTAATTTGGCTGGTCCCAGGAGGGGGAAAATGTTTTCATAGGTTAATCCATCTTGTTTTGACCCCAGAACCACAAATGCCCAAGCATGACCAGGAGTGATTCTTGAGCACAAAGCCAGGAGTTAGCCCTGAGCACAGTTAGGTATATTCCCAAAACTAAACCCATGTGGGGCTTCTGTAAGAGTTTCTCTCCTAATTAGCAAAACCTGCCTCATGCTTTGTTCTGCCCAGTAAGTCCCTGAGAGTAGTAGGTCAATTTGCAAATGGTCATTTAGAGGAGAAAGTGGACAGTATCCTAGACTCTGCTCACCAAATCTAAAGTTAAGGGGACTTCATCCAGATGTATGAAGGACCAGTGACCAAGGAGATTGTGTGGACACCAGGTTTAGTTCTCTGTGTATTTGACAGTTTGAAGGGAATCCTATCACCCTTTGTTTAGGCTGAGCGAACTGCACTCAGGATTCTTGAATTATCAGTGGAAATAAAGTAAAAACACAAGTGAGGAAAATTCAGGGGTCAGAGTGATAGCACAGTGGGTAGGGCATTTGCCTTGAATGCAGCCAATTCAGGTTCCATACCTGGCACCCCATATGGTCTCCCAAGCACTCCTGGCAGGCTCTGGGGAACCATATGGAATTCCAGAGATTGAGCCAGGGTCAGCTGCTTGCAATTCAAATGCCTTGCCTGCTGTACTGTTACATGTTTAAAAATGTATTTGTCCTGGGGCTGGAGCAATAGCACAGCGGGTAGGGCGTTTGCCTTGCACGCGGCCAACCCAGGTTCGATTCCCAGCATCCCATATGGTCCCCTGAGCACTGCCAGAGCTGATTCCCGAGTGCAGAGCCAGTAGTAACCCCTGTGCGTCGCCAGGTGTGACCCAAAAAGCAAAAAAAAAGAAATGTGTTTGTCCTTTTTGGCTTACAATACTGTTATTAGTGGTTTATCATGAGTCAGTTGTTTGTGTCAGTTCCCCAGTTATGCTGTTGCCTTTGGGTCTTTGTCAGGGCCTTCCTGTGTATCTTTAAGCCCCACATATGAGAGAGAATTTCTTTTTTGTTTTTCTTTCTGGGTCACACATGGTGATGCACAGGGGTTACTCCTGGCTCTGCACTCAGGAATTACTCCTGCCAGTGCTCGGGCTTGGGGGACCATAATGGATGCTGGGAATCGAATCCTGGGTCAGCCACATGCAAGGCAAACGCTCTACCCGTAGTACTATCGCTCCAGCCCCTATGAGAGAGAATTTCTGTATCTATTCCTTTCCTTCTGACTGAGCTCACTCAGCATGATGTTCTCCAATTCCGTACATGTTGCTGAAAATTGCATGATTTTTGTTGTCTGAGAGCTGCATAGTATTGGGAAAACCCTTTAAAAAATAAAGGGAAAAAAAGGTCACTATGAAAGAGATAAAGAACAGGACCAACCAATTATAAGAGAATAAAAACAGCCATTAATTGTATGAAAAATGTTTAAGTGCAAGCTAATAAAAAATATATACAAATGACAGGTGCTGACAAGATAGCTCAATGGGCATGCTTTGCAAGAGTCCTGGACTCTACTCATTCCTATTTCGTTCCCAGGGCACTGCTGGGAGAAACCCTCCAGCACCAAGCTGGGAATAGATACTAAGCACCACCAGGTGTGCCACCAAAACTAAGGAAAAAAGTATATATACGAATAAAATACAGCATCATTTATCACAAGTCAGATTATATAAGAAGATATCTACAGTGTTGCAGAGATATGAAAGTTTTTCCATATAAGTGGTAAAATTTATTATTATCTAAAATTAATATATTTGTTTATTTAAAAAATAGAAGTTGGAGCGATAGTACAGCAGGTAGGGTAATTGCCTGGCTTGTGGCCAATCCAGGTTCAACCTTGGCACCCGTATGGTCTCCCAAGCCTCACCAGGAGTGATCCCTAAATGCAGAGTCAGGAGGAAGCCCTGAGCACAGCTGGATGTGGCCCAAAAGCCGAAGTAAATAAATAGAAGTGGGGGGTTTGAGAGATAATACAGCTGGTGAGGGACTTGCCTTGCACTTAGCCAATCAGACTTTGGCCCCTGGTCTACCATTTCTTGAGCACTACCAGGAGCACTACATTACTGAGCACAGAGCAATGAGTAAGTTCTGAGCATAGCTTGGTAAGGCCAACTCCCACTCTTACCTTAAATAACAACAACAACAACAACAAAATAGAAGTTGTTGTTGTTTTGGGGGACCACACTTAGTGGTCTCAGGGTTGACCTTTGGTTCTGTGCTCAGAGATCACTCCTGAACCTGGGTTGGCCTCATGCAAGGCTAGCACCTTACCCACTGTACTATTTCTCTGGCCCCATTTAGAAGTGGGATCTCTAAGAAAATAACTGGGAAAGAACCCACAGATAGGAGAGCATTTGTTGTAGCATTGCTAAATAATGTGTAATTCATAAGTGCAATGAAACAATTGAGCTCTGGAGTAAAAGTCAGTGAGAGAAAGATTTATGTAATCTACCCAAAATATGTGAATGCAAAGATTTCCCCTAGATTGTAGTGTCTTTTTATTGGAATGTCATTTATATTCCTTTGCACTTTCACCTTAATGGTGCCTCAAATGCAGAAAGTTAGCTGCCTTGGCTTCAGGAAAGCTGAGTAGGGCAAAGAAATTGCCCCTTTCTCTCTCAGATGGATCTCAGATGCCAGACAAATTTGGATCAGACAGAATAACAAGAAAAAAATTTAATATATGGACTCACATAGTCATGAAGACACCAAACTGTCTTTTTTGTTTTGTTTTGTTTTGTTTTTAGACCACACCTGGTGATGCTCAGGGGTTACTCCTGACTCTACATTTAGGAATCACTCCTGACAGTGCTCAGGAGGGGGCGGGAATCATACGGGATCCAGGATTCTCAAATCAAACTTCCAGGGATCAAACTTGGATTGACCTCATGCAAGGCAAATGCCCTGCCCACTGTGGTATTGATCTGATCCCTCCATACATTTCTCAATCCTTGGAATCTTACATTTATTTTTGTTTCCTCGAGTGTGAAGGCAGCCACATTAGTAATTTAATTATCACCCCATAATTCCCAAAAGCAATATTCTGACCGGTGCATGATGACAGAAGACCTTGGGCTTTTCCATCCCACATTTTCATCCCCGTCTTACCTGCTCTCTGAGACTACACACAGGCTATTTTGGAGACTCTCCCAATTTGGGTTTGTCTGATATTTCCTCATGATTACTGCAGTTTACACAATTTTTACCAGTAGTATAAAGGGAATTATTCCATGTTCTTATGCTATCATAAAACTGGTGACTTCAGTTTGGTGTTTGCCGTTTTCTTTTTTCTATTGTTGTTTTTCTCTATAAAATTGTTCCCTTTTTTGGAGTGTGGACAGTACCTAGGGCTTAGTTCTGGCTCTGGGTTTAGGAATTACTCCTGGGGGAATTACTTGGGGGGACCATATGGAGTGTTTGGGATCAAATTTGGGTCGTTGGCCACATGCAAGCCTCTACCGGCTATACTATCACAATGACTCCCATTCTTTGTCCTTTTGCGCTGAATAAATATTTTGTGGGAATTACTTTGACACTTTACAAGTATATAAATGAAATTGAAATTTTTCAAATATATTAATTTGGATGTTAAGCTAATAACATTTCCTCAAGAAACATTTCCTCAAGAAACTTTCCAATTTGCTCATTAATTTCCTTCCTTCCTTCCTTCCTTCCTTCCTTCCATCCATCCTTTCTTCCTTTCTTTGATTTTGGGTCACACCCTGGGGTGCTCAGTGATTACTCCTGACTGAGCTCAGGGATCACTCCTTTTTTTTTTTTTGCTTTTTGGGTCACACCCAGCCATTGTTCAGGGCTTACTTCTGCCTCTGTATTCAGGAATTACTCCTGGCAGTGCTCAGGGAACCATACGGGATGCCAGGAATCGAATAGGGTGTATGTGTGTTGAGGGAGGGGCGGGGGTGATGGTGGATGGCCACTTGCAAAACAAATGCCCTACCCACTGTGCCATCACTCCAGCCTATCTGCAAAATATTTTTGAAAGAGCCATGTTATTATGAATGTCACTACTTCCTTCTTTGCTGAGAAATGTCTGTTGTATGAATCCATTACATTTTGCTTAAGGTGTTTTGCTTGTTCATAGTTTATCTTTGTTTCAGGTTGAGGAATTTTTTTCACCACAACCAACAGTGCTCTGGGCCTTAATCCTGGCTCTGTAAGGATCACTCCTGGTGAAACTTTGGGGACCACATTGGGGACAAGGGATCAAACCTGGGTTGGCTACATACAAAGCAAGCAGTGCCCTACCTGCTGTACTATATCACTCCAGCCTTCGTACTCATTGATTTTCATCAGTTTTGTTTCATGATTTTCTCTTTAATTCAAAAAGTTTACATTATTTTACCATCTTTATTCATTGTTATGCACAGACTGTTTCTGACCTGGCTCCTTCATGCTGAGTTCTTGAATTTTTAAGGTATGGTCAGCAATCTATGAGAACTTCCTCAGTACAAATGGCAGAATATTCCAGGCTTAGCTTGTATTTTCTGCCCTAAACTGAGAATCAGCCCGAGAAGTCAGCATGGGGCTTGTTCTTTTTAAAGGAGAAGGGAAAGGTTCCCTTCCTTTTGTTGATGAGGAAGCTCTTGCTACAGGAATGTGAAAAGTGAGACTAGAAATTACAAGATAGAATGAGTTGGTGCCTCAAACACCACATCATGCACAACTCTCCTCTCCTGGAAAAATAAACGCCTCTTTCTCCAAAATTTGTCGACTGTTTATTTTATAAAGATGAAGCCCTGGAGAAAGATTTAAATAATATGGGCCTGGAAATTAATCTAATGCTGCCTAACATATGCTCCACTATCTGAAGTGAAAGCATAGCAATCGATGTATCTTATATTAATGAGACAGATTATTCAAAGAAATCATTTTTTGACCATTTTCAAAGGCTACTCCTGGCTCACTGCTCAAAATTTGCTGTAAGCAGTGCTCAAAGAGCATGTGGTGCCAGTGATCAAACCCCAGATTCCTGCATGTGGAGCATGCACTTAGCCCATTGAGCTGTCTCTACAGCCAAGAAGCCACTAACCTTCTTTTTTAAAATGAATGAATGATTTTCATCTTTTTTGGGTTTGGGGACCACACCAGTGGTGCTAAGGGCTTATTCCTGGCTTTATGTTCAGGGATCACTGCTGGCAGGGTTCAGGGTGCCAGGGATGAAACTTGGGTTGGTATATACAAGGTAAGTGCCTTACCTATTGTATTCTCTCTTTGGTCCCAGAAACCAATATTCTTTTAAAAAATATTTTATTTTTTTATAAAGTTGTTCATACTAATTCATTACGTTTAATATTCAAACACCAATCCCACCACCATTGCACCTTCCCACCACCATATTTCAATGTATCCATCCCAAATCTCAAAGCAGAATCAAAACAATTAATTTTTTATTGCTTATTATGAATAATAATAATAATAATCCACTAAAAATGGTCCAATAAAGTTTCCTTAGAGAAAAGTGTGTGAAGATTGTTGTATTTCACCCTGGAGCCATTAAGCCCTTGTATAAGAGATTATTAACATGTTTGTTAAACCTCATCAAATGTCGAGTGCTACTGTTGTACATTGGTGGTGTAGAGTATGAAAGGATTTGAGGCTGCATGCTCCAGAAATTCTATAATTTTGAATACAATTATACAGTATATTCACTCATGGCTGAGGCATTAATGAGATTGTATGATGCCAGGGACAGTTTGTGAGTGTGACTGCCAAGCTACTGGTAAGTTAGGGAGGTGGTAGGAGGAGGCCCATTCCCGCTCAGAGCAAGCTTGGAGATCTCAGTCATGGGTCCTGCATACCTGGATTTTTCTGCAGAATCACTCATGGTGAGACTCGTCAGAGCCTGTGGAGAGCGGCAGTGAGCATGATGGCAATTGAGTTCTGGAGGTTTTCAGCTGCCCAGGCTCTGTTGAGGTGGGAAGGAAAACACACCCACCCCCCTCACAAGTTGCCCCAGTTAAGATAGCCTGGTGCAGGGTCTTGGAGGCTTCTCTGAGGCAGAAGGCAATGTTTTTGAAAACTTTCTTTCTATTTTGGGGGGTGGCGTGAGGTTCGGGGGATGTAACACCCAGCAACATTCAAGACTTTCTCCTAGCTCTACAATCAGGAATCACTCCTGGAAGGACTTGGGGAATTATACGGGGTGCTGGGGCTGGAACCCAGGTTAGTCATATGGAAGACAATAGTTCTACCCGGTGTGCTACCACTCCAGCCCCATTAAAACTTTCTAATGAAGTAAAGATCTCTTGAGACAGAGTTTATAGTAATTGCAAACTCACTGCACAAATAAAATTGTATTTAAATAGAGAATTAAGTCCATTATTATAATGAAAGAATGACATTGACATTTATGCTCTGAAAGCTTGCTCATTGGTAAAGAAGATGTATACCTTAAATACAGAAAGGAGAACGAGAGGGATGCATCCTTCCATCCTTCCATCCAGTCAGTTTGGATCCTTGGTACCACATATAGTCCTCTGAATACCACCAGGGGTTACTCCTGAGCATAGAGCCAGGAATAGCTTCTGAGCCATAGCTAAATGTGGCTCCAAAGTTTGTGTGTGTGTGTGTGTGTGTGTATGTGTGTGTGTGTATTATTCCTTGAATTTCTTTGGTTTTAATTTTTGGTTTTCTTTTTGCTTTTCTAATTTGTATTTTTTTAAAAAAATTTTTTTAATGTTACTGAATCATTGTGAGATACAGTTACAAAGCTTTCATGTTTGAAATTCAGCCATATAATAATCGAATACCCATCTTCCACCAGTGCACATTTTCTATCACCAATGTCCCCAGTATCCCCACCCCCATCCCAGTCCTCACCCTGCCTTTATGGCAGACAGTCTCCACCATACTCTCTCTCTACTTTTTGGGCATTACATTTTGCGCAAATTTTCCCACTATTATTCAAGCCTGCCTGTCAGTGGCAGACACTGGATAATTTATTTTCCATTGCTCATTTTGAATATCATGAGAGTTCGCATGGCTTCAGCAGCCACGTGCTTCTGGAATCCTACATTGTAAATGGTTGGGTTCCAGAGACATTTCTGTAGGGTACTAATTCGTTTGGGGATTCAATTGGGTGTCTCTGGACCAGGGCTATTGGTGCGCTAAGCTGGCCCCCAGGCCACGGAGCGGGCAGGGAGCTGGGGAGGGACAGCCCGGCGCCTGTGCCATCATGCTGCATGGTGGTTTAGTCCTGGAAGCTGCATACCTGGGCCTTGCTTGTGGAAGCTCTTGGTTGCTGGGATTCCATCTGAAGTAAAAAGGTAAAGGTAAAGGCCCTCCCGTTGATCATCGATTTGCTCGAGCTGGCCCAGTAACGTCTCCATTGGAGACTTTGTTGTTACTGTGTCTGGCATATCGAATACTCTTGGTAGCTTGCCGGGCTCTCCGAGAGGGGCGGAGGAATCGAACTCGGGTCGGCTATGTTGGCCGCTTGTAAGGCGAACGCCCTACCCGCTGTGCTATTAAGCAGGGGAAAAAAAAGAACTTAAAGTCCTTGAGTTTCTTTTGACTACTTAAAGTCTCTTTTACAGTATAATTAAAATTTCTTAATTGTAGGATAACATTGGTTTGTTCTTCCTCCCTGGCCCCAGGGAGCTTGGGTTTTTTGATTGCTCCCATCACAGTACTCCCATCTCTGTGTTTATCTATAACCTCTCTCTTTGTGTTCTGCTTCACCAACTGGTCAATTACCTTTTGTCTCCTGATCAGACTCTGTTGACTTGTGTATATTGTTTTTCTTTTCTCCTTAATGGGCTGGAGCAATAGCACGGCAGGTAAGGCATTTGCCTTGTACAAGGCTGACCCGGGTTCAATTCTTCCATCCCTCTCAGAGAGCCTGGCAAGCTACTGAGAGTATCCCACCCACATGGCAAAGCCTGACCCATCACCTATTTGATATGCCAAAAACAGTAACAACAAGTCTCACAATGGAGACATTACTGGTGCCCACTTTAGCAAATCAATGAACAAGGGGAGGACAGTGCTACAGTGTTTCTCCTTAGTGGCCTTTGCATAGTTACTTCAGAGCTATTACCTTTTGTATAGACACAGGAAGAGAGTTAAAAAAACACATGTTTTTGTAACCTTGAGTTAATTGACTCCTGATAACATTACCTCCTGGACATCTGTCCTCTCCACTTAAGCCTCAGTTTCCCTCACTTCCTAGATCCTCAAAAGCAGAGTCCCGATGAGGGACTGGATGGATCCAGGGCAAACAGTGAGCTACCCTGGTATTGAAATGGGCCAGGCCAAAGCTCCATAGTATTTAACTATAAATTAAGAGCATGCTCATGGACAGATGCTGTCATGATGCAAAAAATAATAACTAGATTTGGACCTTTCTAGGGTTAGGAAAGATTAATCTGGCCTGAGCTCTGTAGTCTGAGATCTGCAGGGAGATGGCCCCAGGAGAGCCTCCCTACAAGCCTAAAATGTATCTCTTACTGTGTCCATACAGAGTAACAACTATTAGGAAGTAGAATTAAGATGTTAATGAAGTTACTGATCTGAGAAGAGAAACACACCTTAAATGTTGCTTCACCCTGGAGGGCTGCAGGTGGTCAGGAAGGTTTAAATATATTGATTACGCTGTAAGAGAAGGAGGTTAGAAGGGGTGAGAGGTGAAAGAGGTGAAGAAGTGTGGTTAGAAGTGGTTGAGGTTGAGGTGGTGGAACTGGTTGCTGCCGCCAGAGTGGAGAATTTTGGGAGAGACTGGAGAGAGAGCAAGGTGGTGAGATGGAGCACGGAGAGACTTAGCAAAGGGAACAGAAGGAGATGGGAATGAAGGGCAGTGTGAGACTGGAATGGGGAGCTTAGAGACACTGGAACAGGCATGTGGGGAGAATGGAATAAACAACAACTGATCACCAACCAGCCTGGCCATCATTCCTCCTTCTCCACCTAGGGTAACTGTTGTCCCGGGTGGGGAAGTGGCTTGAGAGCACCAAACGCCGGAGGTAAGAGAGAGCCTCCCGAGAGCCATGCAGCCACGCTCATGGGCTTCCACTTAATAAAGAGACTTTAATTGTCTTTTTATTCATTAAAGTATGTAGCTTTTCTTCTGAGGTTTGATATATTTATAAAATTGTAAATTATTTATAATACATGTGTATGGATCCTCTTTTTCTCCTTAAACCTAATCTTAACTTAAAGATAACTAGATTAATCTGATTTTTTTTTCTTTTTGGGTCTCATCCAGCAATTCTCAGGAGTTATTCCTGGCTCTGTGTTCAGGAATTACTCCTGGCAGTGCTATGGCACCATATAGGATGCTGGAGGTTGAACCCAGGTTGACTGTGTGCAACGTAAACGCCCTACTCAGTATACTATCTCTGGCCCAATCTGATAATATTTAACAATATGGTACTCTTTTAGTATATTTTGTTTAAATTGCAAATAGCTTTGGAAATGACTTTCAAATATTTTTCTTGACAATATTATATACATACCCATAGATAATACAAGCCTTAAAGGTAATTTGCCCATTTCCTCAGTCTGTAACAAAATAAAACTCTACTAAGTTGATCTTTTTTGTTTGTATGTTTTTGTTTTGGAGTCACACCTGGAGATGCTCAGGTGTTACTCCTGCTCTGTGGATCACTCCTGGCAGTTCTCAGAAAACCATATGGGGTGGCGGGGATTGAACCCAGGTAGGTCATGTGCAAGGCCAGCTCCCTACCCACTGTACTATTTCTCTAGTCCCCTATCTTTTATATCACTATTTGGTGTTACCATTACCATTAAATACTATTACCATATTTCACTACTAGTTATTATACTAGGCTAGTAAAAATTCTTGGCCTACTTAAAAAAAAAAACAAGGTTATTTAAAAACAAAGCTGTAGGTGTAGGTATATTTGCTGCTGCCAGAATATTCTCCTAAATCTATCAGTGGCTAGATCTAAGGAATATGGGTACACATTCATATATAAGTATAACTATAAGTATAACTATGTTAAAGAGGCAGAATATACCCTGCTAGATATTCCACTTTACTATAAATGATGATTTTAAGCAAAAGGCACTTTAAAAACTGCAGGTTATGTTGGAGGGTATGAGGTGGTGGTGGGTGTGATAACCATGTGCCAGGATCATAAATGTTGACACAAGGAAGGGGAGGAGGGAAGGTAGGAGAGAGGAAGGAAAGAGACACATGTAACAAAGAAACTGGCCATGCAGGAAAGGGGCTTGGACTTATCCCTGACCTCCTGCAAACAGAGCTGTCCTTTTCTGTGAAAGATTCTCTTGCTACCATCCAGAACGAAGCATCCCCATCCCCAGGGGTGGTGAGCATAGGCAGAGGACATTCTGTCCAGGCAGACATAGTGAATCTAACTCTTCTTTTGGGTCACATCCAGCGATGCTCAGGGCTACTCTTGGCTCTGCACTCGGAAATTGTCCTGGTGGTTCTCAGGGAACCACATGAGATGCCAAGGATGGAACCTGGGTCAGCTGGGTCAGTCAAGTGCAAGGTAAACACCCTACCTACCTGTTGTAGGATCACTCTGGCCCCATCTTTTTTTTTTAATTATTTGCTTTTCCTGGCACCAGAGTGATCTGGTAGGGCATTTGCCTTGCACAAGGCCAATCCGGGTTTGATCCCCGGTATCCCATATGGCCCCCTGAGCTCACCAAGAGTGATCCCTGAGCACAGAGCCAAGAGTAAGATGTGGCCCCCAAACAAAACAAAAAAGTAGTACCAGAGATCAAATCCAGGACCTCACACATGCACAGCAAGTGCTCTATCATTGTATTATACACCCATCTTTGTATACTTTTGTCCTGCCAATCTGTCCCACACTGATTCAATTCTCAGGTCCAGCTGAGACCAGAGAGGTTAAAGTCAAGCTTTTACCTCCTGTGCATATTAAAGCAAATACAGACACATGCATGCTTATGTATCTTTCTAGAAGCCTCTCCATGTTGACATCCACAAGCACAGAGACAGCCTTCCAACCCACCACCACAGAGTTCATTCCACTTGTCTCTGTGTAACTGAGGAAGGCATTTTATTTTTAATTGTTTATCTGCTCTATCTGCCTGTATGTACCCAATGACTTCTTGGGGCCCTGACATGTAGAACAGGTCTCTTCCTGTGCTCAAGCCCTTTTAGGGAACTCTCTGGACACTACACGAGGCAGGATCTTCCTTATAGCATTCTTCTCCTTCTCCCCTTTCACCCCCCTTCTCCTCCCCCTCTTCCTCCCTTCCTTCTTCTTTTCCACCCCTTCTCCTCTCCCCTCCTTCCTCCCTTCTCTCCTTCCTCCTTGTACATCCCCCTCCTCCTCCTCCTTCTCCTCTCCAAAAATGCCTGTTTGAGTAAGAGCTCAGGCTTCTCCAGAAAGAGTGGAAATAAGCAAAGAACATAGAGACAAGCAAGAGAGATTCATGTTTAAGAGAGATCCTAGCTTGAAGAGCAAGACTTGTTTTCTGTTTGTTTGGAGCCACACTTGGCAATACTGATCAGAGGATACTGCTGACTCTGCACTCAGGTTTGATTCCTGGTGATTCTTCGTGATTCCTATGGGATGCCAGGGATTGAACCCGTCTTGGCTTGTGTGCAAGGCAAGCACCCTACCCACTGTACTATTTCTCCAGCCCTCTGCTTCTTTTCTAAGCTTCTTTTTTGATGTTTGTTTGTTTCTTTGTTTTTAAGCCATACTCAGCTGCTCTTGGGGGCTACTCCTGGACTGGTGATCCTTACACTCAGCAGAGCTTAAGGGAGCACATGGTACCAGGGATCAAACCCAGACCCCCTGCTTGCAAAGCACTTGCTACATTCATTGAGTTCTTCTTCTAATACCTTTAGTCCAATTTTTCAACTCTTTTTTTGTTTCAGTTTTCTAAATTTTTTGATGGCCTAACTCTTTGGGTTTTGAGACTCATCCAATAGTGCTTAGGGATCACTCCTGGAATTGTGCTCAGGGATCATTCCTGGCAGGCTCAGAGGGCTATATAAATTACCTGAGATTGGATCCACGTCAGCTACATGCAAGGCAAGCACCCTACCTAGGTGGTACAATAATTCTGGCCCCATGGCCAAACTTCTTTCATGAAGAAACTTCTTTCACACACTTTAGCTCCCAGCAAGAGAGTGCTCGCTCTGATACCCTACACAATATGTCTCCATCCAGGGATCCCCCCACACTCTCTGACCTGCCCTGCGTCCCAGCTGCTTCCTCCATCTCATGCACAGTCACTTACACTGTGGATCCCACTTAATGACTGTGGAAATATTGGGAAAAGGAAAATGGAAAGAGGAGTTCTGTTTTGATTGATTACCTTCTCAGAAACCTCTCCTGCCCACAGCTTTCATTACTTGCAGCCAGAAAAATTGTAAATATTAAACTAAGCTTGGAGATATCCCTTGTCTCCACATTAAGCCTGGCTTCTCTTTCAGAAGTTATGTGATGGATCCCCACTCCTGATCTCACAATCCACAAAATGACTGACTGCTCCATAGTGCTCTATAAATCTGATTTCACAGAAGTCACACACACACACACACACACACACACATTTTTGTTTTGTTTGCTTTTGTTTGGGGGCCACAGCCAGCAATGCTCAGGGGTTACTGGTTACTTCGACTCTACTCAGAAATTACTCCTGGTGGTGCTGGGGGACAATATGGGGTGCCAGGGATCAAACCCAGGTTGACCGTGTGCAAGGCAAATAAATGCCTTACCTGCTGTACTATCTCTTTCTCTCTAGTGATATTTCCTTATATCTAATCTACCCATCTGACTTCTGCATTCTATTTTCCTCTGTATTCTTAGGGAATCTACATTAAGAATTTGTCTTTCATTTCAAACTCTGGAGTACCATTCTTTATTTTTTCCCCTTTATTTTATTTTATTTTATTTTACAGTTGTAGATTTACAATTTTTTGTGCTTTGGTTTCAATTATACAATGATCAGATACCCATCCCTCCACCAGTGCCCATTTTCCACCACCATGGATAATATCCCTCCCACCCCCATCCCCCCATCCCCCCTGTCTCTGTGGCAGGGCAATCCCCTGTGTTCTCTCTCTCCTTTTGGGTGTTGTGGTCTGCAAAAGAGGCGTTGAGTGGCAAACATGTTCAGTCCATAGTCTACTTTCGACATGCATCTCCCCTCCTGGGAGGATCCTCCAAACACCCTTTATTTGGTGCTCCCTTCTCTATCTGAACTGCCCTTTCCTCTAGGATACCCGGCTGGCCTCTAAGTTATGGAGTAATCCTCCTGGTGCTGATCTCAGCTATTCTTGGGTATTAATCTCATACTTTGTTACTTTATATCCCCCAGATGAATGCAATCTTTCTATGTCTATCCCTCTCTTTCTGACTCATTTCACTTAGCATGATACTTTCCATATTGTACCACTTGTATGTAAATTTCATGACTTCATCTTTTCTAACAGCTACATAGTACTCCATTGTGTAGATGTACCAAAGTTTCTTTAACCAATCATCTGTTCTTGGGCATTCAGGTTTCTTCCAGTTTCTGGCTATTGTAAAGAGTGCTGCAATGAACAAACAAGTGCAGATGTCACTTCGACTATACATTTTTGCCTCTCTGGGATATATTCCCAGGAGTGGTATTGCTGGGTCAAATGGGAGCTCAATTTCTAATTTTTTGAGAATCGTCCATACTGTTTTCAGAAGGGCTGAACCAGTGGACATTCCCACCAACAGTGAAGGAGTGTCCCTTTCTCACCACATCCACACCAGCATCGGTTGCTTTTGTTCTTTTGAATGTGGGCCAGTCTCTGAGGTGTGAGATGGAGTACCATTCTTTTTAAAATATTAATTATAAAATCCTAGAGGGAGGATGTAGCTCTGTAGCAGAACACTTGCCTTGCATGTGTGAGACCCTGGGCTCATCCCCAGAACCAAGGAAAGATAGAAAGAAGGAAGAAAAAAGGAGTGCAAGAGAGAGAGAGCACAACAGGGAGGGGCACTTGTCTTTCAGGCTGCCAACTCTGGTTCTTCAATTCCCAGCACCCCATATGGTCTTCTGAGCACATGAGCACCTGGAGCACCTTGAGCACCACAGGGTATGGCCCAAAAGACAATAAACAACAACAAAAGAATAATAAGAAAGAATAAGATTCTAGAGGGTTTAACTTTTATTTGATTTGTTTTTTTGTTGTTTTGTTTTTCGCCACATCCAGAGGTGCTCAGGACTTACTCCTGTCTCTGTGCTCATGGATCACTCCTGGTGGTGCTTAGGAACCAGATGTGGTGTCTGGGAATAGAACCGAGGTCAGCCACGTGCAAGGCAAATGCCTGATCTGCTGTACTGTCTCTATATCCCAAGGCATTTAACTTTTCTGTTTGTTTTTGTTGCACACCCCAAAGTGCTCAGGGCTTACTCCTGACTGGACTCAGGGATCACTGCTGGCAGGGCTCAGGGATCCTATGTGGAGCCTGAATTGAGCCTGGGTCAGGTGAGGGCAAGAGCGCCTTACCCTTTGTAGCGTCTCTCCAGCCTGGGCATCTATATGAGCACAGGTGGTTCTCAGAGCTTACTCCTGGCTCTACGTTCAGGGATCACTCCTGCTCTGGGGACCATATAGGGTGCCGAGGATTGAATCCAGGTTGGCTGTGTGCAATGCAAGAACTCTGTTGGCTGTACTGTCTCTTTGGCTTGACCACGTTGTTGCAATGAATGTAGATTTGCGGTTTTGTTTGAATCTATGTTTTTGTGTTTGGATAGATACATAAGAATGAAATTCATCATGATCACTGGTGGAGAGATGGGTACTCGATCACTGTACTGTATGTATGAAACATAATCACAAAAATTTGTAAATTTTTTTTTTCTTTTTGGGTCACTCCTGCGATGCTCAGGGATTACTCCTGGCTCTGCACTCAGGAATTATCCCTGGCGGTGCTCAGGGGACCATATGGGATGCTGGGATTCAAACCCCGGTTGGCTGTGTGCAAGGCAAACGCCCTACCTGCTGTGCTATCGCTCCAGCCCCATCCCCAGGAAAAAAATTTTTTAAAAATTTTTAAAAATTTTTTTAAATAAAATAAAATTTAATTAAGAAATAAAAAATAAAAAAGAATGGAATTCATATAGTTCTGTTTTAGTTTTGTCGAGGGGCCACCATCCTGTATAGTGGTTAGGTGCACATCTGGCTTTGTGCTAGGGGTGTCAATATCAGTAGTGCTCAAGGAAATCGTGCAGTGCTGGAGATTAAACACTCACCAGTGAGACTGGCCACTTTCCTCCATGGACCTATTGCCCATCTCACCTTCTTTTGGTGGAGTGTCTGTTCAGCTATTTTCCCCATTTTTTTGGATGGGTTATTTTTTTTTCCTTGTTAAGTTTTGTGAGAATTTTTGGGTTTTGTACCACACCCAGTGGTGCTTGGGGGTTGCTCCTGGCTTGGTACTGAGGGGATTCTTCCCAGTGGCCTTGGGGGAATTGTGCCGTGTTAGGTGTTGAACCAGGAGCTCCAATGCACATTGTCCAGGCTTTTTGAACTACCTCCCTGGATTCCTAATATATTATTTTAATTTTATTTTTTTGGCTTTTGAGTCACACCCCGCAAAGCTCTGCTACTTCTGCTTCATTGCATGAGGGGGTTGCTCCTGACGATGTCTGGGGCGCTATCAGGCGCCAGGAGTAGGCAAAGCCAGTGCTCTACCCTTTCAGCTATCTCCTTGGCCCTTGTTTCTTTTATTTTAGTTGCAAGCAAATAGGTAGGGTCCCTGGTAAAGTATACTTTGGGGAAATAATTAAAATGAAATTGCCTTGGGACTAGAGCAGCAATAGTGCAGGTAGGGTGTCTGCTTGCTTGTGGTGAATCTGGTTTCAATCCCCAGCATCCCAGATGGTCTCCCAAGCCTGCCAGGAGTGATCACTGAATGCAGAGCCAGGAGCTGTAGCCCAAAAATGAGAGAGAGAGAGAGAGAGAGAGAGAGAGAGAGAGAGAGAGAGAGAGAGAGAGAGAGAGTCTAGCCCTGAAGTAGCCCACAGGCATCAAACCACATCCCTTTGAAATACAAACCTGAGGCCCCACCCAGAGAAGGGTGGACCCCTCAGAAAAGGAGAAATTGCAGAAGAATCTATGAGATTGTGAAGATACCACCAACAATGCAAAGGATGAGAGTGTGAGAAGATCATCAACAGTACCAAAGCTTTCCTGTGACAATGTCCGGATTAACTTCTATGTATGCAAAACTCTAGTGGGAAAAAAAAACATTGTACAGAATTTCCTTCCAACAGCCTTTGGGACTTCCTCAGGGGGGATTAAGCCTGGACATCCTGCAATCAAAGCATATACCCCAGCCTCCCCCCTACTCCCCACAGCCATTGAGTTACCAGTCCCCCTCTAGTAACAGATTCTTTTTTTTTTTTTTTCAGTAGTAACAGATTCTTTAGCTATGTGGAACTTTTTAGTTTGATGTAATTTTGTTTATTTTTTCTTTGGTTTTTTGGACAGATGGAGTCAAATCTCTGACTATAATACTAGGATAGTATCAGTGTTTTTGGTATTTTTTTTCAACCTGTATTTTCTCCATGTAATTTTATGGGTTTGGGTCTTGAAGTTCAAGTCTTTAACCCAGGTGGAGTGACTTTTGTGCAGGAAGGTGTGAGATAGGTCCAGCTGTATTCATTAGTGACTATCACCTTTCTCAGCACCATTTCCTCCAGAGAGTTTCCTTTATGCTCTTGGCTTTTGTGTTGTGAACAAACTGCCCTTATGTGTTGAATATATGGACGTTAAAATTCTAGATTCACAATTCTACTTTATTGATCTGTGTATTAGGTTAATGCTATATTGGTTTTTTTTTTTCTTTTCTTTCTTTTTTTTTTCTGTAGAGGGCAGGGTTACTGAAGTGTTGGCCACAGTTGATGGTGGATGCTTCTGGCTCTGTACTCAAGGATCACTTCTGGAAATGCTCAGGAAATCACATGCTGCAAGGCCAGGGATTGAATTTGAATCAACTGTGTGCAAGACAAACACCCTATATTCTGTACTATCTTAGCCTTCTTAAAATAAAAACCTTTTTTTAAAAAAATTTTTGGGTCACATCTGATAGTGATCAGGACTGATTCCTGGTTTTGTGCTTAGGGATCACTCCTGGTGGGCTCAGGTACCATATGAGAATACTGGGAATCAAACCATGGTTGACCAGGACAAGGCTGCCACCTTACTGGCTGCTCAGTGATCACTCCTGAATCATTCTTGGTGGGCTCAGGGGACCATATGGGATGCTGGGTATTGAACCAATACAGCATCCTGCTGCTGTATTATCTCTCTGTCCTCCCATGTATTGATTAAATAATAGAACATCCACTGTGGTATGTATGTAGTTTTATTATACCCACTACTACTATACCAAACGATGCAGAGGAGTTTGTCTTGTCCAAGGACACACAGGTAAGGACACATAGGAATAAATGATAGTACTGGGATACAAACCCAAATAGTCTGGTTCACACTTTTTTTTTTTTGGAGGCATACCCAATGGTGCTCAGGGCTTCCTCGAGAGGGCCCATTCCTGGCTCTGTGCTCAGGAATCACTCCTGGCAGGGATCAGGAGACCAGGTCCTTTTTTTGGAGGGGTGGGGGCATGATTATTTTTTATTTGGGGACCACACCTTATTTACAGTGCTCAGTGGCTACTCCCAGAGCAGTGCCCAGTGGGTAGCTCCTGGCTTACTCCTGGATAAGTGCTCAGGGCTTAAGGAAGCCTGTGGGAATACTTCTTCTAGGGAAGAAGCCTGAGCCAGCTGAGTGCAAGGCAAATGCCCTAGCCATCCCGCTCAGGATCTACCTCCCTGCCCTCAGAGTAGTGCTTTTTGGAGAGTGACAAGTTGATTTGGGGTGATATTGTGACTGTGAAAGCAGATTTATTTAGGAGGTCATGGGTTTCTTGAGTATTGCAACAAAAATTTTCAGACAAAGCTTCAGATATTGGCCCAAGCGATAATACAGTGGGTAGGATGCTTGCCTTGCTTTCGACTCAGCTGGATTCAATCCCTGGCATCCCAGACGGTTGTCCAGACTGCCAGAAGTAGTCCCTGAATACAGAGCCAGGAGTAAGTCCTGATTAGTCCTGGATTTGGCCCAAATGGAAAAAGCAAACAAACAAAAAACACACAAAAAACCAACTTCAGGTGCTTATGAAGTCCATTTATTGTCCAGTTTAAGTAAAGGGTTTTAGGTCCCTCTCAATGCCCAGGATACTCTTTGTTGGTAAATAATGCCACTCATCCTGTTCCTGGTCCAGACTGCAACATTATAGCCCTGTCCCCATGTTCACAACGGCCTACTCTGGTTCCTGTGCCGTTCTCTCTGCAGTGTTTATGTTCCTGGTCTGGATTCTGCAGCTGAACGCTGTCACTTGTGTCCTCTTTCTAGGCCTTACTACTCTAGAATCTGTGACCGGGCCTCTTTAGGGCCATAACGCAGTAGCTCTTTGTCCCTTTAGCTTTCTTATTTCTCTGGCAATGGCCATGAGCATGTGGGTGTGAATCTCTGCTATCTTGACATCTGCTAACACAGGTGACAGGGCAAAGAGATCCTGCCTTCTGTTAGGGTCAGAGGGATACAACATGCCAGGGACTTCCTTTTAGGACTATTTCCCACCTCCAGCCACCATTATCTGTTTTGACTACATACATTTGCAGCAAGATTTCAAATGACCAATTCGGGCTGGAGAGATAGTACAGTGGGCAGGGTGCTTGCCTTGCATGCAGTCAACCTGGGTTTGATCCCTGGCACCCCATGTGGTTTGATCCCTGGCACCCCATGAGTCCTGCCAGGAGTAATTACTCAGCACAGAACCAGGAGTAATTCCTGAGCAATACTGGATGTGACCCCAAAAACAACCCAAAAAACCCCAAAGTAAACAAAACGACCAATTAAAGTGTGTAATAATAATGTGACCAATTAGATTAATTAGCCAATTAATTTAACTAGCCAATTAAATTAACCAAAATAAATTAAATGACTAATTAGAATTTAAAAGAATTTTAATGCAACTAAGTAAATAGTAGCACCATTGTTTGAGCTAGAGAATGCAGATGAGGAAGTTTGGGGCAGACTATGGTAAATGTATGGGGCAGAATATGCTAAATTTGGGTGCCTTTGAGGTAGTTGTGGAGACATTAGTTGGATGATTAGTTTGGGTTTCCAAGGACAGACCTGGGCTGAAGTTATGAACTGGGAGTTAATGTTTGTTTGCTGTTTTGAATTTTGAACCACACTCCGTGGTGCTCAGGTCTTCCTCCTGAATCTTCACTCAGGAATCACTCCTGGTGCTTGGGGGACTGTATGGGAGGCTAGAGACTGAACCTGGGGTGACCACATGCAAAGCAAATACCCTACCTGTTGTACTATTGCTCTGGCCTCTGAAATGGGAGTTACTGTATAGATGACAAATTAAGTTGTGGCATGTATGAACAGACCAAGGAAAGAAAATTGATTGAGAAGGGGATCTAGCATTGTTATTTGAGAAATTGTAAAGTTGAACAACTTGGATCTCAGGCAAGGATTGACTGAGAGGGCTAGGCTTACTCAAATAACACACATTCCCTCGGAAAGTTCATCTTTACACCTCTCCCACCTAGGCTGACTCTCGAGAGATGTCCTTTGAATGCTTGAATGTTCTCATTAATATGAGAGCCTGGTGTACTGGAAGCTGGGGGCTGTATCAGCCTGACCCCTGGGGGCTGGAGTCAGAGCATCTGAGGTCAGTTTGTCAGGCGCTCAGGCAGATGTGAGTCTTTGCACAGGAAGGCTGGGGTAAAAGTTCCTATTTGGCAATACTTCACAGGTGCTTGCACAAGTTACTGCTGGGAGACATAATGTCTGTGCAACTCCATCGCATGGATTGTGCCTGTTTTCTCCTGAATTTCATTCCATGTACCTTTTCCCTTTGTTGTTTCTCATATTTCACACTTCATTGCAAAAACCATAAATATAATTTTTCTAGGGGTTGGAAGGATAGTACAGAGGGGTGGGTGCTTGCTTTGCATGTGGTGGCTGATCAGGGTTCAATTCCTGGCATCCTGAATGGTCCCTGAGCACCATCAGGAGTAATTTCTGAGCAAACTGCCTGGAATAACCTCTGAGCTCTGATCACATCTGGGTGTGCCCCCTCCCCCCCAAAAAAAAGTTTTTCTGTACTTTTTTTTAAGTGAAAGAAGACAGGATTTTGTTTTTGTTTTTGTACCACACCTGGCAATGCTAAGGGCTTACTCCAAGCTCTGCACTCAGGAATTGCTCCTGGTGGAGCCTATAGGATGCTGGGGATTGAACCAGTACCCTATTCACTGTACTATTGCTCCATCCTGAAGCAAGATAGTTTTTATTAAATGAAGCTTGCTTAGAAAGGTGTGAGGGAAGAGAAAGAGGGGAAATGAATGTGTTTAAGAGAAAACATGGTCTTCTCCAGAATGGAAAAAGCAAGCAAAGATACAGAGAGACAAGCAAGTGAGATCCATGTTCAAGGAAAACACGGATTTGAAGAGCAAGCCAAGTTTTTCTGTACTTCTGAGTTGGGGGCCCCCAGAACAATCTCACAATTTCTCTTGTGTGTATGTATATATATATATGTGTGTGTGTATACATATATACACATATATGTATATATACACACATATAGGATACTATATAAGATATATAAAAGATGCATATCTTTCATATATGTGTGTATATGTATGTGTGTACATATATATGTGTATATATGTGTGTATATATACGTGAGTATGTATATAAGATATATATCTTATATATCTTATATATATCTTATATATATCTTATAACATATATGTGTGTATGTGTATATATATGTATGTGAACCAAGGTTGATCACCTGCAAAGCAAGCACCTTAACCCTTAGATTATCTCTCTGGCCCTGTATCTTAAGAGATAGTCTAAGGGTTAAGGTGCTTGCTTTGCAGGTGATCAACCTTGGTTCAGTCCCCAGAACTATATATGGTCCCCTAAGCACTGAGCTAGGAGTGATCCCTGAGAAGCAAGGTCTTGGAGTATGCGAGGCAAGCATCTTACCCACTAAATTACCTCTTTGGTCCAGAAGCAACCCTTTTCAAAGTTATCAATGACTACCACGTTTTAAAACCCAAAGGATGGGGGCTGGAGTGATAGCACAGCGGGTAAGATGTTTGCCTTGCACGCAGCCAACCCGGGTTCGATTCCCAGCATCCCATATGGTCCCCTGAGCACCGCCAGGAGTGATTCCTGAGTGCAAAGCTAGGAGTAACTCCTGTACATCGCCGGGTGTGACTCAAAAAGCCAAAATAAATAAATAAATAAAATAAAACCTGAAGGATGTTTTCCTTAAGGTTGGACCTACCGTTAACAGATAACGAAATGAAGCAAGTTAAAGAAGTTATCCAGATCACACAGCTTGTAGGTGGTTTCAAACCAGGTATCCCCAGAGTCCATCAACCCTGAGCGACAGTCTCAGCAGACTGCACTCCTCACCTTCTAGATGTCTGGGTGCCCACTGCAGTGCAGGAATGTTGTGTCTGTTTCAGCGACTTCAAATAGTTCATGATTGTTTTATTCCATTGCCTTCTCAGAGCACACAGTAAACTGTGTGGGCAAGGACCGGTCATTTTCACTCTGTAAAATTATATAGTGTCCAAAACAACGCTTTTATACTGTTTGGATAAAGCCAAGCAGCAGAAGCCATGCAGCAGCAGACATCAAAAGGTAAAAAAAAAAATCATAGGGGGCAAAACTTTGCTTGGAAATTCAGCTCATTAACTTACTGTTTTGAAGTAAATTTGGAGAAGTCTTATTTTGCTTACCTATCTATACTCCACTCTTTTTACTATCTGCATAGATATCACCCTATGATTGATTTTGATTTTGACCAATCAAAAATTATTTCTTAACTGAAATATTATTGTATAAGCAATCTACCTGGCCTTCCTTCTTCCACTGCTTCCCAACATAATTTTCTACTCTGAAAAGTGGGGCTGGAGAGATAGCATAGCGGGGAGGGTGTTTTCCTTGCACTCAGCCAACTCAGGTTTGATTCCCAGCATTTCATATGGCCCTGAGCACTGCCAGGAGTAATTCTTGAGCATCTCCAGATATGGCTAAAAATAAAACAAAATGGAAAGTAGCTACAGTGGGTTTTTTTTTTTTTGGTTGTTGTTGTTGGGCTGAAGCGATAGCACAGCAGTAGGGCCTTTGCCTTGCAAGCAGCCAACCTGGCAGAGCTGAGTTCGATTCCTCTGCCCCTCTCGGAGAGCCTGGCAAGCTACCGAGAGTATTTCTCCCGCATGGCAAAGCCTACCCATGACATATTCAATATGCCAAACACAGTAACAACAAGTCACACAATGGAGACGTTACTGGGCCTGCTCGAGCAAATCGATGACCATAGGAGGACAGTGCTACAGTTGTTGTTGGGTCATGCCCAGTGGTATTAGGCCTTACTCCTGGCTCTGTGCTCAGAGGTCACTTCTGGAAGAGATGGGGAACCATATGCAATACTGAGGATTGAATCTGGGTCAGCCACGTGCAAGACAAGCACTTTACCTAGTATACTATCTCTTCAGCATCATCTACAGAGATTTATGTCTTTTGAGTGTGTTGAAAACTTATTTAAGACTTCCTATGTTACTCAGCAACTTAAAACTGGGGTTATCAGTGTGAGTATTCCAGTGTAGGAAATTTTCTTTTGGCCACACCATGCAATGTTCAGGGGTTACTCCTGCCTCTGCACTCAAGGGATCACTCCTAGTAGGCTCAGGTGACCATATGGGATGCCTGGATTCAAACCCAGGTAGGCTGTGACAAGGCAAGCACCCTACCGGCTAGACTATAGCTCTAGCCCCTAGGAAAAATTTCTGAGGGATACATAAGTACACAAGTAAAACAAACTTTTGGGGACTGTAGTGGTAGTACAGTGGTTTGGGCGCTTGTCCCCTGAGCACCACCAGGAGTAATTCCTTAGTGCAGAGTCTGCTAGTAAACTCTGCGCATCACAGAGTATGATCCCCAAAACAAAACAAGTAAATAAAAGTTGAGGTTTTTTCTTTTAAAATAACAAGCTTTTTTTTTTGGTGGGGATAAGGTGGAGAGGTGGGATGGGGTGTGTGTGTTGGGGTGGGGGGGAGTTTGAGTCACACCTAGTGGTGTTCAGGGATTACTCCTGGCTCTGTGTTCAGGGGTCACTCCTGGTGGGATGAGAGGACCATATGGGGTGTTGAGGATTGACACCAGGGTTGCTGTGAGCAAGGTAAATACCCTGCCTGCTGTACTCTCTTTCCCAGTCTCTAAAGCAAGTATAGGTTGGCACGTATATAAAGGAAGTATAGGTTGGCTGTAGCACTGCATTGTCCTCCCACTGTTCATCGATTTGCTTGAGCGGGCACCAGTAATGTCTCCATTGTGAGACTTGTTGTTACTATTTTGGGCATATTGAATACGTTACAGGGAGCTTGTCAGACTCTGCCAAGTATAGGTTAATGGGAATTAAATACATATAGTATGTATATAAAATAATATACTATATAATTATCACTGTCACTGTCATTCCCTTGATCATTGAATTACTCGAGCGGGCACCCGTAATGTCTCTATTCCTCCCAGCCCTAAGATTTTAGCAGCCTCTTCTTACTCGTCTTTTCCCAATGTTTGGAGGCTCTTTCAGGGTCAGGGAAATAAGACCTGCTGTTGTTACTGTATTTGGCATATCGAATTTGCCACAGGGAGCTTGCCAGGCTCTGCCCGTGAGGGTGGGATACTCTTGGTAGCTTTCTGGGGCTCTCTGAGAGGCATATATTTATGTCTTTGATAGGCACTGGCACTTGAATACTAGCTGCCAACAGAAGGGCCTGCTTTGAGTAGGAGGATCTGCAGAGCAAGAGCCTGGGGCTCAGATCTTCAGGGGCTGGGACTGCCAGTGTGGGAGGTGGGTTTGTCTTCTGAGAGGAGTGTGACTATGAGGGGGTGCTTAGTATATTATATATACTACTATGTATAATTATATAATTACATAGTAGTATGGTATATAGTAGTATATAGTAGTATAACTATCAAACACAGTAACAAGTCTCACACTGGAGACGTTACTGGGCCCGCTCAAGCAAATCAATGAGCAACGGAGGACAGTGACAGTGACAGTGACAGGTACATATAAGGAAAAGCTATATATTGCTACATATAATTGTAACACACATGCATATATACACATATATGCATATATATATGGTTTTAGGGCCACACACAGCAGTGCTCAGGGCTTCTGGCTCTGAGCTCAGGAATCACTACTGGAAGGGCTCAGGGTTCCATATGGGATCTGAGGATTGAACTGGAGTTGGCCACATGCAAGTCAGCTGCCCTACTCACTATACTATTGCTCTGGTCCACACATGGATTTGTTTGTCTGTTTTAGGACAATACCTAGTCATACTCAGGTGTTGCTCCTTGCTCCTTGCTCTGTGCTCAAGAATAACTCCTAGCAAGGTGTTCGGGAGATCACATGGGATCCTGGGGATTGAACCCTGGTTAGCTATGTGCAAGGAAAGTGCCCTGCTTGCTGTACTATCTCCAGTCCAGGGGTCTCTCTCAATCTGCAATGGCGTAGAAGTTCCAAGATCCTTCAGTGGGTTCCTTCAACAATGGGTAGCACAGAACAACTGTATTATGTATATTTGCATTTTTCTACATATATGCAAAAGTATCAATAATAAAAATTATTTTAATTGGTCATAGTAAGATATTACCAATGATAATCAAATGGAACAATTATACTCTAATGCAGAATAAATTGACATGTTAGAATAGCTATGCTGTAATGGTCATTCTTGCTCTCTCAGAATATCTGGTTGTGACTTGCTCATGTTCTCCCCTGAATGTGTATGTCACTTGTCTATCATTTGGTTTGCTTATTTCCACACTGAAGAAGCTTATGTTCTGTCTTAAACATATTATTTCCCCACTTTTTCTCCTCTTACATCTGACTAAGCAAGTTTTGTTCAATAAATATTATCCTGTTTCTAGAGCTGGAGCGATAGCACAGTGGGGAGGGCATTCACCTTGCACGTGGCTGACCTGCGTTTGATCCCCAGCATTCCATATGGTCCCTCAAGCGCTGCCAGGAGTGATCCCTGAGTGTAGAAACAGGAGCAAATCCTCAGAATCACCAGTTGTAACCACAAAAAACAAACAAACAAACAACAAAAACTACCTTGTTTCACTTTTAAAAATTCAAAATATCTCATATAATATTGCCGAGCCTTAGTTGACCATGGGGAACTCAAACCATGAATAAAGGGGTGCCACATTGCAAACTATCAGCAGTTACTCCTTGTAACTATTTACACTCAGTGAAAATTTTCAACTCATTATGTCTAGAGGGAGAAAACAGGTTTTTAAAGTTATTTTTTAAGGGCACAAAAACTGAAAACAAAACAAAACAACCGAAAACCTGAAGACTATTTCTGTATAGGCATGTTGCTTGTCCCTAGCCCCTCATCACCTGAAGTCTCCTTTGGACACACAAAAGAATCTCGGAACCAAACAGCTCCCGGCAGAGATGCCTCCTGGCACAAAGTCCGGACTTTGTGCCAGGCTGATTTCTTTCTTTCTTTCTTTCTTTCTTTCTTTCTTTCTTTCTTTCCTTTCTTTCTTTCTTTCTTTCTTTCTTTCTTTCTTTTCTTTCTATATAGGAGTACTGCTATTTATTCAGCCACTGATTAGCTGATTGATTGGGCATGAACTCCACCTTACTTTTTTAAAAAATTTTTATAATTTTATTTATTGAATCACCGTGATAACAGTTACAAAGCTTTCAAGTTTGTCTCGGTCATACAGTGAAACACCCATACCTTCAACAGCCCATTCTCCACCACCAAAAACCCCAGTATACCCCCTTCCCACACCCTCCCACTACCTGTGGGGCAGATGATTTCCACATTTCTCTCTACTTTGATTACATTCAATATTTTGACACCAGACCCACCATTATTATTTGGGATTTTACCCCAACACTCAGATCTGCCGAAAAGGCAACAGTAGACAATTTATTTTCTATTGCTGGTTATAAATAATATATGATGTTGTGTGGCTGCAGTAGTGGCCATGCAATTTTGAAATTCTGAAATTTTAACAATTAAATCTGGAGGGATTTCTGCCAAAACCTGCTGACTTCTGATTTGTCCCTGAGTCTCTGGGATCATGGCCGTTAAGCAGCTTGATCAGGAGCCAGAGAGGCCATTCATGGGCGGCAATTCGGGGTCTTGTTGGGACGGGGAGGAAAGGGCCAGCTCCACCCCCATCTCGTGAGGCCAGGCGTGTCTCATCACTGAGGGCCCAAACCTGACTGCCCAATGGTCTCTGGAGTATGGCGGCCACCGAGCCTCCTAGGGGGAGCAGGTGGAAGGACAACACCCTTTCCCCCGCTGGAGCAGCCCAGAGACAGTAATCTACTGCAGGATCTGGACGCATTTCTGCCAAAAGCCACTGGGCTCTGAGACTTGTTCCTGAGTCTCTGGGATCATGGCCATTAAGCAACTTGATCAGGAGCCAGAGAGGCAATTTGTGCGCGATGACTCGGGGTCTCTTTGGGGTGGGGAGGAAAGGATCAGCTCCACCCCCATCCCTTGAGGGCCCAAACCTGACTGTCCAGTGCACTCTGGAGGATGTGTGCCAGGCCAATTTCACCTAGGTGCCTCAGAAGGGAGCAGATTTCGACCCTCCACTTGGTCCCTAGGAATCCTGGCGGCTTCCATCTTCCAGAACCCAATGAAAAGCCAAGATACTTGGGATTAGTGCCAGCAAACTCCAGATTTCATGGGGGAAGAGGATGGGTCAGCCCTTTTCATCTCCCTGCCCTCATAGGACCCTGGATGTCACGCTCACAAGCAGCCTCAGGGAACTATTTAAGCTCATTAATGGCCATGATCCAGAAACATACAAAAGATTCTCGGAACTGAACAGCTGGCTGTAGTTCACTGTAGCGATTTCTCCAGACCCTGTAGCACTGTGGTCCTGTTGTTCATCAGGACATCAGTTTGCCTGAGTGGGCACCAGTAACGTCTCACAACAAATAGTAAGATTTGTTACTGTTTTTGGCATATCGAGTACATCATGGGTAGCTTGCCAGGCTCTGCTGTGCGGGTGGGATACTCTCAGTAGCTTGCTGAGCTCGCCGAGATGGGCAGAGGAATTGAACCCGGGTCGGCCACGTGCAAGGCAAACGCCCTACCTGTTGTGCTATCGCTCCGCCCCTCCAGACCCCAATTATCTAAAATTTTAGATCTCTAGGGAGCAATTGGGCTATGTTTTGTTATTCATAGTAGGCACTTAATCACTTAATCCCCATTATTCATCAATTTATTCGAGTGGGTGCCAGTAACGTCTCCATTCATCTCGGTTGCGTGCTAGCGTAGCCCAATGGTATCTGTTCGTTCTAGGAACATGCAGAGCCTCAAACCGATCATTCAGGGTCTTGACGAAGAAGTCTGACCATCTTGTAGGTGGGCATCCACGTGATCTTCTGATGTCCCGTGGAATCCAATCAGTAATGGCTCTAGTCCAGCGGTTGTCTGTAAACCTCATTACATGTCCAGCCCATCTGATTTTTGATGTCTTGGCAAATGAGACAGCGTCCCTGATTCTTGAGCGTTTGACGAAGATCAGAACTCCGGATTCTATCTCTCATTTGAGTGAATCGTGATATTCCAAGCATAGTTCTTTCGATTCCTCTTTGAGAGACCCGAATAGCGTTCTCATCCCGTTTTCGTAGGGTCCAGGTCTCTGAGGCATATGTTAATGCAGGAAGAACAGTGGAATCAAAGAGATGTGCTCGTAGCTGGAGGTTCTTTGTCCTTTTAGTTATTTCTTCAATGCTCTTGAAGGCATTCCAAGCTGCTCTCTTCCTCCTGCGCAACTCAGGTGCCAGGTCATTCATCATGTTGATTTCTCGACCTAGGTATATATAACTGTTGCATTCGGAGATGGTGGTTCCGTTGAGAGCGAATGGAGCGTCAGGAACAAGGCTGTTTCTCATAAACATTGTCTTCGTAAGATTCAGCTGTAGTCCGACCTTTCCACATTCATGGTCAAAGTCGTTCAGCATTTGTGCTGCTTGGCTGATGTTTGGTGTTATTAGAACGATGTCATCAGCAAAGCGGAGGTGGTGTAGTTGCCGACCATCTATCTTCACTCCCATGCTTTCCCATTCCAGTCGTCGCATGATGTTCATAGTAGGCAATACAAATAAATTATCTCACATCTGTCTGTTTGGCAGGTTTGAGTGGTGGTGGGAAATTCAAAATAACGGTGGTGGGAAGGTGTGATGGTGGTGGGATGGAAGGTGTGATGGTGGTGGAAATACTGAATGTAATCCATTATTGTGAACAACTATGAAAATTGAAAAAAAACCACACCATTAAAAAAAAGGTTCCTTTGATTGTTATCTTACTTTCTCTTTTTCTTTGCCTGGTTCAAGCCATTCCAGATTGGCCAACTCCTTACCCTTCTTCTAAGAAGCTAAGCATTCCTACCTGCCTCAGGCCTTTTGTACTAATTGCTTCTTCCTCTGCCAGAGCTACAGGCTGACTGACCTATCTGTGGAGGCTTTATTAATCATCTCTCATCTCTTCTACTCTACTTCCTCCCTTCTTCTTCATAGCTCTTTCTTCACTGCTTTCTGTCATACATTTGACAAGCTTCAATTAGACTGTAGCACTGGAGTACTGGCCTCTCGTTGTTCATCGATTTGCTCGCGTTGACACCAGTAACGTCTCCATTGTGAGACTTGTTACTGTTTTTGGCATACCAAATACTCCACGTGGAGCTTGCCAGGGTCTGCCGTGTGGGTGGGATAACTCTAGGTAGATTGCCAGGCTCTCCAGGAGGGACGGAGGAATATCAAACCCAGGTTGGCCGCATGCAAGGCAAAGACCCTACCAGCTGTGCTATTAGACTGTAATTTCTTGAAAGTGAAAACCCCTTTTGTTCCATGCTGTATTGTCTCAAAAACATCACCTGACTTTCCATTTGTTTAGAGGTTTTTTGGGGGCTGGGGAGGTAGTACAGGGCCAGGATGCTTGCCTCGCAAGCTGCCATTGGACTACTCGGGTGCACGGCATATCACTGCCAGACAGGAGACCCCAGAACACAGAAACAGGAGTAAGATCTGAACACAGTCTTGTGGCCCAAGAGCCCCCCCCCCCCACCCCTACAGATCCCCTGCTCCAAAGGTTGCTTAAGGCATGCCTGGCATCTAGCCCAGGACTCCCTAGTGTAACACAAGTGGGGAGTCCATGTTCTTGAACTAATGAAGGGAAATGGTTCTTTGGCTTATTTTAAGGTCTAGACCAGCTCTAAGAATAGCTTCTTGGGAACAATGACAGGAGAGAAATGTATGAACCAGTTTTCTGTTTTTGTGCCACACCCTGTAGTAGTCAGGGTTTACTCCTGGCTCGATGACTGGGTGGGTTATCAAAATGGGTCAGCCACAGGCAAGGCACTGTAGCACCATCTTCCCGTTGTTAATTAATTTGCTCGAGCGGGCACCAGTAAGGTCTCCATTGTCAGACTTGTTACTGTTTTTGGCATATCGAATATGTCATGGGTACCTTGCCATGCTCCACTGTGCGGGCAGGATACTCTGGTAGCTGAGGTGGAGGACTCGAACTGGGTCAGGCCCATGCAAGGCAAATGCCCTACTCTCTATGCTATCGCTCTGGCCCAGGGCAAGGCAAGTCCCTATAAATAAACTTTTCTGATTTTTTTGGGGGGCCACACCCGACAATTCTCAGGTGCTACTCCTGGCTCTGTGCTCAGGAATTACTCCTGGTGAGCTGGAGGGATCATTTGGGATACTGGAGACGGAATAAGGTAGGCAGCATACAAAGCAAGGGCTCTATTAGCTGTTCTATTGCTCTGCCCCAATCTTTTTTTTTTTTTTCATTATTAGTGAAACACCATGAGGTACAGTTGTAGACTTACAAATTTTTGTGCTTGGATTTCAGTTATACAATGATCGAGTAGCCATCCCTCCATCAGTGCCCATTCTTCACCACAAATGATCCCAGTATTCCCCCCCCCCCCACCATTCCCTTTTGTTCTCTCTCTCCTTTTGGGTGCTGTGGTTTGCAAAAGAGGTATTGAGTGCTCTGCCTCAATCTTAAATCAGCTGTTCTGCTACCAATACTCCCGGGACCCCCTTCCAACCCCAGCTGCAGACTTAGTACAGCAGGTGGTGCACTGACCTTGCATGAGGCAGGCCTGCTTGTCTGCCTGGCATAAGCTCTGATCCCCACCAGGCGTGATGTGGCCCCTCCAAACAGCCAGCCAACCAACCAAACCAAAACCAAAACAGTAAAAACCAAATCCACCAACCCCCCCAAACAAGCCAAAATTAAAACAAGAGAGCACAAAAAACCATTTGGCTTCTTTTTCTTATTTATTTTTGGATCACACGCGGCTCTTGCACTCAGGAATTACGCCTGCTGGTGCTGGGGGTACACACACGTGAGGCTAGAACTCGGGTTGGCCGCATGCAAGGAATCCTCCCTACAGCACTATGCGCCTGCCCTTTTCTTTCTTCAAATACAAACCACCTCGACGGTTTGCATTACTTACATTACTAAGGGCAATGTGACCCGGCGTGAGCCGCCAGGACGCAGAGCAGCAGGGGCTGGGAGTGTTCAGGACTTAGTACTGGCTCGACAGGCAGCCTCCACTCTGGCATAACACCCGGACGGGCAGAGGCAGCTTTTCTGCACCATCAGCCTTCTCCCCACTTCCTGGTTCGGGACTCAGGGTGTGGCTTCATCGGTTCTGCTTCGAAAAGCTCCCCAGGGACTGGAGTTCTGGTCCTTGGCGAATCCGGTCCGCCCACCACCCCAGAGGTGAGCAGCAGCTGAGCGGCGCCTCTGAACCCCCGCCGCGCTCTTCTCCTAACGGCCTCCTAATTTCGCAGCGTGGGGCTCGAGCGCGCAGAGGAAGAGTCAGCAGGGACCGCGAGGTCCGCACCTAGGAGTCCCCGCGGGGCAGCCGCAGGTTTCCGCCGCGACGGCGCCGCCCGGTGACGCGCAGCTCTGGCTTTAAAAGCTCACACGGCGCGGCGCCGGCGCGCACGCGCGCCCCGCCCCGCCGCTGCGCACGCGCCCCGAGTTCCCGCCGCCCTCCGGGTCCGGCGCTGCGTGCGCGCCCCCGCGTGCGCGCGCGCTCCTGCCGTCCTGCTCGCGCTGGGCGCCGCTCGTGCTGCGGCGCGGCGGGCTGGGGGCGGCGGCGGCGGCGGCGGCGGGCGCGGGGCGGTCCGGCGGGTTCAAAGAGGAAACATGGCGGAAAACAAAGGCGGCGGCGAGGCCGAGAGCGGCGGCGGGGGCGGCGGCGGCGCGCCGGGCGCGGCCGGGGCGGCCGGGCCGGCGGCGCAGGAGGCGGAGCCGCCTCTGGCCGCCGCGCGGGCGGAGGAGGAGGAGGAGGAAGGCGGCCGGGCTGACGCCGAGGGCGGCGGGGCGGCCGCGGCCTCCTCGGGCCCGGCCGCCGCTGCCCCCGCGGTGCCCGGCGCGCCCGCGCCGCCCGCTCCCGCGCCCGCCCCGCCGCCCGCCCCGGCCCCGGCCGCGCCGCCCGCGCCGCCCGCGGGGGCCCCCGCGCCGCCCGCGCCGCCCGCGTCGCTGCTGGACACCTGCGCCGTGTGTCAGCAGAGCCTGCAGAGCCGGCGCGAGGCCGAGCCCAAGCTGCTGCCCTGCCTGCACTCCTTCTGCCTGCGCTGCCTGCCCGAGCCCGAGCGCCAGCTCAGCGTGCCCATCCCGGGGGGCAGCAACGGCGACATCCAGCAGGGTGAGCGCGCGGGCCCGGGGGGCGGGCGGCGGGGAGGGGCAGCTCGGGGGCTGGGAGGGCTTGGAGGCGGCGGGGGGCGGCGAAGCAGGCCTGCAGCGCCGGGGTCCGCCGCGGTCGGGGCGACTTCGGAGTTCGCTGTACGGTAAGGAGCCCCTATTGTTCTGGGCAGTGTGCTGGGAATGAATGAACTGGGGGCTGCGCACTGCCCTGCGCGAGGGGCACCGATGCAGAGGTGGTGCTCGGGGCCCCCGGGGAGAGGGCCCAAAGTGCCGGGGAGCAGGCTTCTCGCGGGGGAGACGCTCACGCCGGCCTGGGAAAGTGTTGGAGGGCACTCGGGGGCCTCGCGGGTCCCCGGAGCCAAGGGGGTGTGTGTGTGCTGAAGGTGCTGGGTTGAATTAATGGGGCTGGCTAATTACAGTGCCTTCAACCCCTTTTCTGGAACCTTTGGGACCAGGTGTGTTTTGGATTTTAGAGTAGTTTGGAAATTCTCGCTCTTTCTTGGGAACGTCTCTTACATAACACTCCAGCAGGTTCTGGGTTAATTTATTGTCAAGCACCTGAGTGTTTTGTGCAGTGAGACAGAAATACCAATGCTCGTGGGATACACAGCAGCCTCACATGGGTACAGGGCTCGAGTTGCGAATTCATAATAGAAAATTTCAGCGCTTTTACGTATTGGACCGTGACTGTGGAACTTTTTGTACTGAAGGGTCTGGGAACTCATCTGGTTGAATGGATTTTGCTCAGTGGAGACTAAAGGAGAGTTCCTGGATATAAAAGGACTTTATATCAAGAGGCTTAAAGGATCACATTGGTAATCCAGAACGATCACTTGGGATATCCTGTATGAGAAAGGAAGGCAAGATTGAGGGTAGGACCACATAGAATCTTGGTGATGGGGGTGAGAAATGTTTGGGGCAATCAGGGAAGGACTGAGAACTAGTATTAAAGAGCAGAACATTTGGGTGTCTGGTCTACCCCTCCTTATGGTTTGGACAGATTGATATTTGGTTACCCTCTTTTCTCATTGTGGAACAAGGATAAAATCCCACACATTGGAACCCGGAATGTGGTTCATCTCACTCTTGCATTGCATTGTGTCAGATCCTGAGTTTGATTCCTGGCACTGTGATAGACAAATTACTCACATAATAAGTAATTGTGAGACAGAAGTGTGTGAAGTGACTAGTTCTTGGTAGTTATTAAGGAAATGACAAACCAATTTTGGGGCCAGAGCGATAGCACAGTGAGTAGGGTGCTTGCGTTGCATGCAGCCGACAGGGGTTCAATCTCTGACACCCCAGATGGTCTCCCAAGTCCCACCAGGAGGGATCCCTGAGTACCACTGGGTGTGACCTAAAAACAAAGTAAAAGGAATGCAACCAATTTAGTAAGTGTTGCAGTTGTATTAGTAGGAACAAGTAAGAAAGTAACCAAGGACATGGAATGGGGATGGCTGAGCTTGGTGTGAATGAGACAGAGTTGCCCATGCTGAATTCTCGGCTTCCTGTTTGTTGGTTGCCACCTTATTCATGCACTCAAAACAGGTTTGTGTGTATGTGTAGGGTTGATGATGCTTTTAGTTTGGATTTGTTTTTGTTTTTTGGCTCACAGCTGGAGATGCTTAGGGGTTACTCCTGGCTCTGCACCCAGGGATGATCACTCCTGGTGGTGCTCTGGGAACTCTATGGCATCAAACCAGGGTCTGTGCATGCAAAGCAAGTGCCTTAGCCGATGTACTCTCTCTTTAGCCCCTAGTTCGGAATATTTGGAACTTGTATTATTGAGATACGGAGATGGGGATGTTAAGAGCGATGCAGAAGATACTGGTAATGGTGGTATATAGGGTGAATAATAGGCATATAACTGCTTAGGTCTCTTGGGCATAGTAACATATGGGATTTAGTGTTCTTGTGGAAAACCTGAATTAGGTGAGAGAGATAGAGGGAACACCAGGTAAAAACTTTTTGACAACAAAAACTGGCACACATCCAAAAGAAAAACACTCAGTGTTGGTGTAGATGAAGGGAGAAAGGGCTCTCCTTTATTGTCGGTGAGAATGCCGACTGGTCCAGCCTTCTTGGAAAACTATATGGACGTTTCTCAAAACACTAGAAATTGAGCTCCCATTTGACCCAGCAATACCACTTCTGGGAATATATCCTGGGGGCTCCAAAACACATAGCAGAAACGCCATCTACGTTCATTGCAGCACCATGGTCAGAACCTGGAAAGAACCTCAGTGCCCAAGAACAGACGAATGTGTAAAGAAACGGTGGCACGTCTATACCATGGAATACTATGCAACTGTTAGGAAAAATAAAGTCATGAAATTTGCTTATAAATGGAGGGACATGGAGAGTAGCTTAGTGAAATGAGTCAAAAAGAGAGGGACAGATACAGAATGACTGAATTCATTTGTGGCATATAAAAAATATGGAAGACTAATATCCATGACTAGGGATAAAAGGTTAGAAGGACTGGTCAGTGGTTGAATCTAACCACAAGTGTGTGGGGGCTGAGGGTAGATAAGATAGAGAAGAGACTGGTATGACAATAATAGCTGGGAATGATCACGCTGGACAAGAACTGAGTGTTAAAAGTAGGTAGAGGAATATTTTTGATAACCTTTCAGTGTCAGTATTGGAAATGACAGTGCTGAAAAAGGGGGTTGGAAAGAGAGGGAGGGGAGAGAGTGGAGGAGGGGAGAGAAGAGAAGCGCCTGCCATAGAGGCAGGTGGGGAGTAGGGGATGATGGGAGGGAACCTGGGGACACTGGTACTGGGAAATATATACTGGTGGAGGGCTGGGTATTGGAATACTGTATGATTGAAATCCAATCATGAGCGACTTTGATAGGGTCAATCACAACGATTTAATAAAGTTTTAAAAAGAACTGTGTTTGATGTGTCTGAGTGCCTGAGCTTAAGAAAATTGGCTCACAGATACGTAGGAGAAGATAGTAAATTTCCTTATCCCAGCCTTTGTTGAAGAAATAAGTAGATGGGACAGCATACTGGCAACCTTAAGGTAATGCTTTATTTTTGACTAGTATCTAAAATCAAGACTTTTTGTTTATTTATTTTTTGGGTTTTGATCCACACCTGGTGGCGCTTAAGACTTAATCCTGGCTCTGTGCTGAGGACTCACCCCTGGCAAGGCTTGAGGAACCATATGGGGTGCCGGGGATAGAACCTGATGATGTGCGAGGCAACCGCCCTCCCCGCAGCCCTCTTTCCAGCTCCAAAGCCACTATGTTTTTAGCCAGGGAATCTAGATTTAGATTTTTAGTTACCGTGAGTTACAGAATTATTCATGACTGAGTTTCAGTAGTGAGCACAGTGTTCAAGCGCCTATCTCTTCCCCAGTGTCCATTTTCCTCCCTTTGCCAGTGTCTCCTGTTTCTCTCCCCCACCCCACTTGTTTTTTTTCCTTTTTTCTTTTAGGCACTGTGTTTTGCAGCACGGTCACTGATAGGGTGTCATGCATATCATTTGACCTCCTTTCAGCACCCAGTTCTTGTCCAGGGTGACCACTTCCCTCCATCATTGTTATATTATCCCCCTCCCCCACTGTCACAAGCTTTCTATTCAGGACCAGTTCTGCCCTTCATTTGTATTGTCTTTGGGCATTAGTTATTTCCCTACTATGTTTTCTTTTATCCCATATATGAGAGAGATCGTCCTGTGTCTGCCCCTCTCCCTCTGACTCATCTCGCTAAGCATGTTACTCACCAGATCTGTCATTCATAGGCAAATTTCAAGACTTCATCTTTTCTAATGGCAGCATAATATTCCATTGTGTTTTTGTATCCTCGCATCTTTCAGTCATCTGTTCCTGGGCACTCAGATAGTTTCCTAGTTCTGGTTACTCTGAATAATGCTGCAGTGGATATAGGAGTGCAGAGGCCTTTCTTGCGCTGCTGGTCTGTGGTTCTCCAGACCTACTATTAACTTTGGTATGTATCCATTGCTTTACTCTTTAATTAATTTTTTGTTTTTTGGTGCCACACCCAGCGACGCTCAAGACTTACTCCTGGCTCTGTGCTTAGGGGATGACTCCTGGCGGGGCTTAGAGGACCACATGGGGTTCTGGGAATCAAACTGTGTTGAAGGTAGGTGTCTTTCCCACTGTATCATCTCTTTGGCCCTGTTCCTGAAACATTGAGCTGGGGTCTGGGAATAGAGCTCAGTGCTTACCTTGCAAGTATTTGACTTGATTGACATCAGTCTCTGGCATTGCACACAAAAAATAAGCAAGCCAGGGCTTGAGAGATAGTACAGTGGGTAAGGCAAGTAAGCGTATGTGGCTGTTCAATCCATGCCCAATCTCTGCCGCTGCCAGTAGTGATCCCTGAGCAGTTAAAAGTAATTCCTTGACATTTTTGGGTGTGTCCCTACCCTTTCGAATCTTCAACACCTCCCCACCCCGAAAGTAGTAAGTGTGCCGTTCTGGATGGAATTTTGGATTTGGAGTCAAGGGACATTTTTCTGCCACTTGTTTTCTCTAAAGTAGGTTCATGAACTGTGTCTGTTCTTCTGTTTACCTCTAAAAAATAGCTGATAATCCTTCACTTGTATCTCATCGAGTCACACAGAAATGATTGTGAAAATAAACTGAAATGCAAGGTATTAAACAACCTGTGAGTCCCGTCTGTGGTTTGGGGAATTCGATGTTATTTAATTTACCATCCTAAGAAGTTCTTAAATGGTAACATGAGCACATACCCTGCCTTCTAATTGGCTTTTTGTTGTTTCCTTTCTCTAGCACACAAGTTCCTTGCTCTTTGGGTTGTTTTCTCTCGGTCAGAGATCTCCAAACTTACTGGTCTGCTGTCCCTGTTTCAGGAAAACAAACAAACACCAATCAGTGCCCTCTGGAAATCTGCATTTTTAGCAAACAAAGGAGAGTGTCCCCAAGAGCCCCCAATGAGACTGCCTCCCCACCCACATGGTTCCAGTCACCCCATGGCAGCACCACCCACTGCAGAAACCTGCCCTGGAGATTTTCTGGAGTGGCATCTGCATCACCTGAGGTCTTCTTAGGAGTGCAGGTTTCTGAAGAGCTTTTGGAACAGGTTTTCCAGGTGATCTGATCCACACTTTGGTGCAAGGCCACCACGGCTCCTGAGTGAGGGGCTTCAAGTGTTGCTTTCTTAGAAAGGTGTTCTCTGGCATTAAAAAAAAATCTCTCTTTAAAGAGCAATTTCAAGTTTATAGTAAGATGAAAGGGAAGATATGGAGAATTCCTGTATTCTGTTCCCCGTGCTCCTCAGTACAGCACTCCGTGATCATTAAACCTCCCCAGAATACAAAAAAACTGCCTTTTTACAATTACAGATCACCCAAAGTTCATAGTTTATCACTGTACTATATAGAGTAGTATAACTGTCTAGAAATCCTCTTGACTTACTGTGTGTGTGTGTGTGTGTGTATTTTGGTTTTGGGTCACATCAGCGATGCTCAGGGCTAACTTTAGGCTCTGCACTCAGGAATCACGTCTGGTGATGCTTGGGCGACCATATGGGATGCCTGGAGTCAAATCTGATTTGCCTGCGTGCAGCTTCTTACCCACAGTACATGTTGATTTCTTCTTTGAAAGTTGTTCACCGCCGGCCCCCCCCCCCCCCCCTTTTGGGGGGTTATACCCAGTGATGCTCAGGAGTTACTCCTGGCTCATGCACTCAGGAATTACTCCTGGTGGTGCTCGGGGTAACTATAGGGATGTTGGGAATCAAGCCTGGGTTGGCCGCTTGCAAGGCAAACGTCTTACCTGCTGTGCCTCCAGCCCCTGAAAGTAGTTCTTCAGGTCACTGTTCGACAGATTACCATTTTGTCATAGCAGAGTGAAAATATCAATTGCTTGTTTGGTTTACTTGTCTCATATTTTCCATTAGAGTATTGTAGAGTGACTTCAATAAATGCCTTTTTGAATGAATAATGATCTGGAGAGTCTTTTAAAGTGGGTATTCCATTTGATATCGAGGTGACTCCAGGTGTTTATCTGATTTATTTTTTGATTTTTTGGGCCATACACTGCAGTTCTCAGGGGTTACTCTTGGCTCTGCACTCAGGAATTAATTCTGGCAGTGCTTTGGGAACTGTAGGTGATATTGGGGATTGAACCCTACCTAGTAAGGTGCCTGCAAGGCAGGTGCCCTACTTGCTGTACTAGCCCCAGATGTCTCTATTTAAGCAATGCCTTTTATGATTTGCTCTCTGGTACCTACCATGTTTTGAAACTTTTTTTCTTTTTTTTGCTTTTTGGGTCACACCCAGTGATGCACAGGTGTTACTCCTGGCTCTCCACTCAGGAATTAGCTCTGGCGGTGCTCAGGGGACCATATGGGATGCTGGGAATTGAAACCAGGTTGGCCGCGTGCAAGGCAAACGCCCTAACCGCTGTGCTATTGCTCCAGCCTCCAACACATGGATTTAACATGAGGAGAAAGGTTTCATCTGTGTGTTGGAGTGTTTAGAAATTCTGGACTAACTAGGTAATACTTTTTGAAACGCTAATGGGTCTTATTTTTATTTATTTTTGGAAACTACACCTGGCTGTCTCAGGGGCTACTCCCAGGCTTGAGAGACCACACAGTTCCTTGCAGAGATTGAACCCAGGACTCGAATTGGTCACCAGCATGCAAAGCATGTGCTTCAGCCTTTTGAACTATCTTTTTAACTCCTCAAGTGTGTGTGTGTGTGTGTGTGTGTGTGTGTGTACATAGATATATATAAAATTAAATACATTTTTTGGACCCCTCCCTTTTTTTTTTTTTTTTGAGAGGTGGGGGTAGGGGTCAGCCAGTGATGCTCTTAGGTTACTACTGGCTCTGCATTCAGAATTATTCTCAGCAGTGTTCAGGGGACCATATGAAATGCCAGAAATTGAACCCAGGTTGGCTGTGTGCAGGGCAAATGTCGTACCTGTTATACTGTTGCTCTGCCTCTCCATTAGTTAATATTTAAAAAGTGCTTTGTTGTTGTTGTTGGGGTTTTTTCCCCCTCAGTGCAGGTTGAGCCAGGACTAGTTCTTAGTAGCGAGTATCTATGAAACTATAACATACAATAAAATACAAATTTGTCTGCACACACACTAGAGTAGACAATAAGAAATGCAAATTTGCACACACACATACCCCAGAAGAACAAAAAAGGGACCAAGAACACAACCTGTGCTCAGAGGTATAGCACTTGCTTTGCATATGTGAGGCCCTGGGTTTGATCCCTGCCCCAGCAGAAACAAAAAACACATTTGTATGGAATCACCCAAGTAAATTTAGATGAGCATTTTTGTTTGTTTTTTACCATACCAGGCAGTGCTCTTGACTTCTGGCTCTGCGCTCAGGGATCACTCCTGGTTGGCTCATGGGACCGAATGGGGTGCTAGTGATTGAACCTGGTCTGTTTTGTGCAAGGATAGCATCCTAATTGCTGCAGTCTCTCTGGCCCCATCAGATCCAATCTTGATGAGACTTTTGTAGGAGAAGGCATTGGAAGCAGCTTAGTGATAAGGAAGACTTGATGAAGTGTGACTCGTGTTAAGGCTGTGCTACTAAATCACCTGTATAACCTCAGACATCCACGCCTCTTCAGATTTGCTACAGTACTACAGGTGGTGTTCCGTCCTGTAGAATTCTGATTTTACTAATTTTAAGCTATCTTAATATGTGTGTAAGCTTATTATTATTGTTCGTGGAAAAATCCACATGGTAAAACGTTTGTTTCTGAATCTTGAATTGTGGAAAGGCTGAGCTAAAAAGGCCTAGGAGAAGTTGGAGGGGTGGTGTATACGGTTACCATCCCCTCTCAGTGCTCTGCCTGTCTCACACCAAGGAAACGCTTTGGGTATCTTCTCTTTTAACTCTTGGGAAATTCTTCCTATTGGAGAGCATGTGCCTTGAATGGAAGTTTGCTAGTTTTATGCATAGTGTATTTGAGGATTTTTTTTCTTGTTTTTGTTCCTCATTTTTAATGCCTGTCTTTGACAGAAGAGAGTTTGAGGGTCTTTCTTCTCCCTCCCTCCCTCCCTCCCTCCCTCCCTCCCTCCCTCCCTCCTTCCTTCCTTCCTTCCTTCCTTCCTTCCTTCCTTCCTTTCATGTTTAGGGCTTGCTCCTGGCTCTGTATTTAGGGAAGTGAGTTGGGACCATATGCCATGCTGGGGATTAAATTTGGGTTTACTCAAATACAACTTCAAGGTAAGCACACTATCCACTGTACTCTCTCTCCAGGACTCAGCTTTCAGTTTTTTGTTTTGTTTCGTTTTGGGGCTATACCTGGCAATGCTCAGGAGTTACTCCTGGCTCAACACTCAGGAATCACTCCTAATGGTGCTTAGATGACCATTTGGGATGCTGGGGATCGAATTCAGGTCGGCCACCTGCAAGGCAAGCACCTTATTCGTTGTACTATCTCTTTAGCCACCCAACTTTGAGTTTTTGACAACAGTGATCTGTTGTCAGTCGCTAAAGCAGACCTATTTATTGCAGGGAGGGGGGTGATGCAGTTGTTTTGCTGGTGAGGGCAGTGCTCCCAAGCAGTGCTAAGAGGGCAAGTGGCTCTGCAGACCTAGTGGTTCAGTGGGGTCAGTACTCCTGGTAATGTGGGGATCCCAGGAGGGCCACACCTTGTCATGCTCTTGGGACTGCATGGAACTCAGCATGGAAAGTGTGTTACTAGCTATCTCACTGATAATGAAGTATTTTTTAAGTACTTATTTATTGTGTCACACCTGGCAGTGCTCAGAGATGACCCTTGGCTCTACACTCAGGAATTCCTCCAGGTGGTGCTCGTGAACCATATGAGGTGCCAGGGATTGAGCCTGGGTCGGTCGTGTGTGCAAGATAAACTCTACCCTGCCTGTGTTGTACTGTTATACTGTCTCTCCTGCCCCAAACCAGTAAAAAAAAAAAAAGAAATCAATTTCTAGCATTGTGATTAGTTATGCAAATATATTTCAGGGGTCAGACTACTTGAATCTACCCTATATTACTTGAATGGTTGTGGATAAATTTATGTCCGTCAATTGAAAATAATGATAACTATTTCATAATGCTGTTATGAGAATTAAATGAGTTAATTGCAAAGTGCTTCATATAGCCTGGCATATGGCAAATTCTCAGTGAACTGTAGTGCTTATATTGTCTTTTATTTGTTCCCCTAGTGTCTTGGTAACTTTCTCCCAGTTCGTGGAAGAAACATAAATTTTTGATGTTCTAGGCTTTTATGACATCTGTGGTGTATGCAGCATGTCTTTCAAAGTAATTTGCATGCCAAACCTCTCCAGCTACCTAAGCAGATTTTTACTTATTTATTCATTTTTTGGCCATATCTGCAGTGGTTGTGAGCTACGTCTGTTTTCGTTCAGGGATCACTTCAGGAGGTACTAGGGGATATGTGGTGCTGGTGGTTGAATGGGCTCAGCCATACTCCCACCCCTCCTGCCAGCTCTCTGGCCTGTGCTACCTAAAATTTATGTCAGACTTGTAAATTAGAGTGATGTAAAACTTGTAAACTAAGTCTTAAGTCTTTGCAAGATCTTTTTATCTGTACACTAAAACTTGTAGGCTACTCCAGCTGCTTTTTCTCATATGTACTTCTATTTTTGCACCCTTATAATAGTGATTCTCAAGGTTGGTCCTTGGAATATGGGGTTTTGGGGGGACAATCATCTGTGACGCCCTTTTCGGCACTGGCAAATTGAAAGCTGTTATTGTAGTAACAGTGATTCATTATTTGCTTTATTCACTGTTTTGACTTTTATATTAATGATGCAAAAGCAATGATGGATAAAACTTGGAATGCTTAAGACAATGCTTCCAAACTGCTGAAAGTTACTTCTTTACCAGCACACACTTAGAATGAAACCCAAAATGCGAGTAGATGATAGCTCAGACAGTAGAGCATAGGCCTAGCACATGTGAAGCCTTGGATTAGGGCCTTGCTTCTAGCACCACTGGATAATGCCTGAGCACTGATCTCACACACTATTAACAGCAAAAAAGAAATGCTAGCTTCAGTTGTCATTGATGAAACATCATATAATTATTTTACTAAATCTTGATCCTTAGTATTCTACATAATGAAATAGGAAGTATGCATAAATTGCTTTAGACCGAAGGGCAAGAAGAAAAGTACTTGTGCAGTTTGAATTCTAGGCCAAATCAGCTGCTCTTAAATATTTTTAATTTTGGGGGGGCTACACTTGTCTGTGTTTGTGGTTACTTCTGACTCTGTGCTAAGAGAATCATTCATTATGGGTTCAGAGAACCATGTGGGATGCTGGGGTTTGAACCCAAGTCAGCTCTATGCAAGACAAACGTCCTCCCTACTGTACAATTGCTCTGGCCCAACTGCTTTATTTTAATATGGGAAATAATTTTGCTGCTGAAAGAATAATTGACAAGCTGTGTTTTCAGTCTTAGGTGTTTGGCAGCCATTTTCTCAGAAGTGAATGAATTGAGCCTGTCATATAAGAAAAACTGACACACTGCACATGAGAGAGAAATTGAGCTTTTACATGTATATTAGAATTTTATGAAGTTTGTATTTGTTGATATGAACTTGATAAGCTACTCAGTATTTAAAGGTTCTTTGATGAGATTGGTAATGATATTAGTAGTTTTTAATGTGTAAAGAAATGTCAATAATTGAAAGATTTAATTATGGTGCAATATTTTTCAAATGACCAATGCATGATGTTATAACACCATGTGTCAGAAAAAGATTGACAGTGCAAAACAGATTGATAGATCTTAGTTGATGTAAGGGAATAGTAAGTCATTAATATGGTGTGAACTTCCATATTATAGTTGGCATTCAAGGAATATTCTTACATTTTGTTATTACATCAAGAATAACCACACATTACTCTCTAAAGGCTATTGAATCACTCCCAACTTTTTATTTTTTTTTAATTTTATTTTTAGAAAGTTGTTCACAATAATTGATTACATTCAATATTTCAACACCAATCCCACAACCATTACACCTTCCCACCACCATTATTTCAAGTTTTCCTAACACCACTCAAGTCTGCCCCACAGGCAGATGCTAAATAATTTATTTCGTATTGCTTGTTATTTATTATTTGTATTGGGCTGGAGTAATAGCATAGCGGGTAGGATATTTGCCTTGCATGCAGCCGACCTGGGTTCGATTCCTCTGTCCCCCTTCAGAGAGCCCGGCAAGCTACCGAGAGTATCCCGCCCGCAAGGCAGAGAGCCTGGCAGGCTCCCCGTGCCGTATTCTATATGCCAAAAGCAGTAACAACAAGTCTCACAATGGAGACGTTACTGGTGCCCGCTTGAGCAAATCGATGAACAATGGGAGTACGGTGCTACAGTGCTTGTTATGAGTATTATGAGAGTCGCGTGACTACGAAAATGGCTGTGTGCTCCTGTAATTCTAAAATTTTAAATAATTGGAGTCTGGAGGCATCCCTGAAGTGAGCTGCTGGGTTCTGAGATGCATTTGTGAGTCTCTGGATCATGGCCATTAACGCGCTTAAATGGCGTTGGAGGCAGTTTGTGGGCGTGCCTGCCAGGGCGGGAGATTGCGGGAGGAGCCTCTTCTGGACTCCATGAAGCCGGGGCTTCTCGGTCACTGGTCCCGCGTACCTGGGTCTTACAGCGGATTCATTGTCATATGTGGGGGGCTTGGGAGAGCCTGTGAAGATAGGCCATGAGTGTGGCAGTGATTGGGTTCATTTGGAGGCAGGCGGAGGGACTCCCAACTTTTCTTAAATACATAGCTGTATGAGGCTAGGTTTTCAATGTAGTTTTCAGTCAGCTTAATACAGCAGGTTAATTGCGGAAGCATATGTTCACCATTCTATCAAACCAGATAGTAACGAGAATTTAGAAAGGCTTTATTTTATTTTTTAATTGAGAATTATAGCTAACATAAACGGTAGACTACACATCTAATCTGTGTGAGACCTTGAGTAAGATTCCAGTATCATATTTCCCTCCCAGCCCTCCTCCCAGCAATACCTGAGCAGAGAGCCATGAGAGGTGGCTCCTCTTTCCCTCTCTCTTGCACACTTGTGTGCGCTCTCTCTCGCTCTCTCACTCTCTTTAATAATGTAGGAATACTGTTATTTGTTCAGCCATTGATTATCTCACTTTTTTTAAGTGAAGCAGGATCAGTTTTATTGGATGAAACTTTAGAAATATATGAGAGAGAAAGACTATGTATTCATTTTGTAGAACTTGGGCTTTCTCCAGAGTGAAAAAAATCAGACATAGAGTTAAGCAAGTGAGATATGTGCACAAGCTTTATTTTTAAAAAGTACAAGTGTGACGTGGACTGGGATTGGTGGGGAAAGGTACCTTCAGTTACTGCTGCTGGAAATGTTGACTGGTCCAACCTTTGGGAAAACAGTATGACTGTTGCTCAAAAAAAAAATACTAGGGATTCAGCTTCCTTAAGACCCAGCAATTCCACTCCTGGGAATATACCTGCTGGGCCCAGAAGCATAATGCGGAAAAGACCTCTTTTGTTCATTGCAGCACTATTTGCAGTAGCCAGTAGCCGTGACTGGGTAAAGAAACTGTGGCATATGCACACAATGGAATGGAAGCCTACGTCAGAAAGTTTGCTGGTAAATGGTGGATTCAGAGAGTATCATGCTGAGTGAAGTTAGCCAGGGAGAGGAGCAGCCACAGAGTGATCCCTCATGTATGGGACGTAAAGAGACAAAGTGAGGAAACAAATGCCCACAGGTCGTAGTGACACCGAGCGGAGAACTGGTTTCCAGTAGGAAGCAGAGGGGCAGTGGAGCATTGTGGGGGATGCATGGTCCCTGGTGGAAGGGTTTGTGTGGGACATTGCCTTACTGAAACTCATTCTTGAATAACTTAAGAACCTAGTGATTCAGTGAGGAAAAAAAAGTCAAAGCAGGGGCCAGAGAGAATGTATAGCTGATGTGGGGCTGGATTCAATTCAGTGTGACTTGGATTCAATTCCTGGCATAGCATATGTTGTCACTGTCGTGGTCTGTTAGGGAGCACCCTCCCTACCACCCCCAGCTTCTGCCAGGAGTTGGCTCCACAAAAGGTAAAATCAGCACCACTCTATTGAAAAAAGGTTTTGGAAGATAGTTATTTTTGATAAAGTGAACCTTTTGGGTTGGTTTTGTGTTGGTCACCCCTGACAGTGCTAAGGGGCTGCTCCCAGCTCCATGCTTGCTGGTCACTTCCAGCATTGCACAGGAGACCATGTGTTTCTGGGGATTGAACTTGGACCTCCTGTATGCAAAGCATATGCTCTGCTCCTTGAGCTGTGTTTCTGTTTCTTCTGATACAGTGCGACTCAACATGTAATGAATTGAAATTTAAAAAATTTGGAATTTCCCCTTTGTTCTTTAGTGACTAGGGATAGCACATTTGACGCGTCTGGCGGACACACATTGGTTGCAGTGGTTGCTGGTGATGCTTCTGTTTTATTAAACTTACTCTGTTCACAGTTTATTTATGTACTTTAGTTCTAGGGATCAAACCTCGGCTTCTCACACATGCCAGGGAAGTGCTCTGCCATTTAGTGACATCCCTGATGCCAGTGAATCTGCTTCTTCTCTTTTTTTTTTTAAATTATCTCATTCCTACTTTGGACAAACTGGCAGGCTGAATGTAACCTGCCCACACAGCAGAGTCTGGCAAACTCCCCGTGGCGTACCCAATATGCTAAATACCAGTAACAAAGATGGGTCTCATTCTCCTAACCCTGAAAGAGCCTTGAATATGGCACTTTTTAAAAAAATCTCAGGGCTAGGACAAAGGAAACATTACTGGGGTCTGCTCAAGGCAATCAACGAACAACAGGATGGTCGTGATTTCTTTCCCTGCCACACAAACTTGGAGTGCTCAGGCTTACGCTTGGCTCTGCACTCAGATCATTTCTGGTGGGGCTTGAGAGTTACATGGAATTCCACGGATTGAACCTTGGTCACTTTGTGTAAGGCAAGCACCCTATCTGCTGTACTATAACTCTGGCCCTGAATCTACTGTGTAAAAAATTAAAACATCTACTTTTATTTCATTATTATTAACTAATGAATATTTTTGGCCATACCTGGCGGTACTCAAATTTTGCCCTTGGCTTTGCATGCAGGGATCACTCCTGACAGCTGGGGGGACCATATTTGTGCTCGTGTTCAAGCCCAGGCCAGCTGCACACAGGGCGCGTACCCTTGCCCTCTATACTCTGGCCCCCAACATCTAATAAAAAGAGCAGACTACATTGCTACAGTATTGTAGTTTTATTTTATGAGTATTAAAATTTTTAGGGTTTCTTTGTGTTTTTTATGTTTTTTATTCTCTGGCCATACCTGGTGGTGCTCAGGGCTTACTCCTGGTTCTGTGCTCAAGGGATCACTCCTGGCAGTGCTCAGGGGACCATATGCTGTGATAAGGATCGTATCTGGGTCAGCCACATGGAAGGTAAGCACCCTGCCTGCTATACTATCATTCTGGCCTTAAAATTGGTAGTTTTTAATTTCCAATACTATAGCTTGATAAAATTTATGTAAACCAAAGCTCTTTTATGATCCTCAGAAATTAATAGTCGTTCTTTTTCAACACTCGTGGCAGAGGGTGACAGCCTTGAAATGAACCTGGATATCCCTCTACCACCCACTGGATGTACAAAAGTTCCCAGAGAAAACACAAATGTATTTTTAATTTTTTTGGTTTTGAGGTCACACCCACAATACTAAGGGGTTACTTCTGGTTCTGTACTAGGGAATTACTCCTGGTAGTGTTGGGGGGGGACCCTTTTCTAAGCTGGATATCAAACTTGGGTCGATCACTTGCAAGGCAAATGCCCTCCCCACTGTGCTATTGCCCTGGCCCACACTTTGCTTTTTAATAAGGATTTTCAGTGGTGCACTCAGCCACAGAACTCAACCATGGTCGCTTTTCCTGATGGGGCGCGTCTGTACACACTGGGTACACTGTGTCTAGTGCTCTCTGGGGGTTTTGTGCATCAGTAATGCTCACACATCTCACACAGGTCGCACTCCCTGGCCGGGCTCGTTCACACCTCTTTTAGTGTGTGCGCAAGGACTTGTACCTGTGGTGTGGTGCATCTGGCAGTAGCTGGTGGCACTAGGGAGCACAGGCTCCAGCAGTAGCAGTAGAGCCAGGATCTTGCTTGCTGCACGGCGGGTTCAGAAGCTGAGCTGGAGGCCTTAACGTGCAAGGCAGCTTCCAGCTATCTCCTATGCTCTCCATGAACATTATGATTTCTGTAAAGATTCTGCCAGGATGTCATTAACGAAAGGCCCTGAACAAACTAAGACTCTTAAAATCAAAGGTCTGGCGCGATTCAGCATCTTGTTAACCACGTGTCTGTCAACATAAAAGTGGTTATAACTCTGAAAGAGCAACATTTTTTTTTTTTTAAAGCAAGGAAGAGTTGGGTTAGAGTGATAGTACAGCAGTAGGGCACTTGCCTTGCCAGTGGCTAACCCAGGTTTGGTCCCTGGCCTTTCATATGGTACCCTGAACACTGCCAGGAGTGATCCCTGAGTGCAGACCAGGAGTCAGCCCGAGCATCTCTGGGTGTGGCCCCAAGCCAGAAAGCAAGTATTTAATAGCAGAAGTTGATGTTTTGTATCACTTGCTGTTCTAAGTTTTCTGTCTCTGTGTTTGTGGGGTGGGGTGGGGGGGCACACCTGCAATGCTCCGGTCTTACTCCTGGTTTTGCACTCAGCGATCACTCCTAGCAGTGCTTGGGGAATCTTAGGAGATGCCAGGATCGAACTGGGGTTGACCATATGCAAGGTAAACACCCTTCCTGCTGTGTTGTTGCTTCCCCGAGGTTTTTTTTTTTCCTCCTTGTATGGCTGATAAAATTTTATCGTTACTTACCTGACACCTAATTTATAATGTCCTTTACAGTAACCTCCATCTCTTTTGTGGCCACAAACTTTCCAATCTTACTTGGTCTACTGCCTCCTTTTCAGGAAAAAAGATTACTTAGCCTTCCTCACCTACTCCACCTCCCACCTACCTTCTCTCTGAAACAAACAGCCACCCTACCCCTTAACATCTCCAGCTGTACCCGAAGTCTTCTCATTGGTTCCAGGGCCATCCATGGGAGTTACTGCCCACTTCTGGAAGCACTGTTAATTGGACATTGGTCCCAAAAGAAGGAAGAAAAGAAAATAAGAACACAAATATATTTTGAGTGAAATATTAAAGTTGAAATCCTAATGAATAAATTATGTGACCAGGAGTAAGCCCTGAACTGAATATTTTAAAACATATGTTGCTGCTTATGTTACTTAGTATCTAGTTGTATTGTTTTTCTTTTCTTTTTTTTCCCCTTTTGCTTTTTTGGGTCACACCTGGGGATGCTCAGGGGTTACTCATGACAGCCTCAGGCATTACCCCTGGTGGTGCTTGGGGGCTATATGGGATGCTGGGATTTGAACCTGGGTTGACTGCGTACAAGGCAAACGCCCTACTTGCCGTGTTATCGCTCCAGCTCCTATTCTGTTTTTCTTTAGCTTGCTGACTTTAGTTTTGGTTCTGATTTATAAGGATTCTTGATTAAGTTTATATATGGATCTTTACTTGGTTTGGTGACCTCCTTCCAGTGTGTGTGTAGTGGTCTGTGGTGGGCCTTCCCTATCCAGTGCTCTGGCTCCTTAGTTGTGGGCTCTGGTTTGTGTTACAAGGGGAATGAGCTACATTAGACTGGGATTCTGAGGAGAAGCCTGAAGACGCAGACTCCCAACTCTTTGTATCTGTTGTTCCGGGTGAAAACAACTTTATCCAGCAGCCCTGCAACAGGCCAGTGTGGAGAACTGAGTTCAGCCCTCTGCAGCCTGTAATTGAGCTACTGGCAAGTGGGAGGAAGTAGATCCTTCAGCTTACTCAGACCCAGCTGACAGCTAATTGCACCTCCTTAGAGAGACAGCCAGGAGTCTTCTGCAGGTCAGTTCTCTCCCAGATTTCTGACCCAGGAGATTGTGAACCTTGGTGAATTGTTACTGTTTGAAGCTAGGTTTGTTACACAGCAATTGGTAACCAATACACTGACCTCCTAAATTGTTACTGTTTGAAGCTACTGTTATGCAGCAGTTGGTAACCACTGTAGTGACCTTGGGTGAATTGTTACTGTTTGTGGCTACATTTGTTACACAGCAGTTGGTAATCAGTACACTGGACTTTTTTATTCTCAAGAAAGCTATTTTTGGGGGCTGGAGCTATAGCACAATGGGTAGGGCGTTTACCTTGCTCGTGGCCGACCCGGGTTCGATTCCCAGCATCCCTTAAGGTCCCCTGAGCACCGCCAGGGGTAATTCCTGAATTGTTGGGTGTGACCCAAAAAGCAAATAAATAAATAAAATAACTTATCATTTAATCACTTAATCACTTAATCCCCATTATTCATCGATTTACTTGAGCGGGAGCCAGTAATGTCTCCATTCATCCCGGTTGCGTGCTAGTGTAGCCCAATGGCATCTGTTCGTTCTAGGAACATGCAGAGCCTCAAACCGATCATTCAGGGTCTTGACGAAGAAGTCTGACCATCTTGTAGGTGGGCGTCCACACGATCTTTTGATGTCCTGTGGAATCCAATCAGTAATGGCTCTAGTCCAGCGGTTGTCTGTAAACCTCATTACATGTCCAGCCCAGCCCATCTGATTTTTGATGCCTTGGCAAATGAGACAGCGTCCCTGATTCTTGAGCGTTGACGAAGATCAGAACTCCGGATTCTATCTCTCATTTGAGTGAATCATGATATTCCAAGCATAGCTCTTTCGATTCCTCTTTGAGAGACCCGAATAGCGTTCTCATCCTGTTTTATTTTTTTATTTAAAAAAAATAAAATAACAACAACAAAAAAGGAAGCTGTTTTTGGTATGCAGTTCGTTTCCCCCCTTTCAGGTTTTTCTGATTATTGTACTTTCACAGCTTTGTAATTAGTCATACCTTTTTGATTAATCGAGGTAACATTTCCTATATATATATATATATATTTATGTTGGTGAGGTTTTTTTTTGTTGTTGTTAGTTTTATTTTGGGGACTACACCTGGTGATGCTCAGAGGTGACTTCTGGCTTCTGTACTGAGGAATTACTTTGGTGCTTGGGGAATTATGGGATGCTGGGGGTTGAACCCAGGTGGACCACATGCAAGGCAAGTGCCCTGCCTGCTGCATTATAATTCACTGTGGCTCCCATTTTTAAATTTCTTTTTGCTCCTATGCATTTTAACACCATCTTGTGAAAGATTATTTTGAAAACTTGTTGGTAATTTTGTTGGAGTTGCTTTGAATATACAGATTAATCTGGGATAAAATGTTATCCATACAGCATGTCTCCTTTCTGTAAACATTGTATGGTTTTCCACATGCTTCACATTTCTTTGTTTTGAATGTTATCTAGATTTTTTCCCTTCTAAAGGTCCTTTTTATCTTTTGTTATTTTGGATGCTATATATTTTTGTTTTTGCTACTGTTCCTTGTTACATTTAGCTGCTTTTATTTTTTATTTTATTTTTTTTGGTGGGGGGAGGGTCATATCCTGTGGTGTTCAGGGCTTACTCCTGGCTTTGTATTCAGGGGTTCCTGGGATTGAACCTGCTTCATCCATGTTCAAGGAAATCGTCCTATCTGCTGTTTTATCACTCCTGCCCTGACATTCTTGAGGTCGTCTAACTGCAGGATTATGCCTTTTCTTGATTGTAGTAGATAGTGTTTTCATTTGCTTTGTAGTTTGGGGTCTGGGCATGTTCACCAATGCCTTATCTGTGAATCTTGCCAGATCTGGTTTGTGGGAATAAGCTAAAGAGTGATTTGCTTTTGCTTTTTTCAGTGTTACTAAGACAAAAGTCACTGAGTCAATTTTTAGTTTGACATTTCATTGAACTAGCAGATACTGACTTAAAGGTTTACTTTTACTCCCGCCCCCCCCCCCCCCCCCCAATGATAAGATGTTATTATTTGAAATGTAGGCTGAGCAACAAGAGTGGACCAGAGAGGTGAGTAACTGAGTGGCCCTGTCTCACCAAGGGCTGGCGAGCCTTGCAGAGCCTGGAGACTCCAGGGAGGATGTGCCCATCTGCAGTCCTGAGCAGCATGCAGTGGGCCTTGAAGCCCCCCTCCATGCATGTGGGGCAGCTTCACGGTGTACTTTCACTGTATGGGCTGCTCAGTATTAGAAATGCACTAAGGAGTATTTCCTCAGTATGCCAAACAGTAACAAGTCTCACAATGGAGATGTTACTGGGCTCGAGCAAATTGATGAACAGCGGGGGGCGGGGGGGGGGGGGCGACGGACACGACACAGGACTACCACCACACACGACACGGGACAGTGATTTCTCACTCTGATTCATTTACAGGGAGCTTTCCTTGCCTGCCTCCCTCCCTCCCTTCCCCAATTCCTTCCCTTCTCTCCCCTCCCTCCCTCTCTGTATTCCTCCCCTTACCTCTTCCTCCCTCCCTCCCTGTATTCCTCCCCTTACCTTTCTCCTCTCTTCCTCCCTTCCTCCTTCCCTCCCTGTATTCCTCCCCTTACCTCTCTCCCTTCCTTCCTCCCTTCCTCCCTCTCCCTCTCTCTCTCTCTCTCTCTCTCCCCCCTTCCTCTCCCTCCCTCCCTGCTGTGCTCAATAGAATCCACTGCCTCAGCATGCAAAACAACCCATGGCCAGTTCCCGTTCCATGCTCAGATTTGTTTTCTGTCAAAATGTTTCTAGTACATGTTTGGTGGGAGGTGGTTCTTGTTTACTGATGCACACTGAGGAGGGTATAGTCCTTCAGGTTTGCATTATGAAGTTTCTTAGTTCTAATCATTTTGTCCTCATCACTTTTTATCTTAGTATTTCCTAAGAGGGTAAAATTCCTTTTTTTGTTTCTGTTTTCAGGCCACACTTGGGGATGCTCAGGGGTTACTCCTGAGTCTGCACTCAGGAATCACACCTAGCAGAAGTGCTCAGTGGACCATATGAGATGCTGGGGCTTGAACCCAGGTTGACCATGTGCATGGCAAGCACCCACCCACTCACCCACTATACTATCACTTTGACCCCAGAACAAAATTTTTGAGTCTTCAATTAGATTTTTGTCATTCTCTGTTATTTTCTGCTTAAATTATAGCTTGTAGAGTAAAAACTTTTTCTCACAATTTTGTATGTATTAATGGTTTAAAGAATTTGGTGTTGCTTCTCTGGGTTTTATCCCCTTTTATGACTCCTTTTTTTTTTAAAGGGGGTCCACACCCGATAATGCCCAGGGTTACTCCTAACTTCACTCAGGAATCACTCCCAAGCCCCACTGACCATATGAGGTGCCAGGAATTGAACTTGGGTAGGCCACATGCAAGGCAAATGCTTTACCTGCTGTGCTGTCAGGTAGGGATTTGTTTTATTCTTCCTGGAGCCTTCTATTTATTCATAATTATTTATTTGTTGCCACACCTGGTGGTGCTCCAGGAGCTCCTCCTGGTTCTGTGCGTAGGTGGTGCTCCATGTTGCGCAGGGCCAGGAGAGCAGTGCTGGGGAACCTGCAGGCCCTGCTGCACTCCCTGGGTGCCCCCTCTTTAGACACGAAATGCAAACCCTCTTTTGCTCACTGCTTTATCCTTGTGTCGAAGTATAACCAGCCTTTTGATTTTTCATATATACATGTGGATGGCACACACCCAGTGATACTGAGGGTTACTCCTGGTTCTGCACTCAGGAATTACTCCTGGCCAAAATAATAAAGAGAATTACTTGGGGATCTATATGGATGCCAGGAATTGAACCATGCTTGACGTTGTTCAAGACAAATTCCCTACCCATTGTTTTACCATTCTGGCCGCAGGTTCTTCACATTAAAGAGTATTGTGCCCTTTATTTGCTTTCTAATTTCATTAGTTAAGAAAACTTCATGTGCAACATCTTTTCTGGAAGGATCCATTTTATCTCCATGCCTCGCTTCTGAGGCCCCAGGATATAGCGGGATGCTGAGGTCACCCTGGTAGCCCTAGAGGCTTTAGGACCATACCTGGTACTGCTTGGGGCCTTCTGGGACTACATTCTGCTGTGTTCAGGGGACTGTGGTAAAAGGAGTTGAACTAAGCGTGTGCCATTATATATCCCCAGATCCTTTATTATGCCATTTGATTTGCTGGCATGTTTGGTTTTGAGGGCATCACTGAGGAGTCAGGTTTATTTCAGAGAGGTGGACTCCCAAGCAGTGCTCAGGGACCATTTCCTGTTGTCTTGGCAGACCAGGCCAGATGATTCAGTGCTTGGGGCCAGCGCTGCTAGGGACCACACGTGGCAAACTGGATTGTGCTGAAGGATTGTAGGGTTATACCCAGTTTTGCTGGGTGGCCAGGTGGTGGCAGAGGTTGAACACAGGACCATTGGGTATGTGAGCTGTGGGTCCCATTGCTTTGCCCTGCGAGTCAGGGTTAAGGAATTTCTTTCCACTGTGTATCTAGGAAAATTCCTAAGATTTCTTCTGACATCGAGGATGACTGCAAAGTAAGGCTTTTGAGTGCTTCGACCTGTTATTTTGTGTGTGTGTGTGTGTGTGTGTGTGTAGATGCTTATACCAGTTGACTGGGAGATAACTTAGTGGTAACACACAGGCCTTGCACAAGTATCCACAGATACAGTTCACAAGCAGCACTGGGCTAAGATACAACCACAAGAACAGTAGCAACGCCAGACCACACTGTGCAACTTGATTGTTTCGTATTCTTTGTAGGCTATACCCAGCTCTGCTCAGGGGTCACTAGCAGGGCTTTAGGGACCATGTAGGATGGAACCTCTGTACTATCTCTCCGGCCCCCATTATGTTGCTTATTCTTGCAGAAGTTGAGGATATAGTGAATTGCTGTCACAGTTGTTTCAGTATGTAGGGCTTAAAGTAGTGAACTGCTCGCTCTTCAGGTCCATGTTAGGAGACACGGATCTCTTTTGTTTATGTTTCTTGCCTTGTTTCCACTCTGAAGAATCCTATGAACAAGTATCTTGGGCATATGCTTTCTCCTTTCTCTCCCCTCATGTTTTTCTAGGTAAGTTTCAACAAAACTATCTTGCTTAACCAAAGATTAAAATAGTAATGGACAGATTTTCTTATACAGAGGTAGTTTATGATGGGAGACAGTGAATACTCATTAAATAAACACACTCGTAAATTTAGCAACCAGAATGAGCAAACAATATTTACTATTAGTGCCTTATAAGCCTTTCGTATTCCCTTAGGTCCTGAGTTTTATAGTACGTTATGTTATATTAAGTCAATTTTGCCTATTTTTAAACTTTATATGGAACTAAGCAATTTGTATTACTTTGTGTCTGAATGCTTTTACTACTCAGTATTTTGAGATTACTCATGTTGGTGAACATTTGAGTCAGTGTTTTTGGCCACACTTAGTAGTGCTAAGTCTGGCTCTGTGCTCAATGGTGGAGTTGGGAACCATCCAGACCCTGGTCAGCTGCGTGCAAGGCCAGTGCCTTGCCCACTATACTGACTGGTCCTGAATTACTGTTCATTAGCTAATTGCTGTTTCTTACTCTGTATTTTTTGGTTTTGTTTTGGAGCCATACCCTTACTCCTGGTCTCTGATCAGTCTTGTTTTTTTCTTTCTTTCAGTGATCACACTTCGTGGTGCTTGTGGGAGTGTATGGGGTAGCATGATTAAACTCAGTTGGCTGCAGGCAAGGCAAGCACTCTGCCTGCTTACTCTTTGGTCCTTAAACCATGTCTTCGTGGACCTTCCTGTTGTATCTTAACATGAACTTGTTGAGACATAGGTTGTCTGCAAATTTAGTCTGGTAGAGAGACTATTGCCAAGCAGGATTCTGAACTGGTGGAATAAAATTACTCTTCTATCAGTAATATTTGAGATATTCATTCTCTTCATATTCTCGCTGATAAATACTTGGCATTACCTTTCTTCAATATTTTAGCCATTCTGATACAGTGTAGTGGTATAGCATTGCAATTGAATTTGCATTTCCTTGATGGTCTATAAATTGATTGTTTTGATTGTTTATTGACCTTTGGATATCTTTGACATGTCCAAATAGTGTCCATATTTTTGGGGAAGATGGGGGTGTGGGGTGGGGGACTGCCTGGCGGTGCTTCTGGGTCTTCCTGGCAGTGTTTGGGAAGCCATATGGGGTGCTGGGGATCAAACTTGGGTTGGTTGCCTTATAGTTGTACTATCTCTCGGGCACATTTTTTTTTCCTATAGGTTTTTTTATTGATTTACGGTATGTTTCAGAATACATCTCAAATGCGTATATTCTCGTCCTCAGTTACCACTGAAATTCTAGTACCAGTTATGCTGAAATTGACTCTCTGCCTCACTCACCCTGCTTCCTCTTCCTTCTGGTAACCGAGTCAAAAGTAATTTTCTCCACAGTGATATTTAATTTCTGATTAAAATGTTTTGGAGATGTTCTTTGCTCAGAAATCTTTGATGTTATTAATATATCCACTCTAAAAATACATGACAACTTTATTATTTCACGAGCCGTATGTATCTTTTACACATTTTAAGTCTAGTTTAATGGGTTTTAGTATAGTCACCCAGTGTGGTTGCATCACCACAGTCAGTTTTAGAGCATATTTTATTCCAAAACAGCAGAACGACCCTGTGCCTTTAGTAGTTCTTTCCCAGTCAGCCCCCAGGTCCCCTTCCTGTCCTCAGCACCTGCCACTCTGCCCTCTGTGTATGTGCTTATTCTAGAAGGGGGGCAGAGACTAGGTCACCCCCTGCTCTCTGTATGTATGCTCCTGTTCTAGAAGGGAGGCCTGGCGTTAAGTCACCTCTACTTTCTCTATGTGTACACACCTATTCTACAAGGGGGCTGAGGGCCAGGTCACCCCTGGCAGACTGGAGGATGGGGCTGAATGCTCTTAGGCCTCTGTGAAGAGAGTGCCCAGAGGCTGGAGATTGCTTAGTAATTCCTGGAAAAGGACTTAATCAACCATGCCTGCAGACACCCATGGGTCTGGAAACCCCTGAATTTGGATTTGGAGAGCTTCTGGTTGGTGCAGATGTGCCTTGCTGGGGGAGTTGGAGAAGGCTAGCTGGAGAGGACTTGTCAGCTCTTGGTTCCTCACATCCTCCCAATACTTTGTTCCTTGCTCTCCTCGATTGGGTTCTTTCTTTCTTGTATCTGTATAATAAACTGGTGGTAGTAGTAGAAAAGCACTTTGGTGAATTTTGTGGGCCATTCCAGTGACTTAAGATTCTGAAAAGGGGCTGTGGGAATTCCCTGAATTTTTGTACTTGGGCAATCCTGCAGTACCAGCCAGGACTCACTGCATGCAGATCGTGAGCTTCTCTTCAAGAGTTTCTTTGCAGTGTTTTTAATGTACTTTAGTATTCCCCCCTGGCTTTACTGTGTGTCCTTACACTTGTGCTCTAACGGTTATGAAAACATCCTTAACTTAATAATACAAGCTAATTTAGGTTAATACTGTGATTTCAAAAGCTTCACTTCATTTTTGTCTTCACCTCCCCTCATTGTTGGCATTGCAGCTCCTGATCAGGAGCTGTTCCATCTTGACTTGGCTGTGACGCTTGCACACTCGCCAAGTTCATAATCGGGGTTCAGTCATACAATGATCCATCACTGATCCCTCCACCAGTGTACATTTCCCACCACCAATATCCCCTGTTTTCCTCCCACCATCCCCCAATAGCCCACTCCCCACTCCCAGCCTCCCTCTATGGGAGGTACTTTCCTTTTTGCTCTCTCTCCTTTTCCTTTTGTGCATTATGATTTGCAATACAGGTGCTAGAAGGTCATGGTATTTGTTCAGGGCATTCGGTATTTTTATTGGGACTGTAAGGCTGAAGTAGCTTTTCAATTGGGTGGCAGCTTTGGGGTGTATGGGTACTGCCAAGGCTTCTGGAAGTACAGGGAAGTGGGGGGAGGTAGTCCATCCCAATCCCAAGAAAGCCTGGAGATTTCAGTCACAAAACTCGCATATCAAAATTTTCATCAGATTATATCTTGGTGAAGTTTGTCCTGAGAGGGTGGAGTCAGGCCAGGGGTATGGCAGTGATTTTGAATTGTGGAAGCAAGTGGCTGCTGGGGGCTTTGCTTTGCTTGAGCGGCCCCCAGGCCAATCCACTCCCTCCAGTTTACCCTGATCTATTCAGCCATGCTAAGATTAACTGCAGCTTTTGATCTCTTTAGAGATTTATGGGTCTCTGAAAGTAGGCCAATAAATGAGCTTATATAGCTGAGCTGGAGGTGGTTTGTGGATGTGGCTCCCACATGCCTAACTTTTGGCTGTTTAATTTCTTGGAAAACTTGACCCCAAGTTGTTGGGTCCAGCCAAAGGACAGCGGCAATTTTGGGGTATCAGGAAGCCTGAAGGCACCATCAGGCTGCTGATGCACTCACCCCACAGGTAGACATGATAGCGGCACCATACCCTCTATTTTAATTTTTTAATTTTTTAATTTCTTTTTGGCTTTTTGCGTCACATCTTGGCTTTGTATGCCGGATTTACTCCTGGTGGTGCAAACACCCTATCCTCTGTACTATCACTCTGGTACCTCCTAATTTTAAATGTGGAACGCTTTTCCTAATATTTCTAATGATTGTAATTGCATTTCTCTGAGAATTTCCCGCCAGCCCTTTTTTTCTTTTCTTAAAAAAAAGCCAAAACTCAGTTTCTCTGTTCCATTAGTTCTGCCTCATTAGAAACCAGTCAGGTAGTTTTGATTGTTTGCCTTGGTTTCTCTTAAGTTAATGAACCTGTTCAAATGGGATATGTTTGGTCTTGCCTATTCATGAGTATAATTCCCTTACAGGGTCAAGTTTGATGGTGTGTATAGCTAGAAGCCTGCCTCATGAGCAAAGGGGAGAAGACAACTGGAATAGAGAAGGGATCACTAAGAAAAAGATGGCTGGAGGAATCGATAGGGATGGGAGATGTGTGCAGAAAGTAGATAAAGGACCAAATATGATAATGTCTCAGGGTCTGTATTGCAAACCATAATGCCCAAAAGTAGAGTTTATGGGGAATCATGTCTCATGGAGGCAGGGGGAGGGTGTGAAAGGGAGGTATAACGGGGATATTGGTGGAGGGGAATGTGCACTGGTGGAGGGATGGGTGTTTGATCATTATGTGATTGTAACTCAAGCATGAAACCTTGTAACTATGGTGTCCTCCCGTTGTTCATCGATTTGCTCCAGCAGGCCCAGTCCATTTTGAGACTTGTTACTGTGTTTGGCATATTGAATACATCACGGGTAGTTTGCCAGGCTTTGCCGTGCAGGTGAGATACTCTCGGTAGCTTGCCCCAAGAGGGGTGGAGGAATTGAACCCGGCTATGCCGGGCTGGCTGTGCGCAAGGCAAATGCCTTACCACTGTGCTATCGGCTCCAGCCCATAACTATGGTGATTCAATAAAATTAAAAAATAAAAGAAAGAAAGAAAGAAAATTTGTTTCTGCTCTAATGGGGGGAAGGTATGGAACTGAAAAGAACCATTCTGGAGCCATGACCATGGAACAGGGTTGCATGGTTGCTTGGCTTCACCCACTGCACTGTGTCCTTTAGGAAGCCAACTGATTTCTGCAGAAGCTCCATCAGTCTCTGGATCATGAGAGAACTACTCCACCCCCAGCTCTGCTAGGGAGGAGAACAACAGTGTGGCTACTACAGGGAACTAGATGATTAACTGGAAAGTGCATCCTGGACCTGGCAGAAGAAACGAAGTTTTTCATGTCTTCCATGGTCTGCAAAGTTCCTCACTGACAATAAGCACACCAGCATACTTTTTAAAAATTTATTGAAATTTATCTCCTATACTGACCAGTTCCTCCAGCCATCTTTTTCTTAGTGATCCCTTCTCTATTCCTTCTCTGCCTTCTCCCCTTTGCTCCCGAGGCAGGCTTCCAGCTATGGAGCAATCTATCTGTCCCGTGCATCTACTAACCTTAGGTCAGAAACAAATTCTCATACAAGTTCATTGTATTCAGCACAGATAGGTGTAGTGACAAGTCCTCTTTCCTGTCACGTCACTTAGAAAATTTAGAATTCCTCTAATTTTGAATTTACCTGAATTCAAGGATAATGCTGCGGTTTTTGACTATAAAAAAATCTATGAACAACGGGAGGACAGTGACAGTGATAGTTACAAAATAATTTTAAAATGTTATTTGTACCCACAAATTTCTGTTACTGTTATAAAAACTATTTCAGATAATATTGAGTATCAGTAGCACAGGTAGGGCGTTTGCCTTGCACGTAACCAACATGGCAGACCCGAGTTCGATTCCTCTGCCCCTCTTGGAGAGCCTGGCAAGCTACCGAGAGTATCTCGCCCGCACGGCAGAGCCTGGCAAGCTACTCATGATGTATTCGCTATGCCAAACACAGTAACAACAAAGTCTCCGATGGAGACATTACTGGGCCTGCTCGAGCAAATTGATGAATGGGAGGACAACAGAGTATTGGATTTAGATAGATATGATTGCTGATTTAGTCATGATTTCTTTTTCTTCTTTTAAATATTTATTTTTATTAAAAAAAAACACCATGATTTACAAAGTTGTTCATTATACAGTCATTTCAGGCATTTAGTATTCCAACACCACCAGTGTGACCTTACTCTTGATTTCTCATTATGCAGATTTTCTGAATTTTATTTTATTTTATTTTATTTTTTTTTATTTATTGAATCACTGTGGGAAAAGTTACAGAGCTTTCGGGTTTAGGTCTCAGTCATGTAAATATCAAACACATTTCCCTTGACCAGTACTTATTTTTAACCCGAACCCCAATAGAACCCCACCTCCCACCCCTCCCAATTCCTGTGAGGCAGATGAGTTCTAGTTAATACTCTATCTACTTTGACTAGATACATTGTTTCGATAGAAGATGCACAATTATTGTTTAGAGTTTACGACCCCCCCCCCCCCCCCATCAGACATGCTGAAACAGCGTTGTGAAATGATTTGCTTTCTACAACTTGGTTTAAGAATAAAATGATGTTGCGCGGCCACAATAGCGGCCGCGCGGTTTTGGATTTCTGCTATTTTACTTATTAACCCTGGAAGAATTTCTATTAAAAGTTAGATAGTTAAGAGATTGGTTTCTGTGCTCTGGAGTCGTGGCCGTGCCGGAGAGCCGCTCGTGGGGGGCAACTGGCGACCTCGGTCGGGCGTGAAGGACGGCCCATTACGCCCCCCTTCCCATGAGGTCCCTGCCGCTCCCATCCCCGCCTCAAACCTGCTGTCCACAAGGCTCCCGTGCGGCCGCCATCTTTCTTTCCAGAGAGGAGCCGGCGAGTGGCTCAACACCCTTTCCCCTCCGGGCAGGCATGCTGGCGTGGTTTAACACATAGTCCATTTGCTTTTCTGCTCCAAGCGGGTGGCTCTCTGTGCTAAGTCCTTGTGCCTCTGGGGCCGTGGCTGTGCCGGAGAGCCGCTCGTGGGGGGCAGCTGGCGACCTCGGTCGGGCGTGAAGGACGGCCCATTACGCCCCCCTTCCCATGAGGTCCCTGCCGCCCCCACCCGCGGCTCAAACCTGCTGTCCACAAGGCTCCCGTGCGGCCGCCATCTTTCTTTCCAGAGAGGCAGATTTTCTGAATTTTAAAGGTTGATTTATCTTTAAGATTTAAATTAAACTTTTGTAATCAGTGCCAGGTTCTTTTTGTTTGTTTTGGAGCAGCTTGGCATTCCTTCTGGTTATGTGCTCAGGGATCACTCCTGGTCAGTTTGGGGGGCCATATATGGTGCCAGGTATTAAACCCAGGTCGGCCTGTGCAAGACCAGCACCTCATCTGCTGTACTATCTCACCACCCCAATCACTTAAATGATTATATTTGCAAATAAGAGCCCACAAATAACTATGACTTCAGTTTATTTTAGTGTTATGGTTAACGATAGCACTGTCCTCCCGTTTTTTATCAATTTTCTCGAGCGGGCACCAGTAACATCTCCATTGTGAGACTTGTTACTGTTTTTGGTATATCGAATACACCATGGGGAGCTTGCTAGGCTATTCCATGCAGGCAGGATACTCTCGGTAGCTTGCCGGGGTCTGAGAGGGATGGAGGGATTGAACCCGGCTTGTCTGAGTGCAAGGCAAACGCCCTACCTGCTGTGCTATTGCTCCAGCCCACTACTAAAGTATATTATAGAATTAGTGATTTTTATCTATTTCTAATTAATACTTCAACTCCATTGTTTTCATAAACAATGTGGAGTGATAGCACAGTGGGTAGGGCATTTGCCTTGTACGCCACCAAACTGGGTTCGATTCCTCCGCCCCACTCGGGGGGCCCAGCGAGCTTCCAGGAGTATCTTGCCTGCATGGCAAAGCCTGGCAAGCTACTGTGACGTATTCGATATGCCAGAAACAGTTACTGGTACCTGCTCGAGCAAATTGATGAACAATGGGAAGACAGTGCTACAGTTAAGGTTAGTGGTAAAATTGACCATGGAAGGAATTTTGCTGGATTTTTACCAGCACCATTTAAATACATATTACTGCATGGCATTATTTTGTAGGAGTTAAGATAATTCTGTTAAAAAATTTTATTTTCTGTATTTTTTCTCTGTATAAAAGTGTTTTTATTCTGCCCTGCATCATTCTTCCTTCTGTTTTCTTTCTTTATTGCATTCTTCTGTGTAAAACTGGCCACTGTATTTAATGTTTCATCTACTGTTAGTTACCCCATTGCCACCTTCTCTTGACAAACTCCATAATAGGTGCCTATCATATGAATGCTGAAAGGAAGAGAGATGAACAGAAGATTAGTGCCAAATGAAAGGAGGAATTTGCCTATACCTTTTGAACGCCTATATGTCTGGAGTTGCCTGATAATCTTATTCTTCCCAGACTCTCTCTTCTGCTTAAGTAGATGGGGCGGATGTGACTTTATCTTGGAGTTCCATCCAAGGGGGGTGCGGGGGGGAGAGGAAGGAAGGAGAAGGGCCCTCTCCTCCCCTGTCCCACAAGACTTGGGAATTTCTGTCACCGCCACTTGCACCTGTAGCTTCTTGCTGATTTCTAGAAAATGATGGCCGCCAGAGCTTCTAGAGGGCAGGTGGAGGGACAGCATCTGCCCCCCGTCTGGAGCGGCCTAGCAAAAAAGGCTTATTGCGAAGTCTCGGACCATCTCTGCAGCAAGTTGCTCGGGTCTGAGATTTATTTGTGTGTCTCCATTTTTATTTCTGAAACTTTAAACTTTTGCTTTTTCAAAGGCAGATGTGTATTTTTTGAACTCTGCTTTGATTATTTATGTTTTAGTCACTTGCGTGTTTGAGTGGGGAGACTGCTGGTCTTCGCACATTTGCTTACGTTCATTTTGTATGCCAGTCCACCGTCACCTTAATTCAACTAAATCATACTTTAAATATGTGGACATAGTTTGTGGGTCTGTATATATTGGACCTCTAAAGTATTTTATATATGAATTTATTAAAAAAAAAAAAACAACGTTCTGGGACCAGCGGGTAGGGTTTTCACTGTGCACACAGCTGACCCAGGTTCAATCCCTGAGCTTCCAGGAGTGATCCCTGAGCACTGCTGGTGTGATCCCAAAACAAAAACATCTTGTTGTTTTCTTTCTTTCCCCCAGAGATATAAATGCTAGTGAATTGGCACTTAAAGAAACTTAATAGATTTCTTAGAATTTCAGCTCTGAAGTAATGAAATCATATAATTTGGTGGGGGGGGGGGGCACTCTTGGCTCTCCACTTAGGAATTATTCCTGCTGGTGTTTGGGGGACCATATGGGATTCCGAGGATCTGGCCTCGTTTAGCCTTGAGCAAGGCAAGTGCTCTCCCCACTGTTCTGTTGCTCTGGTTCCTGAGATCAGATTTAAGTATATTATAGTTAAAATTTTTTAGCTTAGCTTTGGAATTCAGAATTTAGTTTTGTTTGTAATGAAGGAGAAACCTTGATGAGTAGCATCAAGTTACTGAGTTAGGAACAACAATCATTTGATACTCATGAACAGAATAATTTCAAAATTCATTGACAGTGAAATATCACAAAAAGATTCCCTAAGAAGCTTCAACTGTTCTTGACTTGGAAATAAGGTGTCATGGCTGCTGGGTAATCTGTTGGTTGTTATGTAGTCAACATAGGAATGGAGTGACTTTCATTGGTCTCTGCAGACAAGTTTATTCTCCTGTGTCTCATTGGAGTTACTTTTGTGTCTTATATTTCTGAATTCCAAGTTTCCCAGGAAATTGCTATGGCAATTTAGTCATTCTTAGATAAAACTCCATCATGTCATCCCCCTCCCCATCGCCATCTGTGCTCTGGGTTGTTTTTTCTTTATTCTTCAGGTATCCTTTGTGCCTGCATTTCTAAAAGTTGCTTTAGGCTGTACCCCTTCCACTTCAATTTGTTTGACTATTAGTCCTCTACATGTTTTGATATTTCAGTGGCAATTGATAATAAAACACTGTCAAACCGTCCTCCTGTTGTTCATCAGTTTGCTCGAGCGGGCCCAGTAACGTCTCCATTTTTTTTTGAGACTTGTTGTTACTGTGTTTGGCAAATTGAATATGTCACAGGTAGCTTGCCAGGCTTTGCCATGCGGGCGAGATACTCTTGGTAGCTTGCTGGGTTCTCCGAGAGGGGCTGAGGAATTGAACCCGGCTTGGCCGGGCTGGCTGTGCACAAGGCAAATGCCCTACCGCTGTGCTATCGCTCCAGCCTAGATAATAAAAATTTTATTACAAAATGATACCAGTTTTGCCATATTGAGTTAGAAAATAGAGAATCTATTTTGGGGGGGGGGTGGTAGGGGCCATATCTGGCAGTGCTGGGGATTACTCCTGGTTCTGTGTTCAGGGATTACTCCTGGCTGGCTTCGGGGACCATAAGGGATTCAGGGGATTGAACCCAGGCTACCTGCTGTGTGATATATCTCCCCTACCCTAGAATCGAGAATCAAGTTTTGCTAAATTAAAAAACAAAGCAACAAACCCAGACAAAACACTTAGTGTGGCTTACATCAGATTATTAGTTTACAGAGGTATACATGAGAACTTTTATAATATTTAGTATTCTTGCTAAGAACGGATTGTAACTCCATATTTTGTATCCTTCAAAAAATATTCCTTCATTTAAATGTTGCAGTTTTTAATTGTTCTCAGTATTTTATATAAATATGTTAATGCAGATGTGCTTGTAGCTGGAGGTTCTTTGTCCTTTTAGTTATTTCTTCAACGCTCTTGAAGGCATTCCAAGCCGCTCTCTTCCTCCTGCGCAGCTCGGGTGTCAGGTCATTTGTCATGTTGACTTCTCGACCTAGGTACACATAGCTATTGCATTCGGAGATGGTGGTTCCGTTGAGAGCGAATGGAGCATCAGGAACAAGGCTGTTTCTCATAAACATTGTCTTCGTAAGATTCAACTGTAGTCCAACCTTTCCACATTCACGGTCAAAGTCGTTCAGCATTTGTGCCGCTTGGCTAATGTTTGGTGTTATTAGAACGATGTCATCAGCAAAACAGAGGTGGTGTAGTTGCCGACCATCTATCTTCACTCCCATGCTTTCCCATTCCAGTCATCGCATGATGTTCTCGAGGGTGGCACTGAAGAGTTTTGGTGAAATGGTATCACCCTGCCGAACCCCTCTCTTGATATGGATGATTACTTCTTTGTAGAATGGTGAGATCTTGGTAGTGAATCCGCAATAGAGCTCACGAAGGATCCTGGTGTATTGAGTTTGTACGCCCTGATTGGCTAGGGCTTCCATAACCGCTTCCGTCTCAACAGAATCAAAGGCCTTCTTTAAATCAATGAACGTTAGACAGAGCGGCATCTTGAACTCCTGAGAAACCTCAATGAGCTTAGTAATCGTGTGGATATGGTCAATGGTACTGAATCCTTTTCAGAATCCGGCTTGTTCACATGGTTGTCCTTCATCTAGTGTTCTGCTAATCCTATTCAGGATGACTCGAGTGAACAGTTTGTAGATGACAGACAATAGGCAGATTGGGCGATAGTTGCCAATGTCGTGGATGTCTCCCTTCTTGTATAGTAGTACAGTCCTGCTGGTTTTCCATTGGGATGGAACCTTGCATTCAGACAGGTAGCGTGTGAAGAGTCGAGCTAATGTATTGATGAGTACTGATGGTAAGTTCTTCAGGTGTTCAGGTCTGATCTTGTCTGGGCCAGGTGCTTTTTGTTTCTTTACCGATGAGATGGCATGTTGGATTTCGGACGGGAGAACATTGGGAACGACATATCCATCATGTGGTATGTGGTATGTGGGCAAGTGGACGTGGCTATTAAAGAGATCTGAGTAGAAGTCATGAATAATCTTCTCCATTGCCCTTCTGGAAGATGTGATAAATCTATCATGATGTTGTAGGGCAGTCATCTTGGTTTTGTAGTTGGTGAAGGACAGGCGGGCATTACGAATGCTATTCCCAGCTTCTGCCGCATCTACCAGTACTGCTGCTCTCCTGTTTTTGAGGTCATCCTTGATGGCTTCTCTGCACTGCTTTGCCAGTTCGGGTGTTCGCTTGTGGTTGCCTGAGGCATGTGCCAAGCCACATTGGCGAATAAGTTCAAGGGTGTTTGAAGAAAGACGGTTTTTTGTGGTTATCTCTCTCTTGGCATTCCTCGCACAATCATGGAGGTGCTGAATCATTTGATCGTATTCCTCATTAATGTTGTCAATGACGGCATCTTCCCATGTTGCCGCAACAGAGCCAAAGAGCTCCCAGTTGGTGGTCGTTCTGGGAGTCTTCTTAAACCTTGCATTCTTTTCTCCTCGTTCTGTGAGGTAGAATTTTGCACGAAGAAGACGGTGGTCTGATCCCATTTGGAATTTTGGAACAACAGCAACATCGGTTAGGCAAAACCGCCGATTGAATATGATGTGGTCTATTTCATTGTGGAACCGTCCATCAGGAGACTCCCATGTCCAACGTTTAGATTCAGCCTTTTGGAACTGTGAGTTACCATGGAAGGTTTTGGTTGACATGATGAACTCAGACAGTCTGTCACCCTGTTCCAGAGACCTGGACCCTACGAAAACAGGATGAGAACGCTATTCGGGTCTCTCAAAGAGGAATCGAAAGAGCTATGCTTGGAATATCACGATTCACTCAAACGAGAGATAGTATCCTGAGTTCTGATCTTCGTCAACGCTCAAGAATCAGGGACGCTGTCTCATTTGCCAAGACATCAAAAATCAGATGGGCTGGACATGTAATGAGGTTTACAGACAACCGCTGGACTAGAGCCATTACTGATTGGATTCCACGGGACATCAAAAGATCACGTGGACGCCCACCTACAAGATGGTCAGACTTCTTCGTGAAGACCCTAAATGATCGGTTTGAGGCTCTGCATGTTTCTAGAATGAACAGATACCATTGGGCTACGCTAGCACGCAACCGGGATGAATGGAGATGTTACTGGCACCCGCTCAAGTAAATCGATGAATAACGGGGATTAAGATTAAGTGATTTAGTGATTTTATATAAATATAAATAAATAAATATATATATATATATATATATATTTCAGCGAGCCTGGCAAGCTACTGAGTGTATATCACCCGCATGGGCAGAGCCTGGCAAACTCCCCATGGTGTATTCGATATGCCAAAACCAGTAACTATAACAGGTCTCATTTCCCTGTAACTATAACAGGTCTCATTTCCCTGATCCTGAAAGAGCCTCCAACCATTGTTAAAGACCAGTAAGGAGCAGCTGGTAAAATCTCAGGGCTGGGATGAATAGAGACGTTACTGGCGACCGCTCAAGTATATTGAAGAACAACAGGATGACAGTGATACAGTGATATAATTAAAAATATTTCATAGCTTCAATTCTTTATTTTACCTTTCCCTTTGTTAGCTTTGCAGAAGCTATTCTTGGCTTGAGTGATGATTCTTTCTGAGTTGGCTGTTTCAGACTTAGTGATTCTCTCAGAGGTCTCGGCAGGAATTAGAATCTTGTCACTGCTCCTCGTGTGGTCGCACAGAATGCATGGTCCTCACTGGCAAGGAGAGTTCGCTCTGCTTCACCCCAAGGGGAAGGCATGAGGGGATCCCTCTAGTCCTCCAGTGTCCATGGTGTTTATTGAGTGGTCAGACCCTGGGAGTGCAGCCCCACCACAGAACTGACCACCACCTCAGATGCCTGCTCCACTCCCCAATCAGCATGTGTCGGCCTTGCTTTGGGTTTATACTGAAACCCTCTTTATCAGGCACAATATTCCAAGCATTTGAAGATCACCCGCCATGAACCAGTTCTGATGATGGTGAAGGGTTTGAGCGATTCAGACTAGTTAAGAAATTTCTTGCATGCTAGTAAATGCATGTTAATTTTTTAGACTATGTTTGACTCGCTTTTAATGAAAACTTAATTGATTGTCTGAAGTTACCTACTTTTGTATTTTTGCCCTTATGGTTTCATACACTTAACACCTCTGTGATTATTTTGTTTCTTGGTAGGTTTTAAACTCATACTCGAAATTATTTTAAAAATTGCAGTCTCTTTCCCCTTTTTACCATATTATTGCTTCCTTTGATTTGAAAAAGTACTTGAAAATTGTTTCATGTATTTCTCTTGAGTATTTTGATTATATTTTGCTTTCAAATATATAATTGTAAATTTGAATTTGCTGTAGCAGTGTAGATTTGTCTCCTGGGACAAAGATATTTCTGCTCTTAGGATTTTTTTTTTCCCCCATTTTCCATTAGGCCCACTGTAAGGTTCTGTATTTGTGTCCTTACGACTCTTGGGGATTGTTTTCTCTGTTACGGCATTTTTTACAGCTGTGCATGGTATAAACTAAAAATTTCAGGGGCCAGAGAAATAGTACAGTGGGTAAGGCACTTGCCTTGTTTGCTAACTGTGATTTGATCCCTGGCACCAGCATATTGCTCCTTGATCACCTTAAGGAGTGATCCCTGGGGTTGGAGCAATAGTACAGCAGATACAGCATTTGACTTCCATGCAGCTGACCCAGGTTCCATCACCAGCATCCCATATGGTCCCCCAAGCACCTCTAGGAGTAATTCCTGAGCACAGAGTTAGGAATAACCCTGAGCATCACTGGTGTGACCCAAAAAAGCAAAAAAAAAAAAAAAAGGCCAAAATAAAAAGAGTGATCTCAGCACAAACCAGGAGTAAGTCCTGAGTACCACAGGGTGGACGGAACCCTAAACATTATATACTAAGACTGGAGTGCAGCGGTTAGTATGCTTGCCTTGCACACAGCTAACCCAAGTTTGATCCTTGGCATCCTATATTGTCCCTTGAGACAGCTAGGAGTGATGAGTGCAGAGCCAAAAGTAAGTTCTGAGCACCATTGGCTCAAAACAAACAAAAATTATAGACTAGTCTTGAATGCCTTCTTGTCAGCAGGGGGGTGTCTTCTATGTTTTATGCTCAGTTTTGTGACTGATAATACGGTAGAGTCTTTGTTAGTTGACGGTATTCTTTCTTCGTTTGGGGGTGGGGACATACCAAGGATGCTCAGGGCTTATTCCTGGCGGGACTTGGGATCCTGTGTGGTGGCGGGGATTCACCTGGGTTGGCCTCATGTATGGCAAGTGCTCTGCCAACTGTACTTTTACTCCAGCGACGCCTCCCGTCCCCCAACCCCCCACCCCCAGGTGCCATAAACGTGGTGGCATTAAAAAAAAGTATAGTTATTTTATTTTCATACTGTTATGAACACTAGTGTTGGTTGACTCGCTAAGTTTTACTAGGTTGGAGCAAATGTGTAGTAGGTCTGATTCCTTTGGTAGGTTCTGAATAGAGGATTCATTTCCTAGTCTTTTTCAGCTTCCAGTGTATTTCCCATTCTTGGATCCAGAGTACATTGCATGAACCTTTGCTTGCATTATTAGCCACCCTCTTCTTCTTGTTAGTTTTGGGTCACAGCTGGTGGCGTTTAAGGGCTCCTGCTTCCAGGGTTGTGCAAGGTCAGGTTTCTACTTCAGCCCCCTGGCCTGCATACTGCGCACACAGGCCCGTGCAGCTGCTCCTAGCTCCTGAGAGGGCTTCTCTGGTTCCTTTTTAAGGGCTCCCTTTTGATAGCTGTATAGTCCAGTTTCAGAATCCTTAGTTTAATACCATTTTGAATTTATTTTATTGTCTGATATGACATGGAAAGGTGGGGTCTCAGGAAGTAGCACCCATACTTTTTGGGAATCTATTGTTCAGCCAACCAATAGAATAGAGAAAATCCTACCCCATATTTTACTGGTTATTTTCTTTCCCTAAATGCAGGGCATCATTTTCATTTTCCCCTAGTGGAATTACTCAGTAGAATATTTTACCTTTTTTTTTTTTTGGCCACATCTAGTTGTGCTTAGGGCTTACTCCTGACTCTGCACTGGGGTATCATTCCTGGTGTGTTGGGGAACCAACTCTTAAAGCCCATTTCTTTCATTATCTATAGTGTCTGTATGGTCATTATATGCACTTTTATTTTTTTCTGAATGGTATTTTCTCACAGGGCTCCATGCCAGGCTGTTTTTACTCGGGGCGCCCCAGAGCGGGGTGGGTGGGAGTCCTCCCTGCCCCAAGGGACCCAGCTCCGGCAGCTAACCTCCATTACCCAACCGCCGCCATGCTCCAGGCCGCTTTCCACACGCTCGGGCCGAGCCTCACATATGAGTGAACATATTTCTGGACACATCATAAGACACTCCTTACCCATTTTCCATAATTACTACACCATATTTGATAGAGAAACACACACACACACACACACACACACACACACACACACACACACACCACCTCTCAGAGAGCCTGGCAAGCTATTGAGAGTATCCCGCCTGCACAGCAGAGCCTGGCAAGCTAGCTGTGGTGTATTTGATATGCCAAAAACAGTAATAATAACGGGTCTCATTCTCCTGACCCTGAAAGAGCCTCCAATACATTGGGAAAGAGGAGTAGGGAGAGACTGCTAAAATCTCAGGGCTGGGACAAATGGAGGCGTTACTGGCGCCACTCGAGTAAATCGAAGAACAGCAGGATGACAGTAATACAGTGATTTTCTAATATGTCTGTTCTTTGTTGTAGTTGGTGTAATACGGTGTCCAGTATGCCGCCAAGAATGCAGACAGATAGACCTTGTGGATAATTATTTTGTGAAGGACACTTCTGAAGCCCCAAGCAGTTCTGATGAAAAATCAGAACAGGTATGCTTCTCGGATTGTCTTCTATATTTCTATCTCAATATTAGTATGTAAACTGTAGAAAATTGTGTTTGGATAGTTACATACTTTATGGTGGTTCTGCTAATAGTCCCACCTTTAAAATGGAAAATGAATGATAGTTTATTTTTTATACATTTATTAAATGAGACAAAGTCATTATTTAAAAGTTCAAATTTTATACAGCTTTTGTGTTCTGATACTTAGATGTTTACCCATCAGAATATTTAATTTGGATGAAAAAATATTAAATTTGGATTGAAGATAAAGGGATAACAATTTTATACCAAGTGCTTGAATTGGTAAATATTTGATAGCACATGGCAAATATTAGAAAGCTGTGTGCTTTTTTAGAAAATACAAATCTGTGTTTTATGAACTGTGTCAGTATTTATTTCCTTTTTAAGGTATGTACTAGTTGTGAAGACAATGCAAGTGCGGTTGGCTTTTGTGTAGAATGTGGAGAATGGCTATGTAAGACATGTATCGAAGCACATCAAAGAGTAAAATTCACTAAGGATCACTTGATCAGGAAGAAAGAAGATGTCTCAGGTAAGATAGAAGCAGATTTAATAATTAACAATTAGTTACTTTTTACTTCTGCAACATACCTACTTTATAAGCTTTGGATACCCATAGGAATTTGTCCCCAAATTTTATTTAGTTTAAACTGTCTTTTATTTTGCTGCAGAGTCTGTTGGAGCATCTGGCCAGCGCCCAGTGTTCTGCCCTGTGCACAAACAAGAACAGTTGAAACTTTTCTGTGAAACATGTGACAGACTAACATGTAGAGACTGTCAGCTGCTGGAGCACAAGGAACATAGGTACAGCAGGCACACTGCTCATGGAGATACTAAAACCTTCTTATGAAATGATTTGTCCAAGTGAAGTAATTGCTCCATAATTTTATTAACATTTTGATTCTTAATTTTACATATATTTTATTACTGACAACAGGATTTACTTTGGTAACTAATTGGTTTTCTCATTTCTAGTTATTAATATTTCTTAAAATATATCGTGGATTTTTGACTTCACAAGATTGTAGTTGTTATTTCTATGTTTGCTATGCCTCTGATTCATATAATCATCAACTGTACCTTAGTATTTATACTTTGGGCTGTCCCAAAGTGGTTCATTGATATGGCTAAATGGTAATCTCTTATTTTATCTTGTTTATTTATTTTGCTTTTTGGATCATACCCAGCAGTGCTCAGGGGTTACTCCTGGCTCTGCACTCAGGAACCACTCCTAGTGGTGCTCGAGGGACCGTACAGGATGCTGGGAATTGAACCCGGATTGGCTGCTTGTAAGGCAAATGCCCTACCCGCTATGCTATCGCTTCAGCTCCAATGATAATCATTTTAGCATCAAAGCATAAATATACTGTTTTTCATCTTAGACAATTTGTAGGAAAATGTGAATTTCTATTATCTAAGTTAGAATTGTACAAATTCTTTATGCATACCTTTATATTTCAACAGTTTACCCTCAATTCAATACTGTTCATTTGTTAATTCCAAAGTATTCTGAAATTACACAGAAATTTCTAGACATAAAATCCTTCAGTAAATTTTCAAGTTTTTATGACATCTGTTTCAAAGAAAGGGTAGACTAAGTTGAATTAACCACACTTCAAATATATTCCTTAACTGCTCTTAGAGCTTTTCTTTTGTAGACCCACTAATCCGTTGAATTCTCTTAATTGTTTCTAATAGCAAATAAATGGCAGATTCATAGTTGTTTCTGCCACTTTCTGAGTGCTCCATGTTCATTTACTTCATAGGAGAGAAGGTACAGGAGCAGGGAGCTTCTTACTGGCAACACGAACAATATGTACACATTTTCATTACTAGTGGTAGAGCTAGAGTTTTAGTCTATATGCTTATTTTCTGCTACTTATCATATACGATATAGAATATATGGAATCTCTCACAGTTCACTACATAAGGTAATGTTCTTTTTCATAATGCTTGTTATACAGAATATTTATATAGAGTGATGCTTTAAATGTCTCTGATTTGTTTGAAAATGTTCCATCTTACCTGAAAGTTGGCTGAAATTTTACTTGAAGTAACCAATCTAATGACTTTACCATAGGGCGAATTATATTTTCTTAAAATAACATTTAGAAAGCATATTAAAAGTTTTTATTGGGGGCTAAGCATGGTTTGTTTATCCATTTTTTTAAAAATTTATTTATTTATTGAATCACTGTGGGAAAAGTTACAAAGATTTCAGGTTTAGGTCTCGGTCATGCAAATATCAAACACCTTTCCCTTTACCAATACTTATTTTTCACCACGAAGAACCCCAATAAATCCCCACCCCCCCACCCCTTCCAATGCCTGTGAGGCAGATGAATTCTGGTTAACACTCTATCTACTTTGACTAGATTCATTGTTTCGATAAAAGATGCACCATTATTATTTAGAGTCGTCCCCCCCCCCCCCCCCCCCCAATCAGACATGCCGAAACAGCATTGTGAAATGATTTGCTTTCTACAGCTGGGTTCAAGAATTAAATGGTGTCCAGTCCAAGTTTTGGATTTCTGCTATTTTACTTATTAACCCTGGAAATATTTCTACTGAAAGTCAGATAATTAAGAGATTGGTTTCTGTGCTCTGGAGTCATGGCCATGCCACGAGAGCCACTCGTGGGGGGCAACAGGTGACCTCGGTAGGACGTGAAGGACGGGCCGGAACGCCCCCCCTTCCCATGAGGTTTTAGTCGCCCCATCACCCCCGGCTCATACCTGGCTCTCCACAAGGCTCCCATGCGGCTGCCATCTTTCTTTCCAGAGGGGGGAGGGCAGAAGGGAGCAACACCCTTTCCCCTCCGGGCAGACATGATGGCGTGGATTAACGCATAGTTCGTTCACTTTTCTGCTCCAAGCTGCTGGGTTCTGCATTAAGTCCTTGTGCTTCTGGGGCCGTGGCCGTGCCAGAGAGCCGCTCGTGGGGGGCAACTGGTGTACCCATTTCTTATAATGGCACCATGGTGGGGAATAAGGGGGTCTGGGCAGTCAAATCCTGTAGGAGAGGCCCGGATTTCCCCAGCCCTGGCTCTGGACTCTAGGTGCTTGGAAGCGGGCAGGGCAGTATGTGACTTGCAGAGAAGCTCTCAGTCAGACACTCACGTAGATGGTACCAGGAGTGGTGCGCCTGTGGCTCGCCTTTTACCTTCCCTTTTCCTGTCTGGGTTTTGGTTTGGAGGAACATTGCTTCATCATACTGATGGCATCCTGGTGCTGTGCACCTTGTGCCTGCAGATCCCCTTAGGGAAGCAAACCACATGCATGCACACCCACACACATGCCTCCCCATAGAAGCCAACCACATGCATGCATGCATGCCCACACACATACCTCTCCATGGAAGCCAACCACATGCATGCACATCCACATACATGCTTCCCCATGGAAGCCAGCACTCTCCTTTCCCTTTCCCTCTTCTTCTCTCTCCCTCTCTCCCTCTTTTCCTCTCTCTCTTCCTCTCTCCCCCTGTCTTCTTGGCTTCTGTGAAGGTAACAGCTGGGTGAGGAGGCTGAGTGAGACATTAGATTGATTATCTTTGTTTTCTGTTAGCATGGTTTTTCATCCGTTCCGTTGCTGTGGCTGCTGGGATGATGGAGGCTCTCTCACTGTGGGTTGTGAGGCTCACCCCGTATTCTCGGAACTCCTTCATGGCAGCGCCCCAGTGGGGGTAGCCCTCAGTGCACACACGCAATTGCTGAGGGTCGCATTCCTGGCTGGGGTGCTCAGACATCTTAGTTTTGATGCTCTCCAGGAGACACAGCTTCTGAGGATCATACGCGAAACATATGGTGCTGGCACACAGCTCAATGTGACATCCTAAAGATTGCATTCTCAGGTCATGCAGGCGGCAGCCGCTTCTCTTCCAGAGATTGACCTGATTCAATTCCTGGCACCCCGTATGGTTCCCCCAAGCACCACCAGGCTTAATTCCTGAGTGCAGAGTCAGGAATAAGCCCTTAGCCCACACCCCTTTTCCCTCATCCCAGAAAGCAGGGAGTCTGTATGGGAATCCTGGGGTGAATCTAAGGACCTTACATACAAGATGTGTGCCTTTACCTGAGCCACCCCTGTTCGCTTGAGCCGTGTGTGCACATGCAGTTTGTGCCCCCATTGATGGTCAGAAGCCAGAGAGTAAAGGAAGGTTTCCCATGTAACAATGTTTACCCTGGTGCTACTTCAAAGTTTAACTTTCAGTGTTTCCCTTTCTTCCCTTTACCATGTTCATGTTCTCCCGCCTTCCCAGTTATATGTAAGTTAGTAATTATCTCTTTTTGGTGCTGGTGGGGGAAGTTTGGCTTACACTAGCTTAATCCTGGCTCTGTGCTCAGAGATGACTCCTGGCAGTGCTCGAGGCCCATGTGTGGTTCTGTGGTTCCAGGGGTGTCTGCCTGAAAATTTCTGTGCTGTTTGACAAGTCTCAATAATTTTGAATATTTTCTTTAGTTTGACAGATAGATTATTGCTGAATTCATGGATAAATTTAAGAAATGAACTTTTTTTTTTTTTTTTTTTTTTGCATTTTGGGTCACACCTGGCAGTGCACAGGGTTTACTCCTGACTCTGCACTCAGGAATCACTCCTGGCAGTGCTTAGGAGACCATATGGGATGCTGGGAATCGGACCTGGGTTGGCCACGTGCAAGGCCAACATCCTACCCTCTGTGCTATTACTCCAGCCCCAGAAATGAACTTTAAATGAACCGAGGTTCCTGTTACTGTCTTTATAATTGGTCTCTGTGCTTTGAGATTTATTTTGCCAAATTAATAATCGAATATTGCCAGGATTATTTTGCTGTAGTTTACTCCTCTCCCTTTGTAAATACCCTTCAAAGGTTCCCTGTAATCCATCAATGTTTAAGTGTTCAGGACAGCATACTTTTTTACTTTTCCTAGCAGCTTCTTTCCTCTTCATTGGTGCACATATTACTACTGCGTCCAGAGATTTTCTGGTTAGAAAAGTCCAGTAGCTGCTTACCACAACACCCCAGGGGTTTTACTGTGTATTTTAGTCTGAGTGAATTGTAATACTGAAAATCATGTTTGAGTGTGGCACATAGGAGCAAAAGCTGAGGTGGGGGGTAGCTAATGATATTTCCTGATGTTTTAGAGGTAATATTTCTTTGGCAGCTTCTGATACTTTTGCTAAGATTTGTCAGTAGCGTGTGTGGGCCTGTATCTCCATTGCTTTAAGGCAATCACTTTCCTCTTCTGTTTCTGAGGACTGTTGTGCCTAGATAGTGTAGTGTGGTGTCTGTTCCAGCAGAGTTGACATGCAAGTCAAGGGGAGCACTTGTTATTGAGTGCTGTAGTGGGACCTTTGCTTTAGGGCCAGGGAGGTGACGGGCACATTCTTCTCATGCCCAAGCCCTAGTACTTCCGGGACTCACAGACAAAAAGGAAAAAGCCTTTATTTCAGTGCCTTAATGTCTGCTTTATTCACCCTGAAGTTTTTTATTTTTAATTTTAATAGGGGCCACACTCCTTCCAGCTTAGCCTGGTGGGGGCCAGCAGTGCTGGTGGTAGGTGGGGTTTTCTGCTCAGTGTCTGTCTGTGCTGTGCATGGTGGTCGGGAAAGGGGGGTATGTTGTACTGGAGATTAGCCTCCAAGTTTTATTCCTTTAGCTATTAAACTTGCCTTTCAAAAAGCCATCAGGGCTGGAGTGATAGCACAGTAGGTGGGACCTTTGCCTTGCATGCGGCCAACCTGGGTTCGATTCCCAGCATCCCATATGGTCCCCTGAACACCACCGGCAGTGATTCCTGAGTGCAGAGCCAGGAATGGCCCCTGTGCATCACCAGGTGTGACCCAGAAGCAAAAAAAAAAAAAAAAAAAAAAAAATTAAAAAAAATTGGGGCTGGAGCGATAGCACAGCGGGTAGGGCGTTTGCCTTGCATGCAGCCAACATGGCCAACCCGGGTTCGAGTCCCAGCATCCCATATGGTACCCCGAGCACCGCCAGGAGTAATTCCTGAATGCATGAGCCAGGAGTAACTCCTGAGCATCGCTGGGTGTGACCCAAAAAGCAAAAAAAAAAAAAAAAAAAAAAAATTAAAAAAGGCATCAAAGATTTCTTTTTTTTTTTTAAATATGATCATCTAGTTTGTAGCAAATATTTAGTTTTATTTATTTCTTTATTTATTTTGCTTTTTGGGTCACACCTGGTGATGCACAGGACTCACTCGTGGTTCATGCACTCAGGAATTACTCCTGGCGGTGCTCGGGGGACCATATGGGATGCTGGGAATCGAACCAAGGTCGGCTGCGTGCAAGGGAAACGCCCTACCTGCTGTGCTATTGCCCCAGCCCCAACATCAAAGATTTCTATCCTATTGGATAAATTCTTTGGCTTTGTTTATTTTTCCCTCTTTGGGGGTCATGAATCACCAGTTAGAATGTGTAAGGTCCATCAAGGATACCTAGACAAAAATTTTTGACCCTTACTGACCAAAAAATGTAATAATATTATTGAACAATAAATCTCAGATCTTTGTTAGACTTTGCAGTAGTACGGTTACACGGTGTGCCTGTTTAAAGGAGTCTTCTAATTGGAATTTACAGAGATCTATCCAAAAGCCGTGCTTGATATGTGAATATCCTGTCTTTGTAATGCTAGTGTATTGTATGACTTACATAAAAAGCTCATCAGCCATTTCTAGAGAAGGATAATCACCTATCTCAGGTTACAGGTTACAGTGACTTGTACCCAGTCCACTGGGCTCACTGCCCCTTTGGGAATAACTTGCTGCTTGTGTCTTGGGGCTGTTCATCAATCAGTGAGTTGCACCAATTTATACGTTGTTCTGTTCTATCATATTCGAGTGCAGAGTTACTGCCTTTTTGTTTTGTTTCATTTTGGGACCATATCTAGTGATGATTAGGTCTTACTCCTGGATCTTCTCTCGAAGATCATTCCTGCTGGAGCTGGAATATGGAGTGCTGGGGGTCTAATCTAGGTTGACTGGGTGAAGGGCAAGTGCTGTACCCAGGGTTACATTGCTCCAGCCATGGTGGTGTCTTTAAGCAGTAACTCTCACAAGTAAGGTTTATTACTGTTAAAGGTTCAGTTTAAAAGTGAGGCAGAATCTAGGAGAATTCCAAAAGTGATCTTTCTAGTTATCCTAGAGGAGTCCTGGATATACTTAACTCCTCCTGCAGTGGTATGTGAGTGTTTGTGGAATATTGCCAACCGGGGAGGTTTATCTGAGCCAGGGCACCCAGAATTTTTATTGAATCTTTGTTATCCAGTTAAGTTTTACCACCCATATGATTCCCTTTTCTCTGGCCCATCCTGAAGTTGAGTATTTGCATGTGACCTAAGGACCCCACTATAAATCACATGGTTACCATGGGGTCCACAACTCCATGTAAACAAAGATCTTTTATCAGGCAGTGCTCTCCAGGCTCCTAGAGTGCCTCTCAGTAGCCTAGTGCAGCCCTCTCTTTGGCAAGATGATTTTTTCTAACAAAAATTGTCAAATTGCAAAGCTGACTCAAGAGTAAGTAGGTAACTTGACTTAACAAAAAAATACAAGAAACTGAACCTATTAAAGAATGAGTCCTGGGGCTTGAGTGATAGCACAGCGGGTAGGGCGTTTGATTTGCATGTGGTCAACCCGGGTTCGATTCCCAGCATCCCATAGGGGCCCCTGAGCACCACCAGGGATAATTCCTGAGTGCAGAGCCAGGAGTAAACTCTGTGCATCGCCAGGTGTGACACCCCAAAAAGGGAAAAAAATAAATAAAGAATGAGTCCTTTGGGCTGGAGCAATAGTAGAGCAGAAAGGGTACTTGCTTTGTACATGGTTGACTTGGGACCCACTCCCAGCACCCCCTGAGCATCTCTAGGTGTGGCGCAAACACAGGACAAAATAAAAATCTCTCTCCTTCCTCTCTCTGTGTCTCTGTCTGTCTGCCCCCCACTTTCTCTCTCACACCCCCCCCCTAAGATTCATATTTGTAATAGGAAGAGAGCTGTCGTTTTATTCTGGTCATTTCTTTGTCTCTACTGGACTGCAGCAGTCACTGCAAGAGCCTTTTCTGGGAGGGTGTGGATTTTCAACCTAGAATTCCTTTGCTAAGCTACTAATTCGAGTAAAATGTAGACATTTTCCCAGCATGTAGGGATTCAGAAGTGTCTTTATGAGAGATGATAATCCACACAGATTGTTAAGCCATGAGAGTGTGTAGGGATGCCTGAGTGACACAAGTGAAGCCACTAGTTTAGATTGGAGCATGAGGACCAAGGACCCTGTGGAAGATATAACTAGAGAAGAAAATGCAAACATAAAAATACAGCTGGGAAATTGAGATGGCAACCCAGAGCATGTGGGTCTGTCAATTGGTATTTTTATTGGGGTGTCTCCTAAAGGCCTCAGTGATGAGGCAGATTTTGAGACTACGGAAGAATGAATGAAGCGAGTCCTAAAATGGAGTTTGTTTCTGGTATGAAGAAAAGTAGGTAGAGCACTTGACAGGCTTTAGAGACCCTTGTTTGAGAGAGGGAAGATTGGTCAGAGGGGCAGGAAGGGCTAAATTATTCAGTGCTTTGTCTGACATAAAAACAAGTGCCAGGGGCCAGAGTGGTAGTACAGTGGGGACAGCACTTACCTTGCACATGACTGATTCGATCCCCAGCATCCCACATACTTGAACATCGCTGGAAGTGATTTCCTGAGCTGCACCAGGGGTAACCCCTGAGCATCGTCCCCCACTCTGCCACCTATGTGTAAGATACTGAGCAGTGAGGTGATGTTACACGTTATTGTTTTATGCCGACTGTGGTGAGATGATGATGATGATGATGATGATGATGATGATGATGATGATGATGATGATCTTTGCTTTTTGGGTCACATCTGGCGATACACAGGGGTTACTCCTGGCTCATGCACTCAGAAATTATTCCTGACAGTGCTCGGGGGACCATATGGGATGCTGAGAATTGAACCCAGTTGACCGCATGCATGGCAAACACTCTACCCACTGTACTGTCACTCCGGCCTCCAGCCCCTGGTGAGGAGAGATTAAAGGCAGTGTGAGGACAGAACCTGGTGACTACTAGGAGACTTTTCAGTAATTGAGACAAGAAGTAATTGGTCTTGATTAGCCTTCTGACATTGGAGATAGTAAAACGTAATCAGGTCCTCTGTATTCTGAGTGTGTATTTGCTGTCTGAAACCATGATGTAGAGATCTGCTAATGTATGGGGTTTGAGATAGAGATGCATCAGTAAGGCAGGGGTTTTGGGTTTTCTGGGAGGAGAAGCATGAATTTTCTGAGAGAAGGTTATGTGAAGGCATGTTATTCAGGGAACCTGTAGTTAAGTTTTGAGGCCTCATAGTAATATAAAAGCTGATTTACGATAGTACTAGGTTACATATGATAAAGAAATATGGGAAGAATGGTAATGTAAGTGTTGCATTATTGTGTATATGAGTTTTGGGGGTGAAACGGTGTGGGGATGGGGTATGCTGAGCTAACCCAGGGTCTCATACGTGTGAAGCATGTGCTCTACCGCTGATCTCAGGTTCTCAGTCTCTGAGATGGCTATTTAGGCCTGCAGTTTAGCAGGTGGACCAAGGCCACTCCTGTTCTCACCAGAGTGGGAGAAGAGCAGGTCCTCAAGGTCTGTTATCTTATTTATCCTGGGGCAGGATAGTACTCATATTGTCACTTTTTGTTTGTTTTGTTTTGGGGCCACACCTGGTAGTGCTCAAGGGTTGCTCCTGGCTCTGCACTCAGGGATTACTCCTGGTGGTGCTCAGGGAACCATATGGGGTACTAGGGATCGAACCCAGTTGACTCTCTGCAAGGCATGTGCTGTACTATCTCTGCTGGAGCCCACCTTCCACCCCCGCCCTCCAAGTGAGCTCAGGCTATTCCTGGCTTTGCGTTGCAGACTGAGGATTGACCCTAGTGCTGGTGGTACCTGGGGAACCATGTGTGGTGTCAGGGATTGGAAAATGGGTTAGCAGGATGAAAGGCAGGCGCCCTCCCTTCTGTGTCAATTTCTCCCCCACCCCAAAATACTCTTAGTGTCTTTTTTCCTGGCAATTTTAAGATACACAGATTTGATCTTTCAGTAACCCAGTTTTGGTGTTTGATCGCTTTTGTCCTTTATACTACCACGGACAACTGTGGCCATACACTTGGTGTGATTTCTGAGATCACATTCCCTCTCAAGCCTTTCTCTGCAAGCACCCTCTGCAAGAAACTTTTCACTGTAACTCAGTTTATTTAGTGCTACAGCTCCACAGTTACTTCTTAATTTGCAGTGCCTGGGATCAATCCCAGGACCGTACACATAAGGTGTCCCTCTGCTTCTGAACCATGTCCCCCTGTCTCCATGACTATAGTTTTGATCATGATTGTACTGCCCTTTCACCAAAATCCATTCTTTATGGCTTCACCTAGCCCTTTATCCATTTAAATTTCATTGCTGGTCATTTCCCCTCCCTTGTGTTCGAGTTTGACTCCTGTATCCAACTTGGTTGAATTTGCTTTTGGAAAATCCAGTGAACTCTCCCCACTTTCACCAGTTTTACCACTTGTATCATGCTATGCTTATGTAGGAAGAATAAAATGCATAATAGCACTGACTTACCTTATCCTCAGTTTATATATAGCACGTATCTCAAGTGGACCCTAAATGTGGCTGACAGTCATACTATGCATTCACACTTTTTTTCCCTTTTTTTTTTAATAATGTAGGAGTACTGCTATTTGTTCAGCCATTGATTAAGCTCATTGAATTGGGCATGAAGTCCACATTACTTTTTTTTTTTTAATTGTATCACCATGAGATAGTGGTACAAAGCTTTCATGTTTGAATTTCAGCCATACAATGATGGAACACCCATTCCTCCACCAATGCGCACTTTCTACCACTCACATCCCGGTCCTCACCCTGCCTCTATGGCAGACAATTTCCCCAATACTCTCTCTCTACTTCAGGCATTATGTTTTGCTTGAAATTTCCCACCAGCATTCAAGTCTATCTGCCAGGGCAGATGCTAGATCATTTATTTTCCATTGCTCATTTTGAGTATCATGAGCTCGCATGGCCGCAGTTGTAAATGTAAATTTCTAGATTGTAAATGATTGGGTTCCAGAGACATCTCTGTATGGCACTAAAACATTTTGGGATTCAGTTGGGAGTGTCTGGGCTAGGGCTGTTGGTGCGCTAAGTTGGAGCCCAGAGGCAAATTTTGGGTGTGACAGCTTGTCTTCCAGAGGCTGGGGCCTTGCGGAGGGAGCCCAGGTCCTCTGCTGCCATGCAGCCTGGAGATTCAGTCCTGCACCCGAATACCTGGGCCTTGCTTGTGGAAGCTCTTGGTCACTGAATCCCATCTCGAGTAGGTGGTGAGACTGCACCTTCTTCATCTTGGGTTCCCTGGTGATATTGACCCGGTATGGGGCCTGGAGAGATCTCCAGCTCTATGGTGTCTTCCAGAACTTGCTTCTGTGTCTCTGGGCCAGGACTGTTGGTGCACTAAGATTCACATTACAAAATTTTCAGCAGGTTATATCTTGGTGAGGTCTATCCTGAGATGGTGGAGTCAGGTTGGGGGTATGGCAGCGATTTTGGATTGTGGAAGCAAGTGACTGCCAGGGTCTCTGTTTGGGCAGGCACAGGCCAACACTTCCCCCCCCCCCAATTTAACCCGGTCTGTTCAGCCATGTACAGGTATGAGCTTTCTTTTCTGTGGCTTTTGATCTCTTTCGAGATTTCTTTATGGGTCTCTGAAGCAAGGCCAGCAGTAGAGCTTACAGGGTGGCACTGGAGTTGGTTCGTGGGGGTGACTGCCAGTGCTTCTACATGTATTGGGAAGTGGGGGAAGGTAGCCCATCTCAATTCTGAGAAAGCCGGGAGATTTCAGTCACACAACCTGCATACCTGAATTTTTGGCAGATTATATTTTGGTGAGGTCCGTCCTGAGATGGTGGAGTCAAGCCAGGAATATTGTGATTTTGGATTGTGGAAGCAAGCAACTGTTGGGGCTCTTCTTGGGCAGGCCACCAGCTCAACCCGCTCCCCTCTGATTTACCCCTGTCTATCCAGCCATGTGCGGGTCCGAGATTAATTGTGACTTTTGATCTCTTTTGAGATTTATCTATAGGTCTCTGAAATAAGGCCAATAAATGAACTTGTATAGCTGAGCCGGAGGTGGCTTGTGGGTGCGGCTCCCATATACCTAACTTTTGTCCGATTAATTTCTTGATAAAATTGATCCCAAGTTGTTGGGGTCTGGCCGTAGGCATAGTGGCAATTTTGGGGTAGCAGGAAGCCTGAAGACACCATCAGGCTGCTGATGCACTTGCCCTGCAGGTACAGGTGTACAGGTTGACCTGCTGGTGGCACCATACCCTCCTGTTTTTTTAAATTTTTTTTTCTCTTTTTCTTTTTTTCACACCCTTTCTTGTTTCAAGTGTTCAGCTGTTTTTGTTTTTTTTAATTTAGAGGATGGATATTGACATTGCTTTATACTTCACTGAGAATATTATTTGAAACTTATCTGAAGAGATCATTTATGGACTCCCTCTATCTACTTTTCTACCAAGCACCTGTACTTAAAATATAATCCATATGCTGATTATTTCCAAATTAACATTTTCAGCAGAGTACTCTCTTAATCTTTCAGGTTATTTGATTCTTTCTATGCACCATCTCTACTTGAGTGCGTCTTCTCAAATTGAATCGAATTCAGACCAAAATTGAAACTATTTTCATCAACAGTCTTACATTCTGTCTCATTTTGTAGCAAGTGCTTTCTTTATCTGTCTGTTGTATGGGCCAGAAAAGTTGACACCATTCTCAACATTGATGCTTTCTCATTCCCAACTCCAAGACTGATTCCAAAACATCATTTGACTTCACCTTCAAAATCCACCAGTTTTACAACTTACTGTTCTCTCGCTGTTAGTTTCATTACCGCTGTTCCTCAATCATTTCTTTGCTGGGTAACTGAGTCTCTCTTAAACCTCCTTTCTTCCAGTATTACCCTATTTCATTTCGTTTTCTAGTACAATCACTGAAGTCAGTCACAGTCACCTCCCATATTTAAACTAACAGTTTAGTCACAGTAGGAGTTACTGCAGCCAAATACTAGTGAACTTGGTGTCAGCTAGTCTCCCTCTTGATGCTGCACAGGCTTCCTGGCTGTGGGCCAGGGGGCTGCAGCTCTCCCTTTGTGTGGGAAATTCCTTGTTCCCCTTGTTTGCATATCTGCGTCAAGTTTCTGTTACAGTGGAGCTTTGTAAGTGAGTCCAACTCTGATCACTATATGAAAAAGGGAAACTTGTTCCTTAACTCCTAGTTATCTTTATCCTTCTTATTCTCTTTAATGTAGCACTTAACACTTTTTCAACATTCTGTAATTTATTAAATGCATCTTTTTGTGTTCTTCCCATTAGAACATATTTGTGTGGGTAGGCATCTTTGTTTAATCTATTTTTGTTTGTGTTTGGGTCACATCTGGCAGTGCTTAAACCTTAACTCCAGTGCACCTGGCCTTATTCCTTGTTCTGCATTAGGGATCACTCCTCTTGGGCTTAGGGGTACACATTACTCCCTGTACTATCTCCTTGAAACTCTGGACTTCTTTGTTTTATTCATTGAGTTCCAAGAGCCTGAAATAGTATTTGACACAAAGTTAGACATTTATCCATTTCACAAATATTTATTAGATATGTGGAAATTAGATATGAGAAGTAGAGCATCTAAATATAGGAGTTATCAATTGTGTGCTGATTTTTATTAAATCCTGTTTTAGATTGTGTGCATAATCAGTGACGTGCTGTCTCTGATATTCTGAGGAATGTTTGTGTGCTTATTTGGTTTTGGTGCCACACCTGGGCTCACTCCTGGAGGTGCTTTAGGGACTTGGGGATGGAGGAAGTTCTCTGGGGAGGAGTCAGGGGGCAGCATCCAGGGAGTTGCTCAGGGGACAGTCCTGTGTCATGTGCTCAACCTGTGAATACAGGGGGAGGTACTGTGAGACTGAGTGACTCACCAGTCTCTTCTTCTCTTCCTCAATCCTCTGCTCCCTTTCCCTACCCTTTGCTTCATTCACTGCCCACTCCCACCCCAAGCGGCGGTCAGGGCTTACTCTTCACTCTGCTCGGTCACTCATAAAAGTGTTTTGAAGGGAATCATATTTGGTGTCAGGCATTAAATTGCTTGAAGGCAGACACTTTAACCCCTGTACAACAAGATCTCTAGCCCCCAAATTGCTGTTTCTCAATTGGAAGCACTTGCTGTCAGTTGAAACATTAAGGTTATGGTGGGGGGGGGGGGGGCGTGCACACTGGTAGATGCTCTGAGGTTACTCCTGACTCTGCACTCAGTAATTGGGGGATCAAACAGGATGTCAGATGAAGCCCTGGTTGGTCACAAGTAAGGATGCATCCCCACGCACTGGACTACCTCTTTGTCCATTGAAATAGTATGTTCAGTGTGATCATTGTTTTGGTTAGGTTTAAGCCTATGTTTACATTTTGTGTTTCTCATTTGCTATGTTTGTTCTGGCATCTTTGAAGTTAGGAGGATTTTTAGATATTTCATTCCATATTTGCTTTTGACCTTGCAGTGGCTATGTTAGGCTGCACCTGGCTGTGCTCTGGGCTTACTGCTGGGATTCTGTGCTATGCAGGGTTGAACTGAGACTGAACCTTCATCTGTCCCTTTTACCCTATTTTAACTTTTATATTCTATCTCTTTGTTGTTTTAGTGATTGCTCTAGAACTAATCATATGCAGATATGTAGTCTGCTTGAAATGTAGTGTCTTGCTTCATAAAAACAGCAGTCGTATAAAAGAATATTTCAGTTTATTTAGCCTTCATCCTTTGTACTAATGCTCGCTCTTTTTTTTTTGTTTTTTTTTGGGGGGGGGGCTGCACCTGATAGTACTCAGGGGTCACTCCTGGCTCTGAACTCAGGAATTACTCCCTGGTGTTGCTTGAGGGACCATATGGGATTCTGGGAATTGAACCTAGGTTGGATGCGTGCAAGCCCTAACTACTACTGTACTATCACTCTGTTCCCTACAGCATATTTTTTTTCTTTTTCGGTCATACCCAGCGATGCTTAGGGGTTACTCTTGGCTCATGCACTCAGGAATTACTCCTGGCGGTGCTTGGGAGACTATATGGGATGCTGGGAATCGAACCTGGGTTGGCTGTGTGCAAGGCAAATGCCCTACCCGCTGTGCTATGGCTCCAGCGCCGCCCCCCCCGCCGCCCCCCCCCCCACCATTTTTAGATAAACATTATCCTACCATACTTTTTGTTGTGTTCTCTACCCCTCATCCACAGGGGGTCACCCTGCCAATTTGAGGGAGCTATTCACAAAGGTGTTTGTTTGTGGTACCATGTTGGGGATTTGATCAAGGCCACCAGCATGCGAGGATTGTGCTCCAGTTTTTTGAGTTACTTTCTAAACCCCCTTTTCTGTTGGTGTTGTTTTGTTTTGGTTTTGTTTTCGTTTGGGGACCACACCAAGAGGTGTTCAGGCTTTCTCCTGGCTCTGCACTCAGGGATCACTCCTGATGAAGCTCAGGGGTTCACGGAGTGCCAGGAATCAAATTTGGGTAGGACATGTGCAAGTCAGCCTTCTTACTGCTGTACGATCATGTCTCCCCGTAATGTTCATTTCTGTTATTTAGTTATTTATTTTTGAATAATGAAACCCAACAGGGTTTTGGGGTTGTGGGAGTTGCACTCCTGTTTTTATTTGACCAGCTGGCTCGACAGTTCAGTGCTAGGTAGGGAGGCCTGGGCATGCACGGTTGCCTGGCTCCTGGGCCACACTGGGTCAAGGCTCACCTGTGGCTTGGGGCCGCCAGGGCTGCACTTGTTGCTGCTTGGGACCATTTGACAATCTTGTAAGGATGTTATGCGATGGGAAAAATTAGAGCCCAGCGTGTTTTTACACATGTCTCTATTGACGTTTATGTTTGTCATTGTCCCTTCCTGTACGTAAGTGATCGTCTCCTCATTTCCTGAAGAACATCCTTTGGCTTTTATTATTTTGCATAGGTTTGCTTACAGTGACTGTGCTCAGTTTCTGATTAGTGTTGAAGTACTCAGATTTAGGTGGGTTTTTATATTTATTACAGGAGTCTTTGTTGGCAGTTTTAAAATATTTAAAAATCATTATTACTTTGTATTCTGATCTCGTTCACTGATTTCAGTCATATTGTCCTTCCTGAAATACTGTTTGGGGAATCATTACCTGCTTTTAACATTTTCTCTAAATTGTGTCTTATGATTTGATGGTATATAAACATATATATTATTATATTGTGTGTGCTTTACTGAACTGCATTTATCTCTATCATTTCATCAAAATTAGAAAGTTGACTTTTTTTTTCTTTTAAAGTTCCCCCTATATTCTCCCCCCCCCCATATTCTTAATGACTTTTCTAGTTGCACCACTGATTTCACATTACACAGGTTTTGAAGGTTCTTTTCTTTCTTTTTTTTAAGAGTTATTGCCTTGCATTGGCCAACCTGTTTAATTCTTTCTTTCTTTCTTTCTTTCTTTCTTTCTTTCTTTATGTAGAAGTACTGCTATTCAGCCACTGATTAGCTGATTGATAATTCTTTTTTTAATTTGATTTTATTTTGATAAAGTTGTTCACAATTATTAACATTCAATATTCCAACACCAGTCCCACCTTTATTACACCTATTTTGAATTTTCCCAACCACCACCTAAGCCTGCCCTGATAGCAGGCCCTGAATAATTTCTTTTGTATTGCTTGTTATGGATAAGGTAAGGTAAAAGGTAAAGGCCCTCCCATTAATCGTCGATTTGGTCGAGGATAATTTGCAAAAAATGATCAAAAAAGATTTCCTTAGAAGAAAGCACATGAAGATTGTTGTATCTCACTATGAAGCCATTAATCCCTTGTATAAGGGATTACTGATATGTTGTTTCAGGTTAAGCCTTGGGTGCTAATATTTTCTTAATCGAGATTGGTAGCCTTCTATGTTACATCTCATCCAGTGTGATGTGCTATTCCTGGTACATCAGTGGAGTAGAGTTTGAGATGTTGTGGCTATGCGCTCCAGGAATTTTAAAAATTTAAAAAGAGTGATACAGCTGGAGTTAATTTTTAACTGGATGGTGACTTTGTGATCCAGAGGCATTTCTGCAGCTGTTGCTCTCTTTCAAGATTCATTAGTCTCTGGATTTTGGCTGTTAATGAGCTTATGTGGCACCAGAGGCAGTTCGTGGGCATTACTGCCAGGCTCCCAGAAGAACAGGGGTATGGGAGGAGGTTGCCCACCCCTGAGAGTTTAGAGGGATTTGGCTGCCGTGTGGCTCTGTTTGGCAGGTGGGGGTCTCCCCCTGCCCCTGGGACGCTCTTTTCTTTTTTATTCTGTTTCTTCTTCAGACCTTGCATACTTTTTCATTTGTATTCATTTTCACTTGCCCTTTCTTGAAGGTATCTCCCAGTTGTAACAGAGTCATTTACTGAATCTTTAGGTTAAGTTATTGTACTTAACAGGAATCTTCTTACTTCATTTTTCATAGTTTGAATTTCTCACGGATTTTATGTCAGCTTACTAATTGAGTACATGTTTGCATGTACATTTTGATTAAATATTCATTAGCACATTCAAAGTCTTTTTTAAGTACAGTGTCTGGCCTATCTCCTTGTCAGTTTCTGTATGTTTCTGCCGAGTTGTATTACTGAGATTTGGAATCATTGAACGATACATTGGAAAACCTTCTTTTATCATCCACTGCAGATCATTGATTATTCTCAGACATCGTCTCTCATCACTTTGCTCTTAAGTTTTGACTTCATTTTGTTAGGGAATATCTGTGCAAAGTCCAAGATGTTTCCTGAGCCTTTTTAACTCGGTGGGATCTAAACTCTGTTTCTTGGAGGATCTTTGATGGCTTGGTGTTCTAGGCATTGTGAGGACAGGGAGGTAGGCTGGAATTTACTCCAAGTACAGTCCTTTTCTTTAAGGTGTGGCCTTTCTGGTTTCTCAGGTAGATGCCCAGGGAGGTGAGCAAATCTCCATCCCCACTGGCTCAGCTGGAACTCTCTCTCCAGACTGCTTGACCTCTAGTTTCTCTCTTCCAGTGTCTACCTCATAGCCGCTGCTCTCTGGTAAGCCTTGCATAACCCCATCCTGTGCATGTCCATCCCAGACGCTGGCCTCGGCTTAGGGGAGCCCCTATTCTATATTTTCCCATTCCTCTGCGGTCCTGCTCCCAACTTTCCCCTCTCAGCCACTTCCATTCCAGAGCCCTGATTACAGCAGCTCAGTGGACTTACACCTTGATGTCATTCTCAGCTGCAGAGACTTTTGTGCTGTGCCTATTTTCCCGCCGTGTGTGTCAATTATGGGTATAAAATGGTGATTTTTGGTACTCTAAAGATTACAGAATTTCTTTGCCTGTTTATTTTGATCTTACTTTGTAGTTGCTGATGGAAGTAATATGATGCCAGTTATTTTGTTACAGTTGATAAGGAAAATTAGTTTTGTTCCACCTTAATATCTGTATCCAAGATTGCAGTTTTGTGTAATGTTAGGGTATTTTTAGATTGTTTTTGAAGAACTTTATGGTTTAAGAATACTTGCTTGAAATCTACAAAAGAGCCTGAGAGATAATACAGAGATTTAAGCCCTTTGCCTTGTATGTAGCCAGCCCCAGTTGGATTCCTCAGCATTGCGTGTGGTACCCTAAGCAATTCGGTAATGGTCCCTGAGCTGGAGCCGGGAGTAGCCCAGAGCACTTCTCTCCCCCAGCCCTTCCACCTCATCTAATAGAAAACGTTTGTCTAAAAGAATAAGATGTTAATGTTCATGACTTGCATATTGCTGTATTATTAAGGTTTTCCTAAACTGTATCTATGAAGTATCAGCTTTCTTGAAATTATATTTTTAAATAGAAGGTTAATGTACAGGAAGATAAGCTTTAGAGCAGATATTCTCAGTTCTTGTTATTACTGTGTTTTGCATATCAAATACGCCACAGTAACAGCAAATCTCACAATGGAGACGTTACTGGGCCCACTCGAGCAAATCAATGAACAACGGGAGGACAGTGCTACGGTGCTATTCTCAGTTCTAGATGTAGAGTAGATTCACCAGAGAGGTTAAAAAACACTTGTCATACTCTACGCTGGTTAAATAGGAATATTGAATTTGGATATCCAAAAATTTTACAGAATTTTAATGGTCTGGATTTAGGATTTCGCAGCTTTTTGATGGTGTAAAAGTACTATAAATTTAGAAGAAATGGTCCTTCAATTTTTGATTCTTGGTCATTTTTCGGGTGAGGGATGCAGGGTAAGTTTCTTGTGCGATGCTTGGGCCACCTCACCCCCACTGTTCAGTATCAGACAGTTGCAGAAGATAGCCCAACACTAGACTCTGTATGCGATTGTTGTGTCCAGCTATCTGACAGGCAGGGGTTTCTGAATATACTTAAAGTAATCTAGATCAAAGTATGATGTGAGGAAGGATAGCATTGTAGCACTATCCTCCCATTGTTCATTGATTTGCTGAGTGAGCACCAGTAACGTCTCCATTGTGAGACTTGTTCCTGTTTTTGGCATATTGAATATGCCACAGGGAGCTTGCCAGGCTCTGCCATGCAGGTAGCTGCTCAGTAGCTTGCCGGACTCTCTGAGAAGGGGCGGAGAAATTGAACCCAGGTCTGCTGCATGCAAGGCAAACACCCTACCCGCTGTGCTGTCGCTCTAGCCTGTGAGGAAGGGTAGCACTGCACTGTAGTACTGTTCTCCCATTGTTCGTCGATTTGCTTGAGCGGGGCCAGTAACGTCTCCATTGTGAGACTTGTTACTGTGTTTGGCATATCGAATATGTCACGGGTAGTTTGTCAGGCTTTGCTGGCGGCCGAGATACTCTCAGTAGCTTACCGGGCTCTCCTGGAGGGGCAGAGGAATTGAACTTGGGTCGGCCTGGTCAGCCGGGTGCAAGGCAAACGCCCTACCCGGTGTGCTATCGCTCCAGCCTGTAAGGAAGAGTATTAAGTAGCGTTTCTGACATATTGATTTAATGGAACTTCATCCCATATTTTATATCAAGGAGGATGATCTGTAAACCACCCTGGGTGGATTTTGTTCCTCAGTATAGGTAGGGAATTAAGACTTGGGAAGAACCATTGCCAAACTCAATTTTTGGTTTTCCTGTAAAGCCTTTTGAATTGAATCATTTTGAATTCTGTTCTTGCTTCTCATTTTAGCCTTGAAAGCTGTTTGTTTGCCAGCTGTCTTTTGGTTAGTAATTGCAGGGTTTACATATTTTTCTTTCTATTTCTGCTTAATACTTTGCTTTTCTACTTATGTTCTGAATTTGTTGTTTGTGAACAAATATGGTTAGGTTTAAAAAAAAAAACACTCAGCCTCAGTCTCTTTATCTTTAAACCAAGTCCTTTGACTTTTATAAATTACTTAGATACTTTCATTTAAATCTAGCATTTCTCCTATTTGCAAGTTGCAAAATTACCTATTTTTCCAACCTATTCCGAGGAACAAAACCCACCCAGGGTGGTTTACAGATCATCCTCCTTGATTTAGTTTTACTTTAGAAATTACAAGGGAAGCACCTATTCACTGTACTCTCTCTCATCCTTTTTTCTTGCAAGTAATCTCAAATCATGATGCTTTTCTTTTTGTTTTTGGGCCACACCTGGCAGTACTCAGGGCTTATGTCCAGGTTCTGCACTGAGGGATCATCTTCCTGGTGGTACGGGGGTATACCACCCCACTTCCTGGGGTGCTGGAGATCAAACTTGGGTCAGCTATATGCAAGGCAAGTGCCCTACCTGCTGCACTCTTTCCAGCCCCTCACAATGCTTTTCTTAATAAAGGATTGAGTTTCTTTTCGCTTGCCAGGGTATTTAGTCACTACTAGGTTGAGACCATAAAGTTTCCAGAATAAAGTTGTTTTAGATCATGTGGTTGATGTGAACTTGTGTTAATATCGGTGTATTTGTTGTTTTGTGGCTTTGCAACCTCTAAGGGTTTGTTACCTTTCTTCCACAGCATTAATATAATTCCCTCCTCCTCAATGTAGCCCGTCTTAACTAATTCTTTTTTTAATTTTGACAGTAATTTACAAGCTATTAATAGAGTTTCGGCATATAGTGTTTGGCATACAGTGGTGAGCATGTGTTGGTATTCGTCTACCAGTGCCCGTAGGACCCTACTTTACACCTCTTTCTCCCTCGCAAATTCATTTCTTTAGATTTAATTGTTCTGGTTGAAAACACATGTTTACAGTGGTATTGGCTCTATGCTTTGATGTATACTGTTGTAACTTTAGTCCTCTACAAGTGGTAGAGGAGCCCATTATCCTTACTACATATTTATGATTATGAATACTTTAGATTTTCTGCTTTATGGTCTTAGAGGTATATACTTGTGAAACCATGATTATAATCAATACAGTGAGTATATTTGTCATCTCCCAGAGTTTCAACGTTGGATGATAATATTTTTACTTGATCTTGGCTTTTTTTGTTTGTATGTTTTTGTACTTTAAAGATGTTCACAATTGTCTTATTTCCATTGAAAAGTCCACTGTTTTCTCCATTTCTCTGTATGCAGCACAGCTTTTTATGCTCTGATTAATTAAGGTCCGTATTGGGTAGGTGCAGGCTGGTGGTCCCTTCCCCAGGGTCCTAACCTGTTGGTTAGGTGTGGACAGGGACAGGGACAATGGCAACGACAACAGACTCCAGGCCTTGTCCTGCCAGTCACGAGCTGTACAGTCACATCATTTCCCCAGTGCTTCTGGCCACTCGAAGATTTTTGTTTTTATCACTAGTTTTAAGCAGTTTGAAAAGAAGCTATCTTAGGTTAGGTCCCATGTCCTATGCTGGTCCCCCTCGGTTTTTAGCATGGTTGTTCATCTCTGTAGCTCTTTCTGAACTCCCTGTCTGCGATTACCTCCCTTCTGGGACATTTCATGTTGAAACTTTCCAAAATTCTATCGAAAGAATATAAAGTCTTTATGCACACAGTAAGCCCCCCACCACTTTAATTGAATCACAGTGAGATACCTGATTGGGTTTCAGTCATACAATGTTCCAACATCCATCACTTCACCAGTGTGCATTTCCGACTACTAGTGGCCCTATTTCCTTCTCACCACTCCTCCTCTTCCCCTAAGCCTGCCTCTATGGCAGACTCTTCCTCCCTCCCCTCCCCTTTTCTCAGTTTCTCTGTTTCTCTCTCTTCCTTGTCCCCCTCTTCTCCCTCCCCTTTAGGCATTGTGGTTTGCCATTCTGTTAATGTTACTGAAAGGTCATCTTATCACTTTTCCGCCTTTTAGCACCCAGTTCTTTTCAGAGTGTTTCCAACTACTGTTATCATAGTGGTCCTTCCTCTGTCCTAACCCCACCTCCTTTCCCTCACTTGTGGCAGCACATAGTAGGAATTTTGTGATGGTTGAAAGATTGAGGTTTTTACTTTTTTTTTTTCCTTTTTGTGGATCATACCTGATGATGCTCAGGGGTTACTCCTGGCTCATGAGCTCAGGAATTACTCCTGGTGGTGCTTGGGGGACTAAAGGGGATTATTTAAGAAAACTGCTAAAGACAGTGGTGATGACTAGCATTTTAATTCTTTATAGTTAGCAAAATACTGTTGTATGTTTTGACCAACTTAATTCTTGCTACAGCCCTATAAGACAAATGATTATTACTACATGTTTTACTGAATAAAAACTAAGGATTGTCTATCCATCTGGTCATCATTGTGAATATCATAATAATATTCACATCTTTAATTTATCTAAGGATAAATCCTAATATATATCCTTATTAGGGTATCCAAAGAATCCTAGGAAGTCTTATTTAGTACAGTGCCTGAAGACATTGAGTATATATATTCAGGCCAACCACTGCTACATGGATATTTCAGCTGCATCCTAGGTAGATGCCCTGCCCATTGTACCTCCTCTTTTGTTCCTCCACCCCCTTTTTTAAAAGGGACTAAACCTGGATCGACTCTACCTCCTGTGCTATCCCTCCATCCTTCCTAAATGGACCCCATTTTTAATAAGTGGGTAATGGTTTCAGTGGAAACGAACCTCTAGTATATACATGAAATGTTTCATAGCTTTAAAAATGGAATAATTGAATTTTAAAAAGTGATTGTCAGAGTTACTACATATCAGTTTAAAAAGTGTTTCCCTGGATACTCAGTTTGGATATAAACTACTGTGATGTATTTTCTTAGAAGTGTCAGAGTAAAATCTGACTAATTGTTAGACACACTGACAGTTTATAACAATATACTATAATTACTTGACAAGTACAATAGCATTCCTGTAGCTCAGGACCTAAGAAAACTTAAGTGAGCATTCAGAAGTAACAGTTTGAAAAGAGTTGCTGGGTGAATTTCAATCTTTTGGGGGAATTGTGCAAGTGGTACTGAGGGACAACTCCCCTCCCTCCCTCTCCCCCCCCCTCCCCCACACACACACCCCTTCTGTCTTGGCCTGCAGGGCCAGCTGCAAGGGAACGAGACCATGATGCTGATCTGACCCTGTTTAACCAGGGACAGCTCTGGCTGGCCTAACGGTTCTTGGAGCCTCTAGGGCTGACCCAGCAATGCATGGGGGGGACCTGTGGGGGTAGGAATTGGTGCAGGGTCATTCCTGTGCAAGGCAATCCCAACAGGTACCTTTCTAACCATGATTTTCAACCCTTTAGGAAACATTCTGGTCTTTTATGTATGAGCCATCTTTTCAATATTTTAAAAATCGGCCTCACAGTTTACAGTAGCATTGATACTAATGTTTCACCCTTCCACTGCTACTCTGCCACACTTAACCACCAGAGTGAGGGTGCCAGTGTCTCCTTCGTGTCCATCTTCCCCACCCCGTGTTCCCCGTTACTGTACGTACATCTCTTCTGGTCAGTGCCAGCCTGTCTCTTGTTGACAAAAATTAATTATCAGTGATGACACAAGCATGATAATTATTTCAAAATGAGATCTCATTTTTTTTTAAATCCTCTAATACATCCTGTATTTTTTTTAAATTGAAGATAAAAATCGCAGAAAGTCTTTCTTAATGTGTCCCAACTAAATCGAGGGTATACTTTACCTGGACATACTTGGATACTATAAGTAGCTCATTATGATGAGAAGTTCATGCTGTGACAGGGCTGGAGAGATAGTATTGCAGCTGGTCTTGCATGCGCCTTACTGGGGTTCAATCCCCAGCACTACCTGTAATCCCCTTAAGCACTGCCAGAAGTGATGCTTCAAAGCAGAGCCAGGAGTAAGCCTTAATCAAAACTGGGTATGCCCCCCCCCCCAAAAAAAAAGATTCATGCTAAGAGTCACCATTTTATGTACAAGATTATCGCCTAAGATAAGCTGCTTCTGTAATTCTGTATATTTATGCATTTAATTAAAACAGCCTAATCTAGGAAACATTGGCTTTGAAGAAGAAATAGAAGAGAAAGGGCCTATAGACCTATACAGGGCTTTACACCCCCAAAAGAAAGAATACACATTCTTCTCCAGTGCTCATGGAACATTTTCCAAAATAGACCATGTCCTAGGCCACAAAACATACCTCAATAGAATCAGGAAGACAGAAATAGTATCAACAATCTTTTCAGACCATGATGGACTGAGAATAGAAGTGAAACACATACAGACACAGAGGACCAAATAAAACACATGGAAATTAAACAACTCAATGCTGAACAACGAGTGGATCAGGAAGGAAATCAAGGACGAAATCAAAAGATACTTGGAAACAAATGAGAATGAAGACAGGAGCTACCAGAACTTATGGGATGCAGCAAAAGCTGTTTTAAGGGGAAAATTTATAGCTCTGCAAGCATATCTCAGGACAGAAGAAAGGAAGCAGATAAACAACTTGACTTCACAGCTCAAGATCTTAGAAAAGGATCAAGAGAAAGAGCCCAAATTGGGCAGAAGGAAAGAGATCATAAAACTTAGAGCAGAAATCAACGACATGGAAACCAAAGAAACAATCCGAATAGATCAATGAAACCAAGAGCTGGTTCTTCGAGAAAATAAATAAGATAGATAAACTACTAGCAACAGTCACAAAGAAACAGAGAGTGAATCAGAAATAAGAATGGGAATATCACAGCAGAAACCAAAGAAATTCAAACGATCATCAGAGACTGCTTTGAAAGTCTGTCTGCCACGGAACAAGAGAACCTAAAAGAAATGGATAAATTCCTAGATTCCTATCATCTCCAAAAGCTGAATCAAGAAAATACAGAGTACCTGAATAGACCTATTCACATCAAGGAAATTGAAACTGTAATCAAAAGTCTTCCCAAAAACAAAAGCCCAGGTCCAGATGGATTCACTAGCGAATTTTTTCAAACATTTAAAGAGGACCTACTACCAGTTCTTCTCAAGCTTTTCCAGGAAATTGAAAAAACAGAAACTCTCCCAAACAGTTTCTATGAAGCCCATATCTCTCTAATACCAAAAGGAAACAAAGACACCACAAGAAAAGAAAACTACAGGACGATATCCCTGATGAACACAGATGCGAAGATTCTCAACAAAATACTAGCGAATAGAATTCAGCAACTTATCAAAAAGATCATACACCATGACCAAGTGGGATTCATCCCGGGGATGCAAGGATGGTTCAACATTCAGAAACCAATCAACATAATCCATCATATCAATAAAAGAAAAGATAAAAACCATATGATCATATCAATAGATGCAGAGAAAGCATTTGACAAGATCCAGTATCCATTTATGATGAAAATCCTCTCCAAAATGGGGATAGAGGGGCCATTCCTCAATATAGTTAAAGCCATCTACTACAAGCCTACAGCAAACATCATCCTCAATGGGGAAAAACTGAGAGCCTTCTCCCTAAGATCAGGGACGAGACAAGGATGCCCACTCTCTCCACTACTGTTCAATATAGTGCTGGAAGTACTTGTAATAGCGATTAGGCAAGAAAAAGATATTAAGGGCATCCAGGTAGGAAAGGAAGAAATTAAGCTCTCACTATTTGCAGATGATATGATGCTATACTTAGAGAACCCTATAACCTCCACCAAGAAACTCCTAGAAACAATAGACTTGTATAGTAAAGTTGCTGGCTATAAAATCAATACCCAAAAGTCCATGGCTTTCCTATACGCAAATAGTGAAAGAGAAGAAAGTGACACGAAGAAAGCAATCCCGTTCACAATTGTGCCCCAGAAAATCAAGTACCTAAGGAAGTAAAGGACCTGTACAAAGAAAACTAAAAAACGCTTCTTTAGGAAATAAAAGAGGACATGAGGAAATGGAAAAATATCACCTGCTCATGAATGGGGAGAATTAACATTGTCAGAATGGCAATACTTTCCAAAGCACTGTAAAAATTCAATGCGATCCCTATAAGGATACCCATGGCATTCTTCAAAGAAATGGAGCAAACAATCCTGAAATTTATATGGAACAATAAGCCCCCACAAATAGCTAAAGTAATTCTTGGGAGAAAGAAAATGGGAGGAATCAACCTCCCTAACTTCAAACTCTACTACAAAGCAGTAATAATTAAAACAGCATGTACTGGAACAAAGGCAGAACTGTAGACCAATGGAACAGAGTTGAATATACTGACATCTCCTCCCAAGCTGGAGCGATAGCACAGCGGGTAGGGCGTTCGCCTTACAAGCGGCCAACATGGCCGACCCGAGTTCGATTCCTCCGCCCCTCTCGGAGAGCCCGGCAAGCTACCGAGAGTATTCGATATGCCAGACACAGTAACAACAAAGTCTCCAATGAAGACGTTACTGGGCCCGCTCGAGCAAATCGACGATCAACGGGAGGGCCTTTACCTTTACCTTACCTCCGCCCAAGCATGTGATCATCCAATCTTCTATAAGGGGGCAAGAAAAGTGAAATGGAGCAGGGAAAGCCTCTTTAATTGTGCTGGCAAAACTGGACAGTTACATGCAAAAAAGTGGACTCAGAACTCTCCCTAACGCCACGCACAAAAGTAAGATCAAAATAGATTAAAGACCTCAACATCAGACCAGAATCCATAAAGTTCATTGAAGTTCATAAAGTTGGCAAAACCCTCCATGATATTGAAGCTAATGGTATCTTCAAAGATGTCACTCCACTGGCCAAGCAAGTGAAAACAGAAATAGACAAATGGGACTATCTTAAGCAAAGAAGCTCCTGCACGTCAAAAGAAACAGTGACCAAAATACAAAGACAGTCTACAGAATGGGAAAGGATATTCGCCAAATACACATCCCACAAGGGGTTGATAACAAGGATATATAAGGTACTAGTTGAACTCCACAAGAAAAAAACACCCAACCTCATCAAAAAATGGGGTGAGGAAATGAACAGAAACTTTCTCAGAGAAGAAATCGAATAGCTAAAAGGCATATGAGAAAATGCTCTACATCACTAATCATCAGAGAGATGCAGATCAAAACAACAATGAGATATCATCTCACACCACAAAGACTGGCCCACATCCAAAAGAACAAAAGGAATCGGTGCTGGCGCGGATGTGGTGAGAAGGGGACCCTCCTTCACTGCTGGTGGGAATGCCAGCTGGTTCAGCCCTTCTGGAAAACAGTATGGACAAGTCTCAAAAAATTAGAAATCGAGCTCCAATTTGACCCAGCAATACCACTCCTGGGAATATATCCCGGAGAGGCAAAAGAGTATAGTCGAAGTGACTTCTGCACTTGTTTATTCATTGCAGCACTCTTTACAATAGCCAGAATCTGGAAAAAACCTGAGTGCCCAAGAACAGGTGACTGGTTAAAGAAACTCTGGTACATTTACACAATGGAGTACTATGTAGCTGTTAGAAAAGATGAAGTCATGAAATTTACGTACAAGTGGTACTACATGGAAAGTATCATGTTAAGCGAAATGACTCAGAAAGAACGGGATAGTCACAGAAAGATTGCATTCATCTGGGGAACATAAAGTAACAAAATGGGAGACTAACACCCAGGAGTGGCTGAGATTAGTACCAGGAATTTTGCTCCATGACTTGGAGACCAGCCACACGTGCTAGGGGAAAAGGACGCTCAGATAGAGAAGGGTGCACCAAATAAAGGGTGTTGGGAGGATCCTCCCAGGATGGGAGAAGCATGCTGAAAGTAGACTATAGACCAAACTTGATTGCCACTCATTGCCTCTCTTGCAAACCACAGGATCCAAAAGGAGAGAGAGAGAGAGAACAAAAGGGAATGCCCTGCAACAGAGGCAGGGTGGGATGTGGGGACGGGGGGTGGGAAGGATGCTGGGACCCGCGGTGGTGGAGGATGGGTGCTGGTAGAGGGATGGGTACTTGATCATTGTATAACTAAAAACCACGCACAAATATTCTGAAGTCTATAATTGTACCCCATGGTGTTTCACTAATAAAAAATATATATATGTGTAAAGGGAAAAAAAAATGAAACAGCCTAATCTAGTGACTGGAGAGATAGCATAGTGGGTAGGGCATTTGCTTTGCATGCGGCTGACCCAGGTTCGATTCCCAGCATTCCATATGGTCCCCTGAGCACCGCCAGGAGTAATTCCTGAGTGCAGAGCCAGGAGTAACCCCTGTGCATTGCCAGGTGTGACCCCCCCCCCCCCAAAAAAAAAACAGCTAATCTAATCTATTTTTTGCTTATTCTTCCCATTTCTTTTGGTCACAACTTGCAGTTCTCAGGGGTTACTCCTTGCTCTGCACTCAGGAGTTACTCCTGGCGGTGCTTGGGAGACCATATGGGATGCCGGGGATTTAACCTGGGTTGGCCGATTGCAAGGCAAAAAGCCCTACCCTTTGTGCCATTTCTTTGACCCTCTTCCTATTTCTGATTTATTCTCCTATCATTGCTTCAGTGTGGGGGGATCACATGGTTGTTTTGCCAAGAGTCACAGTGTTGTGAAGCAGGACGGAGGGTGGAACTTGGCATCTCACTTGCATGTGCCCCTCACTGGCCCCTGGCCCCTTTCTTCTGGACTAGGTTAATGATAATTTAGATTAGTGAAAATAGAAAGTTTAATGTTAGTTTATTCTGTTGGCTAAGAGAATTAGAAGTAGCTACTAACCAAAACCCTTTGTATTAATGTATAACCTCCAGTTAGAATTTACTCAGGTGAATGGAGATAAATCTATTGATAACTTTTCCATCTTCCTTGTTGATTCACCATTATTGTCTGAGTTAAATTTCAGCAGAATTCATAGAGCCTCTTAGCGTCCTCTTGCTGTCTCCTTACTCTTCTAACTTGCTTACTTTACCTTTGTTCTGAAATGACAGATGGTGTTAGAATTATAGATTTTTTTTGTATATTCAGATTTAATTTTCCCCATTGAAAGCACTGAACTGTTTCTCAAGTTTGTCTGCCTAGATAGCTTTTATTCATCTATTAACATTTACCTCAGATGTCACCACCCAAATAAAGGAAGGAAGGACACATTTTCACCCCGTGTATATTGGGCTTAATTGCCTCTTGTTAACACAAAGGTGATAAGACTTAAAAAGTTTTAAGTTATAACTGGTTAACCAAGTTCATAATACAGTTATTTCAGTCATTCATCAATACCATCCCACCACCAGTGTCCCCAGTTTCCTAGCAGGCACAAGCAGATTTATATGATATTGCTTGTTACAACACAAAGGCAAATGGAATTATCAAGTCTTAGATCAGTGAAAGACAATTTGTGATCACTGTTTCATCTCCGTGGCTGACTGGGCTGGCTGATGCTAGTTGAGGCTGTGTTGCTGTTTCCGCTCCCTGAGCACGGTGGGCTCCACGCAGCTTTCACACCTGACGTGCTGTGATCCTACTGACTGATAGGACAATGGAATTTGGAGGTTTTGTGGTTGTGTAGTTCAGGATCTAGGAAGCTGAAATGGTTTGGTCGCTTGGAAGTTCTTTGAGGTTTCGTTATGGAGCTGGCCTGTTTCTTTATTGACACTGCAGTGTGTCAGGCAGCTGTGCCTTCAGGCAGAAGGGGGTATCTGCCCATCCACCCCCCCACCCCCCTAATCCTGAGAAGGCCAGAGAGTTTTCAGCCAGAACTTGCCAAGCTGGAAGATTTAGCAGCACTATGTTCTTTTGAGCTTAGTTGTAATGACTTTTTAATTAAAAATATTTTTCTTTAAACTTTTATTTTTTGACTTTTTAGGTCACACCTGGTGGTGTACAAGGGTTGCTACTGGTCATTCCTCCAGTGCTTGAGGCACCATATGAAATGCTGGGAATCAAACCTATTCAGCCACATGGCAAGGCAAATGCCCAGCTGCCCTATCACTCCAGCCCCAAGATTTTTTTTAGAAATACGGTTCTAAAACATGTATTTTGAGGTGCTATACAAGGTAAATCATGTTGAAAGGATCAATTTAATTTTTGTTTTACTTCTGGGCCATACTTGGCAGTGCTCACGGCTTACTCCTGGCTCTTCACTCAGGGGTCGGTGACTCCTGGCAGGGATCAGGGAACCATCAGCAGTGCTGGGAATGAGCTCAGGTTAGCTCTGTGTAAGGCAAGTGCCCTCCAAGCTATTGTTCCTGCCCTGTCTAGCTAATATCCTATTCTTTTTTTTCTTTTTGGGTCACACCCGTCGATGTACAGGGGTCACTCCTGGCTCTACACTCAGGAATTACTCCTGACAGTGCTTGGGGGACCATATGATATGCTGGGAATAATCGAACCCAGGTCGTCCACTTGCAAGGCAAACGCCCTACCTGCTGTGCTATAGCTCTAGCCCTAGTATCCCATTCCATTTTTGAATTTATAACTGTAAGGGCCCGCACTGTCAGTGCTCAGGGCTTTCTTCTGGCTCTGTGCTCTCAGGTTCACTTCTAGTGGGACTCAGAGACCTTGTGTGGTGTGGTGCCAGGGGTGTAACCCAGTTGCTTGTAGCAAGCACCTCACCTGCTGTACCATCACTCTGGCCCCTGGTAACTCCTATGAGGTTTATTCTAACTTGTCGTTTTTAGTTGCATTTTCTTAATGATACATGATGAGTATCTTCATATTTCTCTGGAGCATCTGTAAGTCTTTTTTTGGAAGGTGAATTATCACTTCGGTTCCTCATGCCACGGGGGAAGAGTTTGACTCCCAGGAATGCTGAGTGCTTGTGCCTCTTCTGTGCTGCCGTCTGTGCTGGTTATGTGCAGAGGCCCTGCTGCAATGCTCCTCAGGCAGTGCTCTCCAGAACAGGCGCACGCCCCAGCCCCTGGGGTTCTGTTCAGTTTTATGAGCTGTTCAGCGTGCATTTTGAAATGTATAATAAAAGTCGAAGGAACTTTTTATTATAGTAATAGCAGTGATTTTTATGATGTCTAAACTATGGATAGTTTTCTTTTGGAAGTTGACTATAAAATGTCATTTTAAAATTTAAAATGAAACCAAGTTATCCCAGCATTTAGAGTATAATCCTAAATCAGAACTTTTATGTATGGTGCTTAAACAATTTTTGACAATTTTTTTAAAAAACCATTTCTTACAATGGTTTCTTAATTTGGTATCAGTGGGATAGATTGGCAGTTAAAAGTTGCGATTGAGGTAAAGCATGAGTGAATAGCATAAGCACAAAATATTAATTACTTAAGATGGGTTTAAATTGACTCATGATTTGGTTCTTCATTTCCAAAATCGTATTAGTGATTTTTTTGTTTTAAATTCAGTTTTCTGTTTTATTTGAAGGTACCAGTTTTTGGAAGAAGCTTTTCAAAATCAGAAAGGTGCAATTGAGAATCTACTAGCTAAACTTCTTGAGAAGAAGAATTATGTTCATTTTGCTGCTACTCAGGTGCAGAATAGGTAAGTATGTTGCCTGAAAGCCATAATTTCTCCATAAAGATTAAACACACAGATAAAGTTTGTTTTCCTTCTATATTAAGCAAACAGAAACCATTTAGAAGGTAGTATAATCTGAGTTTGGATTTTATTATTTAATTAGGTAGATTTAATTGACCACAATTCTGACTATCCTGAAATATACATCTTTCACTATTTTAAAATTTATAGGCTCTAGTATTAATAAAGTCTTAGTTAAATGTATAGAATGCAATGTAAAGAGGGTTGAATTAAAAAATTTAGGTTCAGAGACTTCATGGAAGACACTGTATAGAGGAGAGAGCTTGGTGAAATACTTCATCAGCTTTTAAATAGCATTAAGAACATTTAATACTCTTAATTATGGAAATATACAAAAAATTTTCTGTTAGTAAATTCTCAAATTTTAAATTGTTGCCTTTAAAAAGTAAACTTCAAAAACTTCTTAAAAATTGGTTTATATTTTTGAGTAATATACATTTATTGAATTTATATGTGAAAGTGTGTTTTATAAATAACTTAATATACGGGAACTCTCACATTGAAACAACTTGGAGCTATTATAATTTGAGTGGAGGATTGTGGGAGAAAGTGTGTTTTGGGGATCAGACCTAAGCCTCATATATAAGAGGCATGTGTTTCAGTGCTGAGTGGCTGGCATGATGGAAATTTGTACATGTTATTCACTAGATTCACAAATATTGGTACTTTTAGATATTGTCAAGATGCATTTATTTATTACCTACTGGAACTCATTTGAGAAGAAAAAGAAAATGAATTTATGAATGAAATGAAAATAGTTGTGTTATTCAGACAACAAGATGTAAAACTTAACATCTTAAGAGCTACTATAGGAAAATGCAAGCTTCTTAAAGGCAGTGGATCATAAAACATGGAAATTTGTATGTGCATGTGCACACATGCATGCATGATGCTATGGATGGTTCTGTAGAAATGCCTGGTTGTTTTAATTTATGTTGCTATTATGTATGGGCCATGGTAGAGTGGATAACTGTAGCATTTTGTGCATTACAAATGGATTCCCTTTCAGAGAAGTGATAGTGAGTTGATTCATTTTGACTGTCTCCTGTTTTTGCATGTTTTATATATATTTTACACATAATGTTCCTAAATTTGTGTAAAGATATAGAGCAAGAGTTTTATTCGTTACAAAATTATAGAGGTTTGAGAGAGAATGATTTATGATGCTTTCCCTTTCACAGACATTCCTTAGATCTCTATCCCAATTTTGAAGCATACATTAAAAAATTCCTTACAGCTAAACATACAAAGGCTTGGTAAAATCCACTGAGAGTTGAGCTTTAGTTGTTGTCTGCTTTCAGCAAGCTTTATGATTTCAGTCTTGATCTAAACACTTTAAATTTGAGTCCTAAACTTTTTAGTACCTGAAATCAGCTCTGTTATTGAAAAAAAAAATTATACTCACTTTAATTAGGACAGTACTGACCAAAATTTTCAAGGAAGAACTTCAACATTGAATTACAAAAAGGAAAGGAAAACTTATTATAACTTGTGTGTTAGAATTATTCATTAAGATATAGAAAACGAAATCAATTTAAGGGTTGAGAGTATTGGCTATAGTTTATACAGAAGTAGAATATATAACAGTTGAAATGGCTCTCTACTCTTTTGGTGGGAGCCACATCTGAATGTACCTAGGACTTTTTCTTGGCTCCTTGCTTAGAGGGACCATCTGGGGTGCTGGGAACTGAACCCGGGCTGGCCGCAAGGCAGGCGCCCTACTGGTTGTACTATGGCTCTGTCCCTGGTTGTCATCATTTTATTTAAATGCTCTTCCTGTTTTGCAAGTAGCAGGGTATTAACTATTACATATTTATAACCTAAGCTTTCAATGCCCCTTGATCTTACAGTTATTTCTTTAGCATTTAACATTTTTACTCCTTCTAAAGTGAATTGAAAATGTTTAATGTCCTTAGCTGTTCATAATAGGAAACAATTTTGAGAACAATTATGGAAAGTGGGTTATATGATAACCACATTTGAGTCATTGTTATAAGTGATAATAAATGCTTTTAAGCTTAATTCCTATTTTAAAAGATGATTATTGGTTGCAGAATTATTCTTTGCACATCATTTTTAAAAAGCATTAACATTAAATAGGACTAATATACCAGATTTGACATTAATCAGCAGTAAGTGATGCCAGATATTTCTATATTATGTTCATGTCATAGGAACTAAAGGAAATTGCCATCTAGATTAATAAATAAGCCTTTATTATCATAATTTTTTTTAATTTTTAAGTTTTGTTTTTACAAAGTTGTTCATAATAATTGATCATATTCAAGAGTATCTCGCTCGCACGGCAGAGCCTGGCAAGCTACCCATGATATATTCCATATGCCAAACACAGTAACAACAAGTCTCACAATGGAGACATTACTGGGCCCACTCAAGCAATCGATGAACAACGGGAGGACAGTGCTATTCAATATTTCAACACCAATCCCACCACCATTACACTTCCCAACACCATTATTATTTTGTATTGCTTTTGTGAATAGTATGAAATGTCTATAAGGGTTTGTCACAGTGATTCAATTAAGAAGTAAAAAATAGTTTGCGACGTTGCTCAGCGAAAGCGGCTGCGTGTTCCTGGATTCTAAAATGTTTTGAATTCTTAAATAATTGGGGTCCGGAGCCATCTCTGCAGAGAGCTGCTCTGTTCTGAGATTCATTTGTGAGTCTCTGGATCAAGGTCGTTAATGCGCTTAAATGGCGCAGGAGACAGTTGGTGGGCATGACAGCCAGGACCCTGGAAGGGCAGGGAGATGGGAAGTTATGGGCAGCTCCTGCTCCTTATGGCCTGGTGTTTTCAGTCATGGTCCTGCAGAGCTGGGGTTTTCAGTGGATTCATTCTCTTGCATGAGGGCTCCAGACATCCTGTGAAGGTCAGCAGTGAAGGTGGCGGCAATTGGGAGGTTTGGCCACCCGGGGTTCATTTGGAGCAGCAAGGGACAATGCCTGCGCCCCTCTGAGGTGCCCCAGTGAAGTCAGCTTGGTACACAGTCTGTAGACAGCTCTGTTGTGAGCTGCTCTGTTCCGAGATTCATTTCTGAGTCCCTGGATCATGGCCATAATGTGCTTAAATGGCCTATGATCATTATTTTAAATTATTTAATACGTAGTTCATTCTTTGCATACATTCTTGTTTGGGCCACAGTGAATGGTCAAGTCCACTGAAACACAGGTGTATGTTTTGATAGGTTTAATTTTAATTTAATTTTAATTATGGTTAAGTTCCCACTTGAATGAATTTCTGCTACAGTTAATGGTTCTGAGACATAGGATAAGTTGATAACCTAATGATGCATTTCTCTTATTCAGGATAAAAGAAGTAAATGAGACTAACAAACGAGTAGAACAGGAAATTAAAGTGGCCATTTTCACCCTTATCAATGAAATTAATAAGAAAGGAAAATCTCTCTTACAGCAGCTAGAGGTATGGTTCAAAACCAAAATAAAACCAAAACTGCTTCTCTTGCTCTTTAGCTATTTTTAATGTTTATGAAACTATTTTTAGATTGGTTTGAGGGTGGGGGGTGGAATTAAAGGCAATTACAATTTTTAAAATTTTAGATACTAAAGCTTTTTTAAAAGTTATTTTTCAGGCCTACTTAATACTGATTTTAGCTGTATAAATTAAGATAGTGTCCTTAGGAATGAAAATTCTTGGTTAACTGTGATGTTAGACAACAAAGCTCCAAGATAGGAACTTAATTTAACTTCTACAAATGAAAGTCTATTGGGACTCTGCTGGAATCATTTGTGTCTCACTTTATTCCTAAAATATTCCACTAATTTGCTAATAAAAATCATGCTCATTTTCAAATTTTAAACTTTAAATTTATGATAATTTGATTATATTAGGTCTTTCCGATTTAGAGGTTAATACTTAAGTGTAAATTTCTGGATGGGAATGCAGTCAACTTGTGAATAAGTTTTAATTGAAGGATTATTATATTCTGAAGTAGGCCCTATGACATGGGGTTAAATATTCCATAACAATGAATAGAAACAGTTCAAACTATGTAAATTATTTTACATTTTATTACTGTACGTAATTCTCATCTCCAGGTTTTTCCCCTCTTCCTTTACTTCCTAAAATGTTTTAGAGAGGCTGGAGAGATAGCACAGCGGTAGGGCGTTTGCCTTGCACACGGCCAACCCAGATTCGATTCCCAGCATCCCATGTGGTCCCCTGAGCACCGCCAGGAATAACTCCTGAGTGCAGAGCCAGGTGTACCTCCTCTGCATCGCCGGTGTGACCTAAAAAGCGGGGGGGAAAAATGTTTTAGAAACATTCAATATGATTACATCTAAATAAAATTTGGAAAATATTGACTTTTTTTTTTTGAGACACAATTATGCTATTAAAAGTACTTGTATATATTGTTGAAGTTGGAATCTCTTTCCTGTTGTACACCCAGGCAGCTGTATTTAATTGTAGTAGATTTTTGTCTTCAAAAAGGGGTGTAGATGAAACATTTAGCAGCAACTCTCTTGTACTATAAATACATTTAAACTAATGTTCTTTTTTGTTTCTTAGGGTTTTTGAGCCACACTCAGTGGTGCTGGGGTCACACTTCCCGGGGAAATTGAGGGAACATGTAGTTTAGCCAGCAGGTGGTGCTGGGGTAGAACCTGGGCTTCCACATGCTAGCCATGGTCTCTAGTTCTTGGTGCTATAACCACAGACTGACCTATTTGATATTCTTAAATCTTTCCAAGTATTTTTGAATTAAAAGATGCCCCTTAACAGTATAAATATGTAGTGGTTAGTTAGCCTCATGCTTCTAGCATGCTGATAATTTAAATTTTTTCCTATGTAATCTGTTTTTATATTATAAAATAGAACCTTTTTTATGCTTTTTAATAAGACGGATAATTTCCGGGAACATCATAAATTCAAATATGTAAATCAACTGACAGGTCAGTTGAATACTTTTTATACATTACCGTTAATGCATAAGCAACTTGTTTCATTCGGGAAAAATCAAGTTGAGTTAGTTTGTAAGAAATTGGCCAAGTCACATGTTGAGTGTCAGAGTTCATGCATCTGCCCTGGAAGTCATCTCCAGAGAGCAGCTTATTTTCCTGCTGCAGGATTTCCTCCCAAATTGGTCTTGCCTCTGGCCCTTGTTTATTTACTTGTTCATTACGAATTTGTATCACATCATAGTTTCCTCACCCCACTCTGAGAGCCCTGTAGTTAATTTTTCTGACTGTAGTGGAATAAAGATGAGATGTTTAACTTCATGCCACACCAATAGGTGGCACTGCTAGCACAAAACTTCCTGGGAAACTGTAGTGAGAGCAAGGTTACTCCAAAGGTTTCTGAAAGTTAGGTAACTATGCAACATAGCTTCTGTATTAGAAAAAGTTGGTTTTTTCTTTTCCTTTGCTTTTTGAGTCACACCTGGTGATGCTCAGGGCCTACTCCTGCCTCTGCACTTAGGAATCACTCCTGGCGGTGCACAGGGGATTGAAACTAGGTTGACTGTGTGCAAGGCAAATGCCCTACCAGCTGTACTATCTCTGTACCTCTCTAATTAATGAAAAGATCTTAAGCTTAAAGTTTTTGTTTTTTCTTTAAATGATAGAAGAGAGAGACACCAACTAACACTAATTTCTTTATGTGTAATGGCTTCTTCAAGCTAGAGAATGGTTTCACCTTTGTCACCAAGCTCTCCTTTGATCATAGACTCATTAAATAGCCACAAGCTGGTCGACTTACCACTTCTTAGAAGAATATGGGCATCTGTTTTGTAAAATGTTGAATAAATGTGTTGGAGATGATAAGTTTGTTATTATCCTTTATATAGAGAACTCTCCAGTGACCCTCCTGCTGTTTTTCAGAACGTGACGAAAGAGCGACAGATGAAGCTGCTGCAGCAGCAGAGTGACATCACCGGGCTTTCCCGGCAGGTGAAACATGTCATGAACTTCACCAACTGGGCCATCGCCAGTGGCAGCAGCACAGCGCTCCTGTACAGCAAGCGGCTGGTGAGCCTCCAGCATGTGCTTGCTCATGCATCGTCTGCATTCACCAAGGGGATTTTGAATTTGGTGACTAATTGGCAGCACACCAAGTTATAAAAAATTTCTTCCATTCATAAAAATTTTCTTGCCTCCCCAACCTGGACTTTCAATAATTGGTCTGATTTCTGTCTTTTTGTAGAATATCATATAAATGTAATCATGGTGCTTATCACTGTGACAGAATGCAAGCAGGTCATTTAATTTAACTAAGTTTTCAATCACTTCTGTTTCCTCAGACACTGGGGCTACATGAGGTTTTATATCTTTACCTTGTATGTTTTCTCAAGTGATGCTGAATTTTAAGACTAATGAGACCTTACTTTTCCCTTTAAGATTACTTTTCAGCTGCGCCACATTCTGAAAGCACGGTGTGACCCTGTCCCTGCTGCTAATGGAGCCATACGTTTCCATTGTGACCCCACCTTCTGGGCAAAGAATGTAGTCAACTTAGGTGAGAAATGTTGAGTTTTATGAGTACAGCTTGAAATAGTTATAAGAAAAATTCTAAAGCAAACTTCAGAAGCTTAGGTTCTCTAAGTTTTACATAAACTTCTGTCTTCAGTAAAAACTCATCAAAGCTATATTTATTGTATTTTTAAGAATGTTGAATATCTTGTATAGTTTTATTTAATGTATATCATAAGCAAGTAAAACTTTATTCTCTCAGAGAATTTCCTAGCCATTTAGCAGTTTGTATATTGTACCACATTGTCCTCTAGAGGACCCCCTTCAAGATGCTGATGGATAGCCGAGATAAGTACCAGGCGGATTACTCCATGGCTTTGAGGACAACCGCACACGCTAGGGGAAAAGGCAGCTCAGATAGAGAAGGGAGCGCCAAATAAAGGGTGTTAGGAGCTTCCTCTCAGGATGGGAAATGTGTGATGAGAGTAGACTATAGTCTGAACCAGATTGCCACTCAGTATCTCTTTTGCAAACCACAGCACTCAAAAGGAGAGAGATAACAAAAGGGAATGCCCTGCCACAGTGGTAGGGTGGGATGGGGGATGGGGGCAAGGGGGGTGGGAGGGATACTGGGACTGGTGGTGGTGGAGAATGGGCACTGGTGGAGGGATGGGTATTCAATCATTGTATAACTGAAACCCAAGCACAAAAATTTGTAAGTCTACAACTGTACATCATGGTATTTCACTAATAAAAATTTAAAGGGGGGAAAAAAAGATGCTGATGGATCTGAAAGTCAGGTTCAGAGAAATATTTGAACTCCTACTCTTCAAATGGAAAGAAATGGACATTGCTTTTGTTACTTCACAGTGTGGACCTAAGGACCAGAGGTATAAGTTATGGAGAGGCAAATGGAACCATTTAAGACAAAACAAAAGCTTCCCTACAAACTGAAACTGTATACAGCTTGAGTAAACTTACTTTCAGAGTAGTCAGGTTCTCAGCATTGGAAATTCTAAAGCAGAACTGTCTTTGTATTTTGTTTTCTAAAACAAAACAAAACCGACTGAAAATTCAGATTTGCCTATAGCTTTAGAACACCATCTGGAAACTTTTTGTATGCCTGAAGTGTAGCTTTTATATTTTGTAGGCTTGTAAAACAAAAAAGCAAAGAATAAAGAAATTTCAGATCTTTTGTGGTCTGCACAGTAAATACTTAACCTTCTGTCCTGTTGTAGATATGATTTACCAATTCAGTTTTACCTCAGCCTTCCTGAAATTTGCCTCTTGTTTTAGAAAGCCGTTTTCTCTGAGCATTAAAGAAAACTGCTACTTCTAAGAATTGAGGCCCTTAAAACATTCAACATTTTCAGAAAAAGAAAGTGTTGTGGCAGTGCAGTACTCTGCCATATACATTTGGCAATTTCAAGGCACATTAGCAATCTTGAGTATCCTTGAATTTTGTTAGAGGAGAATCAGTTTGGACTGACTAAATGGACTGCCTCTAGTATCTCTTAGGCTCTGTTTTTCTTTAATTTTCTGTACAGTAAAGAATAGGTACAGGTAATATTAAAGTCAGTATAGCACAGCTGTAGGGCGTTTGCCTTGCACGCAGCCAGCCCGGCTGAGCGGGTTCGATTCCTCCGCCCCTCTCGGAGAGCCCGGCAAGCTGCCGAAAGTATCTCGCCCGCACGGCAAAGCCTGGCAAGCTCCCCGTGATGTATTCGATATGCCAAACACAGTAACAATTGTCACAATGGAGACATTACTGGGCCCGCTTGAGCAAATTGATGAACAACGGGAGGACAGCGACAGTGACAATCAAAGCTTAGCTATTTGTTATGGGACTGTATTAAGTTTCTGTTACTTGTCATATTGAAAACTTTAGTTCACATCCCGACTGTACTGTTGGAAGATATTACTGCTGGTAGTTTTGGGGAGGAAAATAGTGAATATTCCATAAACTAGTTGATTTTGTTATTTGTATGTAAATTATTTTTATGTCTTGAATCTTTCAGGTAATTTAGTAATAGAGAGTAAACCAGCTCCTGGCTATACTCCAAATGTTGTAGTTGGGCAAGTTCCGCCGGGGACAAACCATATTACTAAGACCCCTGGGCAGATTAACTTAGCCCAGCTTCGACTCCAGCACATGCAACAGCAAGTGTATGCACAGAAGCATCAGCAGCTGCAGCAAATGAGGATGCAGCAGCCCCCTGCATCTGTGCCCACCACTACCACCACCACCCAGCAGCACCCTCGGCAAGCAGCACCCCAGATGTTACAGCAGCAGGTGAGTGCTGGCCTCAGAAAACCTCAGCCTCTTTCTAGAGGTGAGTCTGAACAGTGGTCTTGGGTTGGAGCAAGAACACTGTGGGTGAGTACTGTGGGTCTTGCATACTGCTCGCCTGCCGTGACCACCAGCAATGCCTGGAACGACTCCAGAGTTCAGGCGTGACCCAGGCAGAGCTGATGGCTGTGGGCTGGCTCGTGTCCAGACTTGTTGGTAAAACCATGGCAGTAGACAGTGACTTTCAACCAGCTCCACCTGCTGACCACCAGCTCTGGTCAGATGGGCAGCGAAAGAATGCTATATAAATGTTTGCTCCCGGAATGGGAGAGGTCAGGGCAATAAGTACCATGCTAAACAAGATGAGCTCACTAGAACTTTGTCAGTATGTAACTTTCTACTCTATCAGTTCTTCAAATTGTTAATGTTATGCTTTTTGGGGGGGGGGGGGTGCAACACAGTGGTGCTTGATTTGAGTCACTGGTGCTGCCACGGGTGAGGCAAGTGCTTACCCAGTGTCCTGTCTCTCCAGTCTGCTTATGTATCAACTCTGTTTTGTTAGTCACATGGTTCTTTTGGACCAAAGCATCAGGTTTTTTCATCCTAAAATTTATCAAATTCTTCAGATTAGGGTTTCTGAAAGTTCACTTGATTACTTTTTATTTTATCTATTTTTGGGCTATATCAGTGCTCAGGGCTTACTCTTGGCTCTGCACTCAGGCATCACTCCTGTAGACTTGGAGGACCATATGGGGTACAGGGTATCGAGCTGTGGTCAGCCGTGGGCCAGGCAAGCACCTTACCTGCTGTACTACCTTTTTGGCTCATCACTTGACTACATTTGACCTGAGAAATTTTTATGCAATTTTAGTTTTATAAAGGTAAAGGCCCTCCCGTTGATCGTCGATTTGCTCGAGCGGGCCCAGTAACGTCTCCATTGGAGACTTTGTTGTTACTGTGTCTGGCATATCGAATACTCTCAGTAGCTTGCCGGGCTCTCCGAGAGGGGCGGAGGAATCGAACTCGGGTCGGCCATGTTGGCCGCTTGTAAGGCGAACGCCCTACCGCTGTGCTATTGGTGTTCAAATCAGATGTTTACTTAACAATAAATAATAAATTTATTTTAAAACTAATTCCCTGATACTCCATATAAGGTTGGGGCCCATAGTTTAAGATGTGGGGACTTATAAATCACTCCCATCCCTGCATCTCTCCTGCTCTCCTCTGCTCTAACCAAACCAAAATATCAACCCAGTGTTGGATAAGAACATATTGATAGGCTTCAAATAAATATGAATATACTTAGATGAAAAGAATCTTTGCCACTCTGTCCTGACAATTTTTTTATTTTTGCCATGGCATTATAATTGAAAGATAAATTTATTTTTAAAATACTGTTTCAGAACTGGGGGATGGGTCGGAGGGATAGTGCAGATGACCAGAGTTTGATCTCCATGGACTCTGGCCCCTGGCCCCTGGGCCCTATCAGCTGTGTTACTAATACCCCCCACCCCCCCAGCAATGCCTTATTGCTTTTGTTGCCATTATTGCTCCATAGCTAGACCTGAGCACTAGACCGTCAGGCCTGTGTGGGTGACCTAGAATCTTGGGGTCTCGCTGTGTCTCTGTCTTTCACCCCCTCACCTTCCTACTTAAGAACATTTCCCCTCCCTCCCTCTTTGTAAGATAATCAGTGCCTAAGTGCGTTTTCTCTTTTGTAGCCTCCAAGATTGATAAGTGTGCAGACAATGCAGAGAGGGAACATGAACTGCGGAGCCTTCCAGGCGCATCAGATGAGGTTGGCGCAGAACGCCGCCCGCATCCCGGGAATCCCCAGGCACAGCGGCCCACAGTACTCCTTGATGCAGCCGCACCTCCAAAGACAAGTATGCCTAGAGTTACATTTGTAAGAATCATGAAATTTTCAAACTCAAAAGACATCATCTTTTGTTACTGGTGCACACGTGCGTGCGTGTGTGTGTGTGTGTGTGTTTTGATTGGTGAGGGGTGGCTCTCAGGTTCACTGCTACTCAGACTTTATTAATGTCTTGTGCCTCAAGTACATATACACATACAATTTATATTCCATTTTTAAAGAACTTTGTTCTGATTAAACCCATATATATGCTGATAGAGAACTTCTGAATCTAATCCAATCAATTCCTTTTGCAAAAGTGGAAGACAAAGGTGCATATTACTGACCCAGTATCATGAATTAAAGGAAATATCAAGATTAGTTTCCTGGAATTGCTTCTGCTCTTTAGTGCTAGATTTTGAGTCTAATTAGGGGCACATAGGGTTATGTTATATACTTATGCCTATTCTTAAAAATAAGAGTAACTAATGACATGATTCATGTTTTCTCTTATTTTGTTTTTTTTTTTTTTTTTTTTTTTTGTTTTTTTTTTTTTTTTTGATTTTTGAACCTCACCCAGTGTGTTCAGGGGTTACTTCTGGCTCCGCATGCAGGAATTACTCCTAGTGGTACTCTGGGAACCACATGGAATGCTGGGGATCAAACCCGAGTCAGCAGTGTGCAAGGCAAATACCCTCCCTGCTGTACTACTGTACTATCACTCCAGCCCCTCATGTTTTCTCTGTTTAAAATAGATTCTGTTTGTTTACAATTGGCTTGCAAGAAATTTTTTGTGTTTTTGTTTCGGGGCCATACTTTACTGTGCTAAAGGCTTCCTCCTTGCTGTGCTTAGGATCATGTAGAATTCCGGGGATTGGCCCGTCAGTCGTGTACAGCAAGCGCCTTGTCTGCTGCACTGTCAACTTAGCCCCTCAGGCATGTTGCCTGATCTTTGAATATATTATTTTTATAGAGAACATATAAATATAGGGGTTGAGGCAATATTACAATGGCTAAGGCTCTTGCCTTTCATAATGCAGCTAATCCAGGTTTAATCCCAAGCACCACCAGGAGTAATTTCTTTGGCTTTTTTTTTTTTTTTTTGGCTTTTTGGGTCACACCTGGCAATGCACAGGGGTTACTCCTGGCTTTGACTCAGGAATCACTCCTGGCGGTGCTCAGGGGACCATATGGGATGCTGGGAATCGAACCCGGGTTGGCCACGTGCAAGGCAAACGCCTTACCCGCTGTGCTATCACTTCAGCCCCACCAGGAGTAATTCTTGAGTGCAGAGCCAGGATAACCCCTGAGGACCACCTCTAGGTTGGTTCACCCCAACCCCCAAAAATAGAACGAAAAAAGAAGATTTAAATATAACACGAGCCTATTTTTTAGGTAAGATTCTACTTCTAATGTACTGAAGTTCATTTTGTAATCGTTAGGTTGATTCTTTTTAATTGAATTACTGTGTATTACAGAGTTACAAAGTTTTTATTTTTTTACATATTTAAAATACTTTTCTTTTATTGTGAATTATGGAGCTACAAAGTTATTTATTATCTGGTTTCAGGTATACAACATTCCAACACAAAATCATTCACCAGTATCTAGTTCCCTTCATCAATGTCCCCAGTTTCCCTCCCTCCCTTGGCCTACCTCTATAGCAGGCACTGTTTTCCTTTTCTTTACATAGATATTTTTGATTGAGTTTCAGGCAAGCACTCTGCCTGATTTACTGTTTCTCCTGGACCCTTGATATATCAATTATGTGATGTTTGGTTTTGCTTTTTACTTTGTGATCATTGGAAAATTTGATTTATGAATGTGTAAATTAAGTATTAGAAGTAAAATAATTGTTTTCAGTTCTTTGAAAATTTTCTAGGTTATAAGCTGAACTTGAAATGAACCATATATCCTGATTTGTTCACTTTTATGATCATCAAATATCAAAATCTATTCAAAGACGCTACCTAGCTTTTAGAGCCATTTTTTCTTTAATTTTTCATCTTTATTTGCAGCTGCATCTCCTTTGCTTATTTTAAATGCTTATTTTCATTCGTATTAGAATCTGACCAGGAATGGGTCAGAAGTGTGTTGCTGTTTCTTCCAGGGGAACGGGCAGTTGATAAAGTACTCATAGAAAATCACCTGCAGAACACTGTACGCTGTTCAGGATGTGGGTTTTTGTTTATAAAAAAAGTGCACCTTCAGGCCAAAGCACTAAAACCACGTTGTCTTGCTTGCGGTTGATCTGGGTTCAATCCCTGGCACACCATGTGGTCCCCTGACCACCACCAGGAGTGATTCCTGAGTGCAGAGGGAATAAGCTCTGAGCTTTCGTGGGTAAGGCTCCAAAACAACTAAATAAATAAAAATTTAAAAAAATAAAAGAGGTACGTGTCTGGGAACGTGCAGAAACAGAATCAGAACTAACCAATTATCTAGGAATATTGACATTAGGCTTCTGCATATATTGCTGAATATTAGCAAATTCAATTTGTATGATTTTTATACGTTATAGTAATGTCCAAAGGTTCTCATCTTTGTTGTCTTAATGTTGAGACACAACAGTCATAGTGAGGATGAAGTGTTACATTTCTAAGTCACAGGCATTGTTTTGCCTAATGTGACACAGTATAGAGTCAGTAATTATTCAGTGTCATTGGTTCCATTTGTAAGTTCATTGCCCTTCCCCCCCCCTTTGAACTAAATCACACAGTTACATGACTTTTTTTAAGTTTTATTTATTTTAATTTTTTATGTTTTGGTTTTGGGTCATACCCAGTGTTGTTCAGACTTACTCCTGGCTTTGCAACCAGGAATCGCTTCTGGCTGTGTGTGGGGACCATTTGGGTGCTGGGGATGGAACCCACGGCAGCCACACCCTACCTGTTGTGGTTGCACCTAAGCCCTAGAACTGACATTTTTATTGCGGCATATTTGACATGATTATAATAGGATTAAGTGTGCAGTATAATGGTCCAGTGTTTGTATATAGCAGAATGGCCACCACGAGTGAGTCTAGTGAGTGTCCATCCATTCCTCCACCCAGTTCCAAAAACATCTTTGGGGTTTGTTATTGTTGTTGTTCTTGTTCTTGTTTTGATGAGGACTTGGCAACTTTTTGATGTGCAGTCAAATTTTATTAGTGTAGTCACCATGCTTTATATTGCATATCCCATGCCTTACCTCTTTTATAAATGTAAATTTGTGGGCTGGAGTGATAGTATAGCAAGTAAGGCATTTGCCTTGCATGTAGCCGACCTGATTTTGATCACTGACATCCCATGTGGTCCCCAAGCACCTCCAGGAATAATTCTAGATTGCAGAGCATTGTTGGGTGTGGCCCAAAAACCAGTGTATCATTTAAACTTTAATTTTAGAATGACAGAAAAAACAAAGAGGAATATATGCAGAGGGTGGCTTTTCTGGGCTAACGTTTGAAGCTTAGAGCATCTGTTTAAATATGTCTTGTACTGAAATAAGAGGTTAGCCACCACATTGGCAGACTAGAAATCACGGGCAAGATCATTTTTCCATGAATACTACCCCAAAACGACTAGGTTCCGTTTGGCTGCCTCTTTTCCTGTCTGCGTCTAAGAAGGCCTGCTGCTTCTCTGCCGCCAGATCTGGTAACGCCATCTTCTGTCCTTCCAGCACTCGAACCCAGGCCATGCCGGCCCCTTCCCTGTGGTGTCAGTGCACAACACCACCATCAACCCGACCAGCCCCACCACAGCCACGATGGCAAACGCCAACCGAGGGCCCACCAGCCCGTCTGTTACAGCAATAGAGCTCATCCCCTCCGTCACCAACCCGGAAAACCTCCCGTCTCTGCCAGATATTCCGCCCATCCAGGTTCGTGTTTGAATTGTTCCGAGTGCATAGCTGTTTCTCAGCAAGACTCGGGAACAGCACCTTTGTGGGATATTTAAGTGCACAGGGCACAGCTGTTTGGAAATTTTAAAAGTTTTGTGTACTGGTACCAGCTCTGGACAGGATACAGATCCTTGAATTTTCAAATGTTCCGTGTGTAATAACAGTTCTCATCAATATTTATAAATTATGGGGTGTCAATTCCTCCCTTTCTCAGACTTGCCAACAGGTGAAACTTGGGTTAGATTAGAAGTCCCTAGACTTAAATGTCCTGCTACCTCTTATCAGAAAAGCAAATTTCTTGGTGCCCTTTATGGAGATCAACCTTAAGAGACAGTGTGTATATATACCTCTCATTTCATTTGAACCCAAGGTGGCTTCTAATCCTGGGTGATAGTGTCCACTTGGGAAACCAGGCTTAGACACACACTCAAGGTGCGAGCTGAGATCCAGAGCAGAAGTCCAGGACTCAGGTGGAATCTCTGCCAGTCTGTCTAGAAAGGATCACCAAGCCGGTGTGGAAAGAAGGGGGATGAGAAAGGAAGAGATCAGAAGGGCTAGGGATCAAGCATTTGGGGAAGAAAGACAGGAACAGGAGAAGGAGGTGGAATGTGAAGGCATGCAATCCCTTTCACCTGGAATATTTTCCTGAAGAAAAGTATCTTTCAATGCATTATGGAACGCCATGAATTCATTTGAATTCAAAGCATTTTATTTTTAAATGTCTTAAGTCTTTGAAGGTTATTATGAGTCATCTAATGTTACTGTATGAGTTACAGTTACTATGAGAACCAAGTTTAGTGATGATATCTTGACTTTATATGACTGGGGCTTACTGTTTTAAATTTTTGTTAAAGTATAAATACATATTTTTTTTATTTTTATTTTTATTTTTTTGCTTTTTGGGTCACACCCGGCGATGCTCAGGGGTTACTCCTGGCCCATGCACTCAGGAATTGCTCCTGGCGGTGCTCGGGGGACCATATGGGATGCTGGAACTCGAACCTGTGTCGGCCATGTTGGCTGCGTGCAAGGCAAACGCCCTACCCGCTGTGCTATCGCTCCAGCCCCATAAATACATATTTTAATTACATAAATACTTACTTTCATTTAATTTAAAATATTTTTAAATTAAGAATATTAAGCCCCATAAAAAGGCTTTATAGAGTTGTAAAGGCTATTTCTGTAACTTAATACTGTTTGAAAATTCTGAACTCCTTGATAATATCTCATAATTTGACCATGTTCCTGATACTAGGAGAACTCTACTTTGGCTGCTGTGTACCCATGTTTTTACAGAGAGAACTAGACTAGATAAAATGAAAAAAATTAGGAATGTGTCCATAAACTATAAAATTTCTAGTCTAGAAGATTATTAATTTGCAGAACTCTTTTACAGGCAGTTTAATGCTTGAAAGCATGTCATATGCTTTTCAGTATCCCTCTGTAGAATAGCACAGCGGGTAGGGCGTTCGCCTTACAAGCGGCCAACATGGCCGACCCGAGTTCGATTCCTCCGCCCCTCTCGGAGAGCCCGGCAAGCTACCGAGAGTATTCGATATGCCAGACACAGTAACAACAAAGTCTCCAATGGAGACGTTACTGGGCCCGCTCGAGCAAATCGACGATCAACGGGAGGGCCTTTACCTTTACCTTACCTTTACTCTGTAGAATGGATTAGTGATTTTATCAGTTAACCAGTAAATAGAAAAATAAGAATGCAAATTATCAATCTAGTTCTCTCAAATATCCACTAAGATAGTTGGTTTGAATTACATGCCTGGAGAGTTACGTATCTAGAGTATTAGGGAGTCGTTTCTGTTTTAGAAAGCCCTAATTGTATGTTGGAAGCCTTGGGCTTGAGGACGAGAACAAGGGCCAGACACAGCGCTGCCTAGGACATTCGCCTTGAGCGCAGGCTCTGGTGTTGGATTTCCGGCCCCACATATGTCTCGCTCCACTGCAACTCCCCAGAAGCACTGGGGTGCCCTGAGCTATTGGGTCTGCCCCAGTTGAGGGGGTACCTGAAGTGAACCCCTGTCCCTACCCTTAACACTGGGGCAGTCCTTAAAAAAGTAGGGATAAGAGAATTCTGTCTTCCCTCCCTCCCTCCCTCCCTCCCTTCCTTCCTTCCTTCTTTCCTTCCTTCCTTCCTTCCTTCCTTCCTTCCTTCCGCAAAAGGGTGTTTCATTCCTCTTTGCTATATTGAAATATATTTTACATACCCTAAAGTTGGGCTGGAGCGATAGCACAGCGGGTAGGGCGTTCGCCTTACAAGCGGCCAACATGGCCGACCCGAGTTCGATTCCTCCGCCCCTCTCGGAGAGCCCGGCAAGCTACCGAGAGTATTCGATATGCCAGACACAGTAACAACAAAGTCTCCAATGGAGACGTTACTGGGCCCGCTCGAGCAAATCGAGGATCAACCCTAAAGTTGAATTACTTCAAAGCATACAGATTGTACAGGGCTGTGGCGTTTGCCTTGCATGCCACCAACTCTAATTTGATCCCTGGCTTTGCATATGGTCCTCTAAGCACAGCCAGAAGTGACCCCTGAGCATAACCAGCTGTTCCCCGCCACCTATTTAAAAAAAAAAAAACGCATACAGTGTGAATAAGTATATTCAGAGTTCTGCAGATGTCGCTGCAGTCTACTTTAGAACATGATTAGGGGCTAGTGAGATAGTACAATGGATAGGGTGATTGCTTTGCATGTGCCAGTGCAGGTTGGACTTTGGCAACCTGTATGGTCTCCTGAGCACAGAAACAGGAGTGGACCCTGAGGACTGTCAAGTGCTGCCCAGAAACAAAACCATGTTTATCACCCCAGAAAGAAACCTGTGCGTCTTATTTCCCATTTCCACTCACCCTCTCTCTCCTTGAATGTTTGCATGGTTTGCTTACCTAGTAGTCATTGGTGAAACTACTTCATGTTTTTATTCAATGTTTTTATACACCACAATTGCAACTAGGATAAAGTTACTGTTGCATTTGAGAGGATATAAAGAGCTTCAGATAAGGCATCTCAATGTTGTTGCAGTTTACTTTTTCATAGTATTTTTTGAGCTTTCACTATCACAACAAATTAAAACTGTTGACAGCACATCCCTTAATTTTTAAGATGCATATTTTAATGCATTAATGCTCCTTAAATACAGTGTGGGTGTTTTGGACAGTAGTGGGGGCATACCAGCGATTGCTCCTGCCTCTCTGCTCAGGAATTACTCCTAGTGGTTTCAGGGGACCATGTGGGGCCAGGGGTTGGACCCTGTTGGCTGTGTGCAAGGCAAGTGCCCTACTCACTGTAATATCAGCTCCAGCCCTAAAATACATTGCGGTGTTTTTTTTTTTCACATTGCGGTTTAATAAAGCAAAATCTATTATAGCACATAATGCCAAATGAAGTAAAAATTCATTTAAATATAATGCAATTGACAGCATTAAAATAAAAAATACTTTGAGTATGATATGAAAATGTTAAATTTCACATTTTGGCAGTGTGATAGGTTACAGAATTAGATTTCATTTTGGCTGCAGTAATTTTTCTTCCTCTTTTTTTGAGTGGGAAGCACACCCAGCGATGTCCAGGGCTACTCCTGGCTTTGCACTCAGGACTTGCTCGTGGTGGGCTCTCGGGACCATATTGATGCTAGGCCAGGGGTTGAACCAGGTCAGCTGCATGTAAGGCAAATGCCTTGCCTGCTGTACTATCTCTCTAGCCCCAATGGGCTGCATTTCCGTGCCAGATTATTATACCTTCTCTTTGGAATATTGAATTGTGTCTTTCAAATATTTCCAGCTATTTTGGGAAATATTTTTATCAAGAAATAGCAATACAGGAACCAGAGATACAGTACAGGAGGGAGTGTGCTTGCCTTGTACGCGGCCAGCTGTCTTTGATCCCCACTACTCCGTATGGCCTGAGCGCTGCCAGGTGTTGACAACTCCCCAGCCCCCCAGCAAAAAGCAAGCCACCACAAAGAAATGTCAGTACAGTAAGATTCCGGAAGTTTATTATTTTGGCATATAAAACAAATAGCAGGTACTGTCACATAACTTCCCTCAAGCTAGGTCTATCACCTAGCACATGGAGAGTGATTAGTCCATTTTTAATTTTTTGTGTGTGATTATAAAGGTTTGTCCAGAATCACTCTTTGCTAGTGTCTGTCCTGTTTTCCAAACACCACTGTTGAAGAGAAACTTGTTTCTTTACTGTATAGTCTTAGTTTCCAGTCCTTTGTTGTAAATTAAATATTGATAAAGATGTGAGTTTATTTTTGGTCTTTCCTGTTTATCTGTCTGTGTGTGTGTGTGTTTATCCCAGTACCATATTGGTCACTTTGTAGTTTAACTTGAAGTCAGGTAACTTGAAGTCTTTGTATATTTTAGTTCTTACTTAGGTTTGCCATTACCCACAAGACTTTTATGATTAAGCATTAGTACTTTATTTTCTTAAAAGGTGTCATTGGTATTTTGATGGCCTTGGAGAAAGTCAGCACAGGCACATAGATGACACTGATTCCCCATCAGGGTAGATGCTGTGTCTTTTGTCTGTTACCTTGCTATGTTTCTTTTTCACTTGTTTATTTATTTATTGTTTTTTTGGGTCACAGCCAGTGATGCTCGGGGGTTACTCCTGGCTCTACACTCAGGATTCCCTCCGAGCAATGATGGAGTATCACGTAGAATGCTGGGGATTGAACTCAGGTTGGCCAGGTGCAAGGCAAGCACCCCATATATTGTACTCTCACTCCGGTCCCATTTTTTTGTATTTTAATTTTTATGATTAACACTTTTTTTTTTTTTTTTTTTTTTTTTTTGCTTTTTTGGGTCACACCTGGCGATGCACAGGGGTTACTCCTGGCTCTGCACTCAGGAATTACCCCTGGCAGTGCTCAGGGAACCTCTGTGCTATTGCTCCAGCCCCAACACTTTTCTAATAACTTTGTACTGTAGTCTTTAAGTACTTTTATTTATTTTTGGTATATAATATTGTATCTGCAGCAGTGATAATTGAAGGGATTGTTGGGGTTGGGCCATGGTACCTGATTTTGCTCAGGGCTTCCTCTGGCCTCTGCTTATGGCTTCCTTCTGCCAATACTCTAGAGACCATATGTGGGGCCAGGGATCTCATTGGCATCTTTAGTGAACAAGGCAAGAACTATAATAACCCTGCCATCCTACCATCTGGTCCTACATAATAATTTAACATTTAAAAAAATTTAAATTCTCTTATTTAAAAATTACGCCTCCTGTAATAAGAAGTAGATGTGGTAATGTGGAAAGACTTATTCCTAATTTAAAGAATTTCAGCTTTTTGCTATTGGATATATTAGCTTTTTTGTTTGTTTTTGGGCCACACCCAGTGGTGCTCGGGGCTTACTTCTGGCTCTTCACTTAGGAATTCTGGGCGTACTCAGGGGACCATCTGGGGTACAGAGGGTTGAACCTGACTTGGCCACATGCAAGAGCAAGTGCCCTACCTGCTGTACTATCTCTCCAAACTCTGAATATATGAGCTTTCAGTTTATGTTATTTGGCCTTTATTTTACTGAGATGTTCATAGATAGGTTTTTTCATTTTTTTATGGGGGTTGGGGGGTGTACTCCCAAGCAGTGCTCAAGGAAGTAGTCCAAGGGCCACTCCTGCTAATTCTCAGCCAGCCTGGCTGGTAACTCCATGCAGGGCCCAAGGATGTGGTGTTGCTTTAACCCTGTCATGCCAGGGACCAGCGGGGACACAGCACAGTGCTCGGGAGGTGCTGGGTGCTGAGAATGAGCCCACAGTCTTCCTCTAGCGCCTGTGCTCTCCCAGCCCTTGAGGAGAGGGTTTTGGTTTGGTGAATGGGTGCTGAATCATATTAGGTGCTTGCAGCCTTTAGGAAGGTAAGCTGAGACATTGGCTCACCTGCACATGATGCTCAGGGTGGGAGCCAGCCTAGATGGTTGCCGTGCCACGTCCACTGCCCTGCGATGGCTGTGGGTTTCCTTTTTGGATCACGTCAGTCTTTATGTTTCCTTTCCTGGCAGATTCTTCTGTTGTTTTGGGGGGACCCTCTTGCTGTCGGTGTTCATGAGACTATGTGGTGCCGGTAACTGACCCTGGGCCTTGCAGGTGCCAAGCATGCTTTCCCGCACTATGAACTCCCTCCCACTCGTGTGGCAGCTTCTCAGTGGATGAGGCAACCTGAAGTTTCCTGCCTTGACTCTTCTTTCTGTGGGAGCTTTCTCTTTTGCTGGGTTTTGATAGTATTTAACCCAAAGTAAAATTTCTTTTTCAAAACAGCTGGAGAGAGAACTGTCACTGTCACTGTCCTCCCGTTGTTCATCGATTTGCTCGAGCGGGCCAGTAACGTCTCCATTGTGACAACTGTTACTGTGTTTGGCATATCAAATATGTCACGGGTAGCTTGCTGGGCTCTCCGAGAGGGGTGGAGGAATCGAATTCAGGTCGGCCATGATGGCTGCGTGCACGGCAAACGCCCTACCTGCTGTGCTATTGCTCCAGCCCCGGAGAGAGCTAAATGGGCTTATGCTTGCTTTGCATGCTGGAGACCTGGGTTCAGTCCCCCACTGCATAGTCCCCTGCACACCTCCAGAAGTGACCGCTATTGTAGTACAGAGCCAGGTGTGGCCACTTAAACCCACATTACTATTTGTAGTGCATTTCTTTCTCTTCCTCTTTTTCTCTCTCTTTCCTTTCCCCTCCTTCCCTCCTTCCCTCCCTCCTTTCCTCCCTCCTTCCCTCCCTTCCATTTGTATTTTGTCTGTCTCTGTCTCTCTCTTCCCCATTTTAAAAAATTCTTAAACCCTGCCACAACTACTTTATTAACTAAACTTAATGTAATATTTTACATCCTTTTTTGTCCTTTAGCTAATTTCCCAGTATCTCTGCCGGTAGATTCCATTTCAAGAAGCCATTTTCTTTGCACCTTGATAAGAGGCAACTCCTTATTCACCCAAGTTTGATAGATTGAGATTGCAGCAGTTCAGTTTCACTTTTCGGTACTTCTTCCATTGCCTGTTCTTCGTTTGTGTGTGTGGCATTTCTGGGGATCAAGCTCAGGTCTCGTGCATACACTCCATTGCTGGACTATAAGCCCAGCCCCTTCACTGAAGTTTTAAACCCTTCAAAATTACCAGTATAGGTTAGAGTGAACTTCTAACTTATATTATTGTTGATATTTTGACCTATTCTTATGAATCTCAAAAAAAAATACTTGAAATGCTCATTTCCAAAAGGTTTTCAGTTGACTGCTCAGATTCATCAGATGAAGCACCATTTTTGGTAGCTTTGCCTATGAAATGTGTTTTCTCATTTAATATTTTAATGCTAAAATGATTCTTAGATCTGTAAGCTACAGTAGGGACAATGTGACCAGGTATAAAAGTGACATTTACTTCCTTATACTTCTCTGCTTTGGGGTTACTATTTGTGTTGTCAGTGAGCAGTAATATTATGTAAAGTTTCCTTAGCAGTAGGTCCCAACAGTGGACCTGAACTAACACTGTTCATCAGTAAACTATGCTGTAGTAGATGTTGCTGTCATCAAGTTTTACTATCATATATATATATATAGACAGAGACAAAGTAGGGATTGAGCATCATTCTTATGGACCCTTGGATTTTTCAGAATTGCAAATGGTCTTGTACTTCAACTTGAAGCCCCCAGTGCAATAGCCATTGTCAAGAGAGCAAGCCTGTCCTGCGTGGTTTTGACGGCCAGTGCTGACTTTCCATTCCACTCTCAGCCTGTTCCATCTCCATTGATAATCTGTTTAACTGTCTTTGTCAATTGCCTTACTTAGATCTTGTCTGTAATCTGCTATGCTTCCAATATCAGCACCTGTTGCTTCATTTTACACTTTGTTATTGTGTCTTACCTTTATCCCTAGGAACCACACTCTATTAACTTCAAACATTTCTTGCACTTCTTTATTTCTCTGCCTTTACAGATTGTAGTCAGGGTCACATTCTGAATTAGACTTGACCACTGAAACTGTCTCCTCAAGCAGTGTCTGTTTCACTGTCTTGATCTTACGTCTTGTCGAGTAGCAACCCTTAAATTCCTTTAGGAACATTTTCCTCTGCCTTCCCAGCTTGACCGTTAGCTAGCTGATGGGCACAGGAGGCCTAAGTTATGCCATGACTGCATTTCCATCCACCATCAAAATGCCAGGATCCCTCCACTCCAGTCATCTCGGCCCTCCCTTGCTCCCAGCCCTCGACTCTCTCGGGAGCCTAAGTTTTGCAGTCAATACAGGGGTTTGGCTTTATCTGTACCTTCGCTTTATTTTGTATTCCTTTATATCACATGAGTGAAATTATTTGGAATGTTTCTTCCTCCTAATTTTTTTGAGCACCCTCCATGTTGTTGCAAATTATTTTTTTGGGGGGGCCACACTTGGTGACGCTAAGATTACTCCTGTCACTGCAACTAAGAAATTATGCTGTGGTGCTTGGCACTACATGTGATGCTAGGTCTCGAACCTGGGTCAGCTGTATGCAAGGCAAGCACCCCACTCGTTTTCTATCGCCATGGCCATGTGTATTCCTTTGTATTTAATTTTGTTCTGTTTTGTTCTGGGGGTCACACCTAGTGATGTTCAGCGTATCATAGAGTGCTGGGGACAGCTGTGTGGAAGGCAAATTAATTCTTGTTCAACCTTGTACACTCCTGTGGAGTTTATTTGTTGTTGCTAGGTTTTCTTTGGGGGCTTAGGGGGTGTAGGGAGGAGACCGTGTTGGTCCATACCCAGAAGTACAAGGGAATCAGCCCCAGGGTCATCCACATGCAAGACAAGTGCTCTCCTTGCTGTATTATCTTTCTATCACCTGCGTCCTTTTTATATCTTAAATACTAACTCCTTATCAGATGTATAGTATGTAAGGGGGTTTTTTTGTTTTGTTTTGTTTTGTTTTGTTTTGCGTTTTGGGCCACACCCGGCGATGCTCAGGGATTACTCCTCATTCTTCACTCAGGAATTACTTCTGGCAGTGCTCAGGGGACCATATATGGGATGCCGGGAATCGAACCCGCTTGCAAGGCAAACGCCCTACCTGCAGTGCTATCACTCCAGCCCCTGTGTCAGCATTTTCTGCCTTTCATTAGGTTCCCTTTTCATATTTTACTCTTAGTAGTTTTTACAAAGTTGTACATAGTTGGGTTCCAGACTCACTGAGTGGCAGCACCATCCCCCATCTGTGTCTTCCCTCTCCAGGCTTCCCAGGATTCTGCCCCTTCCCCCCATCCCAGCCAACCACCCTGAGAGGCCCCCTTTTTTAAAATTATTAGTAAAACAACATGAGGTACAGTTGTAGACTTACAAATTTTTGTGCTTGGGTTTCGATTATATAATGATCGAGTACCCATCCCTCCACTTATGCCCATTTTCCACCACCATGGATCCCAGTATCCCTTCCACCCCCTATCCCCCCCATCCCACCCTGCCCCTGTGGCAGGGCATTCTCTTTTGTTTTTTCTCTCCTTTTGGGTATTGTGATCTGCAAAAGAGGCATTGAGTGGCAATCATGTTCGGTTCATAGTCTACTTTCAACATGCATCTGAAACATGCATCTCCCATCCTGGGAGGATCGAGAGGCCCCTTTTAAAGTTTGTTCTTTGGGGTTCAGATCTCTTGTTCTCATTGTGTTGACCCTGGCTTGGCTCTATCACCCCTTTAACCACCGAGGAACTCGGATCCCCTTGGCCCCTGCTCCCCGTCCTCTCCGTCTGCTTCCCCCTCTACTATTTTCCTTCTCTGTTCTTAGTTTGGTGTGATCCTCTTAATTATCTAGTTTTGTTTTAGTTTCCCTTAGTTTTGGAGCAGAGTGAAGGTATCGCTCAAGATACTGTCAGTGCATTACTTATGTTTTCTCCCTGATTCTCAACCCCCATCCCTGTTTCTGCAGTGACCAGGGGGTGTCCACACTTTGGCGGAGGAGTTTCATATTTGGTAATTTTTGCATACAATTTTTCCCCTTTTTGGTCATGGCGCTCACAGGGGCCTCACGGGGGTTGATGTGATGCTCCACGCTGTACTCATGCTGCCGTACCTTGTGCTTGGCAGGGCTCACAAGCTGCAGGCCACAGGGGCACCAGCAGGTACCTCTTGCCTGTTTCCTCAGGTATTTTGTGGCTCCAAGACTTACATCGACGTCCTTCATGTGTTTTTGTTGTTTTCTGGGCTGGGGGCCACACCTGGTGTTGTCTGGGACCCGACTACTCCCCAATGGTGCCGGGGACCCCCTGGTGCTGTGGATTGACCTGTGGCCAATTAGCAGGCACGTGCTCTAGCTCTTGGAGCTATTTCTATGATTTCTCTTAAATGCATTGTGAATTAATTTTTGTGAATGGTGTGAAATGTGGTCTAGTTTCTTTTCCTAACTTTTGTTGAGAGCCACTTACATGCTTTTTGACTTCTTTGTCATAAATAAACTTTTCATGTATGTTTGGTTTTGTATTTGAGCTCTCCCTACTGATTTGTGTGTGTATATCCTCTCCCCTCCATTATCATATTTCGATTACTATGCACTGTAGTCTTGCTTTTTATTTAAAATGAGAGGGGTACTACTCTTCCTTTCACTTAGACCTCAGTAGGATTGTTAATTGGCTCAGTTTCAGTATCGTTGTGAAGGAAATATCATGGTTTTGTTCTTGTTTGGGGGCCACCGTCTGTGGTACTTGTGTTGCTCCAGGTTGTACACTGGGACCATCGGGTGCCAGGGATCATACCTGAGGTGTAGTGTGCACTACAGCACCTTGAATCGTCTTTCAGTCTGTCATTACTTCTTCCCAAGGTAATGTCTATAGAGTGCAGTAAAATGAAGTTTCTATATATGGAAAGAATTCAGTTAAGAAGGACTCTCAGTTTCTCAGACCACGTGTACTCTCTTGAAGACAGAACCTCTCAAAGAGTTCAGTTGGGTGCTAATTGCTAATTAGTCGTTTTTTTGTTTTTGTGTTTTGTTTTTTTTTCCCCCCTTTTGGGTTACACCTGGTAGTGATGCTCAGGGGTTACTCCTGGTTCTGCACTTAGGAATTATTCCTGGTGGTGCTTGGGGGACTATAAAGGGTGCTGAGGATTGAACCTGGGTTGGCTCCACGCAAGACAAACAGCCAACCCACTGTAGTATCGCTTTGGCCCTGTAATTAAATTTCTATCTAAGAATATAATTTTGTCAAGACAATGGATGCTGATATAAAGGATCCTCTATAAATTTGAGAAGTCAGAAATGTCAGTGTATCAGAACAATTTTTAGTGGAGGAATACAAAGGGTGTAATAGATTATTTGGTTTTGTCAGAGTGGGTGGATGGATATTTGTTGAATAATATTAATTATAGATTTGCTCACATAAAGTTTATATTGAATGACTGCTGGGGAGACTAAGAAGCAATTGTTAATATAAACAAGTATCTAATAAAATTGGTAACTACTTTTGTGCTCTAATCAAAGTAAATGTTGTCTTTTCTTGTTTGATTCTGTAGTTGGAAGATGCTGGTTCAAGTAGTTTAGATAATCTACTAAGTAGATACATCTCAGGCACTCACCTACCCCCCCAGCCCACAAGCACCATGAATCCCTCCCCGGGACCCTCTGCCCTATCTCCAGGATCATCAGGTAAAGCCATCCAAGGTACAGTAAGTCCTCACTTAAGTCATCTATAGATTCTCAGATACTGCGACTGCTCTCATGACACCAGCCCTCGAAACATACCATTCAGTTTTGTACTTCATTTAGTGCCAGTTGAGATCTTTTTTTTTTTTTTTAACCACTGCCCCCACTCCCCCCTCCACCCACCAGCAATGTTATACCAAATGGTACTTAGTGGAACTACTGTATTTCATTAATGTCTTAAAATTACCTTTGAGTATGTGTGTTAGTCAGATTCTCTAGAAAAAGTAAACTGTAAGGGGAAGAGGCTGGAGGAACTGGCGTAGGCAACTGTCCACTGGTAGAGCCTGAAACGGGCAGTTTGGGTAGACAGTAGCGTTATGGCTCTCTGCCACTGGAAGCCAGAAAAATCTGTTCTTTATCTAGGTACCTCGGCTTTTTTCCAGAACTTTCCACTGAGATTGGAAGAGGTCCACTTTCATGGAGGCCGAGCTGCTTTATGCAAAGTCTGATTATAGTTTTAGTTGCAGCCAAGAACTAGCTTCCTCCAGTAACGTGACTGTATGTTTGGGCAAAAGCTGGCAATGTGTTCTAGCCAAGTGGATGCATAAATCAAACATCAGTGACATCATTTCTTCTTCCTTGGCTGCTCTTATTATTAATACTCAAATTCTCTTGGCACCGTTCATCTCATTGAACATACCTAGTTACCCATACATATACAAGCACATATCTTGTTTTATGCTGCTCAAACTCGAAAATATTCGTCCCCGGACTCCCAGCTTTTTTTTCTTTGTTTTTGGGTGCATTTGCTTCCCATGTCTTTCCCCTCCCTTAAGCAAACACTTCTCATGGTTCTGTCAGGAACCAGCCTGGGTGCCAACCTGATCTTACTCCTGAGAGGGGCCTCTTCTCCTCTTCTGGTTCTGTCTGCATCGGGCCTTCTCATTTGGGGCACTCAAAAAGCAAAACTGCCTCTTTTTTGGTTTGTTTTGGGGCCTTACTTGGCATTGCTCAGGATACCGAAAAAGTGGTGCCAGGAATCAAATCATGGTTACTGGCATGCAAGCCAAGTGCCTTGACTCTTGTCTCCAGCCCCTCATCCTCTTTTTTTTTCTCTCTCTCTCTCTCTTTGGGTCACACCTGGCGATGCACAGGGGTTACTCCTGACTCATGCACTCAGGAATTTCTCCTGGCGGTGCTTGGGGGACCATATGGGATGCTGGGAATCGAACCCAGGTCTGCCGCATGCAAGGCAAATGCCGTACCCGCTGTGCTGTTGCTCCAGTGCCCTTCATCCTCTTTTTAAAAAAGCATTGGCCCCCTTCATGAGTTCCCACCCTCCTGACTTTAATCCTAATCATCTCAAATTCAGTACTCTTGTATTATTCAATACTGTCAGGATTGGGTACCGGGCTCCTATTTCTGATATTTTATATAGATGAGAATTTCTTAATATTTCTTAAAGAATTTCTTAATATCAATCCAAGTTTAAAACTTTAAAATAATTTTTAAAAATCTATAAACAAGCACTGAGGGACTGGAGAGTTAGCACAGCGGTTAGAACTCTTGCCTTGCACACGGCCATCCTGGGTTTGATTCTTGGCATCACATACAGTCCTCAAAGTCTGCTCAGAGTGAGCCCTGAGTACAGTCAGGATTGAGTCCAGTCTGTTGGAAGGCACTGCAGGATGTGGCCCCCAAACCAAAAAAACAAACAAACAAAATAGCCCCAAGCAATGATGAACAGGCACGTGGCTCAATAGTGGGGGCATTCTTCCCTGAGCTTGAGGCTCTCAGTTTGAGTCCTTGTCCTGGGAGAGGGGTAAGGAAGGCAGGACAGAGAGTTTGGGAAAGGAAAGTGAATTCTGTAGTGTAGTTTTGTTTGCTTGTCTTTTGAGCTGCCTCCACTGGTGTTCAGGGACTGAGACTGTGAGTGTGGAATTGCTTTTGGCAATAAGGGGGGTGAGCCCACTCCTCTATGGCTAAGCGCTCATTACAGTCCCTCGCCTCAAATTGCAATTTTAAATACACATCTAAATTTAATTGTAAAATATCAAAAATGTGTCAGATGATGTCTTTGAGATATAAATGGACATCTCTTGAGATGTCCTGTCTTCTAAAATTTGTTTTATTGTTCCTATTACATAAATAATTATTAAGCAAGTCCAGACAGATTGACAGGTATAAAAATAATTATGGAATTTTTTTTTTTGTTAAGGTGAAATGTTACTTTGTTATTACTAAAATAGAATATTTTTAAGGAGCCCAAATTTAAATGTTGTATGTGTGATGTTTTTAGTTGTATAATTTTTTGAGGTTTAATATACATATTCCAGGACTTAATGATAGAATAATCAGCAACACAAAATAAGGTATTTAGCAGAACAGAGTAGGTGGCAGATAGCTTTCTGGTGATCTGGTAGTGCTCGGTTGAATAGTGTTGCTCTGGAGGGATTCTGAGCATTGTGTCTGGGATTGCCCGAGAAATGGATAATGGCCTGTAGACACGATGTCATCCCTGACTTGGAGACTGAGACCAGATTTGACTTCCAAGAACTTGCTAAACTGTTATCATTAACTTTGAATTGGGCAACTGATATGCAGAATTGTGACTGTTGTTAACAAAAGTGATGGGAGGGTGGCTGGATGAAGATTGGACACAAAGACACTGGTTGGAGGGGTGCAGTGAGGCTGTACAGATTAAGTATTAAGCTCTGACATAATCGGGAACTGTACTACATAAGCTAGCACTGAAAATGACCTAAATTAAGAAGTATGACACTTGCTGTTTCCACTGATAACTCATTTTGCCTTGTGTTTTAGGTTTATCTAATTCACACACGCCTGTGAGACCTCCCAGCACCTCCAGTACCGGCAGCCGTGGCAGGTGAGAATCCCATCACAGAGGGCTGCTCTCCACTCTCTCCTCTTTGGGCTTTTGGACCACATCTGATGCTACTCAGGGGTTACACCCATGAGTGTAACCCCTGGTAGCACCCATCTAATGCTTCTTAGTGGTTAGGAGGTGGGCTAGCGGGGCATATGCAGAGCCAGGGATGGCCAAGGTATAAATAAGGCAAGACAAATGCCATGACTTGCATGCTCTCTGACCTCCCATTTTTTTTTCCAGTTAAGAAAAAATTTAAAAATGTATGTAGCACTGTAGCACTGTCCTCCCGTTGTTCATCAATTTGCTCGAGCGGGCACCAGTAACATCTCACAACAAATTATGAGACTTCTTGTTACTGTGTTTGGCATATCAAGTACGGCACGGGGAGCTTGCCAGGCTTTGCCGTGCGGGTGAGATACTCTCGGTAGCTTCCCGGGCTCTCCAAGAGGTGAGAAGTAGAATTATTGGTTCTAGAGAGATACTACAGCAGGTAGGGCTTCTCCTTCTCTCCATCCCCAGCCCCTCCATCACCCAGGGGGCACACCCAGCAGTGGTCAGGGCTTACTCCTGGCTCTGCACTCTGGAATCACTCCTGGCAATATTCAGGGAACCATATGGGATGCTGGGGATCGAACCCAGGTTGGCTGTGTGCAAGACAAATGCCCTCACCAATATACTGTTACTCCAGCCCAAAGGCATATGATTTAGTATGGTTTTTGTTTGTTTTGTTGTTTATGTTAGCAGCCAGTAAGATCATTCTGTAATTGTATATTTTTTTAGTGGTTGAAAAATGGTAACATAAATGTTACACATTTTAAGTACATTAGTTTAGAATACTTAAAGGAAAACTTTATCGCTGTCACTGTCCTCCCTTTGTTCATAGATTTGCTTGAGTGGGCCCAGTAATGTCTCCATTGTGACACTGTTACTGTGTTTGGCATATCGAATACGCCATGGGTAGCTTGCCAGGTTTATCCGTGCGGGCGAGATACTTTTGGTAGCTTGCCGGGCTCTCTGAGAGGGGTGGAGGAATTGAACTCTGGTGGGCCAGGTCAGCCATATGCAAGGCAAACGCCCTACCTGCTGTGCTATCGCTTTATCATAAACAATTATAGAAAAGCCATTATTGGATTTTTTTATTGCCTATTTTCATATGGTATCAGCATCCTCTCTTGACCATGAAGTTTTATTATTACTGCCTTTATGGATTTCTGTTATGTTAATAAGTTAATGTGCCTGGAATTGACCCCAAAGTCTCACATATTCAAGGTAAATTCTCTATTGCTGAACCACATCCCTGGTTCCAAATTCATATATTTAAGCATTTTTATATGCTCTAAATCAGAGATTGCCAAATTCACTTGGCCTGCAGCTCCAGTTTCAGGGAATGATACGCATCAACTTGCTGGACTTGGTCTTTAAGTGAGCCAAGCAAAAGTCCGCTCTAAATTGTACTCAAGGCGGTATCACCCTCTTTAGAAACTATTGTTTTAAACCATCAAATATGTTTCATGAAGCTTAAGTTGTTCTCTCCTTGGGGGAGGACCTGTCAAAGCTTTTCCAAGGTAGCTTATATCTTTTTGCTATCACCCATTAAAAGTGCCCTGGTTTTCTATTATCGAAGAATGCTGTAGGGTTGGGTATGTTGCTCAGTGGTAGAGCTCATGCTTCATATGTGTGAGGTCCCGGCTTCCATCTCTGGGAATGCATGCCCTCTTGACATTTTTTAAAAAACTTGTTTTGTTGTCTGCGTTTTGGGCGCTACATGTGGTGGTGCTCAGTGCTTACTCCTGGCTTTGCACTCAGGCATCACTCCTGAGAGAGTTTGGGGGACCAAATGGGGTGCTAGGGTCAAACCTGGATGTGGATGCCCCTGTATATTCAACACGTGATAGAATAGTCCTGGCGGCCCCAAGTTTTGGCCGTGGCCCTCCTTACAAAAGGAGGTTCCGGGTTAGCTTATGTGTTTTTTCCTTAGATCTTGGACTCAACCAGGTTCCTGAGAATCTCTGGTCGTGTAACTGGGGATATGGTGCCTGGAGGCCGTGCAGGTGCAGGGGCATCCATGACTGTGGAATCGTCCTTTGTTTCTTGACTTACAGCTTAGGAATAGTGGGGAAGGGGGAATAAGGAAGTGTGGGAAGAAATGATGTAGGAGGAGCAGTTGTACAGCAGGTCGGGCACGTGCTGGCCCGATTTGGATCCCCAGCACCTCCTGTGCCTTTCCTGCCCTCCAGGAGTGAGGCCTGAGTATAGCTGGATGTGCCCCCAAAACAAAACAAAACAAAAAAACACGTCAGATAAATTAACTGATTTTGCTCTGAATCAAAGTACGATACAAGAAAGATTTTAGTAATTATCACTGTTCCACATTGCATTATAATGACTAGTCTCACTATGTGCTTGGCTTTTGCAGAGTTGGGGCACGCACAGTGTTGGGGGCCTGCTCTTGGCTCTGTGCTGAGAGATTGTCCCAGCCGGGCATCGAGCCCAGACTGCCCTGCACAGAGCAGCTCTCCAGCCTTGCTGACTGTGTTCCTCTCTGTGCTTCATCCCTCAGCCTGTCAGTGTAGTGATTCAGATAGGACTTCTGAGATACCTGCTTGGCTTATCCTTCTGATCCCCACCTGCAAAAGCTATTTCAGTCTTTGCTTTGAGGAGTCTTGTTGAAACCACTGTTACTGATACTATATTTTTCAGATTTGGGGACAAAGAAGAATTGGAACAAACAGCGAGAATGAGTCACTGACAGTCTGTACAACTTGCTGGGGAAAATTATTGTCTCCATAAATACTTGAGACCAATCCCTCAGACTCTAAAATACTTGGCTAGGGTCTTCTGAATAACATATACTCTTAATGAGTATGACACTAATTGGGTTGCATTTATGTGGTTCTCTATTTTTTTACTTCAGTGAATGTTACTTTTCATTTAATTGGTATGTGCACGGTATAGTTAAGTGTATTTCAACCTTTATTTTCTGTTAGCTGTGGGTCATCAGGAAGAACTGCTGAGAAGACAAGTCTTAGTTTTAAGTCTGATCAAGTGAAGGTTAAGCAAGAGCCTGGGACTGAGGATGAAATCTGTAGCTTCTCGGGGGCCGTGAAGCAGGAGAAGACGGAGGATGGAAGGAGGAGCGCCTGCATGGTGAGTGCCCACTAGGTCGGTAGGGAGTCACGTCAGTCACGTCACTGCTTCTCTCCCTGAGCAGTGATTCTCAGAATAGTTCTGGGGATGATGGGGTTTCTTTTAATAAAATCACTGTGAATCCTTAAAGTTACATAGATACTCCTGATTTCTTTTCCAGCATGCAATGTTCTCACACCAGACCCTTCACTGGTGCCCACGCCCCCTCCTGCCCTGCAGCCTCTCTTATGGGCACTTCACCCCTACCGCTTCCCAGCATTTCCTTTCCTCGCTTAACCCCACCCCAGTGACAAACTTCCTGCTAAAGATTAGTCCTTATGCTCTTGTTTCTGCTGCCTTCGAGCATATTCTCCTACGAAGTTCCTTTACATCCCACATATGAGAGATCACTCTGAATCTGTCCCTTCCCACTGGTTAATGGCACTCAGCATGCGACTCTGCAGGTCCATCCCTGTAGCAGCAGATTGCATGGCTTCATTTTTTCATATAGTTGAGTAGTATACAGTTGTGTATATTTGCCAGAGTTTCTTTAGCCACTCATCTGTTCTGGGACGCTTGAATTGTTTCCAGATTTTAGCTGTTGTGAATAGTGCTGCAATGAACATAGGAGTGCAAGCTTGTTTTTTTCTGTATTGTGTTTTTGGGCCCTTCGGGTATATTCCCAGGAATGGGATTGCTGGGTTGCATGGAAGGTGAATTCCTGGGTTTTTTTTTTTTTTTTAATTTTTATTAGAGAAACACCATGAGGTACAGTTGTAGACTTACAAATTTTTGTGCTTGGGTTTCAGTTATACAATGACCTATCCCTCCACCAGTTCCCATTCTCTACCACCAATGATCCCAGTATTCCTCACACACCCCCATCCCCCCATCCCACCCCACCTCTGTGGTGGGGCATTTCCTTTTGTTTTCTCTCTCCTTTTGGGTGCTGTGGTTTGCTAAAGAGGCATTGAGTGAAAATAATGTTCGGTCTATAGTCTGCTTTCAGCATGCATCTCCCAACCTGGGAGGATCCTTCAAACACCCTTTAGTTGGTGCTCCCTTCTCTGTCTGAGCTGCTTTTTTCCCTAGTGTATGTGGCTGGCCTCCAAGCCATGGAATGAAACTCCTGGTACTTATCTCGGCTATTCTTGGGTGTTAGTCTCCTATTTTGTTACTTTATATTCCCCAGATGAATGCAATCTTTCTATGTCTGTCCCTCTCTTTCTGACTCATTTCACTTAGCATGATACTTTCCATGTAGTACCACTTGTATGTAAATTTCATGAATTCATCTTTTTTTTTCTCTTATTTTTTTTTTCTTTTTTCAAAATTTTTATTAGTGAAACACCATGAGGTACAGTTGTAAACTTACAAATTTTTGTGCTTGGGTTTCAATTATACAATGATCAAGTACCCATCCCTTCACCAGCGCCAATTTTCCATCACCATGGATCCCAGTATCCCTCCCACCGCCATCCCCCCGATCCCACCCTGCCTCTGTGGCAGGGCATTCCCTTTTGTTCTCTCTCTCTCCTTTTGGGTGTTGTGGTTTGCAAAAGAGGCATTGAGTGGCAATCATGTTCAGTCTATAGGACTTCATTTTTTCTAACAGCTACATAGTACTCCATTGTGTAGATATACAAAAGTTTCTCTAACCAGTCATTTGTTCTCGGGCACTCAGATTTTTTCCAGATTCTGGCTATTGTAAAGAGTGCTGCAATGAATAAACAAGTGCAGATGTCACTTCGACTATATTTTTTTGCCGCTCCGGGATATATTCCCAGGAGTGGTATTAGTGGGTCAAATGGGAGCTCAATTTCTAGTTTTTTGAGAATCGTCCATACTGTTTTCCAAAAGGGCTGAACCAGTCGGCATTCCCATCAGTGAAGGAAGGTCGCTTTCTCCTGCATCCTCGCCAACACCAGTTGCTTTTGTTCTTTTGTATGTGGGCCAGTCTCTGTGGTGTGAAATGATATCTCATTGTGGTTTTGATCTGCATCTCCCTGATGATTAGCAATGTAGAGCATTTTCTCATGTGCCTTTTAGCCATAAGGATTTCTTCTTTGAGAAAGTTTCTGTTCATTTCATCACCCCATTTTTTGATGGGGTTGGATGTTTTCTTCTTGTGGAGTTCAACCAGTACTTTGTATATCCTTGATATCAACCCTTTGTCGGATGGGTATTCCCATACTGTCTTTGTATTTTGGTCACTGTTTCTTTTGAAGTGCAGAAGCTTCTTAGTTTAAGATAGTCCCATTTGTCTATCTCTGTTTTCACTTGCTTGGCCAGTGGCATGTCATCTTTGAAGATCCCGTTAGCTACAATGTCGTGGAGGGTTTTGCCAACCTTGTCTTCAATGTACCTTATGAATTCCGGTCTGATGTTGAAGTCTTTAATCCATTTTGATCTTATTTTTGTACATGGTGTTAGGCAGAGATCTGAGGCCCCCCCTTTTTTTTTGCATGTAGCTGTCCACTTTTGCCAGCACAATTTGTTAAAGAGGCTTTCCTTGCTCCACTTCACGTTTCTTGCTCCCTTATCAAAGATTAGATGATCATATGTTTGGGGGGAGATGTCAGTATATTCCACCCTGTTCCATTGGTCTGTAACTCTGCCTTTGTTCCAGTACCATTTTTTTAAAATTATTATTGCTTTGTAGTAGAGCTTGAAGTTAGGAAAGTGCTTTAGCTATCCGTGGGACTTTTCATGGAGGCTTAATGTTCCATATGAATTTCAGGAGTATTTGCTCCATTTCTTTGAAGAATGTCATTGGTATCATTATAGGGATTGCATTGAATTTGTACAATGCTTTGGGTAGTATTGCCATTTTGACCATTTAATTCTCCCAGTCCATGGTCAGGAGATATCTTTCCATTTCCTTGTGTCCTCTTTTATTTCAACATTGAGTTGTTTGATTTCGAGGTGTTTGATTTGGTTCTCCATGTCTGTGTGTGATTCACTTTTATCTTCAGTGCATTGTGGTCTGAAAAGATTGTTGATACTACTTCTATCTTCCTGATTCTCTTGAAGTATGTTTTGTGGCCTAGCACACGGTCTATTTTGGAAAATATTCCATGTGCACTGAAGAAGAATGTGTATTCTTTCTTTTGGGGGTGTGAAGCCCTGTATAGGTCTATAAGCCCTCTCTTTTCTATTCAAAGCCAATGTTTCTTTGCTGAGTTTTGTTCTTATTGATCTATCCAGAGGTGATAAGGCGATGTTGAAATCTCTGGCTACTATTGTGTTGTTAGCAGTGTCCTCCCTAAAATCTGTTAGCAGTTGTTTTAAATATTTAGCTGTTCCCTCATTAGGTACGTGTACATTTAAGAGTGTGATTTCTTCCTGTTGTATCTATCCCTTGACAAATAGAAATGGCCTTCGCTGTCCCTTCTAATCTTTTTCAACCTGTAATTTATGTTGTTGGATTTTAGTATAGCCACCTCAGCTTTTTTGAGGGAGCTGTTTGCTTGAAGGATTGTTATCCATCCTTTAACTTTGAGTCTGTGTTTGCTGACTGTTGAGATGAGTTTCTTGTAGGCAACAGAATGTTGGGTTCTGCCTCTGAATTCATTTTGCCACTCTGTGTCTCTTAATTGGTGAATTTAGGCATTTACGTTGAAAGAGATTATTGTTACGGTGTTTTGTGTCATCTTTCTGTAAGGGTCTCTTGTGCTTGTAGGGTTTGTCTTGTCTTATAGTAGCCCCTTGAGCCCTTCTTTTAGGTTTGGTTTTGAGTCTATGAAGTTTCTGAGCTGCTGCTTATCCACAAAATAGTGTACCATTCCTTCAATTTTGAGTGAGAGTTTAGCTGGATAGAGTATTCTTGGTGAAGCATTCATTTCAGTGAGTTTTTTCACTATATCCCACCATTGCTTTCAGGCTTGGTGGGTTTCCTCTGATAGGTCTGCTGTGAATCTAAGGGGTGCTCCTTTGTATGTAATTTCTTTCTTTGACCTTGCTGCTTGCAGTATTGTGTATCCACAGCATCCATCATTCTAACTATGATATGTCTTGGAGTGTTTTTGTTAGGATCTCTTTTAGCTGGTACCCTTGAATCTGAATGGCTGCATTGTCGAGCTCTGGGAATTTTTCAGCAATGATTTGTTTAACCGTGGCTTTTTCATTGGAATTGTTTCCCTGAGCTTCTGGTAGTCCAATGATTCTAATGTTGTTCCTCTTGGAATCATCTCCTAGGACCCTGATTTGCTCTAGAGCTATTTGAGGTCTCTTACCATTGTTTGTTGTTGCCTGTAGGCTTGGTGCAGCTGATCTTCCAGCTCACTGATTCTGTCTTCAGCTGTGGCCGTTCTACTGTTGAGGGCACAGACTGAATTTTTTATTTCATCTATGGAATCTTTTATTCGTGACATTTCTTTGCCTAGCTTTCCAACTTCTGCTCTCATTTCTTCCCGTATTTTCTCAGTTGTTTCTTTCATGTCCTCCTCCAATTTACTAGATATCTGTCTCACTGTTTCATTGAGTTCATTGAACATCTTCATTACTTCATACCTGAATTCTTTCTCAGAGAGGTCCCTTAGGTGAGTAGCACCTACTGAGGCTTCTGGACTCTTTTCATCGTCCTCCCCTTGTGGTGGGGATTTGCGTTGTTTCTTTATGTTGGTGTGGAGTTATAGAGACTGAGATGTTACACAAGATTGCTAGGTATGAGTAAACTACCTGTGGTTGCTTGGTGGCTGCAGTCCCAAAATTAGGCCACGCCCACTTCTGAAGAGGCCACACCTCCTACGGGTACCTGGTGGGGGGGGGGGGTTAACAACCTGGGGGAGGAAGAAGACCCAGCACAGCATTGGGGAAAAACAGGAAGAGGCTCAGGGATGGTGGGCGTCCCAGGGTCCTAGAGGATGCCTGGGGCACGTAGGTGGAGAAATCCATGTCCCGGGTTTGAGCACGGACTGACCTGGTGTAGGAAGAAGACTGGGCACAGCGTTGGGGACGGACAGGAAGAGGCTCAGCAATGGTGACCCTCCCAGGGTCCTAGAGGACGCCTGGGGCACATACACGGAGAAATCCAAGCCTCCGTTCGAGCACGGACTTACCTGGAGTAGGAAGAAGACTGGGCACAGCCGTTGGGGGGATAGACAGGAAGAAGCTCAGGGATGGTGAGCGTCCCAGGGTCCTACAGGATGCCTGGGGTGCGTACACGGAGAAAGCCAAGTCCCAGATTCGAGCACGGACTGACCTGGGGGACGAACAGCGATGAATTCCGAGTTTTTTGAGGTGTATTCATATCTGAAAAAAATATCTTATATATCATAAAATATATCATATCTTCCAAAAAGGTCTGACCTCAACATTCCCACTAGCAGTGAAAAAAATGTATTTAGGGTCACTTGAAATTATTTAGTTTGTGATTATTATTATTATTTTTTTTTTTGGGCTATGATTCTAAATTGGGCTCACACGGTCTTCTTTCTTCCTCTATTGCTCTCTCTCGTTCTCTCGCTTGCTCTCGCTCTTGCGCTCTCTCTCTCTCTCTCTCTCTCTCTCTCTCTCTCTCTCACTCTCTCATCTCTCAATGGTCACATTCTGTCTTAGCCATATTCTTGGACTCCTGATTTAAGAATTAAAAGTACTGATGAGGAATTTTTGTGACCAAAGAACTTTGTGTTAGAAAGATTGCTTTTTTTCTCATGTATTTGAGTTCTTCACCTAATACAGTTTATATATTATATTGAAGGAAGGCCCAAGTCGTCTTTTTTTTTTAATTGTTTTGGCTTTTCAGTTCAACTCAGGGTATTGATATATTCAGTATAGTATTTGTACACTAAGCAGTGGATTTTTTGTTATTTTTTACCCAGTGATGCTTGGCGGTTACTCCAGGCTCTGCTTAGGAATCACTCCTAGTGGCGCTTGGGAGACCATATTGGATGCTGGGACTGGACCTGGTGGGCCACTTGTAAGGCCAACTCTTACCCCTGTGCTGTCACTCTGGCTCCATTGTAGCCAGAAACTTACCAAGTCTTGGATTTAGAGTATTTTCATCTCTTCATCAAAACCTGGTTTGGAAAGTGCTGCCAAAAATTGAGTATGAAAGGTGATAAACATTTTCCCTACACTTGACATCTTTTTGCATTTTTTCTACACTGCATAATTTTCATACATTCCAATAGAAGAATGTTTCAGAATGTTTCTCAGATGCTTTGGAATAGATTCTTGTGCATAAATAAAGGCTCTGAAGTCATTTCTCTTTAGGAAATACATAGTTCTGCGCTCACGTCCCAATCAGGTTCTTAATGGTTTGATTAGTTCTGATCAGCCTGAGTTTTAAAAATGTACACAGTGCACATTGCTGACAGTGACATTCAGAGGGTTCTTCAAGAATATCTGTTTTTGTTTTGTTTTAGTTGAGCAGCCCTGAGAGTAGCTTGACCCCACCTCTCTCGACTAACTTACATCTAGAGAGTGAGCTGGATGCATTAACAAGCCTGGAAAACCATGTGAAAAGTGAGCCTGCAGATATGAATGAGAGCTGCAAACAATCAGGACTCAGCAGCCTTGTGAACGGCAAGTCCCCCGCTCGGAGCCTCATGCACAGGGCAGCCCGGTTCGGAGGGGATGGCAGCAGCAAGGACGAGGACCCCAATGAGGACTGGTGTGCGGTCTGCCAGAACGGAGGGGACCTGCTGTGTTGTGAGAAGTGCCCCAAGGTCTTTCATCTGACTTGTCATGTTCCAACACTGCTTAGCTTTCCAAGGTACCAGAAAATATGCCTTTTCTTCTTTATTTGTATAAGCTTAAAAGAATAATTATTCAGATAGATGACTTTGACAAATAAAGTTGCCTCTGTAGAACAGAAATTGGAGCATGTTACTCCTTTGGTGTATTACTTTCTAGGGAGAGAGTAGCCGGATGATTAGTTGTTCAAAATGTAAGTGGTGTATTAATGACAAAATAGACTTTCCTGACCTGGAGTTATACTTAGTGTAAGCATACGAGGTAGGGACTTTAGTGTAAGCATACGAGGTAGGGACTTGAGCGGTAGTATGGCAGGGATGGTATGTGCATTGCTCACAGCCAAACTGAGTTCGATCCCTGGCATTGCAAACATCCTGAGCACTACCAGGAGTAATTCTTGTGTGCAGAGCCAAGAATAACCCTAAGCATCGCCAGGGCAACACCCCCAACCTCCAACCTCCCCATAAGTTCTTATTGTAAGTGATGAAAGAGCTGCTGGATTTTGGGAGAAAGTTGACTTAACATGAGTCTCAGGGTATAAAATCTATTGCCATCAAGACGGATAGGGTCTTTGAATAAGTATATTTAGTTTCAGACACCTATGTCTCTTGGAGCTTAGCCAAATCTTACAGTGTTTGAAAGCTCTCAAAAGGCAAATAGAGGAAAGAAATACTTCATAGTCAATACCTTGAATGAATACTTCAATGCCTTGATTATAGAAATAATTTGTCCTTGATGGCTAGAATTTTTTTAAAAATAATAGTGTTTATCTGGAGATCTTTGTGCAGATTTCTCAGACTTTCACCTTTAATTGTCTAGTTGGAATGTTCTTTTCTTATGGGAAGTACTTGGGATAAACATACTGATTGAGGGGCTGGAATATGACCGTTGTCCTTAGATTCTTTGACAGCATGATTATTGAATCTGGTTTGAAACTTTTTTTTTTCTTTTTGAGTCACACCCAGTGATGCGCAGGGGTCACTCCTGGCTCATGCACTCAGGAATTACTCCTGGCAGTGCTCAAGGGACCATATGGGATGCTGGGAATCCAACCTAGATTAGCCACATGCAAGGCAAATGCCCTACATGCTGTGCTACTGCTCCAGCCCCTGGTTTCAAACTTTTGTTTCAAACTTTGTTTCGAACGAGGCAGACTGATGAGAGTAGTTACTGCAGTGGAATATAGATGACAGACTGGGTTATGAAAACCCTGGTCTGACTGTAATTCCTCAGTGAACTAACTTGAGTAGCTTGAGCAGTTCACTAATTTTGGAGGATTAGTTTCTGTCTCTACAAGTGATGGAGTTTGATTAGAATTCATTTAATTCCCTTCTACTTGACATTTCTGTGTTCCTGAATTCTCATTTTGGGTTAACTTCAGAGATGGAAAGTAGCAGTCATACCTCTTTCTACCTTCCCTACTCCATATCCCTCATTTCTTTCTGAGAGAACTTGGTTTTCTACTTAGAGATTTTTGTTAAAAATCACATTTATTCTTGGGGGGCTGGAGCGATAGCACAGCGGGTAGGGTGTTTGCCTTGCACGCAGCCAACATGGCCAACCCGGGTTCGATTCCCAGCATCCGGTATGGTCCCCCGAGCACCGTCAGGAGTTAATTCCTGAGTGCGTGAGCCAGGAGTAACCCCTGAGCATCGCTGGGTGTGACCCAAAAAGCCAAAAAAAAATCACATTTATTCTTTACCAAAGGAATGATGTTAGTTTATTAGTGCTATCCATTTTGAAAATTTTGATCTTCTTTGAATTTTAAAAATCAGGCATATGTATTAAAGAGCGAGAATATATTTCTGAAGAATTTTAATTCGTACCTAAATCTTTGAAAGAGTCATTTCAGGAATTGTCACTGTCACTGTCCTGTTGTTCTTCGATTTGTTCCAGTGGGCCCAGTAACATTGTGAGACTTGTTACTGTATTTGGCATATCGAATACATCACAGCTAGCTGTAATGTCAGGAATTAACGATGAGACTTCCTTTTAGAAAAGAAAGGCTTTGACATTTGGTCCTGAAATTAAAAACCTTTAATACTTTTTAGTAAAATCTGCTACACAAAGCAGAGTTTACTTTGTCAATTTGAGGATTTTCCATCAAATGCTTTTAAAAGCCAATATTTTGGAAGAAATTGAAACTTGCCACAGATAGTTACTACAATAACTAGACTTGGGGGCCCGAGAGGTACTACATCGGGTAAGGCTTTTGCCTTTGCATGTGTGTAGATGACCCAGTTACTTTCCCTGGCATCCCACTTGGCCCTCCTAGCACCATCTAGAGAGATTCCTGAACACGAGCCAGGAATAAGCCCTGAGCACTGGGTGTGGCACAGACAACAACAATGAAAAAAGTTACAAATCCTAGATGAAAATTTATATATGGTGGGGAAAGGGAATAGTAATCAGGTTGGAATTCATGGTCTGATGTAAAAAACTACAGATGATATGTTTTAAAGATACAAAGTCTTTGTATTTTTGCACCATGCGTATGTGTTTACATATTTCCTAGACTTGTGACTATCTGAAAAATTAAATAATATTTATCTTTGTTATATGCCTTGACATCTGAGGTATGGATCTCTGAGAAAGCTATGAGTATGGGTCAAGATGGTAATACTGGGCTTTGAGAGTGGTGCTTACTGGGCTTAGAGAATGGGTCTTACGTGGCAAAGAATGGTCATCAGCTCTGTGCTTTGAAGAGACTTCTTTGCGGCTACAGACTTACTATTATTTGTTTTGTCTTTGCTTCATTTTGTGACTACACCAGCAGTGCTCAGAGGCGACTCCTGCATTGTACTTGGGGTTGGCCCTGTGGTACTCAGAAAACCTTACAGCACAGGGATTGAAGTTGGGCCTCCATTGCAGAGCTTGTGTCCCAGACCTCTACGCTCTCTCTCAGTTCAGAAATGTGTCTCTTACATTTTTCAGATGGCAATAAATTTAAAAAAAAAAAAGTTTGGGAAAGTTTTTATCATACCCTTTCATTTTATGGGTTTGACAAGAATAGAAATTCTCTTGTCCTCAAAGCCTGGGAAGGAAATGAACAGGAGATGTAGGCCCAGCCGCTAGCTCTGTGGATGGGTCTGGGTACACATATGTCATGTGTAGTGGAATAACTGCCTGTTTCCTTTCTAGTGGGGACTGGATATGTACATTTTGCAGAGATATTGGGAAACCAGAAGTTGAATATGATTGTGATAATTTGCAGCATAGTAAAAAGGGGAAAACTGCACAGGGGTTAAGCCCCGTGGACCAAAGGGTAAGTGTCAAGTACATTGATTCATTTTTTTAGTATTTTGTAGTTGCAGATTATAAATTTTTTGGTGCATTGTACACCAGAATGAATATTTCCCCCTCACATACTCATTCCACATTGGTAACAGTCATTTGTCACCTCAGATCCAGACTCACATATCTGGTTTCTTGTATTTGTGTGTCCCACTGAAGATCTTGATTTCCAGTCCTTGATTTGTTTGATTTTGTTTTTCTTTTCTTTTCTTTTCTTTTTTTTTTTGAGCCACACCCAGCAGTGCTTAAAAACTCCTGGCAGGCTTTGGGGGCTATATGGGATGCCAAGAACCAAACCCAGGTTGGCCACCTGCAAGGCAAGCTCCCTACCAGCTGTACTATCTCTCTGACCCCAAATCTTTGTCTTTAAAAAACAAAACCAAGGCTGATGATATTGCTTCTTTTTAGAGCTTCATGCTATTCATGTAAGTGGCCCTAAGTTCCTAACACTACAAAAAAAGAAGAAAAATATATATATATTTAGGTTAAGTGTGCACTTAAATGTGTGAGACCTGGTACTGCGAAGAGAAAATAAATTTTTTTAAAGGACCCCACAGTTAACAGATACCACCCATGTACCTGTAGTTCCCGTTGTTCACATCATTATATAGCACCAACCTGGCCTGAGGTTCCATGTGAGGACCCTGCGTGCTTTGGATCCCTGGGGGCAGCTGCCCCGTGGTGCCCCAGGGCCAGACCTGGTCTGCACAGAGCCTTGTCCTGCTCCTGCTGGTGTTGGGCTCAGCTGTAGCACTCACCTGAGAGACATGGACATCTCTCCATGTCTGTCCACTGCCCCACACACATGGTTTGTGTGTGTTTGTGAAATGAAGTTTGATTGAGGGTAATTATCTTATTTTGAGGAGAATGTGTGGTTGTCTAAGAGACCAAAAAGTTAAGGAGACGACCAGGGCAAAGGTACAAGGGATAAAGGCACTTTGTGTCTTGTCTTGCTCATATCTGACCTTGCTTCAGTTTCCAATACCCCTATGGTTTCCTCAGCCCCTATGGTTTCCTCAGCCCCACTGCTGTGCCCCCAACACAGAGATGAGAGGTTCAGGAGAGATTGGACCGCCTCGAATTTTGGTGCAGGAAGGGGGCTGTGCTCTCCGGCTGCTCGGGGTCGCTTTGTACAGCCAGGGTCTAGGAGCTTCTATTGTGAGCACTTTTTAATGATCAGGTTCTTGTTTCAAGATTGTTTTGTCAGGAGAACGAACATTTCATGGGATTTTCTTTCTTTCTTTTTTTTTTTTGGACAGAAATGTGAACGACTTCTGCTTTACCTCTACTGCCATGAACTAAGTATTGAGTTCCAAGAGCCAGTCCCTGTCTCGGTAAGTTGTTGACCCTAGTACCTCTAGATGGTTTATATGAGTTAAATCTCAGGTTTCTTGGATAATCTCAGCTCCAGGGCTCAATCAGTTTTGTCATTGGGTTATTCCAAGAAGTGCTTATAATAATTTGTGTAAAATGTTTTAGCCTAATACTAAGAGCATTTGTAACTCACTGTTGATCCGAAATTTTATTAGGGCTAAGTGGGTATGAGATTCATTTGCTAAAATTGCAGGTAATTTTTTTTCTTTTGAAGGGGTGGGGGGTGCTGTGGAACTCAGGGTTACTCCTGACTTTGTACTCAGAGGTCACTCCTAGCAGGGCTGGGGACCATATGATGTGCTGGGGGTAGGTTGGCCATTTGCAAAGCAAGTTCTCTACCTGCCTTTCTGTCATTCCAGTCCCTGAATTTAATTTCTGTGTCCTCTTTTAATTTTACAGTGAACAGAAATGCAATGGATCTGATGAAAAAAATCTTGAGCCTAGGAGTCAAAAGACTTCTAGTTCTACCATTAGCCAATCTTATAGTTTTGGGGAATTACATAATATTCTGCCTCTTTTTAAAATTGTACAGTAGATGTATTGAATTATATTTATGAAATTCCAGTTCTATGATTCTAGAATCTGTTTATTAAGGTAAAAATGTCAAAACATTAATTCTAATAAAAGCTTAAAGTGATATCTTTCATACTGGCTCTGCCTTCATAGGTCTTTCAGGAACTTATTACAGTTGGAAATAACTTCCAAGTATTTTCTTTCCACAGCGATAGCGATTCTATGTTCAATTGTTTTTTCCTTCGTTAGTATATATAAATAAATATTTGGCCAGGACTATTGCTGGAACTCTTCATGATCACTGTGGTTAATAAAAAATTTTCCATTTTCTTGTACTTTGTTGTATCCAGGAACCTTGTGACTTAAAGTCATAACCACTAAGACATAGCATATTTTAATAGCGATGCATTTTGTAACTTTATCTTTTACAAAAATAAAACCAACCTCAGGAATTAGATGAATGAACCAGATACATGTATACTTAACACTGGTACTTGATGATTGCTTTCTTTTAAAATCTACTTCTTAAGGATAGGACTTTGGTAGCTGTGAAGACTGACACATTCTGAACAAGATCCTATGTTTGTAATGTGATTAGTGCAGCTCCCGATGCCTTCCACGTACCAGCTATTTGTAGGCAGCTGACTCCGTGATAGCACAACTGCTTCTCTTAAGATTAATACGCTCTGCATTTTCAGATTATGGACTTGGACAATTCTGGAAAATCCTTATCTATCCTTATTTGTTTCTTTAGATACCAAACTACTATAAAATAATAAAGAAACCAATGGATTTATCCACAGTGAAAAAGAAGCTTCAAAAAAAGCATTCCCAACACTACCAGATCCCAGATGATTTTGTGGCTGATGTCCGTTTGATCTTCAAGAACTGTGAAAGGTTTAATGAAGTACGTTCACTTTCAAACTGTAGACTTTAGTATTGTGAGTTTTTGTTTCTTGTTTTTTGTTTTGTTCTTTTTGTTTGTTTTAATTTCATTTTTTCAACCAAGAGACTTGTTAAAAATTCAGTTGAAAGAGTTACTTCTATCTTGGTTTTAATTCAGAATTTAAATTTGATTGCATCTACAGCTTTGTTGAGGAAAGTTTACTATATAATTTGAAATATATGTGTAAATAAAATAAATTAGTCTTAAATGCCTCTTGTTTAACATGGTGAGAGTGTTGTGATAAATAGAGAAAGCAGTTAATTATGTATCATGGAAAAATGATTAGCAAACATTTAGGCCATACCTAGAGAAAGTATTTCAGTGTCCTATGGTGCTGTTGGGACCATAAAAATGGAGAACCTTAAAATCAGAGAGTAGTCTCTGGTAACTCTCGAATAGTAATCCAAAGTGCATAATGTTTGAGTTTGCTGATCTCAGCAATGTGACTTTCATTAACTTTGGTTGTTTTTGTTTTTGTTTGTTTTGTTGTGTTTTTGAGCTGTCCAGACCTTGAGAAGAAATATGTATACCTCCTTCAAGGAAATTAGTTTTATCATCTTTGTGAGCAGTATTTAACTGCTAAGAAAATTTTCATTATAGAAAAAGGAAATGGAACTGGATGGAAACTCAAAAAATCTTTAAAAAGCTGATTGTAATGCTAATGTTTTTATTGATGGTGAAATTTGGGTGATGTGTGACCATTGGAAATGTTCCCATAAATGATCCTGGGAGCTCCAGCTGGCTTTTCTACAATTTAATAATAATTATAATTCTTGTAAAGATAGAAAAAGCAAATTGCCTTTATAATGCTATGCCTTCATGTAATAAGACTTCACTCACTTGAAATTAAATTCATACAGTCCTTAACTTTGTCTTGATTTGTAATTGATGGATTATTTTCAAGAAAATACTCTGAGCTATGTGTGTCAGAAAGAGGACCATTTATCTGCTTTAGTAAAAGTTAAAAATCACTTATAATAATAGATTCCCTTACATAAAATTCTGATTAGATGGTTTATTAAAAATTTGGCAGTTTTTTTAAAGCAACTTTTCTTACGTTTGCTTCACAGATACTTTGGTCTGACAGACCAATTTCTATTCAGATTGACGCGCCCCCCCCCCCATTCAAAATTTGCGACAATTAATTGAGCAATTCATTCAATTATCAGAGCTTTGTAAAGAAAGTGTTTCGTGTTTTGTAGAAGTTGAGAAAGCACTTAATCTGGTCATAGCAGTTTGTTCCCACTGTAGTGTGGCTGACTTTTTGTTGCCAATCCTATGCAGTCTCATAACTTTAGAAAGGATTATAATTTCCCTTTTTTTTTTTTGACTCTGGTATCCTTTTTAGATGATGAAAGTTGTTCAAGTTTATGCAGAAACACAAGAGATTAATTTGAAGGTAAGCTTTTCAGACCATGCACACTTGATGAAGGAATATGCATTACCATTAGGTGAATGTCCCTATCTTTTGCTTGCAGGCTGATTCAGAAGTAGCTCAGGCAGGGAAGGCAGTTGCATTGTACTTTGAAGATAAACTCACAGAGATCTACTCAGACAGGACCTTCGCGCCTTTGCCAGAGTTTGAACAGGAAGAGGATGATGGTGAGGTGACTGAGGACTCTGATGAAGACTTTATACAGCCCCGCAGAAAACGGCTAAAGTCAGACGAGAGACCAGTCCATATAAAGTGAAATGACAATGAACGGGATTGTTTTTTAAAAAGCAAGCAAGAAAAGGAATAATAGTAACTTTTATTTAAGTGTTGCTGAACTGCCCGGTGGGCGCCTCCCTGAAGAAGCTAATAGCTTTCACACAGTGTTAGATTGAAGTGATGGACAGAAAACACAATCTTGTCACAATAAGGACAGAGAACTGTAAAAACAGAGCAAAAGTGGAATGATTTCTGTTACTAAAGAAGATGTTTTAATTGTTAGACCAGACAAAGATTGGTGAGCTGTGGTATCTATTGGTGCCAGATACTGGGTGTCTAGTGCTTGATACATTGTCTCTGTACATTTGCAGTTAGAGAAGCAACTGGATCCTCCCACACCTGTGTACTGGCACGCTTTCTCATTAAAATCAAGGTTGCTCAGATTCCACTCTTGTCAATGCATGTATGCATTGAATCATGCTCCCCTTCCTCCCCCCTCATTTTTATGCTGTGGGCCTTAGTTTTTATATTGCTTTGACAAACTCTCAGCAGTTTTATTTTCTATTCATACGTAGTCTGGAAAACATGGCCATCGATCATTCCCTAAATTTTAGCTTTCTGCTGAAATTAACATGGTAATTTTTCTCACTAGCAGATCTTATCGTTATCATTTCCAGAAAACACGTCGACAGAATTGCACTTCCCGATCAAATCATCTGATCATATAGTTATTCCCATGAAGGGCAGAATGTTTGTTTCAAAATTAATCTAGTTTTCTGTACATTTAAATTTGATTGAGAAGGTGATAACTGACTCTTACCCAGTTTTCCTTCAGAGCAGTTTCCTGATAGACCACTATTGGCAAACAGTAATCTGTCAACTACCAAATGTGTAAAATTTTCTGTATTTCACTTTGTCTTATTTGTAAATAGTGAACTAAAACTTCTGGCAGATCAGCAACATTTGCTGAGCCTGTTTTTTTAAGCTAATGTGTATTCTTACTAATGTTTATCAAGAATGGATTTGTAATATATGCTGTCTATTTCTAATGTCACATTCATATTTTAAGGTTCTATCTTATTTTAATAGAGAACAGACTTCTCAGAAAATCTTCAGAAGCAGCTTATTAAAATAACAAAATATTGAAATAAACCCGGTGGGGTTAGTTACGCATTCGTCCACCAAGTGGGACATTTGCATGGACTGGGGGCTTACAGGACTTTAGTAGAGACCCATAAGTAAACCTTAAAAAATGAGCCAATCCCCACTTGAAAGGCTACTGGATAAAACCCACTGACTGTCCTTATCTCAGCACAGGGCGGATAAATACCCTTGACTCTGGTTCATTTTCCTTCTTGTTTGTGACCCCCAGCTATGTGTTCAAGGCTATGGACAGTCTTCATGTTGGGTTGAAATTTTTCATCCCCCTTTTGTATGAACCTAATAGATTATAAAGTGACCAAAATAGAGAACTTATAACGAGATGTTTTTCAGACTTCAGCAGATTTCTGGCAAATTGCCCATTAAAAGCTTCAGCTTCAGCAGTCCAGACCATAAGCTCAAAAAAAAAAGACGCTAATTGTCTAAGAAGAATTTTTTTAGTGCATATTGAATCAAATAAAGTGCTCTAAAAATTTATTATATAATATCTTTGTTTGGGTTGTTTTCTTTTCTTAACAAGGGGTGGGGTAGAAATGGATATGATTCAGACCTCATGATGTCTTGATTTGATTATTGATTACTATTGACTGACTTTATTCTGTGACTTCCTTTTTGCCTTTTCAGCTGGAATTCAGTACACATACCCAACTGTTACTTTATTTGAGTTTCAAATTTCTGAGTTCTCTTATAAAGGAGAAAAAAAATTATTCTATACTGTGTCTATGTACATTCTCTCTTTCCCAAACACTGATGATTTTTATCAGGAGCCATACTATCTTACACAATTTAGAATGCATTGGGTTAAATACAGAATTTAATTTTGTCAAGCCATTGAGCTTTAAGTTTTTTTTCTTAATCATATGGATCCTTTTCAAAATTCTAATTAACAAGTCATATATTAGGTTCATTTATAGGGGAATAAAATTTTTTTATGTCATTCTTGATATTTGGGGCCTTGAGAGGTATGTGTTCCCTTCAAAATATGTCCATGTTATACGGAGTTTTTAGTGTTACTGTTTTAAGATTGTTTTTTTAAAATGTACTTCAGTGCAAAAATTTTGCAGCTCAATTTTTTTAAAAAAATGAGACAATTCATACTGTTGGGAAATTGCTTTTAATAGCTATCAGCATACCATCAGTCAAGGATTTGCTTTCGATCTCATTGAAGCTATTTTTCTTATTGATCACTTTATTTCTAAGCTGATTTGTTTAGAACTGTACTACAGCTGGGTTCATTGACAAAACTTAAATTCATATTCAGGTATTTTGTTTTTCTGCTAGTTTTTTTTGTGATTTTACTCATATTTGTATTCTTGGTAGAAAGGGCAATATTTTAGATTTGGAGATGTTAATGTTTCCTTGAGATTGTGCAGTGCATCACTTTGTATTATCCATCAGTAAGACACTAAGAACAAAGTGTTCCGCTGTCTAAATTCACTTTGTTGTGTTTCGTTTTCACATGACTCAGCTGATTAGCATAGTGTGAAAGAATTATTTTGCAAAATGAAGTGTGACTTTTGAGAGCATGAGAAGGTTGTAGGTCATGCTGTATAGAAAAACAACACCCCCCACCCCAAAAATAGATTTTAAAGTTCACTGATTCTTTTTATTGTAACAGTTTCAAGAAATTTTATTTGATCCAGTGAAGTAATGTTTTCTCAAAAATGAAAGGTTTATGGTGTACAAATTATAGCTCTGTCAATTTCCTCAGCAGATACCCTGCCACGTGCGATTATTAGTGATTAATGTTAATAAACGGTAGTTTTATTAACACTAATAATAACTGCTCTTCTGACTGTGGCCTTGGATTATGGGGGTAGATGCTGTGCTCTGCTCTCCGTGACCTGCAAGTTCCCGCCTGGCTTCTACACTGCAGTATAATGGTCTCTTTCTTACTGGAGTTCTTACTGCGTATTTGCAGACTGGGCAATGCATCGATCAGTAAGTAGTTTTAGAAGACTCCACCCCAGCTCTCTTAATGAAAATGGACTCGTCACTGATAACATAGATTCATATTCATAATCTGCTGAAGATGATTCCATTTTTTTCTTTGTTGTCAGTGCCAGGGGTCAAACCCAGGGCCTCAGATGTGAGCCACGTCCCTGTTCTAAGCCCGGGTCTTAGATGTTCATCACACTGGGCCTGATGTCTCTCTCATTTCCCTCACACTTAGCTCTTCCTGGATGAAGCAATAACACTGCTTTAAGTCTGTTGCCTAATAACATATCATAATCCTCTCCCAGTTGGTGATTTTATAGGAAAGTTTGTATGCATATCACCCAATCTATCTTTTAAAAATTAATAAATTTAAATGTATGCTGGAGTTAATGACAATATATTGTGGCATTTTATTTTACAAATTGGGGAAAGTTGCATATTTTTTTAAAAGTAGATGTTTGAGTAAAAAAAAATTGAAGGTACTTTTTTAAGAAAAATTTATATGCCACAGTTTACATAGACATTTCACATTTCAACATATACTCTTGGATATGATGGTTTCTTTCACTTGGTCAAAAATGCATGTATTACGTTTCTGTATTATGTTTCTTCCTCTTAGTTTCAACTTGTATTTGCCTCCGTGGTCTTTTTTTTTTTTCTGAGAAACAATTATCTTCAAAGATATCAATTTGAATATAAGCTGTCGTGATTGAACTAGAAAATGTACAAAATTAGGGCCAGAGCGATAGTACAGCGGGTAGGACACTTGCGATGAATGCAGATGATCCGGGTTCAGTCCTGGCATCCCATACGGTCCTCCCAGCACTGCCAGGAGTAACTCCTGAGCAAGGCTGGGTGTGGCCCAAAACTCAGAAATAATTTTTAAAAAATGTACAAAATTAAGTTTAGCCCTTTCTAGCAAGTGATCTTTAAAATTAAAGATGCTTTCCTTTTAAATTCACCAAATTTGTCTGTGAAAAGGCACTGAAATAGTTTTTTAAGTGCCACTGCAAAATTCCCATTCAAATGTAGCCTAAATTTAATTTTATAAATGGAAATGCATGTCTGCTCCTGGTCTGGAAAAGGTAGGCATTTACTTAGTTTCACGTCACACGAAACATGTACATATGCCTCTGAAGGAAAGATTGTACAATCTTAACGCCTGTTAATTTTCTGCATAGACAAAAAGGGTTAAATTCATAGCCGTACCAGTTCCTTGCTTCCAGTATTTAAACTGGTGGTCTCCTCATCCCGTCATCATTGTCATTATTCCTATTCTTCCTCCTCCTATTATTTTTGCACATAGTTACTACCCTTCAATATGATTCTTAAAGAAAAAAGTGCTGTTTCTGTGGTATTGTATTCTCTAAATAATCATATTTAATTTTTTAAACAAGGTTGCAGTTTCTAATTGTTCTGTTCCTGTGTTTTTTGCTGGTGTGTAATAAAAGCAAGATTTTTCTTTTAATGGTTATTTAATACATTAGCTGCCTGTAAATATTTCTCGTTATTATGCTCTGGAATGTGTTGTAGAAGTTGTATTAGATTAGTTTAAAGCCTTGTTTGAAAGCCACATTGTTTTGGTTATTTCTATTAAATTAGAAAATTGAAAAAGTTTTCAAATGAATTTCTTCTTTTCTTCCTCTTTGAGTTGAGACATACTGATTTAAATTCACTTGAAAAAAATGTGTACAATGTACCATGCACTGAAGGGTTAGTAATTATTAAGATAAATTCTGATTGTTTTAGAAGTAGAGAGGTAGTGCAGGGGGCATGGCACTTGCCTTGCATAAAGCTGACCAGTTTTAATCCCTGGCATCCTGTGTAGCCCCCCAAGTACCACCAGGAGTAATTCTTGAGTACAAAGCCAGAAGTAACCCCTGAGCATTGCTCGGTGGGACTGCCCCTGCAACCTCTTTAACTCCCCTCCCCTCTCCTCCCAAGAAAAAAATCTGATTGCCGTATTAGAGTAATATATCAATGTGGTAGGAGCACAGAGGAAGGATTTAACTTCCAACTTCGCTGGGCATGGAAGTGATCTCTACCTCATAAAAGGTAGCACCGTGGACCAGACTAGAGAAGGTACAAAGGAATACAAGAGACAGAAGCCTGAAAACGAGAACATGTCTTTTTGGGCCTGAGGGTTCGGCTCGGCTGGTACGGAGTGTCAGCTGGAGCAGTAAAACATCAGGTCTGGAACTCCAAGTACACCGAGTGTGCTTTTGCTTCTCAGAAGTGCAGTGTTTTGACCAGAGCGGGGAGGGTGCTTGCCTTGCTCATGACTGACCAGGTTTCAATCCCCAGCACCCTGTTTGGTTCCCCAACCACTGCCAGGAGTAAGCCCTGAGCATTGCCAAATGTGGCCCCCAAATACATCCACTCCCCCTCCCCAAATCTGCAGCATGTTTTGTCACATAAATGGGTTTGGAGCTTACAGTGAGAGCTGTGAGTGGTATTATAAGCAGGATAAGGGGTATGAAGAAGTGGCATGGTCACCCTTGCCTTTTTGAACCACAAAGGGTTGCAGAGGGTCCTGAGAGTAATGTAGGGGTCAAGGCACAGGCCTTGAGTACAGATAACCTGAGTTCAACACACAGCACCACGTGGTCCCCTGGGCCTTGCCGAGTGCACCCTAAATGTCCTCTGTACCTTCTGCGTGTATGGCTCAGATAATTCCTAGTGTGCGGATGCCATAATAACAGGCCACAGACCTAAGCAGTGCTTGGGGGACCACTGCCACACCCCGTCCCCCAAGTTCAAGGATGGGTTACAGAAAAGAGAAGCTTGTAGGTGGAGACCATGGACTCTTGAGTGGTCGCGACAGCTCCAGTGGCAGGAGAAATGGGGAACAGTGGTCATATTTCAGAAGGCCAGCCACTTTGTTATCCGAGGCATATTCATTCACACAGGTAAGGTGCTGGAGAGGGAACTAGGTCATGAAGGAGAGGAGAGCATCAGCTCGGTATGAGGATATCTTGAGTTACAGTATCTTTGGAAAATTAAGGTATTGATGTTCATGTTGCTTATGCTATTAAAAAGTTAAAAAGGAAAATTGTAAAAGGAGAATCTTTTTTGTTTTTTTCACCCCCCATTTTAGTTATTCTAGTGAAGCAAAGTTGTTTCTCTTGAACAACTTAGTTAGAAGGATAAGAGAGAAAAAGGGGAAGAGTGCTTGAGAGAGAAAACAAGCCTCTCCAGAATGTAAATCAGCAAAGGCAAGCACATGAGACATGTGCAAAGGAGACATGTAAAGCAAAGGACCGCATCTTTGGCCACATGTAAAGCAAAGGACCTACCCATGGTGCTATTGCTCTAATCTGCATGTTGTTATATTTTCTGATGTATTTTGTGTAGTGGGGAAAGCATGGATTTGGGCCATTGGGTTCCAATGCCAGATCTTTCTCAAGCTTCTTATATCAAACTTCAAATTACGATGACAGTATTGTAAAGACATTAAGTTTTGGTGATAATGAAAAAGCAGTAAGGACATTTGTTTCTAACCCCCCCCCCAAAAAAAAAAAATCTGAAATGCTGACTCAATTAAAACAAACACCGTTAAAATGTGTTTAAATGTTCGAGTTCAGGTGGGATAAAGAGACTAAAATCTCACTCTGTAGCATTTTTTACATAGATGCTTGACCTGGAACTAATGTGGATTTCTTACAAATGGGAAGAACATAAAACAAGACACCTGGTGTTCATTGTTAACTGCCCTGTAAGACACGTGGGAAGATCCTTCTCAGATTTGACAGACATGCGAGGCATGAATTTAGATTTGATTTTAATGATCGGATCTAATTTAATCCAGCCATTAAACTTTTAGAGGAAAGTTTTAGAGTCAAACTTTCTTGGAAAAGGCTCTATAATTTTTTTGTGTGTGTGCTTACAGTTTTCTTTAATTTTTTATATTTTTTTAGCTTTTATTTTTATAAAGTTCACAATGATTTATTACATTCAATATTCCAGCGCCAATCCCACCACCATTACACCTTACCACAGCTATTATTTCCGATTTTCCCAACCACCACTCAAGCCTGCCCCAACAGCAGGCCCTAAATGATGTATTTTGTATTGCTTGTTATGATGAATTACCTAAAAATGACCCAAAAAATTTCCTTATAAGAAAGTGTATGAAGATAGTGTATCTCACCCTGGAGCTATTAAGCCCTTGTATAAAAGATTACTAACCTGTTGTTACAGATTAAGCTTTGTGTGTCTATATATATATGTATATGTATATATGTATATGTATATATATTTGAATCACCGTAAGATACAGTTACAAAGCTTTCATGTTCAAGATTCAGCCGTACAGTGATCAAACACCCATCCCTCCACCAGTGCACACTTTCCACCACCAGTGCCCCATCCCAGTCCTCACCCTGCCTCCATGACAGGCAATCTCTTTCTCCACTTTGGGGCATTGTGTTTTGCTTGAATTTTCCCACCACCATTCAAGCTGCCTGCCAGGGGCAGATGCTAGGTCATTTATTGTCCATTGCTCATTTTGAGTATCATGGGTGCCACAGCCACATGCTTTTGGAATCCTAGATTGTAAATGGTTGGGTTCCGCAGACATCTAACTGTAGGGCACTGATCCAGTTTGAGATTCATTTGGGCCTTTCTGGGTCTTTCAGGGATGCTGGTGTGATAAGATGGTGCCTGGAGGCACATTGGATGTCACAGCCAGGCCAATGAATGGGTGGGGAGCCGGGAGGGACTGACTGGCGCCTCTGCTGCCATGCAGCCTGGAGATTTAGTCCTGGAACCTGCATGTCAGGGCTTTGCTTGTGAAAGCTCTTGGTCACCGGGACTCCATCTGGAGTAGGTGGGGAGACTGCACCTGCTCCATCCTGGTGAAATTGGCTCAGTATGGGGCCCGGAGAGATCTCCGGCTCTGTGTGTCTTCCAGGACTTGCTGCTGTGTCTCTGGCTTTTGATCTCTTGAGATTTATTTATGGGTCTCAGAAACGAGGCCAGTAATAGAGTTGACAGGGTGGCACTGGAGTTGGTTTGTGGGGTGACTGCCAGTGCTTCCATGTGTATTGGGGAAGTGGGGGGGGGGAGGTAGCCCATCCCCACTCTGTGAAAACTTGGAGATTTCAGTCGCAAAACCTGCATACCCGAATCTGCAGCAGATTATGTCTTGGTGAGGTCCGTCCTGATACGGTGGAGTCAAGTTGGAGCTATGGCAGCGATTCTGGATTATGGAAGCAGGTGGCTTCTGGGGGCTCTGCGTGGGCAGGCACAGGCCAATCTGCCCCCCTCTGATTTACCCTGGTCTGTTCAGCCATGAATAACTGTCCAAGATTAACTGTGGCTTTTAGTGTCTTTTGAGATTTATCTATGGGTCTCTGAAATAAGGCCAATAAATGAGCTTGTATAGCTGAGCCGGAGGTGATTTGTGGGTGTGCTCTCACATACCTAACTTTTGGCCTTTTAATTTCTTCGTAAACTTGGCCCCCAAGTTGTTGGGATCTGGCCAAAGGCACAGCGGCAATTTTTGGGTGTCAGGAAGCCTGAAGACACCATCAGGCTGCTGATGCACTCGCCCCGCAGGTACAGGTTGACCTGTTGGTGGCATCATACCCCCTTATTCTTAATCGAGATTAGTTACTTTATATTCTACAGCCCATCCAATGTGATGTGTTACTCCTGGTACATCAGTGGTGTAGAGTATGAGATGTTGCGCAACTGCTCCAGGAATTCTAAAATTTTAATGAAAATTTAACAGCTGGGGTAAAATTTTTACCTGGGGTCTGGAGTGATAGCACAGCGGGTAGGGCATTTATTTGCCTTCCACAAAGCCGACCCAGGTTTGATTTCCAGCATCCCTTACGGTCCCCCAAGCACTACCAGGAGTAATTTCTGAGTGAATGAACCAGGAGTAACCCCTGTGCATCATCGGGTGTGGCCCCCCCAAAATAACTTTTTAACTGGATGGTGACTTTGGGGTCTGAAGGCATCTCTGCAGGTTGCTGATCTCTTTCGAGATTTTTTTGAGTCTCTGGATCATGGCTGATTAATGAGCTTATGTGGCGCCTGAGGCAGTTCATGGGCATGACTGCCAGGCTCCTGGAAGATAGTGGGAGATCGCCCATCCCTGTGAGATCCTGGAGATTTCAGTCACAAAACCCACATCCTGAGTTTTTCAACAGATTCATTCCTGGATAAGGCTTGTTAAGCCTGTGGAATCCAGCCATAAGCGTGGTGGCAGTGGGGTTCTGGAGGTTTCTGGCTGCTGGGGCTCTGTTTGGGGGGGGTGGGAGATTCATCCACCCATTCCCCCTCCCGGGGTGCCCTGGATATAGAGCCTGCTGAGGGGTCTGGAGGCATCTCTGCTGGAATGTTTAATTTTCTTGAATGTGACAATAATGTGCTTATATATAGAAATTACATTTTATTTTTTTTTTTAGGGAGTGCATGTTCAAATTGCTAAGGATGAAGTACATTCTTATTTCACATAGACAAAAGAGTTTGTATCTTTTTTTTGGGGGGGGTCACACCCGGCGATGCACAGGAGTTACTCCTGATTCATGCACTCAGGAATTACTCCTGGCAATGCTCGGGGGACCATATGGATTGCTAGGAATCAAACCAAGGTTGGCTGCGTGCAAGAGAAACGCCTGACCCACTGTGCTATTGCTCCAGCCCCAAAAAAGTTTATATCTTTTCCATTAGTTAATACCAACAAAAATCATGGTCACAATCACTGTCCTCCCATTGTTCATCAATTTGCTTGAGCAGGCCCAGTAATGTCTCCATTGTGACACTTGTTACTGTGTTTGGCCTATCGAATACACCATGGGTAGCTTTCCAGGCTTTGCCAAGGGAGCGAGATACTCTTGGTAGCTTGCCGGGCTCTCCGAGAGGGGCGGAGGAATCGAACCTGGGTCGGCCAGGTCGGCCATGTGCAAGGAAAATGCTCTACCCACTGTGCTATCGCTCCAGCCTACCAACAAAAATATATATTGAAAATATGTATTTGAGATACTGAAAATGTGGCAGAACAAGGAACTTTTCTGATGACTTAGTGAAAATAGTGGAGTGTTTAATGCTTCAACTTTTGTTGAAGTGAAAATGTTTTAAATAACATAAGGACTTAGTGAAGGGTAGGACAAAGTGTTAAGTACATAGAATTAACAAAGCTAAAGAGGACGGTAGCTCTGAAGACTGCTGTTTGGGCCAAACTTGAAAAAGTGGACAAGACATACAGCTAATATGAAGTTACATGCAATATACTTCCAAAACCTGGGCTCTCCGTGGTAGGAGCCACTCAAAGAGTGTCCTAGAATACCTTACCTCACTCAAAGACAAGAAACCTGGGTATAAAAGAAAAAAAACAAAACTCCTTAGTATTTGATCCCCAATCTGGCTCTTATAATAGGTTATTATGATCCTTATAATAGCTGTTAAGTATTAATACTTTTAAAATCCAATATTAATAAGTAATATACCAGTAATCTGATTTTCAAAGTCACAAAATGAGAAATGAATCTATCTCTAAAAATTCAAAATGGGAAAGATAGTATAGCAGGTAGGGAGTTGCCTTGTGCGTGGCTGACCCGGGTTTGGTTCCCCAACACACAGAGAGTCCCGCATACACTGCCAGGAGTGATCCCTGAGTGCAGGACCAAAAGTAATATAATTTTTAATGTTTATATTGGGGCTGGAGTGATCGCACAGAGGGTAGGGCATTTGCCTTGCACTCGGCCAACCAGGCTGAACCGAGTTTGATTCCTCTGCCCCTCTCGGAGAACCCGGCAAGCTACTGAGAGTATCTCGATATGCCAAACACAGTAACAACAAGTCTCACAATCGAGGCGTTACTGGGCCCGCTCGAGCAAATCGATGAACAACAGGAGGACAGTGACAGTGACGTATTAGGTTTGTGGTGCCTGTAAAATTCTAGAGCATAGAATAAATTTAGATACTACAGATGGGGGAGGTGAGAGTGGTATGCCTAAAAAGCAGACTCAAAAATAGAGGGCCAGAAAATTAATAAATAAATAAACCAAACCAAAAACCCAAACACCCCAGAGCTGTTAGAAGAGGAAGGCCCTTACTGCAAAGCGCCAGTGAGCGCTAGAGGGGGAGCAGTGGGAAGTGGGGACTGTCACTGCTGTGGTGCTGGGGGACCACATGGGATGTCAGGGTTCAAACCCAGGTCAGCCACATGCAAGGCCAGTGCACTCCCCTCTGGACTATTGCTCCACCCAGACAAATATTTTACATACTGAGAGACAGCTGTTCCTTGTGGATTATAAGAAAGGACACATAAAGTGGATTACTGGGGTTGGAGAGACAATACAGTGGGTATGGCACTTTCCTCGCATGCTGCCAACCCCAATTTGATCCTTCGCACCTTATAATGGCCCCCGAGCTCAGGAGTGATTCCTGAGCATGGCCGGATGTGGTCCTAAGACCAAAATAATAACAAGGGAGCTTACGGCTATCATATTAAATGAGTTTTGGCGGGATTATTTTAGGAGACGAAGTTTTAAGGACTACGCATAAATAAAATGGTTAATAATGGTAAACGAATCTTTCTAGAACTTGAAAGTAGGGGGAACTTGGAAATGGGGTGGAAACAATGGATGGGACAGGGCCTCTTTAAATGGCCCCAATTGCAGACAGATGGCAGACATCTCTGAGGAAATAGGACAGTTTTGTGGGAATGGTGAACTCTGGGGTACTCAAACCCTTGCACTCCACTCCTAGCTGGGCAGCGTGGAGGCTTGTGCTGTGGTGTGAGTCCTCTGCCCTGGTGTAGACTTGCCTCATCCTAACCCTGATGTTAGGATGTGAGAGTGGCATGCCTAAAAAGCAGACTATTTTTGAGTCTGCTTTTTAGGCATATCACTCTCACTTAAGACTCCTAAGTTTTAAGCGAGTGGTCTTGGGAACAGTGGCCTTGCCATGTTGCCCCCAGATCGAGGCTCTCCTTTGAACACTGTGACCCCCGTTCACATTTGCCCTGACTGGTGAGAGGGTTTCTGCTCAGAAGACAGTGCAGGGACCTCAGGCAGTCTCACGCCCTCATCACCACACTACAGGAGTGTCCCTCAAAACTTGCACTTTGTCTCCAGCTAGCCCTTGGCTAGAGATTTGACCAGAAGGGAGAAGTAGTTTACAAAACCAGTCGCCACTAATGTCTTCAGAAAGAAACGTTTCATTTGCTTCAGCTTGGGAACCTTCAAACTGTGAGGACACAACAGTTTAAGGTTTAAGGTACAGTCTTTTTACTTGGGGTGTAGCTAGTTTGCATGAGAATAAAACAGTTTAAAGGAGGCATCCTGAAATCACAGGAGATACCAAAGGCACCTCTTTATGTCTGCCTTTAAACGAATGTGATTCAGGTTGGAGAGAGAGTGTACGGGGCTCAAGGCATTTGCCTCCCACTTACCCTGTTCAGTCTCCAGCATCACATAGGATCCCCCATTACCACCAGGGTATGAGCATTTCTAGGTGTGTCCCAACCCCTCACCACCCCTCACCCCAAAGATTGTGATTGGTTTCAATTGTAAAGCACTGCATGACCTATATTATTAGGTATAGTAAGTGACTAGAGTTTAATAGCTGGGCATGGTTACACACACACACACACACACACACAGCATTATACCAAAATCATTATCTGTGTGTTTTCAAAACGACAGCAGTGGTGGTGGCTTTGTCTCTCCTTCTGCCCGTGTTTGGTAGTCTCACACCAGTTCCCCCACCCCAAGGAGGTCGATGGTGATGGGCAGGCGAAGGAAGGAACGAGGGCCAGGCTGATTGGTCTTAGTTGCAGTTTATTCCATTCCCATCTCCATTCTCCTCTGATTCTCCTCCTGCTTCTTCCTCTCCCATGCTACTTCATTCTCCTTCTCGATCCCCCTTCTCCTCCTTCTGGAGTCTCGATTCTGAGCCCCAGCCCACTCTTACAGTACAGTTAAATCCCAAAGCATGAGGGGTTGGGGTAACAATTACACATAGGTGTGGTCACAATCAATAGGGGTAGAATTCTTTCCCTTGGGGAAAGCCGCTTCTAGGACAGATACTCTCTCAGCAGGACAACCCACCCTAGAGCAGAATCCCATGGGTGTGCTTCTCCTCTCCTTGTCCAACAAGCATATAAGCATTTATAATATAAATCATTTTGTATGGATACAGTAAGAAGTACCTTAAACTTATAGAATTGCTCTCCTAGGGCCATCTCGATCTCAGACTGCAGTGCTCAGACCAGATAATCTTTCCTATCCCTAGCAGGGTCCTAGTCTCGTCGTTACTTTTTTTTGTAATTTTTTTTTTATTAGTGAAACACCATGAGGTACAGTTATAGACTTACAAATTTTTGTGCTTGGGTTTCAGTTATACAATGATCAAGCTGGTGGTGGTGGAGGGGGCAGAGGTCTCGTCGTTACTTTTGGATCATGACAGCATTTGTCTGTGATCAAGCTCTTAACTTATAGTTAAGAATCGTGGCACTTTGGCCTGGCCCATTTCGATGCCAGGGTAGCTCATCGCTTGCCCTGGGTCCATTCAGTCCCTCGTCGGGACCCTGCTTTTGGGGTGTTAGGAACCAAAAGCAACTGAGGCTTAAGTCGAGAAAGCAGATGCCCGGGAGTGAATAATATTCAAAGCCAATTAAATCCTAAGTTACAAAGCGTAATATTAACGGTCTTCCTGTATCTATACAAAAAGGATGGTCATGGTCACGGTCCTCCCATTGTTCATCAATTTGTTTGAGCGGGCCCAGTAAGTAACCTCTCCATCGTGAGACTTGTTGTTACTGTGTTTGGCATATCAAATACGTCACGGGGAGCTTGCCAGGCTTTGCTGTGTGGGCGAGATACTCTTGGTAGCTTGCCGGGCTCTCCGAGAGGGGCGGAGGAATCAAACTCGGGTCAGCCATGTTGGCTGCGTGCAAGGCAAATGCCCTACCGCTGTGCTATTGCTTTTATTCAAAAGACATAAGGAGAGGAGAGAGGCAATGTTAACTTACAATACAATTTCATTGTCCTAGAAGGATCTGACCTTACAAATTAACAGATTCTGATTAAGGGGAAAAGCTGGTTAACTGGTTGGGGAGGAGAGCATAGGGAAGAATTTACAGATAAACACAATGGAATGGAAGTGCCTCAGAATCACTGTAATAAACCTGAGTTCCTCGTGGAGAAAGGGAGAAAGGACAAAGCAATGTCATCCTACAATTATCCACAGACACTGGATATATCCAAAGCCAGGCTTTCTTAAGAAACATCAAGTTTTGATATTGACAGGAGAGAGCACACTTCACTAAAATAGTTCAATCATTAAATGACAATAAGATAAAAATAGCTCGATCATTAAATAATAATCCCAGGAGGTACTATTACTATTATCTCTAAAACCTCTAGTCTACAATGAATAGAGATGGTGCAAAGAGGATTAGGGAAGCGTGACATGAAACAAACCAGAGAGGGCCAGGATGTAATGCATACATTGGATTTTAAAAGACTTGAATGCAGGGCTGGAGAGATAGCACAGTGGGTAGGGCGTTTGCCTTGCACGCGGCCGACCACGCATCCCATATGGTCCCCTGAGCACCGCCAGGAGTAACTCCTGAGTGCAGAGTCAGGAGTAACCGCTGTGCAACACCAGGTGTGACCCAAAAAGCAAAAAAAAAAAAAAAAAAAAAAAAAGTAAAAGACTTGAATGCTATTGTAAACTTGCTCCCCAAACAGAATTTGAATAGTAAATAAAGGTCTGATGACAGTGTCACCACAAATGGTTGTGGCTGGGAACAGCAGGTAGGTCATTTGCCTTGCATGTGGGTGACCCAGGTTCAATCTCCAGCACATCATATAGTCCCCCAAGCCCACCAAGAGTGATCCTTGAGTGCTGAACCAGGAGTAAGCCCTAAAAGCCCTGAGCACCTCCATGTGGCTCAAAGACCGAAAAAAAGAACCAAATCATAGTACTGAAGTTGAAAAGCAAATTCACTGGAAAGGCATAAACAGTCGACTTGAACTGGTGGTGGAATAAGCTAACTTGATGACAGACAAAAAGTCATAAAAAGGGGAAATTCCAATTTTGGTGGGGATAATGTTTAAGATTAGTCCAGAGCATCTTACCCCACAAGAGAATCAGGCAGTTGGCCACTCCTGATGTCATGTTATATGCCAATATGGTGTCAATGGCTCCAAGTCGTGTGGTGCCACAGTCGTTGTGATTAGGATGGGAGCAAGAGCTCAAAGGGCAGGTGCACATGCTTTGCATGTTTGAAATCCGGGTTTAATCCCCAGCCTTACATGGTCCCCGGAGCACCCTCAGGAGTAACACCTGAACACAGATCCTGGGGGAATAGCTCTAACCGCCACCACGTATGGTCCTGAAAAACAGCCGAACAAATCGTGGTTAGCTTGGCAGAAGTTTTTGGGATGTGGGGCTCGGGGTGATACTACGCTTGGTAGTGCTTGGTAGGGCTTAACTCCTGCCTCTGTGCTCAGAAATCACTCCTGGCGGTGTTTAAAGAGCCATATGGGGGCCCACCTACTCGAGACACCGCCCTCCTCTACAGGTTCGTCTGGGAGCCGGGGAATGTCTCTCTGCCCTGCGCCCCGCGGGCATGCCTCCCTCCACGCCATGACCCCCACCTCTGAGCAGCTGGAGGAGACTTTGGGAAACACCTGCCTACAGTTCTGTTGGACCACCCGCCATCCTCCTTGCAGCGCCGCCCCCCTCTACAGGTTCCTAATCCTTGGCGTGGCCTCCTCAAAAGTGGGCGTGGCCTTCTCTGAGGCAGCCTCTCACCGTGAGTGGCTGCAGTTCTATTTCCCACTCCCAGGGCTTTCAACTCACATCCCAGCCTTTATTATCTAATTCTGTGGGAAAAGTTCTGGCTGCCTCAACTATAATATAATAATAATCCACTGGCCTACTTCAATTCCAACAGAAGACCAGTACACAAAGAAGCTATACAAGCCTGATGTAAAAGAGCACCTCCTCCAATGCTTCATTTAGATGCCCGTCATAAGCCACAGAATAATGCCTGAGAGGAAGGACATATTCTAGAAGGGAAGAAGGCTGACCACCGTCAACCGACCTTATTCAGAATCCTTTCCCACAGCAAGAGTGCTAGTGAATTCCAACGTTTTACCTCTAGACAACCACAACAACATGGGGAAAGAGCACAAATCTCTACTACAAGAAGAGGACAAAGAAAAGAGTCCTAAATCCTCAATAGGGGTTACCCACAAACATGGTCTCTCCAATAAAGAATTCAGAGATGAAATTCTGAGGATGTTCAAGGAACTACTCAAAGAATCAATGGAACAGACATCCAGAAAATTAAAGGAAGAAATGAAAGAAACAGTGGAATGAATAGTTGAGAAAATACAGGAAGAAATGAGAGCAGAAATAAAAAAGCTACAAAAAGAAGTGTCACAAATAAAGGATTTGGTAGATAAAATTAAAAACTCAGTGGGAGGGGGTATGGTGCCGCCAGCAGGTCAATCTGTACCTGTGAGGCAAATGCATAATCAGCCTGATGGCACCTTCAGACTTCCAGATACCCCAAAATTGCTGCTATGGGTTTGGCCCAACCCCCAAAACTTGTAGCAAAGTTTACCAAGAAAGTAAATAGCCAAATTAGTTATGTGGGAGACACATCCACAAACCACCTCTGGTTCAGCTATAAACTTGGAGGTATGGCCTCTCTGGTTCCTGATCAAACTGCTTAACGGCCATAATGCCAGAGACTCAGAAACAAATCTCGAAACCCAATGGCTTTTGGCAGAAATGCATTCAGTCCCTGCAGTAAGTTACCAGCGTTGGGCTACCCCAGGTGGGAATAGGTTTCGTGCCTTGGCCTGTTCCCCCTGGTGGCCCAGTGGCTGCCATCCTCCAGAGGCCACTGGACAGTCAGGTTGGGCCCTCAGTGACAAGACACGTGGGTCTTCACAAGATGGGGTTGGAGCTGGCCCTTTCCTCCCTGTCCCAACGAGACCCTGAGTCACCACCCACAAACGGCCTCTCTGGCTCCTGATCAAGCTGCTTAATGGCCATGATCCCAGAGACTCAGAAACAAATCTCAGAACCCAGTGGCTTTTGGCAGAAATGTGTCTGAACCCGCAGTAGGTTACTGTTGCTGGGCCATTCCAGGGGGGAAAGGATGCTGTCCGTCTGCCTGCTTCCCCTGGGAGTCTCGGTGGCCGCCATCCACCAGAGGCCATTGGACAGTCAGGTTTGGGCCCTCAGTGATGAGACACGCAGGGCCTCACGGGATGGGAGTGGAGCCGGCTCTTTCCTCCCTGTCCCAATGAGACCCCGAGTCGCTGCCCACAAACGGCCTTTCTGGCTCCTGATTAATCTGCTTAATGGCCATGATCCCAGAGACTCAGGAACAAATCTCGGAACCCAGCAGGTTTTGGCAGAAATCCCTCCAGATTTAAGTGTTAAAATTTTGGAATTTCAAAATCGCGTAGACACGACTGCAGCCGCGCAACATTATATGTTATTCATAACCAGCAATAGAAAAACAAATTGTCCACTGTTGCCTTTTCAGCAGATCTGAGTATTGGGGTAAAAATCCCAAATAATAATGGTGGGTCTGGTGTCAAAATATTGAATGTAATCAAAGTAGAGAGTAATGTGGAAATCATCTGCCCCACAGGTAGGAGGAGGGTGTGGGATGGGGTATACTGGGGTTTTGGGGGGTGGAGAATGGGCACTGTTGAAGGTATGGATATTTCATTGTATGACCGAGACAAACTTGAAAGCTTTGTAACTGTTATCACGGTGATTCAAGAAATAAAGTTATAAAAAATGTGGGGAAAAGTAAGGTGGAGGTCATGCCCAATTCAATCAGCTAATCAGTGGCTGAATAAATAGCAGTACTCCTGCATTAAAAACAAAAACAAAAACAAAAACCTCAGTGGGTGCCCTCAGCAGTAGAATATCTACAGCCGAAGACAGGATCAGTGAGTTTGAAGATGAGCCTCAGAAATCGTATAGGGAACAACAAACAATGGGAAAAGACCTCAAAATAGCTCTAAGGCAGATCAGAGACTTAGGGGATGACACCAAGAGAAAAAACATTAGAATCATCGGAGTACCAGAAGGACAGGGAGGCAACCCCAATGAAAAAGCCACAGTGAAAGAAATCATTGCTGAAAAGTTCCCAGAGTTAAAGAATACAGACGTCCAGAACCAAGGAGCCAGAAAGGTGCCAGCTAAAAAAGACCCTATTAAAAGCCCGGCAAGCTACCGAGAGTATCTTGCCCACACTGCAGAGCCTGGCAAGCTAGCCCTGATGTATTCGATATGTCAAACACAGTAACAACTAAGTCTCCAATGGAGACATTACTGGGCCCGCTCGAACAAATCAATGAACAACGGGAGGACAGTGACAGTGAAGGTATATCATAGTCAGAATGATGGATGCTGTGGATAGAGACAAAATACTGCAAGCAGCAAGATCAAAGAAAGAAATCACATACAAAGGAGCACCCCTTAGATTTACAGCACACCTGTCAGAAGAAACCTTCCAAGCCCGAAGACAATGGTGAGATATAGTGAAAAAAACTCAATGAAATGAACACCTCACCAATAATACTTTATCCAGCTAAACTCTCACACAAACTCGATGGAACAATAAACCATTTTATAGATAAACAACAGCTCAAGAGCTTCATAGACTCAAAACCAAACCTAAAAGATAGATTAAAGAGGCTCCTGTAAGATAAGAAGGAAAACACTTATAAGCATAACCAACCTCTACAGAAAGATGGCATAAAACCCCATGACAATAATCTCTTTTAATGTCAATGGTCTAAATGCACCAATCAAGAGACACAGAGTGACAAAATGGATCCAGAGACTGAAACCAACATTCTGCTGCCTACAAGAAACTCATCTGAACAGTCAGAGCAAACACAGACTCAAAGTTAAAGGATGGAAAACAATCCTGCAAGAAAACAGCTCCCTCAAAAAAGCTGGGGTGGCCATTCTAGTATTCGACAACATAGATTTCAGGTTGAAAAAGATTAGAAGGGATAGTGAAGGCCATTTTCTATTTATCAAGGGGTACGTACAACAGGAAAAATCACACTCTTAAATGTATACGAACCTAATGAGGGACCAGCTAAATACTTAAAACAGATTTTAAGGAGGACATTGCTAGCAACACAATAGTAGTCGAAGATTTCAACATCGCCTTATCACCTCTGGATAGATCAACAAGAACAAAACTCAGCAAGGAAATATTTGTTTTGAAGGAAAAAATAGAAGAGAGAGGGCTAATAGACCTAAACAGGGCTTTACATCCCCAAAAGAAAGAATACACATTCTTTTTTCAGTGCACATGAAACATTTTCCAAAATAGACCACGTGCTAGGCCACAAAACATACTTCAAAAGAATCAGGAAGATAGAAGTAGTATCAAAAGTCTTTTCAGACCATGATGCAACTGAAGATAGAAGCGAACCACACAAAGACACAGAGAAACAATCAAACCCCTGGATATTAAACAACTCAAAGTTGAACAACGAGTGGGTCAGAAAGGAAGTCAAGGATGAAATAAAAAGATACCTGGAAACAAATGAGAATGAAGATACGAGCTACCAGAACCTATGGGACACAGCTAAAGCCATGTTTAGGGGAAAATTTATAGCTTTGCAAGATTTCCTAAGGAAGGAAGATAGGGCCTACATAGATAACCCGACCTCACAGCTCAAGATCTTAGGAAAAAAACAACAAAAGGAACCCAAATTAGGCGGAAGGAAAGAAACAATAAAACTTAGAGCAGAAATTAATGACATGGAAACCCAAAAGATAATTCGAAAGATCAATGAAACCAAGAGCTTGGTTCTTTGAGAAAATAAACAAGATTGATAAACCACCAGCAAGACTCACAAAGAAAGAGAGAGAAAACCCTAATAAACTGAATCAGAAATGAAAAAGGGGACATCACAACAGAAACCACTGAAATTCGAATTCTCATCACTGAAATTCTATCTTTTGACAAGATCCAACACCCGTTTATGATGAATACTCTCATCAAAATGGGTTTTGAAGGAACTTTACTCAGGATAGTCAAAGCCATCTACAACAAACCCACAGACTAGTTCGAGAGTCTGTATGCCACGAAACAAGAGAACCTAGAAGAAATGGATAAATTCCTGGATTCCAATAATCTCCCAAAATTAAACCAAGAAGACTTTGGATACCTGAATAGACCCATTCATATCAAGGAAATTGAAACTGTAATCAAAAGTCTTCCCAAAACAAAAGCCCAGGCCCAGATGGATTCACTAGTGAATTCTCCCAAACATTTAAAGAAGATCTGTTGTCAGTTCTCCTCAAGCTTTTCCAGGAAATTGAAAAAACTGGAACTCTCAAACAGCTACTATGGGGCACATATCTCCCTAATACCAAAAGCAAACAAAGACACCACCAACTATAGGCCAATATCTCTGATGAACACAGATGCGAAGATCCTCAACAAAATATTAGCAAATAGAAGCCAACAACTCATCAAAAATATCACACATCATGACCAAGTGGGATTCATCCCGGGGATGGAAGGATGGTTTAAGATTTGGAAATCAATCAGTATAATCCATCATATCAACAAAAGTAAAGATAAAAACCATAAGATCATATTAATAGACGCAGAGAAAGCATTTGACAAAATCCAGCACCCGTTTATGATGAAAACTCTCACCAAAATGGGTTTTGAAGGAACCTTCCTCAAGATAGTCAAAGCCATCTATGACAAACCCATGGCAAGCATTATCCTCAATGGGGAAAAACTAAGGGGTTTCCCTCTAAGATCAGGGAAAAGAGAAGGATGCCCTCTATCACCACTTCTGTTCAATATAGTACTGGAAGTACTTGCAATAGCGATTAGGCAAGAAAAAGACATTAAAGGCATCTAGATAGGAAAGGAAGAAATCAAGCTCTCACTATTTGCAGATGATATGATACTTATCTCGAGAATCCTAAATCCTCTACCAAGAAACTCCTAGAAACAATAGACTTGAACAATAAAATTGCAGGCTATAAAATTAATGCCCAAATATCCATGGCCTTCCTATACACAAATAATGAGAGAGAGGAAAGTGAAATGAAAAAAAAAAAACAATCCCTTCACAATTGTGCCCCCAAAAATCAAATACCTCAGAATCAGCCTAACTAAAGAAGTAAAGGACCTCTACAATGAAAACTGCAAAACGCTACTCCATGAAATAAAAGAGGGCACGAGGAAATGGAAACATATTCCCTGCTCATGGATAGGAAGAATTAACATTGTCAAAATGGCAATACTCCCCAAAGCATTATACTGATTCAATGTGATCCCTACAAGGCTACCCATGAGATTCTTCAAAGAAATAGATCAAGCACTCCTGAAATTCATATGGAACAACAAACACCCAAGAATAGCTAAAGCAATTCTTGGGAAAAAGACGTGGGGAGGCATTACCCTCCCCAACTTCAAACTCTACTACAAAGCGGTAATAATTAAAACAGCATGGTACTGGAACCCAAGACCGCAGACCAATGGAACAGTGTGGAATATTCGTACACACAACCCCAAATGTAAGAACATCTAATCTTTGATAAGGGAGCAAGAAATGTGAAGTGGAACAAGGAAAGCCTCTTCAACAAGTAGTGCTGGCATAACTGGACAACCACATGCAAAAAAAAAAAGGGCTTAGACCTCGACCTAACACCATGCACAAAAGTCAGATCAAAATGGATTAAAGATCTCAATATCAGGCCAAAATCCATACGGTACATTGAAGACAAGGTCAGCAAAATCCTCCACGATATCGAGGCTAACGGTATCTTCAAAGACGACACTCTACTGACCAATCAAGTGAAAACAAAGATAAACAAATGAGACTATCTTAAATTAAGAAGCTTATGCACCTTAAAAGATACAGTGACCAGAATACAATCTGCAGAATGGGAAAGGATATTCACCCAATACCCATCTGATAAGGGGTTGATATCAAGGATATACAAAGCACTGGTTGAACTCCACAAGAAGAAAACATCCAATCCCATAAAAAAAATGGGGTGATGAAATGAACAGAAACTTTCTCAAAGAAGAAATCCTTATGGCTAGAAGGCACATGAGAAAATGCTCTACATCGTTAATCATCAGGGAGATGCAGATCAAAACAACAATGAGATATCATCTCACACCACAGAGACTGGCCCACATCCAAAAGAACAAAAGCAACTGGTGTTGGCACGGATATGGCGAGAAAGGGACCCTCCTTCACTGCTGGTGGGAATGCCGACTGGTTCAGCCCTTTTGGAAAACAGTATGGACAATTCTCAAAAAACTAGAAATTGAGCTCCCATTTGACCCAGCAATACCACTCCTGGGAATATATCCCGGAGCGGCAAAAAAGTATAGTCAAAGTGACATCTGTACATCTATATTCATTGCTGCTCTGTTCACAATAGCCCAAATCTGGAAAAAACCTGAATGCCCGAGAACAGATGACTGGTTAAAGAAACTTTGGTACATCTACACAATGGAGTACTATGTAGCTGTTAGAAAAGATGAAGTCATAAAATTTACATACAAGTGGTACTACATGGAAAGTATCATGCTAAGTGAAATGAGTCAGAAAGAGAGGAACAGACATAGAAATATTTCATTCATCTGGGGAATATAAAGTAACAAAATAGGAGACTAATATCCAACAATAGTCGAGATAAGTACCAGGAGATTCACTCCATGGCTTGAAGGCCAGCCGCACATGCTGGGTGGGGGGTGGGGGGGAAGGCAGCTCAGATAGAGAAGGGAGCACCAAGTAAAGGGTTTTGGGAGGATACTCCCAGGATGGGAGTTGCATGCCGAAAGTAGACTATAGACCGAACATGATTGCCACTCAATGCCTCTTTAGCAAACCACAGCACCCAAAAGGAGAGAGAGAATAAAAGGGAATGCCCTGCCACAGAGGCAGGGTGGGATGGGGGGGATGGGAGTGTGTGAGAAATACTGGGATCATTGGTGGTGGAGAATGGGCACTGGTGGAGGGATGGGTACTCCATTATTGTATAACTGAAACCTAAACTTAAAAATGTGTAAGTCTACAACTGCACCTCATGGTGTTTCACTAATAAAAATTCGGTCACGGTCCTCCCATTGTTCATCGATTTGCTGAAGCGGGCCCAGTAACGTCTCCATCATGAGACTGTTGTTACTGTGTTTGGCATATCAAGTACGTCACGGGGAGCTTGCCAGGCTCTGCCGTGCGGGCGAGATACTCTCGGTAGCTTGTCAGGCTCTTTGAGAGGGGCGGAGGAATCGAACTCAAGTGGCCATGTTGGCTGCGTGCAAGGCAAATGCCCTACCGTTGTGCTATTCACAAATCACAAATCATTCTGTTAATCGTTGATTGCCTCGAGCAGGCCCCAGTAACGTCTCCTTCATCCTAGCCCTGAGATTATATTCAAGGATCTTTAGGAGAATGAGACCCATCATTGTTACTGGTATTTGGCATATTGGGTATGCCACGGGGAGTTTGCCAGACTCTGCCGTGTGGGCAGAATACATTTGGTAGCCTGCCAGTTTGTCCAAAGTAGGAATGAGATAATAAGATGTCATAATAGGGTGTTGCACGGCCGTGAATGCAGCCGCGCGGTTCCGGGAGCTGGTTTTTATAGTCTCTGAGTCTTGGCCGTTGGTGGGATTACAGGGCGCCAGGGGGACAGTTGGTGGGTGTGACCCCCGCCTACTGGAATTTGGAGGATCTGGGTGGAGGATGCTTGGCCCAAATCCGAGTAGCCTTGGAGATCTCGGCCCCAGAACCCGTGTGACTTTGTCCCTCTGCCAGTACCTTCATGTGTGCGGAGAGTGGTCTCAGCATGGTGGTGGCTGGTCCTGGAGGTCTTTGGCTGCTGGAGCCCTGGTCGGGGCGGGGAGGAAAGCTCAACCCGCTCCCCTCCAAGGGGCCCTGGCGGCGAGGACAGTCAGGTACGGGGGCAGGAGACTGCACTGTTCTCTTCCGGGAGCTGGTTTTTATAGTCTCTGAGTCTTGGCCGTTGATGGGATTACACGGCGCCAGGAGGCCAGTCTCCTGCCCCTGCACCTGACTGTCCTCGCTGCTGGGGCCCCTTGGAGGGGAGCGGGTTGAGCTTTTCTCCCCACCCCGACCAGGGCTCCGGCAGCCAAAGACCTCTAGGACCAACCACCACCATGCTGAGACCACTCTCCGCACACATGAAGGTACTGGCAGAGGGACAAAGCCACGCGGGTTCCGGGGCCGAGATCTCCAAGCCTAGTTGGATTTGGGCCGAGCATCCTCCACCCAGATCCTCCAAATTCCAGTAGGCGGGGGTCACACCCACCAACTGGCCCCCTGGCGCCGTGTAATCCCACCAACAGCCAAGACTCAGAGACTATAAAAAAACCGCTGTGCTATTAAAAAAAAAAAAGAGCCATATGGAGTGCTGGGATTGAACCCAGGTCAGTAGCATGCAGGGCAAGTGCCTTGCACATTGTACTGTCTTTCCAGCTCCAAGCTGCGTGAATCTTAAACCGTACATTTTCCAGCACTTGAATGTGTGTGAGATGTCTGATGGGGTTAGAAAAAAAATGAAGGCGTTCTTCTTGGGGCTTGAACAGATAGGGAAAGGGCCTCAGTTGGGAAGCAGTAATGGCTGGGGGCGGCAAGAGGAGATCGTCTTCTCTTACTAGACTGTGTGATCCTCTGTCTCAGAGAACTTTGGCCACAGCTCAGCGTAGAATACGGGCTTCGGGTTGGGTCATGTGCTGACCCCTTGTGTGGCAGGAGAACTCCGCCAGAACCACGGGACTGTTCTCTCCTGGAACTCTAGAGCGACTGTTCTCTCCTGGAACTCTAAAGTCCTTTGAACTCGGAGTCTCATCCGGTCCTGTTCGTAATGAGGGTATTTTTAGGCTACGGCAAACATTTTTCTGGGTTTGGGAGGCAACAGAAACAGGGAAGAGAACCCCTGAAACAGCTCTGATCTGGGAGGGTTCTGTTCCAAGTGGAGGACCCGCCCCCTTCATCATCTTCTGGGGCTGAGAGGGGAGGGAGCATCCCTGGGAGATTGAAATACCTGCTGGGAGGTCATGTGGCCCTCAAACACTCACACACACATTCACATACACACACATGCTCACACACACAGACACACACTCACACATTCATACATTCATACATATATACACACATGCTCAGACACAGACATGCACTCACACATTCATACACACACACAGGCTCACACATCTATACGTACACACATTTTCATACACACATGCTCACTCACGCACAGACACACACATTCATACACACACATGCTCACACAGACATGCACTCACACATTCATACACACACATGCTCACACACATTTACAAACACACACAGGCTCACCCACACTCAGACACCCTCACACACATTCACACACACATACTCACACATAGACTCAAACACGTTCACACACATACACACTCACATGCTCACACATACATTCACACGTTCTCTCTCTCTCTCTCTCTCTCTCTCTCTCTCTCTCTCTCTCTCTCTCTCACACACACACACACACACACACACACACACACACACACACACGACCAGCACCAGTGGTCTCGGGACGGCGGAGGCTGCCGGTCAATGTGAGCTGGTGACACTCAGGGTGGGGAGAACCGGCCTGTGCTGGCCCAGGTGCCTGGGCCTGGCTGGGCGGCAGGAGAGCAGGGCCATGTGCTGGCCTCTGTGTACCCGGTGGGTCCGGAGGGTCAGTCTGTGCTCGAGCCTCAGGGTTAATAATACGGGGTAGACCTTGGGCTGCTGTACTTACTTCCTATTTCATTTTATTTGGATTCCGGCCGCTCTCCGTGGTCCTCTGGCTCAGTGCTCAGGAATCACTTCTAGACGGGCTCAGAGAGCCCTGAGAGTGCCGGGATCAAGCTTGGTCAGACGTGAGTGAGCAACCCCCCTGCCCGCCTCCGTGCTCTCCCCAGGCCCTGAGAAGTGGCCCGTGGGGCTCGGGGGCAGGGACTGGGCTCGGGGACGGCGACCTCTCCTGGAGCACGCGCGCCCTCTGCCGGGCCTCGGCGGCAGGGCCTGAGTTTGGGACGGGAACCGGCGACCTCTCCCTGGAGCACGCGCGCCCTCTGCTGGCAACGCTGAGCGCCGCAGCGAGGCGGCCGAGAGAGGCCAGGTCCAGGGTCGTGGGCGCTGGAGAGTCGCTCTGATCCCTTCGCGATCACGCATAGCTGCATTATTCAGGCCTTCACACAGGTGATCAAGCCTTAATTTGTTCTCAGGGACCACTCCTGGGGGGCTAGCCACGTGCAAGAAGCAGAGAGAGGGACAAAGCGGAAGTCCCGGGGCCTCCTTGCATGCCCCCTCCCCTCCTGGCACCCCTAGGTGCGCCCCAGAGGGCCCCTAGCAGTGCGCTTTCCTGCCGAGGCCGGCAGCTGAGTCCTTCTCTCAGTAAACCCCTCTCTGAGCCAGCAGCTGGGCCACTAAAGTGCTTTGTCAGTCTCCTGGCACCCAGGGACTCCGGCTCTGGCTCTCACTGTCACAAGGACTCGGATGGGCCACGATGGACTCAGGAGCACCGTGGATGTGGGCAGCATTGATGACAGGGGCATTTGAGACCGTGGCTGCCACTCTGCTCTAGGTTTCCCTCCCCTTCCCTCCCTTCCCTCTCCCCCTCTCTCCCTCCCTCCTTCCCTCCCCCTTCCCTCCCTTCTTCCCTCCCCCCTCCCTCCCTCCTTCCCTCCCTCACTCCTTCCCTCCCTTCCTTCCTTCCTTCCTTCCTTCCTTCCTTCCTTCCTTCCTTCCTTCCTTCCTTCCTTCCTTCCTTCCTTCCTTCCTTCCTTCCTTCCTTCCTTCCTTCCCCTTGCTGTTTCTCTCTGCACCATAAAAACCTCACTTTTCCTCCTTAACGAAGAGAATCACCACCACCACCAGATTTACAGCATATTTTCAATTTTTTCTAAACAGTAATTGAAACTGATCCTTTTGAACTACACTTAATAAAAGCAGTCACTTTATTAATAGAGGAATTAATGTATTGAGAAAAATTTATCAAGTCTGATTTTAAAAAAATAACAGTAATATGGCTGGAGTGGGTAGGCTGCTTGTCTTGCACATGGCAGACCTGGGCTCAGTCCCTACCACCCCATATGGTCCCCTGAGTACTGCAGGAGTGATTTCTGAGCACAGAGCCAGAAGTAGCCCTGAGCATTGCTTGGCGTGGCCCAAAACTCAAAAAACGTAAACATTAAAAGAAAATTCACAATTGCAGAGTTCTAGCAGTAGGATAGATGGATCAGAATTTCTTTTAATGGATTCATGATTTAATGAGAATTTGTAAGAATGTTAGAACACCAATTTGTGAGGATAAACTTGGTTTGTGAGTGCACACGCAGAGTGCAGGTAGACCTTGAGCTGAGGACAGCTTTGACCTTGGGCAGAATCTGAGTCCACACCCTCCCGGTCAGCTGCGCTGCTCTGCAGGATTGTATGTGGGAGATCTCGCCTGCTGATTGCTTCCCTAGCGGCTTCTTTTGAAGTTAGCATCAGTGAGATGTTTTGGGATTTTCACACCACTTGTGTCAACTTGGGTGGAGGTGGCGAAGATAGATTTCTGGTGTATTCTAGCTGAAGAACTCAATTGAGGCACAGAGATCCAGTCACAAGCAGGAAGCCACAGTCCAGATGCTTTAGGAAAAACATCCTCTTGCCTCTGTAGTGCCTGGTGAGGATGACCTGGGCTGGCCCAGGAGTGATGCTGGCCACAGTTTCCCCATATGTCGGCTGAAGGAATTTTTTTTCATCTTTGAAATTGAATCACAACGAGATACACAGTTATAAGGTTGTTCATGATTGGGTTTCATTTATATAGCGCTCCAACACCTGTCCTTTCACCGGTGTATATTACCCACCACCAATCACCAATGTGCCCAGTTTCCCTTCCCATCCCGCCCCGCCCCGCCGCCTGCCTCTGTGTCAGATACTTCTCTCTCTCTCTCTCTCTCTCTCTCTCTCTCTCTCTCTCTCTCTCTCTCTCTCTCTCCCCCCCTCCATTTCCTTTTGGGCATTATGGATTTTAATACAGATGCTGAAAAGTTATGATGTATGACAGTATGACAATAATCACTAGAAATGATCCCTCTGGACAAGAACTGATTGTTGAAAGTAGGTAAAGGGATATACATGAAGGCATGAAGGGACTTTTTGTTGTGGCTCTGTGTTTTGGGGCTCATCCTCAGTAGTACAGTACCTAAACATCTTGTGTGGCTTCATCACCCAGCTACCGCCATGCTCGTTGCCACCCACTGGCCGTTTTCTTCTTTTTCTTTTCAATCTTAGACTTGGTGGCCGAGTACTCCCTCTTGTACAGGGAATACATAGCAGACTTTGGCTCTGGGGGTAATAGTTCTTCTGAACTTTGCCATCTTCTCCAATAATCTTGGGTTCTAGTTTCTTATTCTTTTTGGAAGGTGGGGCGGCCTTTTTGGGTCACACCCAGTGATGCTCAGGGTCACACTTGGCTCTGCACTCAGCAATTACTCCTGGCAGCACTTGGGGAACCATAAGGGATGCCGGGATCAAACCCAGATCAGCCATGTGCAAGGCAAATGCCCTCCCTGCCGTACTATCTCTCCAGCCCGGTTCTAGATTCTTCTGAGCAGCTTGCTTCGCCACCTTTTCATCTGCCATCTTGCTAGACTGGAAAAAACTGAATCAGATGTTGATGGTGAACTAATCACAGAAATAATTTATTAAGGGAAACAATCTTTTCAGGTTAAGTGGAAGCGAATTGTTGCCAGCACAAACTGGTTAATTGCACAACAGAGAAATGTATTAGGAAATTAAATCAGGACTGGAGAAGCAGCACAGGGGTTAAAGCACTTTCCTTCATGCATTCAATTCCTGGTACCACACATGTTCCTAGAGCATCACTAGCACTGATTTCTGAGCACCACTGGGTCTGGCCCAAATACCAGAGAGGAAAAAAGAGAGAAGTATGTTTGCCCTGTGAAAATTTATCAGTTTCTATCTCTGTAGCCTCCTATGCCTATATAGCACTCACCCTCACTGGCCTTTGTGGGTGCTGCCACTGACGTGCTCCTTCTTCCTTTGTGCCTTATTCTCACAGAACAACCCCAGATCCAAACATCGAACTTAGAGCCCCATCTCTGCTCACCATCCTTTAATTTTCCAGTTGCTCCATTTTTCTGTCTCTCTCTGCTTTCGTGGACCACTCTCCTCTGCTGGGTGTTTCTGTTCCACGGGGTTTATCTTCAGCAAACTTCTCTGGCTCCAAGCTCTTTCCCAGAAATTTCAAATGATTGCTGAGATTTACTGCTACAGAATAACCACACAGAAGAAAACCTTAACTGCCACAGGTATGCTGCTGAGCTTCAAACAATGCAAAGACCAATTTATGCAGGAAAAAGAATAGATTGGAAAGAGAGAGAGTCTCAGATATTGGCCAGAAGCTGGAGACTGGGCTGAGAACATGAGCAAGGGGAGAAGGGAAGCAGGGCCCAGCGCCTGGGCAGGGCCCCAGCCAGCCTGGTCTGCTCACCCCCTCATGTCCAGAGGGGATTCTAGTGTTACTTTCTCTGCTTTCCCAGATGAGCGGAAAGCAAGAAGCACGATCTTTGGTTTCTGGTCTCTGTGTGCATGTGTGTATGTGCACGCATGTGCACATGTGCTTTGTTATGTGTGTGCGTGTGTGTGAGGCGCTCCTCACCAACCTTCACACCGCAGCAAGTTCTGCAGACACAGGCCATGAGACACGAGTGGCCTCCACCGTCTGACAGTCGGCTTTGTAGTCAGCGCGCTGTTGCAGAGGTTGAGTGGTCAGACATGCATGTTTACTGGTCATTAGCTTTTCATGTCAGCTGTGTATCAACTTTGGCCTCTGTTTGCTTCCAGTTGGTTCCCGGTGCAAGTCACAATGGCTACCGATGCTATCTAGACATAGTGGCCGTTCCCAGTGACAGGGCAGGGTGGTGTGCATCCTGTTCCCACGCAAGCCCTGGCTCTAAATGTGGAGCTTGGAGCAGGAAGGCTCCCGGCATTCACTTGCTGACCTTCGTGCTCGATTCCTTTCTCTTCGGTTTCTCTTGATTGCCTGCTGGGATGGTGGGGCCGAACCCCGAGCCTCACAGTGCAGCTGCTTCTCTGCCTCTTGAGCTGTCCCACTGACCTTTGCCTGGTTTCCCCAGACACCCCAAGTGCAATGGCAGTTGTCTTGCCACTGTGGAAAGGCTGGCTGGCAGGGAACCAATGCCTGGCACCCTTCCTGGCCTCCAGTGTGGTGCGCTCCCTCATGCTGGAGGATGTTGAGACGCTGGAGAAGTCAGCCCATGGCTCACCGCTCCTCTACCAAACTCTGTGGCAGCCAACTATGGACTCGCAAAGCCCGATTTAGTTACTCATTTTTTTATTATTATTTTTTAAAATTTTTATTAGTGAAACACCATCAGGTACAGTTGTAGACTTACAAATTTTTGTGCTTGGGTTTCAATTATACAATGATCAAATACCCATCCCTCCATGAGTGCCCATTTTCCACCACCATGGGTCTCAGTATCCCTCCCACCCCCCATTCTCACCATCCCGCCCTGCCTCTGTGGCAGGGCATTCCCTTTTGTTCTCTCTCTCCTTTTGGGTGTTGTGGTTTGCAAAAGAGGCATTGAGTGGAAATCATGTTTGGTCTATAGCCTACTTTCAGTATGCTTTTCCCATCCTGGGAGGATCCTCTCAAAACCTTTTCCTAGGAGATGATTCCAAGAGGAACAACATTAGACTCATTGGAGTACCAGAAGCGCAGGGAAACAATCCCAGTGAAAAAACCACGGTTAAACAAATCATTACTGAAAAATTCCCACAGCTCGACAATGCAGCCATTCAGTTTCAAGGAGCCCGAAGGGTACCAGCTAAAAGAGACCCTCACAAAAACACTCCAAGACATATCATAGTTAAAATGATCGATGTTGCCAATAGAGATACAATACTGCAAGCAGCAAGGTCAAAGATAGAGAAGGGAGTACTTACTGATTTTTGTTTAACTTCCAAGTGTTGGAGTTTTTTCCTGTTTCTGTTTAATTTCCATTTCCAAGACATTGTGGCCTTAGGAATAGTTGATATGATTTCTATACTCTTGGTTTTATGGAGATGCATTTTTGTTTGGGGGCTACACAAAATGGTGCACAGGGCTTCCTCCTCACTCCTTACTCAGATCACTCCTGGCAGGGCTTGGGGACCATATGGGATGTCAGGAATTGAACTGGGTTGGCCACGTGCAAGGCAAAACCTATGTCTGCTGTATTATTGCTCTGGCCCTGAAGATGTCTTGTGACCCAGCATGAAGATGCATGTACATGGATGCTGAGGCAGCTGAGAGGGCGGCTTCAGATAGAGCTGTCAAGGGTGTGTGGTGAGCTGATTTCCCACACCTTCAGGTACTGTCACCCAGCCCCATCTTCCGATCAGCTTCTCTGACATTCTTTTGATGTGGATTTTATTTTGTTGGTAATTACGCTCTCTTCCTACCCGATTCCAAGTTGCGCTGGACTTAGGAACAATAGCATGGGGAGGAGTGTGGAACTGGCTTCCCTCGCAAGGGTGCGTGTGAGGGAAGTTATGGCATCTTCAAAGGAGGCATCAGGCAGGAAAGGAATATTTCATCTCCCGTGGATCAGGGTCCTGGGGCTGGGGAGGTAGTTCAGGGCTCATGCTTTGTTTCATCATAGCATAAAGACAAAAAAAAAAGGGATTTACCAGCTCTCTGGATCATATTTGCAGGGAATGGGCTGGAGGGATCCCAAGGAGCATTCAGGGAGGGCTGTGATCTCCTTTTGGTGAATTTTAGCCATGTAGGCCTGTGATGCTAAGTGAGGCCTGGAGGGTGTGGGGCTGCTTTGGCCCTGTGGGTGCTGGGGATTACTCAGATCACCTTACCTGTGATCAGGGGCCTCCTAACTCATACCAAGGGATGCTCTAGGGACCATGTGGTGCTGGGGATTGAACAGAGGTTAGTTGCATTTGAGATCTGGGCCTCAACCCCTGTACTACCTTGGGGCCCCTGGGTGGCATTCACTCCTAAACAATGCCCTAACCTTCGCGTAATGTTGCCTAGGGAGTTTATCTACTCCGTGAGGGTTGCACTTTGACAGTGTAGCTCTGCCTTGGGTTTCCTTAACTGCTCTAAAAACTGCATATATTCAGATAAAGCTTTAGAAATTACTAGAAAGTCTTTGGGTTGAGTGTACTGCCAGGATGGATCTCAGTTGTGCCCTTCTTCACAGTATTTACTAAGGAAACAAAGGAAGCAGAGGGGTGAGGCTGGAGCTGAACTCGGGGCCTTGATATCAGTAAGGTATCAAACTGGGAAGGAAGGTGCTTTTGTCATTGAGCTCTGCCTCTCTCTCTCTTTCTCTCTCCTCTCTCTTTTTCTGTATTTATTTATTTATTTATTGCTTTTTGGGTCACACCTGGCGATGCACAGGGGTTACTCCTGGCTCTGCACTCAGGAGTCACTCCTGGCGGTGCTCAGGGGACCATATGGGATGCTGGGAATCGAACCCAGATCGGCTGCGTGCACGGCAAATGCCCCACCCGCTGTGCTATCTCTCCAGCCCCTCTTTCTCTGTATTTAAATGAGAAAAGTATGAGAATGTATGAAAAGATATTTTCTAATTTTCTGGTTGGCTGTTTCACTAGCTTCAGCTCTTGCCCCTACACATCACTGTTTATCCGCTTCATCTTGAAGAACCAGCAGTGGTTCATAACTACAAATAAATGTGTCATTGTGGTGTTGTCTCCAAACTTTTGTTCGTACCATTCCTTCTGCCTAGGTCACCTCTGAACCCTTGGTTCCAGCCTTGATTTCTGTGACACACCTGCAAGGTCACTTTCTTCCTATACCCTTGTCTTTGTTGCTAACCCTGTTATGAGTCAAGTATCTCTATGACACTCTACCCTCCAATTTCAGGCCCCAATAATGTTTTACCTAGAGGTGGGCCATTTGGAAGTAATGTAGAGCATGGGGGCCTAATGTACGGAATTACTACTCTTACAAGACAATGAAGGGAACCGGAACAATAGTACAGGGGGTAGGGCGATTGCCTTGCATGTGGTGGACCTGGGTTTGATTCCCAGCAACCCATATGGTCCCTTGAGCACTGCCAGGAGTAATTCCTGAGTGCAGAACTAGGAGTAACCCCTGAGTATGCTGGGTGTGACACTCCCTCCCAAAAAGGACAATGAAGAGATCCTCTCTCTCTCTCTCCTCTCTCTCTCTCTCTCTTTCCCTCTCTCTCTCTTTCTCTCTTTGTCTCTCCTGCCCCCCCACCCCCTTCCCCCCTTCTGAGAATATAAAGTAGTCAGCTACTTGCAGCTCAGAAGAGATTCTTCTGGGTCCGAGGTACAGTTCTGTGGGCTAAGTGGATTCCTTGCATGTCAGAGAGAGGCCCAGGTTCCACCTGAGCACCCGTAGTTCTTCTGGCAATGATAGGAGAGACCCTGAGCATACCAGGGAGTAACCCCTGAGTACTGCTGCTGTGTCCACTCTCCACTCTGAGTAAGAACTAGAGCACTCTCAATAGAGCCTGACCATGCTGGCACCTGGTCATGGACCTGCAGCTTCCAGATAGCCATCCATTCTCCAGAGGCCCTTGGCATGTTTGTGCTCAGGTCGGTGTCTCCCCAGGATGTTTAGTAAATGCTGTTATGTATCCATGCTCTCTTATTTGGGGGTGGGGGTGAGCCCACTAGATTGGGAAAGGAAGAAAAGAAGTTTTCCTTTCTCTCCTCCAAGAGTCCAGCGCAGTGTTTGGGAGAGATGGAGACCCATCGGATTGTCTGCTTGGGAGTGACACTAGGCTGCATGAGACCAGCCTGAGCAAAGATACAGGTGTGGAGGAGACTTTGTAGGCCAGACAGGCAGTGCCAGGGGTCATCGAGGCTCTGTGAGAGGGACCCGCCTGCCAAATGAATATGTAATCCCACTGGGTAGTAGACTATAGTGGTCCTGTTTAGTGGTGGTAAGTGAGTAGGAGCATGAAGAAAATGTTCCACTTGAAGAAGAGGCTTCTGCAAACAGCCCACACGGGTCCCTGATAATAGGGAATGATGTCCAAACTTTATGCTATGTAGAAACGGATTTTGCTTTATTTATTTATTTATTTGGGTCAGACCTGACTGTGCTCAGGGTTTATTCCTGGCTCTGTGCTCAGGGATCACTCCTAGCAGGGACCAAGGGACCCTAGGATGTGCCAGGGATCGAACTCATGTCAGCCATGTGGAACACCCTAATCTCTATACTATCTCTCCAGCTCCGTATTTTGGTTTCTGCTTAATGAATTAAAACTTCCAACATGAACATTTAAGAAGGAGAAAAATCTCAGACTAATACTATTTCGTCCCTCAATTGAGTCATAATCACTTATTGAAAAAATAAGGCCTGGAGATGGTATTGCTTTGGAGAGGCCCTGAATTTTCTGGGCCAGAGTAGCACTGTCACGGTCACTGTCCTCCCATTGTTCATCGATTTGCTTGAGCGGGCCCAATAACGTCTCCATTGGAGACTTTGTTGTTACTGTGTTTGGCATATCAAGTACGTCACGGGTAGCTTGCCAGGCTCTGCCGTGCGGGCAAGATACTCTCAGTAGCTTGCCAGGCTCTCCGAGAGGGGCGGAGGAATCAAACTCGGGTTGGCCATGTTGGCTGCGTGCAAGGCAAACACCCTACCGCTGTGCTATTGCTCCAGACCAGAGTAGCACTGTATTGCTGGCTATTACCCATACCAGGAATAGAATTTGTTCTGAAAGTTCAAACGTAGAAAAATCACAGTTAACCTTGCCCTTGATTTCCTTGGAGGGTCATGAAATTCTCCCCTGGATCTATACTAGATGGAAGTGCGTGTTAAAGTTGCCTGGATTGTGTTTAGAGTTTGATGCTGTAGTGAAAAATATTTGTCCACCAACCCTGCTTTATTAGCCATAAAATGATTCTTCTTTCATGCATTATTGAAAGCTACAACCTTAATAAAGTCAAAGGCATAAAAATGTTTGGAGTTGGCAGAGTTGCTTGGAATGTTCTGGAGAGAAGTGATATTTTACTTCAGCTTAAGAGAAAGGAAAATAAGTAAAACAGACCCATGCAAAATGTATTTTAGATATAAAAGAGATAACATTTCACAATGGCAATAAGATCAACTCAATAATAAGATCTTAAGGAGACTTAAGATCATAAATGTTTAGATGTCTAATACAAAGTCTCAAAATACAAGAAAACTGGGATAGAGAGACAGCATAAGGGTAAGGCGCTTGCCTAGAGGCTGCCTTGGGTTTGATCCTCAGCGAAGGCCCCACTGAGCACAAAACCCTGAGTTAGCCTTGGGCACAGCTAGGTGTGGCTTAAAAACTTGGACCAAACTAAACTGAAACAAAACAAAAACAAAATTAAACAAAAATTACAGGAAGTGTAACTATCTCTTTCAACAATTGCTTGAACTGCTTAACAAGAAAGGGGCTAGGGATTTTTTTTAGCTCACTGGGGAAACACTTGCCTTGCGTATGCGAGGTCCTGGATTTGATCACTGGCAATAAAAAAAGCAAGAGAGACTTAAGTGATCAGATCTCCTCTTTCCACCACCTTGAGCTTGTTGCTACAGGGAAGCATTACAAGTGCTGGATGCACATACTTTCATACTTTCCAAGTGTGCATGTAAAGTTCAACAGAAAAACACCATAGGCTTGGGAAAAACCAAAAAGCTCACTAAGTAGCAAAGGGTTTTCAAAAGAATCAGAGAAAATATATTTGCTGACCGTTAAGAAATTATATTAGGGGCTGGAATAATAGCACAGCGGGTAGGGCGTTTGCCTTGCACGCGGCCCACCCCAGTTCGATTCCCAGCATCTCATATGGTCCCCTGAGCACCGCCAGGAGTGAGTCCTGAGTGCAAAGCCAGGAGTAACCCCTGTGCATCGCCGGGTGTGACTCAAAAGGCCACGATCACCATCACGATCACGATCACGATCATCCTGTTGTTCGTCGATTGCCTCGAGCAGACACCAGTAACGTCTCCTTTGCCCTAGCCCTGAGATTTTAAAAAGTGCCATATTCAAGGCCCTTTCAGGGTTAGGAGGATGAGACCAAATACCATCACTGTTACTGGTATTTGGCATATTGGGTACACCACAGGGAGTTTGCCAGACTCTGCAGTGTGGGCAAGTTACATTCAGTAGCCTGCCAGGTTGTCCAAAATAAGAATGAGAAAATAAGATGTTGCGTGGCTGCAAATGTGGCTGCACACTGCCGGGAGCTGGCTTTTATAGTCTCTGGGTCTTGACTGTTGATGGGATTACACGGTGTGGGAGGGGGTGGGGGGTGGTTCAGGGGGAAGGGGGGAAGCAGTTGGTGGGTGTGACCCCTGCCTACTGGAAGATGGAAAATCTGGGTGGAGGATGCTCAGCCCTGATATGAGCAGGCTTGGAGATCTCAGCCCCGGGACCCACATGCCTTTGTTCTTCTGCCAGTACCTTCATGCATGTGGAGAGTAGTCTCAGCATGGTTGTGGTTGGTTCTGGAGGTCTTCAGCTGCCAGGGTTCTGCTCAGGGCGGGGAGGGAAACTCAGCCCGCCCCACTCCAAGGGGCCCTGGCGAGGACAGCCAGGCGCGGGGACAGGAGACTCTGCGCTGTTCTCTTCTGGGAGCTGGGTTTTATAGTCTCTGGGTCTTGACCATTGATGGTATTACATGGCGCAGGGGAAGGGGGACAGTTGGTGGGTGTGACCCCTGACTACTGGAAGATGGAGGATCTGGGTGGAGGATGCTCAAAAAGCCAAAAAAATTATATTAAAGTCAGTAATAATATAACAGCTAGGAAAACTCAAGATATTTGAAATCAAACCACATACTTCTAAATAACTTGAATAAATCAAGAGTAGCACTGTAGCACTGTCCTCCCGTTGTTCATTGATTTACTCAAGCGGGCTCAGTATCATCTCCATTGTGAGACTTCTTGTTACTGTGTATGGCAAATCAGGAGTAAAGTTAAAAAATATTTGGGGTGACATTATAATGAAGTACAACCTAATGATGTGGGATGAGGACTGCAAAGACAGGACAGAGGAGCAGGGAACTGGCCTTGCACACGGGCCCACATGGATTTGATCTCCAGCATCCTGGAGACTGCTAGGAATGATCCCCGAGGGCAGAGCCAGAAGTAGACCCTGAATGCCACCAGGTATGATCCCCAAATCAAACAGCAACAAGAAAAAAGCAAACCAGAAACAAAGCTCAAGGAAGCAGCAGAGATAAAAGGTCAGAGGGAAATCTCTGGTGATTGCATGCAGAGTGAGGTTTTCTGTTATCAGAGACAAGTTCAGATCAGCTTTTTAGGAAGAGTCAATTTGGATGGGTGAGGAAAATGTGAGGGGACCAAGGGTCTTGTTAGAGGCAGAAAGTTCTTCGCTTACAGGATCCAGGTATGGAGACTCAGAGCTTACTAGGGCACAACCCCTCCACAGTGGGGGACCAACTAAACCACAGGCTGGTCCTTATCAAGGATGGGGCCCCAGGGACGAATGTGAAGTCAGTCTGCAAACGTTTTGGTCGGCAGAACCTCTGTACACTCTGAAAAAGCATTTGTTGATGAACTGTACCCATAGTAAGGCTTCCAGCTAAAATGCTGGACACCTAGGGAAATGTGAATTTTGGGTAAATTACTTTTTAGTGTAAGTGCAGTCCCTGTAATGTTTTATAACTTGGCTTGTTAAATCTAGCAACTCAGATTTTTAGAAAGCCAAACTAAGAAATTGAAGACATTATTTATTCATTTAAAAGTAACAATAGTAAATCTATTACATGTTAACATAATGATATATTCATTAGAAACCTATTTCCTAAAGAAAATTTGAAAAGGAAAATGATATTTTATATTTTTTGCAAATCACTTTCATGTTTAGTTTGATAGAAGACTATTGGATATCTGCTTCTGCATTCAATATCTTCAGTTTTATCTTTACAGCATACAGCCGAAGAGAAGGGCCACATGGAGGGCTGGCTCCACAGTCCCCGGAGAAAAAACCAGGTTCCAAAAAGAGCCGAGATCATTGGGAAGTCCCAGATGGGGTAGGTGCCGCATACTGCCTCCCCCAGATGGAACCCCAGTGACCAGAAGCCTCTACAAGCATAGCTCGAGTATGCGGGAACTAGGACTTTTCCTCCAAACCGTGCGGCCGCTTATGCGGCCGTGCAACATCTCTCTATATACAAAGTGATCAATGGGAAGTAAATAACACAACGTTTCTCCCTGAAAATCAGAGTTAAGTTTGGAGCACAACCACAGCCCCAGAAACACAAGGACTTAATGCAGAACCCAGCAGCTTGGAGCAGAAAAGTGAACAGACTATGCGTTAATCCAGGCCATCATGTCTGCCCGGAGGGGAAAGGGTGTTGCCCTATTCGCCCTCTCTTCTCTGGAAAGAAGGATGGAGGCCGCATGGGAGCCTTGTGGACAGCAGGTATGAGCCGGGGGTGTGGGGGCGACTAAAACCTCATGGGAAGGGGGGCGTTTTGGTCCGCCCTTCACGCCCTACCGAGGTCACCAGTTGCCCCCCACGAGCGGCTCTCCGGCATGGCCACGACTCCAGAGCACAGAAACCAATTTCTTAATTATCTGACTTTCAGTAGAAATACTTCCAGGGTTAATAAGTAAAATAGCAGAAATCCAAAACCAACATTTAATTCTTGAACCCAGTTGTAGAAAGCAAATCACTTCACAATGCTTTTTCAGCATGTCTGATTTGGCGGGGGGGGGGGGGGTAAACTCTAAATAATAGTGGTGAATCTTTTATTGAAACAATGAATCTAATCAAAGCAGATAGAGTGTTAACTAGAATTCATCTGCCTCACAGGTACTGGGAGGGGTGGGGGGTGGGGTTTTATTGGGGTTCTTCATGGTAAAAAATAAGTATTGGTAAAGGGAAATGTGTTTGATATTTGCATGACTGAGACCTAAACCTGAAAGCTTTGTAACTTTTCCCACAGTGATTCAATAAATAAATAAATTTAAAAAAATAAAAAAAAACCAATATCTTCAGTTTGTTGTGTCAGCTGAAGAATATGACGAAAATCACATTTGCATAGAAAACAGGAGCATATCCCTCTATATAATATTTAAAATTTTTTTTAAATAAACCTTACATTTTGGAAATTTTATACATCATTTATTGTTGATTTTTATTGAACTCAATTTGCTAAATATTTTGTTAAACATTTTTGCATTGTTAAACATCTGGGGACCTAATTATTGAACCTAATTATTGGACCTAAACTTTTTATATTCTTTTTAATTTTCATTTGTTTATTTTTATTTATTTTTTATATTTTTTAATGAATCACCATGATCTATGGTTAAAGACTTACAAACTTACGTGATTACATTTCATATTCTTGTCACAGTTTTATAAGGTTTTGTTTCATGGGTAATGCTGCCATCATAAAACACTGTCCTCTTGTTGCTCATCGATTTGCTCCAGTGGGTCTAGTAACGTCTCCATTGTAAGACTTGTTGTTACTGTGTTTGGCATATCGAATATGTCACAGGTGGCTTGCTGGAGCAATAGCACAGCGGTAGGGCATTTGCCTTGTGCACTGCTAGCCCGTTGAATGCAGGTTCGATTCCTCCGCCCCTCTCGGAGAGCCCAGCAAGCTATGGCAAATATCTCGGCCTGCACCCCAAAGCCTGGCAAGCTACCTGTGACATAAAAAATTATCCTTTATTTTTTGTGAGGGGGATTTGGGCCACATCCAGTGATGCTCAGGGTTTATTTCTGGCTCTGCACTCAGGAATTACTCTTGTGGTGTTCAGGGAACCATATGGAATGCTGTGAATCAAACCCAGGTTAGCTGTGTGCAAGGCAAATGCTCTATCTATCTGCTGTTTTATCACTCTGGCTCCAAAGGTTTATACTTTATTAAACATTAGTTACACCCTGGAATCTGAATATAATATATATATATAATATGTAATATATATATATATACTTATCTTTCTCAGCAACATTAAAATCTACTGATCATTTTGCACTGTGAATAATAAGAAGCAGTCACCCATGCATGGTTTTTCATTTGTTTTGGTTTTGGGACTTACTCCTGGTCCTATGCTCAGGGGTCACTGGCGGCAGGCTCAGGGAACCATGTGAGCTGCTAAGGATTGCTCCGAGCTTGGCCCCGAGCAAGGCAAGCACCCTACCCTATTTCCTATGGCTCCAGCCTTGCATGATTTTATTTCAACTTGTTCTGTTTGGGGCCCTCCCAGTGCTGCTCATTGCTGCTTGGCAGAGGGTGCTTGGGAGTCGCTCCTGGCGGTGCTTATACAACACGTGCTTCTGAGGATTGAGCCCAGGGTCACATGTACAAAGCATTTACACATTTATGCCTTTTGCATTTTTGTTTATTTGTTTTGGGGCCACACCTGGCGTTGCTCAGGGGTTACTCCTGGCTCTGAACTCAGGGATAACTCCTGTCAGGGCTCCTAGGATGATATGGGGTGCCGGGGATCGAACCCGGGTTGGCCCTGTGCAAGGCAAATGCCCTACTCTATCGCTCTGGCTCCTTTTTGCATTTTTCTTTGCTTTTTAAAAAAATTATAAATAAAATAAAAAACCTTTGTATTAATAAATAATAGTGATGATTTTATTAGAAAAAAATTTTTGGAGGCACTCCTGGTACTGAGTGCTAAAGGTGCTACTTGGGAACTATCCTTGGTGCTCAGGCGACTCCGAAGTGCTGGGATCCAATCTGCCCACTTGAAGGCAGAACATGAGCTCTAGCCTTTTGAGCCATCCCCAGCCATGATTTAAATTAAAAATATTAATTAAAAACCTTATTTGGCTGACAAGATGGTATATATTTCAGGGCTACAGTGTCACCATACCATACCCACCCTAAGTGCCAGGAATCCCTTCATTGCCCTGCATGGATCCATTTCAATCTTTCAGTGAATAAGGGGTGTTGCCCCTCTTTCCCCCACCCTCACACTATGGTAAACTCAGTTAGGGGTCTACGGGTTTGTTTCTACTGAACTTTATTCTCTTGTTGTTTTTTTAATATCTCACAATTGAGTGATATTATCTTGAGACATTTCTCTTTCTCCCTCTGAGTGATTTTCCTTAGCATGATGTCCTCTAATTCCATTCATGTCAGAGCAAAGGATAATATGTTAATCCTTTTATATTCTGATTTTTGAAGAGAACCCAGGGGTGTTCAAAGATTACTTCTGACTTGTGCTCAGGGGTCACTCCTGGTGCTGCTTGGGGACTGTATGTGGTGCCAGGGATTGAACCAGCTTGTTGTATGCAAGGCAAGTGCCCTACCCATTATACTATCCCTCCTAGTATTCACCATTTCTTTTTTGTTAGTGAGGGGCTACCAAGTGGGGTTGATAGCCTCTCCAATGATACTCTGCCAACCAGGCTGCTGATTCGATGCAGGACCTGAATAAGTGGGGCTGCTTGGGCCCTGCAAAGCTGGGGATGACCCAACCACCCTGGTGGTGCTCAGGGTCCTCCAGGTCGTACTCCGCGGTACCTGGGAGACCTTGTGGTGTTAGATATTGGATCTGGGTTGACACCTCCCTCAAGGCTACCTCCTTGCTCAACTTTCATTTCTTAGAGTCATATAGTATTCCATTATGTCTATATACATTTCCTTCCTTCCTTCCTTCCTCCTCATGATCTTCTCCAACTCCTCCTCCTCCTCCTCCTCCTTCTCCTCGTCCTCGTCCTCGTCCTCGTCCTCCTCCTCCTCCTCCTCCTCCTCCTTTTCCTCCTCCTCTTCCTTCTTTTCCTAAATGGGCCACACCTGGTGGTGCTCCAGGTTTACTTCTGGCTCTGCACTCAGGGATCACTCCTGGCAGGCTAGGGGTATCATGCTTGGGCTTGACCCTGAGTTGTTCATGTGCAAGGTAAATGCCCTACACACTGTTCTATTGCTCTGGCCCCCTAAGTACATTTTCTTTCTCCTTCCTCTGTCACTAGGCACTTGGGTTGTTTCCATATCTTGGCTATAGTAAAAGTGCTGTGATGAACATAAGGGAGCACACATCTTTTTTGGATTAGTGATTTAAAAAAAATTTTTTTTGGATAGCTACTAGAATGGAAATGCTGGATCATATGGTAGAACTATTTTAATATCGTCAAAATCTCCATCCTGTTTCTCACAAGACTGGAGCTTTGTCAGCAGTGAGTGAGTCCTGGTTCCTCACACTTCACCAGGCTGTTTCTGGAGCTTAGGGGTCTAGGTCACTCGCAGGTATGAGGCAGAGCTTTGATTTTCATTTCTATGGAAATTGGTAACAATGATCTTATTTCTTCTAAATGTCTCTGTTGATCACTGTCTCTTTTGGTCTATTGCTCTTCCTAGTTCTGGCTGGAGTTGTTTTGTGGTTGCCTTGTGTTTTGTGAATTCATCACACATCTTGAACATTCAGCCTTTGTCCATTCTTTTGTCATGCGAATATGTTCTCCCCATTCTGTGTGATATCTTTCATTTCAATAGTGGTTTTATTTTTTCCTTTTACTGTGAAGAAGTTTTACTTTGATGTAGTGTCACTTATTTGTTTTGGCTTTTATTTCCCCTGTTGTTGAAGCTGATGTCCTCAATCACTCCCTGAAGCCAATATCTTGGAATGTCTTGCCTGTTTTTTTTTCAAGATATTTTATAGTTTTGCGTCAAATTTCAAATTAGACCACTTTGAGTTTACTTTTGTGGCTCAATATTAATAATAATATCGATAGTGACTCATATTATTATTATTATTATTGTGTCTGGAATTTTGGGTTATACCCAGTGATGCTCAGGGTGTACTATTGCTCTGGCCCTAAATTTTATTACTTTGTTAGGCATAATTTTGTAAAACCATACTTGTATTTGGAAAATATCAGTTTGCTTAATTACGAAGATTTCCCATGGGTGGACACATTTTATTTTACAATATTGAAAATATGATTTGTAAAATTTTCCCATCGGTTTCTTTTCAAAATTTTAAGTGAAGTCAGAGAAATAGCTGAGGGGTTAAGGCGCTTATCTGCCCACAGCAGCCTCTGGACTGGGTTTCTCAAACTCTGCCAGAAATGATCCTTGAGCAAAGGGTCAGGAGTAAACGCTCTTAGTACTGTTGGATGTTCCCGCCCCCTCCGCAATTAACAAAGCAAAACAAAAGTCTTACATACCCAGAAGCTATCAAACCCAAGATGAAGAACACACATTTTCCCAAATACTAGTTTTTAAATTTCAAAAATTCAAATACTGTCATTAGCTGCAAATAATGTTTTCATTGAGGACCAGGGATGTGGCTCAGTTTAGAGTATATGCCTTGCCTGTGTGGGGTCCTGGGTTTGTTCCCTGTGGTGTGTGTGTGTGTGTGTGTGTGTGTGTGTGTGTGTGAGAGAGAGAGAGAGAGAGAGAGAGAGAGAGAGAGAGAGAGAGACAGACAGACAGACAGAGACAGAGACAGAGACAACTCATTTCTTTAATTAAAAAATGATGATTCTAGGGACTAGAGTGATAGTACAGGGGTAAGGCAATTGCACACAGCCGATCTGGGTTTGACCCCTGAACCCCCATATGATCCCTCAAGCCTTGCCAGGAGTGATCTGAGTACAGGGCCAGGAGTAAGGCCTGAGCACTACCAGGTGTGGCCCAAGAAACACAAACAAAAAGTTACTCCAAATACCCAATTCTGACAAACTGTAGTTTGTCAGTATCATTTTTTTTCAAGGAAAATTGGAATTTTATGAGAAAAAAAAGTTTAGTTTGCAACATGAAGTGCTTTGCTTGGAAACAGTCGTCATTCTTCACAGGGTGTGATCAGAAGTGCTGTTGAGTGTTTCCTACTTTAACATATACTAACTGAAAAATGTGTATGTGAGAAGTAAGATATAATAGAGTTAATCAATTCATTTCCTCTGCCCCTCTCGGAGAGCTTAGCAAACTACCGAGAGTATCTTGCCTGTACGGTAAAGCCTGGCAAGCTACCCATGACATATTCAATATGCCAAAAACAGTAACAACAAGTCTCACAATTTGTTGTAAGACGTTACTGGTGCCCGCTCGAGCAAATCGATGAACAACGGGAGGACAGTGCTACAGTGCAATCAATTCATACTCTCTTTAAAAGGGTAGTGTGTGTGTGTGTGTGTGTGTTTATGTGTGGTGTATGTGTGTATGTATGTGTATGTTTATGTGTGGCGTATGTGTATATGTATGTGTGCATGTATGTTTGTGTGTGTGTGTGTGTGTGTGTGTGTATTGTGCTGGGAGCTGAACCCAGAGCTCCATGTTTAAGGCACGCTTTCTACCTGGAACTACATCTGCAGACCCCTATAAAGGAAATATTTCTGCTGCAACTGGCCTGTTTTACTGCCAGGTGGGAGAGAGGTCAGATGTTGTCTGGGGTGTGTTTGGCCTTAGAGTGCAAGTCACCATCACTTTTGTACCATCAGTGACAATAGCAACACCATGTAAAAGACAGTGTCTTAATAATTTTTTGTGTGTGTTTGATTTATTTGTTTGTTTTTGTTTTGGGGCCACACCTGACAATGCTCAGGGGTTAGTCCTGGCTCTGCACTGAGGAGTGACTCCTGGCGGTGCTCGGGGGATCATATAGGATGCCGGTGATCGAACCTGCATGTAGGGGAAATGCCATAGCTGCTGTATTATCACTTAAGCTCTATGTTGGTGATTTTATAAACATAATATTGACCTTTTAGGCTTCCTGAGGGCTTCTCAACAACTTCCAGGTGCAAGGCGGATGACACTTTCAGAGACATTGATTTCTGGTAATGAGAAAGCTGTGGTCACTGACCAAAGGGAGGAGCCAACTGGAAGCTTTCCTGAGTGGGATCATGGATTCACACATCAGGACAGAGAATGAATTTGACTTATTGAAGCCTAAAGGGGATTTATGATCCGATACTGGTGAGCTCACAGCACCAGGAGGGGCAGAGGAACAGGAGGAGGCCGGCTCTGATTCCTGGCACTGCGTGCATGGTCCTGCAGAACGGCAGGGAGTCGTCCCTGAGCACACTTAGGTGGGCTCCCTGGCAGCCAACAAGGGGCAGCACTGCTCTTAGGTGTCTCCACCCCCAATCCCCTAGGCTGCTCCCTGGCTTGCAGCCACAGACTTGGTCCTCCCCTTTGTCACCAGAGAAGATTTTGACTGAGTCATAGCTGACCCTGGTCACTTGCCTCAGCCTTCACTGCTCAGTAAGCCGGGACACCAGCTCCCTCTGCAGCTGTCTCTGCAGGAGGCCGCTGGCTAACTAGCCTGGCCACTCCCACATGTGGAGGAAAGAGATCTAGATGTGAAGCACTTTGTTCAATTTAAAAGTTTGTTCAATTTAAAAATAATGACATTAGGAGCTGGAGCAATAGGACAGCAGGTAGAGTGCTGGCCTTGTATGTGGCTCACCGGGGTTCGATTCCCAGCATCCCCTATGGTCCCCTGAGCCTCACCAGGAGTGATTCTTCAGTGTAGAGCCTAGAGTAATTCCTGAGCAGCACTGTGTAAGGCCCAAAGACCAAAAAAGGGAAAACACCCAAAGCCTGTATTAGTGGGAGGTGCCTACATGATCATTGTCAGGTGGATGATGGAAAAACGTTGCAAGTGGGAGAGCTTGGATGGAGAACCAAAAGCAGCCAGCAGCCCTCTCAGCCTTTAGAGGTTGGGCAGAAGATGAACCCACAGAGTTGCCTGGAAAGAAGAGCAAGAAGAGGAGCAGAGAGGGCAAGGACTCTAGTGCCCAAAAGTGCAGAGTCAGAGTGATGGCACAATGGGTAGGGCGCTTGCTACACAGTTGGCTGACCCCAGTTCAATTTCCAGCACCTTGTGTGGTCACCACGGCCAAGTGTAATCCCTGGGTGCAGAGTCAGAAGTAAGCCCTGAAAACCAAAAACAAGAAAAAAGAAAAAGAAGAGAGGAATGAAGGAAGAAAGGAGGGAGAAAGGAAGAAGGAAGAAAAGGAAGGAAGGAAGGAAGGAAGGAAAGAAGGAAGGAAAGAAGGAAGGAAGGAAGAAGGGAGGGAGAGAGGAAGGAAGAAATGGAAGGAGGGAGGGAGGAAGGAAGGAAGGGAGGGAGGAGGGAGGGAGAGAGGGAGGGAGGAAGGAAGTAAGAAAGGAAGGAAGGAGAAGAAAAGGGAGAGGAGCTCTGGGAACGGTGGAGTGAGTTGGGTGCTGCCCAGAGGGCTGGGGCCGAGACCAAGAAGTGTTCTGTGAGGAGCTCTGAAATGTGCCCTCAGCAACAATCCTTCCTCTCTCTGTGGCCCAGGAACATGACTTATTGTTTCCAAACACAATCGCAGCACCTAACTTATGGGGGTACTTAATAAATATTTATAAAGTGTATGAGTGACTCAAGATTGAGGGAATAAAAAATTTTAAGTGTGTGTGTGTGTGTGTGTGTGTGTGTGTGTTTGTGTGAAAGTCAGGGGAGGCAAAAGATGTTACTGATTTAATCAGTTTTAGTCCAGAAAAAAATACTGTGAGCCCCCTTTAGACGTTATTCTCTCAGCACTGAAGGATCCCTGGTGCAGCGGTCCCTCCTGGCTGAATGTGTCCTCCTGGAAGCATGTGAGACTGTCAGGAAACTGACAGAGTGAGAGCATCCGGCGAGACGTCTGGAGCTTGCACACTGCCTGCGCTTCCCAGTCGCATTCAGAGCTGGGGTGTCCGGTGATCTCCCTCCAACACGGAGTCTAGAGACGTGGTAAACATAAACAGTGGCCAATGCTGGCAGACCCTGAATGCTGTGTTCAGAGCTGACTTTGCCAAGGAGGGGGCAGGGTCAAGGGCATGAGAGGGACCTAGACAGGGGGAGAGGAATGGAGACGCTCTGCTGGCAGCGTGGTGCAGCAACATGGTACTCTAGGAACACTCAGATGAATTGTATTGTAAAACAGTTAATCTGAAACGTTAAAAAACAAAAAAAGAAGTGAGTATATCAGAGAGCATAGACAATGTAGTGAGGGACACAGACATAAATGCTCAGACAAAGCCATGTATTGGGGCTGGCTGCTGAGCCTCAAGGCTGCACTCCAGTGCTTGCTCGGTTCTGCAGGCCTGGCCTCTGGGGACCTCCGTAGTGCCCAACCTATGGCATTCACACCTCCCTTCACTCCCCTGGTCCTGCTTGGTGCCAATTTGCTCCTACTTCTTCTTTTGGCCATACCTGGTGGTGGTCTGCACTTGGTGGTGTTTTAGCAGTATTTGGAGGACCGTAATTGGTGAGGCTGGCCACATGCAAGGCAAGTGCCTTCTCCCCGCCCCGGCCCTCAGGCCCTAACACTCACTCAATTTAGGCTTTAGTGAGATGCCACCTCCACTCTCTGTCCCTGCAGTGGAGACTCTTGCACTTACTCATCTGCATTGAAATCTTGGTGCCCTGAACGGTTTCATTTCTCTCACCTGAAAGTTTCCCTGGCCGATTGTTTGAGCTTCCTGATGGGGTGCAAAGTCTCACAGAGGAACCTCATTGGTCATCTTTGCTGGTACTGGTTCTGCCCCGATTCCATCCCCATGCACCTGCCAAAGAGTAGGTGCTACACAAATAGTTTCAGGTGATTGAGTGAACCAATGGGTAACTGTCTAGGGTTAGTCAGTTCTGATGAGCTTTGTGTGGAAGAGTAAGGGAAACTGGGGAGAGAGGCCAGGAGAACATGTGGGAGGGAGGTTCTCTGGCAGTTTCGGGAGGCTGGTGGGCCCAGAAAAGCAGGGACTGGAGATATTGGGGGTACGGCTACTGCTTTGGGAGATGCTGGGGGAGGATTTGCACTGCTGAAGGGCGGGTTCTCCTTGGATAATGGCAGGAGGTTGCTGCACATTCTTGGAGCTGCTGGGAGCACATGGCCAGGCCACAGCACTGCTGAAGGTGGGCTTGCTCTGTTCCCATCCTGCTCAACCAGATGCCCGGGTCAGCACTGCAGCTCCGCGTGGCAGGGAGGTGGCTGGGGCAGGACACAGGTGCCCTAGAGGGGGACAGCAGCTCCATTGGCTGAAGGGGCCATGATGTGAGGGACTCTGCCAACTTCTGGCCACATGACAGGAACACCATCTGCACCCGGGCACCTCGATGACACAGCTGCCACGGCCTACTCGGGCACGCTTACACCAGCTTAGCAAATAGCTTTTCCTGGAGGTTCATACATTTCCAATCTGCTGTGCTAATTTCCCCCCCCTTCAACTGCTACCCACCAAATGTTAACTTGGATCTGAAGATCATCAGCAAATGGATTGGTTCATCACAGAACTAAAAAGGAGCTTGGGACTCAGCTGGTGCCTCTGAACAGACCATTTCTAGAAAAAAATCTGTATAATATGGTACATATGTATGGTTAACATGATATATGTTTATAATATATGTGCATATTATATCACATACATGCCATTTTCAAATCTTTAACTGGAAACATTGTACAACCTCTCAGATATTGTGTCTAGCTTGAATTTCTCTTATTTTGATTTAATTTTTAGTATAAAATCAATGCACTCTGAAAACCATTATACAACCAGTAACTATTTTACCAAACTTTTAAAAAAATGACCTGTAATTTGTCTTTTATATTTATGCATTATAGTATAGATGTTCCTGCATTTGTGTTTGTGTGTTTCATTTTTCTTGTGTCTGCATGGAGGTTCTTATCTCTCTTGGAAAATGCCGAAACTGTTGGCTTTAGAAGAGCTTTAAGATCTTTATGCTTAATTTAAGAGTGAGGGGAGAAGGTTGATTTATATACACAAGGCAGCAGGCACAATGACTTTATCTCTAGTATCTTCTACACCATAAAGGACTTAAATGCAAAGCTGCACAGCCTAATGGGATGAATGCATCAGACCTTAGAGCTGCATTTCAAATGCAGGTAGTTTTTTTTATTTTTAATACTTAGTCCCCGCAGGGGGTTATAGTATTATGAATTCAAGATCTAAGGGCCTTATATATTATAGAAAAGTCACATTTAGGGATGCCGGGATAGCTGGATGCAGGAGCTTCTGCCTTGCAGGCCTGGGGTCCCAAGTTTGATCCTTGGCAGTGCCCCACAGACTGAGTGGGAAGCAGCTGGCATGGCTGTTTGTGTTCCCCACAGACACACAGTGTGTCATCTCCAGCATGCTGCCACCCAGTGTGCAGACATCACAATAAAATGAGCAAGCCTGGCTCAGCCTTGGCTTTGATCTTGGATGTCCCAATCACGACAATGACAACGACAACAGCAAGAGATGGGAAAGGGACAACTGATCAGGAAGAGGACAAGCTTATAAATATGCAATAGAAAGGACCTGAAATGACTGAAGTGTCCCTGGTCCCCATCCTGTCTGACTGCAATAACTATTCTTCCCTCATGACTCTACCAGTTATGAAACTTGATGGAATTGGTTTTTCAAATGCTAGTGAGTGGAACTTTGGGAGCCAGAGTAATGATGCCTGAGAGTAAGTGACTAAATGTCCTAATTCATGCAACGGTTTGGAGGCACAGAGCAGCTCAATCGAGCCCCAGAAAATATGGGAGCGTCCCTATAAGTTGTGAGCCCCCTAAAAGTGAGCATATTTTGTTTTTCTTTATTTGACCTCTATTTGTTTTTTGAGCAGGCACAATCAGCAGTGCTCAGGGTCTACTATTTTGTGTTTGGGGTTCTCAGGGGAACGCATGGCACTGGGGAGGGAATTGGGCTTGGCTGTGTGCCAAAGCAAGTGCCTTCACCCCTGTGCTAGTTCTTCAGTCCCAAAGTAAGCATACTGTGAAGTGCTTGGAGGAGTACGCTCCAGGAAGTACCTTTACTCTGAGATTCCTCTCTGGGTGGTGCTCCTGAGGTCTGTGAGTACCCGTGTAAGAGAAGCTTCTTAAGCCAGTGTTTCTCATACTTTTCCCAACCATGACTCCTTGTTTCCTTCCTGCGGTCCTCCCTGTCCTACCAACTGGCTCCATTGTCTTGTGTTTTGATCCCCCCATCCCAGTCCCAGGCACCGGATTTTCACCTGGAGCATTCTGGGGCATTGTGATTGACAGTGTCACCTTAAACTCTAGGCAGCCCTTCGGCTCAGAGGTTGCCCTTGGCTCTATGCTTGGATCCTTGACATAGGGTAGACTGCTTGTTGTGGAGACGCATGAATCAGCGACTCTGAAGATGAGTTTAGGCTGTGACAGTGAGATGACGCTCTCTCTATTGACAGGAGGCAATGAACTTGGTCATTGGTACTTTAATACCCTGACTACAGAAAGGGATCAATGTACTTACTCGACTCGGGAAGGACCAGATCGTTACTTTTTCTTGGCCTGACATGAAAGTTTTAGAAAAAATGTTTGCTTTATGGTGAAGAAATGTGATGCCAGGTGGTCTGGACACTTGTAATGTCAGGTAGTTAGGTCAATGGTTAAAGGTCGCCAGGTAGGCCTAAGGTCAAAGGTAGCCTTCACCCCTCTCCCACCCCCCATGTACTGAGGGGGAGTGAGGAAGCAGGTGGTGCCACTGCAGCCTTGGGTGAGCTTTGGGTGAGCTGCAAGCTAGCCCAGCAATCTTTAGTTTGGTTTGGGGGCCACACCTAGAGGTACTCAGGGAATCCTTGGTGGTGGGGCAATTGCTCCTGCCACGCATATGAGAGACCATATGTGCTGCCAGGGATCAAACTCAGGCCTCCTGCATGCAAGACATGTGCTTGCTTAAATTTGTTGAGCCCGCTCTCCAGTCCAACAATTTAATTTGAAATTTTTTTTGTTTTGTTTTGGGGTTAGGGGAATAAGACCCATTGTAATTACTGGTTTTGGCATATCGAATACACCACAGATAGCTTGCCAGGCTCTGCCGTACGGGCAGGACACTCTCAGTAGCTTGCCATGCTCTCCGAGAAAGATAGAGGCGTTTAGGGTGGCCTCTAATCGCCCTTGCAGGTGTTCCCCTGGTTCAAACCATATTTGAACCCTATCAAATATGGTGCTGTAATCCTGCAAGATGGGTATCAAGTGTCTTATGATGTGTTGCTTAGCAGCTTTGCTGCTGCACAGTCTGGAAAGCGTCCTGGAGCATGGCGGCAGCTGGGTAGTGGAGGTAGTGGAGGTCTGCTGGTGAGGTATTTATCTGGTACCGGTAGGGTGGGTCTTCTGTGTGGAATCCCTGGGTCTCGGTTGGTGGAAGCAGACAGGGCAGGGGAGGGTGGGACTCCTGATTTTAATCCCTTGGTCACCTGAGGTTGGTGGGAGAAGGCAGAGGATCTTCTTTCCCTGAAAGAGCTACCAATACAGCAAGGATGAAAAAGGGGAGGCTGATAAAATCTCAAGGCTGAACTAGGCTGCCAAAATGAAGAAAGACAAAAATGACTGTCTGTACTTTCAATGCATGTATGCTGGCATCAGATGCATCCATCGACCTGATGGTACAAGCGCAAAAGATCAAGTACGACATCATTGGTCTGACGGAGACCAGAAGGCGTCAATCACATTATGCCGTTTTCAACACTGGAGAAGAACTGTTCCTTGGAACATGTGACAAAAGAGACGTCGGTGGTGTCGGTGTCCTTGTCAACACGAACTTGGCCATAAGCATCGATTCATCTGAATGCATAACAACCCGATTCAGATGATTACACTTGAATAGATGTGGCTCACTGCCACCAGTTTCTATCTTCATTGTATACGCACCAATTATGAAGAAGGAGAAATTGAGAAGTTCTACATGGAGCTGGAGAAGTTATATAAAGAAGACCGCACCTTCTACAATATCATTGTCAGTGATTTTAATGACAAGATAGGACCAAGAAGATCAGTCAAAGAACACATCAGGACCCATGGCCTAGAATGGAATAAACAGGGTGAGAGACTGTCTGAGTCAATCATGTCGACCAACACCATCCATGGTGACTCACAGTCCCAGAAGGCTGAATCTAAACGTTGGACTTGGGAGTCTCCCTGTGGACAGTTCCACAATGAAATTGACCACATCATATTCAATTGACAGTTTTGCCTGACCAATGGCACTGTTGTTCCAAAATTCCAAATGGGATCAGACCACCATCTCCTTCGTGCAAAATTCTACTTCATGGAGCAAGGAGAAAGGGCTGCAAAGTTTAAGAAGAGAACGACCACCAACTGGGAGCCTTTTGGCACTATTGCGGCAACATGGGAGGCTGCCGTCATTGACAACATTGACAAGGAATACAATCGACTGGTTCAGTACCTCCATGATTGTGCAAAGAATGCCAAGAGAGAGATAGCCACAAAAAGAGGCCTGTCTTTAAAAACTCTTGAGCTTATTCACCATCGTGGCTTGGCACAAGCCTCAGGCAACCACAAGCGAATGTCCAAGCTCACAAAACACTGCAGAGAAGCGATAAAGGAAGACCTCAAAGAGAGACGAGCAACAGTGCTGGGAGATGCAGCCTGGGAGATGCAGCAGAAGCCGGGAAAAGCATTCGTAACGCCCGCCTGTCCTTCGCCAACTACAAGACCAGGATGACTGCCCTCCGACATCCTGATGGATCTATCACATATTCCAGAAGGGCAATGGAAAAGATTATTCATGACTTCTACTCGGATCTCTTCAATAGCCACATCCACCTGCCCACATACCAAATTCTGCAGGATGAATATGTCGTTCCCAATGTTCTCCCTTCCAAAATCCAACATGCCATTTTGTCGGTAAAGAAGCGAACAGCACCAGGCCCAGATAAGGTCAGACCCGAACACTTGAAGAATCTGCCATCGGTACTCATCAATACACTGGCTCGGCTCTTCACATGCTACCTGTCTGAATGCAAGGTTCTGTCCCAATAGAAAACCTGCAGGACTGTAATACTGCACAAGAAGGGAGACATCCACGACATTGGCAATTATTGCCTGATCTGCCTATTGTCTCTCATCTACAAGCTGTTCACTCGAGTCATCCTGAATAGGATTGGCAGGACACTAGATGAAGGACAACCATGAGAGCAAGCTGAGTTCCACAAAGGATTCAGCATGATCGACCATACACATGATAACCAAGCTCATTGAGGCTTCTTGGGAATTCAAGATGCTGCTCCGTCTAATGTTTATTGATTTAAAAGAAGGCCTTTGATTCTGTTGAGATGGAAGCTGTCATTGAAGCCCTAGCCAATCAGGGCATTCAAACTCAATACATCAGGATCCTCCGTGAGCTGTATTACGGATTCACTACCAGGATCTCACCATTCTACAAAGAAGTGATCATCCATGTCAAGAGAGGGGTTTGGCAGGGCGATACCATTTCACCGAAACTCTTCAGTGCCACCCTCGAGAACATCATGCAACAACTGGAATGGGAAGGAATGGGAGTGAAGATAGATGGTTGGCAACTACACCATTTCCGCTTTGCTGATGACATTGTTCTGATAACACCAAACATTAGCCAAGTGGCACAAATGCTAGCCGACTTCGACCATGAGCGTGGAAAGGTCGGACTACAGCTGAATCTCACAAAGACAATGTTTATGAGAAACAGTCTCGTTCCTGACGTTTCATTCGCTCTCAACGGAACAAAAAAGGTGACGCATTTCTGCCAAAAACCACTGGGTTTCGAGATTTGTTTCTGAATCTCTTGGATCATGGCCGTTAAGCAGCTTGTTCAGGAGCCAGAGAGGCCGTTCGTGGGAGATGACTTGGGGTCTCATTGGGACAGGGAGACCAGGACCGGCTCCACCCCCATCCTGTGAGGCCCAACAAGTTTCATCACTGTGGGCCCAGACCTGACTGTCCAATGGCCTCTGGAGGATGGCGGCCACCGAGCCACCAAGGGGGAGCAGGTGGAGGGACAGCACCCATTCCCCCCTGGGGTGACCCGGCGACAGTAACCTACTGCGGGGTCCGGACACATTTCTGACAAAAGCCGCTGGGTTTTGAGATTTGTTTCTGAGTCTCTGGGATCATGGCCGTTAAGCAGCTTGATCAGGAGCTAGAGAGGCTTTTCGTGGGTGATGACTTGGGATCTCATTGGGGTAGGGAGGACAGGACCGGCTCCATTCTGATCCCGCGAGGCCCAAAATGTCTCGTCACTGTGGGCAAGCTCAGCAATTTTGTCCTCAGTTCCATGACAAATATATATTTTGGAGCATTTATCAAAGTTTTATTTTGCAGACTTCTCTGCAGAGAAGACAATAGAACAATTCTATAAATCTAAGAATGCTTTAGAATGCTCACAGTAAAAGATCATATGACAGAATTGTCAAGGAAGGTTGCTCCATTTTTTAACATGCAATTTCCTAAAATACTCAGAAGTTGACCAGAACATACCATATTTTCAAGATTTCCATATAACTTTAGGATATACCCACTCTAGTACCTGTGGATGTTAAGAAAGTTAAACATGTCTCCTGTGGCAATGCCACATTATAGTGCTCATCAATCTTCAACATATCAAATAGCCTAAGCCATATATGTATTTCTCTTTATGTCAGGGCAAAGTGATGGTTATGATATGTCTTAGGGTTTCTCCTAAGAACTCCCATATTTTCTTTACCTTCAGGCATTTAAGATTTTTTTTTTCTGGGGCAGAGAGATAAAACAGGGGTTAATCTAGTATCCCACTGCACATGAGTAAGCCTCAGTCCAATCCCTGGCAATACATGATACTCCAAGCACTGCCAAAAAGAATCCTTGAGCATAGCCAGGCATAACCCAAAATGTTTTAATATTTTAAAACTTTTAAAAATGATTTACTTTGTTTTCTTAGAATTTTGATTTCTGAGTTTTTCCTCAGAGGCATTAAAAGGCTTAAAACACACTAATTACTATGAAAGCATACTTATGTGAAATGAAAGCTAGGAAGATGCCCTTGAGAGAATGTTACTGCCTCCCTGCTCCATGCACCTCAATCTTTTAGGGAGGTAGGTGTGATCAGGTCGGCTATGACACACAGCATGGGCACAAATATCTCACCAACTTCACTGGGTCATAGTCAGACTCCACCTGAAGTCCAGGGCTTGGGAACAGGTTCCCAGCACCCGAGTTCTTGGGGATAGTGGCCCCAGCCTAGTGAGGAACTGTTCTTTGCAGGAGAAGGACAGTCAGCCAGAACCTCTGCTCAGGTTCCTAGGGTCGTTGTCTTCCCTCACAGAAAAGAATTCCTGGAGGAGGTATATAGTGATGTAAAAATCATTCTGTTGAGAGAAATATGAGAGGGAGAGACAGAGACATACAGAGATTCTGTGCTTGAGAGAGTGAGCTTCTCCGAGGGGAGAGTCACGAGGACACGCTCACGTTGAGGTGACCACCATAGGGAGAAAGCTGCCACTTTTGGAAGAATTGCAGCGGCAGTAGGTCAGAGTCTGGCGCTAAGGTGTTGTTGAGGGGAAGCACCTTGGACTCTTAAGGGCCTGTTTTCATGTTCCCATGGCCTTTTGTTTCTCTTGGAACTTCTGTTCTGAGAGGGTATTCCCTTCTTTCAGTGCTGCCTTCTTTTCTGTATCTCCAGGGAGAAAATTTGCATCTCTACAGGGGTGTTGTCCTTTCCTCTAAGGAAACCCTTTTCATCATTTTTAGTGGATTATTAATAGCAAACAATACAAAAGACATTATTTAGCATCTGCCTTTGGGGCAGGCTTCGGTAGTAGTGGGCAAATTAGAAATAATGGTGGTGGGAAGGTATAATGGTGGTGGGATTTGTGTTGAAATATTGAATGTAATTACACAGCACCGGGAGCAGTTGGTGGGTGTAGCACCTAGCTACTTGAAGATGGGAGATCTGGGGGGAGGAGCCCCAAGTCCCAATCCGAGCAGCCTTGGAGATCTTGGCCCTGGGTCCTGCACACCTGGGTTCCTCTGCAGGTTCCTTCATGCATGAGGCTCATCCAAGAGTGTGGAGAGTGGTCTTAAGCATGGCTATGGTTGGTTCTGGAGGTCTTCAGCTGCCAAGGCTCTGCTTGGGGCAAGGAAGGAAACTCAACCCACCCCCTTCCAAGGGCCCCCAGCGCCGTGTAATCCTATCAATGGCCAAGACCCAGAGACTATTAAACCAATGCGGCTGCGCAACTTCTTATTGTCTAGTTCTCACTCTCGGAGAACCTGGCAGGCTACCAAGAGTATCATGCCTGCATGGCAGTCTGGCAAGCTCCTCGTGGCGTATTCTATATGCCAAAACCCAGTAACAATGATGGGTCTCATTCCCCTGACCCTGAAAGAGCCTCCAATGTGGCACTTGCTAAAATCTCAGGGCTAGGACAAATGGAGACGTTACTGATGCCTGCTCAAGGAAATTGATGAACAACGGGATGACAGTGATACAGTGATTGAATGTAATAAACTATTGTGAATAACGATAAAAATAAAATAAAAAAAACTTTTAAAAAGGGGTGTGCCCTTTGTGGTTTTGGGCTACCTCAGGGCTGGTGACTAAGCAATTTCTTGAAATCACATCTTGGTTTTGTCACTTCCCCCAAAACTCCTACCTTCTTGCAACAATATCGAAACCAACTAATCAGGAGTTCAAAGGACTCTAAAAAAGAATAGTTTGCTTGCTAGACTCATATACAGCTTATTATGAAAAGATACAATACAGTAAGAATCAAATAAAAAAGATATCCAGGCTAAGGAATGGGGAGAGGTTCCAAACCCCTCTGGACACACCATCACTGTAGGGCCTCCTTGGGTTTACTAACCAAGTTTCCTTTTTTTTTTTTTTTTTTGCTTTTTTGGGTCACACCTGGCAATGCACAGGGGTTACTCCTGGCTCTTCACTCAGGAATCAGTCCTGGCAGTGATCAGGGGACCATATGGGATGCTGGGAATCAAATCTGGGTCGGCTGTGTGCAAGGCAAACGCCCTACCCACTGTGCTATCGCTCCAGCCACTCAAGTTTCCTTTTTCCCATGCCCCATTGGCTTTTTGTAGAAGCTTCATGATACAGCCATGTTTGATCAAATTAGTGGTTGCTGGGGCTCATCTGAACCTGCAGTCCTTGTTCCCTTCCTCTGAGGTTGGAGAGTGGAGCTAAAACTTTCAACTCTCCGATCATCTGTATGATGGTCCTGGCAGCTATATGAAGGGACTTTCCAAAAGGCACTTATGAACCTAAACTCAGGTGTGGTTGAAAGGGACTTGCTATAATTTCTATGATTTTGGCACCACTTTATCACTCTATTTCTTAGGAAATTCTGTAAGTTTTAGAGTTCAGGAAAAAGACTAAAAATAAAATATTTTTAAATTTTATTTTGTTTTTTGGTATTGGCATCACACCTGGTAGTGCTCAGAGCTTACTCCTAGCTCTGCGTTCATGGATCACTCCTGCGGCTCTGTGGACTATATAGGGCACCAGAGATTGAACCTGTGTCAATTGCATGCAAGGTAAACACCCTACTTGCTGTGTTATCACTCCAGTCCCCAATATTTTTCTTATTTTAGGTCACAATATCACGGGTTATAAACTAAGACAATGAACTCAACCCTATTCACATAAGAACCAAAGGAGGACAACAAACAATCTCCTATCTTGTTCCGAAACACAGGTTCTAACAATTCTTCCTCTATGTCTTATCTTTATACATTGAAGCAGATTACTCAGAGACAATTCAGTGATACTAGTTATGTTCTTAGGATGTGGTGTGAGGTTAAACAAAGCACACCAACCCACTCATTGCAGGGTTTGGACACTGGATGTCTCTAGGAAGGCCACACAATGTGAGCAATTTCTGAAACATGCTATATCTTGGAAGGCTTTATTTTTAGAAAGTCTAGCATTCTGTGAATCACACTTTGTGTTAGATAGTGCTAAGCTCATGTACAAAATGAACAATAAGATTTTGGCTCACAATTCATCTGGCCAGTCCCTGACTTTCATGAAGGGAGGTATTGTAAAAGACCCGACTCCAGACATGTATAGGAACTGAAAGACTGAAGGCAGGAGAAATCTTTTCATTTTCTTCTGTATTAGTCTAGACTGGATAACAATCACTCAAATATCATCCAGATTGACAGGAGAAAAAATAAAGAACATTTATGTCTCCTCTATACATCAAAAAGATTGGGTAGCGCAACAAAATTACTTTACCTACTACCTTAAATACCTTTAGCTAGAGACAAAGGATGGTGATGGTGTCATTCAGATTTAAGTTGTGTCCTTCTCCAGGGATAAGACTTAAAACAGGTGGTCTCTTTTCAATACAGTGAGTGCCATGCCTATCACAGAGAACTCTTTTATATTAGGTAGACTCTACTTGCTTCCACTGTCCTATAAGATAGTTCTCTCGGGAAATGGCATGTTTTGGGGATGGAGGATTTTGCTCCCTTGCAAGACCAAATTAGGATCTTGGTCTTCTTTCATGTAGAATAGTATTCTATTACATGTGATATTTTCTCTGAATGCTTTAATAATGACCGAGAAAATGGTATTAACTGTACCCTTACAAGTCTCACATATAATTTACAATATTACATTTGATGACACTTTAAAAAATTTTAAATAGTTTTATTTTTATTTTATTTTTGTGTTTTGAGTCATATCTAGTGGTACTCAGAGCTTACTCCTGGCTCAGGGATCATTCCTGTAGGGATCATGGGGCCATATAGGATGCTGGGGATTGAACCGGGCCAGCCAACTGCCCTATCCACTATACTGTAGCTCCAGCCCGGAATAGTTTTGTTTAAAGAAATTTACTTAGAGAATTGTGAGGGGGAAAGAGAGAGCGAGAGAGCGAGAGAGCAAGAGAGAGCGAGAGGTGTTCAAGAGAGATATAGGCTTCTCTAGAGGGGAATAGGTCTTATTGTACATATGTTATAAAGACTTTTGATTTCATTTGAAATAATAAGTATAAGTTGGCAGTATTTATGATTGAAATTTATCCTCTTTTTGTATTATTTTCCCAAACTATAAGCTTTCCCAGTGCTGAATGTCTTCTTTTGAGAGGAACTCAGTTTGTTACTCCTACACAGAATTGACCTGAACATATTTTATGTGTTAGCTCTCTATTTTTCTTCTATCCTTCTGTGAATTCCAGAGGACAAAAATACAAAAAATGGAAATATTAGTCCTATCCAAAGCAATAACTCATGGCTATCTTAAGAAGGGGGGAAAGGACAAAATTATCAGAAAATGCCTCCTATGAATATTGTGAGGATTAATGGAGTTTGTAGGGAAGGATAATACCATTTGGGTTCTTCTCTGAGACATTCCATTAATAAAAGGCAGATCAGCAGGAGAAAAAGAAATCAAACTTTAATAAGATTATACTTCCCGCAAAGGGACTAAGTCATCACCTTAAATACCATCTCAAGACCAACTGAAGACAAAGCATGTTGAGGGAGAGAAGAGACAGTCAGTTGGGGGGAGGCTACCAAGAAAGGCACAATAAACAGGGTGAGACTGGCACACAGATGAATCACTGCCTCTGGCTTTGCTAACAGTGAATTATATTTTATCTTCAACCCCCACTCCATCAAACAGTTTTTCCTTTACTAAATGCCTTTTACCCAAAGGCAACTTCCACCCAGTTTTCAAAGCCTCTCCTACATGTAATTTTTCTCCAAAATAACCATCTCCAACTAATCCTTATGCCAAAGAGACATAGGATGTCAGTTTTTGCTCTCCTATATGTTAATACACATGAAGTATTTGGAATGGTGCTTAGCACAAAGTAGATGTTATATAGAAATGTTTGTCAAGTTTATGAACTAAGAACTTGATTCATTTACTTAGTTTTGATTTGGGGGCCATAGGTGATTGTGTGTTGAACCCTTTCCTGTCTCTGTGCTCAGAAGTGACCCCCTGGTGGTGCTTGGGGGACCATCTGCAGTGTCAAGGATCAAATCTAGGTGGGGCACATGCAAAGCAAGTGCCTTCACTTCTGTACTGTCTCCCAGGCCTGAAACAGAAAACCTAAGAAGCACTCAGATGTTGAAGAAGTGATGAAAGTCTTTATCTAATGAGTACAAGTTCCACAGAGGACTCTGGCAGATAATCAGTTTGCCCCTTTTATGGTGATGAAGTAAGAGTTTTTAATGCAAAAAAAAGTATGTGTGTGTGTGTGTGTGTGTGTGTGTGTGTGTGTGTGTGTATACATGCACACGCATGCAAATGGGGCCATAGTATAGTGAGTACTGCATTTGCCTTGCACATAGCCAACCTGGGTTCCATCCCTAGCATCCCATATAGTCCCCCCCCCCCAGAGCATAGTAAGGAGTAATTCCTAAGTGCAAAGCTGGGAGTAACCCCGGAGCATTGCCTGTACCCAAAAGACAAAAAATAAATAAAATACCAAGGGGAGAACTTCCAAGAGTCTCAAAGCTTTAAATAAAGCTAGTTTATTTGAATAAGACTTGTTATTACTGGGAAGGTAAAAGCAGGTGGCTTTGTTTACTCACCAGCAGAGAAGCCACATGATTCTATGGCATAAATTTTGCCCCCTAATAGTGAGCTGTAAGTTTGGCTTGCAGCTTTAAAGATGTTGAGTCAGTCCGTTTTACAAAACACGTCTTGCATCAACCCTATATTTTCTTCATTTGTAAAAATGATGTTGCATGGAGACTTTCTGGAGTTTTCGCTAACAAATTTTGCAGACTATACCCTAACTGTCCTCTGTAGTGAATTATCATCTAGAATACTTTATATTTCTGACATAAGTAGTATGAGAAGGAAGAAAACTTCAGTGGTCATTGCTATATAAACAACAAATATTGGAAGGGGAATGAAAATCAGTGTAAATCAGTTATTTTTGCTATTTCCTGGAAACTACTTTTTGGCACTGTAAGATATTTGATAGCAAGTTTTCATAAATAGATGTTGGGATTTGGGGAGGCGACTTTTGATGAATATTTTATTCTGTATCCAAATAGACATCTTCAACTACCATTTTTTTCTGAGAAAAAATTCCATTCAACCAAAAAGATCATATTTCAGAGAGAATAATTTAAGGATTCTAGGAAACTCAGAAACCATCAAAAGAGGGAAAACAGAAACATAGCGGCCACCAAGCTTCTTATTGTCTTGGAGAGGAAGCAGCAAATACATTTTATAAGGAAAACTAATTTTAATATATCAAGTTCTACCTCAGTGCATCTTGATATTTTTTAAAAAATAATGCTTTATGGAGCTAGTATTTCAAAAAATCATCTTGTAAAAATCAATATTTCCAGAAACTTTAAAGAGACAGATAAGTAATTTATGGTCCACAGAATCTTGGTCAATATTCACTTTCTTATATTCTATCAAATGTGTTTTTTAAAAAAATAGATTGTTGGGCCTGGGCCCAAAATAGATTGTTGTACAGCACTTAGGATGCTTGCCTTACCAGGAGTAAGCCCTGAGCATCACTGGGTGTGGCCTCAAAAAAAGCACAAAAAACAAAAACAAAGATTGTTAATATTTCTGGACATAAGTATATCTGATTGAAGTGTTGGTGCTTGAATCTAGGCCTTGGTGAATCCAAGCTGTAGGGTAGTAAAATAATTTACCAAGAGTGAAATGGTTAAGCAAGAGCAACACAAGTTTATTAAAGAGATATAGGACACTGGAGGCCTCCAAAGAAAGAGTTATGTCTGGCATCGTTTTGTTTTGTCTTTTGGCCACACCCAGGTCTTGTCCTGGTTCAACACTCAGGAATCACTCTTGGTGGTGCTTGGAGAAGCATAAGGGATACTGAGGATTGAATCCAGGTCAGTTGCATGCAAGGCAAGCGCCCTACCCACAGAACTATGTCTCTGGACCCCTCTCTGGCAGTCTTCAGGGCTACTTTATGCAAAAGGTGGCTTTTTAGAGATTAGTTAGTCCTGGGAGTGGATGAACAGGAGACGTGGACCCAATTTGGGGAGAAAGTAAACTATATGTAAAATATTCTAAGTCAATAAAAAGGAGAAGAAAGACATAGTAATTAGGATCAATGGTGACATGTTCTGAGTCAATCACATAGGGATAATAGATTGTACATGAAATAATTTTAGCCTATCCTGGGAAGGAGTAGTGTAGCCAGTTCTAGGAACCTGGGTGGAAGCAACATAAAATGTATGTCTTGCTGCATCTAGTTGATAAATCAGGGGTGACTGGGCCAAATATTCTAGGAGATGTGGGGTAGGATGGAGCAATACTGGCGCCTCTAGAGCATCCTGAGCACAGTTGATCATCTTAGCAAGGAGGGCTGCAGTCTGCCAGGTCTCTAAACTGGGGACTTAAGCTTTGGCATCTATTTAGGGGGCTTTTGAGAGAACACTTCACTAATCAATTGATTTTATATAAATACTTCATAGAAATCTTCTCTGATAACTGTTTGATAAAATGTTTGTGGGTGGGGGACACCCAAGCGATGTTCAGGAGGCCCAGGGTCCTGGGCTGGTGGCTCAATGCAAGAACTCTGTAGTGCTGGGGAATCAGTATCTTGGGACCTCAAGGCCCTCCTGGGGATGCTCAGGAGAAGGTGTGGTGTTGGGATGGAGCTGAATTGAGCCACATGTGCCTTAATCCCAGCACTAGCTCTGTGGCTCTTTACCTATATTCTCACTCACTGTCTTCCAGCTTAGAATTCGTACTTAGCTCAGTCATCTGATTAGCTTACCGAGAATATTGTTTGCATGTTAATGGGCTCTTGTCTACAGTTCTTACTCACAAATTCACAAACCTTTGGAATGTATTTATTTATTTATTTATTTATTTTGGGAGGGGGATCACACCCGGCAATGCACAGGGGTTACTCCTGGCTCATGCACTCAGGAGTTACTCCTGGCGGTGCTCAGGGGACCATATGGGATGCTGGTAATTGAATCCAGGTCAGCGGTGTACAAGGCAAACGTCCTACCCACTGAGCTATCACTCCAGCCCGGGAATTTTTATTTTTAACTTTTGATTTTTGTTATATTTTAGATAATACTTTATATTGTATTAATATAAAACATAAGTGCCAATACTTTTGTTAACATAGAAAATTATAAGATTTCATCTTATGTTGGTAAATATTTCATTGTTTATATATACCCACATCTATTATTTTTAGATTTTCATATGCCTCTTTATTATTGGGGGGTGTTGGGTCACACTCAGGTGTGCTTAGGGCTTACTCTTAATTTTGTGCTCAAGGCCACTTTTGGCGGTGCTCAGGGGACCATGTGGGCTACTAGGGATTAAACCTGCATTGGCCATGTGCAAGGCAAACACTGTACCTTCTGTTCTATTGCTCTAGTCTTACACAACTTCTTTATCTATTCATATGTTGTTGTATATTTGGATTCTTTCTTACTCTTATTATTATATTTAGTTATTCAGAAAGCATAAGTGTTTCTATATCTTTCTGAGTTAATGATTTTATATTCCGGGGGTAGATGCCAAGACATGGAATTTCTGGGTCATATGGAAGCTGTTTTTATTTATTTATGTATTTTTTGAGAAATTTCATACTGTTTTCCTTGGGACTGAACCAGATGGCCCCCACCTTTCGTTGGAAACAACAAACCCTGTTTTTTTCCAGGGTTTTTTCATGTTGATATAGACAGTCTCACTGTTGTAAGGTGATATCTCACTGTTGTCTTGATTTGCATTTCCCTGATAATAAGGTGATGATGAACATTTTTCCCTCTGCTTGTTGGCTTCCCATATAATCTCTTTGGAGAAGTGGCTGTTCATTTTCTCTCCCCAGTTTTTGATGGGGCTAGGGAAGCCCCAAACCTTGGGAATTTCTTAAATGTTAAGCATGGTAGAGGGTTTTTTTTTTTTTTTTTTTTTTTGTCGCGTGAATGAAGTGACTTTTGGAAGTGCCAAAGGATGGGTTTCCTGTTTTCCAGGAAACTCAACCATGGGGTTTGAGATTTGGATTTACAATCTTACCCTCTGATCTCGGGGTAGTGGAGAGAGCCTGGAGGTTGAATCAATCACCAGTGGACAATGAGTTAATTAGTCATGCCTGTGCAATCAAGCCTCCATTAAAACTAATGGGCTCATGAAATCTTCTGATTTGATGAACTCATGATAATTGGGAAGAATGGTACACCTATAGAACAAAGAATCCTTGTATTCTTTTCCTATATCTTGTCCTATGCATCTCTTCCTACTGGCTATTCCAGAATAATATGATTCATAGGAAATAGCGATGTGGATTGTAAAAGGATTTCTTGAGTTCTCTGAGCTACTCCAGTAAATTATTTAAATCTGGGGAGAGGGTCATGGGAGCCTCTGATATATATTTACAACTTTCTCCCTCTCTCTCTCTATAGATGTATCTAATATTATATATAATATGGGCTGGAGTGATAGCACAGCGGGTAGGGCGTTTGCCTTGCATGCAGCCAACCTGGTTTCGATTCCTCTGCCCCTCTCGGAGAGTCTGGCGAGCTGCTGCGAGTATCCCACCCGCACAGCAAAGCCTGGAAAGCTATCCGTGGCATATTCGATATGCCAAAAACAGTAACAACAAGTCTCACAATGGAGATGTTACTGATGCCCGCTCCAGCAAATTGATGAATAACGGGACGACAGTGCTACAACAGTGCAGTGCTATTATATATAATATATGATATATATTCCCAAGAAATCATACATAATAAGTAAGCTTTAGGTTTTCTTTGGGGGGTGGTAGTTGGGCCAAACCCAGTGCTGCTCAGGGCTTACTCCTGGTTATGTGCTTAGGGGTCTTTCTTCATGGTACTTGGGGGATCATATGCAGAGCTGTGAATCAAATACATGTGAACTGTGTACAAGCAAGCACCTTAACTCCTGTACTGTCTCACCTGTCCAGGTAAATGAGCTTTAATGCTCACCTTCCTCTTTTTCATTTTGATTAATCTGAGAGTAATAAAGCACTTAACTTTCTTTGCTATTACTAGTCACATAGGTTATTCTTCTTCAATTTTTTTTGGTGGGATATTTCAAATACCTTTTGAAGATGGAGACACTATAAAGAGAGGTTAAAGTGTTTTGCTTTCAGCAGACCCCATGCATTCAATCACCAGCACTTCCAGGAATGACCCTTGAGTACAGAGCTGGGAGTAAATACTGAGCATAGCCAAGCGTGGCCCTAACCTCCCGCCCTAAACCCAGTACTTTTGGAAAAAGGTACCTGGCATGCGATAATCTTGATTTTGCTTCTTTCAGTGCTCATCCCTGCTACCTCCTACTGAGATGACCAGCTTTTCTTATCCTTACTTTGCTCCTAGAGAAACTGCTCAAAATCCACAGCATCCATGATTTCATCTTCTCTAGTATGGGGCAGCCCAGGGTGAGCTCTAGGTTTCATTCTTTTCTTTTCTTTTTTAGAATTTATTTATTGAATCACTGTGGGAAAAGTTACAGAGTTTTCAGGTTTAGGTCTCAGTCATGTAAATATCAAACACATTTCCCTTTACCAATACTTATTTTTAACCGCGAACCCCAATAGAACCCCACCTCCCACCCCTCCCAATTCCTGTGAGGCAGATGAGTTCTAGTTAACACTCTGTCTACTTTGACTAGATTCATTGTTTCGATAAAAGATGCACCATTATTATTTAGAGTTTATGACCCCCCCCCCCCCAAATCAGACATGCTGAAAAAGCGTTGTGAAATGATTTGCTTTCTACAGCTGGGTTTTAAGAATTAAATGATGGTTTTGGATTTCTGCTATTTTACTTATTAACCCTGGAAGTATTTCTATTAAAAGTTAGATAGTTAAGAGATTGGTTTCTGTGCTCTGGAGTCGTGGCCGTGCCGGAGAGCTGCTCGTGGGGGGCAACTGGTGACCTCGGTAGGGCGTGAAGGTCCCTGCCGCCCCCACCCCCGGCTCAAACCTGCTGTCCACAAGGCTCCCGTGTGGCCGCCATCTTTCTTTCCAGAGAGGAGAGGGCGAATGGGGCAACACCCTTTCCCCTCCAGGCAGGCATGCTGGCGCGGTTTAACATATAGTCCATTCACTTTTCTGCTCCAAGCTGCTGGGTTCTGCATTAAGTCCTTGTGCTTCTGGGGCCATGGCCGTGCCAGAGAGCCGCTCGTGGGGGGCAACTGGTGACCTCGGTAGGGTGTGGAGGATGGACTGGAACGCCCCCTTTCCCATGAGGTCCCTGCCGCCCCCACCCCCGGCTCAAACCTGCTGTCCACAAGGCTCCCGTGCGGCCGCCATCTTTCTTTCCAGACAGTTTCATTCTTTTCTTCCCTCATCCATTTATCACAAGTTTTTTCCACAGGCATCATGGTGGCAGTGGAGTTACAAAATCAGGAGCCCCTGTTTTACAGCCATTTGGTGAGAAGCACCATAATAAACTGGGCACGTCATTGTGCTTTGAATAGAAGGGAATACTTCTCCTCCCCACCCCCATCTTCTTGTTTGAACTCTTCTCTATATTAGCTCAGTGAATTATTTATCAAAGTTTCAAGACATTTCTGATAAACAGTGAAGAATAACTTTACATAACTTTACATTACATATTGTTATCAATAATAACAATATCAGTAAAGTAATTGGAAAAAACTCAAATGTCAGGGGTTATTCACTATTTTGTTTGTACAGTATTGAACCAAGCCTTCACAGACCCAAGATATTTTAAGCTATATTACATAGGAATGAATAATTATGAAATACTGCAACAGCTTTTTTTGGTTTTTTTTTTGGACCACACTCGGCAGTGCTCAAGGCTTACTCTTGGCTCTCTGCTGAGGGATCACTCCTGGTGGTGCTCAGGGCACCATATGTTGTGCCAGGGTTGGTTATTTTTTTTTCATTTTTTATTAGTGACTCACCGTGAGGTACAGTTACAGACCTACAAACTTTCATGTTTGCGTTTCAGTCACACAATGATCGAGTACCCATCCCTCCACCAGTGCCCATTCTCCACCACCAATGATCCCAGTATCCCTCCCACCACCCCCACCCCTTCTCTCCCACCCCATCCCGCCTCTGTGGCAGGGCATTCCCTTTTTTCTCTCTGCTTTTGAGTGTTGGGTTTGCAATAGATGTATTGAGTTGCCATCGTGTTCAGTCTATAGTCTACTTTCAGCACGCATCTCCCATCCTGAGCGGGTCCTCCAAACACCCTTTACTTGGTGTTCCCTTCTCTATCTCAGCTGCCTTTCCCCCCAGCATGTGGGGCCAGCTTCCAAGCTGAGGAGAAAACTTCCTGGTGTTTATTTCTTCTATTCTTGGGTGTAAATCTCCCATACTGTTACTTTATATTCCACAGATGAGTGCAATCTTTTTATGTCTGTCCCTCTCTTTCTGACTTATTTCACTTAACATGATACTTTCCATGTTGATCCACTTATATGCAAATTTCATGACTTCATCTTTTCTAACAGCTGCATCGTATTCCACTGTTTAGATGTACCAAAGTTTCTTTAACCAGTCATCTGTTCTTGGGTACTTGAGTTTTTTCCAGATTTTGGCTATTGTAAACAGTGCAGCAATGAACATACAAATGCAGATGTCATTTCTTCTATACTTTTTTGCATCTCTGGGGTTATTACCAGAAGTGGTATTGCTGGGTCAAATGGGAGCTCAATTTCTAAATTTTTGAGAAACGTAGGGATGGTTACTTTTTGTGGAGCTGGGAGGGGGGGAGGGTTGGGTTTTTGGGCCACACCTGGCAGTGCTCAGGGCTTACTCCTGGCTCTGTACACCCAGCAGTGCTCAGGGTTAAGTTCTGGCTCTATGGTCAGGAATCACTCTTGGCATCAAAATAAATCCAAAGTGAACTATTTCTAGGCTATTGGTTTTTTGTGAGTTTTATTTCAGTATGGTAATCTTCCTATAAGTTTCTCTCAGAAATAATTTTTTTGTTTTTGGGTCACACTTGCTGTTGCTCAGATCTTATTCCTGCCTCTGCTCCCATGGATCACACTTAGTAGGGCTCAGGGGACCATATGGAGATCTGGGGATTGAACCAGGGTTGACTGTGAGGATAGAAAGTGCCTTACCCTCTGTGCTATTTCTCTGGTCTCCCTGCCTTGGAAGTTTTATAGTACCAACTTCAACATTTTCCACATAGTATCTTATTCTTCTCCAGGCTTTTTGTAGAATGTCAGATTTATAGTGGTATATAGTTCCCCTGGGCATAACCTGCCAAAATATGACAATTTCCTTGGAAGGCAAAAAGCAGTGAGTTTTAGTCATATACATGAACTGGCAGACATCTAAATGAATCCTCTATATGAAGAAAAGGTTTGTGTCTTTTGAAATATGAATGTCCACTTTCATTAAATTCAAACAGATGCCAATATAAACATCTCCAAATTTGATGGGGTTTCAGTGACTCATCATTTCGCAGACTCTTGGCACCAAATTTCTGAACATTACATAACCCAACTCATTGCAGTAAGGAGGGAGCATTTTGAAGAAAAACTCCTGCTAGGAAGTATGGGGTTTGGGTAGAATCCTCTAGAGGAATAATTATCAGGTAGAGTATAATCTGTGAAAAACTTTTCTGAGTGGTTTAAATTTAAAAGCTGCTTTCACAAAATTTCCAGCATTGTTGAAAACAGCATTGTCTGTTCTCATGAAATCTTTGACTTTGGAACAGAACTCAAATGCCCATCTGAAAAAAGCCATATTTTAAAAATTTCCTTTCTTTTTAATTTTTTGATTTTTGGGCTACATCTGCTGTTGCAGTGTTTACTTCTGGTTCTGCACGCAGGAATTATTGTTGATGCTGATTGGGGAACCATATGCTTGGGTCAGCTGCATGTAAGGCAAATTCCCTACCCACTGTACTATTGCTCTAGTCCTCAAAAGTTACACATATTTTCAAGGTTAAGTTGTTACAGGTGTCTAAAAATATCTTGTATTTGTATTAAATCTACATAAAGAAGACCTTTCAGCTTTACCAGCTGAAAATTTAGTCCTAAGTAGCAGCCCAGAGTTATGTTTGAAATTTCTACTAAAAAACAAATTCTCGGATTGGTTTCAAATTCTGCCATCTAGTGCATACAAGAATGTAGACTATCAGGTGAGAAGAAATCACTAGTTGAAGATTCTTTGTTGTTTGGCATACTCTGTGCTTTAGTGAAAATGGTGTTGTGACTATCCAGGTGTGCTTTCTGGATCTTTGCCATCACTTTAAATGTCAAGTAGGAGATGGCATTATGTACTAAAGTGGAAGGCAGTGTTGGAAGACTGAACACCTGATCTATGGATTCTGAGTCTATAGGTGGATTGATGACATGAGAATAGAATGGAACTGGGTTGGAGAAATACTACATCAGATAGGACACTTGTCTTGCATGCAGCTGACCTGGGTTCTATCCTTGGCATCTCCTATAGTTCGCTGAGCTTGTCAGAAGTGATTCCTCAGTGCAGAGCCAAGAGTAACACCTTAGCACTGCCAGGTGTGGTTCCAAAACAAAAAACAAACAAACAAACAAAAAACAAAAAACAAAAAAAGAGAATGATTTAATGGAACTGAGTTGAATTTTCACTCTGACGATATTTGAGAATTGCTGTGGTGAAGAGAAGCCTCACCCAGACCCATGCTGAAATTGGGTCCAGCGGATTATTCAGCAAGAGTGGAGGAGTGTAGTTAGTTTTCCCCTATTCTTATCCAGGCCGGTTTCTTCAGCGGTCTCTCTGTTTCCACCTACTTCCTTTCCTGCTGTAGTTGTCACTGCGATGACCAGGGCACACACGCTCCTATATGTTGTGTTAGCTGTGGTGCTGGCTGGGGGCTGCACTCTGTAGTTGGGTTGTTCTAGTATATTCTAGTGCTTGCTGGGAGGCATGTGGCTACAGTGCTCACACAGGTGCTCCCCAGAAGCTCTGCTTCCTGGCACTGGGGCTCACATATCTTTTAGGGGTGCTCAATGTGGGTTGCACCCCATTCCTTATATTTGGTTGTCATGCAGCTGGAAGGAAGTAATATTTTTTGTCTTTTTGGCTAACACCTGGAGATGCTTAGGGGTTACTCCTAGCTCTGCACTCAGGTATTATTCCTGGTGATGCTCAGGGGACCATGTGGGATGCCAGGGGTCAAACCTGGGTTAGCTGCATGCAAGGCGAATGTCCTACCTGCTGTGCTGTTGCTCCGGCCCCAGTTGGAAGTCATTTGTGCTGCCACAATCACAGGCAGCAGAGCTGCTAGAATAACTCTAGACACATATGTTGGCACCAGGGATTGAACTGTGACATTCTGTTGCAAAGTAGCTGTCCTAAGCTCCTAAACTACCCACTCTGCCCCACTGGGCTTCAGCTTTATTCACCTGCCTATTTTTCTATTTGTGAGAACAAATCGGGTAGCATTTAAACATATTTTTGAAAAGAGAATTTTTTGAGTGAGAGTGACTTTCTTTTTCTGTTTATGAGGAGAGCAGTGGAATAAGAATGTTCATAGGAGTGAATATGTTTGTATGTATGTGGAGTGTGTGGTGTGTGGTGTGTGTGTGTGTGTGTGTGTGTGTGTGTGTGTGTGTAGAATCAGGCTTCAGATAGGCCTTTTATGTCCAGCCTTTTTTAGTCCATACACTTATATATGATAGTGGGCCCCAAATTCTACTTGTTTAATGATGTCATAGTCATTGTAACGCAACATTTTACATGGCCAGCAGCTCCATACATCCTGTTCTTACTGAATATCTTGAGAGTGTCATTTCCCCTGGGGCTTGATTTAATCTCATTTTTTGTTCATCGCGGTCCATGCGTCTACAAAATTCACTGTTAATGTTTTCCAGTAAGAGGCCACATGGAGTGACTGACCTGGAAATGAAATTCAAAGTGATTAAGGACTACAAAAGTGGAAAATCAATGACTGTTATTTCTCACTAGTCAGGCATAACCTTTTCTGTTGTAGCTACAATCTAGAAGCATAAGGACAAAGTGACAGGAACTTTTAAAGAGTTGCTTTATTGAAAGCAAGGATGCTGACAAGAATTTGAGAAACTTCTACTAACCTGGGTTGGAAATTAGGCTCCCAAATGCAACCCCTTCAGTACCATAATCAAAAGCAAAAAGTATCGTGATCCAAAGCAGTGACGACACATGCCCCCATCTGTGGCACCCTGTTGAAGTCGGCCTGGCATAAAGACCGGAGGCATCTCTGCAGTGAGCTGCTTGGTTTGGAGATTCTTGTGTGTGTTTCTGGATCATGCCCCTTGTTTCCATCTTTTCCAGAGAAATAAATTATTGGCATATTCCCTGCAGGGCATGCCCACTTGCCCACAGCACACTGTGCTGCTGGCCCTAACTGTGGCTTTTGGTCTCTTTCATGGTTTATGGGTCTCTGAAATAAGGCCAATGAATGAGCTTGTATAGCCGAGTTGGAGGTGGTTTGTGGATGTGGCTCCCATATGCCTAACTTTTGGCTGTTTAATTTCTTGGTAAACTTGGCCCCAAGTTGTCATGTTCTGGCCAAAGGCACAGCGGCAATCTTGGGGTATTAGGAAGTCTGAAGGCACCATCAGGTTGCTGATGCACTCACCCTGCAGGTACACGTTGACCTGCTGGCAGCACCGTACCCCATACGGTGGTATACCCTTTTATCTTAAAACATACGGTGGTATACCCTTTTATCTTAAAACATGACCAAAGGAGATATCTAAATACTTAGTATAATGTTTAACAATATTATTAATCATTATACCTTGAAAATGGAACTATGACAATCTTTTGGAAACTTTCTTTGGTGTACAATGGCATTTTGTTCAAACTGCTCACAGGTATCACTTGTTTGTCTGCCTTTAAGCCTTTTTAAGGTACTGGAGAGTAAACTCAGGGTCCCATGATGTGAAACAAATGATCTATTACTAAGCTATAGCTTCAGCCCCTTAAAATTTTATTTTCTAGAGTTTTAGGTAGGTTCATGAGAAGGTCGAGAGGAAGGTATAAAGAATTTTATAAAACCAGTAAAGTTAATTTGCTAAAACCTAAAAGGAATTGAGGTGGAAAATAAATGTGCTCCTAGTTAAACGGGCAGCCCTCACTGTATCAGTGGTTTGATGTGACCTCGTGGGCATCTAGTGACAGCAGGAAATGGGGTGCAAGGCTGCCTGGCCTCAGCTCACAGTTGCAGTCTTCAAGAAACAAGCTGAGTGACTCAAGTCCTCAAGTTGGAGAAACACCTTGGCTTGTGGTTTACCTAACATGAATATGTATTGGGGTACAAGACGCTGAGCCATAAATATGTATTTGAGACAAGAACAGAAGGGGAATTTAGGTATCAACTTGATTTGGGGGGCATTTCAGCAAATATTTGGAAAAATTTCTCCCCACTTTTCTAATGCAGGTTCCTTTCTGCATGTTTCCCAAATGCATGACCCATGCAAAGCATCAGGCCCGGACACCCCCATGACACACTGATGGCCAGTCCCAAGGGGTGGGACTGAAATATTCCTTTGAAAATGGGGCCTCTGAGGTAGGAGGTCTGGCCAGGCCTCCTACCTCAGAGCCCCCCCTTAAGGTTAATCCCCTCCCTCCCCTTAACCTCAGAGCCTTCAGGTTTAATTGATCCATTTCAAGGGAAGTAGTGGCTCATGGCTGCCGCTCCGCTTCCATCTGTCTTTGAGCAGAACACTCTGTGAGTTCTATGGGTCATTTCTGCATTAGAATACCTCCCCTAAAGTCCAGGCTTCTGCTATGGTTGAATTTCTGGTTTTAAGGGTGCTCTGGAAGAGTTTCAGGTTCTCTCCTAACCTCTGGAGCACCCAGGCTGGCTCTTGTCCTCCCTGGATTTGTGTGAGTGAGCTCCAATAGCTCTGCTCCTTACGGAGGGAGGCCACACTGCCCATACCCTTCCCATTAAATCTTCCTTGACATTTTGCTGAAGTTACTATTTCCCAGTGCACCACAACTCTCTGGTGACCTTAATGGGAAAGGAGCCAGCCTCCAGCAAATCTCTTTTTAAAAAAGAGGGACATGGCCCAGAAGCAGGTAATAAATAAGGCCGGGGGCAGTGAATGCAGCCAGAGTGAAAACTGCTGTCTTTGAGTAAACACACAAAAAGGACGGGCAAAGGGACGGCAGTGACCTATTATTCCCACTGCCCGAGTTCGGTAGTCTCAGGCTGTTTCCCCACTCCAGGGAGGTCGATGGTGATGGTCAGGTGAAGGAAGGAAACGAGGGCCAGGCTGGTTGGTTTTAGTAGCAATTTATTACATGGAAGAAATGTATGTCATGGAGACCCCAGGATCTCTCAAGCAAATGCTCACCTGTTCTTTCAGCTTCTGTCCCCATTCTCGCAGACCTGTCTCTTCGGTTCTCTCAACCCCTGTGAGGGACAGGCCCAAAATGGACCACCAGAAGTAATTTAGCTTAGCTTAACAGGAACCCGTATTGCAAAATAACTGGTTTTTCTGCCCCTGAGCAAGGGCCCTTGAGCGAGGAATTCAGATACAGGTGCCCTGAGTTGCAAGTCATGAGAAGGGGGAGGGGGGTCAGATCAGATAACCAGATGTCTCTCACAAGCCCCATGTCACAAGATCCAGGACTGCCCTAAAAAACAAGACGTTCCTAAGCACTGAGGCAAATGCTGATCTTTAAACTATAGGCTAAGAAGTACCCTTAATTGGATTGGTTAGGAAAGTATTTGTTATTACAAATCTATTGGCTATGAAATGTGCGGGCTCTGCTGTAACGGTCGGTGAAGGCCTATATAAGATCTCCTTTGGAAAAGCTCAGGGTCTTTACCCAACCTGGACCTGCATGTCTGTGTAGGCGGTTGGACCCTGGCTAGCCAGTCTTACTGATGTCGATGGGCCCCATGGGTGACTTATGTGAAGCGGGGAGGAGAAAGACGGCCACTTTCTACCCACCCACCTCTGCCACCCGGGACCCAAGGATACTGGGTTCTTGTGCGGGGTGGGGGGGAGGGAGGGAGGGAGGGAGAGACAGAGAGAGAGAGAGAGAGAGAGAGAGAGAGAGAGAGAGAGAGAGAGAGAGAGAGAGAGAAACGTACTCAAGAGAGAACATGGGCGTCTCCAAGGGTGGAGAGAGAACCCTTACACACATCCTAGCATTAGACACGAAAGCATGAAAGCACACATCTCAAGAGGGGAGATGTGGGCAACACATGTGCTCAGCCCACATGTGCTCGGCCACGTGGGCATAAGCAACACATGGGCTTAGGCAGCATATGCGTGCTCTTCCTTTGTTCAAGGTGGCTTTTTTAGGGTTTCTCCAGCCTGCCCCCACGTGAAGCTTCTTCCCAAGTAAAAGACTGTTGCTAAGGAGGTTACCAGGGAGGTTGGGAGCCGTGATGGTCTTCTTTGGGCTGAATCACTAAAGTTAATCAGATTAAAGGGGAGGTCCAAAAAGAGGAATTTCATGGGGAGGACTCCTATATCCTCAGGATCTGCAGATGGTCTTGGTGGTCTTATCAGGCCTTTGTTTCTGTATCCACAAGGTGAGTCATTCCTAGAATAATTCTTCCATGAAACTTTTCATTGCAAAGGGCCTTTCCCTATCTACCTGCCTACATCATTACAATAAACCCTGCTTGCTGTTTGCAGTCTCTTTGTCCTTAAAGGGAGATTTCGATCTGTGCCCTAACACCCCGTCTTCCCAGGTTCTCTAAAGCATGTGTTCCTCAGATTCTCTCAGCCTGTGTTCCCCATTCTCTCAGGCACTGTTCCCTCAGAAAGCCCTGAAATCTCCCTTATATAGATTATGGTACCTCTAAAGGGCGCAATACAGTGATGTCATCAAAAGGAGTTACAGAAAGAACACTGAGGCAGCAAAACATACATTGTTTCTTTACATCTGCAGACCAGTAATTTTGGCCTCTGGAAAGAAGATACAAAGCCAAGACTGAAACCTTTCACAAGCACTTTCACAAGCGACAAGCACTTGGATTTGCATCCCAAAGAGCAGTCTGCTACATCCCAAAGACAAGTATCTTAGCTTTGTATCCCAAAGACTAGCCTGGCTAGAGCCAGGAATCTACATCCCAAAGATCAGGCCTGGCTAGCACCTGAGATCTGCATATCTAAGACCAGCTAGGTTTCTGTGAGAAAAGGGAAACTGCCTCTTACTATATACTGAAATTATTTACTGAAGGAAATTGAAGGGGAGAAATGTTCAGTCTTATCCAAGCTAGTCAGGACACATGGGAAAGCTGCTTCTAGGACAGATTCTCATTTAGCAGATTAACCCACCCTAGAACAGAATTCCCTGGGTGTGTTTCTACTCTCCTTATCCGACCAACATATAAGCGTACATAATATAAATCATTTTGTATGGACACAGTAAGAAATACGTTAAGTTTATAGAATTGCAGTGCTCAGGCCAGATATCTTTCCTATTCCTAGCAGGGTCCTAGTCTCGTCGATACTTTTGGATCATGACAGCATTTGTCTATAATCAAACTCTTAACCTATAGTTAAGAATCGTGGCACCTTGGCCTGGCCCACCTCGATGCCAGGGTAGCACATAACTTACCGGCTTGCCCTGGTTCCATCCAGTCCCTTGTCGGGACCCTGCTTTTGGGGGCACTAGGAAGGAGGGCAACTGAGGCTTAAGTTGAGAAAGCAGATACCTGGAAGTGAATAATATTCAAAGCCAATTATCTCCTAAGTTATAAAGCATAATATTAATTGTCTTCCTGTATCTATACAAAAAGGACATTGCATTAAACTATTCAAAAGACATAAGGAGAGGAGAAAGGCAGTATTAACTTACAGTACAAGTTCAGTGTCCTAGAAGGATTCGCCCTTACAAATTAGTTGGGGAAGAGAGCGCAAAGAAGTAGTTATAGACAAAGTAATGGGAATGACTCGGGAGCACTGTGATGGGTACCACCTGATATACCTAAGCTCCTTGTACTCCAACAGTCTTGTTCTATTGTATCAAGCAACAGAGGTGTGCTGGAATCTTATTTGGTTGCAGTTGTTTTTCTAGAACATTCCACACCTCCCTCCCCTGACTCTTGTCATCTCCCCCACCTCCCCCAAAGGATAATTCTCTTCTGTTTGTGTTCTTTCATCCTTGCTTCTTGCCACTGCCGCCAGAGGGTCGGGGCAACGGGTCAGGGTGCCTTCACCTCTTTCTACCAAGCCGGAGATTATTTCTGGTGTCAATATGCTGTTGTCTGAAGTGCCTGATTCAGAGTTCATTGTGGAGCACGACAGGAAACGTGAGTGGGAGTTTGAGAGAACCAAGGGAACAATATTGGTGACAGTTTATCCAGCACTTTCTAGGAACCAGGTGTTATATTCGCTTGCAGCCCAGGGAGAAGAGCAGGGGGAGAGGTGGGAAATTGATTGCATTTGGGGGACTTGCAAGTCATTTGGAATGGTAGTTCAGAGGATGCCTATGATTTCTCACTATTTTCAAAGACACAAACGCCTTTTTCTCCAGGAGTTCCCATTGAAATGAAAAGGACAGAGAAGAAAACAACCAATATACTGCATTCTTTAATAAAAGTAGGAGTCATGGGAGCTGGAGAAGAAAGGACAGAGTTTAATCGGCAGGAGTGGTGGGGCATCTGAGTGGGGGTTGAGGGTGGGAATGATGGCGGTGGGGGGGGGTGACTGGAGAGGGCAGGGAGGGCTTTGCTCTGTCCTTTCTCTTCACCTTTCCCTTTATTGTCCCCGTCATGTCTGGGGGTTGCACATTTGGCTGTGGAGCGAGGGGGTTGGCTTCAGGGATTCTAACAGCGGTGCCGCTGCTGAACTCACAACTCTCATGTGCAGGTCACGGACTCTTCCCTCTGGGCCACGTGGCTGCCCCAAGATGTAGAAGCATGAATATGGTGCTGAAGGGAAAGCAGATCTTTCTCAGGAAGGGCAGATGGTGGTAATGTTGGGATCGGGAGTTCCCTAGCCCTGGGAGGCGCGGAGAGACCAGATAGACACAATTCCTGCAGGAGTAAAAACGGGGTTTATTTAGACCAGCATGCTGGGGCTCCGCAGCATACCCCAAAAATGGGCAGTGGCTGAGCGCCCCGAACTTCTTCAAAGGGGATCTTATATAGGCCTTCACTGGCCATTACAGCAGAGCCCGCACATTTCATAGCCAATAGATTTGTAACAACATATACTTTCTTAACCAATCCATTTAAAAGTACCTCACTCCTTAGCCTAAAGATTCAAAGATCAGCATTTACGTACATTGATTGTCAGCACAAGCAAGGTTATAGCCGGAATCATTAAGCCTTAGGTAATCTCCCTTGACCATCCTCGTTTTGAGTTACCCAAGTCTGCAGGGTGCTTTAGAGAGACAATACACTCCAAGAAAGGGCAATTTCCCCCAAACACCGCATCCTGAGTTATCCTTTACCCAAGTCTGCAGGGTGCTTTACTGAGACAATACATTTCAGGAATACACCTGAATCCTGTCACATTTGGTTTAGAAAGAAGTTATGCCCTGTTCACTTTCCAAGTCCCCTCTCCCCCAGGTGCAAAGCAGCCAAGCAGTTTTACAGAAAGCAATGTTGCAAGTTAGCTGAAATACACAAAAATTTGATGCCCTAATATGGATTCTTTCAGGAATAGGACATGCAGATGCCTTTGGGGTGAAGAAAGCTGGCATGGGGCAGTTTAACATAACACAATAGTCTAAACAGGGTTAGCCTGGCGCCAGGCAAGAAGAGGCAGGACTGGGGGCACACCCAACCCTGCAGCAGAGCTGCTGAGAGATTTGGCTCTCAGACAGTCTTGGAGCTTGAGCTTCATCCCTTAGAGAAAGGGGACAATTAGATCTACCTCCTGGTCAAGAGAGGTCAAGGAGGCTCTCAAGTGATGATGTTGTGCCCAACTCAAAGCATGACTTCCATCTTGCCCTGCCTCTGACAGATTGGGGAGTGGCGGTGGTTCAGCTTTCTTCTGGTGAAGGACTGTTCTTGCCCAGCAGGCTCCGGGCTTGACCTGCAGTGGGGAGTGCTTGGCTGGCCGGTCCACCCTGGGGACTAGAGGTTTCATCAAAACTCCCAGTGATCCCCAGCACTGATAGGTCCAAGTAAAAAAAAATCTTTGGTATAAAAGAGTCTCATAGAAGAACCTCTCCAGGGGGAGGTGAGTTACCCTCCTTGCTCCAATGGAGCCAGCTCCGATAGCTGAAAACCTCCAGAACTCAATCACCACCATGCTCGTAGTTGATCTCCACATGCTCAGATGAGCCTCATCTATGAGTGAATCTATTCCTGGACTGCGCAGCCATATCACGTACTTTACACCACTGACATACCAAGAGTAACACACCACATCTTATGGGCTTTAAAGTAGAAGGCATTGCTGGGTGTGACCCCAAAACAACAATCTTCACTTAATCACTTACTATATATATAAGCACACAAGGCTCATCCTTTAAGAAGTTACTAATCTCTTAAAGAAGAGCTTAATGGCTCCTGGTGAAATACAACAATCTTAACACACTTCCCTCTAAGAAAACTTTTTTGGATCAATTTTAGCAGATTATTCATAATGAGCAATACAAAATAAATTATTTCAGTTCTGCTTTGGGTGCAGGATCAGGCAAGTGAGATCCATGTTCAAGGGAGAACAGGGTTTGAAGAGAAAGCCGAAAGAGGCTTTTTTTTTTGGCTTTTTGGGTCACACCTGGCGATGCACAGGGGTTACTCCTGGCTCTGCACTCAGAAATTACACTGGTGGATCTCACTTGCCTGATCTGTTTCTTTGCTTGCCCATTTCCATTCTGGATAAGCCTGGGTTCTCTCTTCAACACATATTTCTCCCTTTCTCTCCCCTTACATCTTTTTGCTTGCTTGCTTGTTTGTTGTTTGGGGGTCACACCCAGCAACGCTCATGGGTTACTCCCAGCTCTGCACTCAGGAATTACTTCTGCTGGTGCACAAGGAACCATATGAGGTGGTTGGATCAAAACCGGGTTGGCCAGCTCTGGGGACCATGTGGGATGCTGGAAATCGAACTTGGGTCGACTGCGTGCAAGGGAAACACCCTACCCGCTGTGCTATCACTCCAGCCCCCAAAGTTTAAACGTTTGATGGGTCTTATTTCATATTCTCATCACTACCTTTTTTTTTCTTTTTGGGTCACACCTGGCGATGCACAGGGGTTACTCCTGGCTCTGCACTCAGGAGTTACTCCTGGAGGTGCTCAGGGGACCATATGGGGCTCAGGTTCTTTTTGGGATAAAAGGAAGTCACTTTTCTCATTCCAGAAAACTTCACACTGACACCCAGCCTGGTGAGCCTTGCAGCACCTGCAGAACCCTGGGAATGAGCACCAGGCCCCAGGTTAAGAGTGAAGCTTGACTCTGGCCTGGAAACATGAGGAGAAGCCAAGCCTCTGTCCCCAGGGGAGGCAGTTGTGTCTTCTGAAAGCAAACACCTTCCAAGAACCACAACTTAGCTTCCCATCTCAGTTTCTTGGGTTTTGTCACCCAGGAAATGCAGAGCTGGAGACTGCATATTCTTCTGGCCTCATCTGCTGCTGCTGCTGCTGCTTCATCTCTATGCAGTTTTCTGAGTGGCAGAAGTGCACATTCGTTCATCTGAAGTGATTTTATTTGTGTCTAGCAAGTGATAGGCAAGAAATCGCTGAGCCGGAGGTGGCAGCCAGCACCATGCTGACAGATCGATCCAGAAGATTGAGGCAGAATGACCTCCCTTCATGGATGATGACTCTGTGGTGAAGGAGTTTTAATTATAACATCGAAGTATATTTGTCTTATGAAACACATCAGAGATAAAATATTAAAGGGGCAAAAAAATCTCTTCCAAGAGATTGTGTTTTTCTGCCAATATATTTTATTGGAACAATAATCCTGAAAAAAATCAAAGTAACACCCAGATCCTGCCAGAGACAGTTGATGAAATTTGTCATAAAGACAACCCTTGTTCAGCACTGACGCTGCACCAGCTGTCACTGCTTTCGTTGGCTCATTACACCCTTTGAGGGCCCTCCCTGGATCCATCTGACACATGGAAAGACTGAGGCTCAGAAGTTTGTGCAATGTCACGCATAGTCAGTGGGAGGTGGTGAAAGACTTTGAGCCAAAACTACCTGGGGCTGGGGTGGGATTGTTGGAGAGATATTGCAGCAAATAGGCACCTCCTTACTTTGCACACTATAGACCCAGTTTAGATTCCTGGCACCGCATAGGAGTAATCATTTCAAGTCTCGCCAGGAGTAATCACTGAGCGCAGAGCCAGTAGTATGCCCTGAGCACTGCCGAGTATGGCTTCCAAGCCCCACCATTCTCCCCTCTACCCCTCACCCTCGTCCACAATAAAAGACTGCCTGGTTACAAAGAGCATTGTCTCTTGACAGAAACTCTTTGTTGACAAGGTCTGTCTTTGTTTTAATACCTTGGGCTCATTGTCTGAATCCAACTTATGGCTATCTTTTTTACTCAAAGCTTACCGATTTAAATGTTTATCTCATATGAAGAACTCTCCTAAAATCTTTGAATTGGGGGGTCAGAGTCATGGGACAACAAACAGGTAGGGCGTTTGCCTTGTATGCAGCCCACCTAGGTTCAATCGCCTGCATAGGTTCGATTCCCTGAACTCAATCTGGTCCCCCATCCCCTTCCAGGAGTGATCCCTGAGTACAGAGTTAGGGGAATAAGCCCTGAGAACCACTGGGTGTGGTTCCACACCCCCCAAAAATCTCTGATTAAATATCTGGGCATTGTAACTGAGTCAAGTTGACAAACTTCAATTCTGAGTGTTTGAGTCAAATCCTCCTTAGGTCTTTAAAACATGCTAATTTTCCTTTATACTTAGTTTTTAAATGTTTTACTGCTGCACCTGTGGGTTTAGCTTGCTAACACTCCCCGTAAAGCCTGCCTCTGTATTTTCCTTTCAACACTGTTAAACTGCTCTTTAAATTAATGCTCAAAGTTTGAAACCACCTCATGTGAGGCTGGAAAGAGATCTTAATGGATTGGAACACATGCTTTGCCCTCAGGAAAATATAGAGGTAGGTCTTACGGGTAGGTGTGTTAGCAGGTTAAATCCACAGGTGTGGGAATGAACCCTCAATATCTAATATTTTATGTAGAAAAACAGAGCCAAACAATCAAAGCAATCAAAGTTTGCATTATTAGGACTATTAGTCACAGCAGAGTTGCCTGTTAGATTCCAGATACATTTCCATTCTTGTTCTTTTTGTTGTTGTTCTTTGCTAGAATTCAAAACCACCTCATGTGAGGCTGGAAAGAGATCTTAATGGATTGGAACACATGCTTTGCCCTCAGGAAAATATAGAGGTAGGTCTTACGGGAAGATATGTTAGCAGGTTAAATCCACAGGTGTGGGAGTGAACCCTCAATATCTAATATTTTATGTAGAAAAACAGAGCCAAACAATCAAAGTATGATTTTTTAAATTTGTTTTTGGGTCATACCCAGCCAGGGGTTACTCCTGGCTCTGCACTTAGAAATTACTCCTGGTTGGTATCAGGGGACCATATAGGATGCTGGGGATCAAACTTGGGTTGGCCACTTGCAAGGAAAACATTCTATCTGCTGTATTATTGCTCCAGGCCCAAAAGCATGATTTTAAAGATGTATGGAAGAGCCAGTTCAAATACCTACCTGCCAGGAGTTACCCTGAGCAGAGAGTGAGGGGTAAACCTAGTTCACCACAGAATGTGGCCTCTGATACTAAGAACAGCAGCACCCTGCCCCCTGCCAAGAAACAAAACCACTTCATGTTTTGTTTGCTTAGTCTGCTTTTGGCACCTCGGAAGCATTTCTAGGCTTTCACATGCCAACAAGCACCTCGCAGATCCAGCAGGGGCTGTGGTCTGGGAAAGCACAGAACAATGAACTGGAAAAGAGATCCTTCTGGACACAAAAATAGATTAAGTGGGGGAGGAAATTCATCAGCACAGTCAGGAGAGCAAGCTTGGAAGAGAAGAAGTAGAGCCCAGAAGAGCTAGGGTGCACTAATAGTGTGTACATATTCTAGTTTTTTCCTTTAAAAAAAAAGAAAACGCATGGATATTCATTAGGGAGAATGGTGAACATGTGTAGGAGCAAAGCCCAAGAACATATATCGGCTGTCTAGACAACGGTGGGTGTGTTTGCGGCCTGATGGTGAGCAGAAAGGTGAGTGGAGGTCGAGGAGGTCTCTGTATGCAGATCCCACAAGACTTGAGTTCCACTCAGCACAAAAGTGTTTTCCTTGGCTTTATTTTTTTAATCCTGCACCTGTGGGGGTATCAAATAATGCTGGGGCTTGAATCCAGGCCTCTTGCATGCAAAGTATACACTCAGTCCATTGAGTTGTCTATGAGTCTCTCACCCCAAATGTTTTCAGGGCTGTGTTTTGACCCAACCAGAACTGAAAAAGCTAGCCTTTCCAGGTTAGAAACTCTCCAAACTAGACAATTTTAGTTTTTCCTAACTCTAGAGGGTTCTGTCCCTCTATCCAAGGTGGCATGAGGAACTTTTGCTCCCCAATCTGTAAACTCTTAGGACTTTTATGGGCTTTTCGATGCATAGTCATGATGAATTTCATCATTGGCTCCTGGCGTAGAACTTAGCTCCTCTTCCCTGATGGAAAATCAGGGTTGGCTTTCTCTGGCATTCAGCAACCCCCTACTCCCCTGCCCTGCCCCCTGCCACGTGTTTTCCAAAAGTTATATTCACTAACACAGAGCTGTTAAGAATCACAGAACATCTGGACTTAGGCTTCTGTGGTTATGAACTTTTTTCAGGAAATGAGGACAAAAGAGCAAATGCTGAGCCAATCGATATCTCCATCGCTCTAATGACCCAGGATATCCTAAGGAGTTTGGAGCTGTGTATCTGAGGCTGTGGATGAAGACCATAAACACACGGAAATACACAGTGGTCATTTGAAAGATGAAATATAACTGTCATTTTGTTTGTTTTGGGGCCACACCCAGCAATGCTCAAGGGTTACTCCTGGCTCTGACTTAGGAATCACTCCTGGGGGACCATATAGGATGCCAGGGATCAAATCTGGGTTGGCAGTGTGCAAGGCAAATGCCCTACCCACTGTACTATTGCTCCGGCCCAAAACATAATTATTATTATGCATGAGGGTGTCTGGGGCGTGAGAATGCATGTCCCCCCACTCCCCAGATTTGGTGGAGAGCATATAATAGTTAAGGTAAGCATCTATGTCAGAGGTAGAGAGATAAGCAAAGGATGCTAGCACCTGGTTGGAATAAAGTCAAATTTTTACTGAAAGAAAAGCAAAAGCAACAGCAAAGGCATTCCCACAAGAGCAGGGAGTAGGGTCCAAAGTGGGGATCAAAATTTCTTTGCTTTGTCTCTCTGGTTTTAAACTTCTGACCTTTTTATTCCTCTTTTCTGAATGAGTGGGAAATACTTGAGGTCTGAGGACCTGATGGTGTCAGGCTAGGTTCATGGGTTACCATGGTAACTATAGACTGTCATGACGCATGGTTTTTATGTTTAAGTATTTTAATGAGGGTAGAATGAGCTAGAGTTCACTCAGAGGTCACCTAGGACTGACCTACACTTGCTTGGCCCTGATTATAGCAAAATGAAGAGAACTCGCAGGAAGTCATAAAGGGCTGATGACATTTTTTACCATCCTAAATTAGGACTGGATTGAAGCCTTCTTTCAGGATAGTCTATTTGCCTTGTTTATCCTTCTCCAGCCTCTCATGACCTCACACATACCCTTACTAACTACCTCCCTAACACTCCAGATCACAATATTGAGGGGTCTATTGTGGTTAATCCCCACATCCTCTGTCAGTACAGAGAAATCTCTCAATCCCCTGACTTAGGGTTGAACATTCTCTCAGTTTCTCCCTCTCTCCATCCTTTTCTTCCTTCCTCTCCCCTAAGCTCTGGTCTGCACAGCAGTGACCTTAAAAAATTCTTAGCTCTGCTTTCTGGAGTTCCTTTTGTTTCTTTCTGCAACTTTACCCTAGGTTTTCTTCTTTCTTGAATCCTTCGTTTTGCTGGAGCATATTGTCTAATGTCTTCTTCAGAATAAGTACTTGAAAGTACACTTTAAAAAAATTTTTTTAACTGAACCACTGTGAGATAGACCTGCACAAAGCTGTTCATGATTAGGTATTAGGTTTCAGTTATACAGTGTTCCAAAACCCATCCCTCCAACAGTGTATATTTCCCAATACCAGTGTGCCAGTTCCCCCCATCACCTTCCCCCTGCCCTTTCTCTCTCTCTCCCTCTCTTTCTCTCTCTATCTCTATCTCTTTCTCTCTCCACTTCTTGAAAGCACAATGAGTTCTCTTGTTCTGCTTTAATATGCTAATCTCTTGATTACTTGGATAGTGTAGAGTATATATTGAAAATACATACATATTTTTTTTGAGCAAAGGGGAGAAGGCAGCTGGAATAGAGAAGTGATCACTAAGAAAAAGATGGCTGGAGGAATCGGTTGGGATGGGAGATGTGTGCAGAAAGTAGATAAAGGACCAAACATGATAACATCTCAGGGTCTGTATTGCAAACCATAATGCCCAAAAGTAGAGAGAGTTTATGGGGAATCATGTCTGCCATGGAGGGAGGGGAAGGGTGGGAAAGAGGGAGTATACCAGGGATATTGGTGGAGGGGAATGTGCACTGGTGGAGGGATGGGTGTTTGATAATTGTGTGATTGTAACCCAAACATGAAAGCTTGTAACTATCTCACAGTGATTCAATAAAAAAAAAAAGAAAATACATACATATGTTTTACAGGAGTTTTGTTTTATTTTGTTGATGGTAGCCACATTCAGCAGTGTCAGAGCTTATTCCTAGCTCTGTGCTCAGGAATCACTTCTGGCAGGCTTGGGGGACCATGTGGGGTGTTGGCAATTGAACCTGGATTGGCTACAGTCAAGGCAAACACCCGACCTGGTGTACTGTTGCTCTGGCCCTTTACAGAATTTTAAATTGATATTCTGTTGTCTTAGCTGTAACTGTGAAGATGCCATTCCATTGCTGCTTCAGGGCCACGCAGTCAAGAGAAACAGTAAACCTAGAGAGAACTTTATTGGAGACGAGTCATCTGGTTGGAATATGGTAGACCCAGGTCCTCAAAGCAACCATCTTGCCTGCAAGAACAGGTGTTTGTAGTGGAAGCAAACAGGGAAGCGCACTTTTAAAAAGAGTAGAAGCAGCCCCATGGATGCCAGAATGATGGATGAATTCCCTCTAGGGCTGGTCCCAGGAAGCACATTCTCTCATATATGCAACCCCAAACAAAGCAATGGTTTGACTTTTGGGACGATAACAAACTGAGAACAGAAGTCCTTCTCTTATTCTTGTTTTTTGGTTTTGAGGCCACACCTGATGGTGCTCAGGAGCTGGTTTGATGCCTGGGGTTGGTCTCTGTGGTGCTTAGGGAACAGATGATGGGATCAAACCTGAGCCTCTACCATGAAAAGCCTGTGCCCCAGCCCTTTGGGCTGAGCTATCCCCTGGCTTTTTTAAATTCCCTTTTTAATTCACATCTCTCTCTCTCTCTCTCTCTCTCTCTCTCTCTCTCTCTCTCTCTCTCTCTCTCTCTCTCTCTTCCCCCCCACCTTTCTCTTAACACAATAGTGCTTATGGGTGGGAAGTATTCATAGTATTTTTTTGGAGGGGAGCACACCCAACAGTGCTCAGCAATCACTCATGGTGGGCTTGGGGGTTCATATGGGGGTTCATATAGGGTGCCAAGGATAGAACCTGTGTTGGCTGAGTGCAAGGTAAGCACACTACCTGCTGTACTATTTCTTCAGCCCTGACCCATGCTAGCGTTTGGGGGGTTACTCCAAACCTGGAGCTCCAGGGTCACTTTCTGCTGTGTGGGGACATTGTGGCAGCAGGGGTCAAACTCAGGGCTCTAGCAGGAAGAGTATGTACTCCAGGCTTTTAAGCTGTTTCTCCAGCCCATCTGTCCTTGGTGGAAGGTTGAGATGAGGAAAATTATCATGTGTCTAGTTTCTGATCAGCTTCAGAAATTGGTATGTGAATTCTTTTATAATTTCCTTTTCTGGAGATGTTCAGTATTTTCTTTTATTTTTTCCTTGTCCTCAAATGTAATGATTATGAACTCTAGGGTGGGCACTTTTTTCACTCATTAGATACTTAAGAAACCCTTTTTGAAGAAAAGTTCAAATCCTTGTGTTTGGTGGAAATTTTCTTGTTTCTTAGCTATGTCTTCTCCTGTATCTTCTTTTCTTTCTGGAATGTCTATTATTCGAATGTTGATCCTCTTTGAAAAATAAAACTCTTATTTTATTAGTTTTCCTTGTCTGTTTTTATTTCTTTTGATCCAATTTTCTAGAAATTTCTCAGGCTTTCTTGGACCTACCAGGTAGTGATGGGCATGGTCCAGGGTCAAATGGTCGATGTCAAGATCTTGTACTGTGCTGCTGCTCAGGCCATAGGTGCTGGGGTCACCAGGGCCAAATCTAGTGATGCATAGGGGCCACCAGGGCTACACACAGAGATTCCTGTGAGGTCACACAGTGCTGGGGATGGAACCTAGGTCTTTGCACATACTAGGCATGTAGGTTAGGAAATCTCTGACCCCTTAGTAGTCTCTCAGCCCTGAGTTTATTTCTTTTTTAAATGTAGGAGTACTGCTATTTATTCAGTCATTGATTAGCACTGCACTGTAGCACTGTCCTCCCGTTGTTCATTGATTTGCTCTAGCGGACCCAGTAACGTTTCCATTGCGAGACTTGTTACCATGTTTGGCATATCGAATACGTCACGGGTAACTTGCCAGGCTTTGCCGTTCGGGGCAGATACTCTCAGTAGCTTGCTGGGCTCTTCGAGAGGGGCAGAGGAATCGAATCTGGCTCTGCTGATTGAATTAGACATGAACTCCACATTATTTTTTATTCAGAATGTTAATTTAATTTTATTATTATTTTTTAATTACCATGAGATAAAGTTACAAAGCTTTTCTATTGGAGTTTCAGTCATACAATGATCGATCACTCAACCCTCCACCAGTGCACATCTTCCACCACCAAGAACACCAGTATCCCCCCCTTTATCATGCCCCTCCCCCTGCCTCTATGACAGACAATCTCCCCTGTACTCTTTTTTTGTGTTGCTTGTTATGAATCACCTAAGATGTCATGCACCGCAAGAGCGACCATATGCTTCTAGATAATTAGGAGATAATTCCAGATAATTAGGGTCTGGAGAAGTCTCTGAAGCAAGCTGCTCTGTTCAGAGATTCTTTTGTATGTCTCTGGATCATGACAATTAAGGAGCTTAAGTAGCATCAGGAGGCAGTTTGTAAGCATGACCTCCAGGGTCCCATGGGGACGGGGGGGGGGGGATGGGAAGGATTGGCCTGTCCCCTATCCCTTGAGGCCTGATCTTTGCCATCACTGAAACTGCATACCTGCACTCCTCATTGGGTTCTGAAAGTTGGAAGCAGTCGGGGTGTTTTAGGGGGCAGGTGGAGGGATGGCACCTACCCCCGTCTGAGGCACCCTGGTAAAGTCGACCTGGCTTAAAGTTCGAAGGCATCTCTGCAGTGAGCTGCTCGGTTTGAAGATTCTTTTGTATGTCTCTGGATCATGGCCCTTGTTTCCATCTTTTCTAGAGAAATAAACTATTGGCATATACCCTGCAGGGTGCGCCTGCTCTCCCACAGCACACGGCACTGTTGGCCCTAACTGAGACTTTTGATCTCTCTCATTAATTGATTGATTGATTCTCTGTGAGGTACAGTAACAAAGCTTTCATGTTTGAGCTTTGATCATACAGTCATCAAACACCCATCCCTTCACCAGTGCACGTTTTCCACCACCAAAATATCAGATGTTCCCCCCACCCCAATCCACACGTCCCCCTGCCTGTGTGGCAGACAATTTGTAAAATACTCTTTGTCTACTTTGGTTACCTTCGATATTTTGAGACCAGTCCCACCACCACTCATACCTGATGAAAAGTCAATGCTAGACAATGTGTTTTGTATTGCTTGTTATGGATACAATATAAAGTTGCACGGCTGTGAGAGCAGCCACACGCTCTAGGAATTCTAAGATTTTAATAATTAGGGTCTGAAGAGATCACTGCAGCAAGTTGCTCAGATTTGAGATACGGTTGTGTGCCTCTGGACCATGGTCATGTGGGAGCTTAAGTAGACGGTGGCCGGATGTGGTATCATGTCAGATTCTCATCGGGGTGGGAGGACGGAGAAGGGCCCACTCCTCTCCTTTCCTGTGAGGCCTGGCGTTTGCCACCACCACCACTCATACCTGGAGCTTGTTGCTGACTTCTAGAAAATGGCAGCCTCCAGGGCTCCTAGAGGGCAGGTGGAGGGATAGCACCTGCCCCTGTCTGGAGTAGCTCAGCAGAAACATCTATTGCAAAGTCCAGGGCCATCTGTGCAGCAAGTTGCTTGGGTCCGAGATTCGTTTGTGTGTCTCTGGATTATGGCCGTGTGGGAGCTTAAGTAGACAGTGGCTGGATGTGGCATCATCTCAGAGTCCCATCAGGGCAGGGGGAAGGAGAAGGATTTTGATCTCTTGAGATTAATGGGTCTCTGAAGTAAGGCCAATAAATGAACTTGTATAGCTGAGCTGGAGGTCGTTTGTGGGTGTGACTTCCACATACCTAACTTTTGGCTATTTAATTTCTTGGTAAACTTGGTTCCAAGTTGTTGGAGTCTGACCAAAGGCACAGTGGCAATTTTGGGGTATCAGGAAGTCTGAAGGCACCATCAGGCTGCTGATGTACTCGCCTTGCAGGTACAGGTTCACCTGTTGGTGGCACCATACCCCCCTGAGTTTAATTAATTAATTTATTTTTTGCTTTTTTGGGTAACACCCGGCAATAAACAGGGGTTACTCCTGGCTCTGCACTCAGGAATTATCCTTGGCAGTGCTCAGGGGACCATATGGGATGCTGGGAATCGAGCCCTGGGTGGGCCACATGCAAGGCAAATGCCTTTCCCACTGTTCTATTGCTCCAGCCCCCCGGAGTTTAATTTTTAAAATTCTATTTTATCTTTCAAGACTTCTTCATTGAATAGTTGCTTCAAACAGATACATTCATTTACTTGATTCAAAAAAGTATTTGTAGACTTTAGAACATTTCTTCTTTTTACTCTATGTTCTTCATCTAGGCTTCTTTGATCAACCGATTTCGATTTGTATAGATCTTTTGTACATTGGTAGAACATTTGTACAGTGCAATGCTGTGTCCACTTTCTTCTTATCAAAACTGTAACGGGGTCTCTAGGATTAATTTAGAAAGCAGCAAATTATGCTGCCCAGAGACTTGTGAGTGGGACTGTGTGAACTCCTTTCTTTGGAGCAGTCACTTATTTAGCTTTTTTTTTCTTTTAGGTTTTGGGCCACACCCAGCAATGCTTAGGGGTTTCTCCTGGCTCTGTGCTCAGGAATTACTTCTGGCAGTGCTTGCAGGACCAAATGAGACCCTGAGGATTGAATCTGGGCCAGATAGTGCAAGGCAAGAGCCTTACCTTCTGTACTACTGCTTCAGCTCCTCTTCAGGCTTTTATTGCATTGATACAGAGTTTCACAAATCCCCCTGGATTGATAAAGACTTATGTGGAACAGAGCTGGTGGAGGAGACTACAATGGGATCCTTGTCCTATGACTCATTATCATACTATGAAAGCATATGATATATGTTCATGTATGTACCATGTATGATATGTATGATATGTTCATGTATGTACCATGTGTATTCCTCAATGGTTCAGTTCACCAGGCCCTCTCATAAGTTGCCATGATTTTCCCTTTTCATTTTTCATGGAAATATGTATAGACATATTTGTCTATGACATCACCTGTATTGTACTCAGTGTGAAGCCGGACCCCCAGTTTCTCTTACTGAAGCTTGTTCTGAAGCCTCTGCTGGCCAGGGGAGTTTTCTCACTGAGACTTCCCTCTTGCTGAGGAACCCTTCTTTGATATTCAGCTGTTCCTGTGGTTTTCAAATGATGGCGAGACTCCTACAAATGTCTCCAGTTTCTCAATTGCTTGTTTTACTTATTTAATTTTATTTATTTGGGTTTTTTTTGAATTAAGCTGAGGTGCTTGGGGACTGAGTGCAGTGCTGGGATTCAAATCAATGTAGTTAGTATCTCTAGGCATTTTTCCCTAGAGGTGGTCAGTCTCTGTAGGAAGAACCTCACCTGACGATTATCAGCCTGTGCTTAGCATCTGGGAGCAGATGAGGGAGAATGCTTAGGATCACAGCATGCTTGCTTGCATGCAATCTTGTTTTTCAGACAGATGCTAATATTCATCCAAAGTTTGGCGCCTGATTGGGCTAACCTCTCTAAATGTCAACCCCCACTGTTCTGCTGGGCTGCAAAGGATTAATTGTCTGCTGGGGAAAGGAAGAGAACAGATGGGTGGGAGAATAGCTTAAACTTGGCACCTCCAATTCCTGAACCTCTCTAGGATCTGTGGAACAGAGAGGTTTGGTTGATTTTTCACTTCCTTCTTTTCTGCTAACTTGATCTCAAGACATTTTGGTTCATCTGCTTCTTAACCTCTAAAATTGTACAGACTATTATTTTTTGCTGATTTTTCTCCCTTATTTATTTTAATTTTTTCTGGTTTTTAAAATCACTTATCACTTAATCACTTAACTTCCCGTTAGTCGTCGATGTGCTAGAGCAGGCGCCAGTAACGTCTCCATTTGTCCCTGTCGCGTGCTAGTGTAGCCCAATGGCATCTGTTCGCTCCGGGAACATGAAGGGCCTCAAACCAATCGTTCATGATCTTGACGAAGAAGTCTGACCATCTGGTAGGTGGGCGGCCACGCGGTCTTTTGACATCCCGTGGAATCCAATCAGTAACAGCTCTAGTCCAATGGTCGTCTTTAAATCTCATTACGTGACCTGCCCATCTGATTTTCGACACCTTGGCAAATGAGACAGCGTCCCTGATCCTTGATCGTCGACGGATGTCAGAACTCCGGATTCGTTCTCTCATTTGAGTGAAACGTGATATTCCAAGCATAGCTCTTTCTATTCTTCTTTGGGAGACCTGAATAGCATTCTCATCCTGTTTGCGTAGGGCCCAGGTCTCTGAGGCATATGTTAATGCAGGAAGAACAGTGGAATCAAAGAGATGTGCCCGGAGCCGGAGGTTCTTCGTCCTCTTAGCTATTTCTTCGACGTTCTTGAAGGCGTTCCAAGCCGCTCTCTTCCTCCTGCGCAGCTCGGGTGCCAGGTCATTTGTCATCCATGTGAGCAAGCAGGGTTCCGCAAAGGATTCAGCACCATCGACCATATCCACACGATAACCAAGCTCATTGAGGTTTCTCGGGAGTTCAAGATGCCGCTCTGTTTAACGTTCATTGATTTAAAGAAGGCCTTTGATTCTGTTGAGACGGAAGCGGTCATTGAAGCAATACATCAGGATCCTCCGTGAGCTGTATTGTGGATTCACTACCAGGATCTCACCATTCTACAAAGAAGTGATCGTTGATGTCAAGAGAGGGGTGCGGCAGGGTGATACCATTTCACCGAAACTCTTCAGTGCCACCCTCAAGAACATCATGCGATGACTGGAATGGGAAGGAATGGGAGTGAAGATAGATGGTCGGCAACTACACCACCTCTGCTTTGCTGATGACATTGTTTTAATAACACCAAACATCAGCCAAGCGGCACAAATGCTGGCCGACTTTGACCGTGAGTGTGGAAAGGTAGGACTACAGCTGAATCTCACGAAGACAATGTTTATGAGAAACAGCCTTGTTCCTGACGCCCCATTCGCTCTCAATGGAACGACCATCTCCGAATGCAACAGCTATGTGTACCTAGGTCGAGAAGTCAACATGACAAATGACCTGGTTTTTAAAACAAACGAACAAAACATATTTTCATCTCAGTGACTTTTCGTAGGACCAGGGTGTTCTAGCTGCCTTGGTTAGCCAGAGTTGCTCAGAGCAGCCTCTGTTGACTGCAGGGTTTAGAAAAAAGCAAATGGAAGAATATCTCCTGGTTGTAGAACAAGAACTTGTGTTATCTGAAGGTTAGTCACTACCGCACAACACAACACAACACAACACAACACATGACATATATTGTATTAGGTTATTTCTTAGTAATGCTTTGGTTTTGGTTTTTAAAAGTCCACACCTGGTGGTGATCAGGGCTTACTCTTGACCTTGCACTCAGGGATCACTCTTGGCAGGGGTCAGGGGACCAAATGTGGTGCTGGGGATTGAACCTGGGTCAGCTGCATGCAAAACAAGTGCCCCTCCCACTTTGTTTTGGGTGGGTCTCTCAAGAAGTGCTCAGGAGGTTAGGAGATTCCATAGGTGATTCTTGTTCAATTGGACTGTCTGTTCAATGTGAAGACCCAAGGAGGTGATACTCTATTAGCCCTGGGTACCATCTGGCAGTGCTGGGAAATCTTGATGCTGGGAATCAAACTTGCATCAGGTACAGTCTAGGCACTGTAGCATCCCCTGGCCTTTACTTGGAACATTAAAAAAATAACATTAAAAAAAAGGCACAAAACCCCACCACAGCGGTTTCTGTGGTGCTTGGATGAATGTAATATCTGGAGAATGGAGCAGTGTTTTACCAGAGAAAGGAGGTCCATGTCGCTCTTGGCATGAAGCTCAGAGACATAAAGCCCAGCAAAAGGATCCAGAGACAAGAAGTGACACAGTGCATAAATCTATTTTTATGAAATTGCCCCAGAGGGCAGATCTATGATGGGTCAGAAGATTAGTGATGCCTGGGGCTAGGCTGAGGCAGGAGGGGGCATTGGCCATGTATGAACTGCTCCTACCCAACAGCTATAGAAACGAACTCAAAAGCATTACATGGTACACTTACAACCAGGAATGGCATGATGCATGAATTATATCTCAACAAAGCTGCTAAGCATGATAAAAAAGATGACAGAGAGGGAAAAAAATGATTAGTGAGATACTCCTCAGCTCAGGAAATGGGTGGAAAAGAATAGTTCTGCATCCCTGTTCTCTGTTGACCCAGATTTTAACGTGCATCAGGCTCTAGAATCTTTCTTTTTTGTATGTGTGTGCTTTTTGGGTCACACCTGGCGATGCTCAGGAGTTACTCCTGGATCTGCACTCAGGAATCACTCCTGGCAGTGCTCAGGGGACCATATAGGATGCTGAGAATTGAACCTGGTCAGCTGGATGCAAAGCAAAGGCCATACCCACTGTGCTATCGCTCTAGCCCCCTCTAGAATCTGTTGTTGCTAATCTACCTACTCTGTCGTTGTGCCCTTGGACAAGAGGGAGAGGCCCAGAGTCCTTCTCACTCTGAAAACAGTGAAATCAGAAAAGCCAAATGAGAGGAGCCCCTGACTCTTTTCTTGAGCTAGCTCTCCCATAAGGACCCTCTGCCACCCACCCAGCCCAGTCGCCTCTTCAGCTCCTTTTTAAGTTGTTGCTTAGTTATCCAAGCACAGAGCACAAAGACCTAAAATTTCAGTGTGAGCAAATTCAACCTACACATTCCAACTGCAGCTCCAGAAGACGGTGTGCTTACTCTGGAGATGCCTTGATCGATGATCGGGGTGAGGTCTGGGGTTGTGGTGTGGGTGGGCTAGGAACGCGGATTAGGGGTTTGGCTGAGCAGCTACTGCTATTAAGGACCCGGACTATGGAAATCCAAAATGCAGAAAAATCCAGCCCCAACTAGTGGGGTGAAGAGAGTTAAGGAAGGAATAGAAAATAGGCTTGGGGCTAGAGCAATTGTTCAGTGGGTAGGACATTTGCCTTGCACACAGCTAACCTAGGTTTGACCCCTGGCACCCCACTGAAGTCTCCTGAGCATTGCCAGGAGTAATCCCTGAGTACAGAGTCAGAACTAAGCCCTGGGAATTGCCAAGTATGGCCTCCAAACAAAAAAAGAAAAATAGCCTTAGGAAAGGCAGAGTATAGAGAATAAGGCATGCAGGGATCCTGGTTCGAATTCTGTACCCTGAGCATGTTGGGAGTAGTCCTTGATGATGATCCTGGGTGTGGTCCAAAATGCTTCCTGCAAATAGCTTCTTAACAATAACACCCACAAATATATATTTATAAATAGCTTTCTTATTTCTGCTCTCATTTCTTTCTATATTTTCTCGACTATCTGTTCCACTGCTTCTTTCATTTCTTTAATTTTCTGGATGCCTGCTCCATTGATTCTTTGAGTTCCTTGAACATCCTCAGCATTTCATCTCGGAATTTGCGGGGGGCCCGCAAAACCACTCTCTGGCCCGTGGAGGTGGCCCTAGGATCCGTAGGTGCTGGGAAGGACCGACCGAATGAACACGAGACACAAGAGACAGAATGCAGCTCAGAAACAGAGAGAAAAAGGGACAGACTTTATTGGGGGCAATCAGGGTATATATCCATTAGTGAGGCAGCTACACTAAAGGTCGTGCCCATATATGGTTAGGAAGGTTTGTTTTCACCTATCATGCATTACAAGGTTTATGTGTATCTGGTACCAGACACGAGGTGATTACACAAAGGGCCATGTCCATATGATTTACCAGACATGAGGTAGATACACAAAGAGCCATGTCCATATGATTTATAAAATTTACATGCATCACATACCAGACACGAGATAGTTACTTCTTGTTATTACTAACAGCCATGACAGATATTCTCTCAGGATAACCATACATCAAGATAACCATACATAGCACTGGTTTTGCCTGTTGCGGGGTCACGTAGGTCAAGATGACCATACATAGCACAGGCTGTGCCTGCTGTGGGGTCGTGGGTCAGGATGACCATACAGGCACTTAGGCCTTGGTCAGTTAAAGGGCCAGCTTCCCACAGGAATTCTTTATTGGAGAGATCATATTTGTGGGTAACCCCTGTTGAGGATTCGGGACTCTTTTCTTCATTCTCTCCTCGTAGCGAAGATTTGCGCTGTTTCCTCATGCTTGTGTGGTTGTAGAGAGGTAAAGCCTTCACGTTCACTAGCACTGTTCCCTCTTATTGTGGGAAAGGATCCTGAATAAGGTCGGTCGATGGTGGTCACCCTTCTCCTTTCTAGAATATGTCCTTCCTCTCAGGCATTATTCTTTGGCTTATGACAGGCATCTGGTGAAGCATTGGAGGAGGTGCTCTTTTATATTGGGCTTGTACAGCTTCTTGTGTACTGGTCTTTTGTTGGAATTGGAGTAGGCCAATGGATTATTAACATATTGTGTTTGAGGCGGCCAGTACTTTTTTCACAGAATTAGGTGATAAAGGTTGGGATGCGAGTCGAGAGTGCTGGGAGTGGGAAATATAACTATGGCCGAGTGGCCAACAGCCACACTGAAGGTCACACCCACTTTTGAGGAAGCCATGCCTCCTACAGTGGAGGCCACACCCTCAGCCAGTCCCAGGGACCCGCTGTCCAACGAACTGCAGAGGAGGGCAGCACTGTGACCAGGTGGGCGAGTGCTCTGGTGGAACTCGGGGCAGGTGTTGCCTAAAGCCTCCTCTGGTTGCCCAGTGGTAAGGGTGTGGCGTGGTGAAGGGGCTCGTGGGGTGCAGAATAGGAACACGCTCAGCGACAAACCTGCAGAGGAGGATGGCACTGTGACCTATATTTATAAATAAATATTTATATTTTGCAGGTATCTCCTATACAATCTTGTTTCATCCTTACCACTCCAGGTTAGATTGCCCTGAAAACTGGAGGAGAGAGATAAGATAATCTAGAGAGAAGCTGGGAACCTGGCCAGTCCGTGTTGTGTATGTGTGATTGTTGTATTTCACCCTGGAACCATTAAATCCTTGTCTTGGTACATCAGTGGTGTAGAGTATGAGATGTCATGCAGCCACAAATGTGGCTACATGCTCCAGGAATTCTAAAATTTTAAATACGGTGATACAGCTGAGGTTAATTTCATATTTTTTAAAAACTGGACGGTGACTTTGGAGTTCAGAGGCATCTCTGTAGCATGTTGCTCTCATGTTTCTCATTGCCATTAACAAGCTTATATGGCACCAGAGGCTGTTCATGGGTGTGACTGCCAGGCTACCAGAAGCACAGCCAAGCTACCAGAAGCACAGAAAATGGGGGAGGTTGCCCATTCCCAACTCTGTGCAAGCCTGGAGATTTCAGTCATAAGTCCCACATAGTGGGTTTGTCAGCAGATCCATTCATGGATGAGGCTCACTGGCCAGTCCTTTTGACTTAATTTATTCTACACACTGTACTAAGTGTCTAGATAATCTATTTTCTATGCATAGATATGTACTGTGTATAGTAGGTGTGTACATGCATGATTATATGCATGCACATGCATGTGATATGTACATATATGTGCATATATATAGATCTAGTCACTGATAGCATGTATATGTTGATTACAGTGATATCTACATCTTTCTGTATTGATGCTACCAAGTGTCTGTTGTGTGCTAGTTTTAAGTTGTAAACAATGCCCCTCACCATGATCCAATGAAGCTGACACTTTTTTGGGGGGTGGAAATTCCCAAAATACAGGCCTCTAGAGACCACCCTTGGGATACTCTGTGCCACATATGAGCTGGAGGGTGCTGAAATCTGCCTGGCGGGGCTCACAGGCCTCTAGGGCTCCATCTGGTTGTAGTGCTGGGGATCAGATTTTTGCACATACAGGGCACATGGTCCTCCCTCTGCACTGTAGTCCTGTCCCTGGTACTTTTCAGCTGATGAGGAATTGGAGACATAGATGCCCACCCCACCATCCTGCGACTTTTTACTGTGCAAGATTTAGAGTTAAACCCTCTGTGTTGGCCCTGATGCATTTGTGGGTCTGGACTAGGCACCGAGGCCCAGGTGGCACTCAGGTACCAGCTTCCAGATGTGCAGTCTGCTTCGTCTTAAGTCTCTGTGAGGACTTCACTGCCTGCTCTCATGGCAGAGCTGCTGCCATCGGCTTAGTGCTCCATACTTTCTATCCCTCCCAGGGTCTTATTTGGCTTCTGTTCCTGCTACCACTAGCCTCGTGGTACTATCCTAGGGGGACTGCTAAAGCATATGGTCTTTATAGATCTTTGTAGTTATGAATAGACAGGAATGTTGATATATTATCTTCTCTGCATGTTAAAAATGGCCCTCTAAAGACTTTATGGATAGATTTACATGAAAATCTTGCAGCTTAAGAATGTACTACAATGCAAAGAAATTTGTTGCCAATATTGTTTCCTTTCTAAACCGACATTGAATCAGGTCTAAGTAAATATTTATGATTTCTCTTGAAATGTGGCAGACTCATGACGTGGTAATTAATTTTACTGTGGGCTGAATTCAGAATGACTTTGATAATATATGAGTAGGTGTGTAAAATGTTTATAGGGCTTTCAAAAATAAGCCCTAGGCTTAAATGAAACCTTAATCAGACAACCGAGGAGGAATAAAATTGCAATTCTAATTTTGCTGATAGAATTTCAGTGGGAAGCAAAAAGTTTTAGAGATTTATATTCCTTTCAGAGAATCTTTTCTTGGGGGAAGTATGGTTAGAGTATTTGGAAACTTCCAATACATTTACTTTACAAGAAATGCATGCATTGAGCAGTGGTTAAAAAAGAAAAGCTAAATTTAGAAAACTGGCTTTGGTTCAGGGCAACAGCTACAAGAAACACATATTTCATAACTCTCTTCTGAGAGACCAGAGCACTGCTGTGTCATCCACGCCTCCATTTCCAGCTTCTTCCTCTCACCTCTTATTTTAAATCCATCAGCAAATTATATGTGTGTGTGTGTCTGTGTGTCCGTGCGTCCGTGTGTGTGCGTGTGTCTGTGTCTCTGTGTGTTTGTTTCTTTTAGCCTTAAAATACATCCAGTACCTAGTTGCTTCTCACCACAACCACTGTTGCCACCGACCACCACCTCATCATCTCTCTCTTGGGTCACGGTCCCAGGCCCCCTACCCGCTCTCTTTCCCCACAGAGACTATCTCCTGCTATCCTCTTCCCCACGCAGTGATAACTCACACGACAGCCAGAGAGACCTGGGTGAGAATAATGGTTGAGAATATCATGTGCTCATATCACTTCTCTGCCCCCGGCTTGCCCTTTCCCTGACACAGGAAGCCAGATGAATGCAGAGCTCAAAGCCCTGCCAGATCTGCTTCCTTCCTGCTCTTCCTGGCCCCCACTCCTGCAGAACACAGGCATCTACTGGGTAAGGCCTTCAGCTCTGCTGCCTGTTGGCCTGGCCAGCTCTCCCCACCTCATCTTCTGGCTGCATCTTCTCCTCCTTTAGGTCTTCATACTCATATGGCCTCATGGAGTCCTCACCTGCCCACTTCTAACACATACACCCACTTCCCAGACTCCATGTCTACTTGGGGTTTATCTTTAGACTCATTACCCTGGAACACTATACTTGCTACTTATTTTACTTTAGGCATAAACTCTATGAGGTCAGGAATTTGCATTTATTTTATTCATGGCATAAAAATTTAATTATTTGGGGGACACTTTGGGTCACATCTGGCAATGCTCATGTTTTATTTTTGACTCTACACTCAGAGATCATATGTGATGCATATGTGGAGATTGAACCTGGCAAGTGCCTCACCTGTTGTAATATTGAGCTGACTCCATGGTTATCCCTAGAATCTAGAGTAATGCCAGGTATGTTGTAGACATACAAGGAAGCATTTATTGATCAGAAGGATGAGTGAACAAATGAATGATGGACAGATTTATGTTTGTATGTATGTATGAATAGACAGATGAACAATAGATGGAGAGGTGGATGGTGGGTGGATGGGTAGGTGGAAGGAAAGATTTTCATCACTGTGCTGTAAAGGATCGGGGGTGGGGGGAGTTAAACATTTTAGTTTCTCCAGGAGGAACTATTGAAGAGATATGGAGATCCCTGGAATCTCAGAATAAAATGTTGCTGAATAATGGGCCAGTGGTAAGATTATTTCTATAAAACAAATATATTTCCAGAAAGTCTTTCTCTAAAAAAATATTTTTATGAAAAAATGGTCTATGTAGCAGCACCAAATAAACTAGGAGCACTGAACCCAGAACTGGGGTTATAAGGATTAAAGGAATATAATTATCTAGCTTATACTATCACCTGGCTGACATGCATTCCAAGGAAAAATGTTTTTCTAAGTACAGAGACAAGCTGGGCCTCCCCCAGCCTACAGTGTGGCCATGAGGTGCAGGGCTCTTGAGGGTTCCCTAGAACCTCATTTTGACAGTGGAAATGGAGGGGTATGAAGCCATAAATCAATGCACTATTTTGCAGTGCAAAGTGTACTTTGAGCAATATATGCTCACTGCTGGAGCAACTATATTATTTTATGCCATAACATGTATATTTATTGAGCAGTTACCGTGTGTTAAGTGCTGTTCATACAGTATCTTTTTTGATCCTTTTGGGCATTATTAACGTCCCTTAGAAAATATTCAGTCTCAACAACATTTATTGAGCTTTTACTAAGTGACAGTCAACATGCTAGGCACCAAGGCTGCACAATTGTGTTGAATCTCAGGGAACCTGCAATTGAACAGAGGTATCCCAGGAACATCAGCTGTCCAGTCCCTGTGATAGATGGAGTGAATATGGCACAAGTGCAACACCAAACTGGGAGGAAAAATGAAAAGTGCTTAAAAAACAAAAAGAATCCCCATTTCCTTGTACTCAGTTGTGCATGGCTCTTTAAATTTCTTCTTTGCCTGCCTGAAGAGTAGTTTTTCCAGTGAAGCCATTTCATGCACTGCGACTATTTGTATTTACAATGACTGAAAACTGGGTTCATCAGATTAAAAGCTGTCCTGGGGTTGGGTCAAGGGAGGGGAATGAAAATTCTGGGGTCTCACTTCTTTTCCAGTCTACAGCTTTCCCTATGAAGATTTGTTTCTATGAAGCAAGGTTTGAAATCTTATAGGTGGCCTGCTTGAAAGGTTCAAGACACTCCCAATCAACCCGCAGATGGGCTCCAAGAGCACTATCAGCCTATGAGGAGACAGCCCCCCAACCCCCAAACCTTAGTGGACAGAATGAGAACAAGGTAAGAGAATCTGTAATGTCCGCTAATACCTTATCTGAAAATAGAAAGGGAGTCAAACTTCTCTTAAATTTAATTTAATGTATGTGTGTCTGTTAGTGCCATGTTACATATAAACCTGAGGGGAACTGACGCACATCTAGTCTCTCTCTCTCTCTCTCTCTCTCTCTCCCTCTCTCTCTCTTTCACTCACTCCCTTTGTCACACACATACATATTTTTCTTCTTTTTTTTTTGCTATTGGAGTGTTTCTGCTGCCAATTGTGTTACTTCATTTTAACTAATAAGTACAACCTGACAAAATGTAGGAGTGGCTTAAGGAGAGATCTGCAAAGAAAGAAAGATTGTGTTGACAATAGCAGTCAATTCAAGTAAACATGAAAATGGCACCGTCCCTAATTTGTGTAAACACATTTTCAAATGTATTATGAGGTTAAATACAATGACCAGTTAATGGGATCATACATGAGGTTTAACAAATAAATTTAGAACTTATTAAGTGGACTGGGCCTTTACCTCCACTGGCATTTCTGATAACCTCCACAGAGTATGTAAAAGCCTTGAATTATGAACTAATGATAGAATGACATGCCTGTCATTTGTAGGTAGAAAAGCACACTCCTATGGGGTACATACCTATACATTTTTCTTGCTAGGGCTGAGATAAAAATCACACAAGACAAGGTCAAGCATATTTAGGGTGGTATGGCCATAGACAACATGACAATGATAGTTGGAAAAAATCACTCTGGACAAGAACTGAGTGCTGAAAGCAGAAAAAGGGACATACATGATAACTTTTTTGTACTGTATTGCAAGTCATAATGTCCAAGAGGAGAGAGAGAGAAAGCGAGAGAGAGAAGGAAAGAGAGGGGGAAGAGAAAGAGGGAGAGAGGGGGAGGAGAGAGAGGGAGAGAGAGGGAGAGAGAGAGGGTGTGTGTGTGTGTGTGTGTGGGGAAGCGTTTACCCTAAAGGTAGACTGGGGTGGGGTGGCAGAGGGAAACTGGGGAGGACATTGGTGGTGGAAAATGTACACCAGTGAGGGTGTTGGAACATCATATGACTGATACCAGATCATGAACAATTTTGTAACTCTGTATCTTACTGTAATTCAATTAAACACACAGACACACACACAGACACACACACACACTTAAGGCCTCTGTCACATACAGACTACAAGCTTTAGTAGCTGTAGTCCTTTTTATGGGGAGTGGGGAGTGTTTGGATTTTCCCCCCCACACCTAGCAGTACTTATGGACTGTTCCTGGCTCTGTGCTCAGGAATTACTTCAGGTGATGCTTTGGTGGGTACCATAGAGGGTGCTGGGGATTTGAACTGGGGTTGGATGAATGCAAGGTGAATGTCTTACCCCCTATACTGCCTCTCCAGTCTCCTAGTACTGCTCCTTTCAGATGATGTTCACTGTTACTTGCACAGAATGGGGTGGCTAATCTGAGGTGAACTAGGAGCAAAGACTTGTTGCTTGTGCACTTACAAGTGCTTTTTCTTTTTTCTTTTCTTTTCATTTCTTTTCTCTATTTCTTCTTTCTTTCTTTCTTTCTTTCTTTCTTTCTTTCTTTCTTTCTTTCTTTCTTTCTTTCTTTCTTTCTTTGTTCTTTCTTTCTATGTTTGGTTCTGACAATTTAGCCCATAAGATGCATATGCCCTACCACTGAACTATGTTTCAGGCCCCTGCTGTGTTTCTCAAACAGCACTAGCTGCTGCTTGGGGTTCTCCAAAGAAACTTTCTGTGGACTCTGTGCCTTGGATCAACAATTTCATTTTTTTTTTAATCACAAACATCCATTTTCTACTGCGTAGTATTGGGAAGTGTAGTTTCATCTATTTTTTCTTCATTTGGTGAAATTGAGTTTATATTTCTAAAATTCCCTGTCTCCTCTGTGCATCATTTTTGCTGTGCCTTTTCCTAGTCTGACAATGCTTTTTCTTTGCATGGACGTCAATTTGCATAACTGATCCAAATGTATAGTGTTGCTTGGTGAGTCATGACCCTAGACAATCCCCCGAGAACCTGTGAGTGCATCTGCCTCAGCCAGATTCTCCTGCTTGACACCCCAAGTTCAGAGGTTCACCTGAACCTCTCTCCATGCTCTTCTTCCAAGGCCCCAGCAAGGAACTGGCTTCTCGTGGGAGGGAGCACTGCTCAGCTGCTTACAAGGCCCTGGGGTAGGGGACCGAGGACAGACTGTGGAGGATAGAGCCCAGGACCTCTTCCTCAGCCAACTCCAGGCTTTGTGAGGCAGGAGCCACTTGGTCTTCCAGCTTGGGGTGGGAGATCCTGCAGTGGGCTCCTGGGCTTGTGTCCAGCATGAGATTCTGGTTGGTGGCCACCAGCCAGGCCTCCATTTTCACTCTCATCTCCAGATTGGTGATGCCTTCAGGATCAGGAGAATGAGACCCATTGTAATTACTGGTTTTGGCATATCGAATACACGACGGATAGCTTGCAAGGCTCTGCTGTGCGGGTGAAATTGAGAACGCTATTCGGGTCTCCCAAAGAGGAATTGAAAGAGCTATGCTTGGGATATCACGTTTCACTCAAATGGAGAAAGAATCCGGAGTTCCAACCTCCGTCGACAATCAAGAATCAGGGACGCTGTCTCGTTTGCCAAGGCGTCAAAAATCAGATGGGCTGGTCACGTAATGAGATTTAGAGACGACCACTGGACTAGAACTGTTACCGACTGGATTCCATGGGATGTCAAAAGACTGCGTGGCTGCCCACCTACCAGATGGTCAGACTTCTTCATCAAGATCAGGAACGATCGGTTTGAGGCTCTTCATGTTCCTAGAATGAACAGACGCCATTGGGCTACACTAGTATGCAACAGTGACAAATGGAGACATTACTGGCACCCACTCGAGCAAATCAATGATTAAAGGGAAGTCAAGTAATCAAGTGATCTCCTCCAGATGCCTCTGCACAGGAGACGGGTGCTACGGGGTGAGTCTTTCTGTTCACACTTAGCTGTTTGGGAAATCACTTTTTTTTTAGTTAGTTTGTTTTTGGGCCCCACTCAGGGGTTATTTCTGGGTCTGTACTCAGGAATCACTTCTGGAACATCATATGACTGATGTCATATGTGTTGCTGGTGAGTGAACTCGGGTGGGCCACGTGCAAGGCAGAGACCCTCTAGCTGAGCTATCGTTCCATACGCTGGACACTTTAGTTAGCTGCAATGCGTGAATGTTGGAACTCTCATTTGGAGAGGAGGATAATAATGCCTAATTTGTGAGCTTGTTGTGAAAGATTAAATGAGAATCTATAATCCAAGTAATGTACTTAGCCCAGTATTCAGTAAGTTATCCAAAACTGTAAACCCAGTTATTTTCATCCTTTATTGTTCACTCAGACTCAATCCCTAGGGAACTTCTCAGCTGAGAAATGGGACTTGGGTCACAGCACTATTTAGAGAGATGAGTGCCCCCACCCTAAAAGTAACAGAACAGACCCTCATATTTTTTCTTCTACTTAAAACAACCCAAATAGAATTTACAGAAATGGGCGCTGGGAGCTGATGTACTTGGACTCAAATCCCAGATCTGCCTTGAACATGATCCTGTGCAAGCCACTTAGCCTATGTGGATCTTATCTGTGCGATGGGTGAGATCCACACAGCACCATTGAGTTGTGGGGATATGCTGTAATCATCGCATCTAGAAATACTGGCATTAAGGTTATTCATATAGTGTTCCTCCTTTCTGAATAGTCTACATTGTTTAATATATACTCAGGCTGTGAGGAACTAGGTTAACTTTATTGTTCTGGAGACTGAAGTTTATTGGGACCGAATAAAAATGATCTATTTGGGTTTTGTCCCTGATAATGTGTTTCTCCAAGTCCAGTGAGTCATGATAGCACATTGTTGGGCCTGCGGAGGGGATTGTGTGAATTGCTTCCTTGGAGTCAATCGGATTGAAGAGTGGGTTCATCTGGGGCTCCATTCCTTGTCATTGGAATCTCAAGTAGGGGTATTTTTGTGAAACTAGTTCTTGCACTAAGAAGTCTGGCCCCACTGTTTTTAGTGAGTATCAGAAGTGCTTCAACAGCAGGACATGAGCTGGTGCCCACAAAGAACTGGAGAATTGCTTCCCGAGGATAAGCCACACATCTGGGGTCAAGAGTATTGTGCATGGAGGTAAAGAGATAAAATCTCCTTCTGATTAGACATGATAAAAACATCAACGTATACTGTTTCTCATCTATCTTGCATGCATTCTAGATTTTGAGGTCTCTGCATTCTTTAAATTGCATGGTCTGTGTATCGAAAGGAAATTTTATGGATGGTGTACCAAAGTTAAGAGAATTTTAGACTTGTTCCAAGTCAGTTTGAGAGTGGGAGCCCACACTGCCCCAACTTCCCATCAATCCTCCCAGCTCACTCTCATCTTCAACCAATAGATACTTTTCCTTTAATTAAAACTACTTTTTAAAATTGAAGAACTATAGTTTACAAAGTTATTGACAATTGTATTTTTAGGCATATAATATTTGAGCACCAGTCCCACCACCAGTATCAGCCTCCCTCCCAAGTGTTCCCCTATTCCCTCCCCACCCCAACCTTCAACCCAGCCCACCTGTCAACTTCACAGGCACATTACAAAGTTCAGTGGTTGCCGTTTTAGATCTCATGTTCTCAGTGTTGTTGAGTCTCTGTTTTGGATTTATGGCTATACCACTCTCAAATATTACCAGGATAACTGAAGCCTGTTCACTCATTACTGCCTGTTTTCTTCTTCCTCCCTTGATTTCTCTCCTTTTCTGTCCTCCTCTTTAAATGGACCTGTAGGTACTTTTTTCCTAAAGGAAAATACCTGGTGTTCCCTCCATTCCATGTTTTGGTAATAAAACCAAAACCAACATGATGAGCTGCTGTGTGGAACCCCTGCACAGACCTAGTGTACAGTATCCCCAGTGAGGCCTTACCCCTAAGAAAAGGGGGATCTGCCTCAGTTTCACCCAGTCCTCAATTTTTGTGATAGCCAAAGCATTTCAGCCAATGCTCCTAGCTGCCTCCTATACCAACCCAGACACGCCATGTCTATTTGATCCATTAGAGGTGGAATATAGTTCAATCTTCCCACCGGGACACAGAATTTTGCTGTTGGACCTTGAGACAGTGGTTCTTGATGAAAATTCTCTTGACAATCCATGGCAGTCTTCAGTAAGAAGAAAGATGGAAAGATAAACCCCTGTAATGACTGCTGCCTATTAAAGTTGACCGCCACCTGAAATCAATACCCACTCAAGTTAATTCCAGACTGGCTAGATCAGTTACAGGCAGTTCTGATTTATGTCCCATGCCCCTGGAAAGGGACAAAAGTAGGGTATGGGGTGAGAAAAATGAGGGCAAAACCATGGCAAACTCAAGCAGGTCCCTGATGTCTGGAACTGCTTCTGGTGTGTTGCAGACTGGAAACCTCAGGAAGCATCTTTTTTTTTTTAAAAGATGGGGAAAAGGGGTCACACCTGGCGATGCTCAGGGGCTACTCCTGGCTCTGCCCTCGAGTTACTTCCAGCAGTGCTCGGGGGACCATTTGGTATGCTGGGGATAGAACCTGGGTTGGCCACATACAAGGCAAATGCCCTACCTGCTGTATTATTGTTCTGGCCCCTGAAAGCTTCTTTTTAAGAAATTAAATGACCCTTTAAAAAAATTTTTAAAATAAAACACATAGTTTTGACTGGGATTTAGTAATCAATAATAATTATCATATAATTAATATGTAACACAATGCAATTCATATTAATACTCAAAATATCTATTCTAATAAATTATAACATTAACATTAAAATTAAATTTTAATTAATAATAAGATATTATTAATAGACACGAGCTAAATGATACATATAATTAGCACGTATAAATAATATAGTCTTGTTACCTAATAATTAACAACAATTATAGATGAAATATTTCTGCCTTTGGATCAGAAAAGATTAGAAGGTTTGAAGAAGAAAATAAAAATGCCATCCTTTTTTTATGTAGAAGTACTGCTATTTATTCAGCCACTGATTAGCTGATTGAATTGTGCATGAACTCAACCTTACTTTTTCCCCCTTATTTATTGAATCACCGTGAGAGCAGTTACAAAGCTTTCGGGACTAAATCTTGGTCATACAATGAAACACCCGTGCCTTCACGAGTGCCCATTCTCCACCCCCAACAACCCCAGTAAACCCCCATCCCACACCCTCCCCCTACCTGTGGGGCAGATGATTTCCACATTACTCTCTCTCTACTTTGATCACATTCAATATTTTGACCAGACCCACCATTATTATTTGAGATTTTACCCCAACACTCAGATCTGCTGAAAAGGCAACAGTAGACAATTTGTTTTTTCGGAGTGATAGAGTAGCGGTAGGGCATTTGCCTTACACGCAGCTGGCCCGGATGAGCTGGGTTCGATTCCTCCGCCCCTCTCAGAGAGCCCGGCAAGCTACCGAGAGTATCTCGCCCGCACAGCAAAGCCTGGCAAGCTACCCGTGACTTATTCTATATGCCAAACACAGTAACAACAAGTCTCATGATGGAGATGTTACTGGACCCGCTTGAGCAAATCGATGAACAACGGGAGGACAGTGAGAGTGATTGCTGGTTATGAATAACAAATGATGTCTTGTGGCTGCAGTAGTGGCTGCGCGATTTTGAAATTCTGAAATTTTAACACTTAAATCTGAAGGGATTTCTGCCAAAACCTGCTGGGTTCCGAGATTTGTTTCTGAGTCTCTGAGATCATGGCCGTTAAGCAGCTTGATCAGGAGCCAGAGAGGCTGTTCGTGGGCGATGACTTGGGGTCTCGTTGGGGTGGGGAGGACAGGACCCGCTCCATTCCCATCCCGTGAGGCCAGGCGTGTCTCATCACTGAGGGCCCAAACCTGACTGTCTAATGGCCTCTGGAGGATGGCGGCCACCAAACCACCAAGGGGGAGCAGGCGGAGAGACAACACTCTTTCCCCCCTGGGATGGCCCGGTGACAGTAACCTACCGCGGAGTCCGGACACATTTCTGCCAAAAGCCACTGGGTTTCGAGATTTGTTTCTGAATCTCTGGGATCACGGCCATTAAGCAGTTCAATCAGGAACCAGAGAGGACATGCCTACAATTATATAGCTGAGCCAGAGGTGGTTTGTGGGTGTGTTTCCCACATACGTAACTTTTGGCCGTTTACTTTCTTGGTAAACTTTGCCCCGAGGTTTTGGGGTCTGGCCAAAGGCACAGCAGCAATTTTGGGGTATCTGGAAGTCTGAAGGCGCCATGAGGCTGCTGATGCACTCGCCTCACAGGTACAAATTGACCTGCTGGCGGCACCATACCTCCGAAAATGCCATCCTTAATCCTGCCTGTTGGTCATCACATTCTCTGTAAATCCTTCAAGCATTTTTATGTTCATAAACTTATAGACATTTTTATACAATTGTTTTAAATTTAGGCTTCTATTTTTAAATTTTATCATCTCCAACACATCAAAAATATTTTTACAAAAGAAAACTAATCATTTCTGCTATTTTAAAAGGAATTATGACATGTACCATAATTTGCTTAGCTATTTCCCTCTTTTATTTGCTTTTATTTTGTTTTGTTTTGGTTGTTGGGTCTCACCTTAGGGCTTACTCCTGTCTCTGTGCTCAGGGGGACCATATGTGGTGCCAGGGATTTCAACCAAGCAAGTGCCTTTCCTTCTATACTATCTCTACATCTCCCTTTTAAATTATTTTCAGTTTTCTATGATTAAAAAACAAAACTGCCTCAAATCCCCTAGTACATTTTTAGTAAGAATTTTATCCTGCGGTCATTAACCCTTTAATTGAAATTTCACAAAATGAAGTCTTGTGTACATATTCCCTTGATAAATCATAGCCAGAGCATTTATTCATCCATTCACCAAGTGTTATTTGGGGAACTATAATATTGCAGACACAAGCCTGTGTGCTCTGTGAATCTTCAGAAAGTAAGACCAACAAGCTCTTTCCTGAGAATGTTCACATTTCAAGGGAGGAGTTAAGTGATAGAATGTAGTATGTTAGAAGGTGACAAGCATTAAAGAAAAAATTAAGGGAGGAAGGGGAAATAAAAAGAATTTATTATATCATTATGCTGCTCAGTTCAATTCATAAAACATCTATGCTAAGCCATCAGCTCTTTAAGGTATAGAAAAGTGGAACTCAGGTTTGAATGAAGTATGAGCCCCAGCTCACCTTTGATTGCTTTCTTGCTTTGGATTTTTTAATTGCCTCTATGTATATTTCGTCTTCACTAATAGTTTACAAAGTCATCAAAAGCAGGATTTCATGTTTTATTGCTTTTTGTGTTTTCCTAATTGTATACAGAGTTAATACTCATAAATGTTGTATACTCGTGAGACAGAAATAATGGCGGTGCTTTTGAGAGATGGCAAGATGGGCTGTGATAAGTCACTAAAGAGTTAGGGTGAGTTGGTTCTACCTAAGCTTCTGGTGAACCCCCCCCCCCCAATGATTAATATCTAAGATTAATGAGAATGCTACCTAGTTAGATCATGGTGTTGACATTTTAAAGAAAACTTGCTCTAAATCATGTATCACTTAATTAAATATGGATACACTAAATATATTACTTCTAGGAAACATTGTACAAAGTTGGTTGAGTAAGTCCTACAATCTTCAATAGAAAAATAAATGGAGTGGAAAAGTGTTGAGTTTTCACTTAGCTCTTTTAAGCAGCCCAAATCATAGTAACACTCTACCTGTAGAGGGCGTTCTTGCATTCACTTGCGATTCAAGGTCTTGATTCTGCAGATGCCTTCCCAGTAGACCCTGCTTCATGTTCCTTCCCCCCTACCTGGCCCTCAACCTACTTTAAAAAAAAGATGGTTTTCTATCTCATTTAAAAATAAATCCTTGATATACAAATGTTGGTAACTGAAAAGTGTGTACACCTGATTTTACACCTACTGCAATGAGCTGCCTGATATTTACTAAGTGTTATGTCCTGCGTATTATATATGGTATTTCTCATGCTCAGAATGACCTTGTCAGAGTTCTGTGCTAACCACACTGTGCAGGCAAGAACTTTGGGGCTGAGAGAGGCTGCAGTGCCAAGTGGTGGGGCTGGTCTGTCCACTGCTCTCTGCAGCTGCATGTGTCTGTTCACTTAGAATTATTCTAGTAGTGGCATTGCTTTTATTTATTCATTTTTCAAAAAGTGAAGCAAGATAGTGTCCTTTTTTTTCTTTTTTCTTTTTTTGCTTTTTGGGTCACACCCGGCGATGCAAAGGACTTATTCCTGGCTCTGCACTCAGAAGTTACTCCTGGTGGTGCTCAGGGGATCACATGGGATGCTGAAAATCGAACCCGGGTCGGCCGTGTGCAAGGCAAATGCCCTACCTGCAAGATAGTTTTCATTAAACAAAATTTACTTAGAAAGGTGTGAGGAATGGGTCTGGAGCAACAGTACAACAGGTCTTGACACTTGACTTGGCTGACACAGATTCGATCCCTGGCACCCCTATGATATCCTGAGCACCTCCAGGAGTGATTTCTGAGTGCAGAGCCCAGGAGTAACCCCTCAGCATTCCTGGAAGTGGCCCCGCACCAACACCAGAGAGAGAGAGAGAGAGAGAGAGAGAGAGAGAGAAAGAGAGAAAGATGTGAGGAGCAAGAAAGAGGAATACGTGTCCAAGAGAGCACACAGGCTTCTCCAGACTGGAAAAAAAGAGAGAAATATTGTGTTCCAGGGAGACCATGGACTTGAAAGAGCAGCATGGTATCACTGATGGCATTCTGGTAGAAACCACACAACTAGAAATATTTCTCTAGGCGTTCAAAACTCAGGTCTTCCCCTCCCCGGACCTCCCCATGGTTCTTCTTGACAGAGAATCTGCTTATTCAAGTCTGACATTGGTGAAGGCCTTTGTGTTCTGTTATTTCCTGGTCTAGGATCTTTGGAGTAGAGAAGACCTGGAACAGGTAACATATCATCAGGCAGATTCTGCTGCCCGCAGTACCAGGAAGCGCTCTAGTCTCATTTCCCTTATCAGCAGGACATTCCTGGTTTGAAAAACAAAATTCTTTTCCTAGTTGTATTTAGCTATAGCAACATTGTGTAAGTTGGTGTAAGTTGAAGATGCACTGCATGAAGTCTTGTACAAGATATATGTCATAAGAAGGTGATTACAGGAAGCCAAGATACCACCATTCTAATAACTATGTGTGGGGGTGAGAAAATTTTCATGTTTTCAGAAAGAAATTTCTAGAAAAGATGAATACTGAAGGAAGTAGTTTGATTTAGGAGATATAAAGAGAAGGAAAAGAAACCATGTGACCAGGGGTGTTGGAGAATGGCATGGAAAATCATTCCCCCCCCCCCCCCCCGTTTTATATTATTTTGGGGAGGAGCTGGGACCTGAATCCAGGTCTCCTGCACGTGAAGCATGTACCACAGAGCTCCATTCCCGGCAGTACTGATCCTTTGGAACCCCAGAACTTAATTCGCCTTAGAACTGTAAGCTTCTACCCTTTGGTTCACATCTCCTCATTCTCCCCTCCCCCACCCCTTCTTCACTGAGTGAGTTTTTATATGTTTGGTTTTTGAGATCTCACATGTCAGTGTATTCATTCTCATCCGACCCTGGCTGGTTTATCTTACTGAGCTGAGTGCTCACTGTCCATCTCTATTGGTTCAATGGCAGGACTTGCTGTCCTTTTATTGAGCTTTCCTCTTGTTCTCCCCCAACCCAGCTCTGCGGAAGCATCCGGGAAGAAAGAGCACCAGTGAAGTCCCCAACTACAGAACAACATAAAGACCTCAAGATGAATAGACCTTTCTCTAGTGTCCTCGCAGCCCCGGGCGCCAGCGGGCAGATGATTGTTGAGTGAATAAATGGCAGTGATGATAGAGTGGATTAAGCTCTGTAGAAATCTTTTCTGCAGAATGCAGAGGTACATTTCAGAGCTGCTGCAGCCTGTGCTAACATGGAAAGCCGTGAGGGCTGAATCACTGCATGATATCCAAAAGCCGCGAGTATTGGCCAAGGGAGAAAGAAAAACAATCTAGCAAAATCTAACAAAAAGCATGTTGTCTTTGGCATCAAAACATCTTTTGCTTTTTTCCTAGAGCAGATTGTGGCACCAGGGAGAATCTATTTACATGTTTCTATTATCTCTCCTCTGTAAAAAAAAAGAAGCAACTCTTAAAATTGTTGTATAAATAATACATGTGCTATAAAATAATAGAAAATACTGAGACAGATAAAGAAGAATTAAACATTGTTAACAATTCCACCACCCAAAAATAATCATAACGAATGTTTGAAGTATTTTCTGATGGCATTTTACCATGATATGATCTTATAAATTCATTAGCAAAGTGGGGATATGCCCATATTTTGTATTCTTCTTTTCCACTTAAAATTATGTATTATTTATCTTTGTACATTTAGTGGAGGGCTGGAGCAATGGCATAGCAGGTAGGGCATTTGCCTTGCATGCGGCCGACCCTGGTTCGATTCCTCTGTCCTTCTCAGAGAGCCTGGCAAGCTACCGAGAGTATTCTGCCTGCATGGCAAAGCCTGGCAAGCTACCCATGACATATTTGATATGCCAAAAACAGTAACAAGTCTCACAATGGAGACATTACTGGTGCCCACTCGAGCAAATCGATGAACAATGGGAGACAGTGCTACAGTGTTACATTTAGTGGAAACATTTAGAATATTAAATTATAGACTGATACATAATTTACAGTTATTATTTTTCTTTGAATATCTCACTGTGGATAAATCTGTGGTTCTACATATAACTGTGACTATTTTTTTTCTTTGTAGGAGTACTGCTATTTATTCAGCCACTGATTAGCTGATTGAATTGTGCATGAACTCCACCTTACTTTTTTTCATTTTTTATAATTTTATTTATTGAATCACCGTGAGAACAGTTACAAAGCTTTTGGTTCTAAGTCTTGGTCATACAATGAAATACCCGTACCTTCACCAGTGCCCATTGTCCACCACCAAAACCCCCAGTATACCCCCATCCCACACCCTCCGCCTACCTGTGGGGCAGATGATTTCCACATTTCTCTCTCTCTACTTTGATCACATTCAAAATTTCAGCACCGGACCCACCATTATTATTTGAGATTTTACCCCAACACTCAGATCTGCTGAAAAGGCAACAATAGACAATTGTGTTCTATTGCTGGTTATGAACAACATATGATGTCGCGTGGCTGCAGTAGGGCCATGTGGTTTTGAAATTACGAAATTTTAACACTTAAATTTGGAGGGATTTCTGCCAAAATCACTGGGTTTCGAGATCTGCCCCTGAGTCTCTGGGATCATGGCCATTGAGCAGCTTGATGAGGAGCCAGAGAGGCCATTCGTGGGTGATGACTTGGAGTCTCATTGGGGTGGGGAGGACAGGCCCGGCTCCACCCCATCCTGTGAGGCCCAACAATTTTCGTCACTGCGGGCCCAACCTGACTGTCCAGTGGCCTCTGGAAGATGACGGCCACCGAGCCGCCAGAAGGAAACAGGTAGAGGGACTGGCCCCTGGGGTGGCCCGGTGACAGTAACCTACTGCGGGGTCCGGACACATTTCTGCCAAAAGCCACTGGGTTTCGAGATTTGTTTCTGAGTCTCTGGGATCAAGGCCGTTGAGCAGCTTGATGAGGAGCCAGAGAGGCCGTTTGTGGGCAATGACTTGGGGTCTCGTTGGGGTGAGGAGGATAGGCCCGGCTTCCCTGCCCCCATCCCATGAGGCCCAACAAGTTTCATCACTGCGGGCCCAAGCCTGACTGTCCAATCAATGGCCTCTGGAGGATAACGGCCACCAAGCTGCCAAGAGGGAGCAGGCGGAGTGACAACACCCTTTTCTCCCTCGGGTGGCCTGGCGACAGTAATGTACTGTGGGGTCCGGATGCATTTCTGCCAAAAGCCACTGGGTTTTGAGATTTGTTTCTGAGTCTCTGGGATCATGGCCATTAAGCAGCTTGATCAGGAGCCAGAGAGGCCATTCGTGGGCGATGACTTGGGGTCTCGTTGGGGTGGGAGGACAAGCCCGGCTCCACCCCCATCCCGTGAGGCCCCATGTGTCTCGTTACCCAAATGTGATTATCCAGTGGCCTCAGAAGGATGGTGGCCACAGGGCTGCCAGGGGGAACAGGCCAAGTCACGAAACCTATTCCCACCTGGGTTGGCCCAGCACTGGTAGCCTACTGCAGAGACCGGACGCATTTCTACCTAAAGCTGCTGGGTTCTGAGATTCGTTTCTGAGTCTCTGGGATCATGGCCATTAAGCCGTTCAATCAGGAACCAAAGAGGCCTTGCCTACAATTATATAGCTGAGCCAGAGATGGTTTGTGGGTGTGTTTCCCACATACGTAACTTTTGGCCGTTTACTTTCTTGGTAAACTTTGCCCCGAGGTTTTGGGGTCTGGCCAGAGGCACAGCAGCAATTTTGGTGTATCTGGAAGTCTGAAGGCGCCATGAGGCTGTTGATGCACTCGCCTCACAGGTACAGATTGACCTGCTGGCAGCACCTTACCCCCAACTGTGACTATTTTAAGCTCTTCTTTATCTCCCCTCCTCCTTCCCTCTCTCCCTCCCTCCCTCCCTTCTCTCTTCCTTCCTTCCTTCCTTCCTTCCTTCCTTCCTTCCTTCCTTCCTTCCTTCTTTCCTTCCTTCCTTCCTCTCTTTTTTTAGTCGAATCTCTGTGAGATACACAGTTACAAAGTTGTTCATGATTGGGTTTCAGTCATTCATTCAACATCTGTCTCTTCAGTGTACGTTTTTCACCAGCAATGTCCCCAGTATATCTACTGCCTTCCATCTGTCCCAGCCTCCTTCTACTGAAGACACTTTCTTCTTTCTCTTTCCTTCTGAACATTATGGTTTGGACTACAAGCACTGAAACGTTATCATGTATATCCTTTTACCTACTTTCAGCAGCGAGTTCTTCTCTAGAGTTATCATTTCTAACTATTATTGTCAGGGCTGGAGTGACAGCAAAGCAGTAGGGCGTTTGCCTTGCATGCAGCCAACATGGCCGACCCGGGTTCGATTCCTCTGCCCCTCTTGGAGAGCCTGGCAAGCTACCGAGAGTATCTCGCCAGCATGGCAGAGCCTGGAAAGCTACCCGTGATGTATTCAATATGCCAAACACAGTAACAACAAAGTCTCCAATGGAGACGTTACTGGGCCCGCTCGAGCAAATCGATGAACAATGGGAGGACAATGACAGTGACAGTGACAACTATTATTGTCATAGTGGTCCCTTCTGTATCCTATCTGCTCTTGCTCCCCCAACTTGAGGCAGGCTTCCAACAGTGAACTGTCCCTCCTGACCCCTGTTTCCACTGTCCTTGGGTATGTCTCATACTATGTTTTTTATATCCCCCAAATGTCTGCAGTCATTTTATGTCTGTTCCTCTCCTTCTGACTCATTTCGCTCAACATGATAGGCTTCATGTCCATCCATTTATAAGCAAATTTTATGACTCCATTTTTTCTGGTGGATGCATAGTATTTCATAATGTAGATGTTCCATAGTTTCTTTCTCTAGTCATCTATTCTCGGGCACTCAGGTTGTCTCCAGAGTCTGGCTATTGTGAATAGTGTTGAAATGAACATAGAAGTGCATTTGGCATTTCTGCTGTGCGTTTTTGAGTCCCCAGGGTATATTCCCAGAGTGGTATTGCTGAGTCATAAGAAAGAGGAGCAATCACTTTTGTGTCGAGACAAAAAACAGCCTAGGTTGAGTTCTTGGCACACAGTATGCCCCCCTAGATAGTAATTTCCTTCCACCTTTCTATCCTCTCAGAGCTGATTTTCACTGATATTGCTGCAACTCACACTGTAACCCCATGCGCACATGGTGCTTTTCTGACCAGAGGTCTTCAAAGCCCAGAATCGTTTCATCATTAACACTCTCTAAGCTCAAACCAATGTGATTCGATTGTGAGGGTCAGTAATATATGGATGTTGAGTGTCCTGTGATTCTGGGTGGTAGGCCTCATATAAGGTGTTCTCTTTAAAATGTTTCTTTTGTTGGGGTCATCCCCAAGGTTAGGGGGCCCATTCCTGACTATACTTGACTCAGCTATGTGGGAAAGAGGGTTCAATGCTTAGACCCAATGGTGCTGGGGTGCATTAGAGACACACCAGGCGGTGCTTCCCAGATTGAACTTCAGGCTTCCCCATTTAGGCTGTGCTCCAGCCCTTTTTGTATATCAAGATTCTCTCTTGTTTGGGGGAACAACTTTTCATAACATTAAAAGAAATGTGAGTACTGTGGGGAAGGTGTAAGAATGATGGGTGTTGGGTAAGGTGGGATGATGAATTCCTCTTCCAGTTAGAGGCCAGCTCTTCTGCTCCCCCACAGAACTACAAGACTATTTGAACAAGGAATATTTCTAGTGTGAATTCTGTTTTCCTTTTTTGCAAGTGTGGAAACCATCTGTTTTCTCAGAAGGGAACTGGTCTCCTGTATAAGTTGGCTTTCAGTAGGAAGTCTCTTCCCCTAACCCAGATGGATAACCAGGAGCCCCACAGAGGTTGACAGAGCCAGTTAAGGGCTTACTTTGTGAAAATTCTTCATAGCCCTGTTGACCCATACTTTCTAGAAGATCTCATCCTGAAAGATTTAAACTTTCTAACTTAATTTTCCAGACCACAGAGAAAGGCTGGAGAGCTAGAGAACATACCTGATATTTTCAGGGTCTGGGTTCCATGCCTGGAACTGCCTGGTCTTCTGAGTACCCTCAGACATAGCCCGGGTAACTCCTAGCACGGCCAAGGAGATATCTCTGCACCAGTCATTTCTGGAGACAGGAAACAGTTCAAAGGGCAGGAGTTATGTGCCTTGTGTGTGTGAGGCCTTGGGTTCCATCCCAGGATAGCATGGCCTCTGCCAATACCTTTGGGTATCTGGACACCCCCAAAGCACTATTGGGCGGAGCACAAACTATATGGGCTGTTCTACCACATCAAATGTGGTAGAAAGTGGTCTCAGAACTAAATACCACCAAAGAGATCCCTTCAAAAAATAATTTTCTGGCCTAAATAAAATGAAACAAAGACATCTTTAGAGAGATTGTTGGACTCTAGTTCAGGAATAATGTCTTTTATTCTCCTTACTTCCTACACTACCCTTGGTATCTTTTCTGACTGGTTATTTTTCTTTCTCTCCAAGACATTTAAAAAATTTTAGGGGCTGGAGTGCTAATACAGCAGGTATGGCTTTTGCCTTGCACACGGCTGACCTAAGCTTGATCCCTGGCACCCCATAATGTCTCCTGAGCCCAATAGGAGTTATCTATGAGCACAGAGCCAGGAATAAGTCCTGAATCCCACTGAGTATGGCCCCAAACAAAAGGGTGAATTAAAGATATTTAAAAATTTTAGTCTTTTTTTGAAAGCTCATTATACTACCATGTTTCCTAAAGGAAATATAATGTACCAGGACAAAATTATTAGCCAAGTTATTTATTTATTTTATCCACAGCAAAGAGTATTTGATTTCCTCCCCTCCCCCAACAAGAGACCTCAAGTCGCTGCCCACGAATGGACCCTCTGGCTACTCAACAAGCTGCTTAAGGCATAATCCCAGAGACTCAGAAACAAATCTTGGAACCCAGCGGTTTTTTTAAAAAATTTTTATTGAGTCACCATGAGATAGTTACAAGCTTTAATGTTTGGGTTATAATCACATAATGATTAAACACCCATTCCCAGCAGCTTTAGACAGAAAAGTGCCTGGACTCCGCATTAGATTACCAGCCTTGGGCCACCCTAGGCGGGAAAAGGTGCTGATCCACTGCCTGTTCTCCTTAGTGGCTTGGGGTTCGTCATCTTCCAGAGGCCAATGTGCAGCCATGCAGGGGCCCCCAGTGATGAGACACATGGGACCTCACAGGATGGGGGTGGAGCCAGCCCTTTCCCTCCCCGCCCCAATGAGAGACCCCGAGTCACCTCCCATGAAGGGGCCCTCTGGCTACTGAACAAGCTACTTAAGCCATGATCCCAGAGACTCAGAAACAAATCTCAGAACCCAGCAGCTTTTGGCAGAAACCCCTCCAGATTAAATTATTAAGATTTCAGAATTTCAAAATCATTCCAAAATCATATCCTATTCATAATCAGCAATAGAAAACAAATTGTCTAATGTTGCCTTTCTGGCAGATCTGAGTATTGGGGTAAAATCCCAAATATTAATGGTGGGCCTGGGATCAAAATATTGAATGTAATCAAAGTAGAGAGAGAGTAATGTGGAAATGATCTGCCACACAGGTGGGGGTGTGTGGGATGGGGGGTATACTGGAGTTTTTGATTGTGGAAAATGTGCACTGGTGAAGGGATGGGTGTTTCATCATTCTATAATCAATACTTAAACCCAAAAGCTTTGTAACTGCTCTCATGGTAAATATATATATATATACATATATATATATATATATATATAGTATTTGAAACATTGATCTCTGACCACACTTGATAGATCTTGGTTGTGTGATAAGTTTCCAAGTATGGATTCACTGCTGGTTGACACATGATGGATGCCAAACCTCAATAGGGCAAGATCAGATATACACGTAGCTGCAGTGGAGAATGAGGCAGGGGGATTTATGTGTCTAATTAAAGGCAGTAGGCTCTCAAATACAGCCTATAAAACTCACTTGGAGAGTTCTGATTACAAATAAAAGCAATCTGAGGTGAGAGTTCATCTTTTTTAACTCAGGTGAGCTTAGAGCTTTGCAAATAGAAAGCTTTAACTCAAAATTAATTTCACTTACAGTAAGAGTATAGATGTAATCAGAATTATATGAGGACATATAAATATGATTGATGAAAATCTGTTAAAGCAATCAGATTCTCTCCAGAATCATTGCAGCCACAGCCTGAGTTGGAGACTCCCAGCTTTTTTAGCGAATAAACCCTGGAGCATAGTTGACAAAATTTCAAATGTGTTGTGTATAAACGTTAAAGGAATCTGGAAAAATACTAGATTCTAAACAAGAGTGAGAGCCTAAATTCACTAGTGTCAGCCACACAGGACCAAAGTAAACTTTTTTTTCTCTATCATTTTGTGGTTCTGAAAGTGTTTTTTCCTGAATTGATAGCTGGTTATCATGTCCTGGTGTCACTCTGTTTAATTATCATTCTGAGTATTTCAGAGAGCATGAAGTAGATTTTTAATCATGTCACCAGCATAAACCATAATACCATGGTTGTTTTTTCTTCACAAAAGCCTTAAGGGCAGGCACTTGTCCTACTTTGCCTTTATGTTTAGTACACAGCAAAATGAGAGGTTCTAAATGCATGAGTCCGGGAATGCCGACTGGTTCAGCCCTTTTGGAAAACAGTGTAGATGATTCTCAAAAAATTAGAAATTGAGCTCCTATTTGACCCAGCTATACCACTTTTGGGAATATATCCTGGAGAGATAGAAACTGCCGGCAATGAGCCACATCTATTCAAATGTAAACGTCCGATTCGGGTTGTTAGGCATTCGAATGAATCAAGGCTCATGGCCAAGTTTGTGTTGACAAGGACACCGACGCCTCCGACACCTCTTTTATCGCATGTTCCGAGGCACAATTCTTCTCCAGTGTCAAAAACGGCATGGTGAGATTCGTGCCTTCTTGTCTCGGTCAGACCAATAATGTCGTACTTGATCATTCGCGCTTGTACCATCAGGTCCTCGATGGATGCATCTGATGCTAACGTACGTTCATTGAAAGTACAGACGATCATTTTTGTCTTCCTTTATTGTGGCAGTCTAGTTCGGCCTTGAGATTTTGTCGGCCTCTCCTTTCTCATCCTTCTCAGTGCTGCCATGTCGGTGAAGCCTTCAGGGTCAGGTGGATGAGACCAGTTGTAATTACTGGTTTTGGCATATTGAATACACAACGGATAGCTTGCCAGGCTCTTCTGTGCGGGCGGAATACTCTCGGTAGCTTGCCAGTCTTTCCGAGAGGGATAGAGGCTTTTGGGGCGACCTCTAATCGCCCTCATAGGTGTTACCATATTGGAACCCTATCAAATATGGTACGGCAATTCCGGAAGATGGGTATTTAGTGTCTTATGATGTGTTGCGCGGCCACTTTGCGGTCGTGCGGGTCCAGAAAGCATCCTGAAGTGTGGCAGTGGCTGGGTAGTGGAGGTAGTGTCTTTGTCTACGCACCAACATCTCATTATGGTGAAAGAGAAATCGAGAAGTTCTACATGGAGCTGGAGAAGTTCTATAAAGAAGACCAAACCTTCTACAAGATCATTGTGGGTGATTTTAATGCCAAGATAGGACCGAGAAGATCAGCTGAAGAACTTCACATCGGGACCCATGGCCTAGAATGGAACGAACAGGGTGAGAGACTGTCTGAGTTCATCATGTCGACCAAGACCATACATGGTAACTCACAGTTCCAGAAGGCAGAATCTAAACGTTGGACATGGGAGTCTCCCAGTGGATGATTCCACAACGAAATAGACCACATCATATTCGATCGACGGTTTTGCCTGACCGATGTCGCTATTGTCCCAAAATTCTGAACGGGATCGGATCACCGTCTCCTTCGTGCAAAATTCTACTTCACAGAGCGGGGAGAAAGGGCTGCAAAGTTTAAAAAGAGAACTCCCAGAACGACCACCAACTGAGAGCTCTTTGGCACTATTGCGGCAACATGGGAAGATGCCATTGTTGACAACATTGACGAGGAATACGATCGACTGGTTCAGCACCTCCATGATTGTGCGAGGAACACCAAGAGAGAGATAGCCACAAAAAAAACGGCTGTCTTTGAAAACTCTTGAACTTATTCACCAACGTGGTTTGGCGCATGCTCAGGCAACCGCAAGCTAACGTCCGAGCTCGCAAAGCAGTGCAGAGATGCGATCAAGGAAGACCTCAGAGAGAGGAGCAGAAGTGCTGGTAGATGTGGCAGAAGCTGGGAAAAGTATTCGTAACGCCCGCCTGTCCTTTGCCAACTACAAGACCAAGATGACTGCCCTCCGACATCCTGATGGATCCATCACATCCTCCAGAATGTCAATGGAGAAGATTATCCATGACTTCTACTCAAATGTCTTCGACAGCCATGTCCACTTGCTGACATACCAAATTCCACAGGATGGATATGTCGTTCCCAACGTTCTCCCTTCCGAAATCCGACACGCCATTTCGTCAGTAAAGAAACTAACAGCACCCAGCCCAGACAAGATCAGACCTGAACACCTGAAGAACCTGCCGTCAGTACTCATCAATACACTGGCTCGGCTCTTCACACGCTACCTGTCTGAATGCAAGGTTCCGTCCCAATGGAAAACCAGCAGGACCATACTACTGTTCAAGAAGGGAGACATCCATGACATTGGCAACTATCGCCTGATCTGTCTATTGTCTGTCATCTACAAGTTGTTCACTCGAGTCATCCTAAATAGGATTGGCAGAACACTAGATGAAGGACAACCATGCGAGCAAGCCGGGTTCCACAAAGGATTAAGCACCATCGACCATATCCACACGGTAACCAAGCTCACTGAGGTTTCTCTGGAGTTCAAGATGCTGCTCTGTTTAACGTTCATTGATTTAAAGAAGGCCTTTGATTCTGTTGAGATGGAGGTGGTCATTGAAGCCCTAGCCAATCAGAGAATTCAAGCCCAATACATCAGGATCCTCCTTGAGCTGTATTGAGGATTCACTACCAGGATCTCACCATTCTACAAAGAAGTAATCATTGATGTCAAGAGAGGGGTTCGGCAGGGTGATACCATTTCACCGAAACTCTTCAGTGCCACCCTCGAGAACATCATGCGACGACTGGAATGGGAAGGAATGGGAGTTAAGATAGATGGTCTGCAACTACACCACCTCCGCTTTGCTGATGACATTATTTTAATAACAGCAAACATCAGCCAAGCGGCACAAATGCTGGCCGACTTTGACCGTGAGTGTGGAAAGGTAGGACTACAGCTGAATCTTACGAAGACAATGTTTATAAGAAACAGCCTCGTTCCTGATGCCCCATTTGCTCTCAATGGAACGACCATCTCCGAATGCAACAGCTATGTGTACCTAGGTCGAGAACTCAACATGACAAATGACCTGGCACTCGAGCTGCACAGGAGGAAGAGGGCGGCTTGGAAAGCCTTTCAGAACGTTGAAGAAATAGCTAAGAGGACGAAGAACCTCTAGCTCCGGGCACATCTCTTTGATTCCACTGTTCTTCCTGCATTAACATATGCCTCAGAGACCTGGGCCCTACGTAAACAGGATGAGAATGCTATTCGGGTCTTCCAAAGAGGAATTGAAAGGGCTATGCTTGGGATATCACGTTTCACTCAAATGAGAGAAAGAATCTGGAGTTCCGACATCCATCGACAATCAAGAATCAGGGACGCTGTCTCGTTTGCCAAGGTGTCAAAAATCAGATGGGCTGGTCAAGTAATGAGATTTAAAGACGACTGCTGGACTAGAGCTGTTACCGACTGGATCCCATGGGATGTCAAAAGACCGCGTGGCCACCCACCTACCAGATGGTCAAACTTCTTCATCAAGATCATGAACGATCGGTTTGAGGCTCTTCATGTTCCCAGAGCGAACAGATGCCATTGGGCTACACTAGCACGTGACAGGGACAAATGGAGATGTTACTGGTGCCCGCTCGAGCAAATCGACGACTAAGGGGAAGTTAAGTGATTAAGTGATCCTGGAGAGGCAAAAGCGTATAGCAGAAATGACATCTGCACTTGTATGTTCATTGCTGCATTGTTTACAATAGCCAAAATCTGGAAAAAAAAACCCGAGTGCCCAAGAACAGATAACTTGTTAAAGAAACTTTGCTACATCTACACAATGGCATACTATGCAGCTGTTAGGAGAAATGAAGTCATGACATTTTCATATAAAAGGATCAACATGGAAAGTATCATGTTAAGTGAAATGAGTCAGAAGAAGAGGGAGATATATAGAAGGATTGCACTAATCAGTGATATATAAAGTAACAGAATAGGAGACTGACACCCAAGAATAGTAGAGTTAAGACAGGAGGTTTACTCTATGACTTGGAAGTCAGCCTCAAATGCTGGGGGAAAAGGCAGCTCAGATAGAGAAAGGAATACCATGTAAAGGGTATTTGGAGAACCAACTCGGGTTGGTAGATGTGAGCCAAATGTAGACTATAGACCGAACACAATGGCCACTCAACGCCTCTAGTGAAAACTACAACAGCCAAAAGGAAAGAGAGAACAAAAGGGAATGTCCTGCCTAAGAGGCAGGGTGGAGTGGTGGGGTGATGGGGTGGGGTTGGGGGAGGGATACTGGGATCATTGGTAGTGGAGAATGGGTACTGCTAGAAGGAGGGGTACTCAATCACTGTTATGACTGAAATGCAAGAACGAAAGTTTGTAAGTCTGTAACTGTACCCCACGGTGATTCACTAATAAAAAAATTTTTAAAAAATGCATGATTTTATAACCTGCAACTTTACTATACAAGTCTATTGTTTCTAGGAGTTTTTTGGTGGAGGTTATTTGGTTCTCTAAGTATAGTATCATATCATCTGCGAATAGTGAGAGCTTTATTTCTTCCTTTCCTACCTGAATGCCCTTAATGTCTTTTTCATTGCAGCACTCTTTACAGTAGCCAGAAACTGGAAGAGACCTGAGTGCCCAAGAACAGATGACTGGTTAAAGAAACTTTGGTACATCTACACAATGGAGTACTATGTGGCTCTTAGAAAAGATGAAGTCATGAACTTTACATACAAGTGGTACAACGTGGAAAGTATCATGCTAAGCGAAATGAGTCAGAAAGAGAGGGATAGACATAGAAAGATAGCATTCATCTGGGGGATATAAAATAATAAAATATGAGACTAATACCCAAGAATAGCTGAGAGCAACACCAGGAGAATTACTCCATAACTTAGAGGCCAGCCGGGTATTCTAGGGGAAAGGACAATTCAGATAGAAAGGGGAACACCAAGTGGAGGGTGTTTGGAGGATTCTCCCAGGAGGGGAGATGCAGGTTGAAAGTAGACTGGACTGAACATGTTCGCCACTCAATGCCTCTTTGGCTGATCACAACACCCAGGATGAGAGAGAAAACAAAAGGGAATGCCCTGCCACAGTGGCAGGGGGGATGGGGGGATGGGAGGATGGGGGGGGGGAGGGATATTATCCTGGTGGTGGAAAATGGGCACTGGTGGAGGGATGGGTATTTGATCATTGTATAATTGAAACCCAAGCACAAAAATTTGTAAGTCTACAACTGTACCTCATGGTGTTTCACTAATAAAAAAAAAATGCATGAGTTCTTCCTGAATTTAGGGGACCCAACACACTGAGCCTTGATGACCGCTAATCCTGAGGAAAGCTATGATAGGGGAGTGACAGAAGCCAAGGGGTCCTCTGGGGAGTTTGCAGGTTTCACCTCTTCAGTCTCACAAGAACTGGATTTTTTCACTGCTATTTTTGGACCACACCTGGCGGTGCTCAGGACTTGCTTCTGAGCTCAGGGATCATTCCTGGAGGTGCTCAAAGGATCATCTGGGTGCTTGGGATAGAACTCAGGTTGGCCACATACCAGGCAAGTGCCGTATCTGCTGTACTATCTCATGAGCCCAAGGACTGCATGTGACTCAAAACGAAATAGAGATTTGGAAGCAAAGACACCGAGTAGAGAAGATATGGAACCCAGGAACAACCTCTGAAGAGTCTCCCAACTTTTTTGCAGAAAAGAAAAGAGGTCTTGCTGCTGCCCTGAAAGCCTCCAGTTGTTCTTCAAGGTTGAGCGAGTCTCTGCCTGCCAGAGGGAAGAATGATGATGAGAGGAGCTAATGGGCTCCCTATTATCAGCCGTAAACTAAACGCTATTCACTTCTATAAATATTGGGCATGCGAGTAGTAAGCAGGGAATAATGATCAGGTCCGAATTACTCATTAGTTACTCTGTACCACAAATTTAGTGTCAGCGGATGCTTTCTGCTGCAATTGCAATCTGGAACAATCAGCAGGGGACAAGCCCTCCGTGACAGAAAGAAGAGGCTCAAGGTGAACTGTTGGGAGTGAGGAGTCAATCTTAGTTGCCCTCTTATCTTCAGCACTGTCCCCGCTGCCCACCCAGTGTTAACCCTCCAGACTGCTGCCTGCGCCTTGAATCATTCTCATAGTGCTGCCAGCCACTGATCACATGGGCAATTTTTTTAATGAAAAAATTGTATTTACTTAGAAGCATTCAGAATGTCAACAAAACAGCTGCAACTTTTTTCTTTTTATTTTGCAATTACAGAGTGGTATTCAGTTAACAGAACAACACTTATTTCGTATAAGCTGTATCAGAGTCAACTGAAGATGAAAAAAAACTACATCCCTATATATAACTAATGTGTGCTGTGCACCAACAAGAACCTGCTTTAAATTTCCATGCCAATTTACAACCCCTATACTGTACCAGGCAAGGTTAGTGGCTATTGAAAATACCACCGGGATAAGGCTATCTAAAGACACATTCGGTAGTGTGTTAACTATACAAAAAAAAAAAAGACACTGTACAGTTTAAAAACAAATCTTACACAGCTTTACATTTCAATTTTTTTCTTTAAAAGGAGTGAGTTGTGTACAGGGGGGTTAAGTGCTTTATAGACGAGAAAAAAAACTGCACTAAAACTGACTTACTCATCATCATCATCATCATCATTTTCTTCATCTTCATCTTCTTCATGGGCTGGAGTGATAGCATAGTGGGTAGAGCATTTGCCTTGCAAGTGGCCACCATGGCCGACCCGAGTTTGATTCCTCCGCCCCTCTCGGAGAGCCTGGCAAGCTGCCGAGAATATCTCGCCCACATGACAAAGCCTGGCAAGCTACCCGTGATGTATTCGATATACCAAACACAGTAACAACAAGTCTCATGATGGAGACGTTACTGGGCCCGCTCAAGCAAATCGATGAATAACAGGAGGACCGTGGACCGTGAACCATCTTCCTCATCTTCTTCATATTCTTCATCTTCCTCCTCTTCCTTCCTTTTTTTGCTCTTTTCAGCTTTAACAACTCCCTTGTTGGCCACATCAGGCTTTTGGGCCCGCTCGAGCAAATCAATGAACAACGGGAGGACTGACCATGACTGATGATTTTTATTTAGCTCGGTATGCAGTAATTTCTTATTTCTAATTTCTCCTTCAGCTTGGCCTTCGCAAGGCTGATTATCATCTGCAGCATTGTTGTTCCACATCTCTCCCAGTTTCTTTGCAATAATCATCAATAGACAGGCCAAGATGCTCTCCTTTGATTTCTGGGCGATACTCAGAACAAAACAAGAAAAAGGTGGAAGGAGGCCTCTTGGGTGCATTGGGATCCTTGAACTTCTTTTTTGTTTCCCCTTTAGGAGGGATATAAGTTTTCATTTCTCTTTCATAACGGGTCTTGTCAGCCTTTGCCATGTCTTCAAATTTTTCTTTCTCTTTAGCAGACAAATAGTCTTCCACCTCTCTGAATACTTCTTAGAAAACTCTGAAAAGTTGACGGAAGCATCTGGGTGCTCTTCTTGTGCCACTCCCGGCAAGTTTGCACAAAGAATGCATATGATGACATTTTGTCTCTTGACTTCTTAGAATCTCCTTTGCCCATGTTTAATTATTTTCCTCAGTGAGGCACAGAGTCGCCCAGTGCCCGTCTGGCTCTCACGTGCCCCGGCGCTGTCTCTATGGAGCTCAATGTACTGCAATCACTGTCACTGTCATCCTGATGTTCATTGATTTACTCGAGCTGGCGCCAGTGAATTTATCTTTTTTTTATTTGCTCGAGCGGGCCCAGTAACGTCTCCATTGGAGACTTTGTTGTTACTGTGTCTGGCATATCGAATACTCTCGGTAGCTTGCCGGGCTCTCTGAGAGGGGCAGAGGAATTGAACTCGGGTTGGCCATGTTGGCTGCTTGTAAGGCGAACGCCCTACCGCTGTGCTATCGCTCCAGCCAGTAACGTCTCCATTCGTCCCAGCCCTGAGATTTTAGCAGCCTCTCCTTACTCATTTTTTCCCAATGTTGCTGTATTGGAGGCTCTTTCAAGTTCAGGGGAATGAGACCTGTTATTGTTACTGTTTTTGGCATATTGAATATGCCATGGGTAGCTTGCCAGGCTCTGCCATACCAATGGGAGAAAAGCAAATTTTAAGTTATCTTGAATTGAAACACTGAGTCCATGAATGAGAGAAGTTAATATAGATTTTAACCTAATTATATCCAATTTTAGGTAGCTCTGGGTAGTACCTCCTTTTTTTTAAAGAGTATTCATTGTAAGGGGAAAATCTGAAAAGTCATTTAAAAAATTCAACTTTGGTGCAAGTGTGGGTGATGAAATACTACAATTTAATACAAGGGAATCCTGTCAGAATGCCTGATATGAAAGGGATGTTAGGGATAGAACCTGAGGGTATTGGTAGAGGGATGGGGTCACAAGATTGAAAGTGAGAATATTGTATAACTGAAATCCTATTGCAAACAACTTTGTAAATCTTGATATTGAAGAAAAACTTAAATAAAAAATATTAAAAATATTAATATTAAATAAAAATATTAATGAAAGAAAAATATCAAGTCTATTTCTATAGTTATTTATTTACTTGCTTTTTGGGTCACTCCCAGCAATACAGAGGGGTTACTCCTGGCTCTGCACTCAGGAATTACTCCTGGCGATGTTTGGGGGATCATATGGGATGCTGGGAATCAAATCTGGGTCGGCCACATGCAAGGCAAACACCCTACCTGCTGTGCTCCAGCCCCCAATCTATAGTTTTTTCTTTTACATTATGAAAGTGACTGCTTTTCTGTTTTTTCTCCTCTAATTTGCATTAGGATGCAACAGATGTTTGTATATAGGTTTTGTAGCCTACAACTGAGTATAAGAATATATTGTTTCAAACAGATGGTTTTTGGTGAAGTTTTTAAGAATTATATATATCATATATATCATCTGCAAATATTAATATTTCACTTCCTTTCCAATTTTCTCCTCTATTGTCTTTTTTTAAATTATTAGCCGCAATTAATGTGGCTCGGACTTCTTTTACCATGTTGCTTAATACTGGTGAGAGTGCACTCTCTTGCCTTCTACCCTACCTGACAGGAAAACATTTATCTTTGTCATTAGAATGTTAACCATTTGGTTTTGTGTATTTTCATCTGATTATTATGGGTTTGTGTATATTGTCTTTATCTGCTGAAGTATATTTCTTCTATACAATTTTCAGAATCTTTGTTAGATATAGATGCTGAATATTGTCAAATTCTTTCAATTGATCTATTGCTGTTTTTATATGTATGTATGCTTTCCTTTTGTTTATGATGGAATACATTAATTATTCTCTATATGTTGGACCATACATGAATCTCTAGAAAAACCAACCAACCAACCAACCAACAAACAAACCCCCAAATACTTTTGCCTTCAAAGTTCTATGTTGGTGTTCGGGCTGGAAAGAGCTCCAAGGGCTCTCTCCATTTGCATGTCCCCCATTCAAAGACCTGAGTTCCAGTCCCAGCACTGCTGGGTGCAGCCCTGGTGGTCTTTACAAACCGAGATGTAATGAAGCGTGGTGCAAATACTCCAAAGGTACACACACACACACACACACACACACACACACACACACACACACCTGTAAGTTAATTTCAATGGATTCTAGAGTTTTCTGCTGTTACACAGATCGTAAAGAGCCCAGGACCAAGACAAACAAAACAACCAAAAAGAGCCCCACAGATTCAGATGTTTTTTAAAAAAACAAAGGATACTGAGCAATCGAAATTTTAAAATATCACCATGCAGCTCACAGCATTTACTGTTTTATCTCTGTATTTATTCCTCATACCCCAAAAGTCTTAGAGTCATTTAAAAAAAAAATCTAGCGAGATAGTTTACTCCGCAAAAGTGCGTGCGTGTGTGTGTGTGTGTGTGTGTGTGTGTGTGTAGGTAAGTCGAAGATCGGTAACTTTCAAAAGGAGAGCTATGAACAGTGTGTGTGTGTGTGTATGTGTGTGTGTGTGAGTATAGGCAGGTCAGACAATCAATAACTTTCAAAGGGAGAGCTATGAACAGTCGTGTGTGTGTGATCAGTAACTTTCAAAGGGAGAGGGTAGATAGCTATGAACAGTCGGGGTATGTTGTGTAGTGTGTTCCTTGTGTGTGTGAACGTCACTCCCAGTCTCTGTGTGTGTGCGTGTGTGTGTGTAGGCAGGTCGAACAATCAGTAACTTTCAAAGGAAGAGCTATGAACAGTCGTGTGTGTGATCAGTAACTTTCAAAGGGAGATGGTACAATAGCAATAAACAGTCGGGGTGTGCTGTGTTTTGTGTTGTGTGTGTATGTGTGTGTGTGTGTTTGTGTGTGTGGTGCAGAACTAGAACATGGGTCAGTCAGTCCTGAGAGATGGGCAAGCGCAGTTCTGAAGGGACCGGCAATGGCCTTTGTTGCCCCTCGGCTGATAGAAAGGAAGTCGGGTTCAGATATCCGAATGCAGAGTGGTGGAGACTGCGAGGAGTCCAGTGCGGTAACAATCGATCCCAGAGAAGCTGGGGGAGCCCTGGGGAGAGTTCTCTTTTCTTTGTGAAGGGCAGGGCGCCCTGGAATGGGTTGGCCCTGAGAGAGGGGCCCGTGCCTTGGAAAGCCTCGCAGTTCCCGAGGTATCTGGTGAGCTCTCGCTGGTCCTTGAAAATTCCGGGAAGAGGGTGTAAATCTCGCGCCTGGCCGTACCCATATTCACATCAGGTCTCCAAGGTACCGCAATGCACATGGGCAATTTTTCCTGGGAGCCACTTCCTGGGGTAAACAACCCACCTTTCATTTTCTCCAATGCTTCGATTTGTCCTGATAATCCATTAGTTCGATATAGTGTTTCCTGGTGGGCAGTTAACTACCTAATCAGTGAAAGTGTGTTGGGCTAGTAACTTCAGGTGCAATTTTCAGGTGCTTCTGGTTTGTTCACTTCAAGAAGGTAGGGGAAGAACTGAATATTTTTTCTTTTTCTGAAAATGGGGGTGGTTGGCCAAATCAGTTTGAGGATCTGTGAGTATAGATAGAGCTGGATTGGAACTTGTAAAACAAACTACAGAGAATGTTATCTCTAAAATGTAGGACACCCAAACATTTCAGATTTGCCAAGGAGGCAGAACTTTTAGTTTCCAAACTGAGAATGTCCTGAGCAAGTAAGAATGAGTTTGTCACCCTATTAAATGAGCAAGAACAATGCTTCATTTCTTGTGTGTATGGAATGTCAACTTGTTTGTAGGGTGTCTGATAGGGAGAAAGAACTTAATAGATGCCAGCTCCCATTCTTCTTCAATTAAAAATATTTGTAGAATAAGGGTCTACTGAACACCTGACAGGCATCCGCCTCTGTATCAAGGAAGGCTGGGATACAGTAAAATCTGAAACACAAAGTCTATCTTTTAGGTACTCACCCTCTAGCTGGGGGTGGAACATGAGTCCATAGAAAACTACCATCTTATTTACTTTCCTTCCCTGAAAGATGGGAGGAAGCCAGAATAAATGATAGCTACACAAAAATAAGAGGTGAAGGACCACAGCTACGTAATTACGGAGGCTGTGGTGGCATAATTATCCTAGAAACCACTGCTAAGGAAAGCTACTCTAAGAGAACACAAAACAGTCAAGAATAAAACAAGAATAACACAGGGCAGACTAAAACTAAACATAAAATTATATGGTATCTGATTCAGAAGTTCAAGGTCATATTCCAGTAGTTTCAGGTAGTTTTCCTCAATCCAGCTATATTCTTGTGGGCAGAATACCCCCTACATGCCTCAGTTTCCTTTTCTAGAAAACAGGGAGAATTCTTCCTGTGAAAAGACATCAGCTATTGATGGAGATGTGTTCCCAAACTCTTCCCTTCACCTTCACCACCTCCCCTCACCCCCCTTTAAGTATGCTGGGTCATCAAATTTCTCCCAGGGGACAGAAAGAAAAGCTGGGGAAAGGAATTTTTTGTTTGTTTTTGGGCAACACCTGCTGGTGCTCAGGGGTTAGTCCTAGCTCTGTGCTTAGATATCATTCCTGGTGGGCGTGGGGGACCATATGGAGTGTTGATGATCAAACCTGGGCTCAACAGTGTGCCCTATCTGTTGTACTCTCTCTCTCTCTGGCCCCAGGAAAGGAATTTCAGAGAAAAATTTTCTCAAGTAGTTGATAAGACAGTGAATGTGGTGAACTGTGAAGAGTGCAGGGAAACAGAACGGAGAGAAAAAAGACTTTTAAGGAAGTTTTTAGAGCCATATGTGCCCTTTGATATGCTTGATAAATGCAAGTTAAGTGTTTGAATAATCTTGTTTCCAATTGGATGGAGGGGTGGGAAGGTAGGAAGTGGTGGACTAGAGGTGGCATAAGGACAGTAGCAGAGGGTCTTGGGCATGATGGTGTCGGGGAAGGTGCAGAAACTTTGTACAAAACTATAAATGTTTACACTATTATAACTATTTTACCTAAATTACAATAAAATTTTGAAGAAAAAAGAACTTGCATAATCTTAGAACTTCTTTCTATCTGCTAGACTCTTTCTTTGATCTGAATCCCACTCTGAGAGTAATAGTGAATAACGGAAAAAGTACTTTGCAAAGGCCAAGTGGAATCTGTGTCTAATCCTTTCCCAGGACCTCTGACCATTCACTTGTTGATCTTTGGTGTCAATAGAAAAATGTTAAAGACTTAGACCTTGAAATACCGACTTAATGGTTACATAGTTGTACTTCCCCAAACATGTTACTGGCATGGTTAGCCATTCAAGTCCCTTATCTTCAAAGTGGATTGTTCAAAGATGAATGAGATAATAAATACTTCTACACAGTACTGGACACATAGCAGGTCCTTGGGAATGCTAGTTTCCTTCTTTTATTTCTCTTGAGATACCAGCTTTCTCATGAAGTGTGATTGACAGTAGGCATAGAATTCATTCCGCTGGACTAGTCCAATGCAAAGGTGCAAATACTATGCCTCTTTCTTTGCTTCCTTTTTATACAACTACCCCCCACACCTCCCTAGTGGAGAGTTTACTTATCAGGAATCTATATTTTCTTTCCCTTGAGTTTTTGATGGAGTGATAGCACAGCGGTAGGGCGTTTGCCTTGCACGCAGCCAACATGGCCGACCCGAGTTCGATTCCTCTGCCCCTCTCAGAGAGCCCGGCAAGCTACCGAGAGTATCTCGTCCCCACGGCAGAGCCTGGCAAGCTACCGGTGATGTATTCGATATGCCAAACACAGTAACAACAAAAGTCTCCAATGGAGACTTTGCTGGGTCCACTCAAGCAAATCGATGAACAACGGGAGGACAGTGACAGTGACAGAGTTTTTGATGGTCCCTCAGGCCCAAATCCCCGCTTCTTAATGTCATGTGAAGCACAGAAGTCAGACAGATGCTACCATGGAACCACTCCCTTAACCACTCCTCTACCATTTTATGCTACTCAGCCTTGCTCTGCTTTATTCCCATTACCTGGATCCCACATCTAGAACTGCTCCCACTTTGAAGGTTAATATCCAAATTACTTAATGTCCAAATATTCAAAGGTTAATATCTCAGGGACTGAATTGAGGGCTTCTATATGCAAAACATGCCCTCAGACAGTAGAGTCGTCTCCCTGACCCCCTAGTTTCTTTTTTTTTTAAACAACATTCTGCTCTTGTCACTCCTTCACTACCTGAACACATGCTTTAATTCTTTAAAAATTTTAGTTTTTTTTTAATAATACCATGATTTACCAAGTTGCTCACAATACAGTTGTTTCAGGAATTCAATATTCTAACACCAATCCCACCACCAGTGTGACCTTCCCTCTACCAATGTCCTCAGTTTCCAACTGACTACCCAGTGACCCAAGCCTGCCCTGCCCTCTAGCAGACACAAATGTACTTAATATTCCTTATTATAAAAAATAGATCAACCACAGTTCACCTATCAAAAAATAGATCAATACTAGTCAATTTTTAATAACTGTTATATTTCACACTGGTGTTACTAAAGTTATCTATGGATTTATTGGACTGGTTGGTGTTAGTTTTGCCTTCTCTGCTACTGTTTTCACTCACTGAGCATGGTGGTCTTCTATACAACTTTCCCATCAGCTTTGCTGTGATCCTATCATGCTGACAATACTATCAAATTTGGAGGTGTCTTGCAGATGCATATGCAGCCATGCATTCCAAGAGCAATGGAGCTGTAATGATTTGGTGATTTGGTGGTTCAGTGAAGTTCCGTTGTGGAAGTGGGCTGTTTCTGGGTGCTCAGGTGTGGTTGTGGCCTGCTGTGTCTTCAGGCAGAATCGGGAAGCTACCTGTCACAATTCTGAGAAGGCCCCTGACTTTTCAGCCAGATCAGGTCTATCTGGGGAGATTCAGTGGCACCATGTTCTTTTTGAGATTAGTTGTGGAAGTAGGCTCTTTCTATGTTGAAAAATGTCAGGTGTGGGCAGGAGCTTCTGGGCTTTCTGATGAGGCAAACGGTGGGTGGGTAGGGTGGTGGAATTTGCCCATTGGCATTACAAGAAGGCTTCAAGATTTTCAGCCCATACACTGGTCCCACCTGCTAAGATTCAGTGGCTTTCAAGAGTGTGGCGAACACACATTTTCTTTTCTTTACTCTTTCTTTCTTTCTTTCTTTCTTTCTTTCTTTCTTTCTTTCTTTCTTTCTTTCATTGAATCGCTGTGAGATACATTTACAAATCTTTCATGTTTGAGCTTCATTCATCCAATAATCGAACACCCATTTCTCCATCAGTGCACATTTTTCACCACCAATGTCCCCAATATCTCCCCCACCCCATAATCAGTCCTCATCCTGCCTCTATAGCAGACAATTTCCTCAATACTCTCTCTCTACTTTAGGACATTATAGTTTGCTCAAATTTTCCCACCACCACCATTTAAGCCTCCCTGTCATGGGCAGATGTGAGATAACTTATTTATTTACTTATTTATTTTTCATTTTTTATAATTTTATTTATTGAATCACCGTGAGAGCAGTTACAAAGCTTTGGGGTCTAAGTCTCGGTCATACAATGAAACACCCGTACCTTCACCAGTGCCCATTCTCCACCACCAAAACCCCCAGTATACCCCCATCCCACACCCTCCCCCTACCTGTGGGGCAGATGATTTCCACATTACTCTCTCTCTACTTTGATCACATTCAATATTTTGACACCAGACACACCATTATTATTTGAGATTTTACCCCAACACTCAGATCTGCTGAAAAGGCAACAGTAGACAATTTGTGTTCTGTTGCTGGGTATGAATAACATATGATGTCGCGTGGCTGCAGTAGGGCCATGTAATTTTGAAATTCTGAAATTTTAACACTTAAATCTACAGGGATTTCTGCCAAAAGCCACTGGGTTTCGAGATTTGCTCCTGAGTCTCTGGGATCATGGCCGTTGAGCAGCTTGATCAGGAGCCAGAGGGGCCATTCGTGGGCAATGTCTTGGGGTCTCATTGGGACGGGGAGACCAGGACCAGCTCCACCCCCATCCTGTGAGGCTCAACAAGTTTCATCACTGTGGGCCCAGACCTGACTGTACAATGGCCTCTGGAGGATGACAGCCACCGAGCCACCAAGGGGGAGCAGGCGGAGGAACAGCACCCTTTCCCCCCTGGGGTGGCCTGTTGACAGTAACCTACTGCGGGATCCGGATGCATTTCTGCCAAAAGCTGCTGGGTTTCGAGATTTGTTTCTGAGTCTCTGGGTTCATTGCTGTTGAGCAGCTTGATCAGGAGCCAAAGGGCCATTCATGGGTGATGACTTGGGGTCTCGTTGGGGTGGGGAGGACAGGCCTGGCTCACCCCCTATCCCGTGAGGCCCAGCAAGTTTCGTCACTCTGGGCCCAAGCCTGACTGTCCAATGGCCTCTGGAGGATGACGGCCACCAAGCCGCCAAAGGGGAGCAGGCAGAGTGACAACACCTTTCCTCCCTGGGGTGGCCCGGTGACAGTAATGTACTGTGGGGAACGGACACATTTCTGCCAAAAGCCACTGGATTTTGAGATTTGTTTCTGAGTTTCTGGGATCATGACCGTTAAGCAGCTTGATCAGGAGCCAGAGAGGCAGGAGCCAGAGAGGCCGTTCGTGGGCAATGACTTGGGGTCTGGTTGGGGAGGGGAGGACAGGACCGGCTGTGAGACCCTACATGTCTTGTCACTGGGGGCCCAAACCTGACTGTCGAGTGGCCTCTGAAGGATGGTGGCCACTGGGCCGCCCGGGGGGAACAGGCCAAGGCATGAAACCTATTCCCACCTGGGTTGGCTCAGTACCGGTAACCTACTGCAGGGACCAGATGCATTTCTGCCAAAAGCCGCTGGGTTTTGAGATTTGTTTCTGAGTCTCTGGGATCATGGCCATTAAGCAGTTCAATCAGGAACCAGAGAGGCCATGCCTCCAATTATATAGCTGAGCCGGAGGTGGTTTGTGGGTGCATTTCCCACATACCTAACTTTTGGCCGTTTACTTTCTTGGTAAACTTTGCCCCAAGTTTTTGGAGTCTGGCCAAAGGCACAGCAGAAATTTTGGGGTATTTGGAAGTCTGAAGGCGCCATCAGGCTGCTGATGCACTCGCCTCACAGGTACAGATTGACCTGCTGGCGGCACCATACCCCCGAGATAATTTCTTTTCTATTTGAATATTATGAGAGTTTCGTGGCTGTGTGCTGGAATTCTAAAATTGTAAACAGTTAGAGTCCAGAGACATCTCTGTAGGGTGCTAATCTATTTGGGGATTAAATTGGGAGTCTCTGAACCAGGGCTGTTGGTGTGCTGAGATGGCGTCCAGAGGCAGATTGTGGGTGTGACAGCCAGGATCCCAAGTGGGCGGGAGAGAGCGAGCAGAAGACGGGGAGGGATGGCCCAACTCCTCTGCCACCGCTGTGCAGCCTGGCGTCTTAGTCCTGGAACCTGCATACCTGGGCCTTGCTTCTGGAAGCTTGTGGTCACTGGAGTTTCATCTTAAGCAGATGGGGAGAGCACAACTGCTCTATCTGAGGTGCCCTGGTGAAATTGGCTCCGTACAGCATCTGGAGAGATCTCTGGCGATGTGGTGTCTTCCAGGACTCATGAACACACATTTTCAGGCTTAGTGTGATTGCTTGTCTCAGAAGTGCTCACAGACCCCCAAATCTTGGCTCTCATTGACTTTACTTCTTTTTCAACTACGGCTTTAATTTCAGTTGCTCTATCTCCATGCCCTTTTATTGTCTCTCTCCGTTATCTTTTTGTTCATTCAACCCAGAGTACTAAGAAAATTGTCTCACTATAGCAATTCATATTTTTGTACTCTCCAGCGCTTAGTGGGACCTAGAAATACTCAGATATGTCATATTCTTCCAACTTCAAAGTAACTAGGTCATAATTTTAACCTCTTTCCTTAATCCACACTTCATCTTCCTCTTTATCTTCTGTCTTCTAGTTCTAGAATGGTGGAACCAAAGATATGTTTTCAATGTCCTCTAAAGATGGTCCTCAGCTCTACAGTGATTTTAACTTGGGGTCTGGAAAAATATTGCAGTGGGTAAGACCAGCTTCCATATGACCAACCCAGGATAAATCCTTGGGCCACATATGGTTGGTCCTCCGCACACCACCTGAAATTATCCTTAAACACAGAGTAAGGAGTTAGTCCTACTCACAGAGTCAGATGTGGCCCCTAAACAAGCAAAATAGAAACATAAAAACAGAAAACCCCAGAGATCTCAGACTGTATTAACCGTTTCCCTTTTCTTACTCTGTCAGAGAACATGTGGCTTTTCTTCCATCATAAATTGCTCCTCATTTCTTGGTTGATCCTCATTTCAGACTGCACTACTGTAAACTTTACCCTCTGATCACATACCACCTATTACTTCAATGACTTGGCTCCCAACAATCATCTTAACTTTAACAAAAATAAAATTCACATTGTTCTATTCTATTGGCCATTTTCCTCAGTGAATACATATACTCACATTTTCTCCTCAAAAATTCCTGTCACATTGTAAAGTAACAGAATGGGAGGTTAACACTCAATGATAATAGAGATAAAGGTCAGGAGGATTGCCCCATGGCTTGAAAGCTGGCTTCATATGCTGGGGGAAAAGGTAGCTGGGATAGAGAAGGGACCACTAAGTAAATGATGATTGGAGGGCTTGCTTGGGATGGGAGATGTATGCTGAAAGTAGACTATAGACCTAGAATTATGGCCAATTAATACCTGTATTGGAAATCATAACATCCAAAAGGAGAGAGAGGAATGTGCCTGCCACAGGTGGGGGGGGGATAAGGTGGGGGTGGCAGGAGGGATACTGGGAACATTGGTGGTGGAGAATGGGCACTGGTGGAGGGATGGGTACTCGATCATTGTATGACTGAAACAGAATCACAAAAGTTTGTAAGTCTGTAACTGTATCTCATGGTGATTCATTAAAATAAATAAATAAATAAATAAATGCAAAATAAAAAGAGAAGCATTGAAAAAATAAAGTAGTAGACACACACACAAATTTTTTGTCACATTATTACCTATTCCCAATGACTTAACTATGGGTCAAAAGTAATACTTTTAGCAAATGAACATCCATAGACTCTTGCCTAAATCTATTTTCTGTAATGAGAATTTGTATTCTGCCCACACAACAGAGCCTCACAAGCTATCCGTTGTGTATTCGATATGCCAAAACCAGTAATTGCAATGGGTCTCATTCCCCTGACCCTGAAGTGGTCACCAATATGGCAGCGTTGAGAAGGATGAGAAAGGAGAGGCTGATAAAATCTCAAGGCTGAACTAGACTGCCAAAAAGAAGAAAGACAAAAATGATCGTCTGTACTTCAATGCATGTATGCTAGCATTGGATGCATCCACCGAGGACCTGATGGTACAAGCGCAAAAGATCAAGTACGACATCATTGGTCTGACCGAGACAAGAAGGCATCAATCACATCATGCCATTTTTGACACTGGAGAAGAATTGTTCCTCAGAACATGAGATAAAAGAGGCTTCGGAGGCGTCAGTGTCCTTGTCAACACGAACTTGGCCATGAGCATTGATTCATTCAAATGCCTAACAACCTGAATCAGACGATTACACTTGAATAGATGTGGCTCACTGCCAGAAGTTTCTATCTTCGTTGTCTACGCACCAACATCCAATTATGATGAAGGAGAAATTGAGAAGTTCTATATGGAGCTGGAGAAGTTCTATAAAGAAGACCACACCTTCTACAAGATCATTGTCGGTGATTTTAATGCCAAGATGGGACCAAGAAGATTAGCCAAAGAACTCCACATCGGGACCCGTGGCCTAGAATGGAATGAACAGGGTGAGAGACTGTCTGAGTTCATCATGTTGACCAAGACCATCCATGGTAACTCACAGTTCTAGAAGGCCGAATCTAAATGTTGGACATGGGAGTTTCCCAGTGGACGGTTCCACAATGAAATAGACCACATCATATTCAACTGACAGTTTTGCCTGACTGATGTCGCTGTTGCCCCAAAATTCCAAATGAGATTGGACCACTGTCTCCTTCGTGCAAAATCCTACTTCACAGAGCGGGGAGAAAGGGCTGCAAAGTTTAAGAAGAGAACTCCCAGAATGACCACCAACTGGGAGCTCTTTGGCACTATTGCTGCAACATGGGAAGATGCCATTGTTGACAACATTGACGAGGAACACGATCAACTGGTTCAGCCCCTCCATGATTGTGTGAGAAACGCCAAGAGAGAGATAGCCACAAAAACAGCCTGTCTTTGAAAACTCTTGAGTTTATTCGCTAATGTGGTTTGGCGCATGCTTCAGGCAACTGCAAGCGAATGTCTGAGCTCACAAAGCAGTGCAGAGATGCAATCAAGGAAGACCTCAAAGAGAGAAGAGCAGAAGTGCTGGCAGATGCAGCAGAAGCTGGGAAAAGCATTCATAATGCCCACCTGTCCTTCGCCAACTACAAGACCAAGATGACTGCCCTCTGACGTCCTGATGGATCTATCACATCTTCCAGAAGGGCAATGGAGAAGATTATCCATGACTTCTACTCAGATCTCTTTGATAGTCATGTCCACCTGCCCACAAACCAAATTCCACAGAATGGATATGTCATTCCTAATGTTCTCTCTTCCAAAATCCAACAAGCCATTTCGTTGGTAAAGAAACGAACAGCATCCGGCCCAGACAAGGTCAGACCTGAACACCTGAAGAAACTGCCGTCAGTACTCATCAATACGCTGACTTGGCTCTTCACACGCTACTTGCAAGGTTCCATCCCAATGGAAAACCAGCAGGATTGTACTACTGTACAAGAAGGGAGACATCCATGCATTGGCAACTATCGCCCAATCTGACTATTGTCTGTCATCTACAAGATGTTCACTCGAGTCATCCTGAATAGGATTGGCAGAACACTAGATTAAGGACAACCATGCGAGGAAGCCAGGTTCCTCAAAGGATTCAGCACCATTGACCATATCCACATAATAAGCAAGCTCATTGAGGTTTCTTGGGAGTTCAAGATGCCACTCTGTCTAACATTTATTGATTTAAAGAAGGCCTTTGATTCTGTTGAGATGGAAGCGGTCATGGAAGCCCTAGCCAAACAGGGCATTCAAACTCAATGCATCAGGATCCTCCGTGAGCTGTATTATGGATTCACTACCAGGATCTCATCATTCTACAAAGAAGTAATCATTGATGTCAAGAGAGGGGTTCGGCAGGGTGACACCATTTCACCAAAACTCTTCAGTGGTATCCTCGAGAACATCATGCCAAGGCATCAAAAATCAGATGGGCTGGACACGTAATGAGATTTAGAGATGACCGCTGGACTAGAGCCATTACCGACTGGATTCCACAGGAAGTCAAAAGACCACGTGACCGCTCACCTACCAGATGGTCAGACTTCTTCATCAAGATCATGAACGATTGGTTTGAGGCTCTCCGTGTTCCTAGAACGAACAGACGCCATTGGGCTGCACTAGTATGCGACGGTGACAAATGGAGACATTACTGGCGCCCACTCGAGCAAATCGATGATTAACGGAAAGTCAAGTGATCAAGTGAATGAGAATTTGATTGTTGCCATCTTACCCTTTCTTCCCTGTTCTTGCCCATCCCTCAGTAGGGAAGAACTTTTCTTGTCCTTGCTCTGGGAAATGAGGCATTTGGAAGACAGAGAGAAGTTAGTGTAGCTGAGAGTATCCATATGCTTAAAGTGCCATGCCAGAGGGAGCATAGTATGACACATGCCAGCCATGCCACCGGACCCCGTGGAGCACTCCAAATGAGGGGGCAGGTGAGACCCCTCCCTGCACCAAGGGACCCATCCCCGGCAGCTGAAAACCTCCAGAACTCAACTGCCACCATGCTCACAGCTGCTCTCCACACACTCAGGCTGAGCTTCAGCCATGAGTGAACCTATTCCTTGACTGTGCAGCACATTTGCAGCCACATGACAATGCATACCTCACACCACCCATACTCCAAGAGTACTGCACCACATTTTGATTGGGGTTTAAACCAATCAACTTGTTAGTGATCCCTTAGAGAAGGGCTTAATGTCCCCTGGGTGAAATACAACAATCTTCACACTCTTTCCTCTAAGGAAATTTTTTGTAGCATTTTCAGAGGGGTTTTCATTTAAATGAAAATTAAATCATAAAAATACATAATAAATTATTTCGGTTCTGCTTTGGAGCAAAGTTGGGGTTCAGAATGGGAACATTCAAAATATGGTTGTGGGAAAGTGTATTGGTGGTGGGATAGGTGTTCAAATATTAAATGTAATCAAATATTGTGAATTACCTTATTACTAAAAAGATGGGACAGAAAAGAAGAACGTTGGCTTGAGTTGGATTTCCATAAGTAGTTTAAGGCTGCCTTATAGGTAGCACAGCTCCCAAGTAAAACTGTAGACTTACTGAATCAAAATTCATGTTTCCTTCAGGATATGAATTTAACAAGCTCCCTAGGTAATTTGTACATTAAGTTTTTAGAAGCATAAAGATTACCTGAAGATGAGTCATGAACATGAATGTGGAAATCTAAGAATACCAAACCTTTACAAGAAAATATAGGAGAAAAATCTTAGGACCTTGTGTTGGACAAAGAACTCATAGGTGTTACCCACCAAAAATAAGAACAAGCTATTTAACTTTATCTATCTGAAAATCTTTACACTCCCATGACATAATTGAGAAAATGGAAAGACATACCTTGCCACAGATTGGGAGAAAATATTGGCAAATAACATATTCGAGAAGGGAATTATATCCAGAATGCATAAAGAATTCTCAAGACTCAATGAGAAGATAAGCAGCCCAATTTAAAGATGGGAAAAAGATTTGAATATACATTTCATTAAAATGATACATAAATGGCTATAAATAGCATAAAAACATGGTCACCACCATTAGTCACCAGAGAAATAAATGGAAATTAAATCATAATGAGCTGCCACTAGAATGTTTGCAACGTAAACAATACATAAGATGTTTTATGCTGATGAGAAATAAAATGGTCCAACCACTTTAGAAAACAATTTGGCAGTTTCCTTTAATATTAAACATAAACTTTCTATAGAAGCCAGAAATTACACTTCTGGTATTTAATCCAGGAAAAGTGAAAACATAAATCAACACAAAGATATGTATGAGATTGCTTACAGTTGCACTTTTCATAATAACTGAAAACATGAAAAATTTGTATATCAAGCAGAAATGAATGGGCAGAAATTACTCTAGATGTCACTATGGTCAGTAGTGAGTACTAGACAGGTGTCCTGGTGTCCAGTGGTTTCAGCATGCCCTTGTTCTCCTCCCTCCATGTCCATCTAGCCCCAACTGCTAGAAATGATCAACGCCAGGTCCATCACTAGACACCCATAGGAGCAGAGATCGCTACCCTGCCCTCTAACTCCCTTCAGAGGTGGCTGTATGGATCTGGCATTTCTGATTGAGCAACTGATCATCCAATACAAACTTCAGTCCTTTATTTCCCCAGCTCTTCCTACAGTTAGGGAAGGTCTGATTCCCAGAATAAGTCCATAGCCCAGGACACTTACGGAAGTTATTTCCCAGACTGAACATACAGTTAGTGGTTCCAGGGGAACAGAATCTTAAGAGGGGAATGTAGACAGCATTCAGCCGAAGAGAAGGACAACATGGAGGGCGGGATCCACAGATCCCGAAGGAAAAAAAAAACAGGTTCCAAAAAGAGCCGAGATCATCGGGAAGCCCCAGATGGGGTAGGTACCGCATCCCGCCTCCCCCAGATGGAACCCCGGTGACCAGAAGCCTCTACAACCACAGCTCGAGTATGTGGGAACTTGGACTTTTCCTCAAATCTGCCGGGACTACAACTCCCAGGTAACCTCAGATTCCGGAAGTCACGCCCACAGCCCGCCCCCCAGCGCCATATTTACAGCATTCAGCCGAAGAGAAGGACAACATGGAGGGCGGGATCCACAGATCCCGAAGGAAAAAAAAAACAGGTTCCAAAAAGAGCTGAGATCAACGGGAAGCCCCAGATGGGGTAGGTACCGCATCCCGCCTCCCCCAGATGGAACCCCGGTGACCAGAAGCCTCTACAAACACAGCTCGAGTATGCGGGAACTGGGACTTTTTCTCAAAACCACGCGGCCGCTCATGCGGCTGCGCAACATCTCTCTATATACAAAGTGATCCATGGGAAGTAAACCAGCCAACGTTTCTCTCTGAAAATCATAGTTAAGTTTGGAGCACGACCACAGCCCCAGAAACACAAGGACTTAATGCATAACCCAGTAGCTTGGAGCAGAAAAGTGAATGGGCTATGCGTTAATCCAGGCCATCATGACTGTCCGGAGGGGAAAGGGTGTTGCCCCATTCGCCCTCTTCTCTCTGGAAAGAAAGATGGCGGCCACATGGGAGCCTTGTGGACAGCAGGTATGAGCCGGGGGTGTGGGGGCGACTAAAACCTCATGGGAAAGGGGGCGTTCCGGTCCGTCCTTCACGCCCTAACGAGGTCACCAGTTGCCCCCCGCGAGCGGCTCTCCAGCACGGCCACGGCCCCAGAAGCACAAGGACTTAATGCAGAACCCAGCAGCTTGGAGCAGAAAAGTGAAAGGACTATGCGTTAATCCAGGCCATCATGTCTGCCCGGAGGGGAAAGGATGTTGGTCCCTTCCACCCTCCTCCCTCTGGAAAGAAAGATGGCGGCCACATGGGAGCCTTGTGGACAGCAGGTATGAGCTGGGGGTGTGGGGGCAACTAAAACTTCATGGGAAGGGGGGCGTTCCGGTCCGTCCTTCACGCCCTACCAAGGTCACCAGTTGCCCCCCGTGAGCGGCTCTCCAGCACGGCCATGGCCCCAGAAGCACAAGGACTTAATGCAGAACCCGGCAGCTTGGAGCAGAAAAGTGAACGGACTATGCGTTAATCCAGGCCATCAGGTCTGTCCGGAGGGGAAAGGGTGTTGCCCCAGTCGCCTTCTCCTCTCTGGAAAGAAAGATGGCGGCCGCATGGGAGCCTTGTGGACAGCAGGTATAAGCCGGGGGACTGGGGGCGACTAAAACCTCATGGGAAGGGGGGCGTTTCGGTCCGCCCTTCACGCCCTATTGAGGCCACCAGTTGCCCCCCACTAGTGGCTCTCCAGCACGGCCATGACTCCAGAGCACAGAAACCAATTTCTTAACTATCTGACTTTCAGTAGAAATACTTCCAGGGTCAATAAGTAAAATAGCAGAAATCCAAAACCAACATATAATTCTTGAACCCAGCTGTAGAAAGCAAATCACTTCACAATGCTTTGTCAGCATGTCTGATTTGGGGGGGGGGTAAACTCTAAATAATAGTGGTGAATCTTTTATTGAAACAATGAATCTAATCAAAGCAGATAGAGTGTTAACTAGAATTCATCTGCCCCACAGGGACTGGGAGGGGTGGGGGGTGGGGTTTTATTGGGGTTCTTCATGGTAAAAAATAAGTTTTGGTAAAGGAAAATGTGCTTGATATTTGCATGACTGAGACCTAAACCTGAAAGCTTTGTAACCTTTCCCACGGTGATTCAATAAATAAATAAATTTTTAAAAAAAGAGGGGAATGTAATGGGGCTAGACATATAGTGCAATGGCTAACATGCTTGCCTTGCACATGGCAGACCAGGGTTCAATCCCTGGCATTATATATGGTCCCCTGAGCCTGCCAGGAGTAAATCTGGACTTCAGAGCCAGAGCTGGGAGTAACCCCTAAGCACAGCTGGGTGTGGAAAAAAGAAAAGTCAGGGAAGGGGCAGGAAGAGAGGAATGTGAAATTTAAAGAAATTAAATAGTATTTCTAATGGTTTTTGGACACCGGAAACCATGAGATTTTGTTTATTTGCTTTTAGACCATATCTAGCAGAGCTCGGGCTTACTTCTGTTTCTGTGATCAGGGGTCACTCATGGCAGGGCTCTGGGGACCATATGGAGTACTAGAAAATGAACCTGGTGATGGCATACATAAAACAATCATGTTACCCAGTGTTGTATCTCTCCATCCCAAGAGAGTCATGAGATTGAAGTAAAGTGGCAGCTACTGAAAGGCCCACCTGTAAGCAACTGTGATAAAGTTCTTGAGAAGCAAAGGCACTGAGAATCAAGGAGCAGCACCCACAGAAGTTTTCAGAGCAGACACAAATTTGTAGCTTTTGGTTGTAGCTTCTAAGTGTATTGGGGAGCTGAATAAAGAAAATAATGAGTTTTGGGGATCAGAGAGATAGCTCAATGGGCTGGAACATATCCTTTTCATGTAGGATACCTGAGTTTGAGCCTTTGCACCTAAGGGTCCCCCAAGACCACTGGGATCATCATTGAGCACTGTAGGTATGACCCAAAAACTAAAAAGAAAAGAAGAAAAAATAAAATAAAGCAAAATGATGCATTCCATCATATCCAGATTAAGGTCCAGACATATCCTTGACATATCCAGATTAAGGTCCAGAAGGTAAATCAGGAAGTTGCTCTGACAGCCTGAAATCCAGGGGGAAGTGTGCTGAAATCCTAAAGTCAAATCTTGAAGATGACTGAATTACATTGCAAAGAGACTATTGGACTGTGACTGTACAAACTTTATTTACTTAACTTGGATTGCACACTTCAAATGGGTGAATTATAAGGTATATGAATTATATCTCTTTATTAGGGCCATATCCAGAAGTGCTCAGGGGTCACCAGGGCTACACACAGTGATGCTCAAGGGATCATGCAATGCCAGGTATCCAATTCAGGATCTCCTGGGTGTTAGGCCTATGATATACCATAGAAGCTATCTCACCAACCCTGCGAAATATATCGTTAAAAACTATTGCCCAAAATAATAAAATGAGTCAGGATCTTGACTGGGAGGAAGAGGAAGCTGAAAAATTGGGAGGGGCTATAGAGGTAGTTTCTGTTAAGATGAGGTCTTGGAACTTTCAATTATGCAAAGCATTTTTTTTGCTCTGTAGAAGTAATTCTTCCAAGTCTGAGGTTAGTCTTTCTTCCTTACAGAATATGGGGTGATTTCTCCTGATGTGAGTGACTGGTAACGCACCGTTGATTTCCCTCAGGATGCAACCTGCCCTAGACCCTTTCCCTGTCCCATCCACAATCATCAATGAGCTCATCCATGCTTAAGTGCCACCTCCAAGCTGGTGAGTTCAATTTACAGCTTTAGCTGAAACCTCTCTCTTGAACCCCAGACTTATTTATTCAGCAGCTTTATTTAAAGCTCTGCTAGGATGCGGAACAGGCAATTCAAGTCGCAAATGAGCCTCTTTCCCTTCCTTTCCCTACCTGTACCTGTTCCTCCATGGTAAAGATTCTCTCTCTCTCTCTCTCTCTCTCTCTCTCTCTCTCTCTCTTCCTCCTCCTCCCACCATTCATCCCTCCCTTTCTGTCTTTCACATGTCATACATTAGTCACACACTGTAACCAATGGTCCAAAATCATACCCAAAAGTTAATCCTTCCCAGGGCTACCACGACCCCCAGACTAAGCCACTTTCTCTCATCTGTACTGCTGGAGTGACTGCTGAGTTAGTCTCTTAACTTCTGGCTTTGCTCATCCGGAATCTGTTACTAACAGAGAAATGAGAGAGATCCTGTCCAAATGCACATCAATCACTCTGATGCTTTGTTCAGAGTCTTGCAACTGTTTCTCCTCTTAGGGTAAAAGCTAGAATTTTCACAATGGCGAGTGCAATCTCTGATGATTCCAACCCCCTCAGCTCCACTTCCTGACTTATCTCCTCCTATCTCCATTCCCATAGCTTTCCATCCACTGCACTGGGCAGCCGCAGCATAGTTGTCTCAAGCCTCAAGCCTCACTGCCATATCCCCTCCCCCATGAAAGACTTTCCCTGGCCAACCTATTAAGCCTTTCAAACTCTTACCACGCAGGATGGTCTCATCACTCTTCCCTGAAGAAAGTTTTCTTTTTGATTTCATTTTTGACCCAATCATTGTTCTCTAGTGAGCTGTTTAATTTCTGAGTATTTGACTTAATTCTTTATTTCTGTTTGTGATTAACTTCTATTTTCAGTTCATCTTAGTCCTAGAAGATAGTTGATACAATTTCTATCCTGTAGATTTTATGGAAATATGTCTTGTAATCCAGCATGTGATCTATCTTGGAGAATGTCCCATAGTGGAGAAAATGTATTATTTGGTTTTGGGGGGATAAAAAGCCTACACACATACACATACACACACACACACACACACACACACGCACAAACACGATCAAATGTGTGACCCATTCAGTGGCCAAGAACTGCCTCGCCAGGCCTCCCCAACAGAGGAACAAAGAAATGGGAGACTTGCGGCTATATGGTCAAAATGGCCCATTAATTCCAGAGCTGAATAGCCCAAATAGACAACCTGTGGGTTTGAGGTACAGGGCTGCATGTAGTGTGATCATTTACAGAGGTAAAGCATTTTGATGGAGGCAATTCTCTTGGGGGGGATTAATTTTTTTCTTTTTTTTTTCCTTTTTTTTTTTTATTAGTGAAACACCATGAGGTACAGTTGTAGATTTACAATTTTTTGTGCTTGGGCTTCGATTAGACAATGATCAGATACCCATCCCTCCACCAGTGCCCATTTTCCACCACCATGGATAATATCCCCCCCACCCCCATCCCCCCATCCCCCCATCCCCCCTGCCTCTGTGGCAGGGCAATCTGGGGGGATTAATTTCAGCACCATCGACCATATCCACATGGTAACCAAGCTCATTGAGGTTTCTCGGGAGTTCAAGATGCCGCTCTGCTTAACGTTCATTGATTTAAAGAAGGCCTTTGATTCTGTTGAGACGGAAGCGGTCATTGAAGCCCTAGCCAATCAGGGCATTCAAGCCCAATACATCAGGATCCTCCGTGAGCTGTATTGTGGATTCACTACCAGGATCTCACCATTCTACAAAGAAGTGATCGTTGATGTCAAGAGAGGGGTGCGGCAGGGTGATACCATTTCACCGAAACTCTTCAGTGCCACCCTCGAGAACATCATGCGACGACTGGAATGGGAAGGAATGGGAGTGAAGATAGATGGTCGGCAACTACACCACCTCCGCTTTGCTGATGACATTGTTTTAATAACACCAAACATCAGCCAAGCGGCACAAATGCTGGCCGACTTTGACCGTGAGTGTGGAAAGGTAGGACTACAGCTGAATCTTACGAAGACAATGTTTATGAGAAACAGCCTCGTTCCTGACGCCCCATTCGCTCTCAATGGAACGACCATCTCTGAATGCAACAGCTATGTGTACCTAGGTCGAGAGGTCAACATGAGAAATGACCTGGCACTCGAGCTGCGCAGGAGGAAGAGAGCGGCTTGGAACGCCTTCAAGAACGTCGAAGAAATAGCTAAGAGGATGAAGAACCTCCGGCTCCGGGCACATCTCTTTGATTCCACTGTTCTTCCTGCATTAACATATGCCTCAGAGACCTGGGCCCTACGCAAACAAGATGAGAACGCCATTCAGGTCTCCCAAAGAAGAATAGAAAGAGCTATGCTTGGAATATCACGTTTCACTCAAATGAGAGAACGAATTCGGAGTTCTGACATCCGTCGACGATCAAGGATCAGGGACGCTGTCTCATATGCCAAGGTGTCGAAAATCAGATGGGCTGGTCACGTAATGAGATTTAAAGACGACCGTTGGACTAGAGCTGTTACTGATTGGATTCCACGGGATGTCAAGAGACCGCGTGGCCGCCCACCTACCAGATGGTCAGACTTCTTTGTCAAGATCATGAACGATCGGTTTGAGGCCCTCCATGTTCCCGGAGCAAAGAGATGCCATTGGGCTACACTAGCACGCGACAGGGACAAATGGAGACGTTACTGGCGCCCGCTCGAGCAAATCGACGACTAACGGGAAGTTAAGTGATTAAGTGATTAAGTGAATTTAAGGAGATGGTCTGTCTCCCAGGGACATCTATATAGTTGTTCTATTCTCCTTACTTCTAGTACATATTAAACAATTAAGTTTACTTCTTATTAATCCTTGCAGCTATTTGGATAAACACAATAAGAAATATAGATTCCACAGCTTAGCTCTCTGGGCTCCGGGGGTGGGGGTGGGGGAGCCCACTAGACTTTTACTGAAAATCCCAGAATAAGTCCTCAGGCCAATTCAGCTTTTCCTCATGAGGATCTGTCTCTAAAGTCGTAACGGCTTGCATCAAGACCATGATTTATGCTTTCTAGACTGTTCCATTTCAATACCAGGGTAGTTTTGCTGCTTGCCCCGGGTCCACCCAGAGATCTCTCAGTGGGATCCATTTTTGGGGGTAATAGGAACTATGGTGACTGAAGTCTGAGTCAATTATAATGGATGCCAAAGGGCAGATACGTTTCAGAGTCAATCAACTCCCAAATATTAGAAGAACAGCATTAATGGTCTTTCTGTGTTTAAGCAAAGAACAATTGCTCTATAGTAAAATATGAAAAGGTTAAAGGAGAAAGAGAAAAGCAAGTAATTCAATACAGATACAAAGTTCAGAGTCACCAGAAAGTTTAACTTTATAAGTAATGAAGCCTGATTTGGGAAGTTAGTAGCTAACAATGAGACATAAAGCACAAGGAAACGTTAAAGATAAACTCAAAGGTTAGGAGTGCTCATAAGAGCACTGTAAGCTTCTCTAGGGGGAAGAAAAGGGGCAATTTACTGATGAGGCCTAAAAAAACTTAGGGTTAATATACAAAATTAATCTATATATTAGTATATGTATATTAGTATATATATGTATAAATACCTCATCTTTCATTTCTTCTTTCAAAGTCAGGTTAAGGCTTCTTCCTAATGCTCACACATAGATGAGCTACAAGTTTTGTCTCCACCTACCCCACACCATCATCCTATCACTGATGTCTAAAACTGTGCCTGACACATAGGCTTGTGATAAAAACATTCTATACAATGAAAGTATGCAAAAACACCCTTTTGTCTAGTGGTACTCGATTATTTTAGTATGTCGCTGATTATTTCAGCCACAAAATAAGGAACAATATTATTTTTTCTTCATTTTTATTCTCACTCGCGTATCAGAAGAGCCATAAAGTTCTAGTATCTTCTTTAGCTTCATACCTTGTCATTTCTCCCCTGATTATTGTCATGGTCTCCAGACAGATGCCTTTCTTTCCCCTCCTTCTGCTTTTTTCCCTGTTTCTGAGCATTGCTGCCAGAATTTCAAAATCATAAGTCTGATCATGTGCATCCCTTTCCTTAGAAATCTTCCACAGTCCTCAGACCTGTCAGGATCATGTTTACTACTTTCCCTGAGTACACAAATCCTTAGTTGACTCAACCCTCTGACCCCCTTCTGACCTCTTCTTCAGAGATTCTCCCTTGCACCTTTTGCTCCAACCAAACCAAGCCATTTTGTTCCCCGAGTCATGCTCTCTTATACCTCTTGGTAGAAGAGGTATTCTATCCCCACTGCCTGCGATGATCTTTTTCCTGTCTTAGAAACAAAAAAAATCCTACTCATCTTTTGTAACCGAGCATGACAAAAAGATTCTAGAAATCCCCACTGGACCTCTTAGCTTGTAAGGATAGCATTTTTCTGTGTGTGTCTCCGCCAGAACATGCAGTTCTGGGATGGAATCACTAGGGTGCTCCCCCACTAGTGAATGTAAGCAGGCCAAGAGGAGTCATACCACTGTCTGCCCTGAACAGAAAGAACAGAGCCAGGTATTTTCTTTTTTTATATTTTTTATTAATTTTATTGAATCACCGTGAGACAGTTATAAACTTTCATGTTTGATATACAATCACACAATGATCAAACACCCATCCCTCCACCAGTGCACATTCCCCACCACCAATATACCCAGAATAACCCCCCTTTCCCACCCTCCCTCTGCCTCCATGGCAGATATGATTCCCCATAGACTCTCTCTACTTTTGGGCATTATGGTTTGCAATACAGATCCTGAGAGGTTATCATGTTTGGTCCTTTATCCACTTTCCTCACACATCTCCCATCCTGACTGATTCCTCCATCCATCTTTTTCTTAGTGATCCCTTCTCTATTGCTGCCTTCCCCCCTTTGCTCATGAGGCAGGCTTTGAGCTATGGAGCAATCTATCTGTCCTGTGTATCAACTGTCCTTAGGTATCAGCCTCATGTTATGTTGTTTTATACTCCACAAATGAGTGCAATTCCTTCTATGTCTGTCCCTCTCTTTCAAGCCAGGTATTTTCTGGTCCATAAGGGTCCTTCCTGCATTTTCTTAAAACTTACTCTGCTAACTTCCTGAAGCTGCCTTGGCTAGGAGTAGAGAGTCTGGAAGCTAGGAAACAAGCCATTCCTAAGAGAAACCTTTCAAGTGAGTCTTCTCTTGGGGTTACAGAGTGAATGCTTTATCAAGAACAGGAATGTGCCAGGTTCCTGAAAAAAGCAGCGCTATGCGCAGCACACTGTAATCTGTGCTCTTGATTTGAAAAAAGTTTCTGGTGCTTTCTTTGTGAGCTTCCTTCTTATGATCCTTTAGATTTTTCTGTGTCTAATGGAAAATTCCAGCCTGCTTTAGCAGTTCTAAGATAATTCAGAAGAAGCAGTTTGGAGAGATGATTGAGCCAGAGTCTTAAAGGGCTAGCCACATCCTTCCTGGTCACAAGCCTCTATTCCAAATAGAAGAATTGTGAGTGCTCCATCACTGTGGAGATTTAAGCTTTCTATGCCTTCTACAAAGAGAAGGTAAAGTGTGTTGTTAGCAGTCTTCTCCACCCATAAGTTCTCATTCCTGAGCTGAAAACTTGAATTTCTTTTTTTTTAAAATTCCTCCACACCCTTCCAGTTGCATAATAAATACTTGGAATAAGGATGCTCTCTTATTGGTTGTCCAGGCGCAAAGGTATGTTGATTGGGTGAGGGGTGGTGTATGGAAAGGCAATAGAAAAGTCTGAGAGCCCTCTCTGCTTACAGAAGGCACCTGGCAAAACTGCTGGCATGCACAGAGACACATATTCAACTTCGAGAGTTTCATTTTTTGGACATAGGGGACAAATCTGTAATTAGCAGTTGAGTAGTGGGACTTCCACTACTTACGAATTTAAGGTGGTGAAAGGGCAGTGGTGAACATTGGCTCTTAGAACAGTGTTGAGACTGTGGTAATAGAAAGCAATCTGTTCAATGCAAGGTCTTGGAAGGCATGGCAAACAAAAGTGAAACCAAGCGGGTGAAGTGGATGAATAATGGAGAGAGGCGAAGAAGAACCATTTTGAAATCATGAAGAAAATGCCACTACCAATAGCTCTGTAAGACTGACACAGGATGCGGGGACATAAGAAAGGGACTCGTGCTTCAGAACGGACAGTAATGATGGGAAGAGGAAAGGTGGTGGTGGGGGGCGGGTGCAGCAAGAATAAAGTGTGATGGAAAAACTCTCATATGCAAACCCGTTCCTTGTTTTTCCAGGGATCCAGCCCCTGTAGACTCCTGCTTTAGAAATTGGGATAAACGTTCTTCTCCAAGTAGCAGGGAGAGAATGATTTTAGACTCATAACATTTTAGTGCTGGGTTTTACAAGCCATCTCTACTGACCTCATCAATTTACAGGTGAGGACTCAGTGGTCTGGTGAGGGCACTGAGTGCGTTCAGGGTCACTAGCGCCCCCACCCCAGATTATACTCCTGCCTGCCTGTTCGGGGTTCTTTCTATGACAGCAGGAGTTGCCAGGTGTTTAAAGTATGAAAGATTCCCTTTTTAAAAAATTGTCAAATATGTAAAACATGTTCAAGTATGTGATCAAGCTTGCTTTTAGCATCTACTGATTACAGAATTCATACGCAAGCAATAATGATCAAAGCTACCTGAATTCAGCAAAGCATAAAAAGTATGATATATTGCAGGATGGAATACTACTCAGCTGTTTCAAAAAACAAGAGGAGGATGAAATTCTCCCATTTGATTCAGGGAATATGTCTAGAGTATATCATGCTCAGTGAAATAGGTCAGCGAGAGGAGAGATTCTTTTGTTTTGTTTTGCAGCCACACTCAGCAATATTCAAGGGTTACTCTTGGCTCTGCATTCAGAAATTACTCCCAGTGAGGCTCTGGGGGGAACATATAGTGTGCTGGGGATGAAATCTGGTTTAGTCATATGCAGGAAAGTGTCTTACCTGTTCTACTATGTGTCCAGCCCTGAGAATAGATTCTGTATGCTCTGACTCACATGTGGTGTATAGAGAAATGAACGAAATACATGAACCAAATAAAACCTCCTCAGGTTCTAGGAGCTTAATAGTAATTACCAGAAAGGACTGTAAGGGAGGAAGGAGAAATCATGCAAGAGCAATTGGTTGTCTGGTAAATAATAAAATAGAACTTTTAGTGAGGAAAGTAATGTAGTCTATACAGATTTCAGTACCACAAGGCATACCTGAAAGTCACCTTATAATACAATAGTGGGTTTTATTTTTTGGGCCACACTTGTTGATGCTCAGGAGTTACTCTTGGCTCTGCACTTAGGAGTCCCTGCTGGCAGTGCTCAAGAGACCATATGGATTCTGGTGATTGAATCCCAAATAGCTGCATGCAAAGTGCCTTAACTGCTGTACAATCTATCCAGGCCAAATGCAATATTTAAAAATATTTTATTAAAGAGTCATGATTTACAAAGTCACTGATAGTTGAGTTTTAGGAAAACAATGATTCAATACCAACCTCTCCACCAGTGTCAACTTCCCTCTCCAGTGTCCCCAGATTCCCTCCCCATCCCAACCCCCACTCCACCCCCACCTGCCAACTTGACAGGCACAGTACAAAGCTTCATGGTTGCTGCTTAGAGATCATGTTTTCAGTTCTGTTGAATCTTTTGAACATTTGGATATATGGCTATCCTCCTCACTCATATCACTGGTATAACTGAAGTCCTGATATCTGTTAACACATTACTTCTCATTTGTTTCTTTCCCCATTGATTTCTTCCTTTCTCTGTTTGCCTCCCTCTAAATACTGGGCTCAAGGGTGTTCTAGACCTCCTCCTTTAACTGTAATACATTTCCTCATTCATATTCTAGTCCACAAATAAGTGAGATCATCCTATGTTTGTCTTTATTCTGGTTCACTTTCAGTTCCAACCATGTTTCAGCAAATTGCAATATTGTTTTAATAAAAATTGTTAAAAAAAAGCTATGAATTACATGTGGGTGTCTCTCTGAGTGACATGTGATAGCTTTAGTCACCAGGCAGCCTGTGTTCAGATGGGACATCGCAAACACACACACACACACACACACACACACCACCACCACCACCACCACCACCACCACCATCACTACCACCACCCCCACCCCCACATGCATACACTCACACACACATGCCCCACAAGACTGGTAGCTTCCAGGTTGAGAATAGGGCATGACACCAGGATGAACTGGTGCTTTCCAAACCAAGAATAAAAAGACCCCTGTCTCTCAGATCAAAGACAGCAGCAAGTGAAACCAAATGCTTTCCTTGGAAAAGAATTTTATAAGCACTTGGGGCCAGGAATATAATGTGTGGCCTTCACATGTGTGAGGTGCAATTACTGACACTGAAACAAAACCAAACAAAACAAGCCATCAAAAGGACTTTGGATAAATTAGCCTAGAGAAGAGGGGCCTATTCAGTGAGGCCCACCTAGGCTTTCGTCTTGGCAAGATTATTATTGGGGTCTATGTTAGCAAGATATATTTCATATGTACATTGGTGAAGGGATGGGTGTTGGAACATTTATGACTAAAATACAATCATGAAAAACCTTGTAACTGTGTATCTCACTGTGATTAAAAACATTCTTTTAATGAGATATTTTATAGGTTGGAAGGAAATTTATTCTGAAATGGAAAGAATTTGAAGTTTTTGTTTTGTTTTGATTTTTGTTTTTTGGGCCACAACTGGAGGTGCTCAGGGCTTAGTCTTGGCTCTGTATGTAGGGATCACTCCTGATGAGCTTGGGGAACCTATATGTGATGTTGGGGATTGAATGTGGGTCAGCCATGTGCAAGGCAATCATCCTATCTCTTGTACTGTTGCCCAGGACCCAAGTTGAAGTGTTTAACTCAGTCTTAGGAACTGAAGGAGCCTTGAAATCAGAGAAAGGACTACAGGATTCCCAGACCAGATATAATTGCTGAATGTGGGGAATCTGGGTCATCCAGAATCGGCAGGGGGGTACACCAACGAAAAAGCTGAATAAGCTGCTATTTATCAAACTCCCACTGAGTGTCAAGCCTTCTGCAAGGTTCTTTGCAATCACTCTGAACAAATAGTACTTGGAGGGAGTAGGAACTATTGTCCCATTTTGTGGCTGAGGACAGATAATTTTCAGTGGTTTTGTAAGTGGCCCAAGATCTCTCTGGGTTGGAATTGGAACCCAGTCAGCTAGCCACATCCCTTGCAAGCAAGCAAGTTGGAAACCTTGGAGAAACTCAGTAAAGATGGTTATTAGATGCTGACCACTGGTCCAGGTATCTAAGAATGTGTGGTGCCATGGAGGTTCATAATTTTCAACTTAGGAAGTTGCACTTCTTAAGTGCAACTCACTTGAAAATGCGGAAAGCACTGGGTTTTGTTAGAAAGTTAGAGTATGGAATCCTCCAAGATTTCATTTAAAAAGAATCATGGCCTTGGATTTAGAGAGTAAAGTGGGACCCCTCTCCTAATGTGGTGATTGAGAGCCCAGAGGATGGAGGTGCACATGGACACCACCAGCGGGGCTAGGGAGCCACTACAATAAAAAGCATCATCGCCAATACAAGGGATAAGCTTGAACCATTTAATGCAATATGGAGTAGGACCCTGAATGGAAAAGTGTGAGGGGTTGGGGTGCTCCAGGATTTGGTTGGTGGGGTCCAGGCACAAGATGATTTCATCACCATTTATTGCCTTTTTCATTATGTTCCACTTATATGAGGGGATCACTGGTGGGCAGATGACATAATTGGAAAAATAGAGACACGGCCAGGACCCTGAGGAATGGAGACTTAACAGTAGGGGGGTTTGGGATAAAGCTTTGATGCAGTTAATCTACTTGTTAACTCAAGTATGACCTTTTGAAACTGATTCAAAAATCTCAATTTTGAAAAAAAAACAAAACCAGAATTCTTTTATAGAGAGTTTTGCCACGGTCTGTAAGCAAGTGGACAAAGTGTAAGAGCTCCAAGTTTCCAAATGTATGGCTTCATCTTTGCAGAAATATTTTATATGAAGAAAAAATAACTTTTTTTACGTTTTCAAGCCAAACTTTCAAAACCTCACATCTAGTTGATTTTCTTCATTCTCCGGAGAGAAAAGTTCTTTGGCAGACAGCAGTTTAATCTGTGAAACTGGCTGATACAGGCCTTGTTAAAGGATAAGATTTTCTACTTAATTTGACCAAATGATTGAACAAATTTTGTGGAATCTGGCAAATTGTCCTTTTGGAAGTTGTCATCTTTTTCTTTTTTGTTAACTGAAAACAGGAAGGTAGATATGATCATATCTCCAAAAGAAAACATTGCTTCCTGTAATTGTCTGGTTAGAGGAAGCTCAGATGGGGTGTTCTCTCAAAAATTGCTACAAAATGAGATTGGTTTATGTTCGCAAAACTGATGAGATGGGAAGGAAACATCACAAAGACGTATATGGGGCACAATGCCTAAGGTGGGGTGGGGGCAGGAAGGGTGGAGAAGCATGGGAACATATTGGTATCTAGTTGACACCAACACTAATCCTCTGGAGAGGGATAAGATCTGGCATAGCATAGAAAGGCCCATTCAGATTGCCAAATAGCAAAGTGCATTGCAGTGACAAATGTGTGCTAATAACCTCAATAATTGGGGACAGAAACACCACTATTAAAAGTTATTGTGATTGGGGCCAGAGAAGGAGTACAGCAGTTCGGGCATTTGATTTGCACGGGTCTGACCCGGGTTCTGTCCCTGGCACCACATATGGTTCCCCAAGCCTACCAGAAATGATCCCTGAGCTCAGATTCAGGAGTAAGCCCTGAGCCCCCTGGGTGTGATCCTCCCCTCAAATGTCACATAGAACCTGAGTAGGCTGTCAGACTGGTACGGATGGAAAAGAGTTTCAGTTCTTCCACATTTTGAGGATGGGAAATTTGTCCAAGGAGGAGTTGGCTGGGGGCAGGGTGTGTGTGAGGGTGGGGTGGGGGGGGGATGTGCATTTTTCTCAAAGGTGGAGTCAAAATCTGGAGTCCACTTGTAGAACAAAAGCTTCTCTTGTGATTTAGTCTGACTTCATTGATATTTGCCAGGAGGATTTCTGTTCTATGCATACATGAAGAAGAGACTTTTGAGGCATTCACTCACCAGAGTATGGATGTTGAGATGTTGCCTGTTTTGGTTTGTAAGGAGTTTGTGATGTGATTTAGTGAAATGTGAGAGCCTATGAACCAGTGGAGCAGTGAGTATAGGTTTCAGTCTAAGGCTGAAACCTGGTTGAGAGGCAGGAGTGTTGAAGGCAGGAAAAGATTGACTTCTCAACTCAATTAGGCCAAATCACTTGATTAAGCCCATTCACACAGTGAAGAGAAAGGGGAATTATTTAGTCCATTGATTCAAAGGCCAATTTTAACTGGTAATATCTTCACAGAAAGACTGGTCTGCCCAAGGTCTGGATATTTCATGATTTAGTCAAATGGACAGATAAAACAAGCCATTACAAAGTGTGTATCACCTGGGTGTGAAAGTGATATCCCATTTCCTGTTACAGAAACCCAGGAGTTGGTTGGCTGTAGGTATGTGAGTTGTGATGACCCACTCAGGTGATCCTGTGGAGACCAGCTCAGGAGAGGGCAACCCAAGAGAAAGTGACAATAAGGTATCACTTCTGAAAGTGGCAGTGAGGGATTACTAAGAACGGATGATTGGCCCCTCTGATAAAATGCTGTTTTTTTCATCACATTCTAAGCCTGGCTCACCCACCATCAGTGGATGCCAAAAGTCCCCTCTATCATGAAAAATGTGCTTTTTTCCCCTTCTTAAAATTTTTTTGAATCTTATTTTAGACACCATGATTTGCAATACTGTTACTAGTAGAGTTTCATGCACAAAACATTCCTGCACCACACCCTCCACCAGAGTGTCTGCTTCCTTCTACCACTAATCTCCCACCATCCTATTAACCCCTTCCTAACCCTTTCCCTGAAAATGGGAAGCTTCTTACTGAAGATGAGTCTCTGGGCATTTGCCTCTGGGCATTTGTTACTTCCCTGTTAGGGTTCTTTATATCTGATGTATGAGAGAGATCATTCTGTGATATCTCCTTCAGACCAACTTCAGCATGACATTCTCCAGATCATGTAGCAGCAACTTGCACGATTTTATCTTTTCTTCCAGTGCCCATTCTCCACCACCAATGATCCCATTACTCCTCCCATCCCCTCCATCCCATCCCACCTCTGTGGCAGGGGATTCCCTTCTGTTCTCTCTCTCCTCTTGGGTGCTGAGGTTTATAAAAGAGGCATTGAGTGGCAATCATGTTCGGTCTATAGTCTACTTTCAGCATGAATCTCCTAACTTGGGAGGATCTTCCCAACTCCCTTTACTTGGTGTTCCCTTCTCTATCTGAGCTGCCTTTTCCCTGAGCATGTGCGGCTGGCCTTCAAGCCATGGAGTGAATCTCCTGGTACTTATCTCGACTATTCTTGGTTGTTAGTCCCCTATTATATTACTTTATATTCCCCAGATGAATGAAATCTTTCTATGTCTGTCTCTCTCTTTCTGACTCATTTCACTTAGCATAATTCTTTCCATGTAGTACCACTTGTATGTGAATTTCATGACTTCATCTTTTCTAACAGCTGCATAATACTCCACTGTGTAGATGTACCAGAGCTTCTTTAACCAGTCATCTGTTCTTGGGCACTCGGGTTTTTTCCAGATTTTGGCTATTGTGAACAGTGCAGCAATGAACATAGAAGTTCAGATATCATTTCGACTATACTTTTTGCCTCTCTGGGATATGTTCCCAGGAGTGGTATTGTTGGGTCAAATAAGAGCTCAGTTTCTAATTTTTTGAGAATTTTCCATACTGTTTTCCAAAAGGGCTGAACCAGTCAGCATTCTCACCAGCAGTGAAGGAGAGTCCCTTTCTCGCCACATCCATGCCAACACTGGTTGCGGTTGCTTTTGTTCTTTTGGATGTGGGCCAGTCTCTGTGGTGTGAGATGATATTTCATCATTGTTTTGATCTGCATATCTCTGATGATTAGTGACGTAGAGAATTTTCTCATGTGTCTTTTAGTCATTCGGATTTCTTCTTTGAGAAGGTTTCTGTTCATTTCATCGCCCCATTTTTGATGGGTTGGATGTTTTCTTCTTGTGGAGTTCAACCAGTGCTTTGTATATCCTTGATATCAGCCCCTTATCGGATGGGTATTAGGTAAATATCCTTTCCCATTCTGTAGATTGTCTTTGTATTCTGGTCATTGTATCTTTTGAGGTGCAGAAGCTTCTTAATTTAAGATAGTACCATTTGTTTATCTCTGTTTCCACTTGGTTGGTCAGTTGGAGTGTCATCTTTGAAGATACTGTTGGCCTCAATATCGTGGAGGGTTTTGCTGACCTTGTCTTCAATGTACCTTATGGATTTTGGCCTGATGTTGAGGTCTTTAATCCATTTTTATCTGACTTTTGTGCATGGTATTAGGTCGAGGTCTAAGCCCATTTTTTTGCATGTGGTTGTTTAGTTATGCCAGCACCATTTGTTGAAGAGGCTTTCCTTGTTCCACTTCACATTTATTGCTCCCTTATCAAAGATTAGATGTTCATACATTTGGGATTGTGTGTACGGATATTCCACCCTGTTCCATTGGTCTGCGGGCTTGCCTTTGTTCCAGTACCATGCTGTTTTAATTATTACCGCTTTGTAATAGAGTTTGAGGTTGGGGAGGGTAATGCCTCCCCACGTCTTTTTCCCAAGAATTGCTTTAGTTATTCATGGGAGTTTATTGTTCCATATGAATTTCAGGAGTGCTTGATCTATTTCTTTGAAAAATTTCATGGATATCCTTATAGAGATCGCATTGAATCTGTATAATGCTTTGGGGACTATTGTCATTTTGACAATGTTAATTCTTACTATCCATAAGCAGGGGATATGTTTCCATTTCCTCTTGTCTTCTTTTATTTCATGGAGTAGCGTTTTGCAATTTTCATTTTAGAAGTCCTTTACCTCTTTAGTTAGCTGATTCCGAAGTATTTGATTTTCTGGGGAACGATTGTCAACGAGATTGTTTTTTTCATGTCACTTTCCTCTGTCTCATTATTTGTTAGCATACAACTTTCTGTCTGGGAGCAACCTCAGAAATTCCCCAGGTCAGGAGATTTTAAACTAGTGTGCAGGTACCTGCAGTTCTGGCAGTCTTCATAGATTGTCACATGATTGGGAGAAGGTAGGGAAAGGTCACAAAATTGCTTTTGGTTTTTGGGGATCAAAACTGGCTATGCTTGGGATCTATGCACAGCTTGGGTTTCTCCTGGAGGTGATTGGCATGCCACCTGGTATCCCAGAGCCCCACACTATGCAAGGCAAGTGCTCTACCACTGAGTCAACTCCTCTCTGGCCCTGAACTTTTTTTTTCTTTTTGGGTCATGCCTGGTGATGCACAGGGGTTACTCCTGGCTCTGCACTCAGGAATTACCCTGGCAGTGCTCAGGGGACCATATGGGATGCTGGGAATCCAACCCGGATCAGCTGTGTGCAAGGCAAATGCCCTATTCACTGTGCTATCACTCAAGCCCCTGGCCCTGAACTTTTATAAGCCTGTTCTGATGAGTTCCAGTTCTGGGATTTAAAAGGAAGAATTTGAAAATCATTACTAATGTTTTCACGTGATTAATGAGAGACAGGTACTCAAAATGCAAATTCCTTGCTGACAGTCACAGAGTCAGTGAATGGTAAAACAGAGCAAAACAAGGACTTTTGGTTCTGGACTGGTACACTTTCCTCCATGGCCCACAATGTCTGAAGGTATCTCCATCACAATGGCTTTTGCCAGGATATTCTGGATTTAGCAGATATGATAAGAATGACCGGGTTTCACCTTACACACCATCACTCCATAGAAAGTTCCTGGGTTCACCAGGCCACGCTGGTTTCCCTGTCAGTAGTCATTCTTGGAGCCTATATTTCTACCTTGTAGCATTCAGCATTTTAGAATGAAGAACTTAATCACTTTATAGTTCAGTGTCTGTCTGTCTTGATAGAATGTTCAGTTCCCTGAAGAACTTCATCTGTTTAGTTGATTGCTTAGCTCCAGACACACATCTTATAAAGAGCAATCCAAAGAGAGGGGAATGTGGGGCAGTTAAGTCTAAGTTCTGTCCATGGTAAGGAGCAGTGTTGTAGTATGAACATAGACTGAGGGCTGAGAAGACCTAGGTTCAGTCAGTCTGCATCTCTCTTTCATCTATTAAATGGGTGTCAATTCCATTCTCCTTTGCAGCTGTGAGGAGAAAAGGAGAGAATGATTGAATGGTGAATCTGAACCTGAATACCGATTCCCTATGCTCAATCTATAGTAGAAATTGTAATTTATACCTTGTATTCTGAAGCCAATGGAAAAAATAGCCAAGAATGTGAGGTTTGAAAATGTTAATCTTGGAACCTAGCATTTCTGTTTTTATGGGATTTTGATTTCCACAATAGATTGACAGAAAAATAAATAGGAAAAATATAGAGGTAATTGCAAAATAGAAAAAATGCAATCACAATGATCTAATGACCTTTTATTAATACTGTGGCATGAATTTTTCATCCTAGCTTTTTCACAACCACAAATCACAAATCATCCTGTTAATTGTCGATTGCCTCGAGCAGGCCCGAGTAACGTCTCCTTCATCCTAGCCCTGAGATTATATTCAAGGCTCTTTAGGAGAATGAGACCCATCCTTGTTACTGGTATTTGGCATATTGGGTACGCCACGGGGAGTTTGCCAGACTCTGCCGTGTGGGCAGGCTACATTTGGTAGCCTGCCAGTTTGTCCAAAGTAGGAATGAGATAATAAGATGTCATAATAAGGTGTCGCGCGGCAGCGACACACCCTAGCTTTTTAACGTTCATATTTATACTTAATGAGAATAATCCGCCCGTATAGCAGAGCCTGGCAAGCTACCCGTGACGTATTTGCTATGCCAAAAACAGTAACAGTAACAGTAACAATAATGGGTCTCATCCCCCTGACCCTGGAAGAGCCCCCAATACGCTATTGGGCTACACTATCACACAACAGGGACGAATGGAGATGTTACTGGCGCCCGCTCCAGCTAATCGATGAACAATGGGATGACAAGTGACAAGTGATTTATACCTTATTGTATACTAATACACTATGTATTAACTGCATCTTACCTTTATAAATGTTTGTGAATATTTGTATGTTCTCACATACCAATTTTTGCTATATTTTCTTTTCTTACTTGAGAATTTTCTGTTTTCAAAATAATTTGGAGGACCACACTCAGCTATGCTCAAAGCTAACTCCTGGCTCTGTAGTTGGGGATCACTCCTAGAAGTACCCAGGGAACCAACAACAGTGATAGGATTGAACCTGTGTCATCTGTGTTATGCAAAGTAAGCAAGTATCTTACCTGCCATACATCTCTTTGACCATTTTTCTTTCTTTTTAAAAAAATATAAACATGTAGTACTGTCACTTCTTTAGTATTGCATTGGCTGATATTTGGCCTAAATCATAACTTTTGCATTTTATTTTAATTTCCCTTCAATGTTTTGTATCTTTATTTTCTTTTTGAAATATTTTACTTTAAATAATATTTTAAATTATAAAATTTGTTTATTTATAGTGGCTGGAAAATAGTAAAGAAGGTAAAGCATTTAACTTGCATGACGCCAATCCTGGTTTGATGCCCAGCATCATATATGTTTCCCCAATCCCAACCAGGAATGATCCATAAATGCAGAGCCAGGAGTAATCCCTGAGCACCACCAGGTGTGGCATCAAAACAGCAACAAAAATTTTATTGATATGGTGAAATAATTCAAAGAATAGTGTCAAAAATAAACCAACCCCTTTCTCATTCTATACTGTAGGTTTTTATTTTTCACCAACCTAGCCACAATGACAAAGTTTTCTGCACTGTATAGAAATTTCCCACTTACTTCGTGTTTGTGTGTAGACATTGTGTGGGATCAATTATGTGTCTCATATTCCATTTAAATTTTATTTTATTTATTTATTTTTGCATTTTGTACCCCATCAGCTGTACTCTGGGCTTACTCCTGACTCTGTGCTAAGGTGCTCAGGGATCACTTCTGGTGGTGCTTGAAGGACCATATGGGGCTATGGGGATTAAACCAGGGCTGACCTGTGCAACACAAGTGCCTTAACCCCTGTTCTATCTCTCCAGTCTATCATGTTCTATCTTTCAGGGAAGAAATAAGAGCAGACGGCATTCTGGTGTAGACTTTGAATATGTGGTCACTGTCACGCTGTCCTCCCGTTGTTCATCGATTTACTTGAGCGGGCCCAGTAACGTCTCCATTTTTTTGAGACTTGTTGTTACTGTGTTTGGCATATCGAATACGTCATGGGTAGCTTGCCAGGCTTTGCCGTTAAGGCCAGATATTCTCAGTAGCTTGCCAGGCTCTCCGAGAGGGGTGGAGGAACCGAACCCGGCTCGGCCGGGCTGTCTGCACGCAAGCAAACACCCTACCGCTGTATGGTAGATAGTCTATAAAAATGGCCCCAGTTATTCATCCTCTTCTCATGGTTCTTGCACTATGGCTTTAAAATTACTCCCACAAGTAAGAGATATTCCCCTGCCCCTGGTGTCTGCTTTTGCTTTGGTCAGTAGAATGTGTTGGAAGCAGTGGTATGCCAACCCTAGACTTGAGTCTCAAGAACTCTTGTGTGGCAGAATGCAAATCCAAACATAACAAACTCTCCTCCCACACCAGTAAGACAGGCCTATATAAACGAGCGCAGAAACAGTCAGTGCTAATAGGAATGTGGTGAAAAAGGAAGCTCCAGTGCCTGTTTGTGGGAATGTTGTCAGTTACAGTGTCTATGGGAAAAGTATGCAGACTTCTTCAAAAATTAAGAATACAGGACCTAGTGATCATACAGTGGTCAGCATGCATTCCTGACATGCTCCTGGCTCTGGTCGAATTCCTGGTACATTTCTCCCTGAGCACCACAACATGTGGCCCTGGAGACCCCCAGCACTGTTGGACTGGCCAGTAATCCCCAGCACTGCAGGGTCCGAGTGGTCTCACCTCACATTCTCAGGTCCTTGCATTGAACCAACTGCCTCGTTGGTGAAATATTGCTTCTGGGGCTCCAGATCTCCTGAGCACTGCTTATGAGACACACAAAAAATACATAAGGTTAAAACTACATACAGAGGAGGTATGGTGCCACGAACAGATCAACCTGTATGTGCAAGGCGAGTGCATCAACAGTCTCATGGTGCCTTCAGGCTTCCTGATACCCCCAAATTGCTTCTGTACCTTTGCCAGACCCCAGCAACTTGGGACCAAGTTTACCAAGAAATTAAATGACCAAAAGATAGATATGTGGGAGCCATGCCCGCAAATCACCCCCAGCTCAGTTAACCAAGCTCATTTATTGGCCTTATTTCAGAGACCCATAAATAAATCTCAAAATAGATTTAAAAATAACAAACCATAGTTAATCTCTGACCCACGCATGGCTGAACAGACTGGGTTAAATTGGAGGGGGTGGGTTGGTCTGGTGCCCACCGAAGCAGAGCCCCCAGCATCTGCTTGCTTCCACAATCCAAAATTGCTGCCATACCTCCAGTCTCTCACTCCACTGTCTCAGGACAGACCTCACTGAGATATCACTGTCATGGTCACTGTCCTTCCATTGTTCGTCGATTTGCTTGAGTAGGCCCAATAAGGTCACCATTGTGAGACTTGTTGTTACTGTGTTTGGCATGTAGAATACGTCATGGGTAGCTTGCCAGGCTTTGCTGTGCAGGCAAGATACTCTCGGTAGCTTTCCGGGCTCTCCGAGAGGGGCGGAGGAATTGAACCTGGGACGGTTGGGCTGGCCACGTGCAAGGCAAACGCCCTACCACTGTGCTATTGCTCCAGCCCCACCGAGATATAATCTGCTGAAAATTCGGGTCTGCAGGTTTTGTGCCTGAAATCTCCAGACTTTCTCAGGGTCAGGGTGGACTACCTACCCCCCACCTCCCTGTACTTTCAGAAGCCTTAGCAATCACATACACACCCAAAAGCTGCCACCCAGTTAAAAGCTTCTTCAGCCTTACTCTTCTGATAAAAATACTGAATGGCCTGAACAACACGATGACATCTTAGTATCTGTATTGCAAACCATAAAGCACAAAAGGAAAAGGAGAGAGAGTGCAAGAAGAAAAGTGCCTCCCATAGAAGAGGTTGGGGATGGGGGGTGGGGTGTTGGGGATGAATGGAGGGAAACAGAGGACATTGATGGTGGGAAATGTACACTGGTAGAGGGATGTGTGTGACTGAAACCCAATTATAAACAGCTTTGTAATGGTCTATCTCACTGATATTCCATTAAAATTTTTTTAAAGTAATGTGGAGTTCATGCCCACTTCAATCAGCTTAATCAGTGACTGAATATATAGCAGTTATCCTCATTAAAAAAACTACATATGGTCCAGTAATTCCACTTCTTGGCATCTGTTCCAGAAACATAAAAACATTAATTTTAATAGATATATACACATTTGTGTTTATTATAGCACTATTGTATAGTCAATATCTTGAAACAATGCAAATGTCCACTGAGGAATAAGTGGATAAAGAATTTGTAGTGTAATTGTTATACCTAAATCATTAATACACTTAATAAAGAGTACTTATGTTAATTAGTCTTGATAAACCATCTACAGAAAAAATTGTTCAAGTATTGGATATCAAAATAAATGCTATTAGTTTCACAGAACTAATCATGTTTTTTAAACAAAGTATTACGAAAAGGTAAATTATAGTATACATTACTGCTGTAATTATATAGAAAATGCAATCTTATGCATAATCAATACGTTTAGAATTTTTACATGGCTTCACAAGAATGAAGTCTTAATATCAACAAATTCTTTTCCCACTTAAAAAAATGTATCCTTGGCAGTCCATATGGTCCCCTGAGCTCCCCAGGAGTAATTCCTGAGTGCAGAGCCAGAAACAAGCTCTAAGCACCATCAGGTGTGCCCCTACCACTCAAAAAAAAAAAGAAAGAAAGAGGGGACAGAGTGATAGTATAGTGGGTTAGGCACTTGGCTTGCATGCTGCTGATCTGGGTTTGATCCCTGACACCATACACCAGGAGTGATCTCTGAGCACAGAGACAGGGGAAAGCCCTGAGCACAACCAGACAAAACAACACTCAGATTTTGACTGACTGAAGTGACAGAGTTGTCAGGTGGTGAGGGAGGATAAGGGATTAGGTGGACTAGAAGTAGATAAGAATAGTGGTAGGGGGTTTGGGTTCTTTGGAGGTGGAGGAGGTGTGGTAAACTTGTACTCCAAAAGCATAAACAATAACATTCCTGTCAAGCACGTTACCTCAACTACAAAAAATATATAAAATTTTAAGAAAGGAAGGAAACATTGAAAATTTTTATTCTCCTATTTGAAATTCTGCCACAGGAACAGGATCAGCCTGTGGAAATGAATGCCCAGGCTGATGGAGGTTCATGAACTCTGTCAATCAACTTGTACCCTACTCAGATGCAGCTGACCTGTCTCACCCACCCTGAAGCATATCTGCCCACAGAGTCAACCAAATAATAAAGACTTACTTGGTTTAAGCCATTGAGTTTGGAAGCAGTTTGTTTTATAGCAACAACTGGCACATCCAGGAATATTTTCACAGCAGTACATAGAATAGATTTACTATATAAAAGCACTTAGAGGAGGCCCCAATACTGCCACGGTGGCCCAGATATCCCCAGAACTCTAGGGTTGGAGCAATCTGTCATCCTTGGGTCCATAAACTGAACAGGGCCCTGGTTGGCCAAGGATTGTTGGTGAACCCTCAGGGCCTCCTGAGCACTGTTTTTGTTTTGTCTGTGTGGGGAGTGAGGAGGGAACACCTGGGAATGCTCATGGCTTACTCTTGACTCTGAGCTCAGGAATTTGTCCTGGAGGTGCTTGGAGAACCATATGGGATCCCAGGGATCAAACTTGGGTTGGCTGCGTGCAAGACAAGTGTCTTCCTACCCACTGTACTATGTCTCCCCCTGAGCACTGTTGGAAGGTTTCTCTCAAATTGTGCATGCATGCAAGAGCGCGCAAACACACACACACACACACACACACACATACACATACACACGCACATACATCAGTGCCTGGGTCATAGAAAGCTTTAAAAAAGTTTACCATTGATTACACTATTAGATACAAATAATGCATACAAAGCTGTGTATGATATACCATTATTCATTTAGCCACTTAATTTGTTGACCACATTTTTTTTCCCTTTATTGTATTTTATTTTTTTTTAAAGTTGTAGATTTACAATTTTTTTGTGCTTTGGTTTCAATTATACAATGATCAGATACCCATCCCTCCACCAGTGCCCATTTTCCACCACCATGGATAATATCCCTCCCACCCCCATCCCCCCATCCCCCCTGTCTCTGTGGCAGGGCAATCCCCTGTGTTCTCTCTCTCCTTTTGGGTGTTGTGGTCTGCAAAAGAGGCATTGAGTGGCAAACATGTTCAGTCCATAGTCTACTTTCGACATGCATCTCCCCTCCTGGGAGGATCCTCCAAACATCCTTTATTTGGTGCTCCCTTCTCTATCTGAACTGCCCTTTCCTCTAGGATACCCGGCTGGCCTCTAAGTTATGGAGTAATCCTCCTGGTGCTGATCTCAGCTATTCTTGGGTATTAATCTCTTACTTTGTTACTTTATATCCCCCAGATGAATGCAATCTTTCTATGTCTATCCCTCTCTTTCTGACTCATTTCGCTTAGCATGATACTTTCCATATTGTACCACTTGTATGTAAATTTCATGACTTCATCTTTTCTAAGAGCTACATAGTACTCCATTGTGTAGATGTACCAAAGTTTCTTTAACCAGTCATCTGTTCTTGGGCACTCAGGTTTCTTCCAGTTTCTGGCTATTGTAAAGAGTGCTGCAATGAACAAACAAGTGCAGATGTCACTTCGACTATACATTTTTGCCTCTCTGGGATATATTCCCAGGAGTGGTATTGCTGGGTCAAATGGGAGCTCAATTTCTAATTTTTTGAGAATCGTCCATACTGTTTTCCAGAAGGGCTGAACCAGTGGACATTCCCACCAACAGTGAAGGAGTGTCCCTTTCTCGCCACATCCACGCCAGCATCGGTTGCTTTTGTTCTTTTGAATGTGGGCTAGTCTCTGAGGTGTGAGATGGTATCTCATTGTGGTTTTGATCTGCATCTCCCTGATGATTAATGATGTAGAGCATTTTCTCATGTGCTTTTTTGCCATTCGGATTTCTTCTTTGAGAAAGTTTCTGTTCATTTCATTGCCCCATTTTTGGATGGGGTTGGATGTTTTCTTCTTGTGGAGTTTAACCAGTATTTTGTATATCCTGGATATCAACCCCTTGTCAGATGTGTATTCGGCGAATATCCTTTCCCATTCTGTAGACTGTCTTTGTATTTTGGGTTGACCACATTTTTTCATTCTAAAGATTGCCCTAAGCTTCTTAGGCTGTGCATTTTTAACTACTAAAGATAGAAAATTCTTAGGGAACCCAAGGAAAGGTGCAGAGGGCTAAAGCACCTACATGACAAAGGTGCAGCTGGGGCTTCCTTCTGGTCTGCCATTTGGGTCAAGAGTGGTCCTGACTGCTCTGCACACTGTAATCTCTGGTGCCACAAGCAATTTCTAGCAGCACAGCAGCTACATGTGTGGGAACACCTGTAACTAAAAGGTGCAAATCATGGGGAGAACCACATCTAAAATGTATGAGCGCACCATGGCCAGGAAACACTAGGTAAGCTATGTGTGTAGTCCTCAGCAATCCCCATAGTCAGGTGTGCGTGTGTGTGTGTGTTTGTGTATGTGTATGTGTGGGGGTGGTACACACACCCATGCATTACTCAACTGCAGATCATCACCACAACAATGACGGGGAGGAGGGTTAAATTTGAGAGAGAGAGAGAGAGAAAGAGAGAGAGAGAGGCCCTATAAAATCTATTAAAAGTTCTTAGATGTTTACTTGCTTGGCTGAAGAGACAGTACTGCAGGTAAGGCACTTATCTTGAATGCAGCCCACCAGGGTTTTATCCTAGGCATCCCATATGATTCCCCAAGCACTGACAAGAGTGATGCTTGTCTGCAGAACCAGGAGTAACACTGAGCATCAGTGGGTGTTTGTTTTTGACCCCACCCTTGCCCCACCCCCCACCCCCCAAAAAAAAACCACCAAAATGTTTACTTGCTTAGTCAAAGACTGTGTATGTTTCTAAAAATATATATTTTAGTTAAATAACTATGATTTACAAAGTTATCAATAGTTGCATTTTAGGCATATAATGTTTCAACACCAATCCCACCACCAGTGTCAACTTCCCTCCACACATATTCCCTCCCCACCCCAATCCCTACTCCATCCCCACCTGTCATCCTAATAGGCACAATACAAAGTTTAGGTGGTTCCAGCCTAGATCTCATGTTTTCAGTATTGTTGAGTCTGTATTTTTGGATATATGACTATACCACTCTCCATATCACCAGTACAACTGAAGCCCTGATGCCTTACTTCCTCTTCTCTTCTTTCTGCCTTGATTTCTTTCCTTCTCTTTTTCTTCTCTAAACACCAGGTCCAGGGTAATCTAGAATCCCCATTTACTACAATACATTTCCTCAAATAGTATTCTATATACCACAGATAGGCCAGATCATCCTGTGTTTGTCTTTCTTCTTTTGGCTTATTTCACCTAACATGATATCTTCTGGTTCCAACAAATTGCATGATTTCATCATTCCTTGCAGCTGCATAGTATTTCATTGTGTATATAAATAATAAATAAAATAAAATAAAAAGGCCCTCCCGTTGATCATTGATTTGCTCGAGCGGGCCCAGTAACGTCTCCAGTGGAGACTTTGTTGTTACTGTGTCTGGCATATCAAATACTCTCGGTAGCTTGCCGGGCTCTCCGAGAGGGGTGGAGGAATTGAACTCGGGTCGGCCATGTTGGCCGCTTGCAAGGCAAATGCCCTACCCGCTGTGCTATATAAACATCTTCATAATATGTTTATCTGTCATTAAACACCTTAGGTTGTTCCAATATCTTAGCTATTGTACTAAGTGGATATGTCTTTTGAGAGAGTGTTTTTATGTTCTGGAGGTAGGTGCCCAAAAGTGGAATTGCTGGGTCATATGGCAGTTCAATTCTAAGTTTATTGAGAACTTTCAGTACTGTTTTCCACAGGGGATGGATATTTCAGACAACAATCCCACCAGAAGTCATGAGAGTCCCTTTTCCACCACATCCCCGCCAACACAGACTGTTACTACTACTTTTGAAATGTGTCATTCTCATTGGTGTGAGATGGTATGTCATTGTTATCTTGATTTCTATATCTCAAGAGAAGTGATGCTGAATATTTTTTCATGTGCCTGCTTGCCATCCTCTTGTCTTCCTCTGAGAAGTAAATATGTGCAGTTGCGCACACTTTAAATGATGATGGGTAAGGGGAATTTGCATCCCCCAAAGTTACTCAATGTGTTTTTACTAACAGAGTCGATATAAGTATTTCTCTTCTCAGCATAAGACTTGATATGATTTTAGTGATTGAATAATGATCTATTCTACTATGTTCCATATTTTATTTAACCAGTCTTTATTATTGAACATGTAGGTTATCTTTTTTTTTCTCCCTATTATAAACAAGACAGTAGCAAACATTCTGATAGATAAATTCTTTTCACACATTTATGATTATTTCCTAAAGAAAAATTTCTGGAAATAGGATTTCTGAGTCAGAGGATTTACACATATAAAAGGTTTTGAATATATATTACTGAATTATTCCTCAGGAAAAATTAAACCAGATTACACTCAAAAGCAGCATTTATTAAAAACACTTTATCATGATAAAGTTTGAAACTATTTAAAAGAATGGAGAATATTTCATGACTTTCCCTGTAAAATCGTCAATCAGATTAAGTAATGATCAATTTATGGTCAAACTGTCTCAGCTACAATTCCCCAATAGGGCTAAGTTGTTTCAAATCAGATCTAGAAGGGGTATTTGCAGCGTACTTCTACTGCAGCTGAGGATTTATCAGACAAATGGCAGGACATAATGGGACACACACAGGATCACAGCCTAAAGCTCTTAGCTAGGGGAGACCTTGCCCAGACAGGCAAGGACAAATGGGAAGCTCTGATTTGCTGTGCTCATTCTCTGCCCTGTCTGTGCCAGTGATCCTGAAGGCCAAGATAAAATCTGGTTCACTTCTGAAGGTTTCCAAGCTTTTTCTAATCATCTCTTTCCCCCAGCTGCATGTGCTTCCTTGTTGGAATAAAACAGAGGCAAAAATGTGATCCGTCCCTGGCTCATGTAAGTGCCAACTTGGTGAGGTGTATTTACAGTGATTGCTGCTCAGTGGGAAGTTCTTCCTTGTCCCTCCACACATATTCCCTACTGAAAATTTCCAGGGTTGAATTTTCTAATGCTAGTTAGTCACATTGCATCAATAGTAAGTCTCCATAATCTAAGGACAGAAAATGCAGGTAATTTCTTTGAATAAAGAGGTACTGTACGGGTTGGAAAAATAGTTCAGAGGGAAGGGTAGGGCATTTGTCTTCCATGCAACCTACCAGGTTTGAACAAAAGCATCCCATATGGTTTCCTGAGCATCCCCAGAAATAATTCCTGAATTCAGAGCCAGGAGTAACCCCTGAGCACCACCGGATGTAGCCCTAAAAACAAAACAAGGTTGGTAATGGTGCAGTCTCTTCCCTGCTCTTGAATATCTTACATAGTATTCCCTATCCCTGAAGCAGTGCACTGAGGGCAAAGAAAGGGGTAACCTGAAGACATAAGTCACTGCAGATTGGCAGACCTGTCTTCTCGACTAGAATGCTTAAGTAGGTATAAGGTGAATACTCAAAGCTGATTCCAAAATGCCAGATTCAAAGCATCCTCTGGAGTCACAGCAGTTACTCCTGAGACACCATCAAGCTCAGAGGTCACTCAGCCTTGCTTTAAATTATCCATCCACATGATGATGCTTGTGTTATCAAACTTCCTAGGAAAGGAAAGTCCATAGGCTTGAAGGCAGTTAGGATGGTGCTTGAATCCCAATATCACCTCCCAATTGCTGAACAACTTCAGATAAGGTAACCCTGTGTGGGTTCTTACTTTCCTGTGTGCTACAAGAATGTTTTCAGTATGTGTGGTGTGCTTGATGTCGTGGCCAGGAGCTGGAACCAGAGAACCAGTGGGAGTGTCAGCTGACATGAGGTGAAGAGGGACCAACTCTTGTGGGTTCTAGACAGAGGAAAGAGTCTCTGAAGGTATGGAAAAGAAAATAAGAAGTGTCTTCTAAGGTGGTATAGAGAGGTAGTACAGTGGGGAAGATACTTGCCTTGTGTGCAGTTAATCCAGGTTCAATCCTGGGCTTCTGCATATGGTCCCTTAACCCCACTGGGAATGATCCCTGAGCACAGAGCCAGGAGTAAGCCCAAAACACTCTACATATAGGCCCAAAACCAAAATTAAGAATAAATAAAAAGCATCCTCTGGGAGTCAAAGTAATCAAGTGTAGCAGGAGTGAGGGGATGATGATGAAGTGTTAATAGGAGCCAGATATCTTGGAGGACCCCTCTAAGAAGTGCTCAAGGTACCCCAAGGATTTCTCTTCAGCCAAGCAGGCCAGACACTTCCATGCTCAGGCTGGTTCCAAGTCAAGCAGTGAGAGAGCAGAAGGCTGATATCTCTGGCTGCTTGGGGGCTCTGTTAGTGGGTATTTGTGCTAGTGGGGTGCTCTGAACTGAGAGATGGTGGATGGTGCCAAGACCACTAGAGCTGCTGATGGAAGTATATGACAGTGACAAGGAAGAGGGGCCTGCAGTGAGCCCCTGGTTCCTGCTTTGGCCTATGTATTGGTGGCAGTGTCATTCACCGGAATAAAGTCTCTCAGAGGGGGCGTCCTGACAGGAAGATGGCAGGGGGAGGTTGTACCATGTTTGTGACTAAAGAGTTCTGGGAACTCAGATGATGGGACTTGGTTCTAAGTTGCTAAGCCAAGAAGGGCCACTCAGCTCAGCGGTAAAGAGAGCGCCAAGCAGGGCACTTGGCAAAGAGCAAGAACCTCGGCTTCAGTGCAAAGGTGAAGCTAGAGAGGCCGGGGCATGCAAGCTCTCACTTGAAGAGTACCAGAGAGGGCGACTGGCACAGGGCAGGGTGGGAACTTATGGTGGACCCTTCTTGTGTCCCGTGGCTCAGAGGGCAGCTTGCTTGCCAAGTGCTTTGTGCATGCTCTAGCCTGATCCCTCTCATCTTGGCTGTCTCTGATTTAACACCCGCTTCCAAAATCTAAGCCTGTTCTTTCTTCCCTACGTCCCAGAACATGAGACAGGTCCCTGAGCTACATGGCGTAATATTCATACTCCTCTCAAGTGAGGGGTGTTTGAGCCTGAGATGGTTACTGCTGTCACTCTTGGGGTGAGTCTTCAAGTCATGGTTGGCTTCATGATACACAGGAGAAAAATCTGGTCAGGAAACTGCAAAAAAAAAAAAATCATTTCTCGGCCATCTGTCTCCTCCTGCCTGGCAGGCAGTACTCACTCCCGGAGTCCCGTACGGCCCTGTGGCTCCCCAGGAAAGGAACAGGAGCCAAGAAACCAGGGCTCCAGGTTTGGGAACAGCAGCTGCCTGGCAGGCTCATCGCGGGGTCAGTAGGACCAGATGATCTGAGGACAGGAAAAATGAGCTCCCCAAGCCATCCCAAGGAGGTCATTATGGAAATTAACTTTCCATCTGACGGAATGTAGTTGTGTTGCAGTAACAGCCAAGTCTGGCTAATGGCAGCCTCTGCCGTATTATCTCCTGCCTCTTTCTGGTTTGAGAAGACTTGTGAACTGAATTGATTTTCTGATTATTCCAGTGCTGGAACATGGGGGCATAGGGAACAGTGGGGGAGATTTTTCCCCTTCCAGCCCGAGGCAGAAAGAAGATAACTTCCTCTTCCCAGGAGTCTATTGAAAGTGGGCTGATTCACTGGAAGGCCCCATCAATGAACTGTGCATTTCCTGTGCAAGAAAAGAACTAACAGGTGGTGCTCCCTGGGAGAGACAGTGTTTGTATTTATAAGAAGAACCCTCTTGGACCTCCTTCTCGCCAGTCTTTCCTTCTCAGCACACAGGCTGCAGCTTTGCTGCCTGCTCTTGGCAGATTCAGGCCTTCAACTTGGAACACGGCAACTGTCCTTACTTGCTTATTTAATGGAATTGTTTTTCAAGATGTGGACAAGGGACACATGGTAGAGCTAAAACCCTCAGCTATTGCGAGTGCTATTGTCTCTCCCTGCCTATTAGCTTCTTGCCACATGCGTGAGCCTTGTGTTTTGTGGTTGGACAGGGGGTTCATGGGGCTGCAAGATCTGGGTTTGGTTTCCAAGGACTAAGCATCAACATGGAGGGGATTCAGCTCTGGGTGTGCTCAGCAGAAGCAGGGATGCACAGGACACCAGTGACAAAGCCTGGCCTGTTCTCTTCCGTCTGCAGAGTACTTGGCCATGCTGAGTACCCGCAGCCTTGGGAAGTTCTCAAGCCCCAAAATATGTTAGCAGAAGCCAGAGGAAGAAGCCCTCTAGTGAAGCTTGGAGTGGTTTTTGCAGCTGGTAGCTTGACCTGTGACCCAACAAGAGTTTCTCTCTTTGGGGACTCCTACAGTTGTCCACTGGGGCTAGATTCTCCTTGGTAAAGGAAGGGCTTACCCTGGATCATGGCATTGGTACATAAACCAAACTGTGACTCTGTCTTATATCCCCAAAAAGAGATGTCACAGGTCACTCAGGAGAAACTGTGGTACCAATTTCTTGACACACCTCAGCTGCAACTGAATTTAGCAGAGCCTGGCCAGGGTATACAGTGGAAGAGCCAGAGACATTTCTTCAAATCACTCAAGTAAGGGATGTCTTTCTATTTGGGGGTAGATGACCAAACCTGACTGTGCTCAAGACTTACTTCTTTGGGGGGGAGGTGGAACCACATCCGGCAGCGTTCAGAGCTTACTCTTAGTCCTGGCTCTGTGCTCAGGGATCACTCCTAGTATTGGGGCTTTGTGGGGTGTCAGGGATTGAAGCCAGGTTAGCTGTGTGCAATGTAAGTGCCCTACTTATTTTATACTATCTCTCTGACACTTGGCGATTACTCCTGACTCTGTGTTCAGGAATTACTTCCTGTAGGAATGGAAAGATATATGGAGTAACATCGACAGAACCAGGCTAAACCTCATACAAAGCAAATCCCTTACCCCCTGTATCTCTCTGTATCCCAAGTGAGAGTTTCTTAAGCAAGAAGAAGACCTAGAGCACCATAACCTCCAGGGGCATCTGGAGTTATAGGGGAGGAGTATAAGAACTGGGAAGTTGCTGCAAGTGTTGGAGTTATTTGCAGTGGGAGAAGGGAAAATGGTCTTAAAATGTGCTTTAAGCAACAACTGAAACCATTTATTTCTTTTTTTCCTTCTGTATATGAGAGTAAATTGACAAGGACAACAGCTTTCAAGGAAAAATCAGCAAAACTAGGAAATCTACTTCTAAGAAATGCTACTTTTATTCCAGAATTTCAATAATGTGAGAGCTAACAGAAAGTTCTAGATGAACTAAAATATTCTAAACCAAAGAACAGCCTAATGTCAGTCAAGATACCATAACTCCCATTGAACAGTGGCTCCAAAAGTGATGCTGATACCAAGTAGTATGAGAGGCTCTTGGACTCCTTATTAAAGATGCGAACCTAGGCTGGAGAAGGACAGGGAACTTGTCTTACATGTGGTGGGCTCAGGTTTGATCCTCAGCACCACATATGGTTCCCCAAGCACAGCCAGGAGTGATTCCTGAGCATCATCAGGTGTGACCCAAAGCCCCTTCTCCCAAATGTAAATTTCATGGTCTTCCCCCTCCCCACCCCTACTCCCAAGAACCCACTGAGTCAGATCCTTCAGGATGGACCTAGACACACTTTTTTTCTGACAAATACTCAGTTGCTATGTACATTAAAATGTAAAAGCATTTTCTCTCTACCCGCATTATCTTATGGAGTGGCTACTGACCATTTGTGGTTATTTAAATGAATAAAAATTAAATATAACTGCAGGTTGACCTCCTCCATCATGCTTGTCATATTTCAAGTGCTCATGAGCCCCATGATGCTAGTGATAACCTTGTTGGAAGAGGAAGAGCATTTTCGGCAGTTCACAGAATTCTGTTGGGCCATACTAACTGTAGGAAGACTGCAAATATGAACTAGCAGATTGCAACACTTTTTATACTACTAGGTGAAACTGATTTAATTTCTGACAAAATTGCTGCTGAAGAGTGAACTTTGCACTGGAGAGTGCTGACCTGTGAGGACCTGACTGTCCCGGGAGACAGCTCTTCCCTCCTGCCTCTTAGCTGGGCCACACAGAGCCTTGCAGAGATGACATAGATGTAACCTGCTAAAAATTACCTTGAGGTGGATCCACTCTTATGGTGCCCCTCAGCTGGTCAGTGGTGCTTTGGGAAAAAGCAAAAATCTCCCATGATTCTAGCCTGCTTCAAGCTTGGGCCAGTGGCTGTGATGTAGGCGTCAGCACACCCCTACCTGCTCAGCCAGGCACTTCTATGCTGGGTGCAATTTATAAACCATACACAGTGTACCTGAGTGGGAAGCAGCATTAATGGCTGCAGATTCTTTTATTCAAATAAAAGAGAAGGGGCTGGAGCTATAGTACAGCAGGTAGGCCACTTGCCTTGCATTCTGCTGACCCAAGTTTGATCTCTGGCACACATATGGTCCCCCAAGCATTGCCAGAAGTGGTCTCTGAACGCAGGGCCAGAATTAAGGCCTGAACACAACCAAAAATCAAAAAAATAACACAAACAAACAAAAACCAGAAAAAGAAAAGAAAAACTTTCAGGACCCCTTAAAAAAACCTGCTAACCAAATAAAGGGTGTTGGGAGCATCCTTCCAGGATGGGAGATGCATGCTGAGAGTAGACTACAGACTGAACATAATTGCCACTCAATGCCTCTTTTGCAAACCACAGCACCCAAAAGGAGAGAGAGAACAAGAGGGAATGCCCTGCCACAGAGGCAGGGTGAGATGGGGGAGATGGGGGGTGGGAGGGATACTGGGATCAGTGGTGGTAGAGATTGAGCACTGGTGGAGGGATGGGTACCTGATCATTATATAACTGAAACCCAAGGGCAAAAATTTGTAAGTCTACAATTGTACCTCATGGTGTTTCACTAATAAAAATTTTTTTAAAAACCCTGCTAAGATTGGACCCTCCCCCCTACTATTACCGTTTTTTGTTTTTGCATTTACTTTTTTTTTCTTTTTGGGTCACACCTGGCGATGCACAGGGGTTAACTCCTGGTTCTGCACTCAGGAATTACTTCTGGCGGTGCTCAGGGGACCATATGGGATGCTGGGAATCGAACTCAGGTCGGCCATGTGCAAGGCAAACGCCCTACCCGCTGTGCTATCACTCCAGCCCCTTGCATTTAATTTTTCACACAATACTTTGTGGAGACCAAATGTAATTGTCTGTCTGTGTACAACATAGCATACATATTATCTATACTATTTTTCTGGTTTAGGGTTTTATATGCTGTTATTTATTTATTTATTTATTTATTGGTGTTTGGGGTCATTCCCTGTGGTGCTCTGGAATTACTCTTGGCTCTGCACTCAGGATCACTCCTGGCAGTGCTCAGCAGACCCTAAGTGTGGCTGGTGATCAGACCAGGGTCAGTCACATGCAAAAAGCCTTACCTCTGTACTACCTCTCTGGTCCCAAAATGTTAGGTTTTGTTCTAAAAATTTGGGGGCACGCTCAGCTGTGTTCAGGGCTTACTCCTGGCCCTGTACTCAGGGATCACTCCTGGTAGTTGCTCAGGGGACCATATCTAATGCAGGAATCAAACCTGAGGCAAGACAAGCACCTTCCCTGCTATATTCTCTCCGACTGGGCACTCTGCTTCTATTTTTAACGTTATCATAGACTCTGGGTAAGCTTATGTTCTCTCTCTCTCTCTCTTTTCTCTTTTTCTCATCACACTCCTCTAAGCAAATTTCTTTCAATAAAACTATTTGCTTCATTTAAAAATAACAATAAAACAAAATTTATTATAAACATTTTACAGGTCCTGAAGAATTCTTGGAAGTCATCTCTTTAATGGCCCTGTGTATTGATCACTTCTTTGATTCATTCTTGGAGGTTGGACATTGTTGCATTGCTTCTGAATTTTGGCTGGCATAAACATGCCTTAAGGAACATTGACTTTTAAAACAACAAATGACAGTGTCGGAAAGCGTGAGATGGGTTCACTGTTCTTCAGACTTGCTGCCAAATTGCTCTGTGGAAAGCTTGTAGCAATTTGTTCCTTGCCAGCCAGCTGTGACTGACAAAGGTCTACAGGCAGACGAGCAGCTATAGTGCAGCCTTACCTTCATCATCTCCTGCCACATGAAAAGATTCCAGGGCAGGCAAGCAAGTCTGGAGGCTGCAGTCTGGGTTGGGGTGTGGAGGGGCAGTTGTAGAAGTGGTATTGTATGTGTGTGTGTGCGTGTGCGTGTGCGTGTGCGCATGTGTGTATGTGTGTGTGTGTATAAGAAGCACTTTATTTTTTTGTGTTTGTTTGGGGATCACACCCGGAAGTGCTCAAGGTTACTCCTGGCTCTGCACTCAGGAATTACTTCTAAAGGGTTCAGGGGATTATATAAAGATGCCAGCGATCAAATCTGTGTCAATTGTGTACAAGGCAAGCTCCCTACCCACTGTACTATCACTCCAGTCCCAAGAAAAGCCTGCGATCTTTCTGGGCTCTCCTGGGAAGCAGAGTAAGACAATTATACCTTATTCTAGATCAAAGCAGTTCTCACAAGTCACAATTAAGTGACTTTTTCCACTTTTAAAATTATCATTATTATTTTTGGCTTGGAGGTTATACAAAGCTGTGTTCAGGGCTTACTACTGGCTCTGTGCTGAGGGATCAGTCCTGGCAGGGCTCAAGGGACATTATGTAGTACTGGGGATCAAATCCAGGTTGGTTTCATGCAAGTAGGGTGCAAGGCAAGCACCCTACTTACTCCAGTCCCCATTTTTAAAAATAATTGAGGACATTAGAGTTTTTATTTAGGAGATGGTTATTTACCAGGTTCAAAATTAATACTAGGGGTTTTAAAAAATCAATTGCTTAATTGATTATAAAATGATAAATCTATTTAATGTTCAGTAAATGCATATTTTAATATTAAAATAGTTTATTTCCCCAAGAAAACAACTATCCAATGAGAAGAATAGTATTGTTTACATTTTTGCAATTTTCTTGAATGTTCGACTCATCAAATTCAGTCTGTTGGATATACTGTTTTGGTTGACACTCATGAAGAAAACTTGACCTCCGTATGTGTATGATTGGGAAAGAGAAATATTTTAATAGATTTTTCAGGTAATAATAAATGTTCTTTGATAACACATCTACCCAACAAACAGCAGTTACTTACAGATAAGTTGCAGTGTGGAATCTGAAATCATATCATGAATTTTTCATCCTCTGACATTAAAATTCATTAGTTACCTTGCACTTGGAGTGATCTTTTACTCTTGCAGGATTCTGTAACATCCTGTATTGGGCATTTATAAAATAATGGTTCATAGCAGGGGATGTGGTGCAACGCACGTGCCTTTATGTGTGAGGTTCTGGGTTTGACACTGGTGGCCCCCAAGCACAAAATACCCCTGAACACAGAAACAACAAAAAAGAAAAATATGATTAAATGAGTTCTACCTTCTTGTGTGTGTGTGTGTGTATGTTTGTGTGTGTGTGTGTGTGTGTATTTTGGACTACACCCAGAAGTGCTCAGGAATTACTCCTGGCTCTGCTCAGAGATTATTCCTAGTGGGCTTCGGGTACCATATGAGATGCTGGGGCTTGAACATAGTTGACCACATGCAAGGCAAGCGTCCCCCCTCACCCCCTCTCCCCGCTGTACTGTAACTTTGGCCCCATACCTTCTTTATAATAGCACCTTTCTTTTTTTTTTTTTTAAAAAAAGACTATAGGAAGGGCTAGGGAGCTAGCTCATAGGGCTCACATGCTTTACATGCAGAAGGCCTGCAAGTGATCCACGGCATCATATGGTCCCATGGACTGTGCCAGGAGTGATCCTGAGCACTGCCCAGGATGGTCAAAAAATAAGTCAAAGATTTGTTAAAGACCCGCATTCATTAACTTTAGCACCAGTCTAATGAGTCCAATCAGTGAATTGGGAAACAGTCATGCTTACTGTAGTACATGGTACTTTTCCAGAAACTTGAAGCTTTCAACTTTTGACACTGATGCTGAAATTTGTGTTTCTCACTGTCAGGGCATTTCATGAATAGTGCACTTTGTTGGCTGGTGCAGAGCTAATGTGTCATGTGACGTGTTGACAACAATAACCCTTTCTGATGGTACAGTCTGTCCCATGACACCCAAGGGTGAGCCAGTGGTGATTTGTGCAGGCATTCATGTGTTAAAGTCAAATTCTCTCATTGGTAGCAGAAGTCTTCAGTGGGTTTTACTTTGTTCATTTTAGAAGCCCCAGACCCCAGTCTGAATAACCACGTGTCTATGAATTATCCTTCTAAGTAAAAAGAGAAATTTCCATTTATTTTTAAAAGGTGAATTTAGCACACACCCCGCACCCTGAGCTCTTTTCCTCCAAACACTGTCCTCTCATTATTGTCTGGAATTGAGTCAGAGGTGCTCAGCCACTGTTCAGGCACCTCCTTCAGAACTGCTTTCCACCAGCTTTCTGATTAGTCACACGGCATTAAGATACAGAGACTGAAGGGTCAAATTAATAATACCAGTGATGCATGAGGTAGGGCAAAGCAATTTTACTGCTATGCTGAGAACACACTTACCAGGGTTTCAAGCCTGTGGTGCCACTCACTCTGGCTGGTTTCCATCAGCATCACCACCCCCATGGTGACAGGGGTAAGTGACCTCAACAGTAACATCAGGAAAAAAATGCCTGGAAGAACCTGAGAAGCTCCCCCAGCTCTGTCCAGGCCTGCAGGGATCTCACGAACAGACGTGCTCATCTTCAGGGACCTTCCTCAAGACTGGCTCCTCCATGCACTGCACTTGGCCCAGCCACCAGCCTATCCACTCAGAACCTGCAATGCCCCCTCGTTATATTTCTATGTCTTTGAGCCCCTTCTCTCATGACTCAGGGCTCCCCCTATCTAGCCCCTCATGCCTGACACTTGAAAATCCCTTTCTAAGGCTTGGGGAGATGAGGCGAAGGGCTGAGTGTGGCTTTGTCTCAGGATTTCTGGCTTCTATCCCCAACATTTCATGGTCCCCCTGAGTCCAGCTGGAAGTGTCTCCTGAGCACTACTAGGCTGTGGTCCCTCCAGAAAATGCAGAAGAAAAGAAAACCCAACCAGTGACTTTTAATAGAAGTCCACTCTGTGACACACACAGATACACACACACACACACACACACACACACACACACACTGCTGATATTTAAAAATCAGACTAGTCACAATAGTTGGAACATGCCTCTTCTCTTGAAATCAGAGGGTCTGATGCTTTGGGCCTACATTTTCACATTGGGGCATATGAAAGTGAGAAGAGGGCTTACTATGTTTTGCCTAAGACGCTAACACTCCCTACTATCTCACAGTCTTTGTGCTCAGTACCTACCCATCTGGGCTGGAGCTATAGCACAGTGGTAGGGTGTTTGCCTTGCGCACAGCTGGCCCGGCCAAGCCGGGTTTGATTCTTCTGCCCCTCTCGGAGAGCCCAGCAAACTACCGAGAGTATCTTGCCCCGCACGCCAAAGCCTGGCAAGCTACCCATGACGTATTCAATATGCCAAACACGTAACAAGAAGTCTCACGATGGGACGTTACTGGGCCCACTCGAGCAAATTGATGAACAACGGGAGAACCGTGACTGTGACCGTGACTTACCCATCTGATTTTATTGAGATTTGAATTTGTCATCTGGGTACCGCTATCTGAAGAACAAAAGCTACTTTTTAAATTTAATTTAAGAACTGTGTTTTACAAAGTTATTGATAGTTGAATTTAAGGCATGTAATATTTCTTATTTGTTTGTTTTGTTATATTTATTTATTGAATCACTGTGGGAAAAGTTTCAAAGCTTTCAGGTTTAAGTCTAGATCATATAATGATCAAACACCTTTCCCTTCACCAGTACTTATTTTTCACCACCAAGAACCCCAATGTACCCACCTCCCACCCCTCCCAATGCCTATGAGGCAGATGATTTCTACCTAACTCTCTCTCTATTTGATTGCATTCATTATTTCGACAAGAAATACACCATTATTGTTTAGAGTTTCCACCCAACAATCAGAACTACTGAAAAGGTATTATGAAGTAATTTGTTTTCTATAGCTGGTTATGAGAGCGTGATTTTGGATTTCTGATATTTTACTAATTAAGTCTAGAGGGATTTCTGCCAAAAGCCAGATAATTACGAGATTGGTTTCTGTGTCTCTGGAGCCATGGCCGTGCCAGAGAGCTGCTTGTGGGGGGCAAATTGTGACCTCGGTAGGGTGTGAAGGACGAGCCAGTACGGCCCCCCTTCCCATGAGGCTGCAGTTGCCCTGTCACCGCCAGCTCATACCTGGCTTTTCAATAAGCTCTGAGGTAGTGGTCACCTTGCTGGGGGTGGGGGGGAGGCGGAAGGGACAAACATCCTTTCTCTCCCAGGGAGGCATGGCGCTGTAGTTTAACACATAGTCCATTCACTTTTCTGCCACAAGCTGCTGGGCTCTGCATTAAGTCCTTGTGCCTCTGGAGCCATGGCCGTGCTGGAGAGCTGCTTGTGGGGGGCAACACATGGCCTCGGTAGGGCGTGAAGCTAGGTATGTAATATTTCAACACCAATCCTACCACCAGTGCCAACTTCCCTTTGTCAATGTTCCCATATTCCTTCTCCACTCCAATCCCCTGCCCCATCCCGCTGGTCAATATCCCCATTCCCGCTGGTCAACCTGACAGGCACCTTACAAAGTTCCAGTGGTTGCAGTATAGATCTCATATTTTTGGTGTCGAAGGAAAAAACTTTTAAAAGTTTATCTTCTCCTACCTGGCAAACCATACACAAATTAGTCCCCATTTCTCGCCTGGGAAGTAAAGCAATTTGTTCTTGTTTTCATTTTTGTTTTTTGGGGATTTTTTTGGGTGGGGTACACTTGGCAATGTTCAAGGGTTAATCCTGGCTCTAAACTCAAAAATTATTCCTGGCAGGGGTTGAGGGACCATATGAGATGCTGGGGATCAAACCTAGGCTGTCTGTATGCAAGGCAAATGCCCTACCCACTGTAATGTTGCTCCAGCATTTGTTCCCCTAATTTTTAATTTTAAATTTATTGAACATGGTTTACAACTCTGTTTATCACCAGGTTTTAGGCATTAAGTGTTCCAACTCCAAACCCACCACCAGTGTCAGTGTCCCTCCCGCTCCCCATCCATCTCTAGCAAACTCTTTTCTTTGTAAAATTTGCTGATTATAGGTTGGGTCACATGCAGTGCTGATTCATGTGTTCAGGAATGTTATAGTTGTCTCCCCTCCACAACACCAAAATGTCCAGGACCCTGGACCAGTGCCCTGATGGTGGCAACAGTACACCTCCTCATGTCTCCCCGACTTGCTCCTTCCCTCTGTGTTAGAGTCTTAGGCATTTTTTTCTGAGAACTTGTTAATTGGTTCATGATTGGTTTACGATATTATGGAATTTAAGGGCTTGAGCTCTGTGCCTCTGGATATTATTTCATGCCTGCCACCATACGTTGCAGAACTACTCCCCTACTCGAACCCTCCACCTGCTCCTCCCAAAGCCCCTTCCTCTTGCGCACTGTGGATAGTTCCCACTGGTCTAGGGGTTAGCACAAATAAGCTTCAGAAGTACCCAACGACAGCCAAGAAGCTAAGATAAGCCTGCCCAGGCCCAATTTTATGAAAGGCTTGTGTTGCCTTAAGTGCATTGAGAAGTGGCTTCTTTAGCTGAAATTTGGAGCAGGCTCTAGATCTACATGTGGGGGAGGCTAGAGGTGGGGGATGACTCCCCACTTCACGGGGCTCTGCAGCGAGCTGGGAACAGAATTCTACCACCAGGTTTTCCAGCTGTCTGCTCTGCAGGGATTGAAAAAAACGAAGGTGGAAAACCACTGATCCAGCACATATGAAGCTCCTACATGACCTCAGCCCAAGACAAGGGCGTTGGGTAGCTGCTAAAGCACTGTTGAGAGAAGTCACAGTTCTGTGAATGTGAGCGAGTGTGGAACAAGCAAGCACCCTGGGCTCTGCTCCATCAGCTGGGGGTTTTGTGTCACCCACCTCAACTTCGCCCAAGTGTGTCCTTAACCCACACCCCTTGTTGCTCACAGGGGAAGTTCTCACTGTTCTAGGAGGTAGGGGAGCCACTGGGAGGGAGCAGGCTTTCCCAGAGTGCTCAGCCCAGAGAGCTGTGCTGGCACACCTGAGGTGGGGCTAAACTCTTCCCAGCCTTGCTGTGGGCTAGACTAGCCCCACTCAGGCCGGGTTGAAGTCAGGAGAGACAGTGAGCAATGGAAATTGGAGGAGGAAGAGCAGTTCAAACTCAGAACTGCCGTTGTTTGTCTCTCCTTCTGTATAAAAGAGATCAATCTCATGTCTAATTCATTTGAAAATTCTCCACTTCCCTGTGTGTGTTTTTGGTAAAAATAGAAGTCTCTGAGGACTGCAGGCTCTTGCTGAATATTATGAGTGACTGTTCAAAGCGGGTAACCATGTTTTTCTAATCTTTTTTGGAGTGAATTAAGCACCAGCGGGAGACTTGCTTTCTGGGTAACTGGTTGGAGAAAAAAACTTCCAGGGTTGGAGGTAAGAGGCTTTTAAGGTCATCTAATCAATTTACAGAGCACAGAAAATACAAGAGTGGACAAGTGGTAAGAAGTTGGCTTCACCACCCCTGTGCCTGCTGTCACTCCCTCTCTCCCCTCTCCCTTCTCTCCCTCCCTCCCCCCTCTCTCCCTCCCTCCCTCCCTTCCTTCCTCCCTCCCTCCCTCCCTCCCTTCCTTCCTTCCCTCCCTCCCTCCACTTTCCTCCCACCTCTTTTCTGCTCTCTGCCATCACCATCTCTGCACCTGACTCCCAGCTCACCCTCTTGCCCCTCTCCAGTTATGGTCCATTTTGCAAAGGACAAATGTGGTTGCGTTTCCTTCCTGCTGAAACCTGCAGTACTTTTTTATTTCCAAATCTTTAATGGTGTTAAAAGTCAGCATAGACATTGTAGATGTCACCTCTTGAAAAAGGAGGTGGGATGGGGACAAGAAATACTTTGAGGGAGGCTTCTAGGGGACTAACAGGGTGCTATTTTTCCCCTACATCCTGGGACCTGCAGTCAGATGGCAATGCATCACTGAGCTGTGTGGTTGGTGGGTGCCCTTTCCTGAACATGGTCTAACTCCAGTGTGTGTTTTCACTGAGTCTGTGTTTCACTCCTGAGGGATCAGGGTGCAGGTGAGGCGTGGCTCTGAGTGCTGGAACAGGCACTGCTAGGACTCCTGAGGAGACTCACTGAGTCTTGCTGGAGTATCGGGATAATAAGCTCATTTCATAATTAAGAGCATGACAGTTGGGTCCAGTGTCTGAGGACTGGTGCCTCTTCTCTCTGGCTGCTACCACCCATGAGTGAGTCTCAGAGTTCAGGGACTGTAAGTATTCCATGCAGACTTGGGCACCCTTTACAAAAGCACAGTCTTGTCATCTCTGCTCTACTGAGCCCCGTGCACAACAAGCCTTACAGGTCCCCTCCCAGCAATTCTTTGTGGTGTTGAAATTTTGATGAAGGTAACTTCACCCTCCCAGCAATGGTTCCCATATACCCCAAAGATTGGCTTTCCCAGCACCCAGCACATGTGCCCCCTGAGACCTGACTTCCTGCCTGTTCTTCGGCTCCCATCTCTAGTGGTGTGGTTTCTGCAGCTCATACATGAGCCGCGCTGCAACTCCTGAGGTCACATGCACAGGTCATGCTTCCCTAATAGGAGCGCCTTTCTAGAACACAGCTTTCTCCTCTCTACAAGACCAGGTGATTGTAAGGCGACACTCTGATGCTCTTGGCAGTGAGAAGCAGAAGCACCTCCTTCCCCCACTGGAGTAGCAGCAGAGGCTTATGACAGGAGAGCTGCAGGGTGGGAGATGCAGCACCTCTGTGCTCGCCATGCTGCCCTCTTCCTTCGATTTCCTCCTCAGGCTGTCGCAGGTGGCAGCAGAAAGGCATGGCTCAACATGGAGGACCAGAAGATCCAGCAATGACTGTTCTTGCGGGTTAGGGTGCTGTGTCTCTGGGCATAACTTCAGTTCTGTTGTGAATAGATAGCGTCTCTCTGCATATGTTGAATAGGAGACCGGAACTCGAGAGCATCAGATGCAAACTGTGTACTAAGTCCTGCCTCAGGAGTTTGTCTTCCCGGGCTGCTCACTTGCCAGTGTCGCTCTTCTGAGTGGTCTTGTGCCTGTTGGAAGGTTTCACATGTCCTGCATGACTAAACTCCAATAGTACCCCATGGTGAAAAGCTCCCCTAGGCTCCCTCAGGTAAAGATTCTTCTCTGTTGTCATCATGCTTAATGTCAACCCTTAGACCAGCACCCAGCCAGAGCAAAAGAGCTTGGTGCTCACCTGCCTGGCTGTGGACGGGCGTGGGAGTTCCTGACAACAAGGAACTATTTTTTTCTGGATTTCTGAGTCTTTTAAGGTGCATTCTTCCACCATTCCACACATTCAGAATGAGAAAAACAGGAGCTAATTCACGGGCAGACTGATGAATAAAACAGAAACCAATGGTTCCCTGAGCACTGCCAGGGGTAATTCCTGAGTGCAGAGCCAGGAGTAACCCCTGTGCACCGCCAGGTGTGACAGAAAAAGAAAAAAAAAGAATATTAATAGTGCTCTTTGACTCAGCAGAAAGAAGATAATATAACCAGAAGTAAATATAAGTTCTATCAATTTAACAACAACAACAAAAAAAAAACCCAGAAACCAAAACCAGGGGGCCTGAGAGAGAGAACAGAGGACAGAGGGCTGCTTGCCAGATTCAATTTCTGGATTCCATCCTCAGCACCCCATATGCTTCCCTTAGCTCCACCAAGAATGATTCCTGAGTGCAGAGCCAGAAGAAAGCCCTGAGCACTGCGTAACCCCAATACCCAGCCCCCCCCCAAAGAAAAAGGTATAAAACTTAATATAGAAAAGTATCACGGTCCTCCTGTTGTTCATCGATTTGCTCGAGCAGGCCCAGTAACGTCTCCATCATGAGACTTGTTGTTACTGTGTTTGGTATATCGAATACATCATGGGTAGCTTGCTAGGCTCTGCTGTGCGGGCGAGATACTCTCAGTAGCTTGCCGGGCTCTCCGAGAGGGGCAGAGGAATTGAACTCGCGTCGGCCATGTTGGCTGCGTGCAAGGCAAACGCCCTACCCACTGAGCTATCGCTCCAGCCCTATAGAAAAGTATATACAATATTTTATTTATTAAATCGAATGTTATAAAATTACAAATTTTTTGCAGACCACTAGGGATGGTCAATGAATTCTTGTTGAAAAATGGGGGCTTAAAGAACAGAGCCATGCCGGACTATTGATAAATATTCTATAAAGGTAAAGGTAAAGGCCCTCCCGTTGATCGTCGATTTGCTCGAGCGGGCCCAGTAACGTCTCCATTGGAGACTGTTGTTACTGTGTCTGGCACATCGAATACTCTCGGTAGCTTGCCGGGCTCTCCGAGAGGGGCGGAGGAATCGAACTCGGGTCGGCCATGTTGGCCGCTTAGTAAGGCGAACGCCCTACCCGCTGTGCTATCGCTCCAGCCCTAAATATTAATTTTTTTCATTTTTCATTAAATAAATGTGATTAAAAAGTGATTGAAGCAAATTAAATTAATTGCTTGTTGCTTAGAAGAGCAGAAAGCAAAGCTTGAAAAAAGCAAACATAGAATTTACTAAGTTTACTAATTTACTAACAAATAAAACAAAAACCCTGACAATAGGCTGGTATATATGGGAAGGGGAAGGGATGAGAGTGGGAGAACTGGGTCAGGGAGATTAGATTCGATGGTGGTGGATTGCAAATGTGGTGGTGGGTATGATGTGGTGTTTGTGGAGGCGATTATACTAACATGTAGTATCAGTATATACCAGTGGTTTCTCAATACACTCTTTTTCCCTTTTGTTTGTTTTGTTTTGGGGCCTCACCTGGCAATGCTCAGGGTTCACTTCCGGCTCTGCACTCAGGAATTACTCCTGGCAGTGCTTAGGAGACCATATGGGATGCTGCAAATCAGACCCAGGTCAGCTGTGTGCAAGGCAAGCGCCCTACCCATTGTTCCATCACTTTAGCCTCAATATAATTTTTTCTAAAGATGCTCACATCATGTGTGTTCTATTTATGTTAATAATCTAGATTGAAAGAAAAAAACTAATGTGATCATACTCCAAGTGCCCAAAATCTCAGCATATTTCCATCATAAAGTGTAGATAAAACTAAGTTTTTTACTATCAGAACATTTTCATCTATATTTTCCAAAAAATAATATTTATTCAGTAGATTAAAGTAGATTAATTAAACAAATTATTGAATTGAGAATTGAATTGAGAATTGTCCTCCCGTTGTTCATCGATTTGCTCGAGCGGGCCCAGTAACATCTCCATTGGAGACTTTTGTTGTTACTGTGTTTGGCATATCAAATACATCACAGGTAGCTTGCCAGGCTCTGCCGTGATACTCTCGTAGCTTGCCGGGCTCTCCAAGAGGGGTGGAGGAATCGAACTCAGGTCGGCCATGTTGGCTGCGTGCAAGGCAAACGCCCTACCGCTACTGGGTCAAAAATATTTGGCCAAAATAATTTAAATTAAGGTAACTAAAAATTCCCACAGTTTTAGCATGTAATATCCATACAGTTGCCAATATAAAAAGATCAGAATCTCTCTTTATGTACCTAATATGTTGACCTGTCATTCTCAGTAGGGGTTGGGGACTGATTTTGCTCCCCTAGGAGCATTAGTTAAGTCTTGGAGACATCTTCAGTTGACACAGTTGGTTTCTAGTGAGTTGAGGCCAGGGATGCTGAGAAACAGCCTATGAGCTTCAGTCATCCCTGGCTATGAAGAATTTCCCTGTCGGAGGGGCTGGAGCAATAGTATAGAAGGTAGGGCATTTGTCTTGCATAAGGCTGACTGAGTTCAATCCTCAGCAACCCATTTGGTTCCCTGAGCACCACCAGGAGTAATTCCTGTGTGAAGAACCAGGAGTAAGCCTCAAACATCCCTGGGTGTGAGCCCCAAACCAAAACCAAAACAAAACAAAAATATCTTGCTTCACTAAAAAAATAAGTAAATAAAATTAAGAAAAAGAATTGTCTGAGATGTCAATAATAATGAGATCTGGGGCCAGAAAGATAGTACACAGCAGGTTCGGTGCTTGCCTTGGGCCAAAATATTGGGCCAAAGTGAACCAATTTGGGTTTACTCCCCAGTATTACATATGGTTCCCTGAGCACTGCTAGGAGTGGTTCCTGAGTGCAGAACCAGGAGTGAGCCCTGAGCACCGCCAGATGTGGCCCTAAAACAAAAAATTTTAAAAAATAGTTCTGAGGTTGAGGAACCTTAGCTGCATGCACACACACACACACACACACACACACACACACACCACAAACACACTCACACTCACCATGCAAACGCAAGAGTAATACAAGTTGTCTAATATTGCAAAATGCTCCTCTGCTGTTAAGGGCAATAGTGAATAGTGAATAGTAATTACAGGTGACTCCAGAATCACAAATTAGAATACAAAGAGAAGAATGCAAGCCAGACATGTGACACAGATTGCATTATGCAAGAATCTATTGCATGCTCACTACATAAAGGATTTGACATTTTAATTAATTTGTCTTCTCTTTTCCCGGAGTTTTCTGCCAGTCAGTCACCTCCCTTCTTAGGCTAAGCCTGGTACTGAAATAGTATCCATCTCCAACATCAAACACAGCACACCCCACAAATCTTGACCTTCACATACAGTCACCATTAGTCTAAAGGACAGAAGGAAGACCTGTGAAGAAGCGCTGTCCTGTGGTCTGGGTGTTTACAGTATGCGTCTCATGGTACCAAGCTGAAGCAGCGGATCCTGGAGAGAAGTCTGCCTTCATCTACAGGGTTTCTTAATTTGGGCAGCATGAGATTGGGGCTCTAAAGCAGGAGGTGGGGCTGAGGCCCATTATCCACCTTAAGTTGCAGGCAGGGCCCGGGAGAGCTGAGAGGCTCATTAGCAGTTTCCCAACTCTTTTGCAGAACAGCCCTGTTGGACTGCCAAAATATTAGGATCGAAAGCAGCTGGCAGACTGTTGGGTGAGGAAATGAGCCTGCTTGCAGACACCAAGGGGAAATTCATTTTCGACCCAAAGAAGGAAGCTGTCCTGAGGTTCACTGTGGGTCATCGCCACCCACCAGGTGGCGGCTCCCCCACCCCAGCCTGAGATGGGATCCTGCCAGGGATGTGTGCCCTGGATCCAACAGTGGCCCCACGGAGAATAGCATATTGCCCCTTAGCATAGAGAAACAAAACTGGAAGTCAACATGAGGCTGACACCCAAGAACAGTATATACAAGGGCCAGGAGGATTGCCCCATAGCTGGAAGCCTGCCTCATGAGCAGAGGGGAGAAAGCAGATGGAATAGAGAAGGGATCACTAAGAAAGTGATGGCTAGAGGAATCAGTCAGGATGGGAGATGTGTGCCGAAAATAGATAATGGACCAAACATGATGACCTGTTAGTGTATATATTGCAAACCATAAAGCCCAAAAGAAGAGAGAGAATGGGGAATATTGTCTGCCATGGAGGCAGGGGGAAGGTGGGGAAGGAGGGTATCCTGGGTATCCTGGGGAGTTTGGTGGTGGGGAATGTGCACTGGTGGAGGGATAGATGTTTGATCATTGTGTGATTGTAACCCAATCATGAAAGCTTGTAACTTTCTCATGGTGATTCAATAAAATTAAGAGAGAGAGAGAGAGAGAGAGAGAGAGAGAGAGAGAGAGAGAGAGAGAGTAGATGGGAAAATTTCAGCTCCATTGGTTATATCTAGAGTCATGTCTAAGTAGGGTGTGAGGGGAATTCACGGGCCTCACTCATTCCCCAGCCCAGTCAGTTCATAAGTTTCACCACAGATCTCTCTCCACTGATCCTGCTGTTACCTGAGCACACATAGCAGGTTGCCTACTACCCCCACACAGAGGAAGAAGTAGAGAGAGAGAAAGAGAAAAAGAAAGCAGTTCCTCTAGGAGGTTGGCCTGCAGGTTAGGCCTGAAAGGAGATCAGGGTCTTTCTGCTCTAAAAACAATGTTCTGGGGGTATGATGCTGCCAGTATGTCAACCTGTACCTGTGGGGCGAGTGCATCAGCAGCCTGATGGTGCCTTCAGACTTCCAGATACCCCAAAATTGCTGCTGTGCCTTTGGCCAGACCCCAACAACTTGGGACCAAGTTTACCAAGAAATTAAATGACCAAAAGTTAGGTGTGTGGGAGACATACCTAACTTAGCTATATAAGCTCATTTATTGGCCTTATTTCAGAGACCCATAAATCTCAAAAGAAATCAAAAGATGCAGTTAGGGCCTGTAGTGCAGAGGTAGGGGGGAACCTATGTCATGCTCAAGACCATTCCCCACACGCTCACGCTGAGCCTCATGCATGAATGAAGTCCTATGGAACCCAGGTAATGCGGAACTTTGTGACCTTGGACTCTGGGCTCAACAGGACCAGGAGTGGAGATCCTCTTCCCCCATCTCCCAGTCTCTGGTGACCCAAGGTCATGCCCATAAGCCTCCTCTTGCCGGCAACAGATAATCTTGTCATTGGCCCAGCCACTGGCCATGGTCCAGATCACATGGCTGCTTCTCTTGAAAGGAAGCATAACATGAAGCCCCCATAATCATGCCACCGGACTCTGTGCCAGACTATTTCACACAGGGCACTACAGAAGGTCCTCCCCGCTCCAAGTGAGCCAGCTCCAGCAGCCAAAAACCTCCACAACACAACTGCCGCCACGCTCAAGGCCACTCCCCACACACTTGGGCTGAACCTCACATATGAGTAAACATATTCCTGGACTATGCGGCCACAAAAATGGTCACATGACAAATCATAAAACACTCTCTACCCATTCTTCATAATTACCACCACATTTGATGGGGTTCAGATAGTAGGCAAGAAATCATAGTGGGAAATATATATATATATATATATACATATATATATTTTCAGATATGTATACCAAAGCTCACACCACCCAAACTTTAACAACATGTTAGTGATATCCTATAGAATGTCTTGATGGTTCCTGACAAAATAGAACAATCTTCACACTGTTTCCTATATGAACAGCATGCTTTTTTGTAAGCATGTTCAGCAGTTCTTCATAACAAACAATACGAAATATATTACTTTGGTTGTGTTTTGTGACAGGGATTGGGTTTCGGGATGGAAACATCCTGAATTTGGTGGAGGGAAGGGGTAATGGTGGTGGGATTGGTGAATATTGAATGTAATCAAACATTGTGAACTAACTTATAAAATTAAAAAAAAATTTAAAAAGTAATGTGGAGTTCATGCCCAATTCAATCAGCTTAATCAATGGCTGAATAAACAGCAGTGCTCCTACATTATAAAATTTTTTTTAAATATATAAAAAATAAAAACAATTTTCTTTCCAGGGAAAGAACTCTCACACTACCGCAAGGGTTCATGGAGCCATGTGTCCATGGAGTGCCAAGAAGAGCCTCAATTAATAGACAGTTGAGTTGATTGAGAAATAATAAATTCACCACCTGCTAAGGAGACCTCTGCCGGGGGAACAGCCCTGGGTGAGCAGGCCTGAAACAGGGGCACTGTGGGAATTAAGAAAAGAGACAGAAATAAGATAGAAAAAGCATGGGATCAGGAGGCTAACAGATTCATGGACTGAGAGCTCGATGTCCTCCATGAAAATTATTTATTACTTAGAACCAATAATCATTAAATGGAGGAAACAACATTCTTTGGTACATGCCTAACAATCCTGATCTGTCCAGGTTAGACTATTTCATATCCAAGGGTGTTAGTTTATGAAGATAAGCAGAAATATAAAGGGATTTCTTCAGGGTAAATTACTCCAGGAAGGGGAACAGTGATAGAGCAGACAGGATCCCTGCTGAGGTCAGCATTCCATAACTGGATTCCAGCATTCTGGTTCCCAACAAACCTCAGATTCTTTGACACAGATGTCAAGTGTCATGGGAGACAATGTCTATGGGAGCATCTGAGAACCACAACACACCCCCTCCTCATGATCCATCAAGGGTTGCTGCAGAGATGCCACATTCTATATCACTAGCAGTCCAAGAAAAGAAACTCCCGGGAGAGGAGATATTGAGAAGGTGGCAGAATATTTGGTTTATGCCTGGTGCACCACGGAAAACATACATAGTAGGCACTCAGACATTTTCTCAACTAAGTGACTGATTCAATTTGAAAAGATGGGAAAGTCAAATGCTAGAAAAACAGATGATAGAAACAAAACACCAGCCTCCTGGTGGAGATTAGACAGCAAATAAATACCCTAAGTAAAAGGGAGCCAGAACAAGCACTTAGCACATTGTTAAACAAACAAACAAACAAATAAACAAAAAACACTGAAAAGCTGTTGCTTTTGGGGTAATAACACAACTGTGCTGCCTCATCAAAGCTTCTAATAGGAACAGAAAAGAAATGCTCATGGCCAAATTCTGTACCTATAATTAGTAGCACATTCTTGAAGTGCTTGAGTAGATGTTAAGTCCTGGAAATATCACTATTTCCTTCATTCCTATCTTTATTCAACAAATATTTACTGAGTACTTCTCAATGATCTTGGTGTGTACCAGTAAATAAGACAAAGACAGCCCTCGTGGAGCTTACATTCTAGCAAGCCAAAAAACCAAAAGGACAACAATGTAGGTTCCAGGTAGTAATAAATGCACGGAAACAATGAACCAGGCAGTGCAAGGGAACTTGCAGTTTTTGATGGAATGATCATGCCAAGTTTCCTCGAGAAAGTGAACTTTGAGTAAGAGTCTGAGATCTGAAGGAGCAAGTCAGGCAAATATCCAAGGGAGATGCACATATGGTATGTTCTAGAATAGCCAGGAGAATCGTATGGAAGAGCAAAGTGAAGGAGGTCTATGGAGACAGAAGTCAATGAGGATGGAGGATGAATGAAGATCCCAGGCTGCTCTACGACCTGAGCAGGTGTCCCGAGTAGCCTGGGAAGGGCCTCCTGCTCTGGCTAGCCTTTTAGCAGATTGTCTACTGTGGAGACTAAAAATAAGGAATTGAGACCAGTTAGGAAATTTGGGGGAAAATTTCCAGTCGAGATGTTGGCCTTTGAGGTGATAGCAGTGGAGTGGTGAGAAGTGAATGGGCAGATTCTGTGTGGATTTTGAAGGTGGGAGAGACTAGATTTGCTAATGAACTTGCAGAGTGTGAAGTAGAAAGATTGATCAAAGGTGGTGCCAACATCTTGAGCCCAGGACAATAAGATTACAGGATCATTAACTAACACAAAGAAGGCAGTGGGGGGGGGCATTGATTTGGGAAGAAAATCACAAATCTAATTTTGATTGTTAAGTCTGGTATTCATATGTGTATGAGATTCCAAAGGAGAAGTTCATATTTGAGATATAATATAAATGCGAAAGTCCTAGCATATGGTTGTTATTAAACATTTACCAAGAGAGTACTCAGTGAGAAAAAGAGGTCAGATAATTGAATCCTGGGGATTTGAGCAGGATGTAGTCACGCAGGGAAGAGGCTAGGGATGAGTGGGATGTGAAGTGGCCTGGGAAAGAAGGAAAGTGGAGGGTGGTGCCTACTGGCAGCGGAGCTGATCCAGGATGCATCGACTGATTTCCCCCTTATCCAGGCTGTGTAGGGTTGAACAGAACAGTTGAGACTTGACCATAGAATGAAGGAATATGGAGACCAGAGGAGATTGATGGGAATAACTCTGAAAGAAAGGGTCAAGATTACTAACAGGTTGAGAAGGTTTATGAGGAAACAGGAGTGTCATTGGCACATGTTGCAGAGGGGGTGTAGAAAGGAAACAATAGAATTGGAGCTGGAGTCAGTCAAAAGCATTTACTGTCTTATATATATGGGAGCTGTACAGTGTGTAGCTATGCTGATGGGACTCTGGTATAGAGGAGACGCAGATGGAGTGAGAGAGGAATTATGGGAGAAACTCCCGCTAGCATCGAAGGGGTCTGAATAAGAGCCTGCATCATATGGCATCATATGCAGGCATACCCTTTGTCCCCATGGGAGATAAGAAGGTCTGTGAGCAGAGATGCAGTGGGGGGATGGGTGTGGAGGACTTTGTGATTTCTTCTTTACACCTCAGTGTTCTCAGTGCAGGGGACCAACGCCTGGAGGGGAATCTGGGAGTGTGGGGCCAACCTGAGGAGACACAACCTTCCCCAGGACACCCAGAGGATGAGCTGAGGGGAGTTGAGGCCAGATTTAACACAGCAGCTTTCTCCCTCTGTTGATTCTGTGCTTTGGGTTCACAGGCATTTCTCGCGGAATTATGTACCACGGCTTTGTACTGTAGTCATACTTCATTGGCACTACAAAAATTAATGGGAGATGAAGGAAAGCATCAAGGAAAACCATCACTTAAAATATCACTCCCAAGAAAACATCTATCTCAACAATTTGAAGCACATCATTCAAAAACTTTTTTCTAAAAATAAATATTGTATAAATACATACATCTACTTTTATTTGTATGCCATTTTTTGTATTTGTATACCACATAATTCTATGTTTTCTCAAGTCATTTGTGATGTTCCAAAATATGCTTTTGAAGGTTCTCTACAGCCTTCCTTTATTCAGCTGTCTCACCATTGAGCGTTCAACTTTCCTGTTTGAGTCCTTAAACTCAATACCCCATTTTCACACTTGCAATTCCCACCGCAGTGGGCATCCTTGTAGAAGAATTTTTGTCCTCATATGCGTTCTTGAAAATAAACTTACAACGATGATTGAAAGAATCTTCATTATTTGTCAAACGGCCTTTCAGAAAGGTCGCCCTGATTGACATCCCCTCCAGCAGCATCCTAGAGTGTGCCTGACTCAGTCATTTTTAAAACCTTTGCCAAGTCAAGACTGATTTATTGATTTAATTTGCAATCCCTTGATTACTGGGAAAGTTAAACTTCCTTCTCTATGTAGATTCCATTTGCATTTCTATGGAATGTCTTTGAGTTGGGGGAGTTGGACATGAAGGAAGTTTTTAGTGGGGATGCTTTTGAAACTGTTGCTAGGAGCTGTGTGATCTGATTCTTCTTCACAAGCTCTCCTGGAGGAGGGCCCCAGCTCCAGGAAGCCAGGGAAGCTGACACAGTCCTTCAGCTCTGATCTCTCATGCCTAGCTCTGTGGTGGCTCCTCCAAAGCCTTCCTAGCCTAGAATGGCATCTCTATGTTAGCTTCTGCAGGAATCATTCCAAATCCCACAAGACCCAAAGTCCTTTTATAGCATTTCTTTAAACGCCATGGTCTACAAAGTTGTCCATAATATAGTTGTTATGGGTTTTGATGTTCCAACACCAATCCCACAACAAGAGTGACCATCCCTCTACCATTTTCCCCATTTCCCAAACAATCTTCAAAATGCCCCTTAGCAGACACACAATAATTCGTTTTATATTTCTTATTACAACCAAATTGCTAAAGGAAAAGAAAATTTGTGAAAATTGTTATATCTTACTATGGGTTTTTTTTTTTGTTTTACAGACTCCCCGCCCCTTCTATTTAAACACCATGGTTTACAAAGTTGTTCATAATACTGTTGTTACAGGCCAAAGTCATTTTTTCAGTATTCCACAAATAGAATTTCATCCTACCTTTGACCTGTCAAACGGGAGCAAATATCCATCTACAAAGAGGATGAGGTACAGTTGCTTCACCCCCTAGGAACAGAGCAGGAAACTCGCCTCACTTTCTTTGATGGCAGGAGGTGAAGAGAGGTGGCAGAGAGTCAATCCACACTTGGCGATGCTTAGGGCTACCCCCATCTGCGCTCAGGATCAGTCCTAGCAAAGCTCAGGGGACTATGTGGTACCAGAGAATGAGCTGGGACCTCTGGGAAGCAGAACATGTGCTTGGTCCTTTGGAATTATTTCTTTGGCCCTTGCCCCATTTTAGAATTAAATATTCCTTCTCATCCAGTGGGAGGAAATGGAGACACTTCATTGTTAGCACTGGTCTTTAAAAAATGTTTCTCTCCCAATTATCTTTAACACTTATTTTATTTGCTTGAGATCTAGCTTGCCCCTTTTCAAATCTAGAGCCTCAGTGATCCTCTGAAATTAAGCTTTAGCTGAAAAGAAAATAATGCTGGCAAATTTGTAAGGAATAGAAAAAATACCCCTATTCATGCAGCTTGTTTAGTTAAAGATTGTTTTACACACACACTCCTCCAACACTACCACTAACATCACCCCCACCATATCCATCTCCTACACTCAATACACATCACACAGAGACACACACAGTTATCCTACACAACACATCTGACATCATGCACAACACTGTAACATACTCACACACATACACCACTGAAACCACCCCTGCCTGCACAGCCCTCCACACACAAAGAGAACCCCCATTTTCCTCTTCCACAATTCCCTCCAACCCAGCCCTCTGGTCTTGATTTATTATGGGGGTGGGGAATAGGGTGGGTGAGCAGATTGGCTCCACCCCAGCAGGGCTCAGGGACTACTCCTGGCTCTGTGATTGGGGGTTATTCCTGGTGGTGTTCAGGAGATCATGTAGAGACCAAACCAGGGTTGCTTCATGGGGCAAAATGAACTCCTGTATGATCTCCAACCCCCACCCTTGAGCTTGGACAAATATCTGTGGTTTATTGACTTCCACAAGGAGGACAGGGATGTGCTCCTCCCCAGCCACAATTCTGGCAACAACAGGCCTGAAGCTGCACGGCCTTCTTGCATCTGGTTGTGCAGAGGGCAGGGAATAGGTACAATATGTTCAAGCCAGAGCTCTGGGACAGATCAGAGGATTAATTAGAAATTAGTGAGTCGCTTGTGGTAATAACTTTGGTCCAGAGCAAGCCTTGTACTGGGGTCTCTCCCTGGTTTCTCATTAATATGGTTCATGGAGCTTGCAGTTTGGAATAAACTGAGTAGAGGACAGATGGTCAGACCTAGACCATAAAATCCTGGAAGTATCCAACCTTCTATTGCCCCCTCTCACTTTCCCCACTTAAAGAGAAAAAAAAATTAAATGAGATCTCAGAGTTATGAAGGAGCTATAATCACAGAACTTTTCTCATTAGAAAGAGCAAATCTAATCAACATTGATAATCAGCTTAATGGGATATCTGTGATAAAATTTTCATTCCATAGCAATTCCTCTATTCCTACCCCTCCTTCAAAGTCTCTTCCTGCTTCTACTTAGCAAGACTGTTCTCAGAGCATTGTACAGAAAGGAAAACTGCTGCATGCACTCCGCTCAGGGCGGGCCAGAGCCCAGACTGAGCAACCAGCACCTCTCCCAATGGGTCCAGGATTATCCACCCTCGCTGGTCTCAGCCTCACTTGCTATTGATCCCTATTGACTACAGGTATCAAGACTGAGTCACTTGTGCTGAGTAAATATGTTCATCGGGACCCCCCCACCAAATACCAGTAGAGGGAGAGGGAGAATAGAAATAGAGGTAGAGCAGACGATAGAAATCTAGTTGAGGTCTTTGACTCTGGACTCAAATATAACTCTTTAAGGTTCTGAGCTGAGAAGTCCGTCAGTCTAGTAGATGGTAACAGGGATACTCTTGAAGATAGGAGAAAGGATTAAGTGAGTTGTGTTGTGAACTAAAGGTTAAAATATAAATAAAGGAGGCAGGATGGACATTTTATGGGACCTTCCAAACCAGAATTTGGCTGCTCCAGCAAGGGTCCTGTGACTTCTCTATTTCTGCTCTTCCTTTGGGAAGAATGTCCCCTTGAGAAAGTCCATTACAAAAATGTTTGCCCCCATATACGAAGGTCCTCAAATATAAAAAAGTCTAGCCCTGATAGATGAAGATATTTGACCAAAGAGCGCTGTTCTTCTCCTTCTGAGGATTACTGGTTCTAAGCAATAAATAATGTATGTAGAGGACTGTCAGAACTCTCAGCCTATAAGTCTGTGAGTCCAATGAACCTGCTTTTCTCTCTTATTTCTGTTCCTTTTATTATTCTTTAGTGTTATCCCTACTTAAGATCTGTTCTCCCAGGGCTGGTCTCTGGCTGCATGGCCACCTAGTGCATAGCAAAGCTGTACGGAGTGGTCCCCGCTACTATGGGAATGTGGTTTCTGCAACCAAGGATCTAAGACATGGCATATCATGATAGAGCTTTTCTTGCTCTGCTCATGCCCTGAGACAGGAAACAATGAGGGAAGATTTTAGCTGCATATTTGTAAGAAAGATAAAATGTTATTTATTAGTTGTGAGAGGCCAGCAAGATGGACCAGTGTTTTATTCTACCCATTCACAGCCTTTGTCTTGCTCCTTTTTCCCTTATACTAACTGGATTATTCATGAAAATAACAATAATAATAACCATGATTTGTTATTATCAGTCAATCTCCTTCAATAGTAAAGCACTATCATGCATTTGCCTAAAAGACCTGAGCTGATGTCATTTGTAAGGGGCAGAAAAAGCAGGACAATGAAACGTAAAGTGTATTATGACATCTCATGTCTCCACGGTACAGTTCTCAAGCACACTATATCAGCAGGCTGCTCTCTGACTTCCCTTGGTCAGGAAATCCTGGGCCTTGTATTCTGTTTGGACTTCTAAGTTTTATGCAAAATTTAAAAAATTTTGAGGGACCTTCCCAAGTAAAGCTCAAGAGACCTTAGATCTGTCACTCTCAGTGATTCTTTGCTGAGGGTTCAGTGCTTGGAGCAGTGATCAGTTCTTGGGTCCAATCTTGCTGTTTTGGCATCCATTCAGTGCAAGAAATTAGACTTGGGGCCCAGTGGATGTACCCCATCCCTTTGCATTATTTTATTACCTTCTAGAGCCCCTAGTTTTCAGGTCATGCATCTCTTGGGAAATTTGTGCACATAGTATCCTCAGGGCTGGAGCGATAGCACAGTGGTAGGGTGTTCGCCTTACAAGCGGCCAACATGGCCGACCCGAGTTCGATTCCTCTGCCCCTCTCGGAGAGCCCGGCAAGCTACCGAGAGTATTCGATGTGCCAAACACAGTAACAACAAAGTCTCCAATGGAGACGTTACTGGGCCCGCTCGAGCAAATCGATGATCAACGGGAGGGCCTTTACCTTTACCTTTTAGTATCCTCAGAGGCTCTGGCGATCTAAGCAGTGGTGCTGCTTAGAGCCAGAGCTGGTGGGGAGTGTGTGGCAGATGCTGTTTTCTGCAGACATATGCCCCTGACCCCCAAAGGGCAGCTTCTTTATTACAACCGTTTATTATTTACAAAGCACGTTAGGTGTACATGGCATTTTATGAGGGACAAAGACAAAGTCTGGCCCCCTCAACCTGAGAGGCTTTAATACAACATTTCATTTGTTTGAGCTGAGCAGTGGGACTGCAAGGCAAGTAGGACTAAGGAGCCAAGAGAGGCATCTGGGGTGTCAGGGCAGAAGGAAGTGTTTTTGATGAGTAATTTTGATGGGGAAAAGCAGCTTCCTGGAATCTGAAGCCTAACACCAAGACCTGGAAGAAGTTCTGTGTTCCAGCGAAGGCAGGAGATATTTTACCCAGTGCTTTGGAACATAGAAGGAAGGGAAGAGCAAGGGAAGAGCTGAGAGTCAGACTAGATGAGTGATCCATCAGTCCCAGAGCCTCTTATATAGTCCCTAACATTCCATCCCCAACTCTCCTGCAAGTTGTCTTGGGTCACTCCATTATTTTGTGACGTGCTTGTGGCCTGAGGAACATTAGTCACCTTTAAACAAATCTCTAACTAATAATTCAATACATTTTTGTAAGCAGGCTCATGTTTCCCTTCAAGAAAGACAAATTTCCAGACATTTAGCCCTTAGTATGTAATCCTTGTTGCTGCGAATTACCCGTCTGTTTCTGTCCCAGCCAGGCCCATCCTACTGGTGGTTCCAAGTCTCTGTGTCACAATCACCCATAATCCTTACAATCACCTAGCAGTCAATCACTTAACAGCTCCCATGAAATAGATCCTGCTCTGAAAAGTTGACTAAGACCACATTTGCTGAAAGCCATAGCTAGCAGGGCTGAGGATGGGGGAAAGAGAAAAGTTGGGACCAAAGCTGCTCTCTCCTTGGGAGGAGACCCCAGATTCCCATAGAGATTTCAGCCATTCATTTAGAAACTTTCCTGGGTTCCTACCCTCTGGAACAAAGGCTCAAGTTCTAGGAAGGTTAAGTGATATAGACTTGCTTGAGTTCAAGAAAAACTTGAAATGGGATTCTTCCTGTTCAGAACTCAGGGCTTAGTCCAATACCAGGCACGTTTTTCAGCCAGAAACAGATATAAATTTGGCTAAGCAGCACAAGAGAAAGCAAAATAGACTCTGTAATGTGCTGAATGTGCACCAGATGGCTCTGCTTTCTGCAAGTCTTGTAAAGCTGGTTCATGCAGTCCATGGCCCTGTGTCCTTGCCAGCACTTCTACCCTTGCCATCACCATCACCATCAGCAACACTATAATCCCCATGAATTGTATTAACAGCCTTCTGATCCAGCTTTTAATCCTTTCTTATCCTCTTCAGAGCATTCCAAGTCTGAATGTTTAACTGAGGACAGTTCATGCCTTTTTCTCCCTATTCCTCCCTCAGTGTCAATTTATCAGTAGAGTTTTTGACCAAGATTGTCATTTCCTGACCCAGCTCTACACTCATCTCAAAATGAACACAATGCTCCTAATTGTTCCAGGAGAACTGGTCCATCCTGAGAACTCTGGGGTCTTTGGAACGGGGCGGGGGGGCTCAGATTCCCCTTTCTGCCTAAAATTCCAGCAGTCACCACCCACACCAACACACCTCTGCTTTAGAAACAGCCCAGCTCTACGACTGAACTTCATCAAGCCACCAAATTGTTCCAAACTCCATAGGAACTGGAGCGTGTGACACCTCTAAATTTCATATTACCGACAGCTTAGTAGGAACACAGCAAATTTGATGTGAAAGTTGTATAGAAGCCAACAAAGCACAATGAGTGAAAATAACAACACGGGAGGTTCCACCAACAAGCTCAGTAAATCTTCAGAAAATGACATCAGTAACACCATTGTGACATAAAACAATAAAAAATAAATTGTTTCTTCTGCAGTTCCCCTCTCTCCCTTGCCTTATCACTCCCACCATGACACACTCTATTTCTTTTACATATTTCCCTTCCACCTCCTCAGCCACTGTTTAAAAGTCTATGCCTCACATTCTCTGCACTAGAATCACATGGATGGGCTGTTAACCACAGATTTATGGGGTCCCTCCTGCCTCCAAGCTATCCCTCTTACTTCCAGTGTGAAAATGGGCCATAGCATTTGACAACTTGCCAGTGATTCTTACCTGCCACATATTTTGAGAAATGCTACCTACATTCTTTTTGTTTATTTTTTTAAATTTTGCTTTATTTTTATAAAGTTGTTCACAGTCATTAATTACATTAATATTCAAACACCAAACCCACCACCATTGCACCTTGCCCACCACCATGTTTAGAATGTTTTTAACCAAATACCAAAACATGCCCCCTAAAACACAACCAAAACAATTAATTTTGTATTGCTTGTAATGAATAATATGCTAAAAATGGTCTAATGAAATTTCCTTAGAGGAAAGCGTGTGAAGATTATTGTATTTCTCCGTGGAGCTATTAAGCCCTTGTATAAGAGATTTACAAACATATTTGTTAAACACAATCAAATGTTGTGTGCTACTCTTGCACATCAGTGGTGTAGAATATGAGAAGTTCTGGCTGTGTGCTCCAGAAATCCTAAAATTTAGGATACAGTGATACAGCAGATTCACTCATGGGTGAGGCCTATGTTGCTCTCTTCCGGGAGCTTTATTTCCAAGTCTCTGGATCTTCGCTGTTGATGAGATTATATGGAGTCAGGGGCAGTTGGTATTGAGAAACCTTGACTTAGAGTCCAAGAAGGTTTCCTGAGCAGAAGGCATCACCATTTCAATGGAGGGTGTCTTGCATAAGTAACTTCTGCACACATAGTGAATCAATGAGCTCTCTGAAGAGGCCACTTACATTTAAAAGCTTCAGGCTGCAGTTTCAGGACTGAGCATGCTATGTTACTTATCTTAGAAACCTCAACTCTGTAACCTATTTCAAGGAGCCCAGGACTAGGGCTGAAAATATAGTACAATGGATAAGGTATTTTTCTTGCATGCAGCCAACCTGGGTTTGATTGCCAGCATCACATATTATCCTTTGAGCCCTGCCAGGAGTAATCCCTGAGTGCAGGAGCAGGAGTCAGCCTTGAGCACAGTTGGGTGCTGGCCCCAAAACAAAACAAAAGATCCCACAAAATTTTAAAAAGAATCCTAGGATTACTCGAAGAGAAAGTTTGTATGGTTCATAAGATTGCTTTATGTTCTTTTTCAGAATTCTCCACCCGCTACTCTTCCATAAAACTCCTAGTTTGAAAAATTCATTTAACTTATTTTTTAAAATTTCTCAACTGTTCCAACTTTCTGCTTTAAACATTTTTTCTCCAAGGATATTAATGAAAGAATTAATTGAATGTCACTGCCCTCAAGTAGAAGCCATTCCTCAGGAAGCATGCAGGCCATCTCTGGGCTATCTTCTTATAAGGCCCTGACAATGATTTCCTTTTATGATTTGCTTTTAGGACAAGAAACTAAAAGTAGCAAATGATATTATCTAAGCATGTTTTATGAATTGACTCTAAATGAAATATTTTCCATGTATGATGTCACTGAATGCTCATGACAATCCTACGCTCTAGGAGTGTTACCTTCTTCTTCAAGATAAGTGTAATAAACTTTGAAAGATTGACCATGGAGCTGGTAAATAGCAGAATCTGGATTTGAACCTAGACGCTGTGGTCCAAAGCATTATGGCTAGGGCAGACTTATATTCAGGCAAGTTCTGAGATAATCCTAGTTATGCATATCATCTCAATATGATGACTTTTTTCAGCATAATAATTAATACTAACCTGGAGCGGTAGCATAGTGGTAGGGTATTTATTTGCCTTGCGTGCAGCCAGCCCGGCTGAACCGGGTTCGATTCCTCTGCCCCTCTCGCAGAGCCTGGCAAGCTACCCGTGATGTATTCGATATGCCAAACACAGTAACAACTAAGTCTCCAATGGAGATGTTACTGGGCCCGCTCGAGCAAATCGAAGAACAACGGGAGGACAGTGACAGTGACAGTGTAATAATTAATACAATAATACAGTGTAATAATTAATATAACAGTGCTCCTTTTACTCTTAAAAGTGTCCTGATTTCTCATGTCACCCAAACTTTAACAACATGTTCATGGTATTCTATAGAACGTCTTATTGGCTCCTGCCAAAACAGATCTTCCACAATCTTCACAGTGTTTCCTATGTGAACACTTTTTTGTAAGCATATTCAGCAGTTCTTCATAACAGACAATACAAAATATATTATTTCGGTTGTGTTTTACCACGGGGATTGGAGCTTGGGATGGAAACATTCTGAATTTGGTGGTAGGAAGGGGTAATGGTGGTGGGATTGGTGTTTGAATATTAAATGTAATCAAATATTGTGAACTAACTTAAAAAATAATTTTTTTAAAAAAGTGTCCTGATTTTTCTAACAAATTATGCGATCATCTTAGTGATTCTGCCCAGTATTAAAAGTTCCAAGACAAGATTCAGGGGGAAAATTGAGATTGCAGTCTGTATCTCCAATGTTCAAATATGAAAAATCCAATGTTTTTGTTTTTTTTCTTGACTACATTCCATTGATGGTGCCGAAAACTTATATTTCATATTTAACAGGTCACTTGAGACCAGAACCAGGTGTGGAATAATTTTTATTGTATTTGGCACTGGACAAGTCTGATCTAGACTGATAACTCTTGCAGGAACCGTATTTTCAGAGGATCACTTAACCAGAGCACATCTGGAGAATGATGGGCTAGTTGCCACTCGGGACAGACTCATGTGATGACTGGGTGAAGGTAATTTGCCTGGAGCCAAGCAGATTTGAGGGATGTATGAGCTGTCCTCATATCCCACTGGCTGCCGTGTGGAGGAGGGAGCAAGCTAATGCCAGCAACTCCAGATGGCAGAGCCAGGGCTAGGTGGAATGACAAGGAAGTAGATTCCAGCTCAATTTCCAGAAAAACTTTCTTACAATCTGAGGCATCTGACAAAATGCATGCCTAGCAGGGGACGGAACAGCTGGTCCCTGGTTACGTTCAAGCCAACGTGGCCTAAGACCGCACTTAGAACTGAAGTCGTGAGAGACCCTCTCTATGAGTGGAGCTGAATCCAGTGAGTTCTAGGTTTCTTCCTCCAATTCCACGAAGCCAACAAGAAATCACAACAGAATACTGACACAAGAGGGAAAATTGAAGACCATGGATTACAAAATTTTGGGGGGATGAAATAACGTTTTCAATTTTAGGTATCATAATTCGGAATAAAAAGCCTCTATCCCTCTCAGAGAGCCTGGCAAGCTACCAAGAATATCCCACCACATGGCAGAGGCTGGCAAGCTATCTGTGGTGTATTCAATATGCCAAAACCAGTAAGTACAATGGGTCTCATCCCCCTGACCCTGAAAGAGCCACCAATATGGCAGCGTTAAGAAGGATGAGAAAGGAGAGGCTGATAAAATCTCAAGGCCAAACTAGGCTGCCCAAATGAAGAAGGACAAAAATGACTGTACTTTCAATGCATGTATGCTGGCATCAGATGCATCTATCGAGGACCTGATGGTGCAAACGTGAAAGATCAAGTACGATATCATTGGTCTGACCGAGATGAGATGGCATCAATCACATCACGCCATTTTTGACACTGGAGAAGAACTGTTCCTCAGAACATGTGACAAAAGAGGTGTCAGTGTCCTTGTCAACACGAACTTGGCCATGAGCATTGATTCATTCGAATGCCTAACAACCCAAATCAGACGATTACACTTAATAGATGTGCCTTACTGCTAGCAGTTTCTATCTTCATTGTCTATGCACCAACATCCAATTATGATGAAAGAGAAATTGAGAAGTTCTACATGGAGCTGGAGAAACTCTATAAAGAAGACTACACCTTCTACAAGATCATTGTTGGTGATTTTAATGCCAAGATAGGACTGAGAAGATCAGCCGAAGAACTCCACACCAGGACCCATGGCCTAGAATGGAACAAACAGGGTGACAGACTGTTCATCATGTCGACCAAGACCATCCATGGTAACTCACAGTTCCAGAAGGCTGAATCTAAACGTTGGAAGTGGGACTCTCCTGGTGGACGGTTCCACAATGAAATTGACCACATCATATTCAATGGATGGTTTTGCCTGACCGATGTCGCTGTTGTCCCAAAATTCCAAACAGGATTAGACCACTGTCTCCTTCATGCAAAATTTTACTTCACGGAGCGGGGAAAGAGGGCTACAAAGTTTAAGAAGAGAACTCCCAAAATGACCACCAACTGGGAGCTCTTTGGCACTATTGCGGCAACGTGGGAAGATGCCATTGTTGACGACATTGACGAAGAATACGATTGACTGGTTCAGCACCTCCATGATTGTGCAAGGAACACCGAGAGAGAAATAGCCACAAAAAGATGCCTGTCTTTAAAAACTCTTGAGCTCATTCACCATGGTGGCTTGTTGCAAGCCTCAAGCAACCACAAGCGAATGTCCGAGCTCACAAAGCAGTACAGAGAAGTGATAAAGGAAGACCTCAAAGAGAGAAGAGCAGCAGTGCTGGCAGATGAGGCAGAAGCTGGGAAAAGCATTCGCAATGCCTGCCTGTCATTTGCCAACTACAAGACCAAGATGACTGCCCTCTGACATCCTGATGGATCTATCATATCTTCCAGAAGGACAATGGAGAAGATTATCCATGACTTCTACTTGGATCTCTTCAATAGCCATGTCTGCCTGCTCACATACCAAATTCCATAGGATGGATATGTCGTTCCCAACGTTCTCCCTTCTGAAATCCGACACACCATTTCATCAGTAAAGAAGCGAACAGCACCTGGCCCAGACAAGGTTGGACCCAAACACCTGAAGAACCTGCCATCAGTACTCATCAGTACACTGGCTCAGCTCTTCACATGCTACCTGTCTGAATGCAAGGTTCTGTCCCAGTGAAAAACCAGCAAGACTGTACTACTGTACAAGACGGGAGACATCCACGACATTGGCAACTATCATCTGATCTGCCTGTTGTCTGTCATCTATAAACTGTTCACTCGAGTCATCCTAAATAGGATTGGCAGAACACTAGATGAAGGACAACCATGAGAGCAAGTCAGTTTCTGCAAAGGATTCAGCACAATCGACCATATCCACATGATAACCAGGCTCACTGAGATTTCTCGGGAGTTCAAGATGCCGCTCTGTCTAACATTCACTGATTTAAAGAAGGCCTTTTATTCTGTTGAGACTAAAGTGGTCATCGAAGTCCTAGCCAAATAGGGCGTTCAAACTCAATACATCAGGATCCTCTGTGAGCTGCATTACAGATTCACTACCAGGATCTCACCATTCTACAAGGAGGTGATCATCCATGTCAAGAGAGGGGTTCAGCAGGGTGATATCATTTCACCAAAAATCTTCAGTGCCACCCTTGAGAATATCGTGCGCTGACTGGAATGGGAAGGAATGGGAGTGAAGATAGATGGTCGGCAGCTATACCATCTCCGCTTCACTGATGACATGGTTCTAATAACTCCAAACATTAGACAAGTGGCACAAAAGCTGGCTGACTTCAACCATGAGCGTGGAAAGGTCAGACTACAGCTGAATCTCACAAAGACAATGTTTATGAGAAACGGTCTCATTCCTGATGTTCCATTCACTCGCAACAGAACGAACATCTCTGAATGCAACAGTTATGTGTAACTAGGTCGAGATGTGAACATGACGAATGACCTAGCACCTGAGTTGCATAGGAGGAAGAGAGCGGCTTGGAATGCCTTCAAGAGCATCTAAGAAATAGCTAAGAGGACGAAGAACCTCCAGCTCTGGGCACATCTCTTTGATTCCACCGTTTTTCCTGTATTAACATATGCCTCAGAGACCTGGGCCCTATGAAAACAGGATGAGAACGCTATTCAGGTCTCCCAAAGAAGAATCAAAAGAGCAATGCTTGGAGTATCACACTTTACTCAAATGAGAGAAAGAATCCAGAGTTCTGACCTCCGTCGACAATCAAGAAATCAGGGATGCTGTCTCATTTGCCAAGGCGTCAAAAATCAGATGGACTGGACACGTAATAAAATTTGGAGACAACCACTGTACTAGAGCTGTTACTGACTGGATTCCACAGGACATCAAAAGATCGTGTGATTACCCACCTACGAGATGGTCAAACTTCTTCATCAAGACCCTGAATGAGTGGTGGGAAATGGGCACTGGTGGAGGGATGGGTATTTGATCATTGTATACTTGAAACCCAAGCACAAAAATTTGTAAGTCTGCAACTGTACCTCATGATGTCTCACTAATAAAAAATTTTTTAAAAAGACCCTGAACGATTAGTTTGAGGCTTTTCTTGTTCCTAGAACGAGCAGAAGCCATTGGGCTAGACTAGCACATGATAGGGAAAAATAGAGACGTTACTGGTGCTCACTCAAGCAAATCGATGAATAACGGGATATCAAGTGATAAAGTGATCAAGTGATAATTCACAATACAGTTACTGGTAGGATTAATGTATATGATATTCCCATACCACACCCTCCACCGGGGTCTTCCCACTCCCCAACTCATACACCGCAACATGGTAAATTCAGTTTGGATTTTTTTTTACTTTTTGCATTACATCTGGCTATTCTCAGGGGTTACTCCTGGCTCTGTACTCAGGAATTACTCCTGGCGGTGCTCAGGGGACAATATGGAATGCTGGGAATTGAATCCGGGTCTGCCGTGTGCAAGGCAAACACCCTCCCCACTGTGCTATCACTCCAGCCCTCTGGATTTCTTTTTTAAAGGCAAGAAGACAGTATCGACAATCCATGAGTGGCCCCAGGTCTATCCAGGTCTGAGTTCTTAGGCCTCCAAGGCAGACTTGAGGCTTACATGACTCCCATCAAGTATGGTTCCAACTCTGTCCTGAGTTAAGAAAGACAGAATCAGCATCTACAAGGCTCAGGGGGATTGAGGAAAGCACATCTGACCAGTCTGTGTGTAGGAACAATGTGTGGACAATGTAGAACCAACTCTATTCTACCAGTTTCAGACCCAAGAAAGCTGAGTACTTACAGTCCTACCCTGTGCCAGTCTCAGGGTGCTAGTTCTCATGTTTTTTTTTTAACCAAAATCAAAATTCTTCACTCATCCTAACAAAATGTAAGACTGTACTGAAGCCTGGAATTATTGTGGTAATAAGGCAGAATTTGAAATCAGAATGTTTCTTAGTTGAAAATACAACTACAATCTGGATCAAATGTAAAGGGAATATATTGGCATGTAGCCAAGAAATCTAGTGGTAAGTCTAGTTTCAGAAACTTCTTGATCCCAGGTGCAAACAATGCGATCAAGATTCCACTCTTTTTGACGAAGTCATGAAATTTACATACAAGTGGTACTACATGGAAAGTATCATGTTAAGAGAAATGACTCAGAAAGAAAGGGATAGACATAGAAAGATTGCATTCATCTGGGGAACATAAAGTAACAAAATAGGAGACTAACACCCAAGAATGGTCGAGATTAGTACCAGGAATTTTACTCCATGGCTTGGAGGCCAGCCACAAAAGCTAGGGGAAAAGGGAGCTCAGATAGAGAAGGGAGCACCAAATAAAGGGTGTTAGGGGGATCCTCCCAGGATGGGAGAAGCATGCTGAAAGTAGACTATAGACCAAACATGATTGTCACCCATTGCTTGTTTTGCAAACCACAACACCCAATAAGAGAGAGAGAACAAAAGGGAATGCCCTACCACAGAGGCAGGGTGGGATGGGGGGTGGGAGGGATACTGGGATCCGTGGTGGTGGGAAATGGGCACTGGTGGAGGGATGGGTATTTGATCATTGTATAATTGAAACCCAAGCACAAAAATTTGTAAGTCTACAACTGTACCTCATGATGTCTCACTAATAAAAATTAAAAAAAGAAGAAGAAGAAAAAAGTTTCCATTCTTTTTTACTATTTCTTAGCCATGTTAGCTCCACTGCTGGGCTGACTCTTGCTGAACCTGATGAATTGTGGGTTGCTCCAGTTTCCCAGGGGGCTATGCATCTGGTAGGAATTTAGGGCTCATCATTTCCTTCAGAGCCCTGAAGTTCAGTCTGATTAGGCTAGTCCAAGTCACATGTCAGCTCAGAGTCAATCACTGGCAGTTAGGATGAGGCCAGTTAGCTCTGCAACTGAAACGGGCGCTGGTGCCAATTCCACACCACTCACATAGATGAAATGGAAAGGGAAGGGACTTTGCACAGGAAACCTGACCATTCCTCTCCAGAGAAGGAATAAGAATAGGGCTCCAGGCAACAGCTAGCCTTACATTGGGCATACAGAATTTCCCAACACACACAGTCCCTGATCTTGGGGAGTTTCTAGAGAGCAAACAGGTAATCACAAATCCACGGTGTTCTCTATTTCAGAGGAAACCCTGGATAGGGTGTCCTCAGAGAAGGGAAGCACTTTATCCGGGCTGGGGATGAGGTGTCAGGGAAGATTTTTCTGAGGAACTGGAGGGCATTGACATAGAGGTTGAGAGCACAAAAAGATACAGCTGGGAGAAGAGAGGGAAAGATTGTTCTAGGCTGAGGAGAAAGAGAGTGTGACCAGGGAAAGGACTGGAGCTACACAATGTCAGGAACAGGGTGCTGGGAGACAGGGAGCCCCACTAGATGATGCTATGGACTGTGGCTGCTTCATTTGTTCCTAAGGCAGCAGAAGAGGCCGGGGACACTCTGCTGGAAGGGGAAGGCCCGGTTCACCCCTGCCGTGGGGTGAGAGTGTGGATCTTAGGAGGAGAAGGCCGGTGTGCTGGGAAGAGTGGGTGAGGACACTGGCCCAGGCTGCCCGACACTCAGGTAGATCTCTGAGTAAGTGCCAACTTTGCCTCAAGCTGGCTTGAGACCGTAGGTTGAAGTAGGACTGTGTGCATATTTAACTGGCTCTTGAAGCTAGTATCTTTCTTTAGCAGATTTAGGAATGGTGTCCCAATGGCCTCCCAGTGCTGTTGTCCTCTGGAGGCAGCCTCCCTGGAGGCTCTGAGTGAGTCTCCAGCTTCATTGCCGGGGGACCAATGAAGTGAGGGTGGATCATGGACTCCCACAGTCCTAGGGAGAGGGCTCCACTCTTTTTGGTACTTCTGGGACCTTTCCTGTTCTCATCAAACCTCAGTTTCCTCCTCTGTCAACTAAGGATCATGATAGTACCTAACTCGTTGCGATCCTTGTAAGGACCAGATGAAATTATGCTTGTGACTTGCCTAGATGGAATAAGTGCCACCCAGGAAAAATGTTATTATTATTGCTGTGCTAGAGGTGGTTTTGCTATACACATTCAGATGCTTGTGGGTGTTCAATTATTCCGACAACACCTACCAAGAAGTACCTGAATCCTAGGCCCTGGGAATATAGCATGGAATGAAATTGACAAAAATCTTGCCCTCCTGACTCTTATCTTCAAGTCAGGGAACTGGAGAATCAACAAACAATACACAATTTCAGAGAGAGCCCAGTCCGGAGAAAAATAAGGCAAATGAAGTGAGACTGGTTGGGGATGATTTTGAAGAAAGAGTAGACAAGGACGCAGGAGCTGAGCAGAGACCTGGGGTCTGGGGAGGGAGAGATGCCCCTGGGGAGCAGGGAGGAAGCAGGAGTGGGAGCTGGGAAGGGACTAGAAGGCACTGGGCCTCTCCTGGGACCAGTGTGAGTCAGTCGGAGGTGGGGGAGTGGGGAAGCGGTGCAGAGAGCAGATGTTTCTCCAAAGAGACCATGCAGAAGCGGAACTTACTGGCCTGTATTCTAATGATGACTCGCCTGAAGAGAGCTTCAAAGGCCGTGGAAGATTTTACCCTGAGGAGCAGGATGCCAGTGACCCTGCCTTCTGGAACCCCCTTTCATGGATCCAGGCTAGACCAGATCACTCCCTTCTGTCCTCTGGAAGAAAGGCCAGGACAAGGCTCTAAATGTCTCATCTTGCTCCACTCTCTCTGACTTGCTGTGGTGAAGTTCAAGGGCGGGGAGGGAGACATAACATCCCCAGAAAGCAAGCAGGGAGCACTGGACCTGCCCAGAGGCGCCATTGTCCTCTTCGTCTTGAGCCTGGGGCCTCTGAAGCCCTTTGAGCCACACACACTGCCACAGAGGGATCAGAAGGCCTGTGGTTGTCTAAGTGTCTATGTCTTGGAGTGATTCGATACACTGAAGGGAGAGGAGGTAAAACAGGACCCCATTGGGGCCCATTTAAAATATGAGAATTACCAAAGAACCCCCAGGACCCCTTACCTAAGATCTGTCTGGATCACTCCTCTTGATCTTTTGTCAAAAGTCTCAATGAGGCACTTTTGGGGCCCCTTTAGAAAATGATGCACCCACGTCCACTCTTCTGTTTTGTTTCATTATTCCTGGAGCCACTCCCGATGAGGCTCAGGCCTGCTGGGAAGCCTAACCACTCATTGCTTTATTGTGGGGCCCAGCTATGTGTCCTCAGCATTACTTGGGAGTCTGTGAGGTACTGGGGCCTTATACAAAATGAGCTGATGTACTGTCCCTTGTGCATCTCCCGGACCCTCTCCTGCTTTATTTTTCTTCTAACCCTGGTCACCTCTCCCCCAACATCTCACCCATTTTGTATTTGTTTTGCTTATTGCCCACCTCTCCCCACACCACTACCCCTCTTCCATGTGGGCAGGGATTGGAGGCAGCTTCCATCACCACTCAGTGTCCATGCCTGGGATATAGTCAGTGCTCTGCTGTCTTATCCCAAATTCTTGCAGTGCCTGAGCAGGAAGGGCAGGAACAGAGCAGTCTGGAGACTGGATGGAGCTGTTCTAGGGTATAACACTTACACAAAGAACAAAGAGCATCATCAAAGCCAAGTGCCATGTCTGGAAGGCAAGGAGAAATCCAGAACAGAGAACGAGAGTAGCAGGAGAGGATGTGCAAAAGGTGACAGAGAAAGAGGTGAGCCTGCAGCAGGAGACCGAGGCAGCCTCCACTTCTGGGACCTGGCTGAGCAGGTCCTGCACGAGCACATCAATGGCACCTGATACTTTCTTTACCTCATTACTGGGTTCTGGAATTACCAGTGTGTATCTAAACTTTTCCCTGCCCAATTTCACATAAAAAACCATCTCTTACTTATTTTTTTTAATTTTTGTTAGTGAAACACCATGAGGTACAGTTGTAGATTTGCAAATTTTTGTGCTTGGGTTTCGATTATACAAAGATCAAGTACCCATCCCTCCACCAGTGCCCATTTTCCACCACCATGGATCCCAGTATCCCTCCCACACCCATCTCCCCATCCCACCCTGCCTCTGTGGCAAGGTATTCCCTTTTGTTCTCTCTCTCCTTTTGGGTGTTGTGGTCTGCAAAAGAGGCATTGAGTGGCAAACATGTTCAGTCCATAGTCTACTTTCAACATACATCTCTCCTCCTGGGAGGATCCTCCAAACACCCTTTATTTGGTGCTTACTTCCTATCTGAGCTGCCCTTTCCCCTAGAGTGTCCGACTGGCCTCTACACCATGGAGTAATCCTCCTGGTACTGATCTTGGCTATTCTTGGGTATTAATCTCCTATTTTGTTACTTTATGTCCCCCAGATGAATGCAATCTTTTTATGTCTATCCCTCTTTTTCTGACTCATTTCGCTTAGCATGATACTTTCCATGTGGTACCACTTGTATTTAAAATTCATGACTTCATCTTTTCTAACAACTACATAGTACTCCATTGTGTAGATGTACCAAAGTTTCTTTAACCAGTCATCTGTTCTTGGGCACTCAGGATTTTTCCAGGTACTGGCTATTGTAAAGAGTGCTGCAATGAACAAACAAGTGCAGATGTCACTTCGACTATACATTTTTGCCTCTCTGGGATATATTCCCAGGAGTGGTATTGCTGGGTCAAATGGGAGCTCAATTTCTAATTTCTTGAGAATGGTCCATACTGTTTTCCAAAAGGGCTGAACCAGTCGGCATTCCCACCAACAGTGAAGAAGTGTCCCTTTCTCGCCACATCCACACCAGCATCGGTTGCTTTTGTTCTTTTGGATATGGGCCAGTCTCTGAGGTGTGAGATGGTATCTCATTGTGGTTTTGATCTGCATCTCTCTGATGATTAATGATGTAGAGCATTTTCTCATGTGCTTTTTTGCCATTCGGATTTCTTCTTTGAGAAATTTTCTGTTCATTTCGTCTCCCCATATTTTGATGGGGTTGGATGTTTTCTTCTTGTGGAGTTCAACCAGTATTTTGTATATCCTTGATATCAACCCCTTGTCAGATGTGTATTCGGCGAATATCCTTTCCCATTCTGTAGACTGTCTTTGTATTTTGGTCACTGTTTCTTTTGAGGTACAGAAGCTTCTTAGTTTAAGATAGTCCCATTTATCTATCTCTGTTTTCACTTGCTTGGTCAGTGGTGTAACATCTTTGAAGATACCATTAGCTTCAACGTCATGGAGGGTTTTGCCAACTTTGTCTTCAATGTACCTTATGGTTTCCGGTCTGATGTTGAGGTCTTTAATCCATTTTGATCTTATTTTTGTACATGGTGTTAGGCAGAGTTCTGAGCCCATTTTTTTGCAGGTAGCCATACAGTTTTGCCAGCACCATTTGTTAAAGAGGCTTTCCTTACTCCACTTCACATTTCTTGCACCTTTATCAAAGATTAGATGATCATATGATTGAGGGGAGATGTCAGTGTATTCAACCCTGTTCCATTGGTCTGCAGCTCTGCCTTTGTTCCAGTACCATGCTGTTTTAATTATTACTGCTTTGTAGTAGAGTTTGAAGTTAGGGAGGTTGATTCCTCCCATTTTCTTTTTCCCAAGAATTGCTTTAGCTATTTGTGGGGGCTTATTGTTCCATATGAATTTCAGGAGTATTTGCTCTATTTCTTTGAAGAATGTAATGGGTATCATTATAGGGATTGCATTGAATTTGTACAATGCTTTGGGAAGTATTGCCGTTTTGACAATGTTAACTCTCCCGACCCATGAGCAGGGGATATCTTTACATTTTCTCATGATCACGATCACGATCACGATCATCCTGTTGTTCGTAGATTTCCTTGAGCAGGCACCAGTAACGCCTCCTTCTTCCTAGCCCTGAGATTTTAAAAGAGCCATTTCAATGCTCTTTCAGGATTAGGATAATGAGACCCATCATTGTTACTGGTATTTGGCATATTGAGTATGACACGGGAAGTTTGCCAGACTCTTCTGTGTGGGCAGGATACTTTTGGTAGACTGCCAGGTTCTCCAAAGGGGTGAAAAATATGTCATGCGGCCACAAATGCAGCCGCACGCTTCCGGGAGCTCGGTTTTATAGTCTCTGTGTCTTGGCCCTTGATTGGATCAACCTGGTGCTGGCGGCAGCTGGTGGGTGTGACGCCTACCTATTGGAAGATGGGGGGTCTGGTTGGAGAAGGCCCAGTCCCAATCCGAGTAGACTTGGAGACCTCAGCCCCGGGGCCCGCATGCCTGGGTTCCTCTGCCAGTTCTTTTATGCATGAGGCCCGTCTGGACGTGTGGAGAGTGGTCCCAGCATGGCTGTGGCTGGCTCCGGAGGTCCTCAGCTGCTGGGGCTCTGCTCAGGGTGGGGGGGGGGAAGAGAAACTCAACCCTCCCCCTCCAAGGGGCCCCAGTGAGGACAGCCAGGTGCGGGGGCAGGAGACTCAATTCAAATACCTAACAATATTTGACTGACTGACAATGTGTATACATACCAAATGGAACTCAGCTAAAAAAAGGTGAAATGTTGCATTTGCTGCAGCATTGAGGGTACTGTATGGGGTTATGTTCATAGCAGTATGTGAGAAGGAAAAAGAAATACCAGATGATCTCACTCATATGTGATATATAAACAAAGGACAGGAATGGACTTCATGAACAGAAAAAAAAAAATCTTCTCTTAAATAAATGTTTTGAAGAAAGAAGATTACTGACTTAGGCACATGTGATTTGATGTCTCCAGTATCTAGACAAAAAACTGAATTAACTAAACAGCTTCAACTAAGTTTTAGCAGAAGTCATAAAATGTGAAACAACTTCTCATACTGTTCCTTTCAGGAAATGACACTTGCTGTGGAATCATGAGTAATTTCATCAGTGGAGATGCAGATGCAAAGCTTCCAGGACCTCAATGGTCTAGGAACAGATTTTAGGTTGAAGCTTCTTAAGGTTCTGGGGATAGGAAGATACACTGAGCACTCAAGTTTTCCAGATACCCAGCTCTGCTCTCACAAACACTGAATTGGGAAGCAGTAAAATATGAAGTTTGAATCAGAACCATCCTTGGGTTTTTCTTCCGGTGCCTCTGATGTTCTGGTTGGGGGCTGTCATTCTTGATTTGAAATCTGCTATTTCTAGTCCAATAGCAGAGTGAGCTCAGAGAGGATGGACAATTAGTCAAACCAATTGACTTCCCTAGTCCACTGTTGTGTTAGCAAGCAGTCCACATCTTTCAAAGTATTCACATATAACAAGCAGTCCAAGATTGCTCTGCAGACATTAAACTTTAGAGGGAGTTTATTTGCTATAATGGAAATATCAACTGCTGCAAAATATGAGTCACCATGCAGGTTCCCTGTACACACAGAAATCTATGAAAATATATAGGAGATGGGGGATTAACAGTATCTGGCACTATAGAGGTCCAGACTATCACCAGGCCTTACCAATATGTGATTATCCATAATGGTACATATGTGATGTAAAAGTTCAGGTCCCCAAATTGCACATGAGCATTATAACTATGATTTCTCAAGTTCTCAGGACAACTAATTCATACCTTCTTCCAGACACAAGGAAATCTGATTCATAAACAAGCCCCAAAGAACTCACAACTGTAGAAGTTACGTGGCATTTGAATCCACAAATCTTCAGATCACATTAGGCCAACAAAAATGCAGATCCACAGGAACTCACTCAATGTTGAGATGATGGTATCCTGATCATTGCTTAGGCCAGCTCATACTAGGTTCTTTACTCCTAGCCCTCATGTAGCAGCAAATTTAATGAACAAATGAAGAAATTGAGCCTCATTGAAGGATAGCAAAAAACTCCAGCAAGTGTCACATTTTCTCATGTCCTTTTTTATTTCCTGAAGTAGCGTTTTATAGTTTTCTTTGTACAGGTCCTTTACTTCCTTAGTTAAGCTGATTCCTAGGTACTTGATTTTCTGGGGCACAATTGTGAATGGGATTTTTTTTTCATGTCATTTTCTTCTCTCTCACTGTTTGCATATAGGAAAGCCATGGACTTTTGGGTATTGATTTTATAGCCAGCAACTTTACTATACAAGTCTATTGTTTCTAGGAGTTTCTTGGTGGAGGTTATAGGGTTCTCTAAGTATAGTATCATATCATCTGCGAATAGTGAGAGCTTGATTTCTTCCTTTCCTACCTGAATGCCCTTAATATCTTTTTCTTGCCTAATTGCTATTGCAAGTACTTCCAGTACTATATTGAACAGCAGTGGAGAGAGTGGGCACCCTTGTCTCATCCCTGATCTTAGAGGGAAGGCTCTCAGTTTTTCCCCATTGAGGATGATGCTTGCTGTAGGCTTGTGGTAGATGGCTTTAACTATGTTGAGGAAATTTCCCTCTATACCCATTTTGGCTAGGGTTTTCATCATAAAGGGGTGCTGGGTCTTGTCAAATGCTTTCTCTGCATCTATTGATATGATCATATGGTTTTTATCTTTTCTTTTGTTGATATGATGGATTGTGTTGATTGATTTCCGAACATTAAACCATCCTTGCATCCCTGGGATGAATCCTACTTGGTCATGGTGTATGATCTTTTTGATGAGTAGTTGGATTCTATTTGCTAGTAGTTTGTTGAGGATTTTTGCATCTGTGTTCATCAGGGATATTGGCCTGTAATTCTCTTTCTTTGTGGTATCTCTGTCTGCTTTTGGTATCAGGGTAATATTTGCTTCATAGAAACTGTTCAGAAGTGTTTTTGATATTTCAATTTCGTGGAAAAGCTTAAAGAGAATTGGGAGTAAGTCCTCTTTAAAGATTTGGAAGAACTCACTAGTGAATCCATCCGGGCCAGGTCTTTTGTGCTTGGGGAGACTTTTTATTACCATTTTAATTTCCTTGATGGTGATAGGTCTGTTCAGGTATTCCAGGTCTTCTTGGTTCAGCCTTGGGAGTCTGTAGGAGTCTAGAAATTTGTCCATTTCCTCGAGGTTTTGATGTTCCATGGCATAAAGCTTCTCAAAGTTCTCCCTGAGGATCCTTTGAATTTCTGTAGTTTCTGTTGTAATGACCCCCCTTTTCATTTCTGATTCGGTTTATTAAGGTTTTCTCTCTCCCTTTCTTTGTGAGTTTTGCTAGAGGCTTATCGATCTTGTTAATTTTCTCGAAGAACCAGCTCTTGGTTTCATTGATCTTTCGAATTGTTTTTTGGGTTTCCATCTCGTTAATCTCTGCTCTGAGTTTTATTATTTCCTTCCTCCTGTTCGGGTTGTGCTCCTTTTGTTGGTCCTTCTCCAAGTTCTTAAGCTGTGAGGTTAGGTTATTTATGTGGGCTCGCTCCTCCTTTCTGAGGAATGCTTATAGAGCTATAAACTTTCGTCTCAACACAGCTATTGCTGTGTCCCATAAGTTTTGGTAACTCGTGTCCTCATTTTCATTCGTTTCTAGGAATCTTTTGGTTTCCTCTTTGATTTCCTTTCTAAGCCACTCGTTGTTCAATAGTGCACTGTTTAATTTCCAGGTGTTTGGTTTAGTTTTCTGTTTTTGTGTGTGATTTACTTCTAATTTCAGCGCATTATGGTCTGAGAAGATTGTTGATACAATGTCTATCTTCTTAATTTTATGGAGGTATGTTTTGTGGCTCAGCATGTGGTCTATCTTTGAAAATATTCCATGTACGCTTGAGAAGAATGTCTATTCAATTTTTTGAGGATGAAGTGTCCTGTATATATCTACTAAGTCCCTTTCTTACATTGTTTCCCTCAGATGAAGTATGTCCTTATTAAGCTTGAGTCTGGTTGATCTATCAAGAGGTGATAAAGCGGTGTTGAAGTCTCCCACTAGTATTGTGTTGCTATTGATGTCTTTCTCCAAATCTATGAGTAGTTGTTTTAAGTACTTTGCTGGTCCCTCATTAGATGCAGATACATTTAGTATTGTAAATTCTTCCTGTTGTACAGAACCTTTGATCAGTAAGAAATGGCCTTCACTGTCTCTTGTGACCTTCTTCACTCTGAAATAGATGTCATCTGATATTAGGATGGCTACCCTAGCTTTTTTATGGGAGCTGTTTGCCTGTAGGATTGTTTTCCAGCCTTTAACTCTGAGTCTGTGTTTGCTTTGACTATTGAGATGTGTTTCTTGTACACAGCAGAATGTTGGGTTCAATTTTCTAATCCATCCTGCCACTCTGTGTCTTTTAATTGGTGCGTTTAGCCCATTGACATTGAGAGAGATTATTGTTATGGGGTTTTGTCCCATTGTTCTGTCGAAATTTGGTATATTTGAGGGGCCTGTCTTGCCTTAAAGTAGCCCATTTAGTTGTTCTTGTAACCATGGTTTTGAGTCTATGAAGTTCCTGAGCTGTTGTTTGTCTGTGAAACTGTGTGTTGTTCCTTCTATTATGAATGAGAGTCTCGCTGGGTAATGTATTTTTGGAGAGGCATTTATTTCGTTGAGTTTTTTCACTATATCCCACCACTGTTTTAGGGTCATGAGGGTTTCATCAGAAAAATCAGCTGTATATTTTAAGGATGCTCCTTTGTAGGAGATTTCTTTCTTCGATCTTGCTGCTTTCAGAATTTGTCTCTATCTAAGGTTTTGGTCATTTTGATCAGGATGTGTCTTGGGGTATTTTTATTCGGATTTCTTCTAGCTGGTACACTTTGGGCTTCCTGAATGTGGTCACAAGTTTTCTTCAGCTCTGGAATCGTTGCAGCAATGATGTCTTTGACAGTTTCTTCTTCATCAAGGTTTTCTTCCTGTCCCTCTGGGACTCCAATAATTCTTATGTTACCCCTCTTGGCTTCATCACGATCTTCTCTTGCCATCTGTTCCCAAATTGTGAGTCTCTTTTCTATTTTCTGCTCTTTTCTGAAGAGTCTCTGAACTTCATCTTCGAGCTCACTGATTCTGTTCTTAGCAGCTGTTACTCTGCTGCTGAGGCCTTCCACTGAGTTTTTCAATTCGCCTACCATGTTTTTCAGGTCTGACATTTCCATTTGCATTTTCCTCATTTCTGCCTTCAAATCCTCTTGTCTTTTATTGGCATTGATTTCCATTGTTTCTTTTAGTTCCCTAAGCATCCTAAGTAGCTCTCTTCTGAATTCCTTGTCAGAGAGGTTGTCTAACACTTCAGTACTGTTGGTGTCTTCTGGACTAGCCTTTTCAATAAGAAAGTTTGGTGGGCTTTTGCGTTGCTTTACCATTGTGACCAGTGTGGTTTAGTCCTTCACGTTCGCTGTTACTATTCTGCTTGATATGCAGAGTGAGTTGAGATAGGCTTAACGAGTTATTGGCTAATGTGTTTCTAGTGGTTGAGCGAACCTACTGAAGGTTCCATCTAAGAGGGTAACTTATGGTTCCTATGGGGTATGTAGTGGGAGAATAATTCGCGGCCACTAGTGTGGCCGCAGCTCTGGAAAGGGTCCCTGGCGCTGGGTGCCGGCAGTACCTGTTCAAATGAGGAGAGAGTGCCCGGAGCCATTCAGCTTTGTTTCCGCGAGATGTGCCTCAGTTCCCCGTCCGTCCCGCTCAGATCCAGGGGGAAACCCCCGTCTCTTACTTATTTATAGTCATTTAGGGGGAGAAGTTAGACAGAGACAGCAAAGTATATCCCAGGATGAAACTGCTAAGCAAACAAAGGTCTTTTGGTCTTAGCCTGAACATTATTGGCTTCAATTTTTGTTGTTGTTTTTATTGGGTATCCCAAGCAGTGCTCAAGAGATATAGTGCTGCTCCTGGGATACTTGGTCAATCAGCAGGCTAGATGGTCCTGTGCTTGGACCCATTCATCTGGTGAGTCATCTTCCTGGTCCATTGTCTTCCACCTTGAGGGATGAATATAGTGATCCCCCCAGACTTCCAAGAACCAATACCCACACTCCAGGCCCTCTGCACAACTGCTCTGTGATGCCCCCCACTCCTGGTTTTGATCAATTAGAAAGTTCCAGAACTGCAAATTGTTACTTTTAAAATATCTTTTGTTCTTTCTGTCTCTCTGTCTGTCTGTCTGTCTGTCTCTCTCTCTCTCTCTCTCTCTCTCTCTCTCTCTTTCTTATTCTCCATCTTTGGCTCTTCTTCATTCACTTTCTTAGTTAGGTGAGGAGAATGAATCTGATGAAATTGTGAAGTCCTTGCATTATGGTCAGGGCGGTTTGCTTTAAACCAATCATACATGCTCACTCCCCTCCAGCAGCAGGAAGGATTTTGTGGCAACTTTCACAGGTTGTGTGCATGCTGGGGAGAGGCAAGGCCTTGGGCCTGTCTGTGTGCTTGTCACTTGTCATCCCGTTGATCATCAATTTGCTTTAGCGGGTGCCAGTAACAACTTTATTTGTCCCTCTCATGTGTTATCATAGCCCAGTGGTATATTGGGGGCTCTTTCAGGGTCAGGGGAATGAGGCCCATTATTGTTACTTTTTTTGGCATAGCAAATATGCCATGGGTAGCTTGTCAGGATCTGCCATGTGGGCGGGATACTCTTGGTATCTTTCCAGGCTCGCAGAGAGGGATGGAGGCTTTGGAGAGGCCTCTAATCACTTTTACAGGTGTTCCCAGTCTACCAATTGCAAGCTTTTGATTGACTGGCATGTTGTAACTGACAAACACGCACCTGTCTGTGTCTCTAGGCAGCACCTGGGACATCTGTGGCCTCAGGTTGATCTCCTTGAGATTGATGGAATGCGCCCGGATGTTGTTGAGCAGTTGGCAGAACAGGACCTCATGGTGGAGGATCTGTGCCAGATCAAACACCTGCGCTGAGTCCCAGGTCACTCAGTGGTTGGCAGAGAGCACCTTGCAGTGAATGAGTGGATGAGCCACTGCATGCACTGCCGCCATGCATCCATGGTGACACCTTGGCTGCCGCAGTAGTTTCTCTGCGCCCCGCCAATGCCACACTGTCTGAATCCTGCAAAACAGCCAGCAATGTCCAGCAGGGATTGCCCGTAGAGTTCTATGACTGGTGTGCTGAGCCATGTGCTGCCCAAGGCGAGATGGTGAGCTGGGTTTGGGAGAGCATGAGGGGTTCAGGTGCCATCTTACCTCTGACTGTGTGCCATTGGACAGAATTCTCTTCTTCCAGTCCAGCGTCAACTCACTTCTCGTGACTCCTACTGCTCTTCCTCTCCCCAAGTCTTCCTGCTTTGGAATGTTCCTTTTTTAAAGTAAATTACTCCTCATAGGTTTTTCTTTTGACATCTGTTTTACTGAAGAAGGGATCCCTGTCACTTTTGACTTCTCAAGATTCCTAGAATTAGGTTCTGGGACCAGTTACCACCTCCCCTTCCTTCCCACCCTCCCTCCTTAAAAATATTACAAGCTGGGGGAAAAAGCAGCTCAAATAGAGAAGGGAACACCAAGCAAAATATGTTGGGAGGATCCACTCGGGATGGGAGATGGGTGCTGAAAGTAGACTATAGACCAAACACATGGCCATTCAATACCTCTATTGCAAACCACAATACCCTAAAGAAAAGAGAGAGAAAAAGGGAATGCCCTGCCACAGTAGCGAGATGGGGTGGGGGGATGGGGTGGTGGGGTGGGAGAGTTACTGGGACCATTGGTGGTGGAGAATGGGCACTGGTGGAGGGATGAGTACTCAATTATTGTATAACTGAAACCCAAGCAAGAAAGTTTGTAAGTCTACAACTGTACCTCATGGTGTTTCACTAATAAAAAATTTTAAAAATATTTTTTTCTTCAATAACTGAATAATTCTATCCTAGTTCTCAGGCTACTTTCAAAAATATGGTTTTGGTTGTCTAACATATAATTTACCGTCATAACTTTTTTTTAATGCTGGGGAATAGGACCCACGACTTACATATATGAGGCATGTGCTTTGCCACTGCCAGAGTTTAGAGCTCAGTCACTTTATCCATTCACTCATTGATGGGCCTCTGGATTGTTTTCGCCTCTCAGCTCTGTAAACGTTTCCTCACTGATCTTAGATCTCCCTCCAGCTCTCTCTCACACTAGTCAAGCTTTAAAACCACCCAGAATTGAAAGCATAAAGCCCCACTTTGCCACATACCTCCCCCAAATCTCCTATCTACATTGTCACTCACTCTCACTCTAGAAGCTGCTTGTTAATATGAGAAAGTTATTTTGCATAAAATTATCTATTAATTCAAAGCTTTCGACTCTATTTAAGTCTCCACTTTAAAATTTGACACCCTTCTTTTAATTTTTAAACCTTTCAAAGTTTGTGTTATCCTAAAGTCCTCTAGAACATCTACACTTACTTGGGACCTCTAGAATACTTCATTCCTGAAGAGGGGGTCCTAGAATTCATTCTCATGAATTAGGAAGTGAGTGTTGAACATCCTCCTGTCCACTTTTGGTTTTAAAAACCAACTTTGTTTCCGTGGAATTGAACGTTGGCATGGAGTTTGCATGTGCAGAATTCCTCCTTTAAGTCAATAATTCCCAGCCCTTTTCGTAAAAATGCACAGGAGGACACACAAACAATAAAACCTCCCACGGCCAACACCAGCATCACGACAAAGGCGTGCCTGCCTCCTCGCACTTCTCTCCCACTCAGGAAAGCAAAGAATACAAGCAAATGCAATGTATTGTTTTAGCCGTAGCCTTGAATTTTCTCTGCTTCTTTATAAAGGTTTGTAAACTCCTGTGCATTTGTAAACTCCTGGGTTTGAAGGGGAAGAGCTCGCAAGACTTCTTTAAAGATGACTCATTAATCCAGTCACATGGTACTGATGGAAAACTTGAGTCTGAAGGTCACACAAGCTTCTCCCATTATTGGACCCAGCCTTGGAAGGGGGTCACAGAAGCATATTCATGGTCTCCCGGTCCTACCTTCCAAGCAAGTCCCATGAATGAGCATTCAGGAGTCTATAAGCTATTGCCAGGCTCCCTGCCACACCACTGTAGTTATTTTGAGACTCCCTGAATGACAGGCCCCAAATACTTGGAACTGGAGCCATAGGGCTCTTGGGGATGCTGGGACAATTTAGCTAGTAGGGTTCAGTTGTCACACATATGCTGGGGAAAAAAAGATGAACCTGGCTTCAGGTCCAAGTTCTGCCACTTCCTAGTTATTTAGCCAACGTAACCCTCTCATTTTCATCTGTAAAATGGGCTTTAAAAACATCTAGCTGAGGAAATTTGCTTTTTTTGTCTAGAATTCCTTCTCTACCTCCATCTTTCCCATAGGCTCACTCCCACTTTCTCCTCAGTCATTGGGAAGCAGGTAGATCTGTCAGCCAGAAAATTTCACCACTCCCACCAGTAACACCCACTTTGATTCAAGGAGGAACATATGATGCCAGAAAACAAATCAGGTCTCTCTCCAAGGTTATTGTCATTGGGAGATGTTTGTCTGGAGCTGCTGATCCGGCAGGGTGGGAATCTGGCAGTACAGAAGAATTTTACAGTGTGTGTGGATGTAGGCTACTCAAAGAAGAAAGCCAAGGAGAAATAAGCAGAGGTTACAATCGTTTGATACCAGCTAAGCATGAAAGCAGAAGCATCCCAGATTTCCCAGAGCGAATAAAAGCCCCTTGTTGTCTGAACTGGTCTCAGTTGGGTTTCTGATACATGTAATCTGAGGTCTTGGCTAGATGCTTGCTGTCTCCAGCTTGTTGTGGGAATAATGCCTATGAAAGAACTCAGGTTGGTTCAGGGTGCCACTTTATGCCTCCCCAAGGCAGGTTGGGATGGGCTGAGCCTCGATCACCAACCCTCAGGCAGGAGAGAGGAGAGTTGGTAACCAGCCAGTTCTTCCCTGTGTGTTTTGGTAAAGGAGAAGGCACAGAGCGACTCTCTTTTCCTTTCTCCCTTTTTGCTCTATCCATGTACATATGATACCCCCGAATACTTGTTCTGGAGGAAAGTACCACCAAGTGCAGCTCTTTAAATAAAGCACATATTATTTATTTATATAAATAAACCAACTGTGGACTCCAATATTGGTACAGGTTTGATTTGGTTCTAAACTTACTTGATTTCAACTGTTTCCTCCTTAAGTGGAACTCTAAAATGCTGGCACTGGGAGAAATCCTGCAGAGGAAGTGTCGAGATTAAACCTATCAGTCTTTGCCCTGTGGACAAAGGGACTCTGGATTGATGACTAGGTCCCATAGTCAAGTGGTCAAGGCTCCCTCATTGGGTCAACATTCAACTCCATGGCCAGTTTTCAATCTAAACAGAAAAAGAGAAAATTTGGTCACATATTCAGTTTTCCAGATCAGTTTTTGCCCAAAGGGGTAGCCATTGTCCTTGGGGGTGGGGAAGTGTTGAAGTGTAAAGATGGGGTGGGCAACTGGAATGAACTGGGGAGAAGCAGGAGCAGGGTACTAGACTGGATGAAATTGGGCAGTGATTTCTATTTGTTCACTAAAGATTTCCAGAGCAGTTGATTCTCTCTCTCCTCTCTCTCTCTGAAAATGGGGTAGCAGACCAAATAAGTTTGGAAACTTTAGGATATATAAAAATTTCAGTCATATGGGCAGGAGAGATAGTACAGCTGATATGGAGTGTTCCTGGTTCAATCCCAGAGCTACCCAAACCACATCAGGAGTTGAATCGAGGTTGGCTGCATTCAAGGCAAGGCCTTCTCACCTTTGTACTATTGCTCCAACTGTCCTCTTGTCCTTTTTATCGGATTCTGTGGCCTCTTTACTTCTGGGAGGTTAAATTCCAGATGTGGGGTCTCCTATTCTATGGTTAAAAAATCCCCCCAAAGGTTCTAAAGACCAGCAACCCCAACTGTTGGAAATACATACTGAATGTGTTTAATAAGTCTTTAAAAGGTAACAAATGTAATGCATAAGATCTTACTCTCATTGATATATGTATGCACTGTCATGGTACTTCATTGCCTTAAAATGATTTTGACTCTGACCTTGGCCTCCAGCCAGCCAGGCCAGTGAGAATTCATCTTTTTTTCTTTTTTTTTTTTTTTATGTAGGAGTACTGCTATTTATTCAGCCACTGATTAGCTGATTGAATTGTGCATGAACTCCACCTTACTTTTTTTTATAATTTTATTTATTGAATCACTGTGAGAGCAGTTACAAAGGTTTAAGTCTCGGTCATACAATGAAACACCCGTACCTTCACCAGTGCCCATTCTCCACAACAAAAACCCCAGTATGCCTCCACCCTAATCCCTCTCCCTACCTGTGGGGCAGATGATTTCCACATTACTCTCTCTCTACTTTGATTATATTCAATATTTTGACACCAGACCCACCATTATTATTTGGGATTTTACCCCAACACTCAGATCTGCTGAAAAGGCAGTAGTAGACAATTTGTGTTCTATTGCTGGTTATGAATAACACATGATGTCACATGGCTGCAGTAGTGGACAAGCAATTTTGAAATTCTGAAATTTGAACACTTAAATCTGGAGGGATTTCTGCCAAAACCTGCTGGGTTCCAAGATTTGTTACTGAGTCTCTGAGATCATGGCCGTTAAGCAGCTTGATCAGGAGCCAGAATGGCCATTCATGGGCGGCGACTTGGGGTCTTGTTGGGACGGGGAGGAAAGGGCTCCACCCCCATTCCGTGAGGCCCTGTGTGTCTCATCACTGAGGGCCCAAACCTGACTGCCCAATGGTTTCTGGAGGATGGTAGCCACTGAGCCACCTAAGGGGAGCAGGTGGAGGGACAACACCCTTTCCCAGAGCTACCCAAACCACATCAGGAGTTGAATACACAAAACTCCACAGTTGTCGCTGGGGTGGCCCGGCAATAGTAACCTACTGCAGGGTCCAGATGCATTTCTGACAAAAACCACTGGGTTCTGAGATTTGTTTCTGAGTCTCTGGGATCATGGCCGTTAAGCAGCTTGATCAGGAGCCAGAGAGGCCGTTTGTGGGTGATGACTCGGGGTCTCGTTGGGGTGGGGAGGAAAGGGCAAGATCTACCCCTGTAGGATAACACTGTTTTGTCCTTCCTCAGGTAGCTTAGGTTTATCGGTTCATATCCATACCAGTGCTCCCGAGACACTCCCACTCTTTTGTTTATTTGTAACTACTTCTCTATGCTCTCTTCCCCAAACAGTTAATCATCTTATTCCCCTAATCAGATTCTGTTAATTTGTAAGGTCAGATACATCTAAGGACACTGAACTTGTATTGTAAGTTATGTCTTTTGAATAGTTTACCTAAAAGCAATGTCCTTTCTGTATAGACACAGGAAGACAGTTAATATTATGCTTTGTAAATTGGGAGCTGATTGATTCTGAATAATATTTACTCCTGGGCATCTGCTTTCTTGACTCAGTTGCTCTTAGTTCCTAGCACCCCAAAAGCAGGGTCCCGATGAGGGACTGAATGGACCCAGGGCAAGCTGGGAGCTAGCCTGGCATCAAAATGGGCCAAGCCAAAGCATCAAAATGGGCCAAGCCAAAGCATCAAAATGGGCCAAGCCAAAGCACCACGATACTCAACTATATGTTGAGGGCATGATTATGAACAATTGCTGTCATGATCCAAAAGTAAGTAACGACGAGACTAGGACCTTGCTGGGGCTAGGAAGACTAACCTGGCCTGAGGACTGCGGAATGTATAGTGAGATGTTCTCAGAAAGAACCAAATGTAAATTTATATCTCCTACTGTGCTCATACAGAATGACATTGCTAGAGATATTAGAAGTAGATTTACTACAACTATTTAAGTAGATTACTAGCTGAGGAAAGAACACACCCTCATTGGGATCCCACCCTTGAGAAGATCTCCTAGTAATCTGGAGTAATCTCTTTAGATGAGATTTTATCCTTGAGTTAATCTCGCTGGAGCGATAGCACAGCGGGTAGGGCGTCTGCCTTGCATGCAGCCAACATGGCCGACCCGAGTTCGATTCCTCCACCCCTCTCGGAGAGCCCGGCAAGCTACCGAGAGTATTTGATATGCCAGACACAGTAACAACAAAAGTCTCCAATGGAGACGTTACTGGGCCCGCTCGAGCAAATCGATGATCAACGGGAGGGAAAAAAAAATCTCCTGGGTGGTCTTACCTCTCTTTATTGATTTGTTAATGTTCAACTCACCTTTGTATCACCACCCTACGTGATTGCTATATAAACTAAGACTACAAGCTTGGAAGAGCAGAGTCAGAAGTGAGAGGGCTTGGGCTCCAGAGATCCAGAGTCAGAACCAGAAGGAGAAAGTTTCCAGATTGGGGCCCAGGAAAGAAGGAGGTAGAGGAGAGACAGAAGTGAAGAGGATTGGAATAAACTACAATTAATATCGACCAGCCTGTCCTTCCTTTCTTCCTTCGTCTGCCCTTGGCCAACAGACATCCCGATCCAGACCACACACAGCAGCTCAAGAGCACTGAACATGGGTGGTGAGATAGAGCTGTCCAGAGAGCCTGCGAACACTCAACCTTCAGCGTGCTAAGATTTTACACACCCCCATCCCGTGAGGCCCCACATGTCTTGCACTGCAGGCCCAAACCTGATTGGCCAATGGCCTCTAGAGGATGGTGGCCAACGGGCTGCCAGGGGGGAACAGACCGTGGTACAAAACCTATTCCCACCTGGGTTGGCCCAGCACCGGTAACCTACTGCAGGGAACAGATGCATTTCTGCCAAAAGCTGTTGGGTTTCGAGATTTGTTTCTGAGTCTCTGGGATCATGGCTGTTAAGCAGAGAGGCCATGCCTCCAATTATATAGCTGAGCCAGAGGTGGTTTGTGGGTGTGTCTCCCACATACCTAACTTTGACCGTTTACTTTCTTGGTAAACTTTGCCCCAAGTTTTTGGGTTCTGGCCAAGGGCACAGCAGCAATTTTGGGGTATCTGGAAGTCTGAAGGCGCCATCAGGCTGCTGATGCACTCGCCTCACGGGTACAGATTGACCTGCTGGCGGCACCATATCCCCTAAGAATTCATCTTTTATCACTGCAATTCCTCCAAGGTCTACACCCTCCCTTCTTAGGGTTATGACCATGTCCTGGGGAGTAACAGAGCAGCACAGAGGGCACCACCAAGGGCTCTTGGTAGCCCCACATGGTCTCTTGTTTCCTCTTTCTCCCCTCCTCCCCAGCTTCCTCTGTTCCCTTTTACTCTTGGAGAATTTCTGCTTCCTCTCTCTCTGTTGGATATCAACCCTAAGTGCTTTAGGTTTCATCAGTGAATTGCCCTCTTTCCTCCTCCCAGGGAAGTTTACCATGGCCTCACTAACAGCCCTAATTTGGTTAAAGTCTATCTTCAACCATCTTTTTGTGTTGGATATTAACCTTAAGTGCTTTAGGCTTCATCAGTGAATTGCCCCCTTTCTTCCTCCCAGAGAAGTTGAACATGCTCTTGCTAGCATCCCTAACTTAGTTAAAGTTTACCTTTAGCCTTTCCTTTTCTTTTTAAATTTATTTTTTATTTTTTTTTAATTTTATTGAATCACTGTGAGAAAACAAGCTTTCAAGTTTGGGTTGCGATCACACAATGATCAAACACCCATCCCTTCACCAGTACACATTCCCCACCACTAATCTCCCCAGTATGCCACCCCCCCAACCCTCCCCTTGCCTCCATGGCAGACAATATTCCCCATACTCTCTCTCTACTTTGGGGCATTATGGTTTGCAATACAAACACTGAGAGGTCATCATGTTTGATCCATTATCTACTTTCATTTAGCCTTTCCTTGGAATTTTACTTTTCATTGTCATAGTTCCCCAAGTCAGTCTTGATTAATTGCAAGCCAAAACTTTCTGGTAATTCTGAACTTGTATTTGTATTGCTTTGTATTTGAAGTGTTGTATATTTGTACCTGCTTTTCTATTTCCCTTATAGTCTTTTATATTTTACTATAGAGCAATGTTCTTTGGTTAAACACAGAAAGACCATTAATGCTATGCTCCTAATACTTGGGAGTTGATTGACTCTGAATTATATCTGCTCCTGGACATATTACTTGGTCATAATTACTTGACTCAGGCTTCAGTTGCTGTAGTTCCTAAAACCCCTAAAGGAGGTCCCGCCATGGGACTGGGGTGGACTCGGGGCTAGTGGCAAAGCTACCTGGCATCGAAATGGGACATTCTAGAAAGCATAAATGCATGGTCTTGATACAAGCTGTTGCAACTTAAGAGACAGGACTCCCAGGAAGGAGGACCAGCTGAACTTGCCTGACGACTTAGTCAGGGATTTACAGTAAAAGCCTTGGTTGCTCAGCCTAGAGAACAAAGTGTTGGGATCTTTGTCTCTTACTGTGTTTATCCAAACAACTGCAAGTATTGATAACTTATCAATAGAGTGTCTTATCAGAGTAACTTATAACTTATCAGAGTGGCTTCTTGATTTGATATCCCCAAGAGAATTTCCTCTGCCAAATGTGTATCTTTTTAAATGACCAATCACACCTATGTCCTTACCTCAACCCTCCTTTCAGATGTTCTATAAGTGTGCTAGCAGCTCTGCATTAAACGGGCCATTTACACCATTAGGCTGTGGTCCCATCTCCCAGTTCTCTATCTCTCTGTTGGGGAGGCCTGAGGAGGCAGAGAGTCGACTCTGGGCCACAGAATGCACACTCATGTAGCAGCAGCCCCGCTATTTACTTTGTGAATTCACACACCTTCCCACCCCACTCTGGCCCAGGCAACATCACTTGCAAATCTTGGAGGATGGAGCAGAGTTGATAGCAGAAAGAATATATTAACAAAATAACTACTGAGACTTCACAGAATCAAATCTCCTTTCAGCCAAGAGAAACAAAAGCTGAAAATTTCCTCATGGAGGAACAATACAGTAAGAGCAAACATTATCTTACAGGGAGGTTTCTTCAAGTGCTCTGGAGCCTGGAGATTGAAAAACTCTCAATCCTGCATCTGACACACGACCCCTCCTCTGCCTCAAGGCCAAGGACCCAGAACTCAGCTCTCTGGAGCTCAGCACAGAGCAGTCTGTGACATTGTCTAGACAGAGACTCTGCAGTATGGTGGCAGGGCACAGACTGGATCCACAGATCCTGACTCTGCCCTTGTCATACTGTCATCTTAGATCCCCTGAACATGTTTTTCTATCTGTGAACGGAGATTAGTAAAAATACCAACCTTATCCTGGGAGTGGTCCTGGCACATGGCCTGGCACACTGGTGAGATTAGGGGCTCAGCACCCCCACCCCCACCCCCACCTCACCAGAGTAAGGTGAATACTGCATGCACAAACTGCTGCTATGATGTAGACATAGCCCCGTGGTCTATAAAGTATGTGATAGCATTATATATCTTAAAGATATACATATCATGATTTAAAAATATTTTTTAAAATGCTAATCATCTGAGTCTGTGTTATAATCCTTTTGACAGCCTTGTTAGAAACGAGGAAAAGCACCATCTGGGCCTAGGCTGTGACTCAGTGGTAGAGTTCCTGGTGGTTGTTTATCGTTTGTTTGCTTTGGTTTTATGTGCACACGTGGCAGTGCTCTGAGGCTGTTCCTTACTCACTGTTCGGTGGCACTTGGGGTACCAAATAGGGCTGGGATCACATCCGGGCTTTCAGTGTGCAAAGCGTACCTCAGCCCTCTGAGCCCTCTCTCTTTGGCTTTCCTTTTTTGGGGGGAGTAGGGTGGGTGATGGGTCACACTCAGAGGTGCCAGGTATGTGTACTAGCCCTGTGAGCTCTCCTGCAGGCGCTAGAGAACTTGTTTTGAATTCAAGAAACCGCAGTACTAGTCTTGCAGTCTGGGCGTGCTCTGGGGGGACTGCACTTTGGATCACAATGCGACAGTCAAGTGTGCAAACTCCAGCACCCAACCGCCAATGTGTGAGCACTGAGAGCAGGACCCCTCTCATTACTCAATCGTCTCCCCAGCCCTCCATCATTGCAACAGGAGCACCAATAAAAGGGAGAGGCAGGGAAAATAAAAAATTCTTTTAATATGTATCTGTAACTTCATAAAGCAAAGGGCAAAATGAAGAGATCTGCCTTGGGCTGAAGGTATGGCTCAGGGATAAAGCCAATGCCTGGTATATGTCAAGTCCTAGGTTCAATCCTTGGCATGTAGAGCTGAACAAAACAGATCAAAGCAGAACAGAAATTTCTATAACACATATAAGGTGCAAAGTACCCAGAGCAGCTTCTATAACGTAGCAGTCAAAAGTGGGAGTCCATTTGTCCTTATAAACGTTGCTTGAGATCAGCCTGAATCAGACAGGTCTGGGAGGGCAATGTGCACAGGCACTTGAGCTTGGAGAGATTTCCTGCAGAGCTCGGGGCATAAGAGGGAGCAGGAGACTTGGATGCGGTGGCATTGCCCTCTTAGGTGGCTCCTGTGAGAGTGTCTTTCTTTTTCTTTTTTTAATTTTTATTTAGCACAGCGGGTAGGGCGTTTGCCTTGCACGCAGCCAACATGGCCGACCAGAGTTCGATTCCTCCACCCCTCTCAGAGAGCCCGGCAAGCTACCGAGAGTATTCGATATGCCAGACACAGTAACAACAAAGTCTCCAATGGAGACGTTACTGGGCCTCCTCGAGCAAATCGATGATCAACGGGAGGGCCTTTACTTACTTACTTTTATTTTAATTTTTATTAGTGAAACACCATGAGGTACAGTTGTGAACTTACTAATTTTTGTGCTTGGGTTTCAGTTATACAATGATCGAGTACCCATCCCTCCACCAGTGCCCATTCTCCACCACCAATGATCCCAGTATCCCTCCCACCCCCCCACTCCCCCATCCCACCCTGCCTCTGTGGCATGGCATTCCCTTTTGTTCTCTCTCTCTCCTTTTGAGTGCTGTGGTTTGCAAAAGAGGTATTGAGTGGCAATCATGTTTGGTCTATAGCCTACTTTCAGGATGCATCTCCCAACCTGGAAGGATCCTCCCAACACCCTTTATTTGGTGCTCCCTTCTCTATCTGAGCTGCCTTTACCCCTAGTATGTGCGGCTGGCCTTCAAGCATGGAGTAAACCTCCTGGTACTTAACTCAGCTATTCTTGGGTGTTAGTCTCCTATTTTGTTACTTTATATTCCCCAGATGAAATCAGTCTTTCTATGTCTTTCCCTCTCTTCCTGATTCATTTCACTTAGCATGATATTTTTTATGCAGTAGCACTTGTACGTAAATTTTATGACTTTATCTTTTCTAACAGCTACATAGTACTCCATTGTGTAGATGTACCAATGTTTCTTTAACCAGTCATCTGTTCTAGGGAACTCAGGTTTTTTCCAGATTTTGGCTATTGTGAACAGTGCAGCAATGAACATAGATGTACAGATGTCACTTCGACTATACTTTTTTTGCCTCTCTGGGATATATTCCCAGGAGTGGTATCGCTGGGTCAAATGGGAGCTCAATTTCTATTTTTGAGAATTTTCCATACTGTTTTCCAAAAGGGCTGAACCAGTTGGCATTCCTACCAGCAGTGAAGGAGAGTCCCTTTCTCGCCACATCTATGCCAACACTGGTTGCTTTTGTTCTTTTGGATGTGGGCCAGTCTCTGTGGTGTGAAATGATATCTCATTGTTGTTTTGATCTGCATCTCTCTGATGATTAATGACGTAGAGCATTTTCTCATGTGCCTTTTAGCCATTCTTATTTCTTCTTTGAGAAATTTTCTGTTCATTTCGTCTCCCCATTTTTTGATGGGGTTGGATGTTTTCTTCTTGTGGAGTTCAACCACAAGATATATCCTTGTATATCCTTGATATCAACCCCTTGTCGGATGGGTATTCGGCGAATATCCTTTCCCATTATGTAGACTGTCTTTGTATTTTGGTCACTGTTTCTTTTGAGGTACAGAAGCTTCTTAGTTAAGATAGTTCTATTTGTTTATCTCTGTTTTCACTTGCTTGGTCAGTGACGTGACATCTTTGAAGAATCCATTAACTTCAATATCATGGAGGGTTTTGCCAATCTTGTCTTCAATGTACCTTATGGATTCCGGTCTGATGTTGAGGTCTTTAATCCATTTTGATCTTACTTTTGTACATGGTGTTAAGCAGAGATCTGAGCCCATTTTTTTTGCGTGTAGCTGTCCAGTTTTGCCAGCACAATTTGTTAAGGAGGCTTTCCCTGCTCCACTTCACATTTCTTGAACCCTTATCAAAGATTAGATGAATTTATGTTTGGGGGTAGATGTCAATATATCCAACCCTGTTCCATTGGTCTGCAGCTCTGCCTTTGTTCCAGTACGATGCTGTTTTAATTATTACTGCTTTTTTAGTAAAGTTTGAAGTTAGGGAGGTTGATTCCTCCCATTTTCTTTTCCCTAAGAATTGCTTTAGCTATTCGTGGGGGCTTATTGTTCCATATGAATTTCAAGAGTGTTTGCTCCATTCCTTTGAAGAATGTCATAGGTATCATTATAGGGATCACATTGAATTTGTACAATGCTTTGGAAAGTATTGCCATTTTGACAACGTGAATTCTCCCGATCCATGAGCAGGGAATATCTTTCCATTTTCTCATGTCCTCTTTTATTTCCTTAAGTAGCGTTTTGTAGTTTTCTTTGTAGAGGTCTTTTACTTCCTTAATTAAGCTGATTGCTAGGTACTTGATTTTCTGGGGCACAATTGTGAACGGGATTGTTTTTTTCATGTCACTTTCTTCTCTCTCACTATTTGTGTATAGGAAAGCCATGGACTTTTGGGTATTGTTTTTATAACCTGAAACTTTACTGTACAAATCTATTGTTTCTAGGAATTTCTTGGTAGAGATTTTAGGGTTCTCTAAGTATAGTATCATATCATCTGCAAATAGTGAGAGCTTGATTTCTTCCTTTCCTACCTGAATGCCCTTAATCTGAATGCCCTTAATATCTTTTTTTTTTTTTTTTGCCCAACCGCTATTGCAAGTACTTCCAGTACTATACTGAACAGCAGTGGAGAGAGTGGGCATCCTTATCTCATCCCTGATCTTAGAGGGAAGGCTCTCAGTTTTTTCCCATTGAGGATGATGCTTGCTGTAGGCTTATGGTAGATGGCTTTAACTATATTGAGGAAAGTCCCCTCTATACCCATTTTGGCGAGGGTTTTCATCATAAATGGGTGCTGATCTTGTCAAATGCTTTCTCTGCATCTATTGATATGATCTTATCGTTTTTATCTTTTCTTTTGTTGATATGATGGATTATGTTGATTGATTTCCGAATGTTAAACCAAGGTTGCATCCCCAGGATGAATCCCACTTGATCATGGTGTATGATCTTTTTGATGAGTTGTTGAATTCTATTTGCTAGTATTTTGTTGAGAATGCTCACATCCGTGTTCATCAGGGATATTGGCCTGTAGTTTTCTTTTCTTGTGGTGTCTTTGCTTCCTTTTGGTATTAGAGAGCTATGGGCTTCATAGAAACTGTTTGGGAGAGTTGTGTTTCTTCAATTTCCTGGAAAAGCTTGAGAAGAACTGGCAATAGGTCCTCTTGAAATGTTTGGAAAAATTTGCTAATGAATTCATCTGGACCTGGGCTTTTGTTTTTGGGAAGACTTTTGATTACAGTTTCAATTTCCTTGATGTTAATAGGTCTATTCTGGTACTCTAGATCTTCTTGATTCAGCCTTGGAAGATTATAGGAATCGAGGAATTTATCCTTTCCTTCTAGGTTCTCTTGTTTCGTGGCATACAGACTTTCCACGTGGTCTGATGAACTTGTGAATTTCTTTGGTTTCTGTTGTGATATCCCCCTTCTCATTTCTAATTTGGTTTATTAGGGTTCTCTCTTTCTTTGTGAGTCTTGCTAGTGGTCTATCTATCTTGTTTATTTTCTCAAAGAACCAGCTCTTGGTTTCATTGATCTTTTGGATTGGTTTTTCTTTTTGTTTGTTTCCATGTGGTTGATTTCTGCTCTGAGTTTTATGATCTCTTTTCTTCTGCCTGATTTGGGCTCCTTTTGTTGATCCTTTTCTAAGATCTTGAGCTGTGAAGTCAAGTTGTTTATGTGGACCCTTTCTTCCTTCCTGAGAAATGCTTGCAGAGCTATAAATTTTCCCCTTAACACGGCTTTAGCTGCATCCCATAGGTTCTGGTAGCTTGTGTCTTCATTCACATTTGTTTCCAGGTATCTTTTGATTTCGTCCTTGACTTGCTTCCTGACCCACTCGTTGCTCAACATTGAATTGTTTAATTTCCAGGTGCTTGATTTGGTTCTCCGTGTCTGTGTATAATTCACTTCTATTCTCAATGCATCGTGGTCTGAAAAGATTGTTGATACTATTTTTATCTTTCTGATTCTATTGAGGTATGTTTTGTGTCCTAGCACATGGTCTATTTTGGAAAATGCTCCGTGTGCACTGGAGAAGATTGTGTATTCTTTTTCTTTTCTGTATAGGTCTATAAGCCCTCTCTCTTCTATTTCTTCTTTCAAAGCTAATGTTTCCTTGCTGAGTTTTGCTCTTGTTGATCTATCCAGAGGTGATAAGGTGATGTTGAAGTCTCCGGCTACTATTGTGTTGCTAGCAATGTCCTCCTTAAAATCTGTTAGCAGGTGTTTTTAAATATTTAGCTCTTCCCTCTTTAGGTGCGTATACATTTAAAAGTGTGATTTCTTCCTGTTGTACGTATCCCTTGATGAATAGAAAATGGCCTTCTTCTGTCCCTTCTAATCTTTTTGAACCTGAGATTTATGTTGTCAGATCCTAGTATGGCCACCCCAGCTTTTTTGAGGGAGCTGTTTGCTTGCGGCATTGTTTTTCATCCTTTAACTTTGAGATTGTGTTTGCTCTGACTGTACAGATGAGTTTCTTATAGGCAGTGGAATGTTGGGTTCTGTCTCTGAATCCATTTTGAAACTCTGTGTCTCTTAATTGGTGAATTTAGACCGTTGACGTTGAGATTATTGTTATGGGATTTTGTGTCATCTTTCTGTAAGGGTCTGTTGTGCTTATAGGGTTTGTGCTATCTTATAGTAGCCCCTTTAGCCCTTCTTTTGGATTTGGTCTTGAGTCTATAAAGTTCCTGAGCTGCTGTTTATCCACGAAATAGTGTACTGTTCCTTCAAGTTTGAGTGAGAGTTTAGCCGGATAGAGTATTCTTGGTGAAGCGTTCATTTCAGTGAGTTTTTTCACTATATCCCACCATTGCTTTCAGGCTTGGAGGGTTTCCTCTGATAGGTCTGCTGTGAATCTAAGGGGTTTCCCTTTGTATGTGATTTCCTTCTTTGACCTTGCTGCTTGCAGTATTGTGTCTCTATCCACGGCATCCATCATTCAAACTATGATATGTCTTGGAGTGTTTTTGTTAGGATCTCTTTTAGCTGGCACCCTTCAGGCTCCTTGAATCTGAAGGGCTGCATTGTCCAGCTCTGGGAACTTTTCAGCAATGATTTGTTTAACCATGGCTTTTTCATTGGTATTGTTTCCCTGACCTTCTGGTACTCCAATGATCCTAATGTTGTTCCTCTTGGAATTATCTCCTAGGACTCTGATTCGTTCTAGAGCTATTTTTAGGTCCTTTGCCATTGTTTATTGTTGCCTGTAGGCTTGGTCAGCTGATCAAGCAGCTGATCTTCCAGCTCACTGATTTTGTTTTCAGCTGTGACCATTCTACTGTTGAGGGCACGGACGAGTTTTTTTTATTTCATCTATGGAATCTTTTATTCGTGACATTTCTGTGTGTAGCTCTCCAATTTCTGCTCTCATTTCTTCCTGGATTTTCTCGATTGTCTGATCTATTGTTTCTTTCATTTCCTCCTTCAATTTACTGGATATCTGTCTCACTGTTTCATTGAATTCATTGAACGTCTTCATTACTTCATATCTGAATTCTTTCTCAGAGAGGTCCCTTAGGTGAGTAGCACCTACTGAGGCTTCTGGACTCTTTTCATCATCTTCCCCACGTGGTGGGGATTTGCACTGTTTCTTTATGCTGGTGTGGAGGTATGGAGACTGAGATGTTACTTGAGATTGCTGATTATGAGTAGATTACCTGCAACTGGCCCAAAATAAGGCCATGCCCACTTCTATAGAAGCCACACTCACTTCTGAAGAGGCCACACCCCCTACAGGTACCTGGTATGTGTGTGGGGTACAACCTGGGTGAGGAATAAGACCGGGCACAGTGTTGGGGACAAACAGGAAGAGGCTCAGGGATGGTGAGCGTCCTAGGGTCCTAGAGGACGCCTGGGGTGTGTACACGGAGAAAGCCAAGTCCTGGGTTCGAATCCTGATGGACTGACTGACCTGAGGGAGGAAGAAAACCAGGCACAGCGTTGGGGACAAACATGAAGAGGCTCAGGGAAGGTGAGTGTCCCAGGGTCCTAAAGGACGCCTGGGGCTCGTACTTGGAGAAAGCCAAATCCCAGATTCAAATACTGATGGACTGACTGACCAGGGAGAGGAAGAAGACTGGGCACATCCGAATGTGTCTTTCTAACTGTTGTAGTGTGTTAATAGGCTGCTCCAGAGAGCATGATTTTTTTCCCCTAAAGCTAGCAAAAATCTCATGAGAGTGGCAGTCCTCAGAATCCTTCCAGTAGATGCCACTCTGGTTTGGCCTTAAATGTCTCACCCACCCTACAAAAATCATATAAATCAAGAGGCTCACATCTTTGTGTCCATTCTAAGATCTGTGAACTGCCCAGGCCACCCAAGGCCAGCCTGATCCTGAAGGATGTCCATCTCCCATAGCACCAGTCGCCATTCCAACATCTTAGCAGGCATGGTGGGCCTGCCCTGCCAAGCGACCCAGGAAGAGTCCAGAAATTTTTACAGCTGACAAATGCAGAGGGTCATGCTGCACCCCAGGGCCTAGATGCAGGTTCTCTGTTCATTGAGCAAATCCAGGCGAAAAAAAACCCTGCATGTGCCACAAGAATCCCTGCGTGTCCAGAGCTGGCCATGGGATTCACCCAGCATGAGTTCTCCCTGCCTCATGGAGACAATGGCTCCTGAAAAAAGATCACATCGTTCCCAGACCTGAAGAAGAGGCTATACTAGAGAAAACACTGTGACAAAAGAAATGGGAGAAGCAAAACCCAGGGAATAAACCAGACATTTAATAAATGGACATACAATATCCAGACATATAATAAATGGACATATAATATTCAGACATAGAATAAATAGAAATGTTCACTTTTTAAAAAGACTTAGAGGGGGCTAGAGAAATACTACAGTGGTAGGGTGCTTGCCGTGCATGCAACTGACCCAGGTTTAATCCCCAAGCCCACCAGGAGTGCTGCCTGAGACTGCTGAGTATGTCTGTGTCGCCCCACCCCCAAAGAGAGATCTTGGTGTGAAGGCAGACCTGGAGGCAGTGACCCTCTCCCTTCCCAAGTGGCTCCAATTCCCTTTCCTCTTGTGGTTAGACTATGGCTGAGTGTCTCCTTGTAGGGACTTGCATTAGGGCACCATCAGGAAAATGGGGCCAGCAGGGGAGGAGGTCCTGATGGAACTGCCCACCCACCCTGCCAGCTTTTGGGAGTCTGGCTGAGGTGTCCATGGGGCCGGACACTCTCCAGTGGGCGTCGGGGCCGGCACTGGACCAAGGCAGGCTGATGTAGAGAGCCATGGGCTCACAGGCTCCGCATCCCTAACGCTCGGCAGGAGTGGCGCTCGCTCTCCATGGCTGCCAGGTGCGCGGTGCTGAGTGGAGGAGGTGCGGCTTCTCTGTGGTCCAGCGGTGCTGGTCTGGAGTTGAGGTCTGGGCTCAGCTGACACTGCACAGCCCTCACTGTCCCCCGCACCCCTCCACCGCTGCCTGGGGAGACGTGAGGTGCGAATCCCAGAGGGAGGTGCTCCCCCACCTACACACTCCGCGGGTCCCAGAACAGCAGCTGGGACCGGCTTCTGCGTTCACATGATGCCCTGGCACAGGCGCAGGGGGCAGCCGCTCCCCTCTGAACACTGCGGGAACCAGGGATGCAGCTGCGGAGTGAGAAACGGGTGGTTGAGAAGTTCCGATGCGTGAGTGCCCAGAGGCGCCTGTGACCGTGCTGAGCTTCTTTATCAGGAGAGATTTCCACCCTGAGAATTCCTATCTGCACTAGTTTCCGTTCACCTGCCCAGGGATGGAGAGGTGAATGGAGTACAGGAACTGGGAGAGGGTGCCCAGGGCTAGCTTCAGAGCAGCAACCCCCAGTCCCACCCCCAACACGCCCAAGTGCTTCTCATCCCCCCCCCCCCACCCCACCCCCACCTAGACTCCTCTGTCAGACCCTCTGTGCTCAGAAAGCTCCTAATCCGTGCTGACTACAGAGGGCAGCGGCCTGGCAAATCAGGCACTCCTTGCTGAGCCTCTGCACCGCCTACCAGCCTCCTCCCTGCTCTCCAGCTCCCTCCTTCCGCAGCTGCATGCCCCAGGGGCTATTGAGACCCCTCCACTCTCTGGCTGCACATTGAGATCAGTGAGGCCCTGCCAGAGGTCACGCAGATGAGGCACAGCCACTGAGCCACGACTCCTGCCTCTGTCTCTGGCTCTTGCCTTCCACCCAAATTCTCCAGCAGGAACCCTCAGGTTGTGGCCTGTGGACCTGGCCAGGACTGCAGAATCTCCAGGAAGTTTTGTTTCCAATGCAGGTGTGCGAGGCCAGAGCAGAACCACTGGGGTGGAGGGTGGGAGAAGCCTTTGAGAACCGTAGAGACTGTGTGACAATTGGCCTGGAACAGGCTTGCAAATCATCTGTTGCTAATAATACTTAAGGCATCCAATTTGGGGAATTGTTTGCTTTCAGGCTAGAACAGATACAATAGCTGAGCTCTCTTTTGCTCTTCCGCATGATGATGAGCTCCCAGCCTCAGGGCAGGCACTGGGTGGTCCTGGGCTGGGCCTGGGGTGTGGGATTCTGGGAGAGATGGACTCAGAGAGACTCAGCACACTCGGCTCTGAAGACGGGCAACACTGGCTCTGCTACTGTTCACCTGCTGTTTGCCAATCCTTTGACTTGTTTCCATTTCTTCGTGCGCAATTTGGGAATAGCTGTTCCTACCCCAGAGTGTGACTGTGAAGATTAAATTAAAACATCTTCGTGTGCAAGTACTGGAACAGAATGCAAGGAGCCCACAGGCCCAGCAGTCTGCCCCGGGCACACGCCCCAAGGCTGGGATTCTTAAGCAACAGCCTTAGGACATGGGCTCTAGCCAGAACCGGATCACTGCCACCTTTGCAGCCTTCTGTCCTCCCTTCGTAGCCTTAGGAGATGGGGTCTCTCTCTGCTCTCCCTCCTCCACCACTAAAATGTTTGATTCCCTCTTCACTCTTTCATTTTCCTAAAAAAAAGATAGGGCAGGAAATCCTGTGAGAGTCTGACTAGAAGCCAAGAAAACATACCTTACCAGTTCTTGAGAAGTTTCTAGAGGAAGAAAGAATGGTGGGATCAGTCATTTTTTAGCCCACCAAGGCAGTGCTGCTTCGTAGTCATTAGTTTTGGGGAACTAGGGCCATATTCAGTGGAGTTGGGGATATGAAGTTCCAGGGACCAAACTCAGGCCCCTGTGTGTGTTGGGCCTGAGCTCCACCCTGCTGACCACCACCCTGGACTTCAGTTACATTTCGCATCACAGTTTTAGTGCCATGCCAGTGGGTCTCAGTTCCACGGGCTGAGGGGCTGCCTGCCCCCTCTTTGGCACCCGGACTCCGAGGAGTGAGCTTCCCTCCTGCTCCGAGGCCCTTATAAGACAGCATCCCCAGGAAGCACTCGGCAAGAACATCTTTCCCTGTTCACGGTACATGGGCCTAAATGTGGCCTCCTCTGGAGGGAACCACTCCCAGCTGCCACCTCCTCAGAAGGCATGGGGATTCCTCCATGTTGGAGTTCTCACCTCGAAGAGGAAATCAAGTCTCACCAAGTGGAGACTGGCAAGTAAGGAGAGACCTCAATCATTCAGAGGGCTTGGAGAGGGAGGGGGCGTAAGGCCTTTTCAGGGGACCAAGGGATTGAGGATAGGCCTGGGCCATGGCAGCCCTTGCTTTGGCTTCTAATTGCAGTCCCCCAGAGAGAAACCTTTGAAATGATGTTTTTCCTTGCCTACTCCTCGCTCTCCCCCCCCCTCCACTAAGCAGTCGACCTCTGTTCCCCTCCACTGCCCTCCTGGGCTCTCTCTCCACAGTGGGCAAAGGTGCCCATCAGTGCTCCCAAAGCTCTCATCAAAGTTGGTGCAGTTGTCAGCAGTAAAACCCAGGTATATGGGATCCCGTGACTGTGATCTCCAAGCCTGCTCGAATCGGGACTGGGGACTGGGTCTCCTCCCCCCAGCTCCCCAGTTTTCCAGTAGCTTGGCAGTTACACCCACAAATGCCCCCCGCTCCATGTTAATCCCATCAATGGCCAAGACCTAGAGACTATAAACTAAAGCTCCCAGAAGAGAGCACAGCAGAATTTTCTGGAGTGCTTATACTCTATACTCTTATACTCTAACCCACTTATTTACCAAAAGTAGCACACATTTGTTTGGTTTTTAATATACTTGCTTGTATTCTCTTGTATTAGGGATTAAATGAGTCCAGAATGAAATACAACAACCTTCACACATTTCCCTCTTATTGTGGTGGGAAGGTGCTCGGTGGTGGGATTGGTGTTTGAATATTATCTGTAATGAATTACTGTGAACTACTTTTATGAAAATAAAATATATAAAAATTGAAAAAAAACCCAAAAAAACAAAGTTGGATTGGTTGTAATTTGTATGAATTGGGTTCCTTTAATAATTCCTGTCCTTGAAGATGGGGAGGGGAGTGGTCCTTCGGGGCAAGGATAGTTTGTCAGGTTGTGCTGGTTCATCTAGAAATGGCTGAATGCCCAGAGAGGCTGTGAGGTGACCAACAATAGTTTTGGTGATGGAGTGATGCTGGGATAGGTAAAGGCGGGGCAAATGTCCAACATTTCTCATTCTTCTCTTAATCATTTTGTGCTCAGAGGCAGAGGCAATTCAGGATATGCTTGGTAACCACGGTGTGTGCTGGATTTGTGTTGAAATCTTGTCCTTGACTATTTTACTTATTTATTGAGGGAGATTGGGTCACACCCAGCACTGCTTAGGGCTGACTCCTGCCTCTGTGCTCAGTGGTCACTCCTGGCAGAGCCCAGGGACCATATGTGGTGTCAGGGTCAGCTGCATTACCCCTGGGGCTCCATCACTGACAGCTTTTTGGAGGCAGCCCATCTGACTTGCAGGAGGGAAGGAAGTTGCATGGAGGCTGAGCCTTTCCCATGCTATCTTCCCTGCTGAGAACTGCCTGTGTGATGGAGCTGGGTCCCACCCTGGCCCAACTCAGCACAGATGAAGAGTGGGGGGACACATCCCCGAAATTTCTGGTGTCAGTCACCCAACTCTACCCCATGTGTCATCACCGCCCATAAGTGCCTCTCTAAAGATTCCCAGCCATTTGTTTATTTACTTACCTTTTTTTTTTTTTTTGCTTTTTTGGGTCACACCCAGCATGCTCTGGGGTTACTCCTGGCTCTGCACTCAGGAATCACTCCTGGAGTCTCTCGGTGGACCATATGGGATGCTGGGAATCAAACCCGGGTCGGCCACATGCAAGGCAAACACCCTCCCTGCTGTGCTATCGCTCCAGCCCCAACTTACTTATTTTTATTTTGGTTTATTGGCCACACTCAGTGGTGTGTGGGGCTCAGGGCTTACTCCAGCTCTGTGCTCAGGGATCAATTCTAGTGGACTCAAGGGACAATATGAAATGCCAGGGATCGAAACTGGGTTGGCCTGTGTCAGGCAGGCACCCTACCCACTGTTCGCTCTTGCCCTAATTCCAGTCTCATCCTCAGCAGCCCCCTCTAGTTCACAGTTTCCAGACGGCTTCTAGGTCTGCCCCTTCAGGCCTGGGTCAGGTGTAGTCCCTGTGTTCCTTTGCTTCCTGACCTCACACTTTATGGTTTTATTGAACAAACACTGAGACAGTATTTGCCAGCACTTTTAGGAATATTTAGTCATTGAATACTCCTCACAATCAATGAGGTGGTTGCAATTATTCTGCTTCTACAGAAAAGAAAACCAAGACATGGAGAGACTGGGCAACCCGCTCAGGGTCACACGGCTGGTCAGCCAAAGCCAGGCTTCTAGCCTGATCTGCGCTCACACTTAGGCTCCTACTCAGCATTCAACTGCACCTTCCCTGCCACCAAGTGCCTCGTGCAGTATTCCACAATACATCTCTCTCCTTCACCAGCCTGCAAGTCCTGGGAAGGCTGAATGTAGCGCCAGCCATACAGCTGATGTTCCCAGAGTTTCCGGGAGTAAGCCCCACGCTTACTCCTGCGGGAGAGAAGGTGATTCAGATGGCAGACAGGAGTGTTCTCCTGGCACCGGGAAAGGAATGTCAGGGCTTCAGCTGCTTCAGCTGCTTCACCCACACCCACGCATTGAGATTCTAAATCCTAACTCCTTGGAAGGAAAAGGTCTTTGTAAAAATTATCAAGATAAAATGGAAATAGTTTAGGTCAATACAATTAGTGTCATTATAAAAGGAGGGTATTTGGACACTGAGACCATCACAGAGGCTAAAGTCCACCATAGTTAGCCACAAGAAGGGGCTAGAAGAGGAAGAAACCTCTCCAGCTGTAAGACTTTTCTATCCTTGAAGGTGCCAACTTTGCCATTGGTTAAGGCAGCTCTGGTAGATGCACAGTGCTGGAAAGAGGGCCACGGAACAGCAGGGCACTTGGTGGAGATGACTATCCTCTCTGGATCACTGGCTCCTCCCTGCTGTCCCCATCTGCCCCCATGGGTAGACTCACGCTGTGTCCTGGCAGAGAGACCACAGGAAGAAGAGTCACTACAGTGGCAGCCCTGTGGCAGGTTCTTCCCTGTCCATGTCCCACACTGAGTCTCATAGGACACAGCATGCTCCAGAGGTCCTCCTGAGAACATGGTTTGGGCCATACCTGGGGTTACTCCCCCTGCAAACACGGGGAAGATTTCTAAGCAGGTGGTACCTTAACTTCTCAAAACAAAAATGGAAATAATCTTGCCTGCCTATGATGGACATTGTTTCAAGGATAGGTCTGTACCCCTTCTGCCTCCACCCAGCCTATCTCAGCCCCGTGAGGTTGACACTCTCCACGAGCCTCCCCTGCTAGTCTTCCTGTGCCTGATGTGCGCCACATTGTGTGGATTTTGTGTGGTTGGATGTGAAGCAACAGACTCCACTTGTGTCTGTACGATCCCTAAGAAGAGGTTCCTACTGTGGGTCACACTGCCCCTCACCTGATTGGCCTCACCAGAAGCTGCCCTTGATCTCCTCTTCCTGTGAGGCCTCCCTGTCTTCTCCTCTAGCAACTCTCCAGGGTGCTCCCTTAAGTTCCAGGTGCCATACCTGCAGCTCCAGAGGCCAGGGAGAGGCTGGATCTCTGGGTGCCACATTTGTGGGACTTCCCTAGTCAAGCTGACAGTGAAAATCAAAGTAAAGAAAATATACATTCGACATTGTTTTGTAATGACATTGATGAGAAAAGCGGGGGCTGTTGTGTGGAGTTTGTCTGTCTGCCTGTGTCTGTGAAGCTTTCCTCTGCTTTCCTGTGAGGTCTCTACTTCCTCCCACACCTAAAGATGGGCTTCTGAGACTCTCTGGCGAGTCTCATAGCCAGAGCTGACCTGTTGGGGAGTGATGGGTCCTGTGATGCAGATGGGGGTCCTGTCCAGGGCTGGGTCCTTCTTTGTGCCCTCAGCTATTGGGGTAGACTCTGCCCATCCAAAATCTCAACTGGAATCAGTAGGTTGAAAAACAAATGAGTGGGTGAGACTAATGATTGCTTTGTTAGAAGTCTTTGGGGTCTTTAGATGTTTGATGATGTCCTTGTGTCCAGAAATATGCTGTAGAAACTTAACTCTGTTTGTTTGAGGTCGGGGTCCTACATGGTGCTCAGGAGGCCTGAGGGTCACCACCAGTGACACAGTCAATTGGTAATTCTATGCACGGGGCCTGAGGATGTGGTGCTGACCAGGCCCTGCATGCTGGAGGTGATGGAGCCACTCCAGCAGGGCCCAAGGTACACCCAATGATGCTCAGGAGACCATGGGGTGCCAAATATTGATCTAACATCAGGGTATGCGTCCTAACCACTGAACAATCTCCCAGCCCTTAGCTCTTATTATCAATTCACCTCAAGTCCAGTTTTCTTATAGTTTTCACAGTTTCCAAGAACCTTTAGATGATGTTATGTGAGGACTTACTGTGTTTTACCAAAAAAAAAAAAATGCTTAGGGGTCAGGGAGAGCTCAGAAGCAAAAATAAGGCCACTGAGGTCATAAGCAATATCCCAGGCACTAGCCCAGATGCCCCAGTGTGGTCCCAGCAGCAATCCTGTCTGAAATCTCCGTGCCTCATCCAAGTACATGATCTCTGGTATACTGGGACAAAACGTGCAGCATCAGTAAGTGCAAAAGAAACAACAAGGGAAGGAGAAGGGAACACTTTTTAAGAAACAACCAATCTGCCTGGATCTAGAAACTGAGGCAAAGATACACAAAGGAGCACTGCTCAGCTATCAAAGAAGACAAACATGTGCAGTTTGCTGCCAGGTGGGTGGATCTGTAGAGTATGCTGAGTGAGGTTAGCCCCAACAGGGACAGAGGCAGAATGATTCCCTCACATGTTGGGTAGAAAGAGAAAAATGCCCAAGGCAGCAGAAACAAAGAACAGAACCGAGTGTGGCATTAGGATGTGGGGAGGAAAGGGGTGCCCAGTTGGAGATTGTTGTGTTGCAATGTTTCACCCATGAAATATTATCAGTGACAGTTGTAACAGTTGTAAAGCAGGGCACTTAAAATTAAAAATAAATGAAAATCTAACACCTTAATTGTTTCTGAAGCCAACATTATTGCCCAAATATTCAAGTTTCCTGCTTGCTCAGAATTCATGTATCTCTTTATTTAATATTTAGTGCCCACTGTGTGTGTGTGTGGCACCTTGGAATACCAAATGACAGAATAGTCTTTGTCTTTGAAATGCTTGTGCACTCTAGGAGAGTCCATTATATTTAATGTTCATGCCCTGAGGAGATAAATGAAAATTTAGATTTTGATTCTTCACATATGAGTTAGGACCTGAAATTCTACATTTCTCAGAAGTTCAAGTTCTCAGATGATGGAATCAAGAAATTACTGCTTCCACATGTCCTTTAGGGCACTTAAAAAAAACTTAATCATAGGCCGCAATCAAATCTGCATCTGTAATTTTAAAATATTTTTAGCAAGTCCAATGAATAGAAAAGATTAAGAGCTACTAAAAGAGATGGATTTGTTGCTGTCACAAATTGTTCAAAACTTGTTTGTTTTGTTTTTGAATTTTGGACGACCACACCTGGTGGTGCTAAGGGCTTATACCTGGTTCTGCACTCAGGGATCACTCCTGGTGGGACTCAGGGGACCATATGGTGTACTGGGGATCAAACCTGGGTCAATCATGTGCAAGGCAAACACCCTACATGTAGTATTGTCTCTTTGGCACCCTAAGCTTAATTAAACAACAACAATGGATTGTTAAATTAAGGTCAAACATTCAAAATGGGTTACTTTGAACCTCTTCAACCTTCTCAAAGGTGCTGATTCCCTGTCAAGTGACCCCTTCAATTCACTGCAATCAAGTATTTCTCACATTGTGTGACTCCCTGTCTTGGATTTATGATTATGATTTATGATTATAATTCTATGATTCTTATGATTTTATGATTCAACCCACCCAGATAATCCAGGAAAATTTACCCATCTCCAGGTAAGTTAAATATTTTTATAGCATAACAGCACAAGTTCTGGGGTGAGGACTTGGCATCTTGGAAGAGGGACACATTAATCTGCCACCCACACAGGCACTGAGTAAAATTAAGTAGCACTACAGGGTTCCGGGGCTGGAGCGATAGCACAGCGGTAGGGCGTTTGCCTTACAAGCGGCCAACATGGCCGACCCGAGTTGGATTCCTCCACCCCTCTCAGGGAGCCCGGCAAGCTACTGAGAGTATCTTGCCCGCATGGCAGAGCCTGGCAAGCTCCCCGTGACGTATTCGATATGCCAAACACAGTAACCACAAAGTCTCCAATGGAGACGTTACTGGGCCCGCTCGAGCAAATCGATGAACAACGGGAGGGCCTTTACCTTTACCTTTACATTTTTACAGGGTTCCGCTTTAAACAAGGTATGCATAGATGGAATGGTTCTTAACACAAATTTGGAAATGAGGAAGAAGTCGGGAAGAACCTTCTGGAAAAGAGTAAAGTGGTTGATTCATACTAACCCTAGAGAACTAATTATTAAATTTCTGAAATGCCACTCCAAACAACCATTTGTAACTTGAATATTTACACCATGGAAACTGTTAAATGCTGCAAATTATTTGTTTTTATTTCCCAGAGAGGTTCATCTTTACCAATAGATCACTGATGAGGTATCCCAGACTTAAGTATTGAAAGAGTAAACATTAGCCAGGTAGATAAGGTTCTCGACGTGTCTGCTCTCATCATACACAGTACAAGTAAGCTCCCTCTGGACAAGACCCAAATTTCAGTGCATTGGAGACTGACATGTTATCCTCCTTGTTAGTGCACATTTTTTTCACAATTTTTAGTTGTAATTGTGATGGAAACTATTATCTAGTATCGAATATTGACTAAAATAGCCCACATGAAACAGACAAAATATTTGAAAGAAATCCTGTGGTTTGAAGTTAACACCAATAATATAAACTTGAGAGTGAGGAATAAGAAAGAGGTAGAAGTGACAGTTCTCCTCTGAATGAGTTCTGTATCTGCTGCTTTATGTGGTAAAACAATGATGATCTAATCAGTCCTGACAAGATATATGTAGTCTTTTTTGAGTTTTCATTTTATTTTATTTTATTATTTTTTACTTTAATTTTTATTAGTGTGACACCATGAGGTACAGTTGTAGACAACTGTCAAAGAAGGTGTTTCTTTTGTTTATAACTCAATGGTCCAAACCAACCCTTTGAACCCTAAACAAGGAGATGGAGCTGGCACCCTTGCATACAGAATTAGGAACTTCCACAGCTCTTGATTCCTTTTTTCACCAGTCCTGCTGTCTCCCGCCCACCTGGCTCATAATTGTTGCAAAACACAGATGGTTCTTTTATTTAATTTTATTTTAGGCATTATGGTTTACAGTATTGATTATGGTAGAGTTTTGTGCATAAAACATCAGAATGTCAGCCATCCTGTGGACCCTCCGTCAGAAGATCCAGCATTGTATTGGTGTCCCCTTCACTTTATTCTACCTTCCTCTCCCTCCCTCAAAACTTTGCTTCCTGCTAAGACCAGTTCTCCATCTCACACAGATGACTCTTGCTGTTCTCCACCAGAGGAGCTGTGCAGATAGACTCATTCCATTGAGCCTGTCTAGAAAAATCTTATCTGGGCTTTGCAATGCATTTGGATCTAAAGATCTCTAATAATCAGAAAAATGAAAAGCTTTGGAATCAGTGATAAAGCCAAACCATAACAAAATGAATGACTGAGAGCACCTTCCCAGCTCTATGGCAAGAAGTGAGTAAAAGGGACCTTTCCTCAGCCTTCCTCTCCTGGCTTCAGTGAGTATACCACTCACACACTGTTCCTAATTCACTGAAGAATGGATTTAATCATTAGACGATCACACCAAAGAGAACATGGACACAGATTTCCTTCCACTCAGATCATGAGTCTGAAAAGAATCCAGAATCCCAGGGATTCCCACCAACTAAGGGCAAAGAACACCAAGTGAAAGAATAATAAGCATCAATGGGAAACGGTTTCTCAGCAGCTCTATGGGCAAAGTGCCTTGCACAAAGCAAACTTCATTCACATTTCACATGGGCTGACTGAGTGGGAGACACAAGGCAGCGCTTTATTAGCAGGCAGCTGTTCATTCCCAGCAGGCTCCCAGCACCAGGCCCTATTTTCATTAGAAGAGCATCAACTCTTCATTAGCAACTGGAGTTATATCCCAGCTTTGCCTGCCTGGGGGCCAGTGATATTTGGAGGCTCAGCTGCTGTGGGGAGTCTGCGTTGTGGATGGGGGGTGGGGCCACACGATGGACAGGTTTCAGGAGTGGTTCCGGTAGAATTTCCTGAGAGGCCACAGGGCAGCCATCTCCTTGGCTTATCCTCAACATGCTGTGGCCCTTCCACTTAGTCCCAAAGTTTGGGTTAGATGGGATTGGTGCTGGAACACAGTATGTTCAAAATTCAACTATGAATAACTTTGTAAATCATGGTGCCTTGGTAAGATGAAATTTTAAAGAAGTGAAATATGAAACTCGTCCAGGACTGCAGTCTATTGTTTTTTAAAATTTTCTTTATTTGTTGGTCATACCTGGCAATGCTCAGGGGTTCCTCCTGGTTTCAGGGATCATGCTTCCACTCTCAGGAATCATTCCTGGTGGTATTCAGGAGACCATATATGATGTCAGGGAGCAAACCCAGGCCAGCTGTATCTGAGGCATAAGCCTGACCTGCCCTCTGGGCCCTCTGGGCTCTCTGTTAAAAGTCCTACTGCGAAACCCCAGACTGGGCTGCCTGCCTCACTGGAGCTCTGCCGTGCCCTTAGCTCAGTGCTGCTAAACAGGCACCATTACTTGGTGGCAGAAAACACTCACTCTGTCCACCAGAACCATCTACCCAGAGGATAGAGACAGCATCTTGTCCCAGAACCCAGCTGTTGTGATTCACAATAGCACATATGTGGTGTGTTGGATGTAAGCAATGGGAGGCACCTTTCATTAAAACCCATTTAAAGTGCCATGAAGAGCCGAGTGCCAGCCTGCTTGGGCTTTATTTCTAGCAAGGATCTCTGAATGGGCTGTCTCCCACCCCTGGAATGGATGGAATATGTAGTGGGCTTGTTTTTTCCAGAGAGCTCCTATGGTTTTATTTATTTATTTATTTATTTATTTATTTATTTAATCAACTTTTCAAAACCCCGATAAAAGCATTAGAAATGCTAATGTTTGAGTCATATTTAGTCTTGGTCCTAGTGAAAAGAAAGGAGGACAGTCAGGGCCATGCAGACATGTGCTAAAGTCACAGAGCAGAAAGCAAATCTCTTCCATGGTCTCTGCACAGCCCAGTCCTCTCTGTCCAGAGTTTTCTCGAGCATGATGGCAGGATAAACACAGATCTAGAGTTGCAATCTTGGAGTGTTGCCATATTGGATTCTCAAAGACTATGGACAGCAAAAGAGGCATTGGAAAGTGGCAATTTCCCAGAGAAGTCATCAGATGTAGAATGGAAGGCACATGCTTCAGAACGAAAAACTGCTGTGAGCAAAATAGTCTGGAAGGTAGGGAGGGGATCAATAGGTGGCGTTACAAAGAAGCACCTTTTCACCTGCCTTGCACACTGCCGACTGGGGCTCATCCTGATATGCTACCCTGAGCCTCACGAGGAGGAATCCTTGAGCACAGAGGCAGGAGGAGTAAGCCCTGAGAACAGCTGTGTGTGCTCCATACCCTCCCACAACATGTGCGTTCACCCACAGTTTTGAGGTTTTTGTCTTCAAACTAAAATCAAGATCTTGTACGGGATAGTTGACTTTAAATAAATTGATATAATTCTGAATAAAATCTCTGTGGTTAATTTACTGAAATACATTATTTTAAAATAAGAAGCAGAATGGTGTTTCACTAATAAAAAAAAGATTAAAAAAACAAACACACACACACACACACACACACACACATACATACACCATCAAATAAAATAACAAAGGTGTCTTTCTGCTCTCAAAGAGAAAGAGCTTTCTCATTAAAACTGCTTTATTGCGGGGCTGGAGCCATAGTACAGTATGCACAAGACCAATCTGGGTTTAATCCCCATCATCGCATATGGTCTCCTGGGCACACCAGAGTAATTCCTGAGTGCAGAGCCAGGAGTAACCCCTGAGCATTGCCAGGTGTGACTCCCTTCCCCACCAAATAAAAAATCAAACTTCTTTCTTGTAGAATGTTGGTTTATCTTCACGATAATAGATTTATATCACTAGAGAAATTCAAAGAGAGACTTATAGAAATACAATCAGGCATACAAGGGGGTGATAGTTCTCCAGTACCGAGTCTTCTTTTTAGTCTCTGCTTCTTCAGTCATCCTGGCTGGTTGGAAAGGCACCTCACTGTACTTAATTCGGTTTCTGTTTCTTTCAACAATCTTCACCCACAGTTTTGAGGTTTTTGTCTTCAAACTAAAATCAAGATCTTGTATGGGATAGTTGACTTTAAATAAATTGATATAATTCTGAATAAAATCTCTGTGGTTAATTTACTGAAATACATTATTTTAAAATAAGAAGCAGAATGGTGTTTCACTAATAAAAAAAAGATTAAAAAAACAAAAATAAATAAATAAATAAATAAAATGCCAAACAAATTTAAAAAAAAAATAAGAAGCAGAAAAAAAATAAAAATAAAATAAAATAAAATAAGAAGCAGATCAGCAAAAATGTTTTTATTCTGATGTGCTTTGTTTCCTTGAACATATGAGAAGTCACAGCTCTTAAAGATTGAACTGTCAGAGCCAAAGGCTCTGAAATTAATGGAATGCAATTTTCTCCCATTTATGACAAATTCTGGCCTTTTATGCTTATGAAACTCTTAGCAATGAGTAGAAGCACAGCTACTGACCAGGAGGTTATTTCGACGAGCTCCTTCTAGTCATCCTTCTATTATCTTTCCCTGATCTCAGCTTTTTGTTTTGCACTGAATAACAATAAAATAAAAGATGAGAAGAAGAGAGAGAGAAAAAACAATGGTACAATGTTCAGTCAACAACACAAACAGAATAAAAATGTTCTTTGATTTTAGAAAAAAAGGGGAGAATATTTTGGTTACAGGCCAAAAGCATAAAAATTTATGTATGTATTTTTTTAAAAGTGGATATAGGAAAGACTGTGACTTCTGGGCCACACAGAGATTCTGCCAGAACACTATTTTCACTTCTAATTTCTCCGTAGGTATTAGATACTAGGTATGAAGTGTGGATCAAAACTTGAAGTGCAGGGGCTGGAGAGATAGCACAGCGGGTAGGGCGTTTGCCTTGCACGCAGCCGACCCGGGTTCGCTTCCCAGCATCCCATATGGTCCCCTGAGCACCGCCAGGAGTAACTCCTGAGTGCAGAGCCAAGAGTAACCCCTGTGCATCACCAGGTGTGACCCAAAAAGCAAAACAAAACAAAAAAACAAAAATTGAAGTGCAGGTGCCAGAGCAATAGTATAGCAGGTAGGGCATTTGCCTTGTAGGCAGAAGACCCAGGTTCGATTCCTGGCATCCCATATGGTCCCTCCAACACCACTAGGAGTAATTCCTGAGTGCATGAGCCAGGAGTAACCCCTGAGCATCACTGGGTGTGACCCAAAAAGAAAAATAAATTGAAGTGCAGATTCTTGTTTCTTGTTCAGCTAAGTTCTGCTTTCAGCCTAGAAGTATCCTGGTCTTTCCTGATCTGGCCTCATGCTTCCTGTTTTTGAACTTGTCTTCCCACGCATTTCTCCCCACACGTGGGACCTCTGACTGCTCATGCCCCACTTATACATACTCCTTGACCTAAAACACTCCTAGTCCAAAACAGGTATTATCAAGAACATCACTGGCACCTTAACATGGGTCGTTCTCTGATATCAATTTACATGCTTATTAATTTTCTTGAGTTGATCTGTCCTTCCCAATAGAAATAGTCTCAATAAAACGGTGTTCTCAACAGCCAGAATCTGAAAATAACCTGAGTGCCATAGAGCAGATGACTGCACAATAAACTATGGCATATTACCTCTACTGCAAACCACAACACCCATAAGGAGAGAGAGAGAGAGCAAAAGGGAATGCCCTGCCACAGAGGCGGGGTGGGCGGGGGGGAAGGGGTGGGGTGGTTGGGGGAATACTGGGATCATTGGTGGTGGAGAATGGGCACTGGTGAAGGGATGGGTCCTCGATCATTGTATGACTGAAACTTAAGTATGAAAGTTTGTAAGTCTGTAACTGTACCTCACGGTGATTCATTAAAAAATTAATAATAAAAAGGAGAAAAAAGAAACCATGACACATCTATGTAACAGAATACCATGCAACCATGAGGGAAAATGAAGTCAAGAAATTTGCTTATAAGTGGGTGGACATGGAGAGTATCGTGCTGAGTGAAATGTATCAAAAGGAGAGACAGAGGACAGTTGAAACAAGAGCCAGGAGGAATGGTCTACGATTGGAAGCTTGCCACAAGTGGTGATGGGTTAGGGAAGGGCAATTAGGATAGAGAAGGGACCATGATGACAATGATAGTTGGAAATCAGCACTCAAGAACTGTGTGCTAAGGGACTAGAGTGATAGTACATACAGCAGGTAGGGTGTTTGCCTTGCACTTGGCCAACCTGGGTTCGATCCCTGGAATTCCATATGGTCCTCGCACCGCCAGGAGTGATTCCTGAGTGCAGAGCCAGGAGTATCCCTTGAGCATCATCAGATGTGACCCCAGAAGCCAAAAAGCCAAAAAAAAAATAGAGAACTGTATGCTGAAAATAAGAAAAGGGACACACATGATAATCTTTCAGTACCTGGATTGCAAACCATAATGGTCAAAAGGATGGGGGTTTGGGGGGGTGGGGTGTTGGCAGGAGGGGACATTGATGGTGGGAAGTATACACTGGTGAAGGGATAGATATTGGAATATTGTATGAATGAAGCCCACTCATGAAAACTTTGTCATTTTGTATGTCACAGTAATTTAAAAAAATTTAAAAACAGTGTTCTCGGTTAATGGGGCACCACCTTCTTGCCAGCCCTAGGAATCCTTACCCATCCTTTGGACCCACATCAATGCCTTTACTCCTTGACCACTTTCCAACAATATTCTCTTACTCTTTGGAATTTCCCAACAATTTTGGGGCCCAGGCTCTCAAATGATGCCATCTGGTCTCCCCTTTTTTGTACTCCTCGACTATCCTCTACAGACCCCTCCATTCACTGGTCACTGCCTCCCATGGTTCCCTGTCTCTCCCTATCCGCAATGATTCTCAGCAGAGAAACATCTGAATCTTTTCCCCAGCTCTTCAGCTCTTTTGTTGACCCTAATCTCCTCTTCGTTAGCCGCTGCCCTGCTACTCTTTCTCTTGAGTGGCATTCTGGGCCTCACGTTCCTGTGTCTTCCCTAGACCCAGAGGCCACCAGCTGCCTGCTCTCTTTTGGTTTTGTCCCCAGCTCATTCTTGGTATTTTACTGGAGAAAATCCCAGTCCTGACAGCCAGCCAGCTCTCTGCTCTTCTCACCTGCAATCAGGCTTGAAAAAAGATATGCACCCATATTGATTGGTCTCATTTATTTTAAAATTCATGGTAACAAATCTCAGTGGACCCTCAGCATTGCCAGCAGCACACCTAGTTAATTCACTTCCGACCCTCCAAGACACTCCGTCATTCTTTCTCATGCCCTCCATTCCAGGACCCCCCCCCCCCCCACTCACAGCAGTGGACCTCGCATGTAATTTCACTGAGAAAATAGAAATTGCTTTGCCAGATCCATCCACCTGCCTGCACGGAGTAGTATGGAGCCAACTGCCTCCCGTTGCAGGGAATGAAGCCACCAGCTGCACCAGAACCTCTCCCAAAGCACACTGCACGGCTGCCCTCCCACCCCTCAAGGTCATTACTCACTCCCTGAACTCACTTGTCCTCCCTCCTGGATCTTTCTCATCAGTGAGCAAACATGCCCTGAATGCCTCTCCTCTTAGAAATAAAGGCATCCTCTGACACCACAATCGTCCTCCAGCAACAGCCTCATTTCTCTGGGCCCCCTTAGAGGAAATTTCCCTGAAAAAACTGCCATGCCCAAGGGTGTCACAAGCTGACCTATTACTCTCTCTTTCATGTTCCCCACTCATGATTTTCTCCCAGCCCTTCCCACTGGTTGTCAAGGTCTCTAGTTGTCTTAGTCAGCTTAGACTACTGGCACAAAATAGTCCGTGGGACTTAAATGACCAGTGTTTATTACCCATCATTCTTGAGGCTGCAGGTCCAAGCCCAAGTGCCAGCACAGTCACTTCCTGGCTGGCAGAGCCTTTTGCTGTTTCCTTACGAGAGGGAGCATCCTGGTCTCATCATCTTTGTTTTCGGAGACCTCCCCAGCAACATTCAGGGGGCTCTGAGCTACTCGCAGTGGTACTCACTGTGATTGTGTATCATGTGTCAGTGTGACTAACAATCCAATGCTTGGGCCAACTGACACAGGGCTGTTTGAATTCTGGGTTTCTCAGGGACCCCCAGGACTACACCTACGATGTTTGGTTGTGGTGGTGGCTTGCATTGCTAAGGATCGAATTCAGGACTCTGTTCTGGGTATACAGTCTAGCCCTTTGAGCTACCCTAGACCTTCTTCCTCTCTTATAAGGATATTAATTCCAACCCCCATTATCTCATCTTACCCTCGTCGCCTTAAATGTTCCACCACCAAATCCCAGCCCTCAGCCGTTACAGAAGTGGGTAGGACTTCATCAGAGAAATTTGTGGAAGGCACAAACGCTAAGTCAAAGCATCCATGATTTTCATGTTGCCAAATCTAGTAGTTATCTCTCATGTCTCTTAGTTACATTTGGCACTGCTGATCCTTCTAGAAAAAATCCCCACCTGGCACTCAGGGCTCCACTCTCTCCTGTGCATCCACCTCAGTAGCTGCTCCTTCCCTGGTATCTTTGTGGATCTTCTTCTTCCTGCTACCTTAAACATTCAGGCCCCAGAGCCTGGAATACACGCTTATTTTATTATTATTATTTTTACCTCCATGGCCTTTACTCTTCTATCTGGAATTTATTTCCACTGGTGTCAAATGCCTTATTTCCTCACTTGATTCTAGCGAATCTCATCTTGGAAGAGGTCTCCAAACACCTTACCAATAGACATGTCTCTCCAACTTCTCCCCATTGCTCTCCATTTTCTTTCCCATCTGCTCAACTTTCCTTCTGGTGTCTTTTGCTGTCATGACACAACATGCTTCTTTGTTTCCTCAGCATTTATTGTCCCCATTGGGTATAAGAATCATGATGCAGAAAGTTGGTTTTGCTCATGACTTGAGCAAATGCTTCGCTGGTAGTTTGAGCGGTGGTTAAATGAATAAAGCCATGAAATGGGATCCTGTGGAAAGTAAGCAACTCTGTGGGGTGCACATACCATGGGGATCCAGAAGGACAGTGGAGCCCAGGAGACACTCCAGCTTTGGCAGCTGCCTTGATGTTGTGGGCAAGGGCCTGGGTGACATGCTGGGACTGAGCTGTGGTCCAGCGAAGTCAAGTGTGATGGAGGCAATTCTGAGACCGTGATGTGAAGAACAGAAGTGATGGAAAGACACTTGCCCAAAGCAGAGCGAGTTAGTGGTGCCACTGGGCTCAGATGATGCCATCATGGGGAAGACTGTAGGCCACAGAGGGAAGAGGTGGCCTTACTCTGTCTTCCTGGCTGAGACCTCCCTTCACCAGTCAAGCCACTACGAAAACTTTCCCAGCAGTGCTGTCCGAGTCTGCTCTATTTAAGTGGTATCCTGACAGTCTGTTGTCCACACCCCCACCCTCCCCACTGTGCTTAATTTAAAACCACTCAAGGTGGGAGGTCAAGTGCCCTTGCTAAACTGATTTCTCCCATTCACCTATAATAAAGCAGATATTTGATTTCTCTCCAACATCAGTGTCTGTTTTCACTTTAAAAGCTGGACATTAGACTTACTGACCATATCCCACCACACCCCGCCTCAGAAGCTCCCCAATGCAAGAATTGAGAAACCCTTCATAAGAGGGACCTCTTCCAGAAGCTTACCCTGATGCCCTGGAACCTCCCTTGGTTTCTGCGGCTCTTTGCACACACTTACCGAGGAGGGGTTGACAACTCAGGGAGCAGCAAGCTCTTGCAGACCTGCCAGCTTGCTCCTCAGTTCCTGTTCAGAGAGGTACCTCACAACCATTCCTTATGTCCATGGGTGGCAGAGGCAACCACAGGGGTTAAGACATTGATCCCAGGCCCAGTTTTTTAATGATTCTGTGAGATCTTTCCCAGAGGAAGGCTAAAATGTGATGCTAAAGAAACAGCTGACTCCAAGGCACCAGAGACATTCTCCAAAACCAAAATTTAAAACTATGTTCTAGGGACCAGAGTGTAGCTCAGTGGTAAAGCACATACACCCATGTATGAGGTCCTGGTACAAATACACACACACACACACACACACACACACACACACACACACACACATGAGCTAGGGATCATGACCAGCATGCAGGAGGCTTCTGAGTTTGATCTACAAGCTGCATGGTCTTCAAGTATCACCTGTCATTTCCCTGGTGGCCCCTGGCACCACCCAGCAGAGCAGAACCAATAGCCTCTCAGGCCAAGCACCAACCCACCAACCATGTATTGCTTGGGGAGATCGATGACACCCCCAGGCACCACCAGAGCCCACCCACACCCAGAGAAAATGACCAACCAAACTCAGAGGTTAGACTGACCTTTGGAAAACACAGATTTTTCTTTGTATCCATGCATACCTTACACTAATGAGTGGCCACTGGGTCTGGCTACTTCTAAGTTGTCCGTTGGTTCACTCTGTTTTTGGACTAAGAAAGTCAGAAGCTGATGCTCAATCTCAACTACTTTAGATACAAATTGTAGAAAGATGTTTTTCCAATAGCTGGGTACTTTGAAAATAGATCAGGTGATTTTGGATAATTGCTATTCTTTTAGACAATTCTTGTTTTTTTTGGGGGGGGAGGGAACATCCATATCAGGTTATATTCAGGAATTACTCCTGGCTCTGTGCTCAGGGATAACTCCTTGTAGTGCTCAGGGGATTGTATGTAGTGAAGGACTTGGAACTAAAGCTGGCTGCAAGGAAAGAGCCTTAACCGGCCAGTAGCTCTCTTGCCCATTGTTAGATTTTTTAGGATAGGTATATATGTATATGTGTGTATATGTGTGTATGTGTGTATATTTATATATGTGTGTATATGTATATATGTGTATATGTATATATGTACAATATATACACACATATGAGTGTGTATGGGTGTGCATGCATCAGAATGCTTGTAAAAAATTGATGGGTAAAAATGATATATGGAATTTAAAATCTTAAAAATGATATAACACACGGAATTTAAAATACTTTAGGGAAAAATAAAATGCTTTATAAATGAGAGAAATGTGGAGATAAACCAAGGTTGAGAAGATCTTGATAATATTTGAGGCTAAGTGATAGGTACACGAGATTCCATTTAACTCTCTCTCTCCTCTTGTGGATGTGGGAAATTTCTCATCTAAAAATTTAAAAAGTTGACCTCCTAGCTTCTGCCCACTTTATGCTGAAAATTCTGAAGATCTCAGGCACTGCACGGAGGGTCACCCTTCATGGAAATTCCCTGTGCCTTTGTTCAAGAATCTACAGATCTATTTGGATGACACACACATGAAAAACTCTACAGTGTCATTTTTTTTAATGAACTGAGGGTACTATCAAGCTGAAAAGGAGAAGGTAATTTTGCAAAGATCAAAGGGATTAAAAGAGCCCAAAGTGGGGAGGGGGTGGTGCAGCCCCTGGTCCAGGGCATGACCTTCATCCCAGCAAGAGAGATCTCCTGCCACAGAAATAATCCTGCAGGCTGGGGCAGATGAAAGTGTAAGTGCAAGGACCCCAGGCTCAGTCAACTTCGAGTAGAATCTGCCCCCTGGGGCCTCATGTCAGAGTCCAGAGCCCCCAGCAGTGGGAGTAATTAAGCTAGGAAAGGTCACAGATTCATAATTGATGTGGTTCTACAGACCCGCAGCCCCCTTCTCCACCAGAGTCTACCTCAGCACTGCAGCTGGGGCCCCTTCTGATTCTGGGGCCACAGAGATACCTGCCTTGCCTAGGGTAGAGAAGGTCCCCAAGGCTGAGAAGAGTTTGTGCTGTGAGAGTGTGGCTGTTCTCAGGCCAGATGTTCCACTTGGAATGTGGAATGGGCCCAACACCCTTATGCTTACACTCACTTAGCAAGTTGCAGCAATCCTCCCAGAGCCAACCATATATTGGCAGCTACATGCACTAGGTCTTTTTCACATAATCCTCCTGACAGCTCTAACATGGGATCAAAGTAGCCCGTTTCACAGATGAAGATGTGGAGGTTGGGGGGCAAATCCTGGTGAATTCACCAGACCCCTAGGGCTGACCATTTCCAATGTATATCCAATACTAGACTCTCAGCCTTCATGAGGTATAGTCCACTGAGACACCCCTTGTCTTGGGATGAAAACTAGGGTCGTTCTACTCTTTGGGTGACAGTCTACTGTGGTCCTATTTCATGCTGTTATCAGAAGTGGGCATGGCTCAAGCCAAGCCTCTGAGGACTAGCAATAGTTAGAAGTGGACTTTTTGCTCAACTGCAAATTCTTTCTCATGCTCAGGCCACCTGGCCATCCAGCACATGGTCCTGCCTGAAGGGAAGTGGTCAACAGTTGGAGCATTAGTAGCACCTGACTCCCTCCCAGCTGGCCTTGGACATTGGGGTCTGCAGGGGAGTTCAACTCCTCCCTCTGCTCCTGGTATTATTTAGTGTTTGTCCCTCTGGTGTTGCCAACATGGTCACTTGCTGATGCTGCAAAGCTTATGGGGAACACCAAGATCCCTCCTTCCTCCCACTTAGTTGGTGGCCTCTGAGAAGCCAGCTCCAAGCCTCACCCTACGTGCTGACTCATGATCCAGGACCCAGCAGGCTCCTACCTCACCTACCTTCTATTTGAACTTTCTTTCTTTCTTTCTCCTTCTTTTTCTCTTTCTCTCCTTCCTTCCTCTCTTTTCCCCTTTCTTTTTTTGTTTCTTTGTTTCTTTGTTTCTTTCTTTCTTTCTCTCCTTCATCCTTCCTTTCCTTCCTCCTTCCATCCTTCCTTCTTTTCTTCCTTCCTTTCTTTCCTTCTTTTCTTCTGTCTCTTTTTCTCTCCTTTCTCTCCTTTTCTTTCTTTCCTTTTTTCTTTGTTTCTCTTTCTATCCTTTATCCTTCATTCTTTCTTCCCTCCCTTTGCCTCCCTTCCTTCCTTCCTTCCTTCCTTCCTTCCTTCCTTCCTTCCTTTCTTCCTTTTGTCAAATCCAGCTGTTCTCATAGTTTATTCTGGATCTGTGCTCAGGAATCACTCCTGGTGGGCTGCCACCATTTTGTGGTCTGTCACCCCATTGCCTTCAGTAATTCATTTCCTCCCTGGCAAGGACTGAAATGAAAATAACCCACTGGGACTAGAGAGACAGTCCAGGGGATAATGTGCTTGCCTTGCAGTCTGTCAACCATGATTCAAATCCTGGGTACCAGATATGGTCCGCTCCCAAGCATCGCCATACATTATTCTTGAGCATAATGCCAGTAATAGCCCCTGTCTGGAGCACCCCTGGATGTGGCATCACCTGTCCCAAATGATTCAATTGAAAAAATTACCACCAACTCCAATTTTGTTTTTGTTGGTTGGTTTGGTTTGGTACTAGGAATTGAGCCCATACACCATAAGTGTTCCAGTGAACCACCAATTAAAAACCCCTGTGTCAGGTGATAGATCACAGCTGGCTGTGAGGAAAACCATTAGTCTGAGGCAATTTTCATGAGCAGGAATCATAAAAATTGGGAAATGAGACAAACCAGGACATACAATCCACCTTTGGCTGAAGATGAGGAACTCTCCCTCACTGAGCTCTGGCCCCACCCCTGATCTCTCTGAGAGTTTCCCAGCATCCAGGCCCAATCAACAACCTGCATTCCTTTCCCTGAAACTGCAGGTGAACCAGTTACCTCACCTCCTTCCCAGCTCTCCCACTTTCCTCCAGATCAGGGTTCCCTCAGCTGCAATGGGGGCTGCTCTGCAGGACAGTGGGAAACCCAGCCCCCTATAATGAAGACCATTTCGGAGCAGAGGCCTAGGGAAGGAGCATGGGCCTTCTCAACAGTTTTTGTTTGTTTGTTTGTTTGTTTTTGGGGGGGTGTCACACTTGACTGTGCTGGGGAAGGGGGCATCAGGATGACTCTTCCAAGGTCTGCTCCAGAGTCATACCTGCCACTGCCCAGCACCATCACAGGGGATGGAACCATCTAGGCCTTTGCACGCTAAGCAGATGCTCTGTCCTTTGAGCTCCTTCTCTGACATGAGTAGCTTTTGTTGTTTTGTTCTGGGCTGTGCCCAGGCTGACTCCTGGTTCTGCACCTGTATATAGAAGTGTCCATAACTCCCAGTAGATTCCCAGATATCTCCACCCGTCTTGAATTCACTGTTTTGGCCTTAACTTTGGTCTCCCTCCTCTTCCTTAAACTGTACCCTGGGGGCCTATTCCTTATGCACGCGGTAAGTTTAGGAAGCCTGAGAGCCAAAGTCCAGTCCTGGACAGTCACTCTCACTTCCCTTCTGCCCCTGTCAGAGACTGTGAGTGCAAAACAGAGAAGAAAATGGGGTGTGCATAGGGGTGGGGGGGAGCAGAGAGAGGATTGAGAAGGAAGGGAGAAAAGGAGTGGAAAAGGAGCTCTGCACTCCCCATTAACGATGCTAATTTCACAGTAATGAGTGTGTTATTATCAGAAATTTATCCTGCAAAGCAGTCAGCTGCCCCAGCAGACACACGCTTCCTTCACAGCAATGCCTTGACACTTGAGAGAAATGAGCAATTTCTTCTATGACCTAAACTGGGCTGAGTTGGCAGAGGAGCTGGGAGTAGTTCCCGGGGTTTCATCATCCAATCAGAGCCTGGCTGGGGTGGGTCTCAGCCTCGGGACTGCCTGGGCCAACCTGAGCTCTCCACAGAAAATCTAGTTGAGGGCCCATAGATGATGCAAGGGCCAAGGTGCAGGCCTCACAGGCATGGGGCCCAGCTTGAGCTCCTTACTCTCTGGGCAGGTAGCAGCATTCGGTGCAGCCCTGGTAGGTGTGACCAGCAGCCGGGTCCTAGCACTGAGCTGCCTGAACCTCTGGCCAAGAATCAACAGGAGTGACCCCCAGGCACCATGAGCACTGCTTGGGAGCATTTCAAGCTGACTGGAAGTGTATACTGGGAGCAGGAATAGGAAGTCACATGAGCACTGAGGGTCCTCTCTCAACTTGTTCCCATCTCTCCCTGACTCTGTGCATGAAGTCCGTGTTTTGGGTTGAAAGATCTTATCACAGCTTGTTCTGCACCCTTGTATGATCTATTTTCTCATTCCCTCCAGTTCAAGTCTCAGATGACTAAAAGATCAAGAATAGAAAAGCTCTACTCTCCCAGAAAGTCTTTTATGACTTGACCTATTTGTCTCTACTAAGGTGATTCTTGTTGTTGTTGTTGTTGTTGTTGTTGTTGTTGTTGTTGTTGTTGTTCTTCTTCTTCTTCTTCTTCTTCTTCTTCTTCTTCTTCTTCTTCTTCTTCTTCTTCTTCTTCCTCCTCCTCCTCCTCCTCCTCCTCCTCTTCTTCCTCCTCTTCTTCCTCCTCTTCTTCGTCCTCTTCTTCCTCTCCTCCTCCTCCTCCTCCTCTTCTTCTTCTTCTTCTTCTTCTTCTTCTTCTTCTTCTTCTTCTTCTTCTTCTTCTTCTTCTTCTTCTTCTCCTCTTCTCCTCCTCCTCCTCTTCCTCCCCATCCTATTCCTCCTTTTCCTCCTCCTTCACCTACCCTCTTCCTCCTGCTGCAAGGCAAGCACCCTATCACTCCAGCAGCTCTACTCAGATTTTTCAAATGCTCACACTCACTTTAGTCCATTTTGCATTCAAATTTCTCCCTCAAACCAAGGAGCTCACCACCTAGTCAGAGACAGCTATTGCTACACTCCATGCAAAGCTCAGCTTTGAGTGTAATAGGTTTCCAAGAAAGAGAACATCTGCATTAGCCTGGGAAAAGAGGAAAGAATTTGGGCTTTATGTCTATCATAATTAATTTCAATGGCTTAGTAGACGTGTGAGATGAGTGCTATTATCATTTCCACTTCACAGACAAGAACACTGAGGCACAGAGAGGTGTAATTAGCTGCCCAAGGTTGCATAGCTGATACCTGGTGGCATGAAGCCAGGCAGCCAGGTTCTGAAGCCCATGTTCTTAACCTCTATGCCCTACTTCACCATATTGGATTCAACTGGATGGTAAGTAAAAGAGAAAATGTGTTCAGGGCAGGGACAAGCAATTGAAAAGTCCCAGAATCTAGAATGGTAGAAGTAAAATAGCAGGAACCACACCGCAGAAACTGGAAAGGTGAGCAGGGTATGGACAGGCGATGGGGGAATTACTGACATCACAGCCCAGACTGCTCACAGGTAGAGCAGGAGCATCTGGAGTGGGGCTGGTTGGGAGGACAGGGTGGGGGTTAGGGGGCGGCTGGAGGGGGCAGTATCTGAAGGGGCTCCCATGGCAGGCCCCAGGATGTGCCCAAAGGGTTTTTAGTAGGAGAGCGACATGGTCATGGTGCTACACAAGGTGGGACTGCCAAGATCCAAAAGAGAGATGGTGAGGTCTGAGCTCAGGCACAGCGATGGTGGTAAGGACAGGGATTTCAAGGTTTCAGAAATAAAAGCAAGATGATTTGGCAACAGTCTCATGTAGGTGGGGGAGAGAGAGTGAGACGGAGACAGAGAGGGGGGAAAATCAAGGGAAGGGAGTTGAGATTTTTGGTTTTGTTTGGTTTAACTGTGTCCTTCTGAATGAAGGAGGCTGAGTGGTCTTAAGAAGGACAATTGGATTTCTCTCTTGGATATACCAGATTCAGGAGGTTTGGGGCAAGGTGTTAGAACAGGGATGCAGAATAAACGCAAAGGAGAAACAGGGTGAGACACAGAAGTCAGAGACTCAGAACCAGCTTCTGGAATGAGACTTTTCGGGTTCCCATTATGGCACATATCCCATTATTGACTTCTTCGTCAAGATCATGAACGATCGGTTTGAGGCTCTTCATGTTCCAAGAGCGAACAGATGTCATTGGGCTACACTAGCACGCGACAGGGACAAATGGAGACGTTACTGGCGCCCGCTTGAGCAAATGGCCGACTAACGGGAAGTTAAGTGATTAAGTGATAAGTGATTATGGCACCATCCCCTGACATAATGTAAATATTCTCACTTGATACCAGAAAGTACTTGCAACTTGCAATAAGAGAAAATGAAATGCTGTTTCCATATTATGCATGGTAAATGCGTATGAAGCACACAATGGATCCTAAAACTCAATAACTGTTCAGCTAATGTTTACCAAAATCATGACTAATATTCATGTTACATTTGATTGTCCGTAGTACAATGTGGGGATAAGGATGTCCACCCCGCCTGCAATTAGAAATTTGCATTCAACAATGACTCTGCTAAAGTTAACTTTTTTTCTTGAGGAAGGTCTCCCAGGGGTGCTAAAGAGGAGACTCTGGGCCCTCCCGGCCATTCTTGACCAGCTGCACTGACAGATCAAAGCAAGGGCCTCAGGGAAATGGTGCTACTTGGGCCTACTAGTGCTGGGGCTTTCCCTGGACATTTTGGCACTGCTCAGTGTTCTTTGAGCCTTGGTTTGAGCCCTTGGTACTGCTCCAGGGACCATGGGTTACTGTACATAAAACCAGGGTCAATTTCATGCATCTTAACCTCTCTGCTACCTCTTCTGTCTCACAAACTTAACTGTTAGTAGCCAGCCGGTTGTTGACCCACAACCTTCCAATAACATAGGCAGCTGATTGGTACATAATTGTGTATACTACATGCGTGATATGCTGAATTCTTATAATAAAGGAAATCTTTTCTGAAAATCATTAAGGAATAGAAAAGTACATTTACAGTGCTGTTCTGTATTGAGTATAAGTTGATGTTATCTGTGTGCAAAAAAGAAAAAAATCTTATGGATGGGTCTGAACACTTCAAACCCTGATTGTTTCAAGCTCAACCCTATGTCATATTTGGACTCTGGAAGTGGATGAGATCCCTCAGGGAGAATGTAAAGGCCCTCCCGTTGATCATCGATTTGCTCGAGCGGGCCCAGTAACGTCTCCATTGGAGACTTTGTTGTTACTGTGTCTGGCATATCGAATACTCTCGGTAGCTTGCCGGGCTCTCTGAGAGGGGCGGAGGAATCGAACTCGGGTCGGCCATGTTGGCCGCTTGTAAGGCGAATGCCCTACCCGCTGTGCTATCGCTCCAGCCCGAGGGAGAATGTACCAAGCCAAAAAAGAACGGATTGAAGCTGACCCCAGGAGAAAATGGCAGGGTCAGGAGGAGGCAAAGGAAAAGTGAGAGTCAGGAGAGAGGCAAACCCAGAGAGAAGCATGTCACTGAAGCGAATTGCACAGTTGATGCGGATGCACACTTCTGGCGCCAACAAAGCAAGCAAAAAACTCATTTGAAACCAATTTCAGGTGTGGCCTTTCTCCACAACCAATTATGTGCTCTCTCCAGGGATGGAGCCCATGCTGGGGCTCCAAGCACTGTGTGGTAAGGACAGACACAGCACAGGACCATGTCCCTCAGGTCTGGGACACAGCAGGCCTTAGTAGGGCCTTCACACATGCTCGTGGATGAATGAACGTATGACGCAGACAGACAGGTTCCAGCTCTGTTCCTGATGTCTGAGAGCTTGCATTTCCAAATCAGTTATTTTTATTCTTCCCAAGATCTCACCAGTGAAACTAGGATAATAATATCTACTTCTCTGGGTTATTATGAGTATGAGACCAAGTAACATATGTGAGAGTAATGTGTAAACTCTACCACGCTTCCCAAATGTACGGGAGTATTCATAGAATGTGGGTGGGGGGGGGGGCTGGCATTCTAAAATGGTTTACTGTGCCTTTGACAAATAGCAGAAATACAGGGGCTGGGATAGAAGAGGATTTTTATTCAATTGAATTGTGGGAGCTTAAGTTTGGTGAACAGCTTTGTTCTCTCCAGGGACTCTGGTTCCTCCTTCCCACAGGGAATGCAGGCTGTACCCCAAGGCTAAGGCTCCCAGGATCCTTCCTGTCTGGATTCCATTCAGATGAAGGATTAAGATGTCCTAGTTTTGGCAGGGCCTTTCACATTTGTTGTTTTAATGAGTTTTGGCATTTTATCTGGTTTCTTTTCATTAGTGGAGAAGTCAGGAGTCCAGCGTTTGGACACTCTCTGAGATCCCGGAGGGTGAATTTGCATCTGGGGGTGGGGGGAACCTGATCTTAGGAGAATCTGGACTTGACCTTTCCTGGAAGTAGGCTCTGACCATAAAGCCAGCCAAGTGCAGCTCGCTCCCCACCTGCCCTCCCAGGGGCTCCCAGGCTACAGAGATGAAGCAACTATGCCTGTCCAGAGCCCTGGAGCTGCCTGGCCTGGAGCTGGGTTTATCAATGACACAATCTTTCTAATAGAGTTGCCAGTAGGGTTGGAATGGCTAAGGCAGAGGGGACAAGAGGTTTTATCTATTATCAAGTCAATTAAAACATATATCTTGTAAGTTCTCCCTCTTTCTTTCTCTTTTTGTTTGTGTTTGTTTGGGGGTCACACTCAGAAGTGCTCAGAGGGTTACTCCTGGCTCTGTGTTCAGGGGATCACTGCAGGGAGGCTCAGGAAACCATATGGGATGCCTAAGGATCAAACCAAGGCTGGCTGTGTGCAAGGCAAGTTCCCTACCTATTATATTATTTCTCCAGCAACCCCCCCCCTTGCCATTTTATTTTTTAAAGAAAACATATTCTCACTGTCCCAAAATAGCAGCAAGGGATCCCAAATCCCAATTTCAGTTCTCTGCTAATTGTGGGACCAAGGACTGGTCACTAGACTCCCCTATTCACCAAGTGGATCTCTAGCACCCATGTATTTTGCCTTCTGGTCCATGATAGGGTTGGCTGATATCAATTTCCTTTTGACCATCTCCAGGGTCTTTATGAAAGGGTGTGGATTATCTTGGGACAGTGTGCTATCAAGAGCCCTCTATAATCTGAGAGGAAAGGGGAATTGTCATTTGTTCAACACTTTCCCATTAATAATTTGCAGTATATTAGAAATTTAACCCAAATCATTTCATCCTTCAACACTATAATGCAGGCCTTCTCTCTCCCATTTCACAGACAGGGAAGCCAAGGTTCAGAGACCAAAAGTCTAAACCAGTATTCTTGCTTCTATATAAAGTCAGTATAAAAAAGTAGCATACTATTTTTTTCCTAGCCTGCCTTCTCTAATATCATTTTCACTTCTTAAATAATGCAGAGCCCTGGCTGTGCACATCCCACCCCCAACCCAGCTCTGAAACTGTCTGGGGAATGATGCAACCTTATGACTTTTAACTTGGTCAGCATCCCCTATTCCCAGGCAACCTGAGCCCACATAGCCAGGTTGTAAGAATCACCTCCTGCCTAGTTTTCCCAAGTCTGATCTGGAATATTTTCATATTTGAGCAAAGAGTATAAAATATAGAGGAGAACTTTGAGATGCAGAAGGCATAAGAGAGCAGCGAAACCCCTGGCTCAGGAAGCTGGGATTGTCCAGGATCTTTCCTAGGAGAAGAAAAAATCCAGCCTGGGCCCCTGGGTCTTGTCTCAGCACTCTGCTCTGTCTTTCACATCTTTTCAGGCAAGGAAGAATCTCAAAGCCATGTCTTACTTACCATGCTAGGAAATAGCCTGGCTCGCAGAAGTCACCCAGATTTGAGGAGGGTTCTTAGAGTGGTGCACGGGTTCAGAAGCACAGGGATGTTTGCGGAAGATATTGTGAAACCCAGTTTGGGCTGAAACTCCAGAGGGATTTTACGGCAGAATTTGTTCCAACTAATGATGCAAAGTTACTTTCATTTTCCAATATAGGATATCAACTAAATTCTTCAGCATCCATAGAACAGGTTCTAGAAATGTCTGTTTTTTAGAGTAAAATTCAAACCTTTGCAGAAATTGACCCTGGGTCTTGGTTAGCAGGAGTTGGGGGAGTGTGGAGAGAGTTGGGGCCTTTCAGGGCTGTGGGGGAGCCTTCCTGGCTCCAATCCATTGGCAAAGCCCCTGGTCTGTTAGTCACTATTTCTCTCTGTCAGACAATTCAGCTACCCACGTCAGATGGCTGCTTCCATCTCTGTGGGGGGAGGGGAAGCAAGAGGGGGCAGGGCTCCCTATTTAGAAATGGCAGTGAGATGAAAGGCTGTATGACACATCGGCTCATGTCAAAGGAGCTCATTTCCCCCGCCTCCAGCATTAGCAGTTTCCCTTGGAGGCTTACTTTTCTATTAGAAAGTATTGTTTTGTTTTCATTCCGTTTATTTGCATAGTAGCACAGCAGGACAGGCTGTGTTGGTACTCAGAGCAGTGTGGGAAACTGGCTGAGGACAGGCAGGCCACTGCCTGGGAGAGATGGACTCAACTGGGCTGCTGAGCCCTTGGCTGATCCCTGAGAGGAGAAGGGCAAAGGCGTGGGAAGCCTTTGGTTTCTGCTGTGCTCCTCCTTTCATGCTGCCTCCCACCTGCCTTCAATTCCCATGTCTGCTGCTGAGCAATCTGGCTGAGGAATGTGTGCTGAGGGGTACCAGGTCCAGGGGTCTCCAGATAGGGCTGAGGGGAGAAGAGAATCATGTGACAGGAGAGACCCAAGGTCTGGACACACACCAGCTTCCGCCTACCCCTTTGGAGCCAGGGAAGACACCCTAGTCACCTCCCTCTTTCCAGCCTCCCCTCCTCCCGCCCGAAAGCATCCTTCTTGCTGGCAGGAAAATAAAATCCTAGAGAGCAGTTAAGGACCCCAAAGACCTTGGAACATGGACTGCACTGCCCCTGGCTGGTTTCCCTCCCTGGCCCTGGAAGACAGCCTGGGGGAGGTGGGCTGCACAAGGACGCCTGTGCTACATGGTCTCTGCTCCCCGTTCTCTGTTCTGAGAAACAGTATGAAAGGGGAGGGGTCACTCCCCTTCTCTCCTCCTCTACCCTCCTGGGCCTAGCTGTCCCCCACCCCCAATGCAAACTTGAAGCTTGGGGAGTAGGGACTGTGATGACTGCTTGGTCATACTGTACTGTAAGCAGTTGAATGGGGACCGGGGCTGGGGGAGGGAAAAAATGACAAAAGAATGGAGATGTTTTATTTTAAGTAGGAAATTTACATACATCTCTTTCCCATCTCTCTTTCTGAGCAAGTGTTCCTTTAGGTATTCTTCTGGCTCTCTGGCGGCCCCTCTGCCCCTCTTTGGGTGTCTCCCATGCATCTGTGTCTTGATGGTTCTGTCCCATTTTCTGCTTCTCTGTCTCTTTCTCCTCCAACCTGTTTCTTAATCTCTGCCTCTTGTCTCTGCCTCTCTTTCTCAACATTCCCTCACACTCCAGACTCAGTCCTTATTCACCGGCTGAACCCTAGCCCTTTCCCATACCCCAGCAGAGCAGAACCTCCTTGTCTTGGTTCTGACAAGGAGAAATACCAGGACTGGAATTGCTGCTGGGTCGCCGAGACGCTGCGGAGCCACACTGCTTGTGAAGGCAGTATCTGGGAACAATGAGAAATTATCTGTTAATTCCCGGCTCCCGTCCGCCACCTGCTCTGCTCTGAACAGGCTCCTTTGCCTTCCTTCTAGATGCAAATTCTCCCACTCGTTCGTAAGCAAAATATTGATTTCTCTGCATCAGAGGCCCTGGCCCTTGGACCGGTCTTGTGTTTTTTCATTCTCTGCAAAGGCAAAAACAAGGCGCTTTGTTCTGCAAATTTCCCTGGGCACTGGAGAGGGGGAAGGGAGAAATCGCCACAGAGTGACAGAGTTGCTACAAACATGTGCAGGAAGGCAGTTCAGGTCCATTTGTGTTTTACATAAACACGAGGGGGGTGGGGTGGGGGTGCTCACACCACCCTGAAACTGCTAATGAGCTCAAAGCAAGGAACCTTTAAGCTCGGTTTCTCCCAGGTGCTGAGCCGGCATTGGAAGATGATGGGGTGATGGGACCTCTGGGTGCCTCAGCTGGATCTAGATGCACTAGGGGGTGTTTGGGGACTGCTATCCCCACCTCTTTGTAACAGAAAAGGAGCACTTCCATCAAGAAGGCTGCCTGGATTACTTATTGTCTCAATGCCTTGTGCTGGGTCCCTAGCTCTTACCTATCACAGGCTCCAGTGGTCTGGGGGCAGATGCCAACCCATCACAGTAGCCACCCTCACCCCACCCCGCCCTTCTCTAATTCTTGGTCTTCAGCACCGTGGACAGAGGCAGGACGCTGGTTCCGGGAGGTCAGGGTCCCCGCTGGCTGGGGCTCTCCGGCGGCTGGGGCAGGCCCGAATCTCCTCCACAGGGGATGTGAGTCATCTTTCCAATTAGCCCTTCCAGTTAGCCCCTCCCCCGCACCTGCCGCTGGGTGCGCTCCAGCCCCGCGCCTTCCAGCTGAAGTTTCCTTTCCCCCTTCTCAGCTCCGGGAAGAAACAAAGAAACGGACGCGAGCACCCCAGTCTGCAAGGCAAACCGCACACTGGAAGAGTCGGGACACCCTGGAGATGCTCCAGCAGCCGCGCCGGGGCTGTCTAGAGAGGTCCAGGGCTGCGGGAGGCCAGATTCCCGCGCAGGAGCCAGGGCCTCGGGTCTCAGACTTAATAGCGAGCCTCATCCTCCGTGCGGGCACTGCACCGATGGGGTCCTAGCTGCCACGGAGCGCCCTCTGGAAGTGCCCCCCATCCCTATTCGCCAGAAACTTTCCCCTCCCGTTGTCATGGAGATAGACGGCCGCGGCCTCCCGTCACCATGGCAACGTGCGGTCCCGCGGCCGCAGGATTGCGGGGCTCGCAAAGTCTTTTTGCAGTTGTCCTCGCCCCGCGGTCCTTAGGGTCTTCTGCCTCCCTGGGCGAGAGTGACCAACTTCTCCGGTGGAGCGCTGGTGGCCGCTCTCCCTTCCCGCAGTGCCTGTCTGGCGGCCACCCGTGCGGCGTGCGGGATGTACCGGTGTTTTCATAACCACTGTCTCAGTGCCCCAGCCGCCCGGGAAGCCCCGGCCCGCGCACTCCCGTGACAGGGAGGAAAATCGGGGCGCGCAGAGCCCAAGGTCACAGATCCGTGTCCCGTGGCCCCCGGAGGGACCCCCGGGCGGCAGGGGGCGGCCGGGAGGCGCCAGACCCGCCAGCGGCTGCGGGATGCCACGTGAGGGGCGGGGACCCCGCGGGGAGGGGATTAAAAGCCCCCGGAGCCGCGGGCAGCGCGGGTCCCGGGCATGAGCTCCGAGTTGGGGCCCGGAGGGCCTCGGTGCCAGGCGGCGCTCGCGGTCCTGGCTTCGCTCTGCCGGGTCCGGCCGCCCCCTCTCGGGCTGGACGCGGAGACTTGTCGGAGCTTGGAGCGGCCCGAGCAGAGTCCCAGCGCGGCCGACGCAGGTAACCGGGACCCCGCGCGGCCCCCGCGGGCGCCCGGGAGCGAACCCCGAACCCAGAGCCCGTGTCGGTGCGGGGCCCAGAGCGACTGAGAGAAGCCAGGGGGCTGGCCCCGGAGCAGAGCAGGGGCCCCCGGGCCTCAGTTTCCCTCGCGACTCGTCTCGCCTGCACACCGGGAAAGCACCCTGCGTCCGTGTGTCTGTCCCCGGGCGCGCGTGCCGGACCTTGCGTCTGTGTGTCTGTCCCCGGGCGCGTCTCTGCCGGGGGCGGGGGCACAGGGTGTCGCGGCCGCTCTCCGCCCCCCTCCCCGGCCCTATAACTCGCTCCTCGCGTTCTCCGTGACTCACTCGGACTCGGGGCCACTTTTGTAGCGGGCGCGGCCCACGCCTGCACCGCGCAGCAGCCAAGCCGGTGAGTCCCGAGCCCGCGGGGGTCGCGCTCTCCCCGCACAGCAGCGCGGCGTCTCCCGTCCGGAAAGCTCGGTCCCGGGGGTCCGGGTGAGGGGCCCCGGGGGCGAGCGAGCGGGGCCAGCGCCAAGCCAGAGGATGCGATCGGGGTAGGGGAGACCCTGCGGGGAGGGGTCCGAGGCGCCGCAGAATCTATCCCCCTCCCCGACTCCGACTCTCCACGTCGCGGAGCTTGGGGTGGGGACCAGGTGGTCGTGTGAAAAGGGAAGCGGCTGCGGGGCGAGAGAGGAGCATCTCCCCGGCTTCTCTCGCGGCGGCTCTCCGGCGGGCACAGGTGGGCCGGGCTCCGGGCCCCTTCCACCTGAAGTTAAAGGTCGGAGGGTGAGCTACCTCGGGGCTGCGGATCAGGGTATCAAAGCGGCACGGTGGGGGGCTCCAAAGAGGGGGCTTCTGAGCGAGAGGCTGAGCCCAGTCCCGTGAATAGAGCCCACTTCAGACTGATCTGTGGGTTGTAGGGGGCGCTGCACCGCTCTCTCCTTCTGTCTCCCCATCTCTCTGTCTCTTTCTGTCTCTCCATCTCTGTCTCTCTTGTCTTCACCTCTCTCTGAGTCTGTCTCTCTGTCTCTCTTTGTTTCTGTCTCTGTTTATTTGTGTCTGTCTCTGTTTGTCTCTGTGTCTGTCTATCTCCCTCTCTGTTTTTGTCTCTCTGGCAATGCTGGTGAATCGGATGATGGCTTGTTTCAGCCACAAAAGGAACTGAGATGAGGCACAAAGAAGTCCTCTCTGAGGGCTTTGGGTACTGAATTAAGCTTGACTGTCCTGCCCCCTGGAAGACTCTCTGGACTGATCAGACCTAGCAATTATTACATTCTGCTCCACCTCGAACATTCACCTTGGACCCAATCCAGCTGCCCACCCCTCAGCAGGCACACAATGTCCAACAAGCCAGGAGCCATCCTGCCCCTCCTGGGGGGGGGTCCCCTCCACCCTTTCCTGCAGCCATCTACTCTGTACTTCTCCTAACTCCTTAAGGGGTTGGTTCATAGGGAGAACACACCTGTTGGGTGCAGCTGGAGGTGAAGGCTGCACCCCCCGCCAAAGCCTTGCAGGAGGCACATCCTGATTGGGAGCAGCCCCAGGTTCTGCCTTTCCAGGGACACCCAAGCCTGGAATGACTCTTCTGGATGGAGGCTGAGCAGAGCCAGACGCCAATGAATCAGTTCTCTTCCCTGCAAGTTGCCTCAAAAAGCCAGTTTGAGTTGTCAGCCTTGGGGAACTTTCACTTTGGCTGCTGAGTCACTCACTGGCTTTAGGAAACCCCAGGGACCAAGCTGGGACCAGCTGGAGGTGGGACAGAAGGGTTGGGGGAGGCAGAAGAAGACCCTTAATCAGAGAGAGAGAGTGATGGTGAGTGACTCTGGGGGGTCTCAGAATTTCCAGGGATCTGCAGAGAGGCAGTAGGTTTTAGGACCAACCGCGCCACCCCCCCCCCAAAAAAACCAGCAGACTGGTGGCATGACTGTCTGCATGACGCCGGCATGATGCCCGATCCTTCCTCCTGTTCGTGGACAATGCCTGTGGCCAGACCATGCCCAGTTCCCGCCACCGTTTTAGGCTTTCTGGGGTCTTCCTCCTGCTTTAAGTCTCTTGTGTTTTCTAATAATACTCCGAGACTCAGCCATTGAGATTCACACCCCGCTCGCATTTTCTAAGACCTTCCCATGCACAAGATGCTAGAACAGCGCAGGAAGTCTCAGCTCCTCGGCTCTCAGCTCCTGCTGTAGAGGCACCTCCCCATGGCAAGGACCCCTTTTCTTTCAGACCCCTAAAAGTGGGCTGGAGAGGCCCACCCGGATTTGATCTCCAGCATCCCATATGGTCTCCGGTGCACTGCTGGGAGTAATTCCTGAGTGCAGAGCCAGGAGTAACCCTGGAGCATCACTGGGTATGACCCCCAAAACAAAATAACTAAAACCCCAAACTCTGAAGGCAAAGCCTCTGGTCTCCTCTTTAATTAATGCACCACCCTGCTCCCAGGTGGATGCAGGCAGTTCTTTACTTGTCTTTGTGTCCTTTATGTTGTGGTGGTGGAGAGTCTTTCCCTAAGCTAACTTGGTTTCTGGACCTGGGTGGTGAGCAGAGGCTGAGCAGTGTTCCAGAGGTGATGGAAACCCACCCTACCCTCCCCAGCCGATGGCTTCTCCAGCTTACCTTGGTCCTGAGTCGGCTTGATGCTTGCTCACTTCTCTAATGGTGCTGTGTGATTCAGCCGCCTGGCTTTGAAGTTGGCCTTTTGCAAGCACACATTATTTTTCCTTCTCGGAGATGGCAAATTAACTGCACAACATTTCACCACAACACCCAAGTGCTGTTTGCATAACTGAATGCTCGAGCACTCTTGCCTTGCTGAGATGACTTTAAAACCCACAGCCTGACTCTAGAAGCAGAGCCCAGAACCCAGGAGGGCAGAGACTTTGGGTTTGCTGTTCTAGAAGTCTGCTTCTCTGTCTGTGGAAAGATGGTGGGATGGGGGTGGGGAATCCAGAATGTTCCATCCCTCCAACCCTATACAAATGTGTTCTTTCTGGACCATCCAAATGTCACACTGTTCTCTCTGTCTACATGTTGGGAGGAAAACATGTGGCTGCAAATAACCAGCACAGGGAATGAGAATTCTGAGCCAGAGCGGGTTTCTTTGGGACTGTATAGGGCTGTCTGGAGCAGAGGAAAGTGGAGTGAAAGGCAGTCCAAAATGTTTGCTCAGAAAAAGGCCTCTAAGGACTGGGAGTGGACTGGGCCACTCTGGGGAGCTCAGATGTCAGTTCAGATATCCCAGATATCATGACACTTCTTCACCCCTCCCTTCTTCACAGTACCCACTTTGGGGGTGCTCTTTGTGTGCCCCAGCAAATGTCATACTGCTCCTGGGCTGCGGGTATGGCCCACTTACCATCCCCCCAACCTTGCCGTCTTTTCAAAGATGCTCTGAGCAAGCAGATAGAAGGAAAGGTACTGTGGGACAGTCAGCTTCTGCTGAAATCCTACTGCTCAGAGTTGTTATTATTGCCTCAGCTCTGTCAGCGCCCAAGCACTTCACATTCATCTCCAATTTATCTCTGAAGCCCCAAACGATGGTGAAAGCAGGGCCCAGTCAGAAAGCTCCACGTGGCCGTAATTAGCCCTGCATCTTCTCTTCTCGTGGCTTTTTTTTCAGGAGCATTAATTCTCTTTCTGTTTGGACTCTGCTAATTATCCCCATCGGTTGTGCAGTCTGAATCTCTGAAAGAAATAAAGGAAGTGAAAGTGCTCCATTTTCCTTTCCCCAATGCTGAATTTTAATTATACCAGGTTATCCTAATAAATTCAACAGCCATGTTAGAGCTTATTATTAATGGGCCATGCGTGGGAGCCTGGGAGCATCATAATGCTGCCCTCACCAAAACATGCATGCATAAACATTTAACATGCATGTGTGCACACGCGCACGCGTGCACACACACACACACTTTCACATGCACACACATGCATGCAGTATACTCACATGAGTATTTCTCAGGTACGTTCCTTAGGAGAATCCCTTATGAGACTCTCCCAGCAGTACTTGCCCAGTTGGTGGGTAAACTGGCTGTCTGTGCCCTTTGCAGGGAGCAAGAGATGGAGCGGGGAGGTGGCCATAACCATAAGGCCCGTGGTTCAGGAGGTCAGACACAGGCAACCCATACTGGGGGTGCGGAGCTGACCATCTGGAGATGAAGAACAGAATGCATTGCTGATGGGTCTGCTCTGCCTCTTCGCATGCCTGACTGGGTCTTGCCCTGTCCAGCCTGTGTGGTGATCTCTGTCTTGGTGGGTGTCTGCATGAGAGCACTTCTCGGCACAGCCAGGCCCTCACCAGCACACCTGGCTCTGAAGTCAGCCTCTGCAGAGAGCAGAGGGATGGGGCATCTCTTGTCACTGCCTCTCTCCAGTTTATCTTTTCAACGGTATTTGATGAAGGAGCAGGACTCCATCTGTCTGGATGGATTTTCCCCACCTGAGAGCCCACTAGGAAAGTGGAAGACGAGCAGGAGACAAAAGTGTGGATGATCCTAACGCAGCAGTGAGAAAAGTGGAGGCGGTGGGGCTCTGTCTTTGGTTGGAGGTGTCCGTGGGGAGATAACAAAGCCCTGGATGTTAATTAATAACCCAACATCTTCTAGGAACCAAGGACAGCTGTGACCCTTTGCTTTTGCTGAAAGTTTCCACCTAGTGACAAGTAGGTTCCACCTTCTTGCTTCTGGAGAATCCTAACTTTCTGGAGGAAAAGAAGGTCCTGAGGTCCCCCAGATAGTTTTTTCTTAAGTCTCCTGACCCTATCCCTACCCCAGAGGGTCCAATAGGTTGTGAGATATTATTGTCAGAAAGAGCAAAAGTCAAAAAGGAAACCTGAAAAGCAATGCAATCAGAATAATAGTTTCTGTCCAGTCTACACTTACACCTTCCAGACTCTGTACCCCAAATCTCAGCTTATTTCCTATTCCCAGTGGTAGTGTTCTTTCTGCAGTGGAGACAGGAGATGCCCTTTGAAATGAAGAGAGGACCATAATTAAGAAAAGTCACTTGTTGAAAGTCACACACAAATGGGAGTGCAGGTGTTACCAGTTGACTCAGGAACTGAACTGAGACTACCAAGGACTGCTTCCTGTGAAATCTGGACTCCCTGAAGGCCTGAAGCTCCCTCTGGCCACTCTGACCCTGGCACTGGGGGTTTCTGTGCCCAGTTCCATAGCTCTCTGTTCTCTCATGCCTGGTGGGTAATTGACCAAGAGAGGTTCTCACACCAGGTGCCTGTGAAATGCAGGACAACACAGATCTTAGTGAAGGTGCCTTGCATCACATTTTCAATAATGGGTCCCTTCCCCCCAGTTTTCAAGAAAACCTGGCCAAAGCACAGCTTCATTCAACTGTAGGATTTTCTATCCCTGGTTTTCTTTTTACTCCTCTGATGCTCACTCAGCTGGAAGTGGACGATAACAACAAAATAACTGGATAAGTAGTAAACAAATGAGTAGAAAAAGTTCAGATGCAAGATCTTTAATCAAGTGTGAAAGACTGAGTTATATGTGAAATTCTAATATTATTCATGGTTTTTTATGATGAAGTTAAGCCATATTTACTTATTAGTTTTTTTGACTTGCAGAAGTTCTTCCTGGTAGACAAATTTCAGAGATACATGGAGCTGGAGGGAAGACTCTTGCCTTGCATGTTGCTAACCCTAGTTCCTTAAAACTGCATAAAGTGCCCTAAACACTGTCAGAGGTAACTCTGGACCAAAGAGCCAGGATGAGCCTCTGGACACTGTAAGATGTATATCACAGTTTCACTTCCAAAATGAAAAGAACTAGACGATTTAAAACTAGAATGGCAGGGGCTAGAGTGACAGTATAGCAGGTCAGGCTCTTGTCTTGCATGTGGCTGACCTGGATTTGATCCCTGGCATCTCATATGGTCCCTGGAGCCTGCCAGAAGTAATTCCTTTAACCCATGAGCATCTCCAGGTGTATCCCCCCAAAATAAAAACACTCCACAATTAGAGTGATAAGCAAGGTAATTCTAATAAAGATAGCTAATATTATTGTTCTTACTATTCTTGGTATACTTGTGATTTCATTCAAACCTCACAATGATCCCAAGGAGTAAAACACTATTGTTGTGCCCATTTTCTAGTGATGATACTGAGGCTAAGAGCCAGTAAGTAGATTTTCAAGGTTATCCAGTTTAAAGTGAGTGGAGATGGGGCAAGAAATATAGTAAGAGAGATTAAGGTGCTCACCTTGTACATCACTAACCCAGGTTCGATCCCCAGCACCACATGATCCCCCCACCCCCAGCACCACTGAAAGCCGCAACCAAGCACAGACTTGGAAAACTGTGGGGTGTAGATTACCCCTCCCTCCCCCGAACAATAAAAATGCCAGTAGAGAGGGGCAAGGAATAGCCCAGTCTGACTCTAGGGCAATGCTGCTTTTGCTCCAGAGAAGGAAGAAGAAAACATTCTTAGAAAGTACTGTCTCTTTCTCAACTCTCTTGGCTCAGGAGAGTTACCTCTCTCTGAGGCATCCAGGCACAAAAAGCCCTGGATGCATACTCAAACACTGGCTGGGTTATTCTTGGAAATGCTATGTGCCACACAGGGAGGGGTTCAAGTCAGATGTGAGTGGGGATGAGGCTTCAAAAAATCCTTGTGGCCTGTTATTTGCTCGAAGGTGATGTGCCTGCAACCTGGGTTAGGAGAGTTATCATAGGTGACCTGGGTATCTGCAAGGCCCTTCGGTCACAGTGAATCCCTGGTGTTCCTTTAACCAGGCTGTGAAGGCTGGCCGAGTCCAAGGTGCTAATTCTCACAGTCCCATTCTAATTCTGCTCTAACCAAATTTGCTCACTGCTTTGTATCTCTGTGGGCCTAAACCCAATAAACTTTCAGAACCCAGTACTTGCATCTCCTGACTGTGTGGTGTTGTTCGGGAAGACGATAATCCAGGCAGAATTGCCTCTGGTCTTATATAACCAGTATGGAGTGCTGGTGCTGATTCCCAATAATCTATACTTCTGCCTTCCCTAATCACTGCTCCAAGGGAGCAACAGCAGGCTCATGTGGAAAAGCATTCAAAATAGCAACCACTGAGGAAAAATTTATTCCCCTGGCCCACCCCTCCCCCCACCTTTCCTTTCATCTATGAATTCTGTTTTTTGTCAGGTTGAACATTTAAATGCACTGTATGCTTGCTGGATCCCCCCCTTTAATTCTCCCCCTTTCTCATTAAAATTCTAATTATTACCAGAACAAGAAAAATGTATGATCAAAGGCAACCACAGCTCTAGAAGTACCTTTTGTTTTAAGGTGACTCATAATGCAGAGAATGCAACCAGAACAGCTGTACTGGAAAGCAGGGGTGAAGGGTCCGGAACTGGTCGGGGACCTGGAAGAATACACAGAGGGGTGATTAGTTTCCTGGTGACCCCCAGAAGGCTTAGGAACCTAGGACAGTCTCTCGACCATTTAGATCAGAAGCTGATAGCAGCAAAAACGATTTTGATTTAGTGCCTTCAGTATACAATTACTTGTTCCTCCGTTATTTATGTGTCTGCAGGCGGCTGGTGCAGAGCTGAGCTGCCTGGCTTGTATCTCTCACGCATTAACTCTATGACCCTGGATAATTGACATAACCCACTGTGCCTCAGTTTCCTCATGTGCAAAACGAGGAGAATAATCATATTCATCTTGCTAGAGAAAATTTAATCAGAGAGTATGTAAAGCACTTCATACCTTGGACATAATTCTCCATCAATGAATAATAAAATACTCTCATTTCTTTTGCACTCTACCTATATATTAAAATTTTGATTCTTTGCTTTTGAGAGAATATACATTAAATAACTAGAAAGTGATGGGGGTGAATACAGGCTCCCTGGAGACCTTTAGTTCACCAAGAATCCACTTTCCTGGTGCCTGGCAGTGTCTGGGTGAAAGACTCACCTCAACTAAGGCCCCAGGGTGGGCTAGGTGGCCCAGGGTGAAAGAGTTACTGCTCATGTCCTGATTTGTGAGACAGAGGCTGGTCAAACCCAGTGCCTGTCAGCCAGGGGCTGGAAAGCAGTGAAAGCGCCCAGAGAGGGTAGCTGGCCCCCTCATCTCCTCAGGGATTTTCCTGGCCTATCTGCACATGAAGCCTCCAGAAGGGACCTGATCACCCCTGCAAGGCTGGCCTAGCTAGGAACCAGGCACACGTCTAGAGCTGAGGAAACAGTGGAGTGATTACTGCAGCCTGTGTGAGTCCCCTGTTCATTCACTCATTCATTCTGTGCCAGTTTTCATGTGAGGCCGGAGTCGGAAAAATAGAAAACACAGAGTAACAGCAGCCTCCGTTTTGTGTTACTCGATCCTATGACTCTGGAGACGGTACCTCATGCCTCACACACTCTGCCCATCCAGACCACCGCCCTAAGTGGTATCCAGTATAGATAGGCTGGGAGGTAGTACCTCTCACTGGGTGCTGGACAGCTGGGTTCCCATTCAGGTGCTACCTCCAACCCATACATGTTACTTCTCTGCCCACCACTCCCGTGGACAAGCACACAGGCTGGTCTCAGCACTGGGTGGCGGGGGGTGGGGCGGAGGGAACTATTCCTCAGAGTAAATCCAGAGATTTTTATTGGTTGGTTGGTTTTCAGGCCACACCCAGTGACAGTCTGGGCTTACTCCTGGCTTAGTGCTCCAAGGTGTCTCTCTGCAGTACTTGGGGGACCCCCTGTGGGAACAGGATGGAACCTGGAACCTCCTGCATATGAAGCATTGACTGTGAGCTGCCTCCTCCTCCCTTAGACACAGATGAGCCTCTCTTGGAGGCTGCAGGACCCAGGCCAAGCAGAGGGAGAGGGGCTTTGAGGTCTTACCCCAGTAGGAAGAGGTGCAGCCGCCCGGCAGGACCAGTGACCTCTAGCCAGAAAAGTGTGGTGTGAGGGTGATGATGCAGATGCAATGTCCCAACCCTGAAATCACTGCACAGGAGACTTCAGAACCTGTGAGCAAGTGAACCTGGTGCAGACGCCACCACGTGTGATGGGGCAGAGCCCCGCCACCTCTCAGGAGGGGACGAGAAGCCATGGCTTTAAAGGGTCATTTATAAGGGGGAAGGGCAGCTGTTTCCTCATTGCCCCGAAAGAATGGCAGCCCCCAATATCTCCTAGATCCTAGATGTCTTCTCAGGGAAGCATTGGGGTAGGAGCCCTCACACCCACCACCACCTTCAAAGCTACCATTGCCTCAGCAACCTTAAGGGCAGGCAGCAGGATGGGAAGCACCAGGGAGGAAATCCCCGCTCTGATGGACCTGGTGGTCAGATTCCAACCTTGGACAACTTCTTCCAGTGCATGTGCAGGATTGGGGGGACACAGGCAAGCCCTGGTGGTGATCAGGCTCAGTCCACAACTCCCTTGAGCTCGCTTTTGCACCCCCTGGGGGCCATGTGGGAAGAGGATAAGTAAGCTGGGCCTCTCTGTCCCCTGGTCTCTTGGCGTACTGAGGAGGGAGTATTACACCCCTAGCACTCCACATTCGACCTGCTATTCTGGGCAGCGCTGACCACCGTGCAGACAGCATCAGGATGGGAACGCTTCACACATTTGCACATTTGCTGTTTATAGGTCTGGCTCCTGCCTATCCAGATGCCAGCTGGAGGCTGGGGCAGCCACCTGGGTGCTCCCCAAGCTGGTAGGGGCGGGGGGTGGGTGACAGGGAGCCAGTGTGAGGCAGTCACAAGACTGCAGATATTTCTCTGCGGTGGACTTCGGCGTGTCACCCTCACAGCCCCTCCCGTATGGCTGGGAACCTTTCTCACGACCCTTCTTCTCTTTTCTTCTGTCTCTGTGCCTTCTGTGTGTGCCCGTCCCTGGCCGCTACCCACACCTCTGTTTGTCCCTGTTCACTTTTGTCTGTCTGTCCCTCTTGCCTGGCCCCCGGGCAGGAGCTACCAGCAGCCTCCTCGCTGTGGTGGTGATTGTGTGTGGCGTGGCCCTGGTGGCACTTTTTCTCTTTCTTTTTTGGAAGCTGTGCTGGCTGCCCTGGCAGAGCAAGGAGGCCTCCAGCCCCTCGTGTGCTGACCTTCCTCCAGAGGCCTTCCCGAGTCCCTGCTCCCGGAACACCATGGCTGACAAGCTGAAGGACCCGAGTGCCCTGGGCTTCCTGGAGACAGCCGTGAAGATCAGCCATACATCCCCTGACATCCCGGCTGAGGTACAGATGTCAGTCAAAGAGCATATCATGCGCCACACGCGGCTGCAGCGCCAGACCACCGAGCCTGCCTCGTCCACCAGGTGAGGGTCTCTGGCCCTGACCTCACTGCCCCTGTCAGCCATGCAGGGATGAGGTGTCAGCCTGGGCATGCTGGGGGAACAGATAACATAATTCAGGTACTTTGGGGCAGGCAGTCCTGCTCTGCTTCACCATGGGGATACATTCTGAGAAAATTATGGAGTGGTAGGGCTGGAGCAATAGCACAGTGGTAGGGCGTTTGCCTTGCAGGCAGCCAACATGGCCAACCCGAGTTCGATTCCTCCGCCCCTCTCGGAGAGCCCGGCAAGCTACTGAGAGTATCTCGCCCGCACGGCAGAGCCTGGCAAGCTACCCGTGATGTATTCGATATGCCAGACACAGTAACAACAAAGTCTCCAATGGAGACGTTACTGGGCCCGCTCGAGCAAATCGATGAATAACGGGAGGGCCGAGCAAACATCAGAGAATGTGCTTAGCTGCACCCCACCATCACCAGCAGCCATATTGTTAGGACACATGTGGCTAGATAACAGAGTGCATATGACGTGGTGGGTGAGCAAGCTGGAGATGGGCATCAGGAAAAGTGTTAGGGACTGGTCTTTGAGGTAGAGGGCTGTGCATGCTGTGAGCAGGGGAATGTGAAGTGCCGGGGGTGGGGGGCAGGATTCAATCCCTAGCATCGTGTATAGGTCCCCCCAGTTCAGCCACAAATGATCCTGAGTGCAGAGCCAGGAGTAAGCTCTGAACACTGCTGGATGTGGTTCAAAAATCAAAACAAAAGGAAGAAAAATCTTCAAGTCTGCAGTGTAGGGGAGAAATAAGGCGCTACTTGATTCCTAACATTTGGAGAATGAGAATTCCTTTATTCCCCAACACAGCTCCTCACACAGCGGGTGTGTACAAGCCTTCTTTACCAGAACAGAAAAACCTAGAAACAATCATAGGAACCAGTCACCACATAATGATGGAAAACTACTCTAAATACAGGAACACTTTGAGAGGATGGGGTGTGGGCCAGAGGGAGAGCTCAGGGAGAGGCTGAGTGCATGCTTTGCATTCAGAAGGTCCAGGAACCATCCCCAGTACCGCATGTGCCCAGAGCACTGCCAGGGGCAACCAATCCAGCACCACACTGGGAGTGGCCCCTGAGCATTGCTGGATGTGACCTCAAACCAAACCCAAACCAAACAAAAGGCAGAGGTGTATGCAGGTATGCAGCCTTATATTGATGCAAAACAGGACTCTGGAGGGTCCCTGGTTCCCTACCTTACCCTGGTATTCAAACTGTATGCCAGAAATAAAATTCTGCAGGCTCTATTTCCAAGCTTCAGGAGATGACCTTGCAGAAGTCTCTCACCTTTTTTGTGCCTCATTTTCTCCAACTGAAAAACTGGTTCAAGACTGTCATAGGGGTATTTGAAGGTGCTTGAGCAAGAATTTGGGGAGGGGATTATTTGCTGTTTGCGAGCGCTTGCAGTGCATGACTCACACCCCTGCCCCCATTCTGAGTGCCTCTTCTCTGTGAATTCCCCCTCTCTCCCACCCAGCCCCCTACCCCATAAGACTGCTTCTTCTGGTTTCCTATTTGATACCCAGAACAGTTATGAGGTCACCGTAGAAAGTGGCAGAGCCAAAATGAGTCATTAGGCTCCAAAGGCAGGTCAGAGCTGGTCCTGGGGGCTTTGTGTAGTGGGGGTGAAAGGGGCATCTGGAGGAGGGATGCACCTTCTCCTAGGAAATTTCATAGTTTAATGGGGTTCAAGGTTGGATACATTCGATAGGAAATGTAAGGAGGAGGGAACTGAGGGGCAGGGGAGTGACAATAGCAGTGCCTGCATGCATCAAGTCCCCCTCCACTCACAACATGGATTTGAGCAAATTTTTTTCTCTCTCAAGGTTTTCTCTTTATTCTCAAGTACCATAATTTCAAATAAGTCCTGGGGTGTCTGAAGCAGGGCTGCAGGAACTTGAAGACAAGAGGGCAGGCTCTACACTCTACCAGATCTGGAGTCCTGGTGGAGCTCAGGAGGTCTGAGGGATGCATTGCTGGTTCTCAGTCCTCTGGCTTGTTGGTTCAGCATCAGGGCCTGAAAATGTGGTGCAGCTGGGGCCCTGTAGTGTTGGGGATACCCAGGACACCCTCGTAGTGCTGTGGGCCTCCACAGCTGCTCTGGGGACCAGGCAGTGCTGGGAATGGAACCTAGGTTCAGCAGCGGCAGCCATGCACCCTAACTACTGTCCTGTCTCCTGGTCCTTGTGATTAACTAGGTGATTGACTGAGTGGGGGTGAGGGCACCCCTATGCCCTGCTGTTCAAGGGTCCCTGTGCTGCCATACAGTGAGGTGTGTGATACACCTGGTCACAGGAAAGGGGCTGGTGGGGGCCCCTGAGCTCTGATGCATCCCATGTCCCTCTCTGCCCCCAGGCACACTTCCTTCAAGCGCCACCTGCCCCGGCAGATGCACGTGTCCAGTGTGGACTATGGCAACGAGCTGCCGCCTGCTGCGGAGCAGCCCACCAGCATCGGCCGCATCAAGCCCGAGCTCTACAAGCAGAAATCTGTGGATGGGGATGACGCCAAGTCCGAGGCAGCGAAGAACTGTGGGAAGATCAACTTCAGCCTGCGCTACGACTATGAGAGCGAGACCCTGATCGTGCGCATCCTGAAGGCCTTCGACCTCCCCGCCAAGGACTTCTGTGGCAGCTCCGACCCTTATGTCAAGATCTACCTCCTGCCTGACCGCAAGTGTAAGCTGCAGACCCGGGTGCACCGCAAGACCCTAAATCCCACCTTCGATGAGAACTTCCACTTCCCTGTGCCCTACGAGGAGCTGGCCGACCGCAAGCTGCACCTCAGCGTCTTCGACTTTGATCGCTTCTCCCGCCATGACATGATCGGGGAAGTCATCCTGGACAACCTCTTTGAGGCCTCTGACCTGTCGCGGGAAACTTCCATCTGGAAGGACATCCAATATGCCACCAGCGTGAGTACCGTCCTGCCCCAGGCTTCCTGTCCATCCCTTCCCCTTTGTCTCTGGTCCTGGGGCCTTCAGCACGTGGAGGGAGAATCTGGAGGCTTCTACCTGGGGAGTCCTTGCCTTTTAGCCCAGGTTAGGGATGATGGTGTCTCTGAGTAGGAGAGAGGGGGGAAGATTCATGTCTGGTGCCTCTGACGGCGTGCTCCGTAGTGGGTGGCTCTCTGTAGGTGGGGCCACTGGTTTACCATAGCCAATAAAATAGGGCTGTGCTTCTCTTGGGTCATGGGTCAAGCTTGAGCAGGCTCAGAGATGGAAATGGCTGCACCTGACATGGGCTTTGATGGGTGGTAGCAACTGGAAAAGGCCGTGACAACTGTCTATATTAGCAAGGATGAACCAGGTTTAGCTGCAACAACAAACATCCCTAGGTTGGTTTGGTTTCATTGTTCAGGGCAGGGGTTTGGGCCATACCTGGATCACTCCTGTAGGGCTCAGAGGACCATATGGGATACTGTGGGACCCGGGTCAACCACATGCCCAACTGCCATATGATCCTTCTGGTCCCTTAATTGTTTAAAACAACCAAGGCTTAGTTCTCATTCATATCACATGAGCTCTGTCCCCTGGTGGGGGTTCCCCTCGATCTTATTGCCCGGGAATCCAAACTAAAAGAAGTGCCTTCTCCCCATGGGCTTTGAGTTAGCACATGTGGAGGAAGAGAGTATGGCAAATCAAGCATTTTTTTCATCCAGCTTCCAAGAAGTGTCATTTCTGCTCATAATTTTTATGAGCCAAAGCAAGACCCTCAGCAACTCCTGGCACAAAGAGGGCAGGCATGTGCTCAGAACTGGGAGCACTTCCTGAGAGACAGTGACGGCTACCACACAGGGGAGGGCCTCTCTTCGGATGGTCTGGGGAATGGGGGAGGAGTGAAGGAGATGTGGCAAAATCGTACCTGGAAGCTATACACTGACTACTGGAATTGGCCAGGGAAGGTTCAACTGATGAGGCTCAGGCTGGCTTTTAAGAGGAGGAAGGGAAGGTCTGACGCAGAGTTGGACAGGCCCATCCAGGTCCTAGCGTCCAGTGTACGTGCCCTGCTACATCTGCCAGGAAGTTGTGCAAGAAACTGGGGTCCCAACTCCTATGGGTGCAGGTGGTGTGAGTCACCTAAGTCCCCTCCAGGCAGCAGAGAGACCCCTCCAAGGATTTCCTACCAAGCTCCAGTGGTCTGGCCAATCTCCAGCATCTTGAGTTGGGTGAGTGTCACTCTGAAAATTGTTGGTGCCATTTCTCTGGAGTAGGGGGCAGCCCTACTCTTTAACTGCAGTTTTATCTGCAGTCACACCTCAATATCTGTGCTGAGTGTGTGAGAGAGCGATTGCGAAAATCAGTCCCTCTCAGGTAAGCATCTTGATCTATTCAAGATCCAGCTTGAGGGAGCTCTGGGAAACCCTCTCGTGTATGAGCAGATTTTGATCCTCCCTCACTTTCCTCTGCAAGAGCAGCACAAGCAACAGGCCAGCAGCTGAGGCAGCGGGAGCAGCATTTGTGTGGCAGCCCCAGCCCAGGAGCTCGGCCAGCAGCTGAGGCAGCGGGAGCAGCATTTGTGTGGCAGCCCCAGCCCAGGAGCTCGGCTCCATAAATCACTTGGAAGTTTTCATCTGCTCCGCTCTTCCTGGGGGCCTCAGAAGGCGATGCTCCAATGCAGTAGTCACGCAGGTGAAAACTACAGCTCAGCTCCCTGTCCGCTGGGGCCAAGTCCTGGGGTCTAAGGTTGAGAGTAGGAGCAGGGCTATGGGGAGGTGGGGGCCTCTCCTCCCCTTACCGTGCTCCCCTCTGTGATGTCGCTCAGAGCATGAGTGGAAGCTGGCCCCAGAGTAGAAGCGCGCCAGCAGAAGACCTTAGCCTCTACACCTAGAGCTGAGAGATAACGAGGAATCAAGGCGCTTGCCTTGCATGCAGCTGCCCCAGGTTCAGTTCCTGGCATCACATACGGGCCTCTGAGCACTGGCAGGTGTTATCACTGAGTAGAGCTCCGAATAAGCCATGAGCATAGCTAGCTGTGGCCCAAACCACTGCCCTCCTACAAACACGTCCCCCACACACAAACCCTCCCCCAACTCTGCACCTGTTCCTGCCTGCTCTATTCCTTCCCTCCCCACTAATAGGTCACAGGACTGGAGTGCAGGAGCTCTGGGGTCAGCCCCAGCCACCACATATTCTCTGAGCACCACACCAGGAGCAGCCCCCAGACACTGCCAGGTGTGCCCCCCAAAGCCCATCCTCCAGCTTAATTTTAGGGAAAAAAGCAGATTGTCCCCCAAACAATAGACAAGTCATGGCAATCTTCTTTATCCCTGGTTGGTGCCATTCTAGTCCTCTTGTAGCTCATCCTGTCAGAGCACGACACTTGTGGGGAAAGAAGGGGATGTTGACAAATGACAACACCCTTGGACCTCAGAAATTTAGAATCGAATCTCACAACAAAAGGAAATGCCCATGCAGTGTCTAGAGATGCTCTAACTAGCCAGTTCACAGTTCCTTATGCCCTCAAAAACATATGGTATGAGGTTGCAGGCCCAGGGCCAGGTCAGCAAGTGCAGAGTTAGTGGGTGAGGGGGAGAAAGGGCAGCACCTAAGCCGGAGCAGAGCATCCAGCCCAGCAGCTCCCGAGGCTGGAGAGTGGCCACTGCATTCCCATCCCGCTGGCCTGAGACTGTCTCCAAGCAGGGTGTGGGGGGCATCCTGGACTCTCCCATCACTACCTCTAGAGCAGCCCTGCTCCCAGGGGCAGCCAAAGGTGATGCAGACATGGGCGCAAATGGCTCATGCTCCCACTATTCTTCAATACAGCCTGTAAAATGCATTTCCTGGAGGGCAGGGGCGATAGGACAGTAATCAGGACTTAGCATTGCACATGGCTAACCCAGGTTCCATCCCTGGTACCCCATATAGTCCCTTGAGCCTGTGAGGAGTGATTCCTGAGTGCTGAGCCAGGAGGAACCTAAGCACCACCGGGTGTGGGCCAAAAATCTAAAAATAAAATAAAATACATTTGTTTGGGGGCAGAGAGGCCTAAGCCACAGTCACCAGAGACGACTGTGCCATCATGTGAATAAGATCCTGCAGTGGGTGAGGGCCGGGTGCTGTCACCTCCCTCCAGAACCTGTCCCTGCATGTTAGTCCCTGAGCTTGGAACTCTAAACTGCCGCTGGCCTGGTCCTCAGTCCGTCATCCTGCCTCTTACCTCACTCTCAAGCTTCTCTAACAGCAGATGAGGCATTTCCTCCTCTCCTTCATCTCCCCAGCCTAGCACAGATGAGTCCTTTTCCGAGCTCTGATGTCCTGCTTCATGGCTGCTGTTCGTCCAGATTTATTCTCTGAATCCACTGCCCACCCTGCCAATATGCCCCAAATCACATTCTGCTTCATAAAGTTCTCCCAGTGGTTCTGAAACAGCCTGTTTTCTGCATTTGACTTTCTCTTGTATGTTCCCTCCCGACTGAGTATGTCATTTTATGCAAATGTCAGGACTCAGCACATTCTTATTGAGTGGCCAATGGCTTAGTGAATTCTGTTGAAATATGTTCTGGTGCACAGGGAAAGGACTATAAAAGTGATGTAATCTGGGTCAACAGGAACCCAGGAAGGCTTCCTAGAGGAAGAAGACCAACCATCCTTCTTCCTAGAGGAAGAAGACCAAATAGGCAGATCCAGGCTGGGTCGGGAGAGAGCTAGTCTACACATAGCCTTAGAGAAACGGTTCCCAGAGGTGACTGATGTCTGGAATCCAACAGACAAAAAGAGGAAGGAGGTGGGTGGGGGCAGTTTGGAGTGTAACAGAGCACAGAGGTTCAGGGAGCTCTCCTGGAGATTGCAAGCCCAAACGCTGTCCTCTTGTTGTTCTGCCCATTGGTGGAAGAATCAACTCGGCCCTGGCCCATGGGACCAGACAGCCTCCAGGTCTGGACCTACCACCAGTCTCATCTGGTTTGAAGTGGCAGATTTGAACCCATTTTATTCTTCTCTTCAACCCCAGAACTTAAAGATCCAAGGCCCCTGGATGGGGAGTGGCCCTTCCAGTCCAACGTCTAACTCTGCTCCTCACCACATGCACAGCCCCCCACCACAACCCCCTCCTCACTCAGTGCTCCGGGTGGGGAAGCAAAGGCACAGGGACAGACACAGTGCACATCCGGCTAGAGGTGGGAGGAGCAGGCAGGCCGGAACAATGAGAGCACTTGGAGACCTTATGTATTCCACAAGGAAATCAGGATTCACCAAATCCACACCAGCCGAGGGCAAGGCCCCCTCATGCTTCTGTGGCTCCTGCACCTGCATGATGTCCTCTGCTGATCTGGGCATCCTGAAGTGCTTCTCATTTTCCCTCCACCCAGAACGTCACTGGGTTTAAATCATCCTTCTCTTCCCTTCCTCTGTCTCTGCCCCCAGACTCATTATTTCTATATTAAGCCATAGATATATCATTATAATAGAGCTGCCATCACTGGGGTTTGCTAGCTGAGGCCTCAGACCCCAGTGCACACTATTCTCGTTGCTATCCCCACTCGGTGATGTGGTAGGAGGTGAAGGCTGTAACTTCGCCCCTGAATACCAGTTGTGTTTTGTGGTTGTAATGGACTCACCCTCCTTCCTGTCTGACCAGGCCAAGGTCAGGTCTGAGTGAGTGCGAGCATGTGTGTGCATGTGAGTGTGTGTGAGTAAGCATGGTGCATGTGCGTGTATGTGTGCTGTTTGGAGGGTTATGCAGTGCTCTGGATGTTTCCTGGGTGCTGGCACTCAGAGTCTGCAGGGAGGCAGGAGGCTGGAAGTCATAGAGTTGTCTCTAGGCCAGGAATGAGCCCAGCAGGTCACTAAGGGCCCAGGCTTTGGTGCCATGCCAGCCTGCACTGTGCTCAGCCTTTGCACTTTCTAGCTCTGACTTTGGTTGCATTCTCTGAACTGAGTCTCTGTTTCCCCAGTCAACGAAATGAGAGTAGTGGTGATGGATGTAGTGAATTAAAGAAGATACACGGGACACTGAAGGCAGTTCCAGAGCAGCCTCCTGACTTTCCTCAGATGGGGAGCTGCGGCCCAGACCCCCTGTTCTGACTGATGGTGCTTGTTTTCATTTTGGCCCTATTTCTTGTTCCAGTGACTGCAAGTGTTCTCTGTGTTCTCTGTGGCTTGTCTTCTCTGGGTCATGAGTTTTCTCAGTATTAAATCATTTCAACATCCTGTGATCCAACAACTCAGCTTCTCTAAGGTGAGAGTTCTGCTCTCTACTTTCCCAGAGAAAGTACCTAGTGCATGGGGGTGTGGTTTCCATAGTAAAGCCCCACATCCTGCATCAGTTCCGGGAGAGAATTTCCAGTCAGTAAGAATCAGCCCCTTGGGTCTGTCCCCAGCGCTTCCTGCCAAGGTGGAGGGCACACCAACAAGCTTCCCCACGAGGCACAGTGCTGTGCTAAAGCTCAGCCCCCTCTCTACCTTTCTCCTACCAGTTCCGATTTGCTTGTCTGGGACACAGATTATTACCAAATGCCCAGAGCATCACTGGCTTCATCACATTTTAATCTCACTGCAATAGCTTCTTGTATATAAACGAGAAAGCATCACTTCTGTATTAGGCAATTTGTCCAGTGTCTGCCATGGAGAAAGAAGTAGACAACCATGATTCAAATGTAGCTCTTCAGCAGGGCTCAGATCCTTTGTGATCTGGGCGGATTGCTTTTTCCTCTAAAATCTGGTCATTCCAAGCTCTTGAGTTACCCTTGAAATTCCTTCTCCATATTCCCAGTGTTCTCCCCATAAGTATAAGTTTGGTCAGCATTCCTCATTCATTCCACACTTCTCAAGTATCCACTCTGTGTTGGTCGTTTGCATTATTGAACACTTGCGGGCTCCAGAACCTTGATATAGGCTGTGGAACAGATGGGCAAGGGAAGCCTTACACCTTTGGAAACACAAAGCTAATAAGACCCCCCAACCCCTTCCTCATAAACAAGGTAAAGACTCAGGGGTGACCAGTTTAGGCTACTTACTGTCAGTTCATGCAAGTTGTTCAATTACACAGCAGGTGCAGCAGTGTTGAGGCAACCTGGAAAAAATTAATCAGAACCAGATGAGATTGTCCTGGAGGAAGCTTCTAGAAGGGCAATATTTAGTCCGATTCTGATTGTTGTAAGCATATAAAATGTCAACAGAGGGGGATTAGAAATAAGGTAGTATGTTTATGCATTTTCTTTGGTTTGGGAAAAGAAATCTAGAAAGAAGTCCTCTTGCACAAGATTGGGGTTGCTTATTTGTTTGCTTTCTTTTCGTCCTTTTATCTTTCCTTTATTTTTTCTTCTTTTCTTTCTTTCTGCTTTGGGGCTACACTCAGTGGTTCTCAGGACTTACTCCTGGCTCTGTGCTCAGATATTCTTTGCAGTGCTCAGGGAACCAATGTGGTGCTGGCTCACCATATGAAAGACATGCTTCTTAACACTGTACTCTCAAGGCTCCTTGTGTTTCTTTTCTATGTGTTGTTAGGTACTTTTGGTTTGATTACAGTGCACCAGGCCCAGGCTATTTGGGGTATACCACTTCAATCTAGTCCAATCCTATTCTTCAGGCTTCACAGACTAATGGAGGAGGCAGGGAATCAGTTCTGGTGTCCCAAGGGATATGAGTCCCCATGGGCCCACATGCCAAGGGAAGTCTGGCTTCCTAGATTGATGCCAGAAAAGGGTGCCTTCATTCTCTTCTCAGCCCCACAGACACACGTGGAATGAAATCCAAGGGTAGATATAAAGAGTCTTTTCAAGTCAAGCGAAAACTGTTATAAGTTGATCCACTTGAGCGGAAGCTCCCACAGGGTCACTGAGCAGGAGGTTGGGGCAACCATCTCAGAGAACCTGCCCTGAATATCAGCCCCCATTCTGTCCTGCTCAAATGTGAGAGGAAGAGACATAAAGAATCTTGATCCACTCAACGCATTATCATTGGTGCCTCACAGAACATGATAGAGTACTAGAACAGCTAGGTATTAAAGGAGAAACAAGTCTTGCTTTCTAAGAGCAATCAGTTGAAAGTAAAAGGTTATTAAAAGAGGGCCCAGAATGTAGCTCAGAGGTAGACCCCATGCATTGCAATGTGTGAGTTCCTAAGCTTGATCCCAGGCACACATACACACACGTGCGTATACACACACACACACACACACACACACACACACACAAACACAAAAACTGTCCTCCCATTGTTTGATTTGCTCGAGCAGACCCAGTAACATCTCCATTTTGAGACTTGTTGTTACTGTGTTTGGCATATTGAATACGTCACGGGTAGCTTTCCAGGCTTTGCCATGCAGGCGAGATACTCTCAGTAGATTGCCGGGCTCTCCAAGAGGGGTGGAGGAATTGAACCCAGCTCAGCTGGGCTGGCTGCGCACAAGGCAAATGCCCTACCACTGTGCTATCGCTCCAGCCCCTTGTGTGTGTGTGTTTGTGTGTGTGATGACACACACAAGTCATCAAAATAATATTATTTTAGTTGCATTAAAAGGAAAAGGAGCCACACAGAAGTGGTTATCAGAGCAAGGAGGGTGAGTGAGTAGACCAGAGATATAAAGAGTAGGGGGAGAATTTGGGAATAAAAACTAAGCTTTGGGGATGCTGGAGCAATGGCACAGCAGGTAGGGCATTTGCCTTACATGCAGCCTACCTGGATTCGATTTCCAGCATCCCATATGGTCCCCTGAGCACCGCCAGGAGTAATTCCTGAGTGCATGATCCAGTAGTAACCTCTGTGCATCACTGGTTTTGACCCAAAAAGCCAAAAAGACCTATAAAAGAAACAAACAAACAAAAGCTTTGGGGAAGAACCTCTATGATCAAAAAGAAGGAAGAAGAGAAGTCAGCAGTAGATACTTCGCAGGAGAAAGAGAAAAACAAAGTTTTTCAGCCCCCCAAAATTCAGGAGCTATCCCTAGTAACTTAGCTGGGAAATGCAGGAGGAAGATACATTTGGGGAGGAAGTTGGGAGCTCAGAGATGAGTATGATCTATTTAGATATCTCTGACACGTCCAAGATGAATTGGAACCTGGAGGTGGAATGCAGAACCCAGAAAAGAGGCTCTAGGTAAAGAAATTAATATATTACTGGAGTGAAAATGCACAAGACCCCAGGTTTAGAGAAGATCAGAGGCCCTAAAACTGAATGAACAGCAGGCACCTCTTATGTCTAAAAATGGGGAGCACGGGAGACTGAGAGGCAGAAGCCAGTGAAATGAGAGGGAGACGGCGGAAGTAGAGAGTCCTGGGAAAGCAACAGAGTGTTCCTGGGAGAAGAGAGAAAGATCTTACATGAGAAGCTATGACACATCGTGTAAGACAAACCAGACTAATCTTTTTGTTCAGAAATAACCTTGACAAGAGCCTAGTTGGTGGAGCCAACTGGGGAAAAGATCATTTGGGAAGATACTGGCATTAAGTCCCTTTCGGGTACCTTTCTGGAATGGGCAGCTATAGAAATGAGATTTAAACTTTGGGGTAGCCTGATTTCATAGGTGGTCCGGGGCTGGAGGGAGAGAGAAACGGACTCTTGCACTCAGACCAAGAATTCTGGTAGGAATCCTAGAATTCTGCTGTAAACCTCTGAGTGTCTAACTTCCCACCGCAGGACCTGGACAGAACAGAAAGCCAGAAGAGCCTAGGAAAGGAGGCTGCAGGCACTCCAGGTCACAGGAAACAGGCAGGGAGCAAGACCGGGTCCCATGCTGACTGCCCAAATCCCCCATGACTGACCCTCTCAGCAATGTGCTAAGGTAGCCAAATCTTCCCTCTCCAGGCACAGCCCAGTCCACCATGCCTCTGCCTGACCCACTGTCAGAAGCCTCCAGGTCACCTCAGGGCTCCCTTGTTTACTGGCTGTTCAGTGGGAGCTGCCTGTGGCCTGCTCGTCCTTGCTGTTCACTTGCCCCCATCTCCCCGGGGCCTGGCCTCACTATCCTCATTACTCTCTGGAAGCTAAACTACCACACTTGCAGCCTCAAACCCAGGGCATTGTGCAGAGTCTGTGCCCTGCCCTCGTGCCCCTGAGCCCCCGCGAGCAGAGGGCATCAGCCGTGCAGGGTCTCCATGTGTCTCTTCCTGAAGAGGAAGGGCCTGTTTGTCCCCCTGGTAGGGGCCTAAATATGAGGGAACTTGGAAGCTGGGAGCCAGTTTTCCTACTTCAGACTAATAAGAACTACAGTCCTGTTCTGCGACTTATAGCCTGCAAGGACGGGAGAAAACTAGGGCTGCGGGGCACCTGGGATCTCTCTGCTCAAGGATCAGAGCCTGGGTCTGCGGCTCATCTCATCCTGCCCAGGTCTTGCAATCAGTAACCTCTGCTGGAATTGTTCACGGGCTGTGTCTCCTCCAGAGCTTGCTGAGCAGCCACAAACGGGGGAGAAGCAGCATGTGCGGTCTGAGCTCCAGCCTCCAGCACACAGTACTCAGAGACCCCCTCACCTGAATGCTGCCTGCCTTGTAGGGTCTTCAAAGTTGGAAAGCAAAGCTAATAGGCTCAAATAGTGCTCAGACCGGATTGTAAGCAGTTGGTTTAAGTTTTATCCTTAAGTCCCTTTAAATTCCCCTTCCACAGTAGATCCTTTGCTGCAGTAAGGAAAGAAAGAGCCTTAAACAGTTGCTGGAGGCTCAGAACAATGGAGCCAGTTCCATTCTCCCCCTTGAGATATTCCTAGCCCCAGATGGCCCTGCTGCCCACTCCGGCCAGCTTCCTGCAGAGCACGGGACTCACATCCACCAAGCAACTGCCTTGCCTCCAGCCTCTGAGCTGGCAGTACTGCCAACCTAGCCCAGCCCACGGCCTCTGATTGGTATGCAGTGCATCTCTGCAGCATAAATATCTAATCTTCCCCTTACACGAGAATGAATGGGAAATCATTAAGCAACAAGCTCAGGCATCAACCAAAACCTGTTTGCTCTTCCCTGGCTGGGAGGAGCAGACACTGGCCTTCAAGCAATCACCAGATCCCCCCGCAGTGACATCTCCTCCCTAGGGAGAGGAGGTTTGGCACTGATGCTGGCACTCATTGGGAAGGAAGCGTCCCAAAATCAGCAGCAATCTGGAGAGATGGGATGTAACCTCTGGCTTTCTCAGAGAACTAGGACCATTCCCAAGGGGGTTTCAATTTCCTGCAGAGCGAAGTATTTAGACCTCAAGTGCTGTGCTCTGGGGAGGTCTGCACTGGGGAGGGATGGATCGGAGTCTTCATCCTCCTGCTGCAGGAGAATGGGGGAGTCCAGAGAAGGTACAGCCATGTCCCTGGGGTGGTCCAGTATGTCTGTGAACACCTGTACCCCAAACTCAGATCTCGTGAGACATAACCTTAGGGAATTTCTGTTGCTCCTGTGTCTGTGCTGGTGCAAGTCTTTGCCCTAGCTCTGCTTTCCCTCACCCCTTCCTGCCTCCTGCACCACTGCCCATTCATGCTCTCCCTGCCTGCTACTGAGCCTTTCCCTCCAGTGTACATGACGTGTCCAAGGGCACAGAGCTGAGGCCACATTCTCTCCCAAAACGGTTAGTCTCTTCCCTGCATGAGACTGGAAATATGCAAACCAGACAGTTACATCAGCAGGAAAACCAAGGAAGAAAGAAAAGGGAGTGATCCAAGTTCATGGGACCCTCAGCCAACGCCCCCTCCCACCTCAAGCCTCCCAATATTTTTACATGCATATTGACACTCTGGAGGAAGAGAGGGGAGGCCAGGCTAGCAGCAGGGCTCTGGGTAAATATATCCAATTGCAACCCTGGTTTATTTTCTGGTTCCCAACATACCATTTGCTGGCATATTTTTTCTGGTGCCTCAATGTCCATGATGATGGAGAGAAATGTGGGCAGCTGCTCCCTCTTCAACCCCACCACCCCTGGCCCATCTGGTCGCCTTCATCTTCCCCCAGCACCCCTGGAGCCATGTTTTTATCTTGGGTCACAATGGAACATGGGAGGGAGGTTTTCCACGGAGTCCACCTGGCCTCAAGACCAGGAATTCCTTGGGAGAGGAGGACCTGGGACAGGATGTGTCGGCATTCAGGTGCCTTGTTCTTGAAGGCCTGGAAAGGCCAATGAGCCATGTCTGGCAGGGCTCAGGACTTACTCCTGGGTCTGTCATCACCCATCACTCCTGGCAGTGCTGGTGATCAAGCTGAGTCAGTCAACAGCAAGACAAGTGCATACCCCCTGTCCTATGTCTCTTACTCCTAGCAGTTGTTTTGTTTGATTTGGGGTCACATGAGGCAGTGATCAGGGACTACTCCAAGCTCAGTACTGGTTTGCCCCTGATGGTGCTTGCACAGGGTGGAGGGGAGGGAGGAAGGAGGATGCTCATGCATGCAGTGCTAGGATCCACCCAGACCTCCTACATACACTTGGCCCTTCCTTTTTCTGTTGAGGAAAGTATGGTGCCTCCAGGAATTCTGACACTGTATTGTGTGTTGAGTAGGGGAAGAAGAGAACTGAGAACTAGACTCAGATTGCAACCTTGGGCTCTCTATTGCAGGTGAATGGGTGGTGGTGGTGGTGGTGGTGGTGATGGTGGTAAGGGTTTGGCTGAGACATCTCTGCCACTTACGGGCCAGGCCCTGAGTAACCTCCCCATTTCAGCCTCATTGCTCAGACTGTGTCTTTAAGGCCACCTAGCAGTGAACAACGGGGTCAGGGGTCAGTCTGCGCTCTGCTCCCCATGCCCCTCTCTGAGACCCCTGAAATGCATGAGTATCTGTGCCCTCCCCCCACCCCGGTCTCCTCGGGCTCCACTATTATGCCTTATTGGGAAGGTCTTCCTCTGATGGCCGCAGCGATACAGCCACAGAGCATAAATCCAGCTCCATCATCCTGAGCCTCACATACCACAAAGTGATGGTCCTGGGAATAAATCTTTCTCCTCTGTCAGCCCAAGGAATGGCTTTACCTGGCCTGAAGCAGGTTGGTGGACCTGACCGGGGGTTTCTCCCACCAAACCTCCTGTCAAGTGCCCACTGCCATGGTCTTAGAAACACAGACTGGCACCACCCGGCAGGTAGAATCCTCCTCAATCACTCCTGGCACCTTCCCTGTGGCTGGGGTACATCACCGACAGGTGAAGGCTCTACAGTTGCTCGCCTTGTTTTGTAAGACCAGCGCCCCTCCCCCCCAGGTCTCCACCACACATCAACCAGCCAGCCCATCTTTAGAGACAGTTTAGTTCTCTTGAACCCCTCTAATCACCGTTTGTGTCCTGTGACTTCTTGGGGTCCTTGTATATGCTGAGAAGCCTCTCTTTAGGGGGAACAGTGGGGCTGCCCCTGAGGAAGGAAAGGGGCTCTGCTTCCATCCCACCTTATATCTCTGCCTAAATGGTGAGATGATCAGCTCCACCCCCGCCCTGCAGTGAAGGCTGAGGGGGAGCCCCAGGAGGTGGGAGGATTGGGAGGTCTCAAGGTGAGAGGCCCAGGGACTGCAGGTGAAAGTTGAGGAAAGAGAGAGGAAACAGTCTCCATAAAATTGCAGGGGTGAATGAAGCCACCCCTACCCCCCCAGGGCTGGTGCACAAATGACTCAGGTCTAAGATGGGTCTCCTGAGTGCTATTCATATCGCCTGTTTCTTTCCTTCTCTTCGCCTTTCGTATTTAAGAAAGTTCTATTTTTCACACATTGCTGTTTCAGGAACCAGGAGGTAGAGAATAGGGAGCAGGTCTGGGTTTGGGATGCTTTAAAGCAAGCCCAGGGCTAGACAGAAGGGGCAGCTGGGGCCAGAGATGGCCCAGGAGGGCCGTAAGGAGATGCTCATGGCTGAGGGACAGAGGGCGAATGGCCCTCCAGCCCCTGCTTCCTGCCGTCTCTGAGGGTAGTGTAGTAGTCTCTTTCCTGCTGTGTGGGGATAGAGGGGGCCGGGCCATGTCTCTGGTGCTTGACTAGCATCGCCCCTTCCCTATGTTCTGCTCCTTTCATGTCGTGTTGACACATTGGACCACTTGTGCAAACAGTCTGACTGCCAAGAGAAAAACAGCTCTGCTAGCACCTCCTGGAAACAGGAGAAGCATGTCCCCTCTGGAGACGTCCAGGACAGACTGGCTTGAGACTTAAGACACCAGCTCAGAGCTGCTCCCCCATGTCCCGGCTGAGTCACGCCAAGGCTGTGCTGGAGTGACATACACTCCCCACCTCCTGGATCTGTCACCAGGGGAAGAGGGAGCAGAGGGATGATGCCAGAACAGCCCCAAGGGACTCCCTGAGGACAGTGGGCACATTCTGGAAAATTCTGGGGAGGCCCACCTGTCGTGGAGGCAGAGCCGGGACAGGCTCTGAGGTGACTGTTAAGGCTGGGATTGGGACATTAGAAGGGGACCTTGGAGACCAAATTTTCTTCTTTCTTCTGCTCCTCTTTAGTAGGTTTGAGGAGAAAAGAGACCAGAGGGAAAGGTAGACAGTGAGAATCTTTGTAATCCTATTTCCTGCTGACAGGGTTGTGTGTATGTGTGTGTGAGAGAAAATCCTATCTAAGGTAGGGCAGGCAGTCGGGGTACCGAGAGAGGAAGCTCTTGTTCTCTAAGGAAAATTACTCCCAACCCTCTTTGGGATGTTTACCAGAGAAAGTCTGACTAACTGTTACTTCTTGCAGGAGATAAGAAAAACAAAATCGGGCTGGAGAGATAGTCGAGAGGGCAGGATGCTTGTGTTGCACGGGTTGACCCAAATTAGATTCCTGGCACCCCATATGGCCCTGCTGGTCCTGCCCAAAAGAAAAGAGAATCTTAGCAGTGTCACTGGCCAAAGCCTTGGCAGGGCTTATGTGTCTGCACACACACATATGTACACTCATTCCTCACACACATGTATGCACACACATATCTGCACACAATGTTTACCCACACATGCACTCACGTGAGTACATACACAGGCATACTTACACCTGCACACATGCATACCCACACATACACGCATATACACACTCGCATATGCGAACCCACACACCTGCACATACATGTACATAAACACTCATGCACACACATGCACTCACACATACATGCACACATGCTCATATGTGCACACTCAGACATGCACACACTCACACACTCGTGAACTCACACACAAACTGGGTCCCTCAACTCAGGACAAACTGAGTCACTTGTTCCTATTCCGGTTTGCAGCTTCTTGTTACTCCTCTCTGATACGTCTCTGCTCTCCTGGACTGCCTTTGACTACTGTAGGGAACAGTCTAGAAAGGAATCTGAGAGCTTGTGCAGGAGTCTGTGGCCTTGTACTACTCTAGGACAGAGACAGTCGGGCACTTGCCTAGCATTGAGCGTCATCCTGAGATCAGTCTTGGCACCTCTGGGTGAGGTCCTGGTAGCCTCCAGCATCAGACCACGACACTGGGTCTGAGCATCTCATAGGCCAGCCTCATTCACAAGAGACTCTAAGCATGCTGAGGACCACCAGGCATCTCTCACCCCACCCTTAAATCCTGCACATTGCTAATGCGGAAACTGAGGCCCCAGTAAGAGATTGGGCCGGCCCTCCAGAAGGAAGGAGTGGGAGCCAGAGATCAGGGCTTTAGTCCTGTCTCCACTGTGTGACATCAGACAAAACCCTTTGCCTCTGTTTCTAACTGGGTAGTATTGGAAAATAATCGGTCTCACACATTTTCCAGGAGGGAGTCATATGACCTTGAAGAGAAGGGGCCTTCTGAGGTCCTAGCCAGTTTAATTTAGTTTTTGTCATTGTTTGCTTTTTGAGTCACACCTGGTGATGCTCAGGGGTTCCTCCTGGCTCTGCATTCAGTAATTAATCCTGGGGGTACTCGGGGAACCATATGGGATGCTGGGGATTGAACCCGGGTTGGCTGCGTGCAAGGCAAATGCCCTACCTGTGGACTATAGCTCCAGTCCCTAGCCAGTTTATTCTCCTGAATCTAACTTTAATACCTTAGCATGTTTATAAACACTTTCCAAATATTTACTCTCATTTAACTTCCTCGATGTAGTAAGAAATCAGGATTTCTTTGGAGGAGGAGGAAAAAATATCAGAGGAGGCAAACTGAAGAAATTCCCCAGTCACAGAGTTTTAAAGTGATAAAACAGAGAGCTAAAATGGAGATAATTTTCACTCAAAGCTGTGTGGCTGTACTATAGTTTACCTTGCCTTGCCTCAAGGCAAAGTATTACATTCTTGTTCTGGACATGTTGGAAAAAGCAGCAAGTCACAATAAAAGAAATACAATGCACTATAAACCCAATACCCTGCCGTAACCACTACTAACATCTCTGAAATTCAGAGTCCCAGGCTGGGAGTCATGTGAGCACCTCAAGAGACAAAATCACTAAAGAACAAGAGTGGGGACTGATGTGGTGACAAAGTTAGGCCTGGAAGTTTCTGGAGCGCATTGACTCCAGAAACAAGCTGGGGAGAAGGGGGAAGATGAAGAGTGGAGAACAGGAGGAAGGCTTGTGAGGGTTTTTAAAATCCCAGGGACTGGTGACTTTTGAGCAAGCACTACACCCTCACAGGGTCCCCCAGCAACCTCCAGTGGTCCTGGGGACATCAGGTGGCCCTCATCAGTCTGTCTCTCCAGGGGGCAGACAAAAGCAGGGGTGGCTAGGAATGAAGCCTTACTCCAGAGGGAAGCATGGCCCTGTTCTGCCCCCCCACCCCACCCCCAATCCTCAGCACCCTCAGGCCACACACCTCTGGGCCACTTTTCCAGGCAGCACAGAGTCAGCCACCCTGTTCATCCTGTATCCAGGTGATACAGGTCTTGCTACTAATGATATTATGAACAAGCCCCCGTCATGGAGGGCAGTGGGTAATCCAGAGCCCTTTGGTTCTTCCTGCCTCATTACTCTTCAGCCAGTCTTTGGAAGACCTTCATCCCAGTTCCACAGAACGAGAAAGGTAAACTTGGAGAGACTAAGTGAATTAACTAAAATTAAACAGCAAAGGCTAAAAACATTAAAAGATTTTTTTCACAGTTGGAGAGATAACACAGTAGGTAGAATACTTGCCTTGCATGCAGCTGGCCGGTATTCAATCCCCAGCATCCCATATGGTCTCCCAAATACCACCAGGAGTGATTCCTGAGTGCAGAGCAAGGAGAAACTCCTGAGCATCATTGGATTATAACCACAACCCCCCAATTTTTTCAATGCCATCAAACTCTTGCCCTCACATATACAAGTCTACATCCCTCGTCCCCAAAACATCTGCCTGGGATTGGAGGTCTAACTCAGTGGATCTGAACACGTACTTTGCACATAGGATACCAGGGTTCAAGCCCCAGCACCACATCATCACCCCCAGGAATGGCCCTTGAACACAGCCAGGCCCTGAGTACCGCTAGGTGTGGGCTCCAAACAAAAAACAATAACAACAAATCCTACCATTCATTTTTGTTTTGTCATTTTTACCTTGTTTCTAAAAAGATTTAGCTAGGTCACAAGACCTATTGTGTGGTTAAAAAGAAGTTTAACACATCATAAAAATGTCACAAAAGGATGAAGAAGAGACTGTATGCAGGGTTCAAAGAAGGCAAACATACCCTCCCCACAGCTTCTTCTCCCCCCACCTCCCCAACCCCACACACCCGCAGGTCTGACTTCTACCCACTGCAAAGGGGAAGCAGTGGTGAAAGAACAGGAGCAAGAAGCAAAGATAAATGGATACCAAGGAAAAACAAAGTTGTCCTGCCCTGCAGGAAGGCTCTTCAGGCTCCTTCAGCGCCAGGGGCAGTCCATTTAGGAGAGGGAAGGAAGGAGCAGGAAGCTGTTGCCTTCTCACAGTGGGCTCTGCACCCTCCCAGCTCCACGCCCTGAATCCCACCACACCCCACCCCTGGGGCTGCCTCGCCTCACGCTCTGTTTCTGCCACTCAGCATTCGGGGCCTGGCTGGGAGGAAATAACCATTACTGTCACCTGCTCACCAGCGGGAGCCATTAGCTGGTGCTGGCAGAACACACAGCCTGTAATTTTTGGAGGAGTTACAATAATGGAGCTAATTTGGTGTTTCATCATCCTCATGCTCCAGGCAAGTGAGAAGGGAGGGAGGCCCAGAGCCCTGCAGTTCTGTTGGCAGGGGGCTCCTGCCTCCCAGACCCTTCTCTCCCCACCCTCTGCTTTCTCTCAGGAGGTATTTCTGAATGTCACTTGCAGATGACATCCTACCCAGCAGGACAAAGCTGAAGGGGCCTCGAGGCTCAAGCATTTCCCCATGCGGGTAAACTCAGGTTCACTCCTCACCCCATAAACCCCAGCTTCTGAGGAGGAGCTTGCCTGCACATTTTGCACCGATGCTGGGGGACCCTGTAGCTCAGGACTGTGGGACTTGCCTTGGTCGCTGGTCAGCAGCAGGGCTTAGCAGAGGGCAGGCCTCCTGGCTGTTCAGTTTTGTTTAGCGTAGTCTCTTCTGCTCCGTGTGAGCTGGAGCCTGCACTCAGAGCAGACCTAACACCCTATCTGTTAAAGGTGCTACCGGGGTGGGCCACTCAGAGTGCCAAGGTGAAAGCATCTTCCTAGCCTGTGGCTGTGGTTGTGACTGGTTCAAATCCTGACACCACATCTGGTCATTCAATGGCATGATCCTGAGCACATACCCAAGTATGACCTCTAAGCCAAGACGCAAGTATGGCCCCTGAGCACCACCAGACCTGGCCTACAAATAAAACCACAAATAAAACCCAGAACAAGCAAAGTCCTGATGGAGAGCTGGAGAGATAGTACAAGGATCAAGACATTGACCTTGCAGGTGGCCAACCCCAGTTCTATTCCCAGAATCCTGAGCACTTCCTGGAATGATCCCTGAGCACAGAGTCAGGAGTAAGCCTTGAGCACCACTGAATGTGACCTGAATTTCCCACCACTGGAGCAATAGCACAGTGGTAGGGCATTTGCCTTGCACGCAGCCAACATGGCTGACCCGAGTTCAATTCCTCCGCCCCTCTCAGAGAGCCCGGCAAGCTACCGAGAGTATCTCGCCCACACGGCAGAGCCTGGCAAGCTACCCGTGATGTATTCGATATGCCAGACACAGTAACAACAAAGTCTCCAATGGAGACGTTACTGGGCCCGCTCGAGCAAATCGATGAACAACGGGAGGACAGTGACAGTGAACCTCCCCAAAATATGTACTGCTGATGGAAAAGCCCAGGGCTGGAGAGAAGGAAGAAGTAGCTCACACACATTCGCGCACCTTCCTGTTGGCCCCAAAGCCAGAGGGAAGTCCAGGCTACAAGCCTTCGCTGTCGTCTCTCCCATCTCTGTTGTCATCCTCCTCCTCCTCCTCATGATCATCACCATTGTTGTCGCTCCCACTCCACAGAGCTGCCCCTTCCTTCCCCCTGACTAGCCTTGTGGGCATACCTGGCCTTTGCACAGGTGCGCAGTGGGTGCAGGGATGCTGAAGGCAGCGTTTTCAGATTGTGCTGTAGCCAGGGCGCTTGGTTCCTGATATCAGCAGGCAGCCTCCATGCACTTTCCTTGCGCTTTCAGGCCAGGGGTGCACCACTGGGGGTGTGGGGGTGAGGGGTGCTGCTCAGTGATGGGGAAGTGTCCGAACGGTTCAATGGCATTAGCAATCACACCACTGAAAAGCAGGGGCTCAGACCCTTGACTTCTTGGTTTTGGAGAAAGGGAGATGGAGGGTCTTTGGTCTGTGCATACACATGTCTAGGATAGGAGGTAACAGCTGCTGCGAAGTGGGAGGCAATGGACAGTTTCCTGTGCTGGGTTGCATGGCTCTGAGCCTCAAAGTGCCCCTACCACAGGCATGGACCCTGAGAGGCAGCTATAAATTTCTCAGAGACCCACAGGGGCTCACCCACATAAGGATCTAAGCTACAGAAAAGAGGGGATGAGTGCAACCCTGCAGGAGACAGCAGAAAATGCTACATCTGCCCAAACTGATGTGGGGGGGGGGGGCACAGGTGGCTTATGTGAAGCAGGGAGGAATAGGAGACAGTCTCCTTCTCCCCATCACCTCCACCACCCGGGACCTGCTGGGAGGACTAGGATTGGCAAAGTCTGCAATGAACCCCTGCTTGGTATGGGCCTGAGCCTTGCCAGCCCAATCGGGTGGCCAAGGCTACACCTGAAGTCTGCTTGGTCTGCCAGGCACAGGATCCCCACCACCCGATTTCTCAGGGAGCCACCAACTCAGGCTGGAGCGAGGATTTGCTCTTTGCAGGAAAGGAGAGGCCAGTTCTAGACCTTACCCAGGGTTTTTGGGGTTCTTGTCTCACTCGCAGAAAAGAATTTCAGGAGTAGACAAGCAGTGAAGTAAAACAGATTTTATTTGGAAGTTTAGAAGGAGGGCAGGGAGAGGGAGAGGGAGAGAGGGAAGGAGAGAGAGAGAGGGAGAGAGAATGAGAGAGAGAAAGAGAGGGAGGGAGGGAGAAAAAGAGGGAGAGAGAGCGAGAGGCAATCAGTACTAAAGGGAGAATGCTGTGGGCTTCCCCAAAAGAAGCCTTAAAATGGCCTTTAAGACTGGCCTTTGTTTGCATCTTCCTAAGGATGCCTTAGTCTGGAGTTTTCGGACAGAGGTGGGGGTTGTATCAAGAGATTGTATCAAAGGAACAGCTTTGAAGTTTCTGGTGAAACTCTTTCAAGTCCTTAGTTGTGTCATTTTCTCTGCTGAAGTTCATCATTTCTGTAGTGGTCCAGCCTCCGCAGGTCTGTTCCTGTTTCTTCCTGTTTTTTTTTCCTGGTTTCTGCTGAGGGTCTTATCAGGCTCTTGCAACTTTCGGGCCATTTTTTCCCAGGAAATTTTTGCCATCGCCTTGGGAGGAGGCCTCCCAATCTACCTACCTACATCAAAACCTTCCCCAAGAACACTTTCCTCTTGCAGTCCAGGAGCAGCAACCTGGAGTAGCTGAGGTGGAAACTGCAGTGGAAGACCAGGGTCTTTCTACTGCACTCCTGGCCAGGGTCTGTGCCCCAGTGATCCAGCTTCTTCCACTCCAACTCCTTAACTCAGCAGCATCAATTTGGTTTTTGTTTTTGTTTGTTTTTTGGCTTTTGGGGGTCACACCCGGCAATGCTCAGGAGTTACTCCTGGCTCTGCACTCAGGAATTACTCCTGGCGGTGCTTAGGGGACCATATGGGATGCCTGGGATCAAACCCAGGTTGGCTGCATGCAAGGCAAGCACATTCTTCACTGTGCTATCGCTCCAGCCCCTGTTTTGTTTTGTTTTGTTTTAAGGTTACATCCAGCTTGCTCAGAGCTTATTCCTGGCTCTGCACTCAGGAATTACTCCTGACAAGTTCCTGGGACCATATAGGATGCCAAATCAAACTTGGGTCAGTTGTGTCCAAGGCAAGTGCCCTACCCCACTATACTGTTGCTCTGGGTCCCATCAGCAGTTTTAATCCTTCATATAATAACAATGGCCAGGTGCTTCTGGTGAGGACTATTGGGCTTGAATGTCAGTACTAGCTGCCTTCAGGCCAGGAGACCTGTCCACGCGAATCTATATTGGAGGCCCTTTAGCAGAGCAGAAGGATGGAGGAATCTCAGAGATACCCTCTCCACTGCATCTCACTCTCAGAACACTAAGCAATTCTTTTGGCTTCTAAACCCAAGTGGAGTCTCAACATCCCTGATCCTCAACACACAAGGTGTGGGTGGGGGTGGAGAGGGGAGAACATGTCCAGTTCCAGTGGAGGCTGCTGAGATGGTGGACAAGAGCAAGGTTTCAGGGCCCACGAAACTGGATCAGGTTCCAGACTCCAGTGACCGCGGAGATCATAGACGAGTCACTTGGTCTATGCACAGCCATGTGGCAAGTCCTTCTCGTCAGACAGCTGCTTGAATGAAGTAAAGTGAATAGCTGTCAAGTACCCCACAAGGCCACTCCAACCAGCAGACCTTGTATCAGACAGCCCCCTTTCTCTCTTCACTGTGGCTCTGATCACCAAATAAGTAGGTTACACGAAATAGGCCTCAAAATTCAGGTCAGAATGGACATACCCAATTGGTTTTTTTAAATTCAATTAGGTAATGGTTCTTGGTTCCTAAGCCTCCCCTAGAGAGCTTGTTGGATCACGGATGGTTGGGCCCCACGCTCTGGAGGTGATGGAGGCAAGAATCTCTTTCTGGCGAGTGGTCAGTGGCCACATGTGGAGAGGAGTCTTTATAGGACGGCGCTAGCAGAACGGATACGCTGGTTCCTAAATGCTCTACTTTGAACAGGCCGCTTCTTGCTAACACTTAGCAGCTGGTAGCAGGGGTCAGTAGGTGATTGTGAGGCTTCTCCAGCTCCTCTGTGGCTTGATCCTTTAGAACTTAAGCATGAGGAGCCTGTGAGCGATCCTGGCTTTCCTGAATATCACTGCTGTGTGTGACTCTGGGCCTGTTCTTGAGGACACATGAGGCTGCAGCAACACTGGCTGCAGGGCAGCCTTGGGAGCCTCTCCTTGCAATGTTATTATGTGGTGAGGAAACAGAAGAAGCTCCTGGAAGATCAGCAATCACCCCCACATCCAGGCCCCCTCCAGAGATGCCAACTAGATTGTGGGTGCAGCCCAGGAATCAAATCCACAGCTCCCAAGTGAGCCCAGTGAGTGGGTCTTCATGAGGCTCTATCTCCAAGTGGTCTTGTGCATTGGGCCATGTGCAGACCTGAGGCTGCAGCTGAGTCCACCGACAAGGCCAATCTTTGTCACCATCTTCACAGGTGACCTCCACAAAGCCAAGTTCTTTTAACGCAACTAAGATTTGTTGCTTGTGTGCACAGTACCAGGATGCAGTGGTGAGGAAACAGGTGAGTGGATTAAGGTAAGATCATCTGGGTGTTGGGAGCCAGTGTTTTTAGTAGAAGTTGGGTGAGGAGGGGTGCTGGGCTCTTCCCAGCGGTTCTGGGGCAGTTCCTGATTCTGTCCCTAGAAGTTGCTCCCAGCAGTGCTCAGAGGACATGTGATGTTGGGAATCAAACCTGGGCCTTCCACTAGAAGAGCATCTCTAGCCTCTGAACTCCCTCCAGCCTCTCTGGGGGTGTGTCTGAAGCTAAGCATGACACAGAGCCCCTCACTCTTGCACCCCACTCGTGTGGCTTGTGCCCCTCATCTTGTCCTGAGTGAAACAGCCCTGGTTCCCTAACCTTTGGGAATGCAGAGTCGATCAGGCTTTGCAGGAGTTCATCTAGGCTGAAGGGACATCTAGAATGTTGGACCAAGAATGGGTTGGGGCAACATGTGGTGATCATGGGGGCGGGTGGGGGGAGAGCGCCACCAGAGATCTGGAGGGAGCTGAGAGCCAGCTGTGGGGCTGTGCAGGCAGGGAGTGCGAGGGGGCCGGCATCAAGGAAGCTGGAGGGCAGGGCCTGATCTAATGGTGGGGGTCTGTGTGCACGTTTAGGTTTTATCACTAGCATAGAAGAAATCTTTGGGGAATCTTATCCACCCACCTATGTATTCATACATTTATTTCCCCCTTATTTATAGTTATGTTTGTGTTGTCTCCCCCATCCCTTTGGAGAGTTTTGAAGGACAGTGTGCCAGGAATTAAAAGCTTCCAGCAGGCAGAGGAGGCCAGAGCGAGAGCAAGCAGGGAGGGCTTTCAGGAGGCGGTGAGAGAGGCATTTGTTCATGTAACTCAAGAGATGGAGAAATGGGGTCGAGGGTAGGCTTGAGATGGGACTGGAAGGAGCTGGTGATGAGTGAAATGCCCAGGAGGAAGACGAGAGGGTGTGATGTCTTCATTCCACCTCCAGCCGCTGGGTGGATGGAGAGTTGGGAAAACCAGAGTATGCAAACAGAAGGTTCTATTTCACTTAGAAACCTCTAGACTTCAGGGAGATGTCGACCTGGACAGCGTGGGTTGATGAGACTGGAGGCTGCAGAATAATAACAGCCACGGTAATAAAAGCCGTGAGCTGGAGCAGGCAAGTGCATGGCGAGGAGCCCTGGTGGGAGAGAGGAGATTCTGCAGCTGAGGAGGGGCAGCTGAGGGGAGGGAGGGACACAGGGAAGGGGTCCAGAGCATGGTGACCAGCTCTGTGAAGGCTGGACAAGGTCCTTGGTGGGTCTGAAGGAAGGAGGGGAAGCTGACAACGCCGCCAACAGAGCCATCAAGTCGCCAAGCCCTGGGAGACTGAGCCTGCCCACTTGGGATCCCAGGACACCCATCTGAGGGCCCTTCCTGGCTGCTCCCAGCACCTCCCCACCCCCCGCACACCTAGGACTGGGCATCTCCCCTGCCACGCAGAGCTTCTGCCTTCACGGCCCAGCGTGAGCAGGATCAGGCCTTCAGCCCTCAGCCGTGCCCACCAGCTCGGGGAACTGTCAGCTTCTTGGCGGCCACGCAGGACTTCTTGAGGTAGAGGCCCATGGAGATGGATTTTCATCATTAACTGCATTGACGTGACACGTAATGCCCCACTGTCACTAGCGACCATGTCAGTGGACAGAGCAAGCGAGAGCAGAGTGGGGTCTCCCCGGCCTGTCACTCACAGGCTCCACATGGCCCACCCCCACCTAGGCCAGACTTTGCCTCACCTCTTCTAGACAATACCCAAACTCGGACTTCCTCCAGTTCCTTCTGCCCCCTCCTGGCCCCTCTCCCTTTCCTCCCACCATGTCCAAAGTCCCATTGAAGAGCAGTCACCTCCCAGAGTGAGTCTGACTCACGGGCATTTGCCCCCAGGAAATGGTGTCTCTCAAGGGCAGGTGGGGAAAGCAAAGACTGAGAAAACGGTTCCAGACTCCTTGAGGATGCTCAGAGATGGACACAACCCAGGAGTCTCGCCACGGAACAACCCCTTTGTGAGATTCACCCCCACCTCCCTGTATCCCCACACCCTCCTCTCCTGCCATCCCTAGGGACTCTCCCAGCTCTCTGTCCGCACCACAGCTGCAGCTAATCTGCGGGAGACTCTGGGATGCTGCAGGTTGCTGGCCAGAGAGAGAACCCAGAGGACTCCCAAAGCAGCCAGCGAGGTGCCCTGATGGTGTCAGCCCCACCCTCTCCTGGAGCCCTGGCCAGAATGGAGCAGGGAACCACCCCCATCAGCACAGTGGGGTGCTCACAGCGGGAGCCCATCAGCACCCAGAGAAGGAGTGCCCACTGCTGAGGTTCCCCTTGGAGCCAGCATGGAGCAGTTCTGGGGGCGCAGGGTGGACCAGTGTCAGCCCCACTGTGCCTCTGCGCGCCCAGCTTGCCAGGGGTCACAGTGTGGGCAGTAGGGCTGTGCAATGGGATTAGGAGTGGGAGGGCAGTGACCTGTTCCAGGAGGTAATAGGACTGTCAGGTGTGGGGAGAGGCCACTGTGAGGTCAGGAGAGTGGGTGAATGAAGGCCAAGGGAGTGGGCTGCAGGGCCCTGGAGGCTCTGCTGGAGGGAGCTGGCATGCCCAGCCGGGCACAAACTCTGACCTCCCAATGCCCATGCCCCCTGACCCCAGAGCCTGAGTCGGGACAAGATTGTCCTCTTCCAGGACAAAGCAGAGGGACACAGACCTCCATAAAGGTCTTTGTCTTTGTGGAGGGAATAGTTAAAGGAGACAGTGAACAGGAGAGGGAGAGATTCACTAAGGGGAAAGGACCACGGGGTTGTGGGGTGGTGAGAGTCATGCCGGCTTAGGATTTTCGAGCATGTTAACTAAGATGTGAAATATTCCTGCACTAGCATGGGGAGGCTGGACTGTACCTGGATTGCAGTTTTCTCATATGTCACGCTCTCATCATCATCTCATTCCACAGTGGGGGAAGCAGGTTCCCCAGTGAAGGGACCGTGACAGGCACTAGCTCCTCAGAGCTCTCTTATGAACATCACTTAATCACTTAACTTCCCGTTAGTCGTCGATTTGCTCGAGCGGGCGCCAGTAACGTCTCCATTTGTCCCTGTCGCGTGCTAGTGTAGCCCAATGGCATCTGTTCGCTCCGGGAACATGAAGGGCCTCAAACCGATCGTTCATGATCTTGACGAAGAAGTCTGACCATCTGGTAGGTGGGCGGCCACGCGGTCTTTTGACATCCCGTGGAATCCAATCAGTAACAGCTCTAGTCCAACGGTCGTCTTTAAATCTCATTACGTGACCAGCCCATCTGATTTTCGACACCTTGGCAAATGAGACAGCGTCCCTGATCCTTGATCGTCGACGGATGTCAGAACTCCGGATTCGTTCTCTCATTTGAGTGAAACGTGATATTCCAAGCATAGCTCTTTCTATTCTTCTTTGGGAGACCTGAATAGCGTTCTCATCTTGTTTGCGTAGGGCCCAGGTCTCTGAGGCATATGTTAATGCAGGAAGAACAGTGGAATCAAATTATGAACATCAATCCTAAGTATTTCCATCTTCTCTCTTATTTATTCACGGGACAGGGGGAGTCACACTTGGTGGTGCTGGGGTCGCTCACTCGTGACAGTGCTTGGAGGACCACGCAGTGCTGGGGATTGAATCTGGGCATCCTGCATGCAAAGCCTGTGTTCAGCCAGCGACCCTTGGCTCAGTCTGGGGAGTTGGTGAAAGCCAGAGCTGAGGAAGTGAAGTGAGATGGAGAGGAGGGGGGGGGATTCAGAGTGTTTGAGACTTGTGTGAGTTTCCAAGTTAGAGGCTGCCATCAGGCAGGGTGGAGGAGAGGCTAACTTTATCTCCTCCCCCTACCCTATGCAGTCACACAGTCGCTTCCAGGACTAGACACCTTTCGAGAGCACTGGCCTTGCCTCCCCACATGTGTGGGCCCACTCCTCTTGATTGGCAGGGTCCCCTTCTTCCAGGCTCAAGGGCCCCTCTCTCCCCTATATTCTCAGCTTCATCCCTGCATCCCTGCCCTGCCGTGCTCTGGTGTGTCGCTTACCTTTTCCTCCCTCTCTGAGCCCCCTCCAGCCCCGTCCCTGAACACTGAGTATTTCACTGGAGAATGAACCATAGGAGATGCGTGATATGGAGGGTGTCTGGAGGAAAGAGGACACTGGCCCAAATGGAAGATAGAGGTGAAAGCACATGGCCAGCAGTGGTGACCCCCAAGACGGCCGGAGTCAGTCAAGGCGGGCAGGCCCGTCCTTCCCCATTGTCCCCCTTGGACGCCCCATCTCCCCCAGTGCTCTGCGCTGCCCCCACCCACACTCTGCGTCTCTCGCCCCTGGCCCTTCGTCCCTCTCTCTTTAAGGGAAGCCCTGCCCTCACCCTCTGGCTCTGCCCGAGTGCCCCTGTCCCTCTCCTGGAGCTCATGTGGCCAGATGGAATCTGACAGCCCTTTCTGGAAGAATGCCCCAAATCCCTGGCACAGTTTCTTTTTTATTTATTTATTTATTTTTCAATTTTTAATTTTTATTAGTGAAACACCATGAGGTCCAGTTGTAGACTTACAAATTTTTGTGCTTGGGTTTCAATTATACAATGATCAAATACCCATCCCTCCACCAGTGCCCATTTTCCACCACCACGGGTCCCAGTATCCCTCCCACCCCCCATTCCCCCCATCAAACAAAAGGGCCTTCCCTTTTGTTCTCTCTCTCCTTTTGGGTGTTGTAGTTTGCAAAAGAGGCATTGAGTGGCAATCATGTTTGGTCTACAGTCTACTTTTAGCATGCTTCTCCCACCCTGGGAGGATCCTCCCAACACCCTTTATTTGGTGCTCCCTTCTCTATCTGAGCCACCTTTTCCCCTAGTGGCACATTTTCTTTTAAAAAAAAATCATTTAACGTGGGAAAAAAAGTGGCAACTCTTGATACAATTCTAGGATTAAAACATGATATAACTAAGTTGGGCCGGAGCAATAATACAGCGGGGAGGGCATTTGCCTTGCATGCGACTGACCCAGATTCGATTCCTTTGCCCCTCTTGGAGAGCCAGGCAAGCTACCAAGAGTATTCCACCTGCACAGCAAAGCCTGGCAAGCTACCCGTGATCTATTTGATATGCCAAAAATAGTAACAACAAGTCTCACAATTTGTTGTGAGAGGTTACTGGTGCCTGCTCGAGCAAATCAATGAACAACGGGAGGACAGTGCTACAGTGCTACAGATATAACTAAGTTGCAATATTAATATCAAGAGAAAATAAATTTACATGAACAGTTATATCAGATTGCAAAATTGGTGGGTCCTTATTAAGCTTTTATAATTTTTTATAAGTTAGTTCACAATATTTGATTATATTTAATATTCAAACACAAATCCCACCACTATCACACCTTCACACCACCAAATTTGAAAAGTTTCCATCTCAAGCCCCAAGCCCTGTCCCAAAACACAACTGAAAGAATACATTTTGTATTGTCTGTTATGAAGAACTGCTGAGCATTCTTCCAAAATGGTGTTCATATAGGAAACAGTGTGGAGATAGTTCTATTTTGGCAGGAGCCATTAAGACATTCTATAGGATATCACTAACATGTTGTTAAATTTTGGGTGATGTGAGCTTTGGTATATATGTCTGAAAATATGTATATATGACATATATGTATTTATCTCTATGATTTGTTGCCTACTGTCTGAACCCCATCAAATATGATGTGGTAATTATGGAGAATGGATAGGGAGTGTCTTATGATGTGTTGTGAGGCTGCTTTTGCAGCCATGCAGTCCAGGAATATGTTTACTCATATGTGAGGCTTGACTCGAGCTTGTGTGGAGTGGCCTGGAGTGTAGCAGCAGTTGGGTCATGGAGGTTGGCTGCCAGGGCTAGGTCCCTTGGGGCGGGAAAGGCTTTCACCCTCACCCTTCTCAGGCGCCCTGAGTGAAAACAGCCTAGTGCAGAGTCCAGTAGCATGGCTATGGGGTGCTCATTTTATGCTTCCTTCTGGGAGAAGCAGCCGTGTGATCTAGAGGGTGGCCAATGACTAGATCATCTGGCACCAGCAGGAGGAGGTTTATGGGAGTGACCCCTGGGTCACCAGAGACTGGGGGAAACAGGCAGAGGATCTCTGCTCCCGGGTCCCATTGAGCCCAGAGTCCAAGGTCACAAAATTCTGCATTACCTGGGTTCTGTGGGACTTCACTCTTGCATGAGACTTGGCCCAAGCATGTGTGTAGCTGCCTGGAACGTAGCAGTGGTTGGGTTGTGGAGGTCGGCTGCCTGGGCTGGGTCCCTTGGGGTGGGGAGGGCTCTCACCTGCCCTGCTCAGGGGTACCCCAAGTGAAAACAGCCTGGTATGGAGTCCGGTAGCATGGCTATGGGGGCCTCATTTTATGCTCCCCTTACTAAGCTTTGTTGCTTCAGGAGGTCAACAAGGTGGCAGACGTGGGTGGTGGGTGGGACTACTGGGGCTTCTGGAAGTATGGGGGTTGGGGGAGACATAGCCCACTGACTCCAGATAAATAATCCCAGAGATTTTAGCCTGGGCACCAGTGCCTGAAATTTTCTGGAAACTGGTATCTCCCTGGAAGAATACGTATCTCTGCCTCTACTCTCCCGTGTCTTGCCCTCACCTGTCTTAGATTATCTGGAATCTGGTATCTCCCTGGCAGAATACGTATCTCTCCCTCTACTCTCCCGTGTCTTGCCCACACCCGTCTCAGAGCTGACCAGCATGTGGACCCTTGTGCTCACTTCTGTTTAGCCTGCTGCAGGCCTGTGAACTCTAGAACACCCCTAAACACAGCCCTGTGGGTTCCCCTACAGCTGGGGCCACACACTTTTTCTTCCTCTCATCTTGGTGCCCATCCCGAGTAACCTCTGTTCTCAGTCCCATGTTCCAGAGTAAAAGACCAAAACTCGGGGCAGTTCCAGGTTTCCCGTGAATGTCAGTGCTGGACCCAAAGTCACCTAAGCCCAGGTCTGTCTTCTGCCAGTAGCTCCTGATCCTTTCAACCTACCAGCACTGCCATGTCGAGTAGCCCAGATCCCAGCCCTGCCCTCAGAGGGGTCTTAATCGAGTGAGAGCTCAGCTTGCCATGTAATGCATCCGGCCAATGTAAAGGTAGGTTGGAGTACAAGGGCAGATCTCAGGGCTGCCACCCAGGCCCTGGCCCCTGTTTTCCGTCTCATGTGCCCACACCCCGAGGCCTACCCCTCAGACCCTGGATGTGCCCTGGATGTTCCAATTGATCTCCATCTCACCTCTCTCTCAGACTCCCTGTACCATGGCACTTAACAGCCCTTCCCCAGAGCATTAGACATGCTTAGGTCCCTGTGGCTTTCCTGAAAAGTGTAGTGGATGCATCTCTGCTGCTGCTGCTGCGAGAGATTCAGACGAGCCACTTAACAACAAAGGGACTGAAATGTTCTTTGACAGAGACCAGGGTGTGGTGCTTACCGAGCCCTCCTGACCCTGGAGATGGACGCGGGCATGGATCACCACCTGCTCGGGAAGAGCAGCAGGGAATGCTGGGCTGAGGGGTTGAGAGCCTTTGGGTTTCTGGAAGTAGCCTGTGGACTCTGGTTATACCCTGCAGCTATCTCGACTGGTTTGGGTGATGGCAGATCCTCTGACTGCAACCCAAAGGGACGGTGGGTATGTTGGGGGTCTTTATATGACAGTGCCAGGAGCGACCCTGGAGTCCTGGTGGGTACCTGAGGTGTTGGGAAGGCAGCCCAGGGTCTTGTTCATGCTTGATGTATGTTCTCGAATCTGAATCCTTGGGTTTCCGTTAGTTGGTTTGTTTTCGTTTTTTGTATGCTTTTTTGGTTTGCTTTTTGCTTGATACTCACAGGCTACACCTAACTCAAAACTTGAGGATGGAGCAGTACGAGGGATGGGCCCTGGACCTCCAGGCCCTGAACTGCCTTCCTGACCCGGAATTCTCTGGGCTTTCTGCTTGTTGTTTAGGGTGATTATGGTTGAAGGCCGAGGGTGGTTTATGCTCAGTGATCCCCAGAGGCTAGTCCTGACTAGCTCAGAAATCTCTGCTAGCAGTGCTGGGGGAGGGAACCCTATTTGGTGCTGGGGATTAAACCTGGGTCAGCCATGTGCCAGGCAAGTACCAGGCAAGCCCCTCTCCTGTCTCTCAGGCCCCCAAGCCTCAGTTTCCATGGCGGGGCCACCTTAAAGGCAGACCAGGTAGACCCTGCGCTAACACTTCAGCTCAGAGGCGGAAGTGCTGAGCCAAGGCCATTCATTGGTGACAGAAGCCCAGAGCTGAGGTCTCCTGCCTTGTGGCTCACGCTCTTTCTGTGCAGTCCGTGGGAGGAATTTCTCCCTGTGTCTTGGACTCTGAGCCCCCCCCCCCCTCCATGAGACATTTTCTAAGGAGCCGTGAGAGCAGCTCTGTGCAGGCACTGAGGGAATCATCCACCAGCCCCAGGGCAATACAGCAGAGGGAGCAGTGGCAATGGTGTGTGTGTGGAGGTGCATGTAGGGACAGATTCTCCGGGACCCCCAGCTTGACTCCCCCTTCCCAACCACTGGCCAAGCAAGACTCACCTGCTGCTCTCTAGCTGTGGGACCCCCCCCATGGCCCTGGGTCAGGAGTCAGGAGGGAGGGGCTGGGGGCCCCTGGGGGCTCCTTATTACCCAGATGCCCGAGGCAGCCACCTCTGAGAGCCTGTGCAGATGAGAGCAATAAGGCAGCCCCTGCTCACCCAGGTTTTATTAAAGCCAAAGCCTCAAGCATATTTAATGAGGGCAGGGGTGGAAGCACCCAGGGCTGAGCCCTCCTGAGGAAAAGCACAAGGCGAGGGGAGAACTGGCCAGAGGGTTGCAAACTGCAGGAGAGGCTGCCTGTTTGCTTAGCTCCCTTCTCTCTCTTTACTCAAAATTAACCTATTTGTTTTCCTTTATCAAATAAGCCAGTTCTCTGCTGTCTGTGCATGCAAGGTAATGCTATTCCCTGGAAACAGTGAGCCCAGAGCAGCCAATTTGCCAACAAGCCCTGTGTAGGCCAGTCACATGAGCAGCTGGTCCCAGCCAGGACTCTCACCAGCTTGTGGACGGAGGTTCCTGAGCTTGGTCCCTTTGCCTGCCCAGGATCACTCATGGGAGTGGGGTTCAGTATTGGGTTTGGGGAAAGGAATTCTGCCTTTCCCCAACCCAATACTGCCTTCCCCCAACCCAACTCACACTGCCAACTCAGCACTGCCCCCTCCCGTGCCCCCAGCTGCCACCCTGCTATTGGAAAGGGCACCCCTGCAAGGATGAAGGGGGCTCTTGCTGGATTTGCTCGCTCCCTGAAGAAACCATTCTTGTTTTGTTTGGGGGCCACACCCAGCGGTATTCAGGGCTTACTCCTTGCTATGTGCCCAGGGATCACGCCTTGTGGGTATCAGGAGAACATATGGGATGCCAGGGATTGAACCCAGTTCGGCTGCATACAAGGCAAAGGCCCTACCTGCTGCACTATCACTCCAGTCCTGGAAAACCATTCCTGAGAGACTTCATAGAGCACCAGGAAATCCTGGTTACCCTGAAATATACCCCTGACCCAGATCCATCTCCTCAGCCCCAAACGAGACTGCCCCCCTCCCCAAGCTCCCTGCTGCACTGGAGTGTGGAGCAGTAGGCAGGGAGGAGGACAGCAAGTGGGGCTTTTTGCTCCTCCTTCTCAGAAGGACTGTGGACTCTTCCAGATTGTTCCTCAGGGTGATATTTTGTCCAGAGATCTGAGAAGAGCATGCTGTGGGGGTTCTTCTGTCCATCCTGTCCATGGGGATGTGTGTGGTCCCTTTCATGTGGCACCCCAGATGCACCAGCAAGTGAAGGGCAAAGCTTTGGCCCTTGGGTCTCCATTCACCCACCAGGGTGGACCACCACAGTGCTCAGATGGGATTCAGTGTCACCTGTGAGTGGCTCAAGGGCTACAGCTTGGACCAGAAGTGCGTGTGGCACTGGCCTATAGGGTGCCTCGGATTGGACAGGCATTTGGGAAGCAAAGTTAATCCCAATCCCATGGAACAAAGACATGGAGAGACAGTGGGTGAGGCGGTGAGGCAGGGACCGGCCCAGGAGGGTCCCTAGTAAGAGCTTATAAGGGCCTTGAACCCAAAAGCCAAATGAGGGGAGCCAGAGAGGGTTTTGGGGCAGCAGCCTTAAGTAGTGAAAGCCCAGCACCACCAGTTTCCTACTGCAGGTGAATCCTCAGGAGAGGCATCTCATGGAGACTCACGAGCCTGGCAGAGGTGGACACGATGACCACCATCCCTGCCACATGAGAAGCTGGTCATGCACCCACCAAACCATATCTTGGAGCTGTTTCCCGTCTTCTCGCTCTTGGGGACTTGAAAGACAAGAGCCAAGGGGGCTGGGTGGGGATCCCGATACCCTTCTGACTGGCCAGACCCCAGGGGATTGTGTACGTGGAGGAGTGGCATCTCCTTGTCAGAGCCTGGTGCCGCCAGCAACCTCTGTGGAGACAAGTAGATGAAAAAGAGAGTGGGTTGCAGTCTGAAGTCAGAGCGGTCAGGGTCACTCAGACCCAGGGACAGCTGGAAGAGTGAACACTGTCCAGCTGTGTCTCCAGCCCATTGTGCATGCCTGGGCAAGGCTCTGCTACCTGCCTTCCTCTGTGCAGGGAAGGAGACAGCAGTCCTCCCAACAGACCCGAGCGCCCAGTGGAAACGGAGCTTGATGGGGTTGGTCTCTAATCCTTGGCTCTGCAGCGACGGGGTGGGGCTTTCTCCACAGTGCGTCCAGCTCTGTCGGCCTTCAGAGGCGCTGGAGAGATTCTTCCTGAGCTCCCCTGGGATTGATCGGAGTTGGGGGCAGTTAAAAGAGTTTCCAAGAGGAGGGAAACATGAGTGTTCGCGCCACCTGGGGGAGAGTGCCGGAACTACACACTCCGGGAGTCCTTAGTGTTTGGGCTATTCTTCTATACAGTCTCCAGTCCCAGGTGGTTCACTGTGGGAAGAGACATAATCCCTGGGGTTCCCTCGTGAAAGTCCCCTGGCTTTCTCAGACACCACCTTCTCCAGGATACTGACAAAACCCCAGCAGCAATGAAAGCCTCCTGTTTCCCGGCCTTGTCTTACCCTTTTTCCCTGAGTTACTATCTAGCTTTGTTTATCCACCTTCTTCACTGTGCTTTTGCTCCGGAAATGTATACCCTCCGTGGGAGCAGGGCCTTTCATTTTATTCTATCTACTCTAGCATTCGGAGTAATGCTGAGTGCACAATTTGTGTTGAAGGAATGATCACTATTTGCTGAATGGATGAATGAACACGGAAATGAATGGGCAGATGATGGTCCCCCATAAAATCCAAGCCTCAAACCTCCACCTTCCACACTCCAGATCAAGGTCCCCTAAGAATGAAACCTCTGTCCCAGGGCCCACCCCTCCCTTCTCCGGTAAGGAGCAGGAAGCAGAGGCTCCCCGGTCAGGTACATGTCTTCTTGGGGATTCTCCTGTTCTTTGTCTCTCAGAAACTTGCCGGAATAGGCTTTTATGGCTCTGATGGTTCCAGAGACATGAGAAGCCACAGTGCCCACATCATGTGGGGTGCATGGTTGCAGCATGATCCCTTTAAAGAGGAAGGACCAAGTGGAGTGGCCAGTGTCCTTGGCCTGCAGCATGTCACTGGCAGGGTCCTCATTCCTCATCTTTCCACTGCAGACTGGAACTTCTAAAGCCCAGGGATTGACAAAGAATGTCTGAGTCAATGACAGGGAGCTAGTGCTGGGTCAGGGTGTGTATTGCACAGGACTCTGGCATCCAGGTCAGGCAGGATGGAAGGTCAAAAGGACAAGTGGGCAGAAGGTGTCAGCGGGGAGCTAGAGGTCTGAGGCAGCGAGGAGTCAGTGACTGGCAGTCAGACTGAAAGACACAAGATCAATCAAAGAGTAATGTTGCCGTCATTGCCTTTTATACCCAGCAGGACCACGATTCTGTCTCAGAGACCTCACACACTTCCTCCCTGTCCCACTGCCCAGTGGACCCCCAGAGTCTGCACGGGGATGCTGCCCCTCATCTTCCCTCCCCTCTGCCTTTTTGCAGGAGAGCGTTGATTTGGGAGAGATCATGTTTTCCCTCTGCTACCTTCCCACAGCCGGCAGGCTCACACTCACAGTGATCAAGTGTCGGAACCTCAAGGCGATGGACATCACAGGCTATTCAGGTATGTCCATCCTTGGTGCCTTCCCTGCACAGGCATCTGGAGTGGGGGATGCATCCAGAGAGAAGGGGAGGCATCCAGGCTATGGAGAACAGAAAGCCCGGCACTAGAGGTCCATGTTTTGCCTTTGAATTCTAGCTGGGCATCTAGCAGTCCTCCCAACAGCCCCGAGAACCAAGGGTGCTTTGATGCTCCAGTTTCCTAATCTGAAGGAAAGCTTTCATCAGTAGCTTTCAGGATAAACAAGTTTGTTTCAAACATGTGGATGCTTGAGCTGTGCCAGAGACATAATAAGCACTCAGTCCCCATTAGCTATCACAATCATTCTTTCTTGTGGAGGGAGAGTGGAAAAAGTCAACATAGAAAAGGAAAACAGTTAAGCATCCTTTTTCCCCTAGTTTATCAGAGGCCCAAGGACCTGCAAAGGTTGGATTTGAGGGTGTAAATGTCTGTAGCCCATGCAACCCCATGGCAGTCCTGCAGACAGTTAGAGAACCAAAGTTACTGAAGAGGCAAGCATGTTGGTCTTTGAGTCTTCCTACAGGGTTTAGCACCAAGAGAGGTAGAGCAGGAGAAACAAGTCCTATCCTAGTAGCCAGAGGGTTGCTTTGTGTGGCCACTGCAGACTTGTCAGAATTCTGCACGTCTTTGTCTGAGAAGGTAGTGGAGTCTGGAAATAACTGAGGAGGAACCCAGGCCCTAAGGTCTTCCTGTCAGCCCAAATTAGCCTGGCGAGTGAAATGGGGGTGAAACTTCTTCCCCCGGAGCAGCCCAGCCAGAGCTGTGCTCAGAATCTGCTTTTCCCTGGAACCTCAACTCCTGCCTCAGGTGCCTTTGAGTGAGGATGGAAGTAGCTGGAAGACTTTTTTCCCCTTTTACTCATTCATCATTAATTTCCTACAAACCCTCTTCATAGAAAGACAGTTGCCACACAGGGGTGACCACCCGGGGTGGGGGGAGAGGGAAGATATCTGCTGCAATAGGAAAGAAGCAGTAATGGGCATGGGGAAAAAAAGGTTTCAGGGAAAGATATTTGGGCAACACCAATATTATGTGTGTTTGTTATTTTGGCCCCGGCCCCACCCAAGCCTCTGCCCCCAGCCTTCAGCCCCATCTCTCTGGCACTCAGGCTCCAGCAGCAAAGTTTCCCCTAAACTCTCAACTTCCACAGACACAACACATTCAACTGGGACGTGATGAGCTTAAAGGGCTTCGTTCAACCTGGGCAAAGCTCTTCAGCTAGTCAGCTTCTTCCCCAAATAATGACAACGTGGATTTAATTTTAATATAAAAATAAGTGTGTGCTAGGGGCACAAATTCAATGAGGACTCTCGAGGCTGCCAAGGGAAATGGGATTTTACTGCCCTAGTCCCTGCACTATCTCCTCCAGTATAATTAAACGATGTGCTGGAGAGAGCTTATGGAAGGCTTGGGGGTAAGCCTCAAGGCGGCTGCACAGGAGAGGTTTAGGGGGGAGAGAGTTTCCTCCTACTCATTTCCAACCCCAGCTGACCCTCTTTCCTGGGTTGGAATCCAAAATTAATCTCAGCTTGATTCTGAAAATGTGGGGTCCTCTTATCAGGAGTTTCTGTGTTTTGTTTTGTTAATTTTTGGCTTTTGTTTTTGGGCCATGCCTGGCAGTGCTCAGATGTTACTTCTGGCTCTGCATTTAGGAATCACTCTTGGTAGTGCTCAGGGGACCATATTGGATGCTGAGTATCAAACTCTGGTGGGCTACAAACAAGGCAAGTGTCCTACCTGCTATACTATCTCTCAGGCTCATTTTGTTAATTTTTTTTTAACCAGTGTAAGCAGGTGTCTGCAATAATACATGAAACAAAAGAAGCATTATTTAATAAATACATTTTGAGAACTGGAGAAATGAATGAATGATGACTGGACGTATTGCACTATGTTAAATTAAAATTAATTAAAGGCCCTCCCGTTGATCATCGATTTGCTCGAGTGGGCCCACTAACATCTCCATTGGAGACTTTGTTGTTACTGTGTTCGACATATCGAATACGTCACGGGGAGCTTGCCAGGCTCTGCCGTGCGGGCGAAATACTCTCGGTAGCTTGCCGGGCTCTCCAAGAGGGGTGGAGGAATCGAACTCAGGCCGGCCATGTTGGCTGCATGCAAGGCAAACGCCCTACCGCTGTGCTATTGCTCCAGCCCCATGACAGCATATATACCAAAGGCCTCCCAAACTACATTTGGGCATTATTGTTGTTTTTTTGAAGTGGGGGTGGAGGATAAACACCTTCAGTTGTTCTCATAACTGATTCCTGGCTCTGTGCTCAGGGATCACTCCTAGAAATACTCAGGGGACCATTCACAGTGCCTGGGATGGAACCAGAGCTGGTCATGTATTAAGGCAAGCATTGAAGCCCCAGAACTATCCGGTTCAAACTAGATCTGGTTCTGAGGCTGAGGCTGGGGTTGAGGTTGCCTTCAGTCCAGGCTGCTTTGATGCAGAACTAATTCAGGTAATGGAAGGAGTTTGAAAGTTGTCAATTCTTGGTTCACATGACATGGACCTCTATAACCATGAATCTTCCTATTCTTGAGCAAGTCAGGAACCAACCCACTCTCTACACATGTCTACTAGAACCAGGACAATGAAAAGAAAAGCGAATGGCAGTAGAAGGCTCAGTGAGCCACCAAGGTGGGGGATATGTTCTGCCACACCTGCTCTCTTCTACTCTGAGTCAAACTGGCTTTGGGGTCCCACAGACCTGAGCTCAAATCTTAGGCAAGACTTACAATCTTTACTAAACCTCCATTTCCCCTCTAAAGAAGAGATTGGAAATTGGAAGAGGGGGAAATATTTTTTTAATTTTTGATTTTATTTTTGTTTTGCTTTGATTTTTGTTTTTGAATCACAGTGAGACACATTACAAAGTTGTTGAGAATCAGGTTTTTGTTATCTAATGTCCCAACATCCATGCCTTCACCAGTGTATGTTTCTCACCAGCAATGTTCCCAGTTTGAAGGACAAATGTGAAGTTTAAACAACATGGTGCAGTGAATCCTTTTGCACAGGGTTGGCACATGTTAAACCTGAATCTTGGAGGTGCTCAGACCTCTGAGGCTGCTCATCAGCCCTAGGCTGCTGCTTAGACCATCAAGGGTTCTGAGGGTGGAGCAGACATCAGGGCTTTCTGCAGCTTTCCTACTGCAAACCACAGACTTTTGCCCCAGAGTCCCCTCAGAATCCATCTGCTTACCCCTGTTGAACATTGATAAAGTGGCTGGTTCAGACCAGGGAAAGGTGTCCATTGAATCTGATGAACTGGATGTGCTTCATGAGGGTGAGTAGACTTAGGGAAAGAAACTAAAAATCTCTAAGTCAGATCAAGTCATTCCCATGAGGGAATCAGACTCAACATGGTGGTTTAACACACATGATCTGCTCTGCCCGTTCCCCCACAAATCCAAGTCCTCTGTGGTTAAGACCCACATTGTCACATTGGCTTATTCATGTCTTCTGTACATGCCTACCAAACGCCTTTTAGATTGGGGTGTTCTGGCCAGAGTTCCCAGTTCACTCTAGCCTCTCCATGGCCTGGTGGGTACCCACGTGGTGGGAGACAGTGCCCTGGAATCTTTGCCCCTCCTGATGGCCACTTCTAGGCTGCTATTACCTATGTGCCACCTGCCCCGGAGTTGGATAGCCTAAATAGCAATTACGATGGCATCCAAGACACCTGCCCCGAGACACAATAGTGGTCACTTCCCTTAGATGAGGAGAAAATTTCAGGGTAGAAAGATGACCCTGAGCTACCCATTCAGATTACAACAAAAAAGGCATGGCCAAGAGACACAGGGGAACTGGGTAAAAAGCAGGTTCTCAGGAGGCATGGAGAGAGTCCAGGCCCCCACTGAGATATGAAATGCCAGCAGCTGCCCTGATCTCAGGGCCACCCCGAAGGGGGCGGGGGCAGCTCCCAAGGAAGCAGAGAACAGCCCTCTGGGAGCTGGGCGGGAGCATGAGACAATGGCCCTGGCAGCTTGCTGTCAGGTAGTGAGGACACAGGATTGTCGCTGTTCACTCGACTCTGACACACTGCAACGCCTTGGGCATTATGGAGTTCTATTTTTACTCCCCTTATCCTCTGGTTAATCATTTTGACAAAAGCCCCGGAGAAAAGAACTCCACATAACTGAAAGAAATAAAGTGTCTTGGTTGAGCCTGGCATCCTTTGGAGCCAGCCGGCCATCACAGTTTGCCGTGGACAGCAGAGCCACGGCAGGTGTCTGGGGGACAAAGGCCATTAGTGAAAGTCCATTAGGTGCTCTCCCAGGGACAATGAGGTCACTAACGAGTCTGTGTTTACTAAGCAGAGTATCCTCAGAGACAGGTGCAGGTGTGCTACATAAATACAAGGTGGGTTAGTTACTTCGACAACCACCGATGATCTGATGAGCCACAGTGGGTTGAAGGCTGCCAGTGATGTGCACAGACGTAGGTTTCACATGCTTCCTTCACTCCCCACCACCCCCGGTGGAACAGATCCATATGTCAAAGTGTCACTGCTCTGTGATGGGCGGAGGCTGAAGAAGAAGAAAACCACCATAAAGAAGAACACACTCAACCCTGTCTACAATGAGGCCATCATCTTTGACATCCCTCCCGAGAACATGGATCAAGTCAGCCTGCTCATCTCGGTGATGGATTACGATCGGTAGGTATGAGTGCCCTTGGCTCTCACCCCACCTCCAGAGCAGCTCCTTGACCTTGGAACTGTGTGCCAGGACTTGGGTACCCAGTCACCTGAAATATGTCCCCATTCAAGAAGGATACAGTAATTGAGGCCAAGCATGAGTTGTCCCAGGTAAATGCTCTGACTTTTCTTCCCAGCTGGTACATTGCTACCAAGAACCACCCGAATCACCCCCTATCCCTTCTTGGAGTTCTAGCTAACACTAAGTGCTGTCACCTGTCCTTTAAAATGACCCTCTCTAGGGGCTGGGGAGGTAACTCAGTGGTAGAGCTCTAGCCTTGCATGTTCTGGGTAAATAAATAAATAAATAAATAAATAAAATGCCTCCCTATTCTCTCCATTTTTGCTGTTATTCCTGTCTCCTGGGATGGGGCTGAGTGTCTTTCACCCTGACTCTCACCTTAATCCACCTTCATCACCCCTGCCCGGACCCAGCCAATATACAAAATATACCAACTATGCTGGATGTACAAACATACCAAAACTCCTCCCCCAAAGACCTGGACCAACCCTTAAGAACCTATGGTGCCAGCTCTTCCTCTGGACTCTCAGGCTTCCAGAATCCAGACCCAGCATTCCCACTCTGCTCAGCTTCCCTGTACTTCTCTATCCAGGCTAGCTCAAAAGCCCAGCCAGGATGGGTCCTTCTCTGCTACCCTTTAGAAGAAGGAAGCAGCAGCCAAGCAGGAAGGCAGCGATGTGGGACTGTTAGGCATCCACAGTCCTAGTAGGTGTGGGTATATGTATCCGAGTGATGACTGATGGTCTTTCTGAGTGAATAAATCACCTCTCAGTCACTAGGGGTATAAGGAATTTCTGCTCTGAAATGGGTGACTTTTTACCAAATGCTGATGTCTCAAGTCAGGGTCTGATGCCCACCAAGACAGATCTGGGAACAAACTGAAACTCTCTCCTCCTCAGAGCCAGACCATCTACCTCTAAGCAATTTTCTATCCTATGGGTAATCTGCCTATGTCCACCCAGGGAGGCTGAGCAGTGCTTCCCTGCCCCTAATGCCCAGGGGACCTACTGTCTCTTTTCTGAGCTCTGTGTTCTGTGTCCCTGACCCCTGGACCAACGTGTGTGTCACAGTGCCATGGCCTTTGTTTCTCCCACAGAGTGGGCCATAATGAGATCATAGGAGTCTGCCGGGTCGGGATCAACGCCGAGGGTCTGGGCAGGGACCACTGGAACGAGATGCTGGCGTATCCGCGGAAGCCCATCGCTCACTGGCACTCCTTAGTGGAGGCAAAGAAATCCTTCAAAGAGGTGGGTGAGGTCACACTTGGCCTCTGGCATGATTGTTGCATGACAGTGTGGGCTGGAGAATGGCAGGCACTGCTTCCAGACCCTGGCTTTTGGGGGTCCTCCCCAAGGCAGATTTGGGGGCTTCTCACCTGGCTAGGGACGAACAGGAAGGGAATGAGGTGAGGGAAGGAAAGGACCTCAACAGTAGCCTTTGAGGTTGAGTGTACTGAGAGCAGTGTTGACTTCTAAATGGAAAACACAAAGAGGAAGGAACCCCTCCCAGCAGCGCCACCTTGCCAAACCAGAAAGCTTTCACAAAGTCCCCCCGGAGACAAGTCAGCCCTTTAGGAGAAGCCCCACAGGAATGAGATCAGAACTGGCAAGAAATTCGACCAGTGTGGAAACAGGAAGTTCTCTGAGGCTGAAGCAGACAGTCTGTAGCAGTTCTTACTCCAGGGCTGGGGAGCGCCAAGAGCAGGCCCTGTTTGCTGGCATGGCGTCCCATGGGGGACCTCAGCTTTGCTGGAGAAGAGAGCATGATCTGAGGGTGTCCTGCTCTCTGGCCAGGTCTTAGCAGACACAATGGACAGTGCATTGCCTGGAAATCTCAAGACTATCTTCTAATGTTAGCCCTGCTGACTTCCTTAAAAAACCCTGAACTAGTCATCTCTCTCTCTCTCTTTCTCTCTCTTTCTCTCTCTCTTTCTCTCTTGTTTTGGTGGCATACCCAGTAGTGCTCAGGGCTTACACTTGACTCTGTGCTCAGGCATCATTGCTGACAGCATCCCAGGACCATATGAGGTGCCGGGGATCAAACTTGGGTCATCCATGTGCAGGCCCTACCCCACTGTATTATCACTTCAGCCTGCCAGCCATTTCTCTCCTAGTTACAAAGAAAATGTCCCTCCTAAGAAGTCTCCCCAGCTCCACCAAACCATTTGGCCTTCAGGTCCTGCCATTGGTCACTACGGTGGTTCCCCAGGCCTGCCCTTTTTCAAATGAGTAGAGACATGAGGATGTTCCAGTAATTTCAAAGTTTGTTTTCAGTCCTTCATATACCAGTATCTAGGCTGGAAGGCTGGGGACATGAGCTACAAACCCTTCACCTGACTTCACAGGGTTATGTAAGCCTAGAATGTTGTATAAAACTGGAATATCTACCAATATGGAACAAAAAAATTCAATGCCTTCCATTACATCCCTCCACTTAAAAAGCAGAGTCACATTAGAAGGAAAGTCCTCCTTTCCATATGCTCTATGACACAGAAAGTGTGGGTAACAAGTGGGCTTCCCTTGCCTCAGAGCGGGCATGCTCAGTCCTGTCTCCTGTCTCCTTCCAATCTGAGAAGGGACCTAAGGGAAACAACCATGTGGGATCCTGTGAGACTGAGGCCAGATGGAGCTGAACTCATTGATTTCCTGCCCCTGGTAGACATGTGCTCGGTGCAGCCCCTGGTCTGCGCCTTTGAGGTCAGTGTGAAAGAAGAAGGTATGACCACCAAGTTTCTGTCAGCTGGAGGCCTCACATCTCTGTCTTGTGCTCGCTTTAGTTTTACCTCAGCTGTGGTGTTTTAATGATCCCTCCCAGTCAGTGCCTGGTCTCTCTGACTCTCCTCCTCAGGAGGAACCCCCATCTCCAGGCAGCCTTCTCTGAGAGACTGTATGCATGTACCATCCCACCAGTGCTTCTACCCACCCAAGAGGCAGTAACAGGTAGGACTGAAGAGCCCCTGGAGCCTTTGGGTCTCTCACTGAGCACAGGGTTGGATCAGCCCAGAATTCCTCCTCTCCTGTTTCAAATCCTTTCAAAATATTTAAGAACAGAAAAAATCATCTTAATGCTCATGATAGTTCAGGGGCAGGAGGAGGGCATAGGGTTAAGAGGCATTGGGAAGCCTCTGGAGCCGCAGCCACACTCCACTCACTCAGGCTTCAGTTTCCTGGTTGATAAGATGAGGGGCAGGCTCCTCTCATGCTCGCTTTTCCAGAAAACTCTTTTTTTCTTCATTGTTACAGGATCTTTATTAACTTAAAACTGTCTTTTTTATTTATTTTATTTTTTTTATTTTTATTAGTGAGACATCATGAGGTACAGTTGTAGACTTACAAATTTTTGTGCTTGGGTTTCAATTACAATGATCAAATACCCATCCCTCCGCCAGTGCCCATTTCCCACCACCACGAATCCCAGTATCCCTCCCACCCCTCAGTACTCTAGAAAACTCTTGAGCCCAAATGATGACTGAGGGGATGAGTGAACCTCATCTTGGAGTGCCTTTTTAGACTTGAACCCATCGCCACCCCTCTCTGCTGCTGCATTGCTGTGCATGCAAACTGGCAGCAGGTCAAGTTGGGGGCAGGGCGCAGAGAGCACAGAGGGGCTGGGACTGGGTCACAGAAGCACCCTCCATGGTGAATTCAAGCTAATTCAACCAAAGAACTGATTCTAAGTTCAGTTTCTTTGAGAACTCAACTCACCAATTCAGACTACAGAAGAAAGAATCAGCCCTTGGAAATGAATATTTAACAGGATGTAGAAGGAAATTAACAGTATATGGAAAGTAAAAAGTGAATAAATTGATTCCAAACTTCTGACCTCACACACCCTACTTGGAGGCTCCTCATCTCTTGAGCTGGGTGGCCCCTTTCTCGCCTGAGAAAGCTTAAGGAAGCTTAAGATGACTTTGGTCTTGGCACCTCAGGATTTCATCAATATAAATCTGTGGACAATTTGTTCCTGCCCTTTTAGCACCCACAGTTTAAGCATCTTTATTAAAAATGCATCAAAAAAGCACGGGGCTAATAGTAAGTAACTCTCTGTGCTCCCATGATGCATTATCCTTTCAGCTCACTCATCCTCAGAGTTCACATCTTGCCTTTCTGGTTCCTGTTCTGGACACGAAGCTAAAGGCTTGTCCCTGGAACTTGATTCTGCCCTTTGTATAATGCATGAAGAAATCTTCCTTTCCAATTCCTGCAAGATAAATGGCACAGGCTCTGCGAAGGATGCGGAATTTGTATTACACCTTTCTGAGAGGAGTTTCAAGTGTTATGGTTATTTCCTTTTTATTAATGAAAACAAAGGGGACCACAGTTGCTTGCTTGTTTGGGGTTTGAAATAAGGTTGAGGGGAACAAGTGAATCAAAACAGCGCTTTGCCCTGCCAGGATTTTTCTTTTTACGAATAAAAATTGATTAAACCACCAGCGGTATCTTTGTCTGTGAGCACAAACGAACCCCTCCTTCACAGTTCTCCTGCCTGGTGCTGGGCGAGGGAAGGGATTGGTGTCCCCACATGCAGACCCGGTAGACTAGCAACCTCCTCCAACGTGTTCTATGACAAAGGGCCACGTTCAGATCATCTGCGGAGGATTTCAGATCTCTGTGGAACAGGCCCCATTTCAGAACAATGAAGATCATCCTGGAACACAGCCACCCTCAACGATTCATTCCTATGGTGTGGGGCCAGTCTCTGCTGTTTCAGAGCCACCAGAAAAGCCTCTTTCACCTTGCTTAGTGCATGAACTCCATCTCCTCCCTTTGTTTATCTTCACAGAAAAAAATCAGGGCTACCTGGGGAGCCAGTGCGCCTTTTCCATTTGTCCTCGATAAGCCATTATGCCCCTTGTTACTTCTCTTGGGTTATTACATAAAGAGGAAATCTGTACTCTTTGTGGTCACCACCTTCTCCCTCCAAACTGGCCCATCAGTCAGGCTGCTGAAGCATCATGCTTACCCAAGGGAGAAGCCAGTAATTGCCACTTACTTGTTACCAATTTGAAACTTGTAACAGAAAAAATAGAGCTTCCCAGATGAAGGAGTGGTCCATGAGAGCTAATTGTCATATGTCACCTTCCTTCTGGTGAGGAAACGGGAGTCAGCACTCACCAGGAGCTCAACAAGCAGGCATTTATTTATCTAAACTATTTCACCAGGGAAACCCTCGGTTGTGATTTCATTCACGTGGATGCTGCGAGCAGAGAGACTGGCACCTGGAGTTAGGAGTAAGTACCTGGTGTGGACCCAATGAGGTTAAGTTTCTTCTTATATTCTATGTCTTCTTCTCCCCAAGTGTGGCCAGCTGGCAAAATGACAGCAGGATTGAGTGGATGGAGCACTGAGTTGGAGTTAAGAAGTCTGGTTTTGGATTCTGGCCCTGCCCTGTTATCTGTGATTGACTTCTTGGTGGTTTTCTCCCCTTCTCTGCAAAAGTGAGCATGTTAGTAGGGATGAGCCTGAAGCCTATCTGAGCTTCAGCATACCAAGATCACTTAAGGCCCCTAACCTCTCCATCTCACTAGGATTGCCAGCACTCTGCTAGTTGTAAGGATCTCCTGATTAGCCCCTACAAGACATAGTAAAGGTCATGGGAAATGGAGCTAGAAATTAGTGAGAAGGGCAACTTGGAACAAAGAGCTGAGTCTTTCCTCAGCATCTACTTCAGATCAGAAGCTGGATGGCAAATTGTGTTTCTTTCTCTGTTGGTTCCGTTCTGGAAATGGCTGTGTTGAAGGGTAACCGAGTCCTTCCCCATCCCTCCCCATACATACACAAACTCAGCATTGCAGCTTCTACCCAACTCTCCTCACTGCATAAGAACCCTAAGATCCAGGAGAAGGAGTCCCCTCAGGCTCATAAGGGCCACCTGCCCTGTCTTCAGGAAGCCTGTGCTGAGGCGCCTGAGATAATATGGGGTCTCCTCAGCTCACAAAAGGAGGGAGCAAGCAGAGAACACCAATTTGTACCAAATGGATCAAAAATCTTCACAGGGTTCGTTCAGGGCTCAGTTCTAACTGGTCTCTCAGTTTAAAGGACTGACTGGCTCCAGCGCGGGCCTTTCCAGTCATCAACCTCTCCATTGCTCCTACCACATCACCCACTTTCACACAAAGGGAGGCTACCTGTGAGACAGGAGAGCTGAGGTGAAAAGGAAATGGAAAAGGCTGCCCTGACCCCATCCCTCTGCCTCCAACAACAGCCTGTGTGAATGCCCTTGGGAAGCGTTAGAACCAGAGAACAGAGCCCAAAACTAAAGCAACATTGGGGTTTTTTGCTGTCCTAACAGCTCCAGACAAACTGCTAATAATTCATGATCTTGGGTTCTTGGCAGTAAAGGCACATTCTACTGTCAACCTGTCCTCCTCATGGAATCTGATTTTCGGTGTGAAAAATGGCTGAAGTCCTCTGAAACAGTTCAGTCAGAGCACCTCATTAAAGCCGAGAGAAGAAAGCGTTAATTAGCACTGCGGTTGGCCTTGCTGTACATTTGTTCGCAAGCAGCTCTCTTCCATACTAGGGGCACTAGCTGTTTGTTCTTGTTCCCCTTCTGTCTTTGTCTCTGCATGGCTGATGGCACAGATCATGGAAGCTTATAAAGACCCTGGAAAGATTAATTCAGTGCATGGTCAGAAAAGTCTTATAAGTTGCTGGCTCTATTCCTTGGACAGGTTGCTCGTTGATATCTCTCTCTCTTTTCTCTCTCCCTCCTCTCTTCCTCCCTCTCTCTCTCTCCCTCCCTCTCTCTCCCTCTTTCTGCCTTTCCCTCCCTCCCTCCCTCTCTCCCTCTCTCTCCCTCTTTCTCTCTGCCTTTCTCTCTCTCTCTCTGTCTCTCTCTCTCTCCCTCTCACTCCTTCTCCCTGACAGTGGCAGGGCCGAGCCGCCAGCTTTGACAGCGAGAGCTCGTGTCCGTCTCCGAAACCACCTCCGACACCATGAGTCGCCTGGCTGAGCGACACACACCGGACTCAGAAACGTTCATTTTGCACTTGTTCAACCGTCTAAACAGTGTTGTAAGGTGGTGGTGGCGGTCGCGGCGTCCTTGGCGCTCTTTCTCCAGATTCTTCACTGCGCCCTGTGTAGGTCAAGGCCGAGACACTTGTCATGTGTTCAGATCTGTCTTAGTCTTGTCTGTCTCCCCAGGTGATGTTTTATGTGGTTTTTTCACTTCTTATGAATCTGTGACACAAGAGAAGGGGGGGTGGTTTCAAACAGGGGCAAAATGGCAAGAGTTGAGAACTCAGAAGTTTTTTCCACCCGAGACAATGTACATTATTAGTTCAGGGAGGTGAGCAAAGCCTCTGAATTTTGCCTCCCTCAAACTAGTGAAGAAGCAAGTGGCAATGAGCAAGTGTTGCTTTTTCTGGGCTCTGCTGGAATGGGGTGGATAGATTGAAGACACTTCCCAGCAGTTCTGACTCTTGGTCTCTCAGAGCCTGTGCTTGGACAGGGTCACCAGGCCCTGGTCTCATGTCAACAAGGGGCGCCATCGGCAGGGACTGCGGGACCCATCCTCATTCCTGCTCCTCATGAATTGATTGTGGCTCCACTCCTGTGAACTTGGTCCCTTTCTTTAGGAATGATTCTGCAAAATAAATCTTGCCATATGTCCCCTGACACTCCACAGTCAATGACCATATTTGTTTGAAAATAAGATCATTGTTCTCAAAAATAACCTGCATTTAAAAAAAAAAAAGGTGGCACCTCGGCCCCCAGAGTGATTTCTGCATTATATATAGCTTTATAATTCCCCGAAGTACCAAGCTGTTGTATCAAATGCTTACACACACAAATCAAAGAAAACCCAAGATGAAATGTTCCTTTCTGAGTTGGGGGGATTGATTGAAGGGGACAGGGAGTGGGGATGAAATACAAGTCACAGCTGAGGTCCATCTTTTTATGGAATTGTCTTCTAGATTAACACTGAGTCAGCTTAAACCTATCTCAGCCCACCTGACTCCAGCACAATATTTATTTAAAACTTTAGTTCTAGAAATTACTAAGTATTTCAATGTTGTTCATTTTAGTAGTAGTGAAGAGTTGTTTTGTTCTATTCTCTTTAGATCTCTACCTTAGGACAAATTCAGTTTAGGAAAAAAAATTAAACTTCTGTATTGAAACCATGTTTCTGTTGAGTTCCTAGTGGCCTTCTCACCAGTCCTTGCATCATTAGATCAATCCGCTCAGCCTGCTTAGCCCTGGTCTGCGTGTGCTCTCCAACCCATATCTACTCAATGCTGACTCCCTGAGTTGTGTGTGTGACTGACTGACTAGCAGAAGGCCAGCCTGTTAAAAAAGGCCTTCTCAAACACCACAAGATCAAGAACTAAACTCCACTCACACTCCTTGTGTCTTATTCTTGATTTACATCACTTGCTTTGGGGAAAACAACCCCAAACAGCCTCCTTTTAAGCCCAGTTATTAGGTTTCTCTGCTGATAGAACTCTTGGGTTTCCTCTAACTTTAGATAGGGGGGTCTCTGGATATGAAGGTAAAAGAAGTTTCTAGCTTGAAAAAAAACTGTGGACTGGAGGGATAGCTCAGTGGATAGGGCGCTTGCCTTGCACATGACTGACCAGGTGTTAACCCTGGCATTCCATATGGTCCCCTGAGCCCACCAGGTTAGCCAGGAGTAACCCCTGGGCATCAGTGGGTGTGGCTCAAAAACAAACAAACAAAAATATATGAACCAACACTCCCCCTCTAGGGAACCTTATGCTAGCATTGGGCTAATGTATCATTGGTGGAAAAGTTGTTTCTCCAGAACGGCTTGTGGCTGGGGGTGCTGCAGCCAGATTCTCTATTCAAAGTCAGAAAACCCCAGTTCTCACTCCACTCTGACACTTGCCTTTGGATGGATACCCTTAAGATACTCTGTTCAATCACCACACAGAAACATGGCGTTCTACAAATCTGGAGAGGACGGTTGGGTTCCTGGGGCATCAGGACTCCAGCAAGGTGTGTGAAGGGGCCTTTCTGGAAATGAACTCTGAATGCATGTCAGCATCGGGAATGTTGCCCAGAGGTAGAGCATGCTTCTGGCATGGGCAAGATGCTGGGCTTGATCCCCAGCACAGAAAACCATGAAAAAAAAATAAAAGCCTGGTCAGTTGTAGTCACCTTCAGACCCCAGGCATAGCAGGATAGTTACTCTCCCCTTTTCAAGACAGGACTGTGTTTAGCAAGTCTCCTAATCAGTGCTCTCAGATTCCTCTGGAGCCCAGTAAGCTGCCCAACCTGCTTAAGGACCCCACTGGAAAATTATTTCCTGAGCAAATTGTGGAGCCCACCACCACTCCCACCCAACCTCAGCCTAGTCAATGGCAACTACTCCTGCTCCACCATAGCTGTCAATTTCTACAAACTCTGGAGCACACCTGTGGGAGATCTCAGATCCTGGACCCCACCTTTAGTGCTCTCAGGGGAGGACTGCCTCCACCTGAAACCGAAAGGTCAGCCAGCTTCATTATCAACCCCATCCCTCTCCCTCTCAGACCAGGAGGTTCAGAATAAATGGAAAATGAAATCCAGAGTTGATTCATTCATTAGCATCCTCAGCCTTGAGAAGCCTCCCGGGCAGCTGTGAAGTTGTGCTAACCAGAACCTTTGACATGTAGAATCTTTTTTTCCCTTCTTAATGCAAAGTTCCCTTCTCCTTTATTTAGCAGTATTCCTGGGCTGAAAGCTGCCTCTCCCCCACCTTGCATACTGGAGTTGTTAATTAATTGCCTCATCATTTAAAAAATTATGTTGTTAATTACTGCTTTGTGTCTTCCCACCCCTGGTCACAGCCTGGAGTTTTTATTCAATTAAATCTGTCTCTTGCCCATTCTCTTGTCATTGTGTGTTCCTGAGCTTCCACAGTCGGCACACACCCCTGAGACACTGCAAAGCTTCTGTTCCTAAGCTTCGGTTCCCAGCGCTAACCCCTTCCCTTCAATGGATGGCTTTCTGGACTTCTGTTCTGGCCACGAGGCTATTCGGGGAAGCTCCTGTCTCAGGGGTCAGTGGGTGCAAAGGCTCAGCGGGGTCCCTGGCCCTTCTTTCGACACACCGTTCCTTCAGCAGCCTCTGGGGGCAGTAGAGAGCAGAGCGCGAGACACCCACCTGCTGAGGAATCCTGCGGAAAAAGCAACTTGGCAGAAAGGTGAGAAAATCTGAGAGTGGGACTCGAAATTTAAACAGAGCCATCTCACTTTATGGAAGACTTTCTCTGCTTGTTCCTAGTGTTTATGATTAATTTAGAAAGCAGCCCCAGAGAGGAGAGTGAAGGGACCATCCTACATGCACCCGTGGGCCAGTGGGAAACCCGGAGGCAGCAGGCTGCTGAGAGAAGCACTTGGTTTTCTCGGACTTCAGCACTCCCCCAGGCAGGATCGGGGAGGTAATGGGCTTATCTGGACCTCATCAATTTACAGGTCTACGAGACTAGGCTGGGCAACATGAAAAACACTCAGGTGGGGACTGGAGAAATAGAGAAATTAGAACATTTGTCTGGTATACAGCCCAGCTGGGTTTGTATCCTGGACACTGCAACTGGTCCTGCAGGCACTGCCAGAGCGAACCCTGAGCACAGAGTGAGGAGTAAGCCCTCATGTTCCCCCACACTCCACTGGTAGCAACCACCAAGCATGAAGCCAAAGGTAGCTCCTGAATATTAAGGGATGAAGTATGAGGCCTACTCGCCACTCCTTCCTTGGACAGAAAGGAAAGGAGGGAGAGAGGGAGGAAGGAAGGTAGGAAAGGAGAGAGGGAAGGAAGAAGTAAGGAAGGGAGAGAGGGAGGGAGGGAGGGAGGGAGGGAGGGGAGAAAATGAGGGAGGGAGAGAGGGGAGAAAATGAGGGAGGGAAAGAAAGAAAGAAAGAAAGAAAGAAAGAAAGAAAGAAAGAAAGAAAGAAAGAAAGAAAGAAAGGGAGAAACCCTTCTGATACCAGTCACTAAAGGTAATTCATTCTTTGCTCATGTTGGAAGAACTAGATGGGGGACTCTGCTTAGGGGTCTTGGAGTGACTGATAGTCCACATCTGCAGCATTGCTTTCAGGCCCTCAGGATGGTCTCTCACCAATATAAATGCACTGATCCAGAAGGAAATACGTCACTTCCCCTCATCTTCATGTCCCACATCAGCCTCCCAAACCTAGAGGGTTTGAGCAACCAGAGGAAGAGAAAACTGGGAATATTTGGAATTAATCTTCAGAAGCCATGGAGGTCTTAGCTCTGTGGAGGCTGACAGTGCCTGCACAGCTAGTCCAGAGACATAAAGAGGAGCTGTTCCCTTACGGGGCTGGGAGACCAAAGACACAAGATAGAGCTGTGTGCAGGCAGACTCCCTGTGTCCTGCCCCATCACAATCCATTCCCCCACCCAACACACACACACACACACAAATAGTTTCAGTCTTGTGAACTGGCAACACAAGTAATCTCTGTCCACAGGAGAATATGGGAAATTCAGTAAGGAAAGTGCATCTTATATCAGCCTTTGAAGCGGAAAATATTTCAGATGTGCAGTTTAGAAGGAGGAGGGGACATTCTAAGCCAAAGGCTGCCTATAAGTGAGGAGTCAGAGCAGGGGGATTCCCGGAGCTGCAAAGTACTCTGAGTCTGGGAACAACAGTTGCACCTGTTGTTCACACCCACCTGTTTGTACCCATCAACCCAGGCCAGAACCAGAATTCTGCCCCAGGAGCCCTCCTTTCCTTTGGCGTAGCCTGGTTTGCTCCTCATGTGCACAGTCGGTCTCTACCCATGCTGATTCTGACACTTCTAGCCAGCCACAGGTCACCCACTTATTCTGCCTCAGCTCCTAGGACTGTTTGTTCCTCAGCCAGAAACCAGTTGGGTAGTTCTGCTGTGTGCAGAGCCCCTCCCCTCAGGGAGAGCACACCCAGGTAGTCTCTGCAACAGGGCAGGGGTGGCCTCGGGCTGGTTCCTGCCTGCAGACCTACAGGAATTGAGGAGGCGAGGTGACCAGCAGGCAGTGGTCTGCTCAAGAGGCCCAGAAGCTGAGCGCAGGATAAGGGCGCCCAGGATGCAGGGAGTGTGGAGAGAAATGGGACAGTGCTCATCACTAGGCGTCTGGGAGATGGGGAGCAGAAAGAGTGATTCAAAATCATATATTTCTCCACTTGAGGCACTCAAAGTAGTGTAGTACTGCCGTTAGAAAGCAGAAACCCAAGGTCCAGAGCAATAGTATAGCACAGAAGGTGCTTGCTTGACTTGCATGCACTGACCCAGCACCACATAAAGTCCCCCAGACACTGCCAAAAGTGATCCTTGAGTGCAGAGTCGGAAATAATCCCTGATCACAGTCAGGTGTGGCCCCAAACCAAAACTAAATGAACAAAGGCAGAAACTCATCAGAACAAGGGAAAACAGTGCCTCTTGCTGGGGTCTGAGTGATTTGCAGGAGACATCGAGAAGGCAGTTCCTGTTCCACATGCAGCTTGGCAGAGAGGTTGAGCATGAGATATTTGTTTATAGAACCAAAGTGAACTGTGAAGACAGACACTGCCTTGGCCATGCAGGATCAGGCAGAGAAGGGAAGACTCCCAGGGGTTGTTCTTGAGAGATCTACCAGCTCGATTGGGGGAGGTGAGAAGGAAAGCCGTGTGAATAATAATGAAGAGGAGCCCAAGCCAAGATGGTAATAAAAAGACTGACTGAACAGAAGCAGGTAAATGAAAGGCTTCATAAAATTATGTACTATGATAGGCTAATCCAAAGTGCTTAAAAGTAACTTGATTGTTGGTGCTAAGCTAGGACATTAGGATGAGCCTCAGGATACTGCCCTGCAAACAGAAAGCAGAACCAAAGTCCCACTTTTACATTAAGTGGGCAAGCTAAAACTTGTGAGTCCAGGTGATCTGGAGAAGTACAGCAGACTCTCAATGTCTGCCTGGTCATACACTATCTTGACAGTACAAGGCAGCAGTTTCCCCCTCTCTTACACATCCTTACTCTGGATTGACCTTCAAGTATCAGTATGAGCCTTCTCTTTGCCCTATCTGTAACCAACCCCAAGAATGTGGGAGAAGTAATCTGTAAAATCTACGTGTCCAGTTCCATATCTTGCTCTGACATTTTAATCATGACAACCTAGCTTCAACAACATAGCTTTGACAAGACAATGTATATCCTAATGTTCTTTTGACAAATGCTTAACCTATAACTGTTTGTACTCTCATTAGTGATTCTTTCTCTGTAGAAGTCATTAGGATGTAACTGATAAAAAAAAAATAGAATAAAAGGAGTCATCTGGCAGTCACTCTTCACCTCGAGCCAGATCAATGCCTTGGCCCTCTGTGCTCTCTACATTCCTCTCATGTGTCTTGTCTCTGTGCCTCTGACCAAAAGAATATTCACGCAACATCTGGCACCCAAAGTGGGATAAGACACGTTTATTTTCTCCCACATATGCAGGAGCCCAACTCTTACCCCACATCCCCTACTTGGTTCTTCTCTCAATTTGTTTAAAGAAAAAATTAATTAGTAAAATTTACATGTTATAGAATTTCTCTTTGGGACCATTTTGCAGGTGTTCAAATCAGTGACATTAATGACATTCACATTGTGCCATTGGTGGTGGCCAACCTTCACCCAGAGAATGTTCTGTAGAACCCCAGTCCTACCCGCTGCCTCTGGCTGTTGTCCCTCTGCTCCAGGCTCTGAGGAATGCAGATGAGTGAATTCACCCATTGTCCTTTTGTCAGGATGATTTAATTGAGCATGATGTCTTTAGGGTTCATCCAGGTCAGATTTGCCTTTTTAAGTCTGAGTAATATTCCAATATGTCTGTATTCTACGTTTGTCGTCTCTTCATCCATCAGTGGCTAGATGGGTTTCTTCCTCCTTTTGCCTCTTGCCTTTTGTGAAGAATGTTGCTATGAAAGTGGGTGTACACTTGTCACACACCTTGTACCCTTGTGTATCCTTGAAAGATGACACTGCTTTCAAGTCTTCTGAGAGTTCCAGAAATTGAATGACTGGGTCATGCAGCTATTCTACTATATTTTAAATTTTATTTTTAAAAAATTGTTGACAATAATTGATTACATTTACTATTCCAACACCAATCCCACCACCATTACACCTTCCTATCACCATATTTTGAATATTTACACCCCAACCCCTAAGCCTGCCCCGAAAGCAGGACCTAAGTAATTTATTTTGTATTGCTTGTTATGGGCTGGAGGGATATCACAGTGGCAGGGCGTTTGCCTTGCATGCAGCCAACATGGCTGACCTGAGTTCGATTTCTCCGCCCCTCTCAGAAAGCCCAGCAAGCTACTGAGAGTATCTTGCCCGCACGGCAAAGCCTGCAAGCTACCCATGATGTATTTGATATGCCAAACACAGTAACAAGAAGTCTCATGATGGAGACGTTACTGGGCCTGTTCGAGCAAATCGATGAACAATGGGAGGACCATGACCGTGACCGTATATTGCTTGTTATGAATATTCTGCTAAAATGATCTTAAAAAATTTCCTTGGGGAAAGTACGTGAAGATTGTTGTATTTCACCATAGAGCCATCAAGTCCTTGTCTTGGTACAGACTTTCTTGTCTTGGTGTAAAGTATGAAATGCTCCAGGATTCTAAAATTTTAAATACGGTGATACATCTGAGGTAAATTTAATTTTTTTTGACTAGATATTGACTTTGGGTTCTGGAGGCATCTCTGTGGCATGTTGCTCTCGTGTTACTCTCTTCCAAGAGATTTATTTGTGAGTCTCTGGATCATGGCTTATATGGCGCTAGAGGCAGTTTGTGAGCATGACTGCCAGGCTACCAGAAGCACAGTGAGATGGGGGAGGTCTCCCATTCACGACTCTGCGAGCCTGGAGATTTCGGTCACAAGTCACCCATAGCTGGGTTTTTCAGGAGATTCACTCATGGGTGAAGTTTGTCTGACCTGTGGAAATTGGCCATGAGCGTGGTGGCAATTGAGTTCTGGAGATCTTCAGCTGCCGGGGCTAGTTGGGGAAGTGGGGGTACTCACTCATCCGCCTCCAGGTTGCTCTGAGGTCATTCTACTTTTATATTTTGAGGAGCCTCCATACAGCTTTACCTAAGGCTACAGCATTTTACATGCCCATAAATGTGCATAGATGGTTCATTGTCTCTAAATCCTCACCAGTGCTGATGTGTTGAAGGCAAGAAACCTAATGGGTGGAGATTGGTAGTTCATGGCTTTGATTATATTTTCCTAATGATCACGTGCTTATTGGCCATTTGCTTATCTTTTGGGGAAAAATGCATACTCAAGTCTTTTGCTCTTTTTGGTTTGGGTTGTAGTTGTGTTTTAGGATTTTTCCGTATATTCTAGGTAGAGCTCCTTATCAGATAATGATTTATAAGCATTGTCCCCCATTTGGTGGTAAGTCCTCTAAATCTTTTTTTTTATCATGTCCTTTGGTGGTAGGGGTGGTGGATAGGGTCACACCTGCAGGGCTAAGAACTTACTACTTGTTTTGTGCTCAGGTGTCACTCTCGACAGGTGCTCAGGGGATCCTATGTATGCCAGGTGCGGGGGACTGAACCTGGCAAGGCAAATGCCTTATCTCTTGTGATATCTCTCTGGCCCCTCATTCACATTCTATGATGCACAAATATTTTAAATTTTGATGAAGTCCAATTTGTCTAATTTTTCCTTTTGTTTCCTATGTTTTTCTTTTGTTTTTAGGGAATCATTGTCAAGTCCCAAACCATGAATCTTTCCTCCTATCTTTTTTCTACAAATTTTAATTTATTAAGGGTTTTTCCCCTCTATTTCCCTTCATTTTTTTTGTTGTTGTTACTGGTCTGTTCCTCTTGCAATAACCAATAACTGGGATCACACACTTGAATGCAGTGCTCCCTGAGGGGTGCCCATTTAGCTGTGATGCCAGCACACTGAAGTTGAGGTTGCATTGAATCTGTAGATTACATGGGGTAGAACTGCCAGGGACACAAATCTCAAAGATGCTACAATCATGTGTGACTGACGTTCTGTCCACAAACCTCCAGTGTCCCTCCTGATAACTATGTTGTGCTCATTGGCACAGAACCCAGCACAGTCATGGAGATCCAACCAACAAACAGGATCTTTCACACCAAAATCAACTCTTGTTCACCTCCCACAATCACAAATGTCATGACTCAACTCCCAAGCTGCTAATGAGACTTGCCTGTAAAGCCTAATTTCTCTCTTCTGTCCTACTTCAGCCCCAGAACACTCAAAAATCTCTGCTGGACTTAGTGCATTTTATGAAGACACATCTCATTTTATATATACATATAGCATTCATTTATTCACTCAGCATTCATGAGCAGTGTAGATTAAGTGATATACTAAGACTGAAAAATTAGTAATAATACCATTCTTGGGACACTTATTACAATACCAAGCACTGTTCTAAGTGCTTTACATGCATTATCTCATGTAATACTACCTCTAACTCTTACCCAAAATTACACTTTTGAACCAAGATGACCAAATCCCAGAGCTTTCTTACTTAAGCACAATGCAAAGCTGCTAACAAAATACAGTTTTTAAAGAAAGCCACTATTCAGGAAAGAATGACACATAAATAGGAAATTATAAAACATTACCTACAACGGTGGGCTGGAGCGATAGCACAGTGGGTAGGGCATTTGCTTGTACGTGGCCGACCCAGCGGACCCGGGTTCGATTTCTCCGCCCCTCTTGGAAAGTCTGGCAAGTTACCGAGAGTATTTCGCCCCACAGCAAAGCCTGGCAAGCCATCCTTGATGTATTCAATATGCCAAACACAGTAACAACAAGTCTCACAATGTAGATGTTACTGGGCCCGCTCAATGAACAATGGGAGGACAGTGCTACAGTGTTACCTACAATGGTAGTGATAGACCAGAGAGTTAAGGCACTCTGGAACAGGATTACTGAGTTTAGTCATCTATGCATAGAACTTCCATGAGGATCCATAAATTCACACTCTCAGGCCTCCACATCCCTTCCTAGACAGACCTCTGGAATGACCATTTGGGTGACCATTTGGGTCATTCCTGCTCCTGCGATACCCTATATCCATTACTCTTCCAGGAACAACTGAATAGCTGTGAAGCCCACCATCATCCCAACCCCAGTGAGTCACCTTAGAATCAGATTCTAGGTTGAACACACAAGAGTGAAGTCTTAGTGAGACTCAACAGCTCCACTAGAAAGCAGTGGTGATGTTGAGTGCAGAAAGGATAATAGGAATTGAGGGGAGGGGTACCCATCAGACTTCAGCAAGTAACCCCAAACAAAGCCTCTGATACTGGGCTCCACAAACAGGGTCATCGTTGATGAGCCGCCATGGAAAAGAACAAGAGGAAGAATGTTGACTCCAAAGAAGCTGTCAGCAATCTGCTCACCCCTCTTTTCAGAACCCGACATTGCATTTTCCCTGGTTAGAAATGTCACTGAGAATGCCTCACTCACTGGAAGTGAATTCTAGGGGAAGAAGCCGGGACATGTGTGACTCTGCGTCCTGAGATGAATCTTTCTGCTGGCGACCGGGGGTGTGTGGGGACACATCAGAGATTATCCAGAGAGACAGAGGGTGGCGCAGGCAAGGGCCTCTGGCTTTCCCGAGACACACAAAGCCTCTTCTTCCTGCCACATCTCTTTTCTTTGGCTTCCCATTCTGTCTAGTGGGGAGTAGACCACTGGGGACTCTCAGGAATGAAAACCCGGGGCAAGATTTTACAAGTGCTGGGAACATACATTTCTGAGATGACAGAGGACTTGCTCATGGCTGTTGAAAGGGCAGTGACCCTTTGTCCTTCATCTCCTGGAGGAATTACTGACACATCACTGTGACAATGGTCTTTAAAAGCAAAGAAGCAGACAGATTTTCTCAGATGGCCCAAGGACATCTGAGTTCCTGAACAGAGAATCCTTCCTACCCCCTGTTCTTGAACTGGCAGTTTCCTCTCTCCCTGCCAATGAAGCTGGTTTTTGTCAGGGAGACAGGAGTGGCAGAAGTGTGTTCATCCTACCAGTGGCCCCTGATGTCAAATCCTGCTTCCAGCCAGATTGAGATGGCTCTATCACTTGAATGCTAATATTTGGAAAACCTCAAGGGTCAGAGTCAGAAGCTCTGGGATAACATCTGAGAATATCCTGTGACACAGCTGCCTGAACCATTTCATCAGTTTGGGGGTCTGGTTCACCCTTCACAACCAGAGCCCCGAAGACTACAGGGAGTTGAGCCTGCCTGGAGAGAGAGGATGGGAGGGAGCAGCAGGGAAGGCATAAAGAATAAATCAAGTGTCTAATTAATTTGGAATAACTTTAGCAATGAACACTGAAGAGAAACAAAATTGGTGACATAAGAATGTGTCAGTCTATATCTCACTCACTTCAACTCACTTGTTGTTTTTAAACAACAAGCAGCTCACAATGCCTTTTCCTTGCTGTTCTGGTTTCTGCCCAGTAGGCTAGCATTTCAGAAGCAGGAGGTTCCTGAGGCTGCAGAAACCAGACAAAGCTGGTAATGACCAGAGAGCCAGTGCTGCAGCTGCTCCCCCAAATTCCCCACCAACCCACTCTTACCCTCCATCTTTTCTTGTCATAAGCTGTGAAACACACAGAATCCAGATCAAGGACCGTCAGTGTGTTTTTGTGTCGATGCCCTCTGCCTCTTCAAACTTCACAGAGCTTCAGAGTTTTCAAACAACTCCTTAGCTAAGCTTCAGAGAACGCCAGAGAGCCAAGAGCCACTTGTTCCAGAGAAGGAAAAGAGGCTCTGAATATTGTCAGACCTGACTGGCAAGGGTTCAGTCCTGCTTTGAAGATGTTGCTGGCAGAGAAGTGGTGGGGGTTGAGGGAGTGGGAGGTTGATCTTGAGTTTTATTTCCTCCAGGGAAGTAGCAAAACTAAGAAATTGTCTAGTACCTAGAATGATTGTACTCATCTGTGGAATATAGAAAAGCAGTATGAGACTAATACCCAAGGGCAGTAGAAATGAGGCCTGGAGGACTAGTTTATGGCTTGGAGCTTGCATAAGTGGCAGGCGGGGGGTGGGGGGGGTGGGGGCATTTAAGATAGAAAAGGGATCACTATGACAATGATAGTTGGAAATGATCACTCTGGACAAGAAATGAGTGCTGAAAGGAGGTAAAGGAACAAACATGATACCCTCCCAGTACCGGTATTGCAAACCACAGTCTCTAAAAGGGGGGGGGAGAGAGAGAGAGAGAGAGAGAGAGAGAGAGAGAGAGAGAGAGAGAGAATCTGCCATGGAGGCAGGATGGGAGTAGGTGGCAGTGAGAAAGAAACTGGGGACATTGGTGTGATGGGAAATGTACATTGGTGAGGGGACATTGTTGGAACACTGTATGACTGAAATACAATCATGAACAACTTTTTTTTTAAATGTAGGAGTACTGCTATTTATTCAGCCATTGAGTAAACTGACTGAATTGGACATTGTGTAATCACAAAATGAAAAGGAGGTGTGTGCTCTCTCTCCATGTGCTTTCGGTGATTAGGCTGCCCCCCCCCCCACCTCATTGCCTCACTGATTGTCTCACTCATTGCCCATATCCTTCTCTTTAGCCCACTCCCCCAGCCTAGTTATTCCCCCTCTCCAAGCATTGGGGGTAGCAATTACACACAGGTGAGGCAGCACAATCAACATATGTAAAGGCCCTTCCTTCTGGGGAAGCTCTTCTAAGATAAGGGCCAAATACCATCTAGGGATGTGTTTCTCCTTTACTTAGCCCAACAACCATTTAAACATTCATCTTAATTCTACTTCTTAATATTAGTCATTTTGTATGGACACATTAAGAGATACATTAAGCTTATAGGGTGGCTCTCCTGGGGACATCTCACTATAGATCTCAGACTACAGTGCCCAGGCCAGATTAGTCTTTCCTAACCTTATAGGGTCCTAATCCAGTTGTTTCTCTTTGGATTATGACAGAATTTGTCTAGGACCGTGCCCTTAACTTTAGTTAAGTATTATGGTTCTTGGCCTGGCCTGTTTCAATGCCAGGGTAGCTTACAGCTTGCCCTGGATCCATTCAGTCCCTCCTCAGGACACTGCTTTGGGGTATTAGGAACTAAGGGCAACTGAGGCTTAAGTCAAAAAAACAGATGCTCAAAAGTGAATATTATTCGGAGTCAGTTAACTCCTAAGTTACAAAAGCATAGCATTAACTGTCTTCCTGTATCTATACAAGAAGGACATTGCTCTGAAGTAAACTATACAAAGAACATAAGGGAAGGAGAAATGCAATGTTTCACTTACAAATACAAATCCAAGGATTTATGAGAAATTTGGCATTACAAGTCACTTTATAAGTCACTGCTTAGGGGAAATGAATGATAACAGACAGGAATAGCAGAACAAGGAGAAGTTAAAGATGAATACTGAGGAAATGGGAGTACTTCAGGAGCATTGTGATGGGTGTTACTCAGTAAACCTAAGTTCCTTGTTGTGGAGGAGAAAGGCCAGAGGAGAAATGGCAAACAAATGTTAAGCCTAAAATGTTTAGAACTATAATCCAACAGGGCATGAACTCCACATTACTTTTTAAAAAAAAATTTAATTGGATATTCGTGAGATAAACCATTACAAAACTGTTTATAATTGGGTTTTAGTCATACAATGATCCAGCACTCATCCCTCTACCAGTGTACATTTCCCACCACCAATGTCCCCTATTATCCTACCACCATCCCCAAAACTTCACCTCCCCACTCCCAGCCTCCCTTTATGGGAGGCACTTTCCTTCTTGCTCTCTCTCTCTCTCTCTCTCTCTCTCTCTCTCTCTCTCTCTCTCTCTCTCTCTCCTTTTCCTTTTGTGCATTTTGGTTTGCAATATAGGTGCTAAGAGGTGTTTGTTCAGGCATTTGGTATTTTTATCAGGATAGTAAGGCTGGAATAGCTTTTCAATTGAGTGGCAGCTTTAGGATGTGGATGTGACTGCTGAGGCTTTGGAAGTACAGGAGGTTGGGGAAGGTAGTCCATCCCGACCCCGAGAAAGTCTGGAGATTTCAGTCACAAAACCAGCATACCCAAATTTTCAACAGATTATATCTCAATGAGATCGATCCAGTGGAGTCAGGCCAGGGGTACGGTGACGATTTTGGATTGTGGGAGCAAGCAGCTGCCAGGGGCTCTGCTTGGGCAGTCACCAAGCCAACCCACCGCCCCTCTGACTTACACCAGTCTGTTAAGCCATGCGTGGGTCCAAGATTAACTGCAGATTTTGATCTCTTTTGAGATTTATTTACCAGTCTTTGAAATAAAGCCAGTAAATGAGCTTATATAGCTGAGCCAGAGGTGGTTTGTTGGCATGGCACACACATACCTAACTTTTGGCCGCTTAATTTCTTATTAAACTTGGTTGGGGACCAGCCAGAGGCACAGTAGCAATTTTGGGGTATCAGGAAGCCTGAAGGCAACATCAGGCTGCTGATGCACTTGCCGCATAGGTACAGGTTGACCTGCTGGCAGCACCATACCCCATCATGAACAACTTTTATAACTATCTCACAGTGATGATTAAGTTTAAAATAATAATAATAATAATACAATGAAAGAAATTGCCTAGTACAAGCCCACATCCTTTTTGTGATGCAAATATTGAGCTCTTAAGAGCTGAAGAAAATAAGGGCCCACCTGAATGCAGAAATGGAGGTGTCAGCCAGTGAAGGGTTCATGCCTCAGAAAAAGAGAAACTCCAAGAGATTCTAAAGGCCCTGGTAGAATATGAAAAAGACCACATCAGGAGTCCAAGACTTTCCTGAAAGCACCCAACAACACTCTTTCCCTGGTGGAGTTAGTTTGGGAGTTGCTCAACTATAATGCCAGCTTTGTGGCATGTTAGAATAATGTACATGGGCCCACACTTCAGTCTGGAATGTGTGCTCTTGACTTTTCACCTCTGGAAAGAGAAAGAGAGAGAGAGAGAGAGAGAGAAACACGCATGCATGCACATGCATGCATGCATGCGCGCGCGCACACACACACACACACAAAGAGGGTAGGATAGTGCTCAGCAGGCAGCACACAGCCAACACAGCCACATTCCATTCCATATGGAATGCCAGCATTCCATATGGTCCCTTGAGCACTATCAGAACTAATTTCTATGGGTAGAGCCAAGAGTAATCCCTGAGCATTGCCGGGTGTGGCCCAACACCCCCAGAGTGCCCTCTCCCCCCCAAAAGCTATTTTAGGGCAGAGAGCATAAAAATACAGTACTTGCCTTCCAAGTGGCTGGGTCAGGTTCGAGCCACATCTCTCCATATAGTCCCCCAAACTTCATGAGGAGTGATCCCTGATCACAGAGCCTGGAGTAAGCCCTGAGCACTATGGGTGTGGCCCAGAAATAAAATAAAACAAAAATGCTCTTTTACCTCATAGGACGGGGGGCATTTTGGCCCATCCTTCACGCCCTACCGAGGTCACCAGTTGCCCCACACGGGCAGCTCTCTGGCACAGCCACGGCCCCAGAAGCACAAGGACTTAATGCAGAAAACCAGCAGCTTGGAGCAGAAAAGCAAACGGACTATGCGTTAATCCAGGCCATTTTGCCTACCCGGAGGGGAAAGGGTGTTGCCCCATTCGCCCTCTCCTCTCTGGAAAGAAAGATGGTGGCCGCATGGGAGCCTTGTGGAGAGCAGGTATGAGCCGGGGTGGGGGCGCGACTGAAACCTCATGGGACAGGGGGCATTCCAGCCTGTCCTTCACACCCTACTGAGGTCACCAGTTGCCCCCCACGAGCGGCTCTCCGGCACGGCCACGGCCCCAGAAGCACAGAAACCAATCTCTTAATTATCTGACTCTCAGTAGAAATACTTCCAGGGTTAATAAATAAAATAGCAGAAATCCAGCGGCCGCGCGACATCATTTAATTCTTGAACCCAGCTGTAGAAAGCAAATCATTTCACAATGCTTTTTCAGCATGGCTGATTTGGGGGGGGGGTTGTTAAAGTCTAAATAATAATGGTGCAACTTTTATCGAAACAATGAAGCTAGTCAAAGTAGATAGAGTGTTAACTAGAATTCATCTGCCCCACAGGCATGTGGGGGGTGGGGGTTTATTGGGGTTCTTCGTGGTGAAAAATAAGTATTGGTAAAGGGAAATGTGATTGATATTTGCATGACCGAGACCTAAACCTGAAAGCTTTGTAACTTTTCCCACAGCGATTCAATAAATAAATAAATAAATAAATAAATAATGCTCTTTTACTTCACTATTAATCTTCCCAAATTCTTTTCTGGGAGGGAAGATGATGTTCCTGAGTACACAGCTCCCCCAAGATATCTGGTGGTGGGGACAATTCCCGTGCTGTGCAGACCAAGTGGGTTTCAGGTGCAGCTTGATAGTTGCCTCATGTGCTGGTGGGACGCTAGTTTCCATGCCATGTAGGTGCTCACAGATGACTTTACCAGTCCTAAGACATGCCAGGCATTCGCTAGGGGGCTGAGGTGGGTCAGGCGGGAAATACAAGCCCTCTCTTCTCTAGGCTACCCCCCTCCCTCCCCAGGTGACTCCAGTCACCTGTCATAGAATTGGTGATATTTCAAGGAGTCAGGGGACTGACAAGATAATTTGTGACCCAGGAGTTTGCTCTTCAAGCATGTAATCTCCCTTGAACACATTTTTTGCTTGCTTGTCTCTGTTTATTTGCTTACCTGTTTCACTCTGAAGAAGTCTGTATTTTCTCTTGAGCACATATCTCTTTTCCTCCCCTCACATATTTCTAAATAAGTTTTAGTTAAAACTATGTTGCTTCAGGGGCATGAGATATAGTAATTCTTGTCTTGTATGAAACTTACCCAGGTTCCATCCCTGGCATACGGTCCCCTGGGCATCATCAGGAGTAATTTCTGAGTGCAGAGCCAGGAGTAACCTCGGAACATTGACAGATGTGGCCCCCCCAAAAAATCAAAACAAAAAACTATCTTGCTTTACCATTTGCTTCTTTCAGAAATTCTTTTCTGTAGGGGAAAAGTGACAGACCCACAATGCCTGTGCTGAGATTGGGACTGGCCTTCTCTAGGCCAGGTATTTCCCCTGGGTTGGTGGCAGAGGTGGGTCAAGAGGAAAGGTGGGACACTCTTTCCTCGATCTGGCTCTGATGCTCCCCATCTTGCTGAGTCACCAGCAAAATAACCAGAATCTTGGTTCAGTCACTCAGCCTTCAGAGGCCACTGTGCTGAGCTGTGCTGGTGCTGAATAAACTGGGCTTTTAGCTTGTTCTTCTCTGTGTGTGTCTTTGTCTCTTACCTTTATCAGAATTTTCTGCAACACGTGCAAATCACTGTACTTTGAGCTGTCTGTCCCTTAACCCTTATATTTGACTTCTGAACAACAGATGAAATTCAACATTTGAGAAAAGGCTGGTCCCAAAGAGCCAGCTCTCTACGGACTAGTGTGAGAAACCTTTAATTGCCTGTGAAATCTCATTTTAAAATCAATTGATAGTTTTAAGGGTGACCCTTGTTAACATAAAAAGAATAAATATTGACCTGTGTTTCTTCTTATTTTTAATGGGGTGTGAGGAGCTCAAGGACAATGTATAAGTGAAGATGTTCACTTCAGACTTATCAAAAAAAAGCTTTGTGAAATTAAAAAAAATGTTTTGAATTAGGAAATCTGCCTCTTTCTTCGGGGATGCTTCTCCTGCTTACAGTAGAGAGAGGAACAAGAGAGCCAACAAGCTGGACTTGGGGGAACCATGAAGCCAAGCAGCACTGGATAGTCTTTATGACAGACTATCCCCATGCCCCACTTCCCCCAAAGAGCACTTCCCTGCTTCCAGCCAGAGCTGAATGGTCAAGCTCTGCAGCCAGATAGGGCCCCAAGGGGCACTGTGGAAGAAGGGCAACACCCTGCCAAATGGAAACCTGGCAGCTTCCTGCCCCACCAAGACCACGAGTTGCCCCCCAGGAGTGGCTCTCCAGCATAGCCATGGCCCCAGAGGCACACAGACCTAATTCAGAACTCAGCAGCTTTCAGCAGAAATGTGAATGGACTATGCATTAAGCTATGGCACCGTGCCCCTCCTCCCCCGGGAGGAAAAGGGTATCTGTCTCATCCGCCTATTTCCCCTCTGGCGGCATGGTGGCCGCCACCTCAGAGCTTATTGGACAGCCAGGTATGAGCCAGCGGTGACCAGGCAACCACGGCCTCATGGGATTGGGGGCAGAACCAGCACGTTCTTCCCACCCTGCCGAGACCATGAGTTGCTCCCCATGATCGGCTCTCCGGCATGGCCACGGCCCCAGAGGCACACAAACCAATCTCGGAACTATGCAGCTTTTGGCATAAATTCCTCCAGACTTAATTAGTAAAATATCAGAAATCCAAAATTGCACAGCCGTGCAACATCATATGGCCTTCATAAACAGCAATAGAAAACAAATTATTTCACGATGACTTTTCAGCAGGTTTGATTGTTGGTGGAAAATTCCAAATAATAATAGTGCATCTTTTGTTGAAATAATGAATGTAATCAAAGTAAAGAGAGAGTTAAGTGGAAATCATCTACCTCACAGGCATGGGAAGTGGTGTGATGGGGGGTATGATGGGGTTCTTGATGGTGGAAAATATGCACTGGTGAAGGGATGGGTGTTTTATCATTGTATGACCGAGATTTAAGCCTGAAATCTTGTAACTTTTCTCACGGTGATTCAATAAATAAAAAAAAAAAAAATTGAAACCTGGCAGGCATCCAGCCAAGCTGGGGTTGAAGCCACTTCCCTATCCAGGCATGCTGAGGCCCCGGATCCCTGAGCCTAGCTGAGGGTAACTTCTGACTGGGGCAGCCAAAAAAGAGAGGGGCTGGAGCCAAGCCAGACCAGATGGTAGATGGCTCAGTCTTGGCCAAGCCCAGCTGCTCAAGGATATTGTAGTGCTGTGTTGTGACTGACGCCACCTGCCCTGTCCATCTATGAGGGGTGTGCGTGCCAACCCCCGGGACACACCCCCTTAAGAGCAGAGACAGCCTCTTCCTGCCCATCTGCCAAGGCCACTGCTTACTCAAGTGAGTTCTTGTGGGGTCTCTTCCCAGTTCCTATGGCACGTTCTGCACTTCCTCCCTCCTTAAGTTTCTCTCCTTACCTGTGTGGACTCAAGTTTGGACAGAGGCAAAAAAAAAAAATCCTTTGGACTCTGAAACCTCCACCCCCACTTTGGACTCTGAAACCTCTAACCCCAAAACCTCAGTCACTGGCTGAGATGTTTCTAGTAAGGCTATTAAATACTGGGGTGCATCTTTCTAAAACCATTCATTCTCAACAAGGAAACCTTACCTCTTGCATTGCATTTCTCCCTCCATCTACAAAGCTTCAGCATCAGATCTCAGCTGCCAGAGACATTCTCTATTCAATAAGAAAGCTGAAATTACCTTGAAGCACTCAGAAAAGTGCTTCCTAATTCTCTTTCTGTGTTCTGCTTCCCACGTAAAATTCTCTTCTGTTGAGAATGTCCCACTTTTCAAAATGGTAAGAAAGTGTGTGCAGACAGCAGTGGTGAGCCACTTTCAACTGACTCTGAGACCCATAAATAAATCTCAAAAGAGATCAAAAGAGACACAGCAGTGAGTCCTGGAAGACACCACAGAGCTGGAGATCTCTCCAGGCCCCATACCAAAACAGTTTCACTCCAGATGGAGCAGTACAATCTCCCCACCTACTTCAGATGGAATCCCAGCTACCAAGAGCTTCCACAAGAAAGGACCAGGTATGCGGGTTCCAGGACTAAATCTCCATGCCGCATGGCAGCAGAGATGCTGGGCTGTCCCTCCCTGGGTTCCTGCCCACTCATCGTCCTGGCTGTCACACCCACAAAGTGCATCTGGGCGCCATCTTAGTGTACCAACAGCCCAGAGACGCCCAACTGAATCCCAAACTGGATTAGTGCCCTACAGAAATGTCTCTGAAACCCAACAATTTACAATCTAGGATTCCAGAAGTGTGCGGGGCCGTGGCACCCAAGATTTTCAAAATGAGCAATGGACAGTAAATGACCTAGCATCTGCCTTTGGCAGGCAGGCTTAAATGGTTGTGAGAAAATTCAAGCAAAACATAATGCCCAAAAGTAGAGAGAGAGTATTGGGGAAATTGCCTGCCATGGAGGCAGAGTGAGGACTAGGATGGGGTGAGGGGGAAGATATACTGGGGACACTGGTGGTGGAAATTGTGCACTGGTGGAGGGATGTGTGTTCAATCATTGTAAGGCTGAATCTAGAACATGAAAGCTTTGTAACTATATCTCATGGTGATTTAAAAAAAAAAGTAATGTGGAGTTCATGCCCAATTCAATCAACTTAATCAATGACTGAATAAATAGCAGTACTCCTACATTGGACTGGAGTGATAGCACAGTGAGTAGGGCATTTGCCTTGCATGCAGCCAACATGGCCGACCTGAGTTCAATTCCTCCGCCTCTCTCGGAGAGCCTGGCAAGCTACTGAGAGTATCTCGCCCACATGTCAAAGCCTGGCAGGTTATCCATGACGTATTCGATATGCCAAAAACAGTAACAATTGTCACAATGGAGACGTTACTGGGCCTGCTTGAGCAAATTGATGAACAACGGGAGGACAGTGACAGTGACAGTGACTCCTACATTAAAAAAATAAATAAATAAAAATAAACTGACTCTGAGCTCCTTCCTCAAGTTCAAAGCTCTCAAATTCAAACCCTGCAAAAATCAAGTTCTCTTTCACCCTTCCAGAAACACTGCTTAGTTTTAATTGACACCAAAATCCAGTGGCTTTCATGAGTTCTTTTTTGCCTTCATGATGTCCCACCCTATACATATATTTAGAAGTGAGAAACTCCCCCACTCTGTGCCTGAAATGACCACTGGTTACCAGTGATACGAGTCAGAGTGGTCTCATTTATGGAAGTAGGATGGTCCAGCCGAGGTGCCAGGATCTTTCTGTGCATTGCTGATTGAGCACTGGCACCAGTCCTATGGGGTAGGGACTAGAGCATTGTGCTATTTAGACCAGGGCACAGTTGGAGAAGTGGAGTCATTTGCCCAAATCCAAAGATTCACATCTAGATGAGTGTCACACAACTAGTTCTCTTCCATTCCATGGGGGACCAGAGCATCACCAGTCTGTACACCCATTTGGCCTCCTTGAGTCATCAGCACTGACAACAGATCCAGATCTTGGCTACCTGCCCTTCCGCCCAAAGCAAGAGGCTACCACATACACCCCAGGAAATATCTACCCTTCTGCTCAAGGAACCTGAGGGCTTCTGGGTTGAAAGTGCAGCTTGCAATCCATGCCAGCTTTCTCCCTTCCATGAGGCCAATCTGGGATGGGCATCTCCAATCAGGAATGCTTTCAATATTTTGGCCAGTGGCTACAAAGAAGGCTTGAGCAGAAACTGAGCCAGTAAGAATGGTCATTAAGCAGTGTTTCCTGATGAGGTGGGGAGATCACTGGGGTGAGGTTAGGGATCAGAGTCCTGGTGTGCATTTTAATTAGGTATCGAGGCTCTGTTCACACCCTGGATGATCAGGCTCAAGCAGAATCCCAGCCCACCTCCTTCTTTCTAAGTCCAGGGAGAGGACGGAGGCCAGTGAGGGGAAAGGGGGGAAATCAATCAAACAAAACCCCCAAAAGCAGAAGAAAGTGTGAAAGACTGAGTCCATTTCCTTGAGAAAAACAACAAACTGCTTATTTTTGGCCGTGGCATCTAGAATGGATGCACTCATTTGACAAAATGCAAAATTCAGGTGAATCAATAAAGAGTGAGTGTAGCTCGCCATGTTAAAGAATGTAACTCACCATTTTCTTTTCCATTTTTTCTTGCATCAATAAGTTAATTGTTTCTTATTGCTCTTTATCTATTTTATTCTTTGTTTAACTCTCACATTCCTTGTTTACTTAACTTTTTGTTTAACCACTTAACCATTTAATCCTGTTTATTAACCACTCTGCTTCACAATGATAGGGACTCCACACCAGGCTGTGGGGCGGGTGAGAGCCCTCCCCACCCCAAGGGACCCAGCCCCGCCAACCGACTTCCACTGCCCAACCACCGCCAGGTCGCTTTCCAGACACTCAGGCCGAGCCTCACGCAAGAATGAAGTCCCACAGAACCCAGATAATGCGGAACTTTGTGACCTTGGACTCTGGATTCAACGGGACCGGACCGGGAACAGAGATCCTCTGCCTGCTTCCCCCAGTCTCCCGTGACTCAGGGATCACACCCATAAGCCACACCCTGCCGGCACCAGATAATCTCCTCATTGGACACCCTCCAGAACTCATGGATGCTCCTCTCAGATGGGAGTTTAAAAGGAGGCTCCCAGAACCATGCCACCGACTCCGCACCAGACTGTGGGGCTGGTGAGAGCCCCCCACCCCCACCCCAAGGGACCCAGCGTCAGCAGCCGACCTCCACTGCCCAACCACTGCCACGCTCCAGGCTGCTTTCCGGACCTCGCAGCCGACACATTATGAAACACTTCCTACCCATTTATGCCTCTTGGTGAGCCTGGCAAGCTACTGAGAGTATCCCACCCACATAGGTAGAGCCTAGAAAACTCCCTATGGCATATTTGAGATGCCAAATACAGTTACAATAATAGGTCTCATTCCCCTGACCCTGAAAGAGCCTCCAATTGTTGGGAAAAGACGAGTAAGAGGAGGCTGCTAAAATCTCAGGAGGACTGGGAGGAATACTGGTGCTCCAGTAATTCGATGAACAATGGGATGATGGCGATACAGTGATTAACCTCTCAATTACTTGATTCTTTGTTTAACTTCTTACATTTTAGTTCTTGTTTGACTTTTATTTTTGGTTTCTCTGGTAATCAATGGATTGTTTAGCTAACCGCATTTTAGCTCCAGTAAATTTGCTTGCTTAGTGAAAATCCAAGAAAGTGGTTTGGGCCCTTTAAAAACTCTTGCTGTTTGCACTCAGGGCTGCCTTCAAACCCAGGCTGGGATAGAGACAGCAGTTGCCAGCGAGCTAATACAGACTCCTTGATTTGAGCCAAAATTCTGACTTTGTGGAGCATGTTGGGGTGCCTAACCTATAACAGAAAGCAGCTAGGAACTTGAATCTTCTCTGAGCGCAGCCCTTGATAATGAAAAGAAGAACCCAAAGGGAGGGGAACAAAGACTGGGAGGGGAAGAAAGTTTGGGCTCTGGGCACCAGCAGTATCCCCACTTACATCCTAACAAGGCTAGGATTTCCAGATAACAAAGGCCACTGTGTTTAATTAAGGGTATAAATGGAAGAAATATGAGACAGGAGCTCTTACGAGCTGTTAATGAGGTGGATGCGAAACCTCTAAAAATAAACTGAGGCAAGTTGAAAGGGTAATTAGGGATGTAAAAATAAACAGAGGTTGTCGATCTGAGAGAAGTTTGCAGCCAAGTCTCCTCCAATATGCCTGGGTGGTGAGGGCAAGCCCCAGGGAGCATAAGGGGCGCTGGGCCCACTGCTCAGGAGACCAGGGTTCTCCCCACCTTCCTTTCTCCTCTCTCTACTTCGAAGAATGATCATGAGCTCCACACCTCAATCCTCTGGAGCCCTGTGAGCAGATGGCAGATACTGCATCATTTAACACAAAGTCCCCAAAGAGGCCTGAGCAAATATTAGGAGCTGAGAGACTTTCCCAGCTAAGTGATTCAAATCAGTGTTATTCCTGCCATGGAGTGGACTGCTGAGAATTGTGTCTATGTGCGTGAGTGGACACACAAACACACACAGTACACACAAACACACATATAGAGCACACAGGCAAACACACAGTGTGTGCGTGTGCACACACACACACCCACACACACCCACACCCACACAGGAAGCCTCTGGATGAGCTCTGAGATGCTCTGGTGAGCCCCTACCTCCACAGTCCTCACCCCTTCCTCTCCACCCTCCACCACCTTCCATTAGGGCTGCGGTCAAGCAAGTTAGGGAGATTATTTCCCTAATCTGTCCCTCGGAGAGATGCACATTAACCCAGTTAATGCTCCAAGAACCATGACAGAGAATCCCCTTGGCTTTTATTTAACTCATCATGTCCCAGCTCATCTGACCATGTAATCCTTTTCCTCAAAACGCTCTACCCCACTCCTCACCCTTAACTACGAATGTGGGGGATATTAAACACAACCCTGAGGGTCTGGACATTGGCCTGATGGGGGTTAACTTGGGGGACATAGGCCCTTCCCTCCCTGCTCTGAGGAGGGTGCCAGCCTGTGATCTCCCCAAAGGCACTGTATGGGGGTGGGGCATAAATGCCATAGGACAGGGGCTGGGGAGTGGGGAGGGGGTCCCTCTGGGGGAAAACAAATCTCCTTTCATTCACTCTCCTGCCAACTTCTTTGCAATTAGCTCACAATGCCAGTTCTTAGAGTTAGAAAGTGACGCCCACTCCAGGGGGATACAGTCCCCCAGAATCTGACCCACAGCAGAGAGTTCTGCCTGGGACCCCCACTGTGCCTAGTGGGAGTGAGTCATAGGCTCTACAGACAGGGTCCAACAAGGGCTCTGTGATCCAGGCAAAGTCACTCAGTCCTTGGCATCCCCTTCTCTTATTTGCAAAATTAGGATAATAATAGCGATCTCCGAGAATTGTTTAGAAAGGTACATAAAAGAATAGACAGAGACACAAGGCAACTTCTGACTCATTCTGAGGGAGTGAGGTGGAGTGTATCTCTGGAGTTGGTGCCCTCTTGTGCCCTTGGGTGACTTCACCCACTTTCAGGCTTTGAGTATGGAAATGCACCCAAAGGCCAGATCCTCTCCTGAATGCTAGATTCCTGCTCTATGCGAGATTTATTATAAGTAAGCAAATATCCAATGAACTCCAAGGACATTCATGAACTTCAAGCAACTAAAATTGGCCAGATCTGAGCAGATCTGTAATTGATATCTGAAAAGAGCCATCAAGAACAACAGCAACTCTTTCCTGGCCCCTCTGGGCTGGTGTTGTTCTTCCTTCTTGTCCCACCACCTTCCTCTGCATGCTTCTCACACCTCTAATTTCCCCCTGCAGACCCTGCTCCAAATAAACCCCTATTCTTAACAACCAAAATAAATGAGGAGCAGGGATAGGGGTGGATAGTAAAGGGGCATATTTAAACACAAATCCGTTGTTTGGAACCCAGGATTAGCTTCTACAATCAGATTCTGTGTCTCTCTGTGCAGATACCACAAGGTACAGAAAAGATGTCACTGAAAAATGCTCAGCCATCACTCCCAATGTGTCCTTTCTAATCCATGTTGAAGCCTTACCTTTGAGGCTTATAGTTACGTAGAAAATTCTTATTTTATGGGGAAAGCAGAGTGAGAAATATTTGAGAGGAGCTTTTGGGGGGTGCCCTGTTCCCCACAATTCCTTCTCCTGAGATCCCTGTTGACCAGAACTTTAACTTTGGCACTAATGATTCAGTGAAACAGAAAATTAACAGCAGACCACAGTTTGGAAAGCCCTGCTGGTCTGGGCTTGGCCCTAAGGAACCTGTAAGCGCCAGTTACCAGTATGATGAGCTGCTTCTCTGCGTCACATAATCATTCTGCTTTCCCCCTGCTTTCTTTATTAACCGAGAGGCAAGCTTTCCAGACAGAAACCTGTGTCTGTCCTGCAGGCTTTTATCCAAGACTATGGCAAAAAAAAATTTATTTTTTAAAACTCCTCATTGTCTGTCCTCAAGCCTTCCCGAGCCCTATCTTGGTGTGCGTGTGGTCTGGATCCAAGGGAGAGTAAGCCCCAACTTAGTTGTTTTTGCACCAAAATGACAGACTGTACTGTTAGCATCCTACAAGGGTACATGACTTAACTGTATCATACCTATGGTATCATAGCTAGTTTAATTTATCTCCTAGGTTTTTATTTATTATTATTTTGGTTTTTGGACCATACTGATTAGTGTTCAGGAGCAAGAACCTTACCCACTATACTATCTTTCCAATCCCTGGTCTCATATTTTAACATTCTAGGCTTGAAACCCCACTCCTGATTCCAATTTCTATTCTAATTATGATATTTATGGTTGCACACTAAAAAGAGTAAAGTAAGAGGACCAGAGAAATTGTACAGTGGGGAGGGCATTTGCCTTGCACACAGATGACCCAGGTTCGAGCCCCCAGCATTCCATATGGTCCCCCACGCACTGCCAGGAATAATTCCTGAGTACAGAGCCAGCATTAACCCCTGAGCATTGCTGGGTGTGACCCAAAGAGCCAAAAAATTTATTTAAAAAATTTAAATCAAAGAAATAAAGTATTAAACATGATCATAATTAATATTCAAATGCATAGATAACATAAATGTATTTATTTTCTATAACTAATATTTAATATTATCTTATATAGTTAGTAGTGGGCTGGAGCCATAGCCCAGTTGGGTACCTAGCACGCGACAGACCTGGCCAACCCAGGTTCGATTCCTCCGCCCCTCTCGGAGAGCTCGGCAAGCTACCAAGGGTATCTCACCTGCACAGCAAAGCCTGTCAAGCTATCTACGACATATTCGATATGCCCAACACAGTAACAACAAGTCTCGCAATGGAGACGTTACTGGACCCCCTCGAGCAAATCGATGAACAACGGGAGGACAGTGCAGTGCTATAGTTAGTAGTGTAGTTTCATAACATCACGGTCAGCGTCACAGTCCTCCCATTGTTTATCTATTTGCTTGAGCGAGCCCAGTAATGTCTCCATCATGAGACTTGTTGTTACTGTGTTTGGCATATTGAATACGTCATGGGTAGCTTGCCAGGCTCTGCTGAGCGGGCAAGATACTCTCGGTAGCTTGCCGGGCACTCCGAGAGGGGCGGAGGAATCGAACTCGGGTTGGCCATATTGGCTGCGTGCAAGGCAAATGCCCTACCGCTGTGCTATCGCTCCAGCCCAGTTACATAACATAATTTTTGCTATATGGCTATCTATAGAGATATAGTTATATATGAAATATATAGCTGGATTTATGTATTAATAGAGATTTCTATTACATAAAAGTTACTTGTATACATATATATTTACATGTTTGTATATATACAGAGAGAGAAGAGAAAAAATAAGAGAACAAAAATATCCAAGCTCAAGGTAATCAAAACTGGAAAATATGGGCCAGAGAGATTATCAGATATGGGGATATGCTGCCTTAGCATACACAGTTAATCATACGATCCTGCATTTTCCTGCCTCTTCTGTTTTGATAATCCTATTCTTTTGTTTCTTGCACAAAGATCTAACTGCAAAACTGGTCTGGTAATGTGAGCTGTCATTCACTGGCCATCTCTCCCCATGCTGTAGTTTATACTCAGGCCATATGGTGTTGCAAAGGCCAGCAGTAACCTAAGAAAAGAGATAGAAACCTAAAACAGGATGCTTTCTTGGCAAAACTTTTCTCCAGGTCTCTCACCTTGGATGACAGGGGCTGAACAGGGAGATTAGTAGGCTCTGCCGGAAGAAAGAGAGGCTTGTCCTCACAGGTGTCAGCTTTCAGAGAGCTGTTCTCTGGGAAATCCACTAAATTTCATGACAGAGAGTGTAAGGTTTCTCACAGGTTGTTTAGAATGAGAATCCTTGGAGCTGATAGCTCGCAAGGTTGCAGGTACACAGAGGAAGAGAGGTGGACTGGGGAAGAGATGGACAACTCTCTGGCACTCGCTCTGGCCTGACCGTCCACGGGACCTTAAGGTTCCCTTGGCACTGGAGCACAGGAATAACCCCCCTGCCAGGCTGCTCCCTGGGGGGCAAGTCTCCTTCAGCCATAGCCGAAGCCGTGGGGCCTTATTCACTCACTCTCCAGACGCTCATTGGCACCCCTCACTCACGTTCAGAATTTACAAAGATGAAAGAAAAAGCAGTTGCACCAGCACTGTGCCGGCATGAGCTGGGAATGAAGAGACAGCTCGTGAATATATGGCCTATATACATGCAATTGCGCGGGAAAGGTAGAGAGAAGAACCAGAGGACACTTGTTGTGTCCTAAAGGATGGAAGAGGAGGAGGACAGTGAGACAAGGAAAGATGGTGGATGGGCCGAAAAGCCCGGCATTCCCCCAGATCAGGTCAGAGGAAATCACCAGTCTTAAACTCCTGATTAGCTTTGTAGGCACCCCACATATGGGTGCTAGATGTTGGGAACAGTCTTTCCCCAACATGCCTGGACCTGGTGTGCAGCGTGTCCGGCACCTTGGGGAAAAACTGTTCCCCAACATCTAAGGTCAGTGGGCCAGAGACATAGTACAGCAGGTACAGTGCTTGCCTGGCATGTAGCTGATCTTGGTTTGAACCCATCCCCCCCATGGCCTCCAAAGCCCACCAGGAGTGATCCCTGAGTGCAGAGCCAGGAGCAAGCTCTGAGTACTACCCATTGTGGCCCAAAAAACCAAGCAGAAAATCATTCTGGAATCTCCCTTTGTCTTGGTCTATCTCAGTCGCTTTCAGGGGAAGAGTGATAGGATCACCCAGCTCGTCCTTAGTCTGTGTCTCTTTCAGGACCTTTCAGAAAAACAAGAGAAACACCCTGCGGCCATCCTTCCACTCCCGCTGCAGCTCAAGTAGCTCCTGATGAAGACATCCCAGCGCCAGTATCTTCTGGGCAGCAACTAGCCAACAGTGTTCAGTGGCATGACTGAAACTCCCCAGAGAGAAACTTGGATTGTCATAATTCATTTCCTTGAACCAGATCACACCTGAGAAGCTACCGCTCAGCCACTGCCTTTGCACCTGTTACCTGAGCCTTGACATTAAGGGAGGGACTGTGGGCAGTCGTCCTGCCCCCTCCTGGCAGCACATGCAACACAAGTGGTGGAATATTGCCGTGCTCTGTGTGTTTCCTTTTGGTTCCATAGCACCTGGAAGTGAGCCACAGATTAAGGGAAATTACCACTCTGGATACATCAGCCCTCTTCTCCTTTGTCCCCCTGAGCAGAAATTAAAGGCCCACCTCCCACAAGCTCCCCAAACAGGAACTAAGGGTGTTGTCCTTTAAGGCCCCTTCCACACCTACACCATAGCTGACTATACATCATCTTTGATCAAGTTTTGCTTCCCAGCTAGCCCTTGAAGTCATTTATTTCTTCAACCTCCTGGCATTCTCTCAGATCCTGCAATTATACTCTCTTAACTTAGTTATCCCAGCATCCTTCTAACTCATCTTCCTTCAACTTTCCTTCTTCCAAAATATTCCCACATGGCTTTCAGACACATCTGTTCTTGTCCCTGTTGGCTTAAAACCTTTCAACAGTGGCTGCTGTTCCAAACCTTTCAGAACTTGGTTTCTGCCACCTCATCAGGTGCCCCTCCCCACCGAAAGCCAAACTGAGCTAAGTACTATTCCCATCTCTCTCCTGCCTCAGTCTTGCACATGCCCTTCACCTTTTCCAGGAGCTCCTCCCAACTTCTCCTTGCCTGGGCGAGATGATTTTACTTGTGCTTTCATACAAGCCTAAAATGATTGGAGTTCTTATCAAGTCATACTGTGAGTTAATTACTTACCTGTCTGTGCCACAACACTTTTAAGTTCCTTAGGGCAGGGATTACCTCCCACTGCTATGTTTAGTGTGTACAGCTAGGTGATATAAAGAAAGGATGCACTCTGACATGTACAGAATGTTCATGTACTTTCACCTCCGACAGCCTCTTCTTTGCTGTGATGACGACCGACTCTTGCTCAGAGTCTTGTTATTTTGTCAATGGCATTCACAAATTGTGTTTCATTGTCTCGGTCCCTGAAAATCTTCCCCAGGCTTCCCAGCGCTGGCATGATGACAAGAAAGAAGAAAGGGAGGGATATTACTCTTGTTTGAACATAGAAGGCACCTCATGGCAGTAGGCAAAGATGCTTCTTCTTGGTAAATCCACTGGGTGGGAGCAAGTGCTCCGGGAGCACAAAAATATATGGATGAGCAACATCCAAAGGAAGAGTTTGCTGTGAGTAGGGAGATTTGAGACAGTGACCCAGAAAAGATTAATGTTCCCAGGAAGACAGTGAGTGACCTGTCCCAGGTGATTGCAGCTGCCACTTTGACACAGGACACGTGGAAGATTCTGTTGCAGCCATTGGAGTGCATTTTGTGGTCCCAATGCCATGAAGATGTGTTCTCTTGTGGAAACATACGGAGCAGTGCTGAGAAAATATCAGATACAGTATAAAAATCTCAGTAAGTGACCAAAAATCAGTGGTCAGAGAATGGCAGAGACAAGGGTAACCTGAGTTTCAACCTAACAAAGCAGAAGGAGGAAATCAAGGTCCAGGGAAGGTGGCCAGACACTGACCAGGTTAAACAAGTGCTGACCCCGAGCTGGGTGAGATCACCCCGTCTCACCAGGCTATGTCCCTGCTGTGTCCCTATGCCACGGAGAGCCTCCTCCCTCAATGACTAATAAGAGCAGTTTGTAGTGTGTGTGTGATTTATTTATTTTTTAATTTTAATGGGGGCTGTGCCTAAGGCTTAATCCTGGCTCTGTGCTCAGTGATCACTCCTAACTAGACTTGGGGGACCATATACATTGTTGGAAATCAAACCTAGATCAACTACATGCAGGATTAGTGTCTTACCCACTGTCTTATCCTTCCTGCCCAGTGTCCAGTGTGTGTGTAATTTGGAGCTTGCACTTTCATTTTTAAAGTAATATTTCAGTAACTTAAAAAAAAACCTTCACACAGAGGAAGAAAAAACTCAGAAGAAAAAAATAGATCTTGGCGCAGGAGAGAGTTCAAGGAGTAAAGCAGTCAATTTATGTTAGGTTCTCAAACCCTTCCTGGCTTAATCCCTTAGCATGGAGCCAGGAGCCTGTGCACTGTCAGGTGTGGTCCCCCAAAAGAAGACAAAATAAGAGACCTGGCTTCGGTAAGCAGGATCACACACAGAAACACAAGTGATCGCAGATCTAGTACTGTGTGCACATCTCTATTTGTCTTCCAGTTCTGAAAGGCCAAGAGAAGAGTGGGACCAAACCCAAATAGCTATGCACAAAAGCTTTGCCTCTGGTCTGACCACAGGAGGTCAGAGGCTCCTTTGTTGGGCTCAGGAATTGAAGCTGCGTGAATGCTCCCTAAAGGCAGGGTGAACGGTTCCCAGGACTAACAGAGTCTCTGTACCACTGGACTAGCTAAGAGTAAACTTATGATCTGTATTTCTGGGTTCCACTGATCTCAGGTGGGGAAAAGCGACTTATTCCAGGCAAACCAAGTGCTTGACCCCAATGTTGAGAACCACAACTTCTACTGAGAAGATGTTTCTTTCAGTAATTATCCACCTTGTAGAATTACAAATTGTCCAATCAGTGGCCAGAGAGAGTGTGCAAGGGTTAAGGCACTGTTTTTGAATGCATCCCACATCAATTTGATCCCTAGTGCCCCATTTGGTCCCCAGAACACCTCCAGAAATGACCCTGGGGCACAGAGTCAGGAGTAAGCCCTGTGCACTACTGTCTGTGGCCCCAAAACAACAGCAAACCCACCCCCAAGGCAACAAAATGTCCAGCTACTTCAAAGCCTTTTTTAGTTCTATAATTGCTTGGTTAACTTGGCCTCTGCCCAAGTCCAAACACCTTGGTTTGCTGAGACACACCCATCAGCCTAAGGGTCTTCATTTCCCCGTTATCCTTTTATGTCTCCACAGCCCGGCCCAGCTGAGAGTGCCAGGCACCTCCTGACCTGCTGCCAGACCTTGGGGGTGTTCCAGGGGCACATTGACATTGTGAGCCTCTCCCCTGTGCACAGAGGCTCTAAGGCAGCGCCGGAATCAGGCCCTGGCCAGGCCACTCTTCCCCTCAGACCACTTCCAAACCTCCACCGGTGCAGGCTATCACCTCTGCTAACCCCCTGGAACACCTGCTGTCCACTCCAACTGAGGTGAAAATGTCCCTATGTCCCAGAAATCCCTCAAGGCCTTCTCCAAGCCGGTTCCTGCTGCCTGTGCAGAGGCGACCACAGTTTCTCCTCAGGCCACACATGGACCTCAGCTGGAGAAGGTCAGGGAAGGAGCTTCTAACGACTGCATTTACCACCTCTCCTCTCTCTCTCTCTCTCTCTCTCTCTCTCTCTCTCTCTCTCTTTCTCTCTCCCTCCCCAGTCACCCCCATCCTGGTGGATGAGGACCCTGGACTGGACGGGCCTGGAGTCACTGTGACACAGTTGGAAGGAGGAGGAGGCCGCCTGCTTTGTAGCAGTGTCTGCTGTCAGAGGTCAGACCCTCTGTTCAGTTGTCAGTGGCCTGGACTTCCTGCCTTGATCGGGGAAAGTAGAACAAGCTGGGGAGCTAGTCTTGAGCCAATCCATGTACCTTCAGCCTGAGAAAAAAGGGAACTTCCCCATTCCTCCTGACAGGAGCTCTGAGGGTCATGTCCCATGGCTTCATAAGCAGTGCCCCGCCATCAGGTCAACCCCCCGATGGAGCCCACCAGAGCATGCCTCTTGTGCCCCCCATACCCTGCTCCCCTCCCTCTCCCTCTCCTTCTCCCTCCTGCTCTCTGCTCCCTATTTTAATAAAATTCTTGTGTCCAAGTCTTTGTGTCTGGCCCTTCTAGCTGGGGACAGAGTGAGTCCCCTGGGGCCTGCCAGCAGCACAAAAAGAAGCACTGAGCAGTAACAGTCAGGGATGACTCTCCCTTCTCTCATTGCTTGGTTCAGGAACTTCCTTCATTCAGACTCCATTAGGGACTCCCTCTGAAGGACAGAGTCCAATACCCAAACTCACCCCATATTAGCGAGATGGACAGGCAGGCCATCTGAAGACCACTGCAGAGTACTCACCCAACACACTTATCCCTGGAGGTGCCTCAGACACCAGTGTCTTTCTGAGAAAGTAGCAATGGCCTGGACACAGGTCTTAGCCAAGAGGGCCTCATCAGGCACAGAAGTAGACTTCCTGAGGCCATCTGATCTGCTTAGCCAAGTGCATCTCTTCCCAAATAGATTGGTTCCATCACAGCCCCACTTTATGCCTCTCTATTATTGCTATTTTTTTCAGTTATTATTATCGTTGTCATAAAGGAGCAGTGCTTTGAAATTTATTAATGTGTATCTCTCTTGCTTTTTAGAAGACATCACCCTCCCCTTGGATAACCCCAAGCATCCATCTGCCTGAGGAGAGATTAAATTGTTACAGAAAAAGCCAAAAGAGATAAAGAATTACTATTCTGTTATTGACATTTAAAATGAAATTTTCCTGCAAGACACTAATCTTTAAAGATCAAGGCAATTGTCGTGAGAGAGGCAGCATTGCCAGTTGTCTAATGTGACAGACTCAGAGGCACAGGATCTGGGCTTAAATCCAGGCTCCAACATTTATCAGTTGAGTGACCTTGATTTCTCTAAGTCTTAGTTTTCTTATCTAGGAAATGGGAGCAATCAGACTGCCTCTCTCAGAGAATTGTAAAGAATTTAATCAGCTCAAATCCATAGAGCATGCATCTAATAAACTGAATTCCTTTAGACGCCAAGCATTACAATGCTACACAACCTTTAGAAGTGACTGGGACGTAGTGAGTGCTCAATAAACAGAAGCTATCATTTTCGAAGGCCCTTTATCTTGCATCAAGAAGCAAGAAGCAACTCTTCAGGGTTCCAGTGAAGCCATGAAATTCCCTTGGAGTGAGGGTGAAGAAGCCTTTCCTGTCTAGCCCAAAGATTAAGGATGGGAAGTGGAAATGAGAAAGAGAAAGGAGGAACACTTCACTCCTCCCTTCCTCTCTTCCTCCTGTCCTCCCCTCCTCCCATCTCTCTCTCTCTCTTTCTCTCTCTCTCTCTCTCCCCTCTCTCTCCCTCTCCAGACCCCACCATACTTTCCCACAAATACATATCACTAAGCATCTGTAATCCTCCAGAAAGCATTAAGAATATAGAAACCCCATTTGCCAAAGCCTAAATAATGGGGACCATGCAGCTATTTGAAAAAGCATCAGATTCATAAGAAGACTTTGAGCAAGTTATCTAGGTTGGGAAGCATTGAAACACTACCAGATATTTCCCCAGGCAGGAACTTTAAAGAGAGGCTGAGATAACAAGGGGTCCTGTGGGGTTCTGAGCAGGCTGAGAGACCAAATCACCATCCCTCTAGCTGCTGGCTTTCACAGTGCAGGCAGAGATCAGGACCAGAGACAGAACTCCATGGCTCCAAGAATCCAAGAGACCCCCAGAGGAGGACTCGGGGTGCGGTGAGTAACAGATGCCCCCAAGACTGGGAGACCACACAAATTAGCAGAGAGAAATGAGAGGTTTCCTAATAGTGGTATTTACATGTTTGTCTTGGGTTTAATTGAATCCTGATTTTAATTCCAGTTACCTAAGACCAGAGGCAAAATAAAGACTCCAATTTCTTCTGCAGGTCCAAGTTACTGAATAAGCCTTCAAGCCCATATTTTCATCTTCTTGTTACTCCAGTGGATGCTGTCATCTGTGAAGTGGTCTTCTGGGGGTACTTCTGTCCCTCCTCAGGGCAGTCCCATCACACAGCGCATTCTAAAGAAATCCTTCTTGAGGCTGGAACTATAGTACTATAGATGGTGGGGAGTTGCCCATGCCAACTCAGGTCTGATTCCTGGCATTGTTCTGACAATATCCAGGATAATGTCTGTCCCCTGAGTCCTCAAGGAGTGATCCCTGAGCAAAGATACAGGAGTTAGCCCAGATCACTAGCAGGTGTGCACCCCTCCGCCCTGTTCAAAAATGAATAAATAAATAAGAAAAAAAGAGAAAAGAAAAAAGAAGAGGTCCCTCTCACTGTCTTTTCATCCCTACCCCTGACCACTGGCCTTAAGTAAAGCCAATTAGATGGAATCTGCCAGGAATTTGGAGATTTGGGAAGAAAATGTTTGTTTGTTTAAGTTTTTTTTTTCTCTTTGAGTCACACCTGGCGATGCACAGGGGTTACTCCCGGCTCATGCACTCAGGAATTACTCCTGGCGGTGCTCGGGGGACTATATGGGATGCTGGGAATCGAACCCAGGTCAGCCACATTCAAGGCAAATGCCCTACCCGCTGTGCTATCACTTCAGCCCCTTGTTTTAGTTTTTATTTGGGGGTCACACCTTGTGGTGCTCAGAAGCTATTTCTGGCTAAGTGTTCAGAATTGCTCCTGGTGGTGCTCTGGGAACTAGCAGTGCCTAGGATCAAACCTGGGGCCTTCCACTTGCAAAGCACATGCTCCAGTCCTGAGCTAATTCTCTGACCCTCAGAGATTTTGATCTAAGGAAGATAAACTGGTAGTTGATGGAAATCATGACAGAAGAGCTCTTTGATGAGCCACAAAGAAATGGGACGAAAAAGGAAAAGGGAAAAAATCCTTATTTCTAGTTTTGTTTGTTTGAGAGCTATACCCAGAGATGCCCAGGACTTAGTACTTGCTCTGCACTCAAATATAACACCTAATGGTTCTCAGGGGACAATATGGGATGACAGGGATCAAACCTGGGTGACCACATGCAAGGCAAGCAACTTATCCACTCTTCACTATCTCTCCAGCCCCACTTCTTTCTATTTTTAGTTGCAAATGATTTTTCTATGCAATGCCCTCAATGTTTACATATAATGAGAGGGCACTTTCCTAATAAGCTACTGAAGGGGTCATTATGGGTTGCTAAAATTTAAGTTCACATTCCAAAGTGGTGATTCCAAGTGTGTTCTGAGAACTCCAATTTGGTTTTCTGCTGAGGAGGCTGTATGGGGCCAACTTGGCAATGACATGATGCTTTTACGGGGTGGCAGGAAAGACAGCTGGAATTTCCATGTTTGAGGGAAATGGCTCTGGATTGCCAGCGCTTCATCAGGGGTATTTTGAATTGTGAAAACTGAGTTTTGATGGCCTAATGACTTTGGTCATTAATTATAAATTACATTAATTATAAATGATGGTAAATGTGGCTTCTTGATGATTTCACTTCGTCCTGTCCATTTAGTTCTATGTGGTAGTGTGTGCCATGATCTTCTGCATCTGTGGCTTTCAATCATTAGTCTTTTACACTATGCATCACAGTTCAGAGAAGACTCATTGTGCCCTGTAATATGCATTACTATGAATATTTCCCTTGTAATTTTATTAACCATGATATCTCATCATCATGCTGACTTTCAGGCCCTGGGAATTGGCAGTGGTTGAACAATTTGTTTTCAATTTTCTGAAAACAATTTCGTTTGCTCCCCTCCAGGGAGTCACAGTAAAAGATATGAGACTTCTCCTGAGGAGACAAGACTCACAAATATCCACCATGAACTACCCCTTTCAGGTTCTGCCTTAATTTTAACTCCATGAACATATACAATACAAACTTCTTTGGATTTAAACTAGTTTGAGTTAGCTTAAGTTACTCAGCAGAACAATTTTAGTTAGCACTAAATAAATAATGTTTTCATAATTCTTCCTCTGCATTGCAGGGAAAATCCACTGCTTTTCCGCTCTCTTCCTTTCCCTCCAGTGTTGTGTAATGCCTGAGCACCACACCCACGCCTGCTGTGGTGTGCGCACACTTGGCTGTGGTACCTTCCAGGAGTGGACACCAGACTGTCGTGCTCACTTGCTTTACCTCAGAGCCCACAGAGGTTGTGTTCCTTCTCTAGTGCTCACACACATCCTGGGAGTGTTGCTCACCCATGCACTCACCCGGTTTCACTTTCTAGCTTGGGTGCTTGTATGTCTTTTCATCATGGATGCTAGCCAGGGTCATACCCCTCATCTGCTGTGCTGGCACACAGGGCTACAGCATGGTGAGTAATCACCTCCAGTGCATAGAGGAGAACTACCAGGATATCTCATTCGGTAAGTAAGGGGCTCAGGAATGAAGTCTAGCCACTGAGCTTTCTCACCTGCCCATCTCTCTCTCTCTCTCTCTCTCTCTCTCTCTCTCTCTCTCTCTCTCGCTCACTCGCTTTCTCTCGCTCTCTCTCTCTCTCAGTAAAAGCTGATCATATTTATGTGACAAGAGGAGGGTGGGCAGGAGTGAGAAAGTAAGATGAGGATGAAACAAAGAGGCAAGTAAAAGAGTGAGATGGGTGGGCAGATTCTGAAGAGTTGAAGAAAGCTTTGGCATAACAAGATGTTCCAAGCTCTCATCTTTACCCTGCTCCAGTTCTGCACTTAGGACTAAGTTGCATTTCTTCGAATTCCCTATTGAAGCCCTGGCTGTAGGATTCAGCTCTAAGGAGATGATGATGTGAAATGAGATTATCCATTTTTTTCTTGAAATGGGAGTGATGATCAGAACCAGGTCACTCCATCACTCCTCACTCAGGGACAGTCACAGTCCAGTCTGGGATGAATTGTTGGTATCTCAGGATGTGGGAGAGAGCATCAATACTGTGGGGGTTGGAGGTTTGAAGGTAGTGTAGGAACCCAAACCTCAGTAAAGGAGAGACAGGTCCATGGGAGACAGTGTCAGTGTCTAAAGAGGGACAAGAGAGGCCAGGGTGATAGTACAGTGGGTAGGTTCTTGTCTTGCAAGCAACAGACCTCAGTTCAATTCCTGGCATCCCATGTGGTCCCCTGAGCCAGGAGCAATTTCTGAGTGCTGAGCCAGGAATAAGCTCTGAACACCACTGGGTGTGGGAACAAATGTGCGTGTGTGTGTGTGTGTGTGTGTGTGTGTGTGTGTGTGTGTGAGAGAGAGAGAGAGAGAGAGAGAGAGAGAGCGCACCAAGGGTAGAGTTGAAACATTGGAGAGCAAGGAAGCATTTGCATAAGGGAAGCTGAGGAAGAGGTCAGAGCACGTGAGGCTAGAGAAGGGAATTCATGTGTGGTGAGGTCAACCACCAGGAGCACTGGAGCTGGAGAGGAACTTGGCAGGGGGCCTTTGGTGCAGGGGTGGCCCAGTCTGGAAGCTGGTGTGCTGGCTCAACCCCATGGAATCAGAACCCAGAGGGGTGAGGGAGGGACCCTCAGTGAGAAGAAGGCATCATGGAGGCTTGTGACATAGAAGGGAACTGATTAAATTAATAAATAAATGTGATGCATAATGGAGAGAGGCCGCTCCCTCTCAGATCTGAGGATTATAAATGTAGAAAAGGAACAAACTAAATTAGCACTGTGGTTTGGGACTTCACTCGGAGCAAGGTATTGGTGCAGGTTCCTGGTTTTCTGCACAAAGAGAGGAATAAATCCAAATGTAACTGCATATACATGCGCACACACACATGAGTCTATGCAGGGACTCATACCCCAGCTTCGTCCCCAGAACTACATAAATTCCCTGAGTATAGATAGGAGTCATTCACGAGTACAGAGCCAGAAAGAGCCCCTGAGTACCACCTGTGTGGCCCCAAAACATATATATATACCGATATACAAATATATATAAAGATATACATATATTTAAACAATCAAGTATGGAAGTAAAATATATATATTTAAAATATAAAAAATATATAAATATAAATATATTTAAAATAAAAATATATATATTTAAACAATCAAGTATGGAAGTAAAAAAGAGAATGAGAACCCAGATGAGGCTCAGTAGTGGAACTCATGTCTTGCCTGACTGAGGTCCTGGGTTGAATACCACCACTGCCTCACATCAATAAATATAATCCCTGGTGTCAACTCCACCTTCACAACAATAAAAGAGCAGAAAAAGAAATAAGAATAGTAACATGTTATAGTCCTTAGAATAAAAAAGAAAATGAGTTTCCTCTGAAAAATATAATTGAAAGTTTTATAAGGAAAGGCATAGTTTTGTACACCCTCCCCTACAAAGTACTTTTGGATTACAGAACGTGATAAACTACTTTATAGAGGATAGGGTTGGTAGAATTCAGTTTTTTCTTTCTTTTTTGACTTTGAGCCATGTCCAGCCATGCTCAGGGCTGCTTGAACTCTGGTACCTGTGGGCCATCCCATGTGGTACTCAGAATCCAACTTAGGCCCTGTGTGCAAAGAGTGTGCTCCAGTCCTTTGAGCTATCTCTCTACCCAGACCTCACTTTAACTCAGTTAAGGTCACCACTATGGGACAAATACAAAAGATTGTCACCCAGCAGGATGCAGTGAGAATATGACTCTGGTGATGTCCAAACCAATGATTCATAACCGAGATGAGAGAAGAACAAGCTCACCAAGTTGAGAAAAATTTGACAGAAAAATGACCTGAATCTTCAAAAATGCCAAGACCATAAAAATCAAGGAAGGAGTGAGAAAATTTTTCCAGATTAAAAGAGAGTAAAGAGGAGTAGAAAGATGTATAGCAGACAAGATCCTTGCCTGCCGTGCATGCCGCAGACTCAAGTTTAATCCTCAGCACCCTGGGCCCTGCCAAGAGTGATCCCTGAGCACAGAATTAGGAATAAGGCCTGAGTACAGCTGGATGTGTCTCACAAATGAGGCACCACAAATGAGAGAGACAGAGAGAGAGAGAGAGAGAGAGAGAGAGAGAGAGAGAGAGAGAGAGAGAGAGAGACTAAAAGGACATGATGACAGGGGGCTGAGAGATAAGCACAACAGGTAGGATGACTGCCTTGCTAGATACTGACCTGTGTTCAATCCTCGGCACTCCATATGTTCCCCCAAGTCTGCCAGGAGTGATTCCTGAGTGCAAAGTCAGGTGTGGCCCCAAGACCAAAAAAAGTAAACAAAATAAAATACAGCAAAATAAAGTAAAATAAAGGGACATAACAAACAATACGACTGATCCTAAACTGAATCCTTTCCTCTGTTGAGTATTACTGGAACAATGTCTGACAGGACTGAAAATTGTATGGCAGCAATACTCTTACCTCAGTTTCTATATTTTGGTAATTGTGTTGTCATTTTATTGGAGAATATTCTTTTCTGTAGGAAATGCACACTAAAGTATTGAGGGGTGGTGAGACTTCGTGTTGGCTGCTTGCTCTTTGAGTTCCATAAGTGATCTATTTCAAAAGAGATTTTTAAAAAAGAGAGATGTATTTCAAAAAAATTTTAAGAAACTTTTAAGAAGACTTGGAAACCATAGCCTGACTAACGTGTCTCCACCACTGTCAGAACCTCTCTCTTAACTCACAGAACCACAAATTTCCTCCACAGAGACTACAGAGGCCATCAAGCTGGACTCCTATCCTAGATCCCATTGACTTCTTTTTCCTTCTCCTTCTCCTCAAAATGTCCTTTACTTATAAAATCCCTTCTGTGTTGACAAGCTAAGGTCAGAGCCGAACTTTGAACTCACCACTACAGTTAAAAGACAGAAGCTCTGACCAGTGTTGTTGAAGTGGGAGAGCCACATATTCCCAATTGAGCTCTGACAGAGAAAAGAGGGAAGAATACAAGAGAGCCAATTTAGATAATTATCACATATCCAGCTCTGAACCCAGATGTGAACTCAGAAACTCAAAAGTTATTATTGTCCCCTCTTTGACTCTCAATTCTTTTGTTTCTCTCTTAGAACAGCTGTCCATTCTACATCTTCCCCCATTGCCATTACAATGCGCTTTGTTTCAGGCACTCATTATTTTTCTTCTGAATAATGACAAGTCTGTGGATGGATGGTCTTGCTTCATTGTGGATTTTTTTTTCATTTATTTAATGACTATATACAGAACAGCCACTGCACACCAGATGCCCTCATAGACCTCTTTGACCAAAAGAGAGGAAGAAAATAAGCAAGTAGAGGAAAAAAGAGAAAAAGGATAACTTGATCTAAGTACTAATAAGTGCTCGAATAAGTTCATGAGGGAAAGAAGGAGTTTCCTCCTAGAACAGGGTGGTTGGTCAAGCCTTTCCATGAAGTGACATTTACCTGAGATCTGAAATCTGAGGATGAGGTAGTCACCTAAAAAGAATGAAACAAGAGAATGAAAATATCTAGGCAGAGAGAGGAGCCTGGTCAAGGCCCGGGGTGTGTTTGAGCAACACACAGAAGATGGGATGGTTAAAGCTGGGGATCAGTAAGGCAGGATCAGAGGAGGTGGGAGAAACCAGAAGAAGACAAATATGCAGACATGTTGGGCATGGTGAAGAATCTACACCATGGACTGTACTCAAAGTTAAAAAAAAAAGTCCCTCTAGACTTTTCCTCAAGACCACCATTTGTCTCCAGATTAGGAGGCCCCCAAAGCAGAGGGGGAGGTGGCATACTGCTAGATGTCCATTGTGGCTCCTTCCAACCCCATCCCAAGAAAAGTAGCATGGCACCAGGGCACTTTGTTTTCCTCAAAATAGCCATTTGACCCCCAGGTTGAGAGGCCCCTCTCAAAGTCACTCTCACTGTGAACAGACAAGACATCCTAATTCCAATCACCTAGTCATACAATAGCACACAAGAAACACCCCCAGCTGCAAAGGTCACAATGGGAAAGTAAGGCAGAAGCCCACAGGCTTAGTGACTGAAGTGGTAACCCTGAAGGCTAAGTGAGTGAAAACAAGCTACGTAATCTCTCTGATAAGGACTTTAGAGAGGAAATTTGAGAATGTTTAAGAAGCTCGAAGAAACAATATAATGAACTGCCAATACACAAATGAAGATTATCATGCTGAGTGAAATGAGTCAGAAGGAGAGGGACAGACATAAAATGATTGCACTCATTTGCGGGATGTTAAAAAAAATACTATGATACTAATACACAAGGACATCAGAAAAAGGGACAGGAGGATTGGTCCATGGTTGGAAGCCTGCTTCAAGTGCTAGGGGAAAAGGCAGTTGGGATAGAAAAAGGGGACCACTATGACAAAGATAGTTGAAAGTGATCACTCTGGATAAAAACTGCATGCTGAAAACAGGTAAAGGAACAAACATGACAATCTCTCAGTATCTGTATTGCAAACCTTAATGCCCAAAAGAAGAGAAAGAAGAAAAGTACCTACCATAGAGCCAGGCAAGGGTGGGGTGGATGGGGGTGGTGATGGGGAGGGAAACCGGGGACACTGGTGCTGGGAAATGCACACTGGTGGAGGGGTGAGTGTTGGAACATTGTATGACTGAAACCTGATCATAAACAGCTTTGTAACTGTGTGTCTCTCAGTGATTCAATTTAAAAACAAAACAAAATGAGAATACGAGAGCAGAGATGAGAAAACTACAAACAGAAATGACAGAACTGAAAAAGCTGTGGGTAAAATTAGAAGCTCACTTAGAAAGCCTCAGCAGTAGAAAAACAGCTGCTAAGGACAGAATCAGTGAGCTCCAAGATGAGGTGCAGAAAACCTCTAGAAAACAACACATGATGGGTGGGGGGCAGCCTCAAAATAAATGGACATCTGACAAGATAATTTTGAGATGAATTCAAGAGGAACAACACAAGAATCATCAGAGCTCTAGAGAGCCGGAAAGGCAATCTTGATGAAGAAGCAAGTCAAAGGCATCATTGATGGAAAGTTCCCGGAGCTGGACCCAAGAAGTCTGCAAGTGCCAGCTAACAGAGACCCAACTGAAAAAGGGTCATCAAAGGATTATATTTGCTTGCTTTATTAAAGCATAACTGACATGGAATAAACTATGTATTTTGAAATATATAGTTTCAGAGGCTAGAGCAATAGCACAAGGGGTAACGCATTTTCCTTGCACTTGGCCGAGCCAGGTTCAATACCCAGCATCCCATATGGTCCCCTGAGCACCACCAGAAGTAATTCCTGAGTGCAGATCCGGGAGTAACCTCTGTGCATTGCTGGGTGTGACCCAAAAAGCAAATATATATATAGTTTTATATTTTATAAAGGGGAAATGCTTTATCCCCACTATTAGCAAGGAATATATTCCAAGATACCCAGTGGATTCCTGAAACTATGCGTGATACCAAATCCTGAACTGCACTGCACTGCACTATCCTCCTGTTGTTCATTGATTTGCTTGAGTGGGCACAAGTAACATCTCACAACAAACTGCGAAACTTGTTGTTACTGTTTAAATTACATGAGAGATTAGCATAGATATACAATAATAGAGTAAAATGACGTACTGTAATGAAAGTTGTGATGTGGTCTCTCTCTCCTCTCTCTTTCTCTCTCTCTCTCTCTCTTTCTCTCTCTCTGAAAATATCTATTTCAAAGAATATCTTCAGACCATTGGTACGTAGACCACTGATTACTTAAGATACATCCTCAGTCCCATGAATAAACTTTTGTGTGAGAAGAGATTTGGCTCAGTTTATTTTCTTTAATGTGAATATCAAAAAGTTTCGGTCCCGTTTTCTAGAAAGACCACTCATTCTCTACTGAATTGCCTTTGTGTCTTTGTCAGATATTAGTTTTCCTTATATGTCTGGATCTATTTCTGAACTCCCTATTCTGTTCCATTAATCTGTCTAGCTTCACATCGATATCACATTGTTTTGATTATAGTACATTTATAAGAAGCCAAAATTAGATAGCATTAGACCTCTAACTTTTTTCTTTTTCAAAGTCTTTATAGCTATTCTAGTTCTTTTTTCCTCTAAATGAATTTTGGAACTCACTTGCTATTTTCTTTTAAAAAAGGGGGAAAAAAGAAAGTACTTTATAAGATGTCTTTTGATTGACCGAATCAATTTGGGGAGAATTAACACCCTAACCACGCTGTGTTTTCTGACCCACAAAAAGGCAATACGTAGGCCTTTGGTTCCCTTTGACTATCTTATAGTTTAAAAGCATAAAGTTCTTTCACGTCTCTTCTCATATTTATCTCTAAGTATTTTCTATTTTAAATGCTTTTTCAAATTGTGTTGTCTCTGTAAGTTTTATCTTCTGATTCTTCATTGCTTGTGTACAATTAATTTTTTATCTTCACATCCTACAACTTTGTTAAACTCACTAATTCTTATAGCTATTTTCTTTTCTAGCATAACACCACTGACCAAAAATTACAGCACAACATGGAATAGAAGTGGCAGGAGAATATGAGAATATCATGGTCTACAGATGCAATTGATAAAGTCATTTAATGGTATTGTCAACTTTGCTGAATCCTAATCTGAGTGGGAAAGCACGTTGGTTTTTCATCACTAGGAATTCCATTCTAAACCTGTTTTTTTTTTAATAATTTATTTCTTTATTGAATCACTGTGGGAAAAGTTACAGAGCTTTCGGGTTTAGGTCTCAGTCATGTAAGTATCAAACACATTTCCCTTTACCAATACTTATTTTTAACCGTGAACCCCAATAGAACCCCACCTCCCACCCCTCCCAATTCCTGTGTGGCAGATAAGTTCTAGTTAATACTCTATCTACTTTGACTAGGTACATTGTTTCGATAGAAGATGCACAATTATTGTTTAGAGTTTATGACCCCCCACCCCCAATCAGATATGCTGAAACAGCGTTGTGAAATGATTTGCTTTCTACAGCTTGGTTTAAGAATAAAATGATGTCGCGCGGCCGCAATAGTGGCCGCGTGGTTTTGGATTTCTGCTGTTTTACTTATTAACCCTGGAAGTATTTCTATTAAAAGTTAGATAGTTAAGAGATTGGTTTCTGTGCTCTGGAGTCATGGCCATGCCGGAGAGCCACTCGTGGGGGGCAGCTGGTGACCTCGGTCGGGCGTGAAGGACGGCCCAGAACGCCCCCCTTCCCATGAGGCCCCTGCCGCCCCCCGCCCCCGGCTCAAACCTGCTGTCCACAAGGCTCCCGTGCGGCTGCCATCTTTCTTTGCAGAGAGGAGTGGGCGAGCGGGACAACACCCTTTCCCCTCCAGGCAGGCATGGTGGCGCGTAAACCTATGTTTTGAGAATTTTCCTACATCTATTAAGACACTCATGATGATGATTTTTAAATTTATTAATGCAATGAATTACATGGACTGATTTTTTATAGGTATGATGTAGGGTCCCTGGGTTACCATTAAGCAAGGGCTTTATACAAGTGAATATTTGCCACTGAGTTACACGACCACCCTGATTGAATTGATTTTTCAGTACTAAACAAATCCTGAATTCCTGCAGTCAAATCCATTTGGTCATGATTTGAATATTATTGAATATTGTTGAACCAGATTTACTAAGGGGCCAGAGAGATGGTACATTGGGTAGGGTACTCATCTTGCATACAGCCCATCTGGGTGTGATCCCCAGCATCCTACATGGTTCCTGAGCCCCACCAGGAGTAACCCCTGAGCGTGCTGGATGTGGCCCAAATAAACTAACAAACAAAATAAATTTTTGCATTTTTGTTCATGAGGAAGAGTGCCCTGTAATTTTCTTTTCCTCATTATCTATGATTTTGGCATTAGGGTATTCCTGGTCTCAAATAAGTGTTCCTCCTCTTGGAGCTGATGAAAGTTTGTATTGACTTGAGATTATTTCTTAACTATTTATATAACTTATTAGTCAAGCCATTGGGCATTTGTAGAAAAATTTTAAACAATAAGTTCATAGTATTTAGTAGCTAAAGAAATTATTTCTTCCTAAAATAGCTTTATTTTTTAATTTAATTTTATTTTTATAAAGTAGTTCACAATATTTGATTACATTTAATATTCGAACACCAATCCCATCACCACTACACCTTCCCACCACCACCATATTTTGGATGTTTCCATCTTGAACCCCAACACCTGCTCCAAAGCAGAACTGAAATAATTTATTTTGTATTGTTTGTTATGAATAACCCGCTGAAAATGATACAAAAAAAGTTTTCTTAGAGGAAGGTGTGTGAAAATTGTTGTACTTCACCCAGGAGCCATTATAAGAGATTACTAGCATGTTGTTAAAGGTTGAGCCTTGTGTGTGTATGTAAAATAAAAATATTTTATATAAATATGTAACATTATATTTCCTCCTAAAATTGGTTGCCTTCTACTTTAAATCCCCATCAAATGTGCTGCGCTACTCTTGGAAGATTAGAGGTGTGAGGTATGACATGTTGTGCAAATGTGGCTGTCTTGTAGTCCAGGAATAGGTTTACTCATGGGTGAGGCTCAAACTGAGCGTGTGAAGAGCAGCCATGAGCATGGTGATGGTTGAGTTCTGGAGGTTTGTGACTGCTGGGGTTGGGTCCCTTGGGACGGAGAGTGGCCTCACCTGCCCCCCTTCAGGTTGCCCCAAATGAAACAGCCTGGCACACGGTCTGGAAGCATGGCTATGGCTTATCATTTTATGCTCTCTTCCAAGAGATTTATAATGAGTCTCTGGATCATGGCTGTTGATGATATCATATGGCACCAGCCAGAGGTGGCTTGTGAGGGTGACTGCCAAGTTGCTGGAAACAAGGGGAAATGGGGGGAGGTCACCCATTCCTGGTTCTGTTGAACCTGGAGTCTGAAAGAGCTCTAATAGCTCTTGGCTTCCAAGGAATTTATCTATTTCACCAAAGTTGTTAAACTGGAGTTGGGAGAACTTTCAAGGAGTACTCATGAGGTCAGTATGCTTGGTCAGTTGTATAATGACTCGCCATGATAACACAAATCAGATTGGCACCTTTGACCTCCGTCCTGCAGGGTCAGTCATAAAGAATGAGAGAGATGGACACTATGCTTGGCCCAGGTTGCAAGCTAGCCTCAGCAGCTAGGAGCAACTGAATACAGTTTCTCCCAACCTGCCCTGGCTCACACTGAGCCACTGTGTACCATTAGGAGTAGTTAGCCTCAAGAGCAAAGGCTGGAGTATGTACATAGCTGAGGATGATAAACAATTCAGCGCATGCACATTTAATGTACAGCATTGAGATCCTGGTAGTCTCCTATTTATTACTGCCTGAGTGCAGATTTGCAGCCCTCATTGCCTAAACTAAGATTAATTTGTTTCACCCAGGAACTATCCTGACCTTGAGGTTTTAAAAGGGGATTATTTTCACAGAATTGTACCAGATATTTCCATGCTAGGCCCCAAGGATGTGAAGCTGCTACATGAGCCAGGGTTGCTGAGGGCCCCTAGAATGACCCCAGCAGGAGTCAGGGTCCTTCAAGGCCTGGTAGTACTAAGGGTGAGTAGATAGTTGGCACTGAAACTCAGGTGCCACCATGTACCAGCTGTGCAATCCGACTGCTAAGTTAGACCTAAGTTGGTCAATTTTTATTTATTTATTTTTTTTTATTAGTGAAACACCATGAGGTACAGTTATAGACTTACAAATTTTTGTGCTTGGGTTTCAGTTATACAATGATCAAGTACCCATCCGTCCACCAGTGCCCGTTTTCCACCACCATGGGTCCCAGTATCCCTCCCACCCCTCATCCCCCATCCCCATCCCACCCTGCCTCTGTGGCAGGGCATTCCCTTTTGTTCTCTCTCTCTCTTTCTCTCTCTCTCTCCTCTATCTCTCTCTCTTCTCTCTCTCTCTCTCTCTCTCTCTCTCTCTCTCTCTCTCCTTTTGGGTGTTGTGGTTTGCAAGAGAGGCATTGAGTGGCAATCATGTTTGGTCTATAGTCTACTTTCAGCATGCTTCTCCCATCCTGGGAGGATCCTCCCAACACCCTTTATTTGGTGCTCCCTTCTCTATCTGAGCTCCCTTTTCCCCTAGCACGTGTGGCTAGCCTCCAAGTCATGGAACAAAATTCCTGGTCAATTTTGAGAAACAATAACACTCAAAGAATCCCCTAGTAATCTGCTAAAATCTATCACCTATGTTTCTGAGAGCTAATTTTGCCTTTTCTGGGGACAAAAGACTAGTAAGGGATGTCAGCGCTTGAAAGAGGAAAATATGGCATTGAACTCTTCTCCAGGTAGGTTCAGAATTAGGGGAAAGACTCCGGAATGGTCCACAAAATTGGAAATCAAAATAGTAATTGTGTTCTCCACCAAAAAGCTAAACTGGATCATGGTATTAAGATACAGCAACAATGACCTTTCCAGGACAACCCCAGAGTTATAGAACCCCATTCAGAACAGGCCACCCTGAAAGGGTATAACCTGCCACAGTCAGACCAGGGAACTTCAGTGATCCCTTCCCATGACTCTTTTGTAGAGACCCTTTCTCTTGGGCTCAGGCAGATTCTGTGATCTGCTTTGACTCAATAAATAGGTGGCACGATGTCATTTGATTGCTCAGGTCTCCCTCTACGCCAAGGGGATGGGTTATTGCCTTCTGCAACACTATCATAGAAGACTGTTCAAGAAATTGTTTTGAGTTTCCTTTTTGCTCTGTTTTGCTTTACAGCAAGATTCTGCAATACTCAGCAACTTCTCCTGGCTCACAGAACATGACTAGGGTGCTGGGGGAGGGGGGGTGCTCACCCAGCACCTCTTGGGGTTGAACTCAGACCTGTGCTCCAGACCCTTGAGCTCCCTCCAGCCCTGGATCAAGAAATCATGTTGAGTGAAATCATCCAGAGGGAGAGGAACAGACTCAGAATGATGGTTCTCCTAGGTAGGAGAGACTAGAAGGATATCAAATGCCTGATGACAATGGAAATGAAGAATGGGAGAACTGGTCTTCAGTAGGAAACTTGGCACTGGGAAAAAGGGGCGGAGAGGTTTGATAAGTTAGGGAAGGGAACACCAAGACTATGGAAGAGGGGGAAAGGGTGGGAGGCAGAAGGGAAACTGAGGACATTGGTGGTGTGTATTGGGCTACTGGTGAAGGGATAGGTGTTGGAACAATATATGCCTGAAATTAAAGCATAACTATCTTTAAAACTTTGTAATATATGATGACTCAATAAAAAGGGGGAAGAACAAGAAATATGGGTGGGTGCTGAAGTGATAGTACAGTAGACACGGCACTTGCCTTGCACGTGGCAGACCCAGGTTTAATCATCAGTATCCTTTATGGTCCCTTAAGCCCTGCCAGGCCAGGAGGAAGCCCTGAGCATAGCCGGGTGTGCACCCCTCACCACCAAAAAAAGAATATGGATGAAGAATAAGAATATAATCCACATGGCAAGGGATGGGCAGCCCCTGAGGTCTGGAGCAGCCTCTAGCCCTGAGCCAGCAGAAGGCCAGGTGCTCAGTGACTCAATTATTCAGCCTGAGTAGATGCGTTCATCCGAGAGCTAAAGAAACAGTTCTTCCCTCTCTGCCCCACAGAACAGCTGCAGTTCTATGTTCAGATACCATCAGTTGAGGCTGTGGCTGGACTCACCCCTCAGGTACAGTCATGAGAGAGAGAATTCGGTTCAACCATGCCTGAATCTGGCCCAAGGAAGCTAAGAGAACAACTGAAGTTCCCAGATGTGTGGTGATGGGGTGCACTGCTTTAGGAAACAAGTAAATAGGGCCTCCTTGAGATAGGTAGACCATTGAAACAAAAGCTCGGCCACATAACCTAGTCCGTTTCCTAAACTCACCTCCCAGACACTGAGAGGGGGCAGGGCTCAGCCCTCTGGAAGCATAAGGCCAATGAGAAGGGAAATCTCCCACTGCACCCCTCCCTTGGCCTGTCTTAGGGGAAGAGAGGAAGAAGAGAGAACTGCTTAGTGATGACCAACTTAGTCCAGGCAACAAATGATGGCAATTAGGACCAAGAAATATAAACAGATTTGCAACATACTTAAGAAATACATATATTATCACATTGCTAACTGACCAAAGACAGAAGGCAAGAAAGAAGGAGCTAAGATAACTGGAATCCCTGGGGTTATACTGATGTCACATACCAAGACAGAAAGAAGGGCAACTTGGACAAAAGGTGGAAATCAAGATTTTCTTTTGGACATGTGAAGTCTGGGTGCCTGAGAGACATCCAAGTGGAGATGGCAGGTAGGGGGCTGTATATGCCAATCTGGAGCTCAGAAAAGAAGCAGGGGCTAGAGATCTAAGTGTGTGAATCATCAGCACAGAGACTATTTTAAGCCAGGAAAAGGGACGAAGCACCGAGGAGAAGCAGATTCCCGCCTTTCACCTCTCTCTTCCACACGGCCCCCAGACTCATCTTTCAAAAATGCAAATCCAACATTCTTCTGATTCTAATTATGCAATGGCAAAAAAGATTGGTTTTTTCCCCCCTTCTTTTAAGTTTCTATTTTACTAAACTGTTGTTTAAACTATAAAAGGAAAGTTATGATAAGGCGTTGTTCATTGACCTAGTTTCGAAAAAGAAATTATATAGCACTGATTAAAAGTCAGTACAATATTTGGAAAGTCGAGGAGAAACTGAGAATGCAAGGAATATATAATAAAGGCAAGCAAATAATTAAATTAGAGCAAATGGGCTGCTTTTAACATTGCCTCCTATGAGCAACTACGATAATTTATATGCACAAGGATTTTAATTGCTTGAAAAGGCCACTCGATAACTGTGTGACCTTGTAAACTGCTTTAACCTCTTTTTCTTTTTCTGTAAGGTAGGAATAATGATGTTTGCACTGCTCACTTAAAATGGTGGCTGCAAGGGTCAAATGAGAGCACTGGGAAGTTTGCAAAAGGATGAGTTAGAGGTTAAAAAGTTCAAGTACTGTGGTTTCTGGTACTTGTAACCTGTTTATCTCACCATAGTTCCTGCAGTTTATTGAAAGGATATTTTCAGAAAGGAGAAACATGCTTCAAAGACTCCCGATTGCCTTCAGAATAAATTTCACTGGAGTTTCCCCATCTGAAAGCAGAAAATACATTTAAGACTTGGGTGCAAAGTTTCTAAAAACTGTCCAAGAAACCAGGAGTATGGAAGCAGAGACAGGCAAAGAGAAGAAGTGAATATGGCTATGTACCTGGGAATACCAGTGCTGAAAGAAATAACATTGTCAAAGTGCAATAGAGCACACTAGGAAGAGGGAATTTATGGGCATGGGAGGTGAAAGCAACCTACGTTTGCAAGACATGCACAATCTGGAGAACAGCTTAGAGAGAGTGGGATGGTCTGGGCTTATGCCCAGGAGAGCCAACACGACATAACAGTCTATACAGATCTTAGTCGGTTTTCAGAAAACTCACCAGAGGAAAAGGTGGTCACGTACAGCTGAGGAACATGTAATGGACCTATACCACATGCACCAGAAATGGTGGAGGACTACTATGAGTGATGTGTGTTCCATCTTGTAATGAAGAGAAAGGTGTCAAGGTTAAGGGATTGAGTGCATAGACTCTGCTGAAGGTACTCTCAGGCCGAAAGACTGGGGTCCTAATCAATACAGAAGTGTTCTGGAAATTCTGTTTTGGCACAATCAGAAGCAAAAGATGATTAGGAGTCAGCTTCTCCCAGGAAGAAGTTGACAGGCCCTCTAAACTACAGAACCCAGGTGTCCAGAGCACATAGGGTGCTTAGCAGTTGGGTTGCACAGCTGGCACACACTGACACCTGAGTTTCAATGCTAACTATCTACCAATCCTCAGTACTACCAGGCCTTGGAGGACCCTGACTCCTGCTGGGGTCATTCTAGGGGCCCTCAGCAACCCCAGGCTCATGCAGCAGCTCCACATCCTTGGGGCCTAGTATGAAAATATCTGGTACAATTCTGTGAAAAACATCCCCTTTTAAGACCCCAAGGTCAGGATAGTTCCTGGGTAAAACAAATTAATCTTAGTTTAGTACAGCACTTAGGGTGTTTGCCAGGCATTTGGTGGCCCAGGTTCGATCCCCAGTGTTCTATGTGGTCCCCCTGAGCTGCCAGGAGTAACCCCTGAGCATTGTTGGGTGTGGCCAGAAAGAAAAAAAAGCAAAAAATATAGACCCAAGATCAGTCTGCTTTAGTTCTTTTTCCTCTCCCCGGAGAGTCCTAACTTTTCTCCATCTAAAAAGACAAGGGGTAAAGTTGCAAAAACAAAATCTTTTTTACATTTTTTCCAAAAGACAACGGGGCTAAACTCTGAGAAGACTCAGATTAAATGTTGGCTGAAGCAATCAGAGTTGTGCTCAGGAGAAGTGGGCAGTCTTCCTGCCAGTGGACTAGTGCAAGGGACTGTCCGCTGGCACAGCTTTTTTAATTGCTGTTCTGTCTCACTGTATCACAGCTGACTGCACCAAAGACAGACACTCATCCTGTCAGTCATCTCGTGACCATAACAGAACACTACTGACTGAGTGGACTTTTGTTATCTTTTTTTTTTTTTTTGCTTTTGGGCCACATCCAGAAATGCTCAGGGGTGTGCAAGGGAAGTTCTTTACCCAATGTACTCTCTCTCCAGCCCCTATACTTTTAAAACTGAAAAGCTTATTTCCTGTAATTCTGGAGTCTGAGATAATTAAGACCAAGGACCCAGTCAATTCAGTTTCTGATATGGCCTGTCTTCCTGGATTACAGATCTTTTCATTAAATATCAAATAGTTGGGGTTTGATGAGAGAGAGAGAAAGAGAGAGAGAGAGAGAGCTCCATTCTCTTTATTTATGTAAGAATACTAGTACCTTTATAAGGGTTCCAAGATCAGGGGTTTCTCCTGAGCAGAGCCAGGAGTAAGCCCTGAGCACCAATGGGTGTGGCACCCAACCAAAAATAATATATAATATATGACTAAATATAAAAAGTAACCATAATTTTGTTAGTTATGCATTCAAAATGAATTATGACAGGACCAGAGGGATAGTAGAGTGGGTAAGGCCTTTGCATGTGCCAACCAATTCAATCCCCAGTACCACATTTTGTCCCCAAGCCCCTCTAGGAGTGGTTCTCTGATCACTGTAAGAACTGCCAAGTGCCCCCCCCCCACCAAAAAAAGCAAAAAAAATTTATGAGCAGACAAAGATTAGGAAAAAATCAAAAGTATAGTAGAGTAAAAGTAGGTTAGGGTAAGGATGAGGCAGCCTTGGCCTGACTCTTAAGTTGTGCATGTGCCAAGTACATGGAGTGAAGCATCCCAAAGAGCTAAACTTCCTGAAAGGCCCAGCACAGCCCTGAACAGGGTGTTCCTGCTGATCTGGGGCTCAACCAGGGACTTCCCCATCCTGGTCTTCTGATCACCCCTCACTCCTTCAAGGAAATGGTCCAGGAAGCTCCAGGCACGAACACTTCTACTTCTATTACATGGTCTCTCTCCTGAAGATTTTAACACTCTGAGCAACTTTGCTCATCCTTCAAAACTCAACTCACTTCTCAGTGCTTCCTGGATCCATTGTAACCCTACTACCCCAAGTTACCAGCCTCTATAACACCCCATTTTCATCTGGGTTCCAGCTTTCATGGAGTTCCAGTGATATTCTTGTCTGCTGCCATTCCATTGAGAGCCCCCAGAGAAAAGGACCAATTATCTTCATTATATTAATTAATTAATATATCCCAATGTAATAACTGAGGCAATGTTCCCTATATTGAAAGTTGATTCTATGCCAGGCACTGTTTTAGACACTGGGGACATGAAAATGAATAAGCCTGGGACAGACAGAAATAAGACACCCACAAAAGGGTTGTGACCCTGTTGGAATTCCTGACACCACTTCCCATAAAAAAAGAAAGGAAGTGAATAAGGCAGCCAGAGTTCCATCTCTTAGGGAGTTTATGCTCTGAATGTGTTACGGATGTATGTAACATATATATATATATGTATATATATATATATATATATATAACACCTTGCCCCACCCTGCCCCTGCCCCAGTGCCAAACTCCCTACTGAAGACCAGTTCTCCCACTGAATGTGTAAGATAGGTGATGGATAAGTGGATGAAGGGAAGAATGGGTGGATAGAAAGATAAATGGGTGGAAAATAAGATAAATGAATGAATGAATGTGTGGGTAAAAAGATGAATGAAAACCGTGGTTCAATCCCAGGCACCTCATATGGTCCCCAAGGCCATGACCTTCCAAATCTCAGGTGGAGTCCAGAGCGATAACCCAGAGTACGTGCCTTGCATATGTCGACCAGGTTTGGTCCCTGGCACCCCATATGGTCCCCCAAGCTCACCAAGAGTAATTTCTGAGCACAAAGTCAGAAAAAAAAAAACTCGGAACACCACCAAGTATGGCTCCAAATCAAAAACAAACAAAAAAGCATCTCCAAGTAGCAGAGGGGTTTCCTGTCAAAAATCACTCTCTCTGCCCAAGGAAGCAAAGCTGTGGACCTTGGGAGTCAACTGACCACTGAATGTAGATGCCCCTTAGACTCTGCTCTTCACCAACTTGTACAGGTACATTTCTAATGGTCCTGGCACGATTATAAACAAACATCCCGTTCCTCTGCTGGTCAAGGGACAGTCAACCAACTAACAGTGATGAATGGAGAAAGAGCCCTAGTGGAAACCAGCCAACAGGACATTGCCTCAGGGCATTTGCTGGGTGTTTTCACTTTGAATATGGCCCTTCCTAGGGCTAAGGTCAACAGGAGTAGGTCTACAGCAGGGTGTCGAAAGGATGAACAATTCCATTGTGCTTCCCTCACCTTCTACCTGGACAGTTGTAAAGCTGGAGAACTCAACTGCAAACTCACACAGCTCACAATGGTTTCACCCTTCATGGGATGACCTGGAACAAGTCTTGTGGACTTTGAATCCTTTGCTTTATAATTAGAGACATAACAATCACCCTTTCTCATAGGATTATAATGGGCATCATGTGAGATGATCCACATGCAAGAACTTGTCATGGACTAGTTTCCTAAATAAATGATAGCTGCTATTGTCTACACAGTAGGAGGGATAGTACAATGATTAAGGAGCTTGACTTGCATGGCACCAACTCAGATTTGATTCCCAGCACTACATATGGTCCCCAAGCATGAAGTCAGGAATAGTCCCTGAGCACCACCAGGTATGATCCAAACCCTACATCTCCCAATATTTTTAATATGAGGAGACAAAGCCTGTGTGGAATCTTGCTCATTCTCTAACTCCTTCCTTGTCCTTCTTACCTCTTCTCCTCCTCCCCAGACCCTACTATCTTTCCTTTAAATTCCTTCTCTGCCTGGACATTCTTCCCTTCCTAGGGATGCCAAAAGATCTCAGAAAGCAACTCTATCTTCTTGGCCTCAGCTCCCTAAGACCAATAACAGAGTGACTCCTCTGCAGCATTCTGCAGCTTGGGGACTCATGTGTGTACGTACGTATGTATGTATGTATGTATGTATGTGTGTGTGTTCAGGAGGCTGACCAGAAGACAAGGATATTTTAAATCCATTTTGGCTTTTCCTTAGCAGCAAATGCTACAGCCACTCTTTTCTGAATGACCTCAAAGCAAACACCTCGGGTTATAGCCATAATTAATTTTCTTCCAAAGAATTAAAAAAATGAATACAATTCTTCTTGTTGAGGAGACAGAAAGAGCACACCTTCTACCCATTCATTTAGCTCTGATCCCACTCTCTGGGAAACAATTAACCAGCCTGAGGCTTCCAAAAGACCCTTTGCCCACTTCCTGGCCTGGTTTTCATTCCAAAGACTCTCCCCTCCCTGATAATAAAAAGTCTTCTAACTGAATCCCAAGACTAATGGCACCGTCTCCTCTGAATAATCTTGTCATTTCCCAGATTTCTCATTTAATAATCACTGTTTGGCTCTCTGCTCATCCCACCATTGACGTCCATCTTCCAGTTTCGAAGCTCCAGTCCCCTGTGGAAACTCCCCCTCAGTCACTGTTCTCAGCCTTCAGGGCACTTCGGTCTCATCTCACTGCAGAGATGACTAATACATCTAAAACTCAAATATGAGTCACTGAGCTACCAGCTTCAACTGATTCTGTCATTCCTGGCACCTACCATGTCTCCTACTCATCCTCCCTAAAGCCCCCAAAATTTCATCCATCCCTCTTAGCACTTGAACACACATTTCTTATACCAGGGCACCCCTGGGTGCTCTGCTTCTTGATCAGAGGCAATGTTCAATCACCAGTGGTGACTTTAACTGTAAATCTCCCCACAACAGACCTGCTCTCCCCACATACCATGGACACCCTCAGTTCTACTGTCCACTTGTGCTGCAATGTCTATGAATGTCCTCAACATAAAACAACAGCAAACATAATTCCTTTCAGGATACAAGAAAGGCCTCTCTTCCCCAAGTTACCCCAAAACCAAGGAGGGTTCATTCCACTTAAATCCTAAGGCCCACATTCCCACAGCCGATTATGGTTGCTCCAGCTCATTCCTTTTTCCCCGTCCTCCTCCCCAGTGTTCTAAATTGGCTCAGCAACCAGAGCTATTAAATCCAGAAACTAATTTGTAACAAAACAATGAGAAGAGTAATCAGGTCTCTCTGTAGGATTCCAAAGGAGTGCCCCTACGGAAATGGTACTCTGTAAAGAATGGAAAAGTGTACCCAGAGAGAAACGCCTATTAACGTTCACAAACACAGTGGAAAGGAAGCTGACCCACTGCAAAATGGAAATCGGTGCCAGTCACCATGAGCCAGCCCTCAGGTTCATATTATTTATCCTGCAAACAGAGTTGCTAATAGGAAGCAATTATGAGGCTGATCCGGCCAGCTCCCAGGCAGCCTACAAAGCTGGTCCCAGTGCATGTGCAATTTGCAAACAGAGAAAAAGAAAGTGGGGGAGTGGGTGGGAGAAGAGAGTGTCAGAAAGGCTGAAAGCCAGTGAGAGGATGAAGAGAACAGACTGGAGGTCCTCATAGCGCCCCCAGAAAGATCCTACCTCAATAAGGGAGACACTGCTTGTGGTCTTGTGTTCTTCACGCCAAGGGACCAGGACTTGGAGAAAGGTAGACATTCTCCTTGAGTCATCTCATGACTCATAGACAGGAGGCAGAAATAGATCTTCTGACCCACTGTTCCTTGTCACAGCTCTCTGGTAGAATCTGTAACGAGGACTTTTGCATGGGATAGATTCCTGAGGCTTCTGGAACTCAGGTTGGCCCAGGTGATAAGATACCTACCGTCTTCCATTTCAAAGGCAAGCCTTTTAAAGTCAAGAAGAACCAGGACTTCCTAGCTCAGGTTATCAATCTGTCAACTCACATCAGGAGACTCCATTCCCATTCTGTTTTCTGTTTCTTCTTTGACTCTACTGCCTTCTCCCTCCCACATACCATACACACCAAAGCCATCTAAGGACTTCTAGATCTTACCAGAAGCAAGCTCTTGCATTCCAGCAAGTTTTGTGATGGGATTGGCCAAATTTTAATGTTTTTCTCTTACATGTATTCCTTTAGGGTTCAAGATGCTGCTGCAGACTGCATAGCCCACAGCCAAGTTCTCATCACTTAAATGAGTTCTGCTAACACTCTCCCCATGTGTTCCAGGAAAGTTTTCTTCTCATGACTATACATGTTTTTGTATAGATTTGAAGTACAGGCTTAAGGGGGATGCAGTGGTAGAACAGTAGGTAGGGCACTTGTCTTGCACACACCCAACCTACATTTGACCCTTGGTGCCACATAGAGTCATCCCCTAAAACCAGTAGGAGTGAGCAGTGACTTCAGAGCCAGGAGTAAGCCCTGAACACAAAATAAACAAACAAAAATTGTTGTGGTACTGGAATAAAAGCAGACATGCAGATCAATAGGATACAATAAACCCTCAATAAGTCCAGCAATAAACCCTCAGATATATGGATGGACAAAGGAACCAAGACCATAAAATAGAGGAAGGAGAACCTCTTCAACAAATGAATGCTGGGAAAACTGGTTAGCCACATGCCAAAGAATGAAACTGAGGACCTATGTCACACCATTAGAACCCCTATCTCCTGGTTAATCCATAAAATACATATAAGGAAATACAGAAAAATTACTCGATGACATAGGCTCTGAGGTACCTTCAGTAATTAAACTCCTTTGGCAAGAGCAAAAATAAGCAAATAGGATTCTATTGAAATGAAAAATTTCTGCACTGAAAAGAAATGCATTTCTAAAGCAAAAGATAGATGCCTCTGAATTGGAGAAAACATTTATACACCACACAAGATATATAAAGAGCTCACAAAACTCAACAATAAACAATTATCTCATAAAACGATGGTGGGATATGCAGATGGCCAACAGGCAAACAATAAAAACGTCCATCATTACTAATCATCAGGTAAATACAAATCTGACTCTGAGATATCATCTCACACCAGTGAAAATAGCCTATATCAAAAAGCCAAGTAACAAGTGCTGACAGAATTGGGAATCCAAAGGATCCCCATTCATTATTGGTGGGTATATAAACTGCTTCAAACTCTGGGGATAATGGTATAGCAATTTCTCAAAAAAATTAAAAACATAACTAGCATATTGTTGTTAACAGAATTTAGTCAATCAATCACACCAGAACCATCTTTAGGCAAGAGAGCAAGGATATTTAATTATTTAAATTTAACATCAAGGCTGACTGCAACTTGACAATCACCTGAAATTGCAGTTCTAAACAAGGGTATACAGCATTTTTATAGGTGTTTTTATGGCAATCACAGAAATGGTGAAACAAAGAGAAGAAGGACACAAGAATGAAGTTTTCTAGCATACTTCACCACAATACCTGAGGGACATTGAGGCAGGAGGGGCACAACATGGGTCTTAGAGGGACCCCTTGTTGTTGGGAAACTGCAGTGGAGACATTCTGCTTTAAGTCCTTAGAGACATTTATTAATTAACTAATTGTTTTTGTGGCCCCACTTCACTTTCCACGTAGGGAACAGGTGGGTTTGGATTCTTCTGTTCTGTTCTGGTCAGCATTATGATTGATGACCTAAACACCTCTGCCCGGTTCCCAGAATGGGTCACTCAGAGCTCTCATCTCTGGCTGCCTCCCTGGTTACCTGGGCTTAGTTCTCTGCTTATGTTTCTAACTTTCCCATCAATGTAACAATACATGAAGATAAGACATTTCTTCATTCAAAAGATACAAGCAAAGCAGAGCAAAATCTGCAATTTAACCCTTCCATAACAACCATTATTACAATATCAATTGGAAACAGAGGGCATGCTATAGAAGATAAATATATATTATATTTTTTATATAAAAGTAAGTCGGAAGAAACACAAATACTAGGGACCAGAGCAATAGTACAGTGGTAGGGCATTTTCATTGCATGTGGACAACCTGGATTAATCCCCTGCATCCTATATAGTCCCCTGAGTACCACCAGGAGTGATTCCTGAATGCAGAGCCAGGAGTAAACCCTGAGCATCGCCGGGTATGACTGAAAAAGCAAAAAAAAAAAAAGACAAATACCAGATGATCTCAGAAATGTGTGGTATTTAAAGAAATGAAGACAGGAAGAGACAGTAGTTAAAGCAAAACTTGAGTGGTAGAGAGTATTGGTGGAGAGAGCAAGTGGGGCAGGAAGGACATGGTAGAATGAACAGTGGTGGAGAGATTGGGCACTTAGGTGGTAGGTGTAAGGAGGTAAAATTATACTCCTAAAATAAATAAACATTTAGCTCCGTAAGTATTTAATATTTGAAAAAAAATTAAGAAAATTGTTTGCTATCATCATCCCTATGAGGAGAGAGCATGCCACCTGACAGAGCTGGGGATGAGGGACCCTCGAAAGGAAGCCCCCAGGGTAATCAGGAGTAGAAGAATATATAGACAACATCTTTATTGCTGCCATTTCTGAGGTCAGACCAGCAAAGTGAGATAAGCAGGCATTGGGTTGGCTACTTTAAACATGTCCAGGGCCTCTAGGATTAAGGGGCTGCCATCTGGTTAGCTCTGAGATAACATGGGTAGATGGACTTGGGCCAGAGGGTGAGAGTCTTAGGAGAAGTTGACAAAGGAGGGGCTAGGCTGGGCTCTGAATGGCTTGGTTTGCAAAAGTGAGGCCTGTTTGCAGATAGTTGACTGTCACTAGGAATCATCTCGACTCAGGAAGGGCCATTTCCCCCAGGGTTAGCAAGGGTTCAAGAGGTCAAAGCATCAGGAATACCAGAAATTAAAATGTGCATGATACAATTATTCTTGTAGCCAGTGCAGCCATCTGGGAAAAAGGAAAAGCAGAGGAATCCAGAAAAGACACTGCAGGCCTCTAGAACTCGTTTAACTACCAAATAAAGCATCCATGGATCCTTGAATTGCTTCTCTTTGACATACTTTTATTATTTCTCATTTTGTGTTAAGTTTGTTTTATTTTTGTTTTAAAATTTTATTTTGGTTGTTTTAAAATTTTTATTTTGGTTGCCATGATTTACAATACTGTTGATAGTAGGGCTTTATACCTGTAATGTTCCAACACCACACCCCTACCAGAGAGCCCATTTCCCTTCACCATTGTTTCACTGGTGGAGCGATAGCAGGGCTGGAGCGATAGCACAGCGGGCAGGGTGTTTGCCTTGCACACGGCTGACCTGGGTTCGATTCCTCTGTCCCTCTCAGACAGCCCGGCAAGTTACTGAGAGTATCCTTCCTGCATGGCAGAGCCTGGCAAGCTCCCTGTGGTGTATTCGACATTCCAAAAACAGTAACAACAAGTCTCACAATGGAGACGTTACCGGTGCCTGATAGAACAAATAGATGGACAACAGGGCTACAGTGCTATTGTTTCACAGTCCTCTCTGCATCCCCTCTCTCCCTACCATGGTAAACTCAGCTCTGAAGATCATTGCACAGATTCTACTGGTTTGAGCCTTTTGTTATTACCTTACTCTGCTTCATTATATCCCACATAAGAGAGATTTTATTCTGTATCTCTCCCTCTCCTGGCTGATTCCACTCAGCATAAATACCCTCCAGTTCCTTCCACATAGCAAAAAATTGTTTGGTTTCATCATTGTGTATAGCCAAGTAGTATTCCATTGTGTGTGTGTACTATAGTTTCTTTACCCAGTCATCCGTTCTCAGACAAGAGTTGTTTCTAGATTTGAGCTGTTGTGAGTAGTGCTTGAATGAACGTAAGAGCACAATGCTGAAGGGAATGTGGCCTGGTTCAATCCTTTTGGAAAACAATATGAAAACTTCTTAAAAAAAAAAAAAAGCTAAGGATTGAGCTACCATATGACCCAGCAATTCTCCTTTTTGGCATCAACCCCAGGGTCCTCAAAATATTTGATGTTGTTGTTGCATGAGATAAAGTCATGACATTTCATTCACTTTCGCTCAGTTATTGTAACCTGCAGTTGGAAGTACCCTTAGTCTACCCTTCAGTGCCCTTCAGTCTACTCTCAAGGCAGAACTCCTAACTCAACTTTGTTTCATTGCCCTAGAATTGCTTTCTAAAGAATGGGTTACTTGAAATAACAGGATTTACAGTTTGCAGCAGCCACAGAGAAAGTCACATTAACCCGTTCAGTTTTTTTTTTGTTTTTGTTTTTTATATAACCTTCTCCAGGGTCAAATAGAAAGGGAAAAATAAGTGTTCTGAATCTAGCTGAAGGAAAAAAGGCACTTTTTTTTATACTCTCTTGACTTCTTGATCTTCTGAAATGGTATTTCCTCTGAGAGGTAGGTTTGGGCTTTAGGTAGGTGAGACAAATGGAAGGGGAAGAATGATTCAGAAGAGGTAAAGGTAGTAAAATCCAATTCCTGTTTGACTATGGGTCCAAATAAGCATAGCAGGTAATGCGCTAACTTAGAAGTAAAATGATAAACTTAGGTTTTGCTTCATTGTGTCCAGATATGCACAGATCTGTGCCCTTTACCCAAACATCATATTTCCAGGTTTCCATTTTATCAATCACAAAGTGAAGGCATTGGACTTAGTTCATGCCAGTCACATCAAATTTTTAAATTCCATGATTCTAAATACATATAAATCAGATCAACTCTTTATTAAAATGCCACCCACATACAATCAAAGCCCTCATGAGAGAGACAGACATTATAACATGAATTGGAAGAACTGGTTGTAAGCAACTTGGTTTGCCTGAGCCCTTTACCAAGATATGAGAAAACTGCAAAAAAAAAAAAATACCAGTGATACTATGCTTGGAACATACTTGCAGTGATGAGGACTGTAGAGAGCAGACTTGTCAGGATTACACTTGGCCCATATATCAGCAGGGGGATCAAATTCATAGTCTGATACAAGCAAGGCAGTTATTTAAACCTGTCAGCCTTCTCCTAGTTCAATATTGGTTGTTTTAAGTACCTCACCCAGTTTGAGGTACTTAAGCCATATGGTACTTAAGTTGATATGGTACTTAAGCCATATCAACTTAATGCGATTACAAATTGCTACTATTTATGGAATGTTTACCATGCCTGAAGAGTTGTGTTAAAAATAAAAGAAACTTTTAAAAAAAATTGAAATATCTAAGTGAATTGCATTGTATCTTTTTTAAATAGCTTTGGGCAAGTTAATGTGTGTCCACATTCTCAGCGGTCCCACAGCTCAGTCCCTCTGCTTGCCCATTCAACTTTCCAAGGGACCATAACTTCCTGACTGACATCCATGGAACCAGTGGTGGATTCCCTTCCTTCATCCTGGGTCCTGGCAGCCTCCATACCTAACCTTCACCACTTCAGTAGGCCCACAACCACATCTCTGACCCTCTTTTTGCTCATTTAACCTGTCAGGTCCACAGCCACACCCTACACCCACAACTCCAATCACTGTTGACTGAACTGCACAATCACTCACATGACCACATTATACCTCCTGTCACTGGATGAGGACCAGCTAGGAAGGAAAAGAGAAACACTCAACATAATCCCTTAGAGACTAGTGGTGGGCAAACTACAAAGATTCACCCTGAGAGCACAGCAAACATGACGCAGAAGCTGTGTAGAAGCCCAACGAGTTCAATAAGTGAAAATAACAGCACAGAAGGCTCTATACTACCAACCAACTCTGTAATTTCCAGTAACTATAGAGACACCATGCTAAGAACATTTAATGATCTCAAAGAAATGATGTTCCTGGTGCTCAGCAAAGCACAAGAAAGTATTAGAGTGGAAATGAGAAAACTATAATCAAGTGACGAACTGAAGAGCACATGAGTGAAATTAAAAAACTTAACCGAAGGTCTGAGCAGCAGAATAATAGCAACTGAGGAAACAATAAGCTCCAAGATCAGATTCAGGAAACCGCTAGAAAATAGCAGAATTGGGGAAAAGTCTGAAAAGAAATAAATGGTACACCAGAGAACTATGGGATGAGTTCATGAGGAATAATATAAAAATCATCCCTTATGAATATGAGGGCAAACTTAATGAAGAACCACTAGTAGTCAAAGAAATCTTAGATAAGGGCTGGAGAGAAAGTACAGTGGGTAGGGCATTTGCCTTGCACGTGGCCGACCCAGGTTTGATTCCCAGCATCCCATATGGTCCCCCTGAGCACCGCCTGGAGTGACTCCCGAGTACAGAGCCAGGAGTAACCCCTGTGCATCTCTGGGTGTGACCAAAAAGAAAAAAAAGAAATCTTAGATAAGTAGATAAGAATGTCCCTAAGTTAGGTAGTATAGGCACCCAGATTTAAAAGGTCAAAAAGTCCCAGCCAAAATAGATTCATATAGAAAAACTTCAAGACACACTGTAATCAGAGGCCAAAGACAGAAATAGAATATTGAAAACAGCAAGATCAAAGAAGGAACTCTCATACAAAGAACTCCCATAAGGTTCACAGCAGATCTAGCAAAGTGAAAAATCTAACAGACCAAAAGATAATGGTGAAATATACACTGTTTTAAAAACTAAAAACCAGACACTCCATAATTGCCACCATGCTCCTGACTGAACTCCACTGCTTAGTTTAAACTTCATCCAGAAATTAATCTGCTGAAAAACTCAAGTATGTGGGTTTTTGTGACTGAAATCTCTAGGCTTTCAGGGAGTCAGGAATGGGCTACCTCCCCCCCGCCCCCCGCCATTTCCCTGTACTTCTAGAAGCCCTGGCAGTCATGCCTGTGAACCACCAGCACCAAGTAAGCTTGTTCACCAGTCATGATCCAGAGACTCATAAATAAATCTCAAAAGGGACCAACATGATGCAGAGATTCTTCTGGTCCCACACAAGGTTGAGTCACCTGAGGCACCTGGGAGTGGGGGAGGGGGTCAGCTCAGTGCCCACCCAAACAGAGCCCTGACAGCCGAAAACTTCTACACTCCACAATTGTTGCCATGCTCCTGGGTGGATACCACTGGCTCTGACAAGCCTCACCCAGAAGTTAATCCGCTGAAAAATTCATGTATGCAGGTTTTGTGACTAATATCTCTAGGCTTTTAGGAAGTTGGGGTGGGCTACCTCCCGCCACATCCCTGTACTTCCAAAAGCCCTAGCAGTTACACACATGCCCCCAAAATGTCACCCAGTTAAAAATTTAACTCCAGCTGTAACACCCCATTAAAAATTCTGGACTTCCTGGAGTGATACGTCAAACTCTACAGTACTGTTAGATCAAGAGGAGCACATCAGATTGGGTGGTGTATAAGGCCATAATGCAGAAGGCAGTCAATCCTGACTATCAAAATAAAAGGCTTTTCAGTCTCTTTTACAAGGACTCAATGGCTCTATTCTTCACTAACTTTCTTCTAAGGAAAACTGTTTTGATAATTCTGTTAACAACTTATTGATAACAAGCACTGTGCACTGTGCACTGTCCTCCCACTGTTCATTGATTTGCTCGAGCGGGTCCAGTAGCATCTCCATTGTGAGACTTGTTGTTACTGTGTTTGGCATATAGAATATGTCATGGGTAGCTTGCCAGGCTTTGCATGCCGGCAAGATCCTCTCGGTAGCTTGCAGGGCTCTCCAAGCCAAGGGCGGAGGAATCGAACCTGGGTCAGCCAGACCGGCCGCATGCAAGACAAACGCCCTACTGCTGTGCTATCGCTCCAGCCCTTGATAACAAGCAATATAAAATAAATTATTCAGAGCCTGCTATAAGGGCAGGCTTAAGAGTGGTTGGAGAAATTGGAGGCAATGGTTGAGGGAAATTGTAATGGTGGTGATGTTGGGGTTGAAATATTGAATGCCTATAATAAATCATTATGAACAACTTTGTAAACCACAGTGTTTATTTAAAGTGTAAGAGGGAAATAAAATTTAAATAAATAAATATAAGAAACAAAAAACTTAATAAGATAAATATGTTACCAAGAACATTCTATCCAGCTAGGTTAATCATTCAGTTTTGAAGGAATGCTACAAATTCTCATAGACAAGCAACAGTTTAGAAAGTTCATAGTTGGGGCTGGAGTGATAGCACAGTGGGTAGGGTGTTTGCCTTGCACACTGCCAATCTGGGTTGGATTTTCAGCATCACATATTGTCCCCCAAGCACCTCCAGGAGTAATTCCCGAGTGCAAAACCAGATGTAACCCCTGAGCTAGTCTTGAAACCAGTTTTGTCAAAAACATTAAATGAACTTCTTTAAAAGATAAGACAAAATTTACAAACACACATACTGTCTACAAAATTATGGTAATAGATTTCTTCATCTCAGTGATGTCCCTCAAAAGCAATGGTCTGAACTTATCAATCAAGAAACAGGATGGATAAGAAACCAACATTATTCTACCTATAAGAGACACATCTGAACTCTCAGGATAAACATATACTCAAAGTCAAAGGCTGGAAACAATCTTAGAGGCAAACAATTCCATTAAAAAGTTTAAGGTAGGGGGCTGGAGCAATAGCACAGTGGGTAGGACATTTGCCTTGCATGCGGCCAACCCAGGTTCGATTCCCAGCGTCCCATATGGTCTCCTGAGCACCACCAGGGGTAATTTATGAGTGCAGAGCCAGGAGTAACTCCTGTGCATTGCCAGGTATGATCCAAAAAGCCAAAAAAAAAAAGTCTGAGGTATCTGGACTTATATCAGGCCACAGCATTCTATTTTTAAAAAGATGGAAGGGACAGGGATGGTTATTTCTCAATAATCAAAGAATAAATACATCAAGAACTCACACTCCTAAACAGATATGCATCTAATGATGAACTATTAAAATATTTTTAAATGACTGTGTGGAGCTGTAGAGATGGTACAGTAGGCAAGATGCTTTCCTTGCCTCTAACCAGCCCAGATTTAATTCCCAGTATACCCTATATGGTCCCCCGAACACCACTAGGAGTGGTCCCTTGGCATAGAGACAGTAATTAACCTCTCAATACCACAGATTGTGACCCAAAACAAAACATAAAACCTGCTAATAGACCTGAGGAAGATATTGACAGTAATGCAGCAGTAGCAGGAGACTTTACCATTAGTTCATAACTCTGGGTAGATCAATAAGGCAAAAATCTCAACAAGGAAACACTAGTCTTGTTTTTTGTGTGTTTGTTTTGTTTGGGAGTAGGAGGTTACACCTGACAGTACTCAGGGATTACTCCTAACTCTGAATTTAGGAGTCAGTTCCTAGGGGAACTGTATGAGGTGTCAGGAATAGAACTTTGGTGAATCACATACAAGGCAAATGCCCTACCCATAATACTATCTCTCTGGTCCCAGAAACACTAGTTTTGAAGGGAAAAAAATGGAAGAGATGAACCTATAAAACATAAAGGGTCCTTAATTCCCCAATAAATGAGTACACATTCTTCTCCAGTGTACATGGAACATTCTCCAAGATAGATTACAACAGCCTGGGTTACAAACTATAGCTCCATAAAATCAAGAAGATAGAAATTATACCAACTATCCTGTGAAACCATGATGTTTTGAAAATGAAAATTAATCACACACATAATTAATATGAGGGGACACAAATATTTGCAAATTAAACAATAAATAAATATGAATTTTTTAAATTTATTTTTAAATGGTTATGTCCACAATTATCCAGGCAAATGATAGAACTGGGGCTGTAAGATTTAGGAGTCTTAGGTATCGAGTGTATTTTATATATCTTCTTGTAAATATCAAGATTTCTTGAGTCATCTTATCTATTTGTGATGTGTTTGTCCAACCAAGCACCTCAAATTTAACAATACTAAAATGGTATTCATCATATTCCCCCTGCCCAACCTCTTCTTCAAATTCTTGCTAAAATATTTCCTTCAGCCTCACTTCAGTCTTATTTGGTGACTCTGAGCATTAGCTCATGTCAAAATCCTGACTTCTTCTCCATTCTTCCTGTCTTCCCAACAGGTACCTGTTCCCTTGGGCATATATTCAGTCTCCTTCACCTCCCCTCCCCCTCCCTTCCCCTAACCACCAATATTATGCTCCAAATTTCTTGCTTCTAGCTTTACTAGTCTGCCTTCTAGAAGTTTCCACTTCTACTCTCCTGGAGTTTGTTTGGCCTGAGTGACTTTCTCATTTTAAAACAGCCAGGTGTGGCTCTGACCCCTCCCCCCCACACACACACACACCAAAAATCACACCTTCCCAACCCAACTCTCTATCCTTTATTATCTGAAGATTAGCTGCACAATTGTTGTTTTCAACTTACCTTTCCAGTTTGGATTTTGTCCTGCATTGAACATTAAACTCCATGAACTCAAGGGCCTCCTCTTCCCTATAAGTGGTTAAAGTCTCATGGGGCTCACAATAGGCCTTCAGATATGCATGAATTACAGAAAAAAATCTTAGGCTGGGGTAATAACTCAGAAAGCAGAGCACTTTCCTTGTAGTTGCGAGGCCCTGGGTTCCACTCCCCAACATAAACGAGCACAGCCAAGTTTGGGCTTTCAGCAATTCTCCAATCCAGCGTTGTGACTCAAACAGGTATTCAGTGAACACTCAGTGGGGTGACCAGAAATATGGGTCCAGAATTTCTGACATTGATCATATACGGTCTTGGGTTTCCAAGATTTTACATTCAGAAATTCAACACCCACTAAGCAGAGATGCAATTGAGAAATTTGTTCTCATTTCCTCCCTAGAGCATTCTGTGTTCAAGGAGAACACCCACCCTCACACCCAGACGTACACACACAAACTCTCTCTCTCTCTCACTTGCACATACATATACACTGAATGTGCTTACCCGTATACATGTAAACACATGGGCATGACCTGTCACAAACCCTGCACCTTGTAATCCTCTCTCACCTCATATGTATCAGTATTTTCTGGGCATGTGATTACTTCCAGCACACAGAATACATTTGGAGCCCCTTGCCAGGCATTTTGCCTCTCTTATCACACCAAACTGCTGCGGGAAATGAGTTTTTCTGCCACAGGAGACATAGAAGATGAAAACTAGGGAATTTTTTTTTAATTAAGTTCAGATTTGGTGCCATTCTCAGATGCATTGCATCTATTTGTAATAAATGGAATGGTCTTGTGATTCTTGGAAATAGATTCTTCTGCTCCCTTAATATATTAATATTCTATTGTTGTTGGTCCATCGACTTTGGCACCCTACAAAGCTGTTCTTAACACTGACTCCACTAGGGAATCCCCCTGGGACTGTAGCTTCCTTGGAAGCCTCGGAACACTGGCAGAAAGAAGTCAGAGGGGAAACTGAGTTGTAGATGAGTCCTAGACAAGTGATGGCCTTTTCCAGAAAAATCACCCAGATCCAGCAGCTGTACTTTGTCCTGCCCCTGCTCCACATCCACCCGTGCCCATTCTGATACCTTCATTCCCGACCAAAGAGAGAGGAGAGCCTCAGACCTCACACACTGCCCACCCAGCTCCTTCCCAGCCCCCAGCACTGCTGTGTGCATCTGGAGGCCCCCCGTACCACAGAGCTTGAGCAGCACCACATCCTCAGACACTCACCCTGACCCACAGTCCCAGAATCCCTGGAAGGGGCACCCTGGGGCCTCCTGACTGGAAGGTGCCACCCCCAAAATGAAGAACAGGAGTAAATGCATTTACCGAAAGTTAAGTAAGCTTGACATTAACTTCTAAGAAAGCACTAGTGGTGTCTTTTGGATAATATGGGTAATGCTATTCAGTTCTAGGGTTATTAAATTTGGGTAAACTGTTCTAATTCCTCCTACTTTTGGTGAAAGGAACTGGGAAATCAGTATATAAATGCATTTTGTATTGGGTAGCAATGTAGTACTATCCTCCCGTTGTTCATCAATTTGCTCAAGAGGGCACCAGTAACGTTTCACAACAAATTGTGAGATTTGTTGTTTCTGTTTTTGGCATATTGAATACATCATGGGTGGCTTTTCAGGCTTTGCCATGCAGGCAAGGTACTGTCGGTAGCTTGCCAGGCTCTCCGAGAGGGGCAGAGGAATCGAACCTGGGTCAGCCGCGTGCAAGGCAAATGCCCTACCCGCTGTGCTATCACTCCAGCCCTGTGTATTGGGTAAGATTCTATAATTATAAGTACTAAAACTCCATTTAAGCTAGTTTAAACCAGCCAGATCCTGGGTCTATGATCATAAGAACATTTCACAGAACCCAAGATGCAGGCGAGTATAATGGGTTTCAGGAGAGATTAGCACCAACAACTGGAAACTGCACATGAACCAGAAAAGCCCAATTCACCTGATCCACCCCCACCATGGGATCACATAGACCCTCATCTCTGTTCTCTGTGTGATTCTATCCTCTCTCTCTCTCATCTCTGTTCTCTGTGTGGTTCTCTCTCTCTCTCTCTCTCTCTCTCTCTCTCTCTCTCTCTCTCTCTCTCTCTCTCTCCTCTGTTCTCTGTATGGTTCTATCCTCTCCCTCTCTCATCTCTGTTCTCTGTGTGGTTCTATCCTCTCTCTCTCATTTCTGTTCTCTGTGTGGTTCTTTTTCTCTCTCCCCCTCTCTTTTTGTCTCACTCCCTCTTTCCTCTGCACATGACTAGCCTCCATTTGATGCCCAAAGTTCCATTTAAATGCCCACAAAGAGCACTCAGCATCCCTGAGTCTGAGTCACAAGTTCCTGAATGAGTCAATGGGCTTAACTGCAGCCATTGCTAGGCCTCTCCAGCCATCCCAAGGGAAGACGGTCTCGGCAAAACCATCTTGGTACTAGGATAAAGCAGGGAAGATGCTCAGATAAAAAGTCCCTGAGGGTGAAAAAGTGATCCCTCCTAATTTCTACTTAATGTGATCAATCAATGTGGACAGTGACATTTTTCATCATATCACCAGAGAATTAAAAATAATTATAAGGGCCAGAGTGGATAGTAGAGTGAATTGGGCATCTGCCTTGCATGCAGTTGACCTGAGTTTACTCTCGGACATCTCTATAGTCCCCTGAGTCCCACCAGGAGTGATCCCTGAGCACAGCCTAGGAATAAGCCCTGAGAACCATCAAAAAACAAAATAAATAAATTAAAATGACCACAAACTGGCTCTTTACTTACTGCTTCTCTGATCTGAGAAAATACAATTTGTTATTAGAACTTTCCATTGAACCCTAATATCATTTTAGAGTAGTAGCCCCCCTTCTTTCTGACTTCTGAGTGAGGGTCTGCAAGTCACTAGCTCCTAATTACCTATCCTCAGATACTGCATAATAAAGCAGTGCTTCAGGACCATTTTCATTCATGCTAAGAAATACTAATAACAATCATAATGGAAAGAGAGAATGTAAAGGGGAGGAGAGGGGACAGAGAGCTAGTCCAGGGATTAAGGTCCTAGCCTGGCACACAGCAAGGGAACACAGCTTCTGGTTCCCTGTGCACAACCAGGAGTTATCCTTGAGGGACCAGAGATACAGTACAGTGGGTAAGGTGCCTGCCTTGCACGTGGCCAACCCGTGTTCCATCCCTGACATCCCACCGATTCCTGAGTGCAGAGAGTATCATCTGGTGTGTCAAAAAAAAAAAAAAGGAGTGATTCCTGAGCACAGAGTAAGCCCTGAGAATTGTTGGGTATTGACCCTCCCCAAATAAAGAAGAATAATAGGGAGATCAGGAGGAAGAAATGGACAGAATTACTCTCCACCTAAGCCATAGAACTTTAAGCATGGAGTCCACATCTCAGAGGCTCAGTGGACAATGTTCTCCTCGTGCAGTTAGACTCCCTGGGAGTTCATCCTAGATTACTACAACAGTAAGGATTACTGCTCCCCCCAGTTACCCCTACAAATATTTGGTTTGATTTCCCAAAATATTACTACTTTCATTTATACAAAATAGCTTTCATGTACATCTAATCACCTTGTTGCTCAAAGATGATTATGTGTTGATTAACTTTGCTTTAAGATTAATTTCAACATTAAACTCTGGGTGCTATTTTCAGTCCTCCTCCTTGATTATTGTTTATGGAGAATTGATTGTTTCCTTGCACTTAAAAAGAGAGGAAATAGGGGGTATGGTGCTGCCAGCAGGTCAATATGTACCTGTGAGGCGAGTGCATCAGCAGCTTAATGGCACCGCCAGACTTTCAGATACCCCAAAATTGCTGCTGTGCCTTTGACCAGATCCCAAAAACTTGGGGGAAAGTTTACCAAGAAAGTAAATGGCCAAAAGTTAGGTATGTGGGAGACACACCCACAAACTACCTCCGGCTCAGCTATATAATTGGAAGCATGGCCTCTCTGGTTCCTGATCGAACTGCTTAATGGCCATGATACCAGAGACTCAGAAACCAATCTCAGAACCCAAAGGCTTTTGGCAGAAATGCATCCTGTTCCTGCAGTAGGTTACTGGCGCTGGGCCACTCCAGGTGGGAATAGGTTTTGTGCCTTGGCCTGTTCCCCCTGGCGGCCTGATGACTGCCATCCTCCAGAGGTCACTGGACAGTCAGGTTTGGGCCTGCAGTGATGAGACACGTGGGGCCTCACCAGATGGGGGTGGAACCGGCAATTTCCTCCCCATCCCAACAAGACCCCGATTCACTGCCTACAAACAGCCTCTCTGGCTCCTGATCAAGCTGATTAACGGCCATGATCCCAGAGACTGAGAAACAAATCTTGAAACCCAGCGGCTTATGGCAGAAATGCATCTGGACCACATACAAGGTGGCCGCCACCTCAGAGGTTAATTGGAAAACCAGGTATGAGCCGGCAGTGATGGGGCAACTGCAGTCTCATGGGAAGGGGGACGGTACCGGCTCGTCCTTCATGCCCCCCCCCCCCCCCCCCCCCGGCAGCAAGGTGGCCGCCACCTCAGAGCTTATAGGAAAGCCAGGTATCAGCCGGCAGTTTGGGGCAACTGCAGTCTCATGGGAAGGGGGCGGTAATGGGAAGGGGGCAGTACTGGCTTGTCCTTCATGCCCTACCGAGGACACAAGTTGCCCCCCACAAGTGGCTCTCTGGCACGGCAATAAGACCAGATGAACAGAAGCCAATCTCATAATAATCTGGCTCTTAGCAGAAATCCAAAACCGTGCTCATAACCAGCTATAGAAAACAAAGTATTTTACAATGCCTTTTCAGCAATTCTGATTGTTGGGGGGGGGGAATTCTAAACAATAATGGTGCATCTTTTGTAAAAATAATGATGTAATCAATGTAGAGAAGAGTTAAGTAGAAATCATCTGTCTCACAGGCATTGGGAGGGGTTGTAGGGGGATTATATTGGGGTTCTTGGTGGTGAAAAATGAGTACTGGTGAAGGGAAAGGTATTTGATCATTGTATGACCGAAACTTAAACCTGAAAGCTTGGTAACTTTTCCCACAGTGATTCAATAAATAAATATAAGAAAATAAATAAATAAATAAAATTATGAAAAGAAAAAAAGAGAGGAAACCACAAGCCCCAGGACTCTAGACTCTGATACAGATGGCACACAAGGCCTTCTTCACGTGGCAGAGAACTGATCAGAAGAACTGATCCCACATGGGGCAGGGGAGATGACTCAGGGGTTGGAGTGCATGTTAGAGCCCCAACTCAATCCTCAGTACTGAATGAGCCTCCAAATACAGCTGGGGGCAAGCCCTGAGCTGGGAATTGTCCCCAAGACCCACCCAGAGTTGCTCAACAACAAACAAATAGGGCCAGAAAATTAGTGCATGGGTTAAGATGCTTGATTCACAGTCTGTGGTCCACACGTGCCTGGGGCACCAGGCATCCCCAGGAATCACTAGTGAGCACAGAACGGGGAATAGCTCCTGAGTACCATTGGTGTGCCTCCTGGAAACAAAACACTCAAAAAAGAACACTAGATATTTTTTTTTAGTGGAAAAATATATATGTGGTCTAGTTGCATTTTTTGTTTGTTTATTGGGGTTCCATCAAGCACTGTTAAAGGTGTCTCACTCATCAAACCCAGAGTCTCACACATACTGGACATGTACCCTACTGGTACTTAAACTATTACCAGCCTTCTAGTTGCCTAAATAAAGAAGAGGGAGGTGAGATGCTGAGTATTGATACAGTACAAGGAATATTGGTACTAATGTCAAAGTCAAGGCAATTAGTTTCTGTGGTACCTTACGGGAATAGGGATGTGGGACTGAGGAGGAGGAAATGAGCATCTGTTGAATGTATATTATTATAAGTAAGAGTACTGCCAGTTCGCTTAGCAATGACAGTGGTAGCAATGACAATAGGAACAAGAGACTATCCAATGAGCTCTTCCTCAGTGGCACACACAATCATGCAATCACCAGAGTGCCCTGAAAGGATTGACATCTTCCTCCTCCGATACAGGAACCTAAAGCTCACAGATGCTAAGTTGACAGAAACTAGGCTGGTAATTCATCAGCAGTTGACATTTGAATCTAGGTCAACTGGGCATCAAGACCCAGAGTCTTTCTAGTTATTTCTGGCTATCTCCATGGTTCTCTGGTTAAACTGCTCAGTGCTCTCAGTTCTGAGTGCTCAGGCAGAGGGCAGAAAGGAGAAGACTGAATTCCAAGGAAACTTTATTTGAGGAAAGGGAAGGACATAGAGGCTGGCCTGCAGAGTCTCCTTAAGCAGGATACCCTGAAAAAATGAAAAATCTCCTGGTATATCTTCCTTACTAGGGCATGGGTGAGCACCTTGCACTGGGTTTAAAGCGCACAGGGTGGTAAAAGAAAGGGGTGAGAAGGGCAGGATGATTGAGATAGTTGTTCTCTTCACATCCTGGTTGCATATCCTGGGCCCATTCTCCTAACATTCTAGACTGACCTTTGAGACATTCTCTTTCTAATCTCACTCCACATAGTCTCATCTGTCTCTACATCACTGCATAAAAAAACGCTAATCTCCAGGGATCTGTTTCCTCATTTGAAAGTCAGATAATCATACATTTTGCCTAAAAGACACAATCTTTTTTATTTATTTTTTTATTATAAAATTTTTTAATAGTGAGACATCATGAGGTACAGTTGCAGACCTACACATTTTTGTGCTTGGGTTTCAATTATACAATGATCAAACACCCATCCCTCCACCAGTGCCCATTTCCCACCACCACGGATCCCAGTATCCCTCCTACCCCCCATCCCCCATCCCACCCTATCTCTGTGGCAGGGCATTCCCCTATGTTCTCTCTCTCCTTTTGGGTGTTGTGGTTTGCAAAAGAAACATTGAGTGGCAATCATGTTTGGTCTATAGTCTATTTTCAGCATGCTTCTCCCATCCTGGGAGGATCCTCCCAACACATTTATTTGGTGTTCCCCTCTTTATCTGAGCTCCCTTTTCCCCTAGTATGTGTGGTTGGCCTCCAAGTCATGGAGTAAAATTCCTGGTACTAATCTCGGCAATTCTTGGGTGTTAGTTTCCTATTTTGTTACCTTATGTTCCCCAGATGAATGCAATCTTTCTATGTCTATCCCTTTCTTTCTGAGTCATTTCACTTAACATAATACTTTCCATGTAGTACCACTTGTATGTAAATTTCGTGACTTCATAAAAGACACAATCTTGATGTGATCATAGGCTCACACATCTGACGACACATTGCAAAATCATACTGGTATAAATTTGCTAGAGGCTTAGAAAGTTTGCCTGTTCTTTCCTTGAAGAAAATAGGCAAGAAAATAGGTCCTCCTCTCTTCCTTCCTTTTATCTCGCTTCGCTTCTCTCCTTCCCTACTGTGCCAATCCCTTGAATCCCTCTTTTGTTCTTCTGCTTTCTTCCCATCTTGCACCTACCCAACCCTCACCCGTCAGACTCCTGCCTAGTCCAGGGGACACTGGGAAGTGCGTGTGTGCATGCATCATCTCAGATTTGCTGGCAAGTGGCTTTGTTACTCTGCAGTCAACAGACCTGAGTGCTTCTCAGTTATGGAGCTGATTGGTTACACACCCAGCCGGGGTGAGACATGGTTGCTGAATGATGAATGACACTGTTCCCCCAGTTAGGGCACCCACTAGACAGAAGTGAGCAATTACCCTTTAGAGAATCATCATCATGCTGAGCTTCAGGTACTGACTTGGAATTCTCCTAGTGAAAAAAATGGGATGTGTTCCCTAGGCAGGGTGGATAAAGCATAGCCCCTGTGGCTGGAACATCTAGAACAGAGTTCCAATTGTGTTCCATTTCTGCTGTATGACCTTGGGAAAGTTATTTGCCCTCTCTAAGTCTTGAATTTTTCTTTTCTGCAAAAGGGATGCTGGTAACATGTATTGGGGATGTGAGCATTAGAAGAGGAAATGAGTCCTTCAAAAACAGTATTTTGTAATTGATCACAGAGAGCAGTTGTGATGATTGGTTTTCCGTTAGAGGCAGGGACCTAAGTCTTGGAAACTCTCCCTCCTGGGTAAAACCTACAGAGAGTTCACCCAGCTTCAGAGAAGTTTATTTCTAGCCTATTCAAATGTTCATTATTCAGAAAATCAAGCACAGATGGCACTTGTGGAATTTGCCAAACAGACATCAGCACCTGAGACCGAACTGTGGTGAGGGGAGCCTGTGGGTGAGTTCCCGGGACAGGTTGAGGCGCAGGCGTACAGGATGGAGACCCCACAGTGGCCCAGAGAGGTAAGGAAGTGGGGGGAGCCAGGGTCCCTGCACACAGCGACCACACCCCAGGCGTACTCCACAGAGATTCCAGACCCCAAAGTTTGGCCTTTCCAGAGTGTCTCCTTCCCTCCACTCCAGTTGCCCAGAACTTTCTTTAACCCAGTCTGGAGGAGGCAGGAGGAGGCTGGGTGGGAGCTCAGACCTCCCACCCCTGGCACTGCTCAGCACTTCTCTTTCCTCTTTTCCTTATCTCCCACCCATCATTCATGTCTGTGCCAAGGGAGCACGCGGCAGACCAATTGGCCTTCACTCTTGGTAGTCCCAGCACTCAAAATAATCCCAGCATGAGGGCGCAATGCTTTCATGTTGCATTCATTGGTTTTGTTTTGAATTTTTGGTTTGATTGTGCTGTGCTGGGGTCAAGCCTAAGGCCTTGCACATGTGAAGCTTTGCTCTAAGCCTGAGCCACAGTCCTGGTCCCCAAATCATTTTAGTTTGAAATGAATGATGGGACTTGGCAATCATTCAAAGGACTGGCATGCCTGTATGTGAGTTTTGCATTCAGAAGTCCTGAATTAGACCCCTGACACTATATGATTACCTGAGCACTGAAACTTCCAGGCTGCACAGCCAGGCAGAGAGTGTCATCAGGAGTGGTCCTGGGGTCCTCTAAATATTGTTCAGAGGTCTAATAAATAAATAAGTAGGAGTCAGATAGTACAAGGGTTAAGGCTCTTGCCTTGCATGCGACCAACCCAATTTCAATCCCCAGCAATGCATATGGAGTGATCCCTGAGCACAGAGCCAGGAGTAAGCCCTGAGCACCATCAAGTGTGACCCCAAACCCAAATTAATTCATTCATTTTGAAATATAAGGGCAATCTCTTTCCTATCCTCTTCAAACCCAATCCTTTTATGCTCACAGTCTTTTCTCCTCTCTTAAACATTTCCTTGCATTTAAATTTTAGCAGTACCAGGCTGGAGAAATAGTAGCAGGTAGGGCATTTGCCTTGCACATGGCCAACCCAGGTTGGATACCCAGCATTCCATATGGTCCTCCGAGCACCACCAGGAGTGATTCTTGAGTGCAGAGCCAGGAGTAATCCCTGAGCATTGCTTGGTGTGACCCAAAAAGCCAAAAAAAAAAAAAATTTTAGCAGTACCACAGTCCAACCTGTACCAGCTGTTAATGTGTTACAAGCTGCTCTAGGATGATAAACTGACCAGGAATTGAGATGTGATCCCAAGACCCACATTCTGCCTCATTTCTGTGTCCTCAGGAATGAAGGTTCGCAGGGAAACATCCTCCTAAAGTTAAGGCTCTATGCTTTGGGAGCAGATTAAGCTTTGCATTTGGGCTTTCTGGCCCATGAGGACTGATTGGCCAATTTCCCACTCAGCTTAACTCTGCTGTTTTTAGAAATGAGGGTGGCAATGCCTATTTCACAGCACTATAAAATGAGAAATGCCTGTGGTCACTCCTGATTAAAGGCTCAGCAGAGGCAGCTATAATCAGTGGGTAGTGTTTCACAAACTTGAGTACAGTTCAGTTATGTATGGGTTTGGGTGTTCTATTTTCCTTTTTCTTCTTTTTGCTTTTCTGTTGTTTTGGGTCACCCCCAGAAATGCTCAGGGGCTACTCCTGGCTCTGTGCTCAGAAGGAATCATGTGAAGTACAAGGGATCGAACTGAGAGTGCAAGGCAAGTGCCTTAAGCCCAGTGCTATCTCTCCAGCCCAAGTTCAGTACCTTTTTAAAAACACATTTTTACCCAATTCAATTAGCCTAGTCAATGGCTGAATGATTAGCAATACTCCTACATTTTTTAAAAAAAGATATTTTAAAATAATTGTTGTTTTGGAGGCCACACCCAGGCTGTGCTCAAGGCTTACTCCTGGCTCTGCACTCAGGGATCCTTCCTGGCAGGTTCAAGGAGCCATATGAGATGCTGGAAATCAAACTCAGATGAGCTGCAGGCATGACAAGTGCCCTACCCACTATACTATTGCTCCGGTCCTCAGTCCCTTTTAAAGGAGAATATTTTTCATAAGATCCCTGAGAACACATGCAAAAAATAAAACTGACTACAGGTAAGTTATGATGGAGTCAGGAAGATGATTCAAAGGGCTGGAGCACATGCTTTGTATGTGGAAGCCCAGGATTTGATCCCCACCAGGACTGACCCCAAAGCACCATCCAGCATGCTTCCCCCCTCAAAAAATAAATGAGTTTTGTCTTTATGAGTGGTATAGGACTTTTGCCAAATTATTATAAAACAAAAAAGGTCAAAATTCAGACTGTTCTTGGAGAATTTGCAGAAACTAAGGTGGTGTACACTGACCCCAAAAGACAAGGCTGATTTGGAGGAAAACCAGATGCAAAAGGAAACCGGTGTCTTCGTACCGGCTGGCACAGTATTCTTTCTCCGAACGCATCTGGGAGAGGCTGCGTGGGCTGCCCGTGGAATTTGGGAGTTCGGGGGTTATTGGGAGGAGGAGCCAAGAGAGCTGTGGCTCATTTCTGTCATCTCTACCAGGGCCTGGGGCCAACCCAGGGCTGTGAATGAAGAGCCCTTCTTAGCCTCTTCTAAGAGCCCCAGAGTCAGCCACTCCTTGCCCAAGACAGAGGGGACAGGGCCCAAAGGCAAAGATAGAAAGAAGTTCAGGGAAACTAAGAAACTTGGCGTCTCTAACAGATGGGAAATCGCCTACGTGAAACAGTCAGCCAGGCAGAAAGGAACTACAGCAATTAAATGCAAAGACAGACCCAGTTTCCTTTCTTCCTTCCCCAGCAGGGGCTGACCAACAGTGGCCTAAATTCCTCCCCTCACCTCCCCACTGATGGAAACAAGTTTCTGGGAGTCACCCTGGCCACAGACCAGAATGGAAACTTCTAGAGCTTTTCAGAGACTGCAGTGCTTTCTCCCCTCCCCTCTGTGACATCAGCAGCTTCTCCCTCAAAGTGGAGAGGTTGAGGCCAAGTGAAATCATGTGATTTGCTGCTACGTGAATAGACCTGGAGAGTCTCCTGCTGAGTGAAGTGAGTCGGAAGGAGAGGGGCGACACAGAATGATCTCTTTCGTGTGTGGGATATGAACAAACAGAATAGGGAATAACCAATGCCTAAAGGCAACAGAAACTGGAAACTGGCCTTCAGGGGAAGCTTCCACAGTCGAACTGGGGACCCTGGGACAACAGAAGAGGCAAGCAGACACTGGCGAAGGGTGTGGTGTTGGAATATTTCACGTACGAAAAACCCATTGACAATAGCTGGTAAACCACTGTGTAAAATACTACCATTTTTTAAAATTTGAATTAAAAAGTTTTTTTTTTTTAAATTAAAGATAAAGTAAAGAGACCAGAAGCTGGAGAGATGCCTCCAGACCCTGTGCCTGGGTGGATCCAGAGTATTGAAGAAGAGGGCGGGTGAGTCCTCCACCCCCATCCCAGCAGACCCCCAGCAGCTGAAAACCTACAGAACCCAAACACCACTATGCTCACAACCAGACTCCACGGGCTCAGGCAAGTCTCTTGCATGAATGCATTTGCTGAAAAACTCAGGTGTGTGGGTTTTGTGACCAAAATCTCCAGGTGTCCATAGAGTCGAGATAGGTGACCCACCTTATTCTCCTGTTCTCCTAGGAGCCAAGCAGTCATGCCCATGAACTGGCACTCACGAAATACACTCATTAATCGGCCATAATCCAAAGACTCATAAATAAATCTTGAAAGAGATCAGCGAGCTGCAGAGATGCTCCTGCAGTCCAAAGTCACCATCCAGTTAATAATTCAACCCCAGTTGTATAACACAATCAAAATTTTAGAATTTCTGGAGCAACTGCACAACATCTCATACTCCACATCTCTGATACACCAGGCCTAGCATACCACATCGGGTGGGATGTAGAGTAGAAGGCAACCACAAGGCTTAACCTATAAACAACATGTTAGTAATCTTTCATATAAGAGCTTAATGGCTCCAGGCAGAGATACAACAATCTTCACACTTTCTTTGAAGAAAATCTGTTTTGATCATTTTTAGTGAATTAATCATACCAAGCTTTACAAAACAAATCACTTGGGCCTGCTATTGGGGCAGGCCTGGGTGGTGGCTGGGAAAATAGGAAATAATGATCCTGGAAAGGTGTAATGGTGGTGGGATTGGTGCTGGAATATTGATGCAATAAATCAATGTGGACAATTTTATAAAAATAAAATTTTTAAAAATTAAAGAAGGAGGAGAGAGAGACAGAGAGACTGAGAGAGAGAAAAAGAGAGAGACAGAGAGAGAGTGAGGGAGGGAGAGGGAGAGAGAGAGAGAGAGAACTTGCCCTCAGTGGCAAACACATTCCTCTTTCCAAAATGGGAATAAAATAAGTGATCCTGAGATCCTGACCCACTTGCCCAGCAGCAGCAAGCAGCAAGCATTTCTGGTCAGAATGAGTCTGCAGAGGCCCAGCCTCCCAAGTTCCCTTCTCACTGGGGACCCTAAAGACAGGTCATCCATCGTGGGGTGAAGAAAGCACTGCTCAGGTACTGGGTTCCTCTGGCACTGGTTGGACAACAAGTTACCATCAGACAAACTAGTAGAAGAAAATCTAAATTTAATCTGATATAGATGGAAAGCATATGTGAATGTGGATACTCAGCCAATGGGCCAAAACCAAGTTCTGTGTCCTGAGCTAGGAACAGGCTGAGTGCAGGTGCAGGAAGAGGAAGGAGGAAGGGAGCGAGACACCTCCCCCAGAACCACAGACTCTGATTACATTCCAGTCCTGCCCATATGCAGATTTCTCTGACCAAAAAAAAAAAAAAGTAAAATAAATAAATATATATATATATATTCCTGAGAAAATGCTAATTCTGCAGAATATGTCCACTTTCCACTTTTTTAGGTAGTTAAGGGAATGAGAAAGTTTTTATGTGAGCCTGTAGGGTCTCCACGCACCCCAGATGCAAATAAACAAGATGCCAAAGTGAGGCATGTGCTGGGAATGCCAACCTTCACTGGGTGGCCTAGAAAGCTCCTTCCCTCCCCTCAGAGAACTTTAGAATGATAAGGTGGCATTAAACCAAGTCTCACACGCAAAAAGAGTCCCAGGGGCTGTTCTGCATGCACGGGAGCCCCTAGTACTACAGCTTTAAGAACACACAAGTGCCCTCCAAGCTCCCAGCGCCTGGCCTGGGCTCGCATCTCCTGTGGCAGCATCAATGGAAACAAAATGCAGGGAGAAGTGCCCCGGGAAAGACCTACCCACAGAACTCCATGTGTCAGAGAAAGAGCTGAGTTCCACAAACTCACACCCTGGCCAGGACTTAAAGAGAAATTCAACATGGAAAGAGCACAAGGTCCCAGACCAAGATTGTTTTTCCTGTCATTTTCTTCTCTCTCCTCCAACTGTGTTCAACTTCCCTGTGGTTAATTGGAACCATTTTCAGGGGGACAATATGGCAATGTTTGCCTTTGAGGAATCTGTCCCAAGAAAATCATCTGTTTTGTTTTACTTTAAATCTGCGGCAGGCAGGTAGCTAGGGTGCCTCTGGCAATGAGTTTTTCAGGGAAGTAATAAAACCAAGATGTAATTTAAAGAAGTTGCCTTGTCACCAGTCCTACAGTAGCCCAAAGGCACAAAGGCCAATCTCCCAGAGATGCAGAAAGAGGTTTGAAAACACTAACTGGCACCTTGAGAAGAGTAGGCTCCTCTAGAAAGGAAAAATCTTCAGGAGAAACAAGAGGCCATGATAAGAATATGAAAGAACAGTGAGAGTCCAAAGCTCTTCTCCTGCAACAACACCCTGCTTAACTTTTTCTTATGTAGAGAAGTTCAGGCCAAAGCAATTTAGAGGACATTCATTTATTACCAAGTTCCAGAGCCTTGCATGGCTCTCTCCCTTCTGGAGAAGCTGTGTTCTGTCTTGAATGAGTCTCTCTCTCTCTCTCTCTCTCTCTCTCTCTCTCTCTCTCTCTCTCTCTCTCTCTCTCTCTCTCTTTCTCTCTCTCTCTGTCTCCTCTGTCTCTGTCTCTCTGTCTCTCCCTCTCCCCCCCGCCCCCGCCAGTATCTTCCTAAAAATTATTTCACTTCACTATTTTCCTCTTCCCAAAATTCTTTTCTCTGAAGGAAGATGTGATGCTGGAAACTAGGGTACAGTTTAGTACTCTTTTCCTGCAAAGAACAATTCCTCACTCCAGCCGAGACCAAGGCTCACCCTGAGCTCAGCTGATGGAGACCAGTTCTCACACCAGAGAGATAAAGTGGACCTCAGAGGTATCTGATGGAACCCAAGCATCCACTCTGGACTGGTTTCCCCAGTCCTCAGTCTCCCAGGGAGGCCAAGGTGGGCCGAACAGGAAGGAGTAGCACTCCTCCCTGGGCTGGCTTCTACCTCTGTCAAATCCTTAAGTGCTTTCCTTGGATTGCTATTTGGAATCAGAGCAAATGACATAACAGCAAGGGATTAAGAAAGTGTTGGTATTTTTGTACATTAGAATACCCTAAATATTGGAGAGGGATAAATATGAAGAAAAGCACACAGTATGCTGGGATTTTTGTTGTTTTAAAGTACCAATGGTGCTTTGGGGATATTCCTGGCTTGCTATTTAGGGGTCCCATGGGAGTACTCTGGGACCATGCAGTGCAAGGGAACAAACCTTAGCCTCCTACATGCAGGGCTTTCACTCCAGTCCATTGAGCTCTTTTCAACTCTATCCTGGAAATTTAAAAAATTCCTTTTCAACATTATTTCTACATTTTCAGTATTATATAAATTAAGCAAAACAACAACAAAAATTTCAAAAAAGAGATCAGTATTGTTGTGTGTCAGATACAAAGATGATCTTTTTCTTTTGTGCTTTTCAAATTTTCCACAATTAACGTTTTTTTTTTCCTTTTTGGGTCACACCCGGCGATGCACACGGGTTACTCCTTGCTCTGCACTCAGGAGTTACTCCTGGCAGTGCTCAGGGGCCCATATGGTATGCTGGGAATCGAACCTGGGTCAGTCGCGTGCAAGGCAAACGCCCTACCCGCTGTGCTATCTCTCCAGCCCCAACATGTGTTTTTTTAAAAGAGGGTATCAAAAGCAATAAATCATCTTCTCCCAAAGACATACAAATATTTTTATCCAATACACACATTTTAAGGGCAAACCTTGTACCGCTTTGCCTCCTGAGAAAAGTCAAGTGTTTTCACCTGCTGTGAACAGATTTTGTGTTTTTGCTTGTTTGTTTTGGGGCCACACCTGATGGAGCTCAGGATCACTCCCACGGGTGCTATGAGGACCCCGAACAGAGCCAGGGAAGGACCCAGGGTCAGCCCCATTCCAGATCACATGCCTTCGCCCCATCCTCTCTCTCCAGCCCCTACAGAACATATTTTCATTCTTCCCGAGTCCATCTGCCTGGCAATCAATGTTTGGAAGAACAACATATTTTATCGTGTATATGCAAATCAGAAGCCAGTCAAGATTACTTAAACCCTAGATCATAACCTCCTCCCTCTCCACCCCATTAGAATGACTGCTTATTTATTCTATTTTAAGGATATCAGAAAGATGCCAAGCCATCTTTTCCACAAAATTAATGACTGTTTCAACAGAGAACAGAATGTTGTGGGGTTTTTTTTTTAAGTAAATTCTGATAGTTTTTGCTCTGGAATCATCCAGAATCCCCTGACTTTACTATTCATGATCCTTTTCCTGGTCAGAGAATTTTTGTTTCCTCCAGTCCCACCCCCACCTCTTTCTTTGGAAAGCAGAGAGGAAATTCATTAACAAATTCACTCCAGAACACTCTTCCCGCTGTACAGTTCCCGCGGAGGTTTTCAATATCAGGCATTACAGTAAATCACTCTGCATTGTGATCAGATGAATCTAACAAGGAGCCCCCAACAGCATCCTTGCTAATGACCCAAACAAGCCAAGGTTGGAGGAAGCCGTAGATTGCCTGGGTCTGCAGGGAGCACGCTCATTAACTAACACTTGGATTAAATTACGTGCAGAGCAAATCTCTCCCTTTGCAACCAGTCACAGAGGCTTCCCACCACAGAAATGCAAACAGATCAGATTCAAACCACAGCAGACACCTGCCAGGGCCAGAGCGGTGAGAAATGTACACAAGGTTGCAGGGGCAGGAACAGAATACAAGCAGCAGTTCTACCTCTAACACCCATTCCCTGAAGCCAACCAGGGGTGGAGTGGGGCAGGGCCTCCAATCCAACGTGACCCAAGGACCAGAAGGAACCCTGTCATCTCCTCAAAAGCCATGCTTGAGGGGCCACCCAGGTCAGTCATTCCACTTTTCCTCTTCATAATTTTATTGAAAAATGAAACTGAGTTTGCAAGTTGGAAAATCTTGTGAGACTACCTCTAGTTTCCTTATCTAACATTTGCACAGCTCTGTAAAGCCACCTGCCTCCTGCCCCCACTCCCTCCCACCTGCCACCACAACATTCACCCCGCCTTTACGTGAACTATACCCCGACAGGCAATGCAAACCATTGTAACAAAAACTGCTAGTGGTTTTGTGTAATTGCCTCTCATTCTGAGAACTTACCTCTGTTTTGAGAACCATGGTCTGTACTTTGGGGGCTGAAAAAACAAATGTTGGGACTGGAAAGACAATTCAAGGGTGAAGGCCCAGCACACAGCAGCACTTATTCCATCCCCTGTAGTGTGTGGTCCCTGAGCACCTCCAGGATTGCTCCCTGAGCATAGAGCCAGGAATAAGCCCCTGAGAAAGGCCTTCATCTTGCAGTGCCAAACTATTAGTAGCTACTTAGAACCTTAGAGCAGCCAAAATCCCTCAGGCTTTTTGGATTAAACCTGTCCTGCCACTACAAGGACATACAGTAAAGGCTCCCCATGAGAGCCGGGCCAGGGAAGAGCTCCAGCAGGAGCCGCACCAAGCCTCAGACTCAATCCCCTGACCCGTATGGCCCCCCTCCCATCCCACAACCCTGTGGGTGGCTCCAGTGTGCCCCCACCTGCAGAGCTGGAAGTGGCCCCAACTACAAAATCAAGAAGCTGCAGACAGCTCCTGGCTGCCAAGGAGGCCGAGAGAAGCTGAACTGGACTTTCCCAGGGGCTCTGCAGGGGGCTCTCCCAAACACTCCCAGAAGCCCCCAGGGGTTGGTCCATGCCCTCCCTACTCCTAGGATCAGGAAAGCTTCCCAGCCCCTCAGCCGCACCAGCTGTTTTGCCTCCTTCCCCAGAAACCGGGGAACCCTCTTCACTGTCCTTGAGCTGATGCCTCCACCTCCACCCTCCTCAGTTCCTGGCTTTGCTCCTTCCATTCCCTCTTATGTTTCCTCGGGGGAGAGGGGAACATCTCCCTAACCCTCAAAGCCCCTTCTCTCAGAGGCCAATGAGGGCAGTACCGAGACCCACAGGCACCCGCCAGGCCCAGGGGCTCCATGGTCCACAGGCATGGAAGGAGGTGACTCTGGTCAAGGAAGGGTCCACGGCAGAGCCCTGTGGGGGGGAGGCATGCACAGGATAGATGGCAGCTCTTCCTCCCCTGGAAAGTGAAGGGACTCTCCCATAGGAACAGGATGTCCCTACAGCTCTGCCATTCAGTGAGAAAGGGGGAACCCTGAAGCAGGGGACCCTGATGACCAGCAGCCTGGGAAGGACATGGCTCTTTACTATAAGGGCTGTTCAAGTGAAGACCCCACATGGCACACTGAAAAACAATGCCCAACTTGCATTTTAAAAAAAAGTCATTGGGGCCAGACCTATAATAAGTACAACAGAGAGGCACTTACATTGCACATGGCAAACCCAAGTTCAATTCCAGTACCCCAAATGGTCCCCTGAGCCTGCCAAGAGTGATCCCTGAGACCACTATGACAATGACCATTGGAAATGACAAGAACTAAGCACTGGACAAGAACTGAGCACTGAAAATTGGTAAAGGGATATACATGATAACCTGTTAGTACCTGTATTACAAACCATAATTCCCAAAAGGAAAGGGGGAGGAGGGGGGGAGGAAGAGAGAGAGAAGATGGAGGAGGAGGAGGGAGAAGAAGGGGAGAAGGGGGAGGAGGAAAAAGAAAGAAAACCATAGAGGCAGGTTTGAGGGACAGGGGAGGTTGGCAGGAAGGAAACTGAGGACACTGGTAGTGGGAAACATCCACTGGTGAAGGGACAGGTGCTGGAACATTGTGTGACTGAAACTCTGAACAACTTTGTAACAGTGTATCTCACTACTATGATTCAATTAAAAAAAAAAAGTCATCCCTGAGTGCAGAGTCAGGAGTACCTGACTATCACTGAGTGTGGCCCCAAAATCAAAAAGTGAAAGAGAAGCAACTTTAGGGTACACACCCCTGCAGCAGAAGGTACTGCCCTGCCCTCAGGGCTGTTGTGCACTGTCTCCCACCTCACCGCCCAGTGAGGAGAAATGTGCCCACAAAGGAAGGTGTGAGATCTCCTCAAGGACACCTATGGGAAGGGGCCAGGGCCAGGAGAGCCTGCTGGGCAGGGGGTTGGGTCAGTGGCCACCTCCTGCTATGGCCTGAATGTGCGTTCCCCCTCAGGAGAGTTGGGATACTCCCGCCCCCAGCACTGCCCCACACTGGAGTGCAGATGTCTGCTTACTCAGTTCATTGGTAGGGTGATCGGCCACACACAGCAATGCTCAGGCTCTGAGCTCCAGGGTCACTCCTGGCAGCACTCAGGGACCCTATGGGGTGCCGGGGACCAAACCTGAGTTGGTGTATGGAAGGCAGATGCTCTACTTAATGCACTATCGATTCCTCCCAGCACTCTACCTGCTGTGAAAGCAAGCAAGTCCGCGTCTGTCTTGCTGTTGTGAATAAACATAGTAAACATTTTTCAATATTCATCACAGTTTAATGATTCAGCTGTCTGCCTCAGTTGAATCTGACACTGACGCTTGGCCTAGACACCACAGCGCCCATGATCCTGCACACTGGGCACCTCCCACAGCCTCTGCAGCCTCCTTTCTGCCCTGCCCCGGAACCAGGAGTCAGGCCTCAGTCTACACCATCATGGAGCGTCACTCTGGAGCTGGAGCTCCAGCTTCCACTTTGACTCTTCTGACCCCCATCACACCTGTCCAATCCCATTACTGGGTCAAAGTCAGAAGCACTCAACTTCCCCTCCTTTAATGGTCTGGGGAATCAATAAGCTTCTTCTGTTTGGGACCATCAAGTCTTCTCTCCTTCTAACCAGATCCCCAGCTGTTCCAGGCCTTTGCTACATGAAATCCAGCACAGCAACATATGAGGACAGGTATTAAAAGAGGAACAAAGCAGGCACTGGAAGGGCTTTCTGAGTCACAAAGCACTTCACACCAACTAACATCCTTTAGTCATTACCTCCTCTTCTCTGGGAGGGGATGCCAATGCTGTGGAGACTGGCTAGTGATGAGTTACAAGCTGACCCATATGTCTTCTCGCTGCCCTCGGCAAAGGGGGGCCCCCAGGGCCAACCTTCCTGGCGTGGGAATCAATAGCATATTGAGCTGCCTCACTTGCATTCATTAAAAAACCTAAAGAACATAAATCTCAATGTATGGCTGCTAATTTGTCAGCTATTTAAAAGCTTGTGAATGCATCCTGAAGTGTAGTTTAAATGAGATTACTCCTATCTCAATTTAAAATCTGGCGCTGCAATGAACTTTTCTTTTCTTTTTTTTCTTTTTTTTTTTCCCCTTCCCTTACTGGCTTTTCAAGTCTGTCTCTAGTTTACACTCTTAAATTAGCCCTCAGTCTCTGAACAATGTAATGACAGGAACAGAATTTTACCTCTCTCCAGACTAAGAAGGACTGGAAAGACCAGTGAGAAAAGGAGAGGGGAACTTGCAGGTCAGAGTCAGGAGAGGAAGAATCCTATGTGTTGGAGGCTACAGTAATAGAACAGTGAGAAAGGCACTTTCCTTGGATGCAGCTGACCTAGGTTCAATCCTTGGCACCCCATATGATCTCCAGATTTCAGCAAGAGTGATCACTGAGCACAGAGCCAGGAGTATGCCCTGAGCACCACAGAGTATGGCCCATAAACAACAACAGCAGCAATAACAATATGATCCTGTGTCTACTGACCTCTCCCGTGAAGGAAAAATAATGCCCAAGAATATAGGTTCTGTGTGTGTAGTACAGCAAGGAAAGCATTTTGCTGTGCATGCGTGCGGCTGACCCAAGGTCAATTCCACAGTATCCCTGTGGTTCGAGCACCGCCAGGACTGATTCTTGAGCAAAGAGCCAGGAATAACCCCTGAGCATGGCTGGGTGTGACCCCAACACACCCAAACACATGCACATGCACTCACACACACTCACACGCAAACAGGTTATGGGGCTGGACCAATAGTACAGCAGGTAGGGCATTTTCCTTGGACACAAATAAACTGGGTTCAATCCCAGGCATCCCATATGGTCCCCAAAGCACTGCCAGGAGTAATTCCTAAGTGCAGAGCCAGAAGTAACCTCTGAGCATCTCCTGGTGTGGCCCCAATACAAAACAAAATGAACACAAGTTATTTACCAAATTTTGAAATGTGCCTATCAAGGCGGCAGTTGGGGTGGGGGGGAGGGGAGGGGAAGCAGTGGGAGCAGCATGCAACACTGGAATAAGGAAGTTGACATTGGTGTCAGAATATTATATGCCTAACATTCACCTGCCAGTAACTTTGTAGATTCTGGCACTTTTTTTTTTTATTCTGGCACTTTAATTCAAGTAAATTTTTTAAAAGATTTTTAAAAAATACAAGTTATTGGATAAGAACATTGATCAAAAGATCTTAGACACTTTAGTGTCATCAAAACCATAATTGTTAACACATTATAAACATGTAACTCTAGTAGTTTTTTAGATGAGTTTGCACAGGGGATAGTTTAGGGGGGGAGGGGACCTTCAGACAGGGGTAAGGGACTCTGGCATTGGTGAATATGGTGGTGGAATATTTTTAGCCTGAAATCCTACTATTAATGTATTGTAAATTATGGGGCTTCAATACAAAAAGGGTGCAGGTTACTGGACAGAGATTGCAGGGGTGGAGACCACCCATTGTCAGCGAACAGTGGCCATAAACCAAGACCTGCTTCCTCGACACTATAGGTAAGGCACAGCAGTCATGGAGCATTACTAGAGGGAGTGTGGCAGGCCAGTTCATATTGGCATGATGTGAGGGACTGGACCAGCTGCCTGGACATCCCATCCAGCTTCACTGCAGCTCAGCTTGTGGTCTGGGACATCTCAGCCACAAGAGTTCTTTGTGGCAGCATTCAAGGCTCTGGCAGGTATACCAACTTCAAACCTTTTCCATGTGCTTTCATTCTTGTTCTACTCCCACCTGGAGGGAACCGCCAGTTAGAAATAGGGAGAGAGCTTGCTCAGAGAGGACCCAGTGGCAACAGGTGACAATGAGGGAGGAAAGAGAAGAAACACAGAGCAGGAAAGCTGGAGCATCACTCTATGCCGTGTGATTGGTTCAGAATTAATGTTGATTCTGAATCTCCTCATGGAAACGTTAAATCACAGGGATGTCAGCAGGAGCAGGTTACTTGATTGTTTACACAGTACTGATAAGGCATGGTCACCCAGCATGACTCCCGCTCTGGGGATGGAAGGATGGAGGAGGGAGAGTCCCTGCCTCAGAGACTTCCCCTGTGCTGCAGGGCCACGCCCAGTGCAGTGGATCCTCAGATTTCTTGCCCCAGGTCCTAAACACTTACTACATTAGGGGATGCAACTCAGCAGGCCTCGGAGCAGCTGATCCACAGCAGCCCCATGCCCACCAAAGCAAGGCAAGCCGCGACTGGAAGTTCCCAACTGACTCTGCTGAAACAGAAAGGCCTGTGTGCGCCTGGGGCTTCCCACACTCGCCCTTCCTCCAAAGGGATCAGTTTGCTGCAACGTAGTTGGAGGTGGAAGATACCATGTTGAGTGAAGTGAGCCAGGAGAAGGAAGACAAACACAGGATGACCTCGCTTATCTGTCATCTATAGGATACCTGGGTGAGGAAGTGATCAAAGGCAGAGTCCTAGGTCACCCTTGACCCCAGTGTTCAGAGAGAAGATGGCAGAGAAGGAAAGAAATCAGGGGAGGGAGAAGAAAATGAGAAGTAATTGGTGAACAGGCATCAGGGTTTCAGTTATGCTGGTGATATGGGAGAGCAGTATAGCCATATATCCAAAACACAGACTCAACAACACTGAGAACATGACAGCTAAGCTGCAAGCACTGGGACTCTGTAATGTGCCTGTCAACTTGACAGGTGGGGATGGAGTGGGGGCTGAGGTAGGGAGGGGGAACACTGGTACAGGGAAGTTGACACTGGTGGCAGGACTGTTGAAATATTATATGTCTAAAATGCAATCACTGATAAATCAATGATTGTACAAATCAGTTAATTTTTTTTAAAGGGGGGAAAAGTTTTTTTAAAAAGTGGGTGGGGGGCTGGAGCAATAGCACAGCAGGTAGGGCATTTGCCTTGCATGCGGGCAACCCGGGTTCGATTCCCAGCATCCCATATGGTCCCCTGAGCACCACCAGGGGTAATTCCTGAGTGCAGAGCCAGGAGTAACCCCTGTGAATCACCAGGTGTGACCCAAAAAGCAAAAAAAAAAAAAAAAAAAGCGGGTGGGGGATCAGAACAGATGGAGAATTAACTCAGGCACTTGACCACTGTAGATACTTAAAGGTCTGGGATGCCATACTCTGCAGCTACAGAACCAAAACCAGGTATATTCAGTATAGTAATATAATTCTGGAGCTGGAACTATAATACAATGAGTAGGGCACTTACCTTGCCTATAACTGACCTGGCACTACCATAGGGTCCCCCAAACCCTGTCAGGAGTGATCCTTGAATGCAGAGCCAGGAAGAAGTCAGGTGTGGCCCCAAATTGCCCCCAAATTACTTATTAAAAATATAGATATCTGTAAGACAAAGTGTGCAACACAAATGACATTGAAACTGTCAAAATCAACCACAAATCCAAATTCCATAGTGATGGTGACCAGGAACACTTGCGGTCCAGCTCTAATAGCTAAGAGAGAAACTGAGGCAAAAGGAGAAAGGCAGTTTAGGAGCACTGAAAAGAAAGAAAAGAAAGAAAGCCCCAAAACATACCAGCTCTTTCTGCTCCTCAGCAGCCTCGGAACAGAGGTTCTGGTCCCAAAGTGAAAAGTTATGGGCTGCTCAACAATGGCTCTGCCACTGACAGACCCCGTCACCATGGCAGTCCCCAGGGCTGTCCCCAAGGTGTGTATGGGCGACACACCCAGACTGCACCATCACACAGTGAGGAAGTAGCCTGACGACACATTTCTCAGAACATATTCCCTGGCAAAGCCATGTGACACACTTAGCTCTTAGCCAAATCATTTTCATCTCTGTCATTCTCAGACAACAGGAAACTGCCTTGTTCATGGGATTATTGTCAGGATCAAAGGAAGGAAAATGCACAGAACTTGGTTATCTGAAAATATTCATGCAAATAACAATTTTGGGATGGAAGGCACACCCCATGGTGCTTTGGGGCTCCTCCTGGTGGTGCTCAGGGGACCACTCAATTCTTGGAAGAGGAGCACAGTATTTATTTGGCACCTACTATGTGCTAGGCACTGGGATTATTGCTTTATGGCTACTACCTTATTGGCACATGGTCTCCTGAGGCTTGCCAGGAGTGATCCCTGAGTACACAGCCAGGAGTAATCCCTGAGCATCACCAAGCATGATCCAAACAAACAGATACTGCCTCACTTAATTCTGAGAACCATGAAGCAGATACCGTTGCCTCCTATTTTACAAAGAAAGGGAGGCACTGATAAAGGCCTCACCAGAGGGGCTGGTTGGGCTAGGGCACTGTGGGAGAAGTGTCTCCCAGTGTCCCTGTGGTCACTATGTTGACTAAGTCTGAGTACCTCCCTCCTGCTGTAGCTGAGAATCATACTTAGAGCAAGCCTAGCAGATGCAGCAGAGAAGGGGGACAACTCTCTGCCTTCTCTGCGTTGTTTCTTTTTCTCTGTGAATCCATTATGGGGGAAGGCCAGCAAGAACAGTTCTGCTTGCTGGCAAGGTGCCACCTGAGTTAGGACCCTGGGAGAAAAATTTGCCCAGAGTTGCCAGTCTAATGGAGGACAAGGACAAGCATTTCTCAAGCTCCAGCTTAGAGCCAGGCTCTGAGTCAGGGGAACCAAAACAAACAAGATACTACACAGTGCCAGGGAGGAAGTGCTGAGCACAGAGGCAGCTGACCCTGCATGAGTGGAAATGGTAAACAAGGCCCCCAAATAAAGTGGGGGTTCACAGCAGCCAGCGTGCCAGAGTTGGCCATGAAATCTCAAATCCTCACAGCAGCAACCCACTTGGGCAATTACTGCTGGTTAATTTGAAGTTCTGCTGGGGGTCCGAACGATAATACAGCAGGTATGGGTCTTGTACCCCATACAGTCCCCCAAGTCCCAGCAGGAGCAATCCCTGAGTGCAGAGCCAGGGGTAAGGCCTGAGAATGGCTGGGTGTGGTCAACAAAACAAATAAATCAAATTTAATAACAACAATAATAATAATTTGAGGTTCTGGTGCTGGAGGTGAAACCCAGAATGTCACAAAGACAAAGCAAGTCTGCACCACTGTGTTCCCGCAGGGCTCAGACTGGGTTACAGAGAAGCAGAGAAGAACTTTCCAAGGTTACTTGGAATGTTATGGACTCTAGACCAGCAGCTCTGACACCCAAGTTGGGGCTTTCTCCAGGGAGGCAGTCAGCCCCACTCCAAGGAAAATGCTGCATACTGGGCTGGCGGCAGCGTCCACACACAGGGAGAAGGCAGCTGGGACTCGGGAGGGCTGATCAGGCCCTCTGGAAGGTATAGAGCTAGAGGACCAACTGGAGCGTCATGATGGACAGGTCAGGTGATGCTATTCCAGGGAGTCCTGTGGTTCCAGTGCGGGGCATAGTTGCAAAACTGAAGCCATGGGCCCGCCCATCTGTGCAGGGCGTCAGTGATTCCCTGCGGACTTGTGGTTAGGTAAGAAATGAGCCCTCTCATGCTAATTTGGGTCTGCCAGATCCCCAACACAAATGGTGAGGGCCCCCAAATAAACCAACAGGAATAAAATAAGTGGGTCCACAAGCTAGTACAGTGGGTACGGCCCTGTGGACGGCTGACTCGAATTTGAGTCCCAGTACCACATAGGATTCCTCAAACCACCAGGAGTGACTCCTGAGCAGTCAGGAGAAAGCCCTGAGCACTGCCAAAATCAAATTAATGCAACAAAATAAAATAAATAAGCAAAGAGAGTTATTCAGCTAAGGATTCAGCGTTCTGCAGAATCTGCAAACAGACATGGAGTATGCCTGGGGAGTGGGGGGGGGGCCAAGACTGGAAGACAGGACAGCCTTCCCCACCCTGCTGCCCCTCCCTTCTCTCCAGTGCCTGATTCTTTCTCTGTTGCATGGGAAGGAGAGGGGGATGCAGGGGTTCAGCCACACCCAGTTGTGTTAGAGACTACTCCCAGCTCTGTGCTCAGGGATAATTCCTGGTGGAACGAGGGTCACTGCTGTCCTTGGGTCTCTCCCCCAGCAAGTCTGCCTTCCCCAGAGCAGGTAAGCGTGCCGCAGAAATTCCTAGGAGACCCGGTTTTGATGTCCTGGGGTGTGCAGCATGTCAGGGGCAGCCTCAGAGGCAGTGAGAGCCAGGACGACAAGGCCACCCGAGGGCTCCTCTCTAGACCTGCCTCCCCTCCACGTGGAGAGGAGATGCAGGAGGTCTTGGTTTTTATTTTCTCACTCTGCCCTTTGAAGAAATATGCTGGCCTCCACATGAATAATTCTCCAGCAGTTATTAAATCCATAAATACAGATTTCATCTTTTAAGCGCGGCCTTATGAGAGCCACCATCAGGGAGTGGCAGAGCTCACGAGGAGCACGGCCAGGGAGTGCAGGAGTGTTCAGACCTGCCAGGGTGGAGCCATCAAGGCTGCAGCCACAGACAGGCACATGTGATGGAGGAAAGATTCAGACATCAGCCCTAGGACAGTGCCCAGGGGGAGAGACCCAAAGAGGGATGGAGAAGGGATGCAGGTGCCCACAGCTTAGCTCAGCACCCTAGGAAAGGGGCCACAGATGGGCCCACAACTTCACTTCTTAGATCTTCGCTGTCTCCTGCTGACCTCCAGAGGCCATTTAGTGTTGACTCAGTCTCCTCCTCCTGGGAAGGACACGTGGAGCAGGGACCAAGGGAAGCTCAGCAGGGGACACTGAGGCCAACACCAGGGCACCAGAAGCAAAGAGCAGAGCCTAGAATTCTGATTTCCACCCCCCACCACACACTGAACCTATTCCCAATTCTCCTTACTCTTACTAAATTTTGACATTGCAAGATTTATCTATTTCATATCATTTTAATGTGCTAGCACAGAATTCTTCCTAATATATTGTTTTAAAATTTACATAGTTGTAAAAGGCCACTACCTCCACTGCCCAGTCGCCGCCATGCTCCAGTATGCTTTCCGGACGCTCGGGCCGAGACGAAGAACCTCCAGCTCTGGGCACATCTCTTCAATTCCACTGTTCTTCCTGAATTAACATACACCTCAGAGACCTGGGCCCCCAAAAAACAGGAAAACAGGTCTCCCAAAGAGAATTGAAAGAGCTATGCTCGGAGTATCACGTTTCACTCAAATGAGAAAAAGAATCTGGAGTTCCGACCTCTGTCGACGATCAAGAATCAGGGAAGCTGTCTCGTTTGCCAACGTATCAAAAATCAGATGGGCTGGACACGTAATGAGATTTGGAGACAACCGCTAGACTAGAGCCTCTCCTTCCTCATCCTTCTTAGCACTGCCATATTGGTGACTCTTTCAAGGTCAGGGGAATGAGACCCATAGTATTTACTGGTTTTGGCATATTGAATACACCACAAATAGCTTGCCAGGCTCTGCCGTGTGGGGGGGATATTCTCGGTAGCCTGCCAGGCTCTCCGAGAGGGATAGAGACTTTTAGGGTGACCTCTAACAGCCCTAAAAGCTGTTCAAACCATATTCGAACCCTATCAAATATGGTGCGGTAATCTTGTATTAAGTGTTGTATGATGTGTCGGCCGCGTGGTCTGGAAAACATCCTGGAGCGTGGCGGCGGCTGGGCAGTGGAGGTAGTGGAGGTAATGGAGGTCTGCTGGGCTACTGGGAGCAGGCAGAGGATCTCTGCTCCTGTGTCCGTTGAGCCTTGGTCCAAGGTCACAGAATCCCACTTCCTTGGTTCTATGGGGCTTCACTTGTGTATGAGTCCCGGCCTTTGATTCTGCTGAGACTGTCATCGAAGCCCTAGCCAAACAGAGTGTTCAAACTCAGTACATCAGGATCCTCTGTGAGCTGTATTACGGATTCACTACCAGAATTTCACCATTCTACAGGGAGGTACCCATTGACCTCAAGAGAGGGGTTCGGCAGGGTGATACCATTTCACTGAAACTCTTCAATGCCACCCTCAAAAATGTCATGCGACAACTGAAATGGGAAGGAATGGGAGTGAAGATAGACGGTCGGCAGCTTACCACCTTTGTTTCACTGATGACATTGTTGTAATAACACCAAACATTAGCCAAGCGGCATAAATGCTGGCCGACTTCTACCGTGAGTGTGGAAAGGTCAGACTACAGCTAAATTTCACGAAGACAATGTTTATGAGAAACAGTCTCGTTCCTGACATTCCATTCACTCTCAACAGGATGAACATCTCCGAATGCAACAGTTAGGTGTACCTAGGTCGAGAACATGACAAATGACCTGGCACCTGAGTTGCACAGGAGGAAGAAAGCGGCTTGGAATGCCTTCAAGAGCATAAAAGAAATAGCTAAGAGGATGAAGAACCTCCCACTCTGCACACATCTCTTCAATTCCACTGTTCTTCCTGAATTAACATACACCTCAGAGACCTGGGCCCTACGCAAACAGGATGAGAACGCTATTCTGGTCTCCCAAAGAGGAATCAAAAGAACTATGCTTGGAGTAACCTGCTTCACTCAAATGAGAGAAAGAATCTGGAGTTCCAACCTCTGTTGATGATCAAGAATCAGGGACGCTGTCTCATTTGCCAAGGCATCAAAAATCAGATGGGCTGGACACGTAATGAGATTTGGAGATGACCACTGGACTAGAGTCATTACCGAATGGATTCCATGGGACGCCAAAAGATCTCATGGCTGCCCACATATGAAATGATCAGACTTTTTCGTCAAGACCCTGAACGATTGGTTTGAGGCTGTTCGTATTCCTAGAATGAGCAGATGCCATTGGGCTACACTAGCACGCAACAGGGATGAATGGAGACGTTACTGGCACCCACGTGAGCAAATCAATGAGTAACGGGATGTCAAGTGATCAAGTTGTAAACGATTTTTTAAAGGAATTTTACTTGATCAAATTTTGATTTATAATTTTGCAGAATCTCAGGAACTTAGATCTGCTCATTTATAGGTGCACACAACATGAAATACACCAAAAAGCAAAATTCCCATATGTGGGATGAAAAGAGGAACAGTAAGCAATATACAAAGCATCAGTACTGAAGATTTTATCTAGAACTGAGCTTACATGGGAGTGAGGGTGGTTGGGAGGGACCTTGGGACCCAACCTATCCATGAAGTGTGATTAACGGGACCCGAGACAGTACTGTAGGAAGGGCGCTTGCCTTGCATGTGACCAAGCTAGGTTCGAATCCCAACATCCCATATGGGCCCCCAAGACTGCAAGGAGTGATCCCTGAGCAGAGCCAGGAGTAAGCCCTGAGATCCACAGGGAGTGGGCCCCACTCCACCCTCTGCACACACGCACACACGCACACATACACACACACACACACACACACACATACACACTAACCAAAAAAGTGTGATTAACAATTTTAAATTATCAGTACCTCAATAAAAAAGTTAAAAAGAAAACAAAGATCAGAGCCCAGGAGTTAGGGCAGACCCTGGGAAGTCCCCTCGCCTGAAGGCATGCCTACCCCATCAGAGAAACACATGGGGCAGACAGCAGGACCAGCCGGCTCCACAGCAGGAAAGCCCTCCTGCTTCCGGGAGTTCCCAGCACCCCCATTCCCAGGCTGCTTACTCCCCAGAGCCAGGTGTGCAGATGGCCACTTCTCTTGGGGGCTTCAGCTTCTCTGACTCCCCCAGGCCTCAAGGTGGCCTTTGCTTATCCTTTGGTCTCCTGTCAACCTTCTGTTCTACCCAAGCCAGAGTTCCTACATTATGAGGGGTTCAGTGCAAAGGAAAGGAGGCTGTTGCGGGAGAGAGGTTGGCCCCTGAGGTTCTCCTTGGGTTGTCTGGGCTAATGCATGCAGATGATTCACAGGATCTGCCTGCACTTCACTCACCTTCCAGAATTCTCCCAAAACAGCACTTGCAACTGGAATCTAGTAACAAGGCCCCAGAGCTTTCTGCCCTTTCAGAAAAGTCCAAGTGACCTTTTCCAAAAAAGTTTTATGCCTCCTTCTGCCAGAAGAATTGGGAGCCACACTCAGTAGTGCTCAGAGATCACTCCTGATGGTGCTCAGGGAACCCTATGTGGTGTTAGGATTGAACTTGGATCAGCTGCATGCAAGGCAAACACCTTACCACTATATTATCTCTCTACTCCCCCACTCCCTGCCACCACCACTACCCAATGTTAAGCTTGCTTTCTTCTTCCTTCCCACCTTCCAACCCTGGCCCCCACATGACCCTTATTTCTCCAGACTCTCTCCTAGAGGAAGCAGGCTCCCAAAAGATGCCACCAAGGTAGGCACACATAGTGGAAGCAAATGACCAGGTTTGGGGACTGGAATGATGGTTCAGTGGGTAGAGCCCTTGCCTTCCACATGGCTGACATGGGTCCAATCTGATGCCACATGATGCAGAAGCAGTGAGGGCGGACCTCTGTGCTTGTGCACAGTTCCCAGGTTCTTGATAATACTGAGTAATAAAAATGCTCAGACCCAGAGTTAGAAAATAGCAAAGTTTATTGGAAAATAGAAACTTGCTGTGCAGGAAGGAAATTAGTATAGGACTAAGTATGGCTCATTTTTCTGATTTTACTGAAAAACTGGGTTTTTGTGCTACTTATCCAAGTATGAGAAGATTTCCATTTCTTTCCCAGAGAAGTTTTGTTAATTTAGGGCCCATCTGTGTCACTGAGATAAGACTAACACCCTATATGTATTTAGGGTCTTTGAGATTATTTATTCCACCATCTCCCTGGCTACTGTCCATTATCTCTTAGTCTCCTGTGAGAATGTATGGTCTTGAGAAAGCGTAAACTATCCAGTGCCCAAGAGCCCAGGAATTTACAGGGGGACTAAACTATAGGCTTGAATCAGCTAGAGAGGAGCTGCAAGCAGCAGTGGGCAAGGGGGATTGGGCTGCCCCTTCCCGCTGAGGCCAGGCATATTCAGAGTGGGATGGCTGTAGACTCTTTCACACACAATGTCCCTGAGCCCACAGGAGTGATTCCTGAGCACAGAGCCAGGAGGATGTCCTGAGCACAGCTGGGTGTGGCCCAGAAACAAGACAAAAGAAAGCAGGCTTGTGGGTTTTGTTGGCAGAGCAGGGATGGAGCCAGGAATGTCTCAGTGCAAAGCACACACACTCTCCCAGTCACATCCTGGGCACTTATACGCACTCCTGGCTGGCTGTGTGTCGGTGACACATCCCGAGCCCGGCGCTCATCTCTCCTCAGCCACCAGAAGGTCGCTCCCAATGCGCCATGCTGTCAGGCAGCAGCCTAGACGAGCCAGCCCGAGTCACTTACCTGACGCCAACGCAGTGTCAGTGGGAAGAAGCAGAGCATGTGCCCACGTTCCAGGGCATGCTGCCCCCCTGGAGGCCCCGCGCCCTCTTCTCTCCAGGCCTCCAGGAGAGTTGGGGGGGGGGGGACTCCCGCTCCTCACACCAGATGTTCCGTGGGCAGACCCCAGCACGCTGACAGGCGGTGATTACTGCTGCCAGCCCCACATTAGGAGAGAGCTGAGGGGAGTGGCTCAGCCCTCGGCTTTGTGAGGGGCCTTTCTTTTCCCCCATCACCCTACTGTCAGGAGCAGCTCTGCTGAGAAAAGGAAGACAAAAGGCGCATCACAGAGCCTGACTGCTTCACTCCATCCTAGCTGGGGGTGCTGGGTGGGGAAGACTCAGTTCCTTTCCCCTCCACCGCCCCCCCCCCCACCCCAGGGGGAAAGCATCACGAGGGCTCCTGCTGCCTGAGGACCCCTGGCCGTGACTATCGGGTAAGAGAGACTATCGGGTAAGACGTGCTCCTGAGTACGGGGGCTTAGGTCAGGGGCAGACTCGCCTCTTGGGGTCCTGTCTCTGCCCAGGATGGTCCTGCAATTTAAACCCCAGGACTCAGAAAGCAGGCCAGGAAGGGTTAAATCGCCAGGCGCCTGAATAGACGTCAGCTCCAGGACTGGGGTGGGGAGTAGGGGCTGTGAGAGGAGAAAGAACATGGGAAGCTGGTCAGAGCATCTGAGGTGGGTCACTGCCCCTCCCGGCCCGAGCCGCAGACACTGTGGCAGCAGAAAGCCACAGCAGTCCAGACAACAGTTGTGCAACCTGGCCCAGGAGACAGGAACAGGGAACAGAAGGCGGGGAGATGATGGGAAGGAAGATCGTCCCAACGACATGAGCCTGAAAGGCTTGAATTACCACACAGCGGGAACAAGCGAAACTCTGGTTGCTGCTTGCAGCCCTCTAGGAGCTGGGTTGAAGCTGGAGGCTCTGCCCAGGGCCTGAGGCCTGAGGGGACGTGCCAGGAGCCAGGCGGGATCTGGGGCTTCCCTCGGCGCCTCACAGCCTGGACACATTCCCTCTCCCCGCTAATGGGGCTCAGGGCTGAGGGTGGAGGAGTGAGACGAGAGTCAAGGGGAGAGATCTGGGGGTTCCCCACCCCCTGCCCCCAACACACAGGGAAGAGAGGAGCCATGGATTTCTGTTTAATGTGAAATGTTTCCATACAGAATGATGTGGGCAGCATGCCGCTCCTCAGGGCTCTGCAGGGAGAAGGTGAGGGCAGAGCTCAAAGTCGGCTTCACTCTACCTCCTGAGACTCATGAGACAAGACATACTCTTCCATTCCCTGGGGTCACCCCCAGTCAGGGCTTGGGGCTCTCAATCTCAGGCCTGAACTCATTGACCTCGGGCAGAACAGGAGGCAGCATCTCAGATTTGTTCCCTTCCAACTGTCACAACTTGACAGGGTCCCCAGGAGATGAAGGGAGATGAGGATTTTGGCTTCCACTGACTAAAACAAGGGGACTGGAAGCACAGGTGGCCAACATTTAGAGGTGGCAGAGCAGGCACTTGAGTGGGATGGAAACCAGGGTGGACAAGAGAGCCCTACAACTCAAGGCTTGCTCTTCAAATCTCTTCCTCCTTCTTCGTCATCTCCAGCTTGTAGAGGATCTGATAGCCATCGTCCCAGGCATACAGCTGCCTCTCACGAGGGTTATAGCGGAGGCTGGCATGGGCCCCGTACCGCCGGGGGAAATAAGGCTGGGCTGCCCTTTCCGGGCTCAGGGTGCCACTGGCATCAAAGGAGCACTGGACACGGGCCCGGCTGGCAGGGCGAGTGTTGTAGACAACATAGAGAGTCCCACAGATGACGAAGGCCGCCTCTGCGTTCTCCCGGGGACAGGGCGTGTCCCACTGCTGCTCTGTGTCCAGCGTCTGCGGGTCTAGCTTGGCCAGACACAGGTGCCTGTCATCCTCTCGGGTGGCATAGACGGCCCACAGGCCCTCCTCGTCGGCTGCCAGGTCGATGTAGGTGCTGGCTGAGAGCCCATAGGGGGGGATCAGGCCCTCGGCTGGGAACACGGAGCTATCCACCACCGTGCGGTTGGCCAGGTGGAATTTGATGAGTTGCAGTGTGTTCTCCGCCTCACCACCCCCACCTGGTCCCCCAGGGGGCCTTCGGGCATAGTACAGAAAGCCACCATAGACCAGCTGGCCCGTGCCCACCCAGGGGAAGGGCACCCGCACCCGGGAAGCCTTCCGGGCAGCCATGGCCAGGGTGAAGTCCCGTGGCCGCGGGAAGATGAACACTGTGTCATTGTGGGTCCCGTCCAACACGAAGATCTTCTCTGTCGGGCCCAGAGGATCCTTGGTCCACAGACCCGTGGGGCCACCAAACCGCTTTAGGATCTTCATGGATCTCACCTGGGAGATGGTATAGCCACAGTCTGGTGGGGAGGGAGGAAAGCACAGGAAAGCCAGCACAGGTGAGAATGAGGTGCCTAACCGAACCCCCAGTCCCAAACCAGGAATGCGCCATTGGGGAACAGAAGGTGGGAAGGGCAGGAGGAGGAAGGGTGCCACAAAGGCCTGGATCCCCAGAGACTCCTTCATGAACCTGACAGAAACTTCTCCCCAACAGATCCCCAAAGCTAGAGCCAATGTGGACTGGGATGAGGAGGGAAAGTGGGAAGGCAAGAAGCCGCCCGGGTGGGAGTTCCAAGGCTGCTCTCAAATCCCGTTACCTGTCACCATGTCATACTTCTCATTTCTTCGTCCCTTGCTTTTGGTGCCTGGGCCTCCGGTCCCCTTCTCATCCACCTCGACACAGGGGAGAGTGGGGTTCTGGGTCTCCAGGTAGTCCACCTCCCGTTCCAGACGGTCCACCCGCCCCGAGATGGAGTCAGCCTCGGTCCGGAGCGCCTCCCGCTCCTTCTCAGCCACCTCCAGCAGCGGGACCATCTTGTTCTTGAAGTCTCGCAGCTCGGCTGCATGCCGACTAGTCTGGTCCTGGCACTGCGCCAGACGCTCCTGCAGGGGTGAGGGGGGCAGGCGGGAGGCCTGAGGCTTCCAACACCCTAGCAGGAGAGGCCCAGCCAGGGAGTGGGAACAGGCGCCAGCACCATGCAGCCATACTTCCCTGTTCCCTCCAAAGTGAGCCAAGAGCCCAGCTGAGTCCCCAGGTCTCTCGTCTTAAGATGCATGCTCTGCGTGTTCTCAGTGAGCCCTTGGTGTTTCTCGGGGGTCTGAGGGCAAGAGGGTGTAGAAGAGGATCGCTACTCTAGGACAGTTCACCTCCTGGGCATCTGAGCGGTGGATAGCTAAGCGTTCAGAAGGCTGGGATGTGGCTCAGGGTGAAAAGCATGCCCTGCACACAGGGCCTGAGTTTGACTCCCAGCACTACTTAAAAACTTTTTTAAAAGGCAGAAAGTTGCACTCTCTGGGAACTTCAGCTTCACAAGAGTCATCAGCTCATTTCAAGATGCATCCTCACCACCTGAGCTCTCATTTCCACTCTTCCTTTCTCCATCCCACTCTGAGGGGTGCCCAAAACAAGCGCGCCCATCTGCTTTGGAATGCCTCAATCGGCCTGAGCAGGGAGAAAAGAGGGCTTGGCAAGAGGAGACGGAGAATCCTCCCACGCTGACCTAGAGGCGGCCGTCACTCACCTCTAAGGCAGCCAGGCGGCGTTCCATGTATTCCACAAGGTGGGGCTGCTGTCCCCGAAGGGGACCGGTCCAGGACAAAAGGAAGCAGAGCAGGAGAGGAGTGCCAGGCGCCATGGCAGCAGAGAGTAGGGCCAGAGTACGAGGAGCGAGCCCTGGCTCCGCCACTTGGGTCCTGGTTAGCTCCGGAGGCGGAGTCTCCTCTGGATCCCTGGGCTCTCTCACTACTCTGGAATGCCCTCCTCTCCTCCCCCACCCCCCAGCCCTTTCCGCCTGGACTGATCAAACACAGATGGCCTGTTGCAGAACAGTCAGAAAGCCTTAACCACCTCCTGCCTAGGCTACAGGCTCCCCAGAGGAGGGAAGGAAATGCAGAAGCCAGGGCTGTCAGGCAGAGAAGGAGCGAGCTGGGAGAGACAGAATCCAGAAAAAACTTAGTAAACTCTTCTCTATTTTAGGTTTCTTGAGACCAAGTTAAGAAATAGCCTGTTAATCTGCCCTTTCCCCAGCAATAATATCACAAACTGCTTTGTGTCTGGTTCAGTGGAAGCAGAAAACAGGGAAAGGTGGGTAAAGGCCACTGTGGTTGTGGGAAACGCGTTCTACAGCTCACTGGCGCCATCTCGTGCTAAGTACCAGTACCTCTGTGCTCTCAGGGTTAACTGGGAAATGCAGGCCTCAACCCTTGCCTGAAAAAAAGAACTTTCCTCACTGCAAACGAAGCAGATTAAATTTACAACGGTTCTTCTCATCATTAAAAGATTCCCCAGACAATTCAATTACTTTAGGGAATATCTCATTCTCTTTCTGTTTAGTGTCCAAGAAAATACTTGAGATAACAATATTAAAAATCCTTGATAATTTAGAAATAAATCCCTGTCACTTTCTTTTGCCAGAAAAACTTCTAGGAATACTCTTACACGTTTTATTTGGGGAAAAAAAAAGTGAAAAGTGTTTGCCATAGTCTTAATCAAATTAATGTATCTTGACTTCCCATCTAATGGAAGAAAAGAGGCATTTCTCTTGGTCCAACGGATGTTTCTAAATGTTCCTCATTTTTCTTTTTCAGCCACTACTGCAGATGAATTAACTGCCTGAAACACGTGTCAAAAGAAGCAAATAAATTTATTTAGAGGTCTGCAGTCATCAATCTAAACCAGCATTTCCCACCCCGCTATGGGGCTCTCTGTAGGCCCCACTATACATCCCCAAAGGGTCAGGGTTAAATCATATTAATGGGGAGCTGAGGATGAGACTGGGATGGGAGGGTTAATCTGAGAGGCAGAGAAAGGAACAAGGTCAGAAAGAGGCCATGATCAGAAAAAGGCTGAGAAACACTCATTTAGACGCATCTTTGTTTTTTGTTTTTTTTTGGTTTGGCAGTGCTAAGGGCAATGTATTTAATTGCTCCCTAAATGCCAGTAAGCCAATCCTGTTAACGCCCTATAACAGAAGTCAGAAACAGGCACACAAATCAGAAAATTTACCCATTTTATTGATGCATTGCAATTGCTCTACATTTTACCATATTATGTAGAAAATACTGAAAATACAAGCTACTTTGTAAAACCAAAGACAAACATTGAATCCAAAGATAAACTATGTTTTACACAATGGACCCTTTTCCCATAGTTAGTATTAAATTTTAAATATCTATTATTTTTTTGTTAAAATGATTATTTTACATACTCCCTAAGTACATCTGCATTACAAACATAGCTCAGTAATTCTCAGAAACTGTTTCTAGAGGCTTGTTGTAAAAGGAAGCGCACAACCAGAAAAGAAAAAAAAGAAAATTTAAAAAATGTTTAAATCACACACATTAACTAGCATATCAAATTACATTTAATCAAGTTGGAACTTCACTGCAATATCAAGGGTTCAAAGCAGAAATACTAACATTACATATAATGTACTGCTACATGTAGTGAATTATTCTTCAAGCTGAATCAAAACCACACATTATATAAAGTTCAGCAACAAACAACCATGTAGACATGCTGCACCATCCATCAGTTTAAAAAAAAGAAAAGAAAATCAAAACAGGAAGCAGGCTTGGGCCATTCCAGTCACTGAGAGGCAATTTCATTTCCTATATGAAAACAAACCATCCAGTGGGTTTTGCATAATATTGCTGAATAAAACATACATTATGGTGCTTGCCTGGCTAAGGGCAGTCAAGCTTAGCCCCTCTAGTGGAGGATGAAGGATGATGAATAGCTAGAATTGTTTGGAAATCTTATTCCTGGGCTCTGTCGGCAATGTAGCACCTCCTGGGAACAATTCCAAACTCTGGAGGATCAAGTGTCCCGACGAGCCTGGAGTGGCTGTACTTTACCCTTCCCCACTTTCTGTCTCACCCTCAAGGAGAGAAGCTGGAAATGCAAGTTCAGAGAGGACTTAAAGCCTTAAGTCCTCACTGTGATCAGGACCAGCTCACTAAATTCCCAGGGCTTCTCCCATCCGGTCATGGCCAGCAATGTTCAATATTCCAGGGACAGCATCGAAAGCCACACTGAGCTCGTACACATTCAGCAGACACTGGAGGATTTTTATCACAGTAAATCTTAAATGTCAATTTGCAGGCCAAAACAGAAAAATTTCTAAACTCTCGCATGCGACTAGTCAGGTGATAGCTCTTGGTTTTGTCTTTTCAGTGTGTTAAGTTTAAACTCCTATCTTAAGTAGACACTGGATTAGGGGGCAAGTGGAATGTTTGATTTTTTTTTCTTCCTGCATCTCATTCTTACAAAAAACAAATCTTATTCCTTGTAGAGGAATGATAAGGAACAAAATATGTTTTCTTTAAAAAATCAGATCTGCCTTTGAGCAAGGAAATCTGAATGTGCTTCATAAAAAGGAGACAGAGAGATCACACATGCTGACTAGTAACAAAAACCATACAAACTGCATAGGGATCTTGACCAATAGAGTTCTGCAAAACACAATTCAATATAATGATTGGAAAAGAAAAGTATCTGGAAAATACAACAGGTCCTTGGCAGGCTGTACTGACCATCTGCCCGCCCCCCACCCCACCCCCCACACACCCTGGCAGTCCTTACTGCTTCAAAGAAGAAACTCCGAACCCTTGACAGCTCCTTGAGGTTCCACCTGGTGCAGTGCTGACCAGGCTCCAGGAAATCTCCCATCTCCATCCTGCACCTCCTTGACACCATCTCCACAAAGAACCAGTCCTAGACTTACCCCTCAAGACGACATTTTCAATTCTGATGGAACACACCAGTATCTTAGGGTTTGCCTTCTTCCCGAGTCTCTTAGTGGCAGGGACATAAATCCCGCCCCCAGTACCCTCTATTTGACCCAGATCCGTGCAGAAGCCAAGAGTACAAGGACAATTTCACAGCTGAAGGGCCCCAAGAATATAGTTGTTAGAAACCACAAATGCCCAACGCCTCAGTGGGCTTTGGGTCCTTCTCATCTTCACCAGCAGAGAAACTTTTCTGTGAGTTCTCTGTCACCAGCGGCATCACAAAACAACTCCTTGTAGCATGGGGATGTGGTAAGCAATACAACAGGCTCTTTGGTATAAACACATCTGTTTATCTTTTTTCAACAAGTAAATATTTCACTAGGAATGTCAACTATTTGCAGGAAGAACTACCACACAGGAAAAGGGAGAAAGAAAAAAACCCTCTCATTCTAAGTGATTGCACATACTTTAAAAAAGAAAAAATGCAGACATACTATTGGCTTGACTCCTCTCACCTGCTTTCTGAATTCTCACAGAAGCAAGGTAGCAATGCACAGTGAGAGGGCCACAAAGGGAAGATGCTTCTGTGAGAACTTCTGCTAGGATTCCAACATGGAAAGGGGCAGTAAAGGAGAAAAATGCTGTTTGTATTTTCCAATGCCAGCAGGGAAACTGAGAACAATGTATTTACACAACACGGCTACTAATCCTGCTCTGGTAAATCCCAGTGAACAGCAGAGGGTCCACGGGGGCTTGCTGGTCCATCCTAAGGCAAGCTCACTGTAAACTCTATTAACCACTACGTTATCATATAAGGCACTACAATAAGGGAAGGGAGGGAGGGAAGGAAGAGACACACACGAACAACTCCTCACCAGACACACCTGTGCAAAACAAGCCCAAGGGTCTGCTCTCCTTGCAGGCAATGCCCCTGCTCACTCAGCACTACAGTAACAATGCGCTAATATAACTGCAATTAGTTCACATACATTCCAACGAGTATCAGTTCATTTTGGTTTAAATACAATGGAGACATCAATTCTATCTCCTGGGTAACACTGGAGGATCAGATACACACTAAATACACAATTCAAGTGTAATCACTACACATTTGATTACAAATAACATTTGGGGTTAGCAGAAAAAAAATTGCTTGTTATAGTTTCTAATCAATATGTACATATTTAATTATGCAAAATATTAAAACACCACCATTACAAAACTTCTAAAATATTTTAAATTCAGTAATAAATTTTTAAAATATTTTTTTGCAATTCCTACATGCACTTATTGTATGAGTCTTAATAAGAGAGCATTCAATTTGCTGCTGGCATACAAACGAAGCTACTTTAAAGTATAAAAGCTATACACAATAACGTTCTTATCTGGTTTCAGATTCTTAGCTTTCTCCCCAAATAAATCACACAGAACACAGAGAGAGAGAGAGAGAGAGAGAGAGAGAGAGAGAGAGATGATGCAGAGAGAGGCGAGGAGAAAGAGATAAAGAGAAAAAGAGAGAGAGAAAGAGAGGTGTATTACTGAAATTTCATACTAATCTGTAGGCAAAGCTCATCAATGCCAGTATCACATAATACAGAGATTTTGCATATAATAAAACCATCACCACCACACAATAATAACCACCTTAACAGCTTTTCCAAGAATAAAATTTAAACTGAATCAGAGAGAGAAGGGTCTTTAAAGTATAATCTTAAAAGACTGCACTGGTGCTTCATCTAACAAGAATACCTGACACATTCAATCTCTCACACTAAGAACATCAGCCACTGGTGAGCTGCCTTTTCAACACTACTTTAGAATAAAAACGAAAGAATCCCAACAGCAACTCAGAGTAGTATGTAACCAGTTTACAACAATAGCAATTTCCCATTAAGTTTAATGTGACATGAAAACAAAATAAACACACTGAAAGTTTAAATGTCCTATAAACAAAGGTAAAATTTTGAGGAGAAATGCCTGATAGTAAATACAGACTTGCTCAAGAGGCCTATAAAACAAAATGGCAAATTTTTAATTTTTTAATTTAAAAGAAAAGTAGTAATTCTTGCTTGTCCAGATTTCAAGTCCAACTTCTATCAACATTTTCCCTCTGACCAGCAATTCTAAGAAACAAAAGTTAAATTTTCAAAAGAGCTCGTTTTTTAAAAGCAGTTATAGAAATCAAGTCAGAGACACAAAATATTTTTCAATGTTATTATTTTTCAGAAGGTAACTTCAGAACCATTTCTCTTCCTTAGCAACTGCAGAAGATGGACATCTGAATTCTTCCAAATACCAAAAACGCTGTCACAAAAATAAAAAAATTAAAAAACAGGACAGACTTTTGCAGACTACAACAATGCAGTCAACACTGACATGGCTCCCCAGAGAAGGATTGGCATGAGCGCACCCTGCAGACTGAGCTGCCGGAGTTCCAGAGGGCCAGGGAGGAGTGCAGCCGAGGTGTTTACGACTCAGGCTAGGGCAGGCAAGCAGGGCCTTCCTTCCTCACACGCGCCACTACAAGTAGGAATATTGGCTGATCTTGGTGGGACTCAGCGGGTATCCAGTGTAAATTGTTGAGCCTCGGGAAGACCCAATGTAGGACTGGGTGGCAAACTGGTGTTGGTACTGAGCGGGGGCCACGCTGGCAGAAGTGAGGAGGCTGGGCCCAACACTGACGGGGACCTGGTGCACCAGCGTGCTGGGGTGTGTGGTGTAGGCCGCAGCATGCCGTGAGGAGCCCTGGGGGGAGAAGAGATGAGCAATGGAGTTGGTGGAGCCCAGTGCAGCTGCGGAGGTGGGAGCAGCGTACGTGTACAGGTGAGGCTGGCTGGACAGGTGAGCAGGGGCCGGGGCCAGGTGTGGGTGGCCTGTCGAGTGCAGGGGGCTGCCGTGCTGGAAGGCATAGGGGGCCTGGGAGAGCGGGGCGACAAACGCCTGCTGCCTGCGGGGAGCGGGGTTGCTGCTTCTCTCCTGGGAGGTGGGAGCTGCCGATGACTGCTGGTTCTGGAAGAAGGAAGAAGGGAGTGAGGAATCCTGAGGCCACTCTAAGCTCGGAGCACCAAATACCAACTTGACAGCAGAGGTTAGAACTTGTCCTACTTCTGGGCTGCCACAGCACACAACCTGCCAGACTGGAAATGCTGTCAGAAGTCAGCCAGCCAGCCCTCTGCCCCCTGGCAGAACAGATCCTAACCCAGTCCTCACCCAGATACCAGCAGTCTGGTCTGAAGTGTGCACAGGTACAACAAGAGCAGAGCGGGGAGCTGGAATACAGGGTTCATAGGTTTACCCACACCTGCAACTTAGGGCTATTGACTCAACTTCACCCTGTTCTGGCAGTCAGTGATTAGGGATCTGTCCTAACCTTTCTTGCCTGCTGATGCTTCCTTCATATCCCTCTGGAAATGTGGAGACTAAAACACAAGTGTTAACTTGAACTTCCATTTGCACTTGCATTCTCTCTCATTCTTGTTCTCTCTTTTGCACATGACACATATTCTCTTTCTCTGTACTCTCTTCTCTCTCTCTCTCTCTCTCTCTCTCTCTCTCTCTCTCTCTCTCTCTCTCTCTCTCATACCCTCATCTTTACACTTTTTGAAATACTGGAGGACAGATAAGACAAACTTAGCTGAGGAAAAAAAAAATGAACACAAAAAACAGTAACCTTGGGGCTGGAGCGACAGTGCAGCAGGTCTGGCAAGCAACTGGCCCAGGTTCAATCCCTTGCAACCCATATGGTCCCCTAAGTACTACCTGGAGTGATTCCTGAGCGCAGAGCCAGGAGCAAGCCCGGGTGTGGCCCCGAAACTAAAACAAAAACACAGTGACCCTCCACAGTCCATCAAAGGATTAGGTGGAGGGAAAAGCTCCACATTCAAGCAACATGGAGAACTACAATCAGCTAAGTGGCCACAAAGTTTTTCACTGTCTCAAGTAAAGTAAACATTTAAGTTCACATTATTTATGACCTGGGAGATAAAGGAAGAGAATCTAGTCTCAAAAGTACGTCGAGAGCCAGGTACAGATGTAAGCATCCTAGGTTCTTTCCAAATTCCAGACGTTCTCTCATCTTCCAAAATAGATCAGGGCATTCTGGCAGAAAACATGGGAGGTCAATACTAACTAAACATACTCAGTAGAAGAAAAGAAAATATGCAGATATGACGCAGGCTACAAAAACTGCTTGATACAAAGGCTTCATCTGACTTTATTCAGCCGTCCGACCAGAAGCAGGGTTCTCCAGAGAGGAACAGCAGGGGGGACCCCAACTGGAAGACAGCAGCCCCTAGCTCTTACCTGGCTAAGGTTGAGTGGCTGCGCTGTGCTGGTCCCCCCACGTTGTGTTCGGTACCCTGTGGGGGTGATACAACATCCAGATGACTGTCCACTCACTGAGGCCACTGGCTTGGTCTTACTGCTCAGGAGGCCTAAACAAGGACAAGGGCTTAATTAGTGATGAGTGATATCTAGACCATAGGAAACCTCACATGGAATCAACCACATTAGGTCACATTTTCATGCGGTACACAAGACTTAAGATTTCATGAGAATCTTATTTTTTCGGAGAGCCCGGCAAGCTATCGAGAGTATTCGATATGCCAGACACAGTAACAACAAAGTCTCCAATGGAGACGTTACTGGGCCCGCTTGAGCAAATCGACGATCAACGGGAGGGCCTTTACCTTTACCTTTACCTTATTTTTTCAATCACATTTATGCCAGAAAAACAGAAAATGCATTATTTTTTGACAGAAAATTATTTTTCTGTCTTGACACAAAGCTCCATAAAGGAACCTCAAAAGTTCCATTTCAACAAATATTATCATAATCTGTCAAGTGCAAAGGAACCACTTGAAACACAAATTCTGTATATTTAAGACAGCCCATATTCTCATAGAGCCTAGACTTTTATGTAACAGTAAAGAAATGACAATAGTTCTGACCCATACACTGCAAACCCTCCAAGCAGGAGCATTGCACTGCAAGTCACTGAAGTAAGAAACCAACTTCACTTGTTAAGCCCTGGGAATCGGAGGCCTGCTGCTGCAGTGAATGCTGTCCACCTAATAATAGTGACTGAGCCTGGGAGTCTAGGCCCAGTCTCTACCACACAATAAAGGTGGTGTTATTTAGTCTGATAGTAAGATGAACAAAAAACACAGATGCATTGACATTGGGTGAAAAAACATGCAAACTATACGTTTCTCCCAAAAGTACAACTTTCTGGAAAATTATTGTCATGTCCACATCTAGAATGTGAAATCTGAATCAGTGGCAAATGAAGATTAATTCTCCCTTTATATAATGTATATCTTGACCATCAGCTCTACCACAAACATGAATATATCTAAAAAGAAAAATTTTTATGCCAATTCAAGTAAAATGAACATAGGAAGATAAGCTGATGGCCAAACATAACTTCCTATCACAAGAAATTAATTTCTAAATGAACTAAGATAGCTGTTCCACAGGATGCTGCCACAAGCGGATCCCAGCAAAGCAGAAAGCACACACACATCCAAGGATTCCACTCTCACTGCACAAACATCACCTGAGGCCTGGGTTGCTACAGTGCAGTCGCCAAGCTGAGTTTTCAGTGGAGGCACAATGATGGTACGGGTGCTAGTGCCATCCCCGACTCTGCTGCTGGGCCCCTCCGCCCCCGGGCCATTGTTGCCCCGGAGCGCACTCAGGTTATCCGTGGAATAAGGGCTGCTCAATGAAGAGTCAGAGTCCGGAGAATCATTGACAGTGACATAACTGATGACATTGGACCTTGGCTTCAGGCCAGAGCTGAAAAGAAAATACAGGAAAATTCAGTACCCTTTCAGAAGTGTTTCTTTAACAGTCTCTAGTCCTCCCATGGTAACAATGACTGATAAAAAATGTTCTTATGAAAAAATGCTTATCATCACTATCAGTGAAATGCAAGTTAAAAAAAAATGAGATATCAGTCACACCAGTCAGAACAGTCTATTTCACAAAGACTGGACTGGACAGCAAGTTTCAGTGGAAGTGTTGTGAAAAAGAACTCTCACTCGCTATTGCTGGGACTGCTACATGGTTTAGCCTCTTAAAGCAAACACCTGGAGACTCTGCACAACATATGAAAGAACTTCCATAGGAGCCAGAGCACTAGTACAGTGGGTAAAGCCTTGCACATGGTCAACCCAGATTTGATCCCCAGCATCCCATACAGTCCCCCGAGCACCACCAGGAGTTATTCCTGAGTGCAGAGCCAGGAGTAACCAACCCTTAGGCATTGCCAATTGTGACCCAAAAAGCAAAACAACAAAAAAGTACTTCCATATATGATTCGACTCCTGGAAATCTACCCCAAGAATGCAAAAACACTAATCTGAAAAGACACGAGCACACCAAAGTTCACTGATGGTCAAGATCTGGAAACAATCCAAGTGCCCAACAACACATGAGTGGACAAGGAGACTACACTACATACACAAGGGAATACTATTCAGCTGGGAGGAGAGATGAGACTTTGCAGTCTGTTAAAACTGGGATGGAACTGGAAAGTCAGAAAGCAAAAGATAAGTATCTGTTGACCTCACATGTGGACTTTAAAGGAACAAACGTATCAGACAATTTTCTAATGGAAAGAAATTCTAAGGCATGATCAATAGAACTGGAGGCTGAGGAGATTCTCGGGGACAGGGAGGAGGGACAGTGGGACAATGGTGAAGGGATCTGAATCACTAGTGGAGGTAGGGTGTAGTGATTCTGCGACTACAAAATTAACAACCTGAAAGCTATTGTAAAGTAAGTCACTGCATAAGTTAATTTTTAAAAAAGAAACTAAAAATGTTTTGAATTTAAAACTAAGTAACAGTAACAAATGTCTGAGTTCCTATTATAAACAAAGTCTTTTTTTGGGGAGGTGGGGGAGTCACCTGACCCAAACCCAGGGGTACTCAGGGCTTTCTTCTGGCTGTGTTCAGGAATCACTCTTGGCAGGGCTGCTCAGGGGACCACATGAGGTACTGGGGATCAAATATGGGTGAAGGATGTCCTACCTCTCTAGCCCAAAGGCACTTCTTTTTTTGTTGTTATTTGTATTCTTGGGGTGGGGGGGAGGGGCTACAACTGGTGGTGCTCAGGGATTACTCCTGCTCTGTGCTCAGGGATTACTCCTGGTGGGATCAGAGGATGGTGCTGGGGACTAAAGACCCAGGTCGGCTGTAAGGCAAGCACCTGTTCCATCCACTGTACTATCACTCCTACCCCAGGCACTGCTCTTTTAAAAAACAAATTGTTTTAATTCAGTCACCATGAACTTAGAAAGTTATCCATGATTAGGTTTCAGGTATACAATGTTTCAACATGATCCCTTCACCAGTGTCCAAGTCCCTCCACCAATGCCCTGTCACTCCATTTGTCCCCCACCCAACAGTCTGCTTTTAAAAGAGGTGCTTTTATTTTTTCAGTTAAGTTTTTGTCCAGTGTTTTACAGTACTGTGCTAGTAAGGGGCTATTCTTGTGTTCTACATGTATCTCAGGAATTTCATTGACACGTCTACGATGTAGGTACTATTTATTCTCCCTATTCTGCAAATGAGACTACTACAGCACTAGGAGACTAAGGTGCCTGCCTAAAGTCACACAAATACTAAGCAGTTAACACAGGATTCAAGCCCAGGAAAAATGACTCCAGATGCACCTCTATTCTCTACTGCCTCTTAGCTACTGTCATTCAGTTATTTCATGACATTCTTCAACCACCCCCGGGGCATGGGGCAGCACACCTAGCATTAGGGTGCCAAGTGGTACTGAAGATAGAACCGAAGTCCTTGACTATGCAAGGCTTGTGCTCTACTATTTGAGGAACATCTCCTGCCCTCAAGTACTATATATTTTTCATATTTTTCATATTTCATATTGCCCTACTGGGCTATAAATAGTTCTTAATTATTATACCTATTCAAACTTGTTTTGTTTCAAATTTCCTTCAGGCAAAAATAAAATAACAATGGCGTCAGAGAGATAGTACGGGGTAAGGCTTTGCATATGGGTGACACTGATTCAAGAACCAGCACCCAAGCACAGCCAGGAGTGACTCTTTAGCACACAGTCAAGAGCAGTCCTCAAGTACCAGTGGAATATGGTCGAAAAACTGAAATTAAAAATAAATTGTATTCATGATACATAAACAATTATTGCTTTAAAATAAAATTAAATCAGGGCAGCAAGATGGCTCAAAGGGCTGGAATGAATGCTGCGTTTGGCCAAAATGCGGGGAAGGGATGAAATCAGACCTTCTGAGACAGAAGTAGATAGAACTTGAGGTGATTATGAGAAGTGAAATGAGAAAGGAAGTTACCAATTATTTCAGTCATATGTACAATCTTACTAAAAAACTCACAAATGGTCACCGAAGAACTAGACTCAGTGAAACAGAGAGGCTTGAGTATCAGGGGCTTTTTAATGAGGGGTGGCACTGCAACTATGGTAAAATGTGATATTATAGGGAAATAGTGAAAAGAGCCAGAACAGCTAGCCAACCCAAATTACAATTCCTCTCTCTCTCTCTCTCTCTGTCTCTGTCTCTCTCTCACACACACACACATGCTAAAGCCCCAAACATATCATGCATACACACACGCTAAATCCTGAAAATATTCACACACACATGCTAAACCACCAAGAATCAATCTCTCTCTCTCAAACACACACACACACTCACACACACACTCACCCCTGAAAAAATGTAATATTAAAAAAAATAGTAATTTAAAAGAGTATTCTCAGGTGCCAGAATATAGGAGTAAAGGCACATGCCCTGCACGCAGCAACCCAAGTTCAATTCCTGACATCACATGGTACCCCAAGCATGATTCAAGTGCATCCCTGGAGGCCCCGAAGCCCTGCCAAGGTGGCCCAGATAACTTCCAGCATCCTCTGGATCTCCAATTAAACCACTGGCCTAACTGGACAAGATTCACTATCCCCACCTTACTAATTTTGTAAAGTTTTTAAAAATTCTTTTTCTCTTTTTTGGTTTTGGGACCATACTTGGGAGAACTTCAAAGACCAGGAATTAAATCCAAGTCTTCTACATGGAAAGCGTGTTCACTCCCTTACCCTCAATGGCAGAATTTTATTCTACTTTTTTTAACAGACATTGTTCTAAGCAAAACAATCCTGATGATTATATAGTTTCACTCTTTTCTTTGGGGGGAGGGGGCCCACACCCAGTGACATTCAGGAGTTACTCAAGGTCAATTACGCTCAGGGGTTAAAGTCCACTATCTGAAGTCAAGGATGGGGGTCTCTAAGGCAAGAAACCACACATTTATCTTACCTATTAGGCTTGTATTTGTTGTCCTCTTCCTCATCTGTGTCACTACGGATAGTAATAACACTTACAGGAGGGCTGGGAGTATCCGGAATGATGATTGGCTGATGCTGATCTTGGACAGGGACTAAGGAATTGTAAGAAGATGTGGACCGGAGGGGACTGCTTCCAACCAACGAATAGACTTGAGAAGGCAGGACATCCAGAGAGGACCTGCAAGGAAAAGTCCTAAGAAAGACTATTCAAGGGATGCTGTTCCCCCCCAATTCCCACACGCCTGCCCAACTATCCAAAACTCTTTTTAACTTGCTCTTTTTTCACTTAATTACTGTAGCAAGCTATAGAAGCTAACTATAATAGTTCAATAAAATATAAGCTCCTCTATTGAAGGTTTCAAGAAATAAAGAGCACCAAAGTCCAACATCAATTTTATTTTGTATGCCTTGGTTGAATTTCCAAATTCAAAGTGGGAGCAAGCAGCAAGGACTAACACGACCAGGACAAATCTGGTATGCAGGTCTAAGTGGAAAGGTGAGAGTATATACTTCAGTTTAGCTGTTACTTATTCTGCCTCTACTGAACATATCCAGACTATGACATTCTAAATGCCAGCAACAACTACCTCCCAGAGGCACAGTAACGGTCAGTTATGGCAGAGACTTACTTCGAAGAGATTGGAGCAGACTGCTTGTTCTTCTTGGAAGGGAGGGAGCTGGATTGCTGCTGTCTGACCACATGGGCAACACCAACATTCAGGGGCTGAGCAGTGGCCAGTGTCACGTGGTTCGTGAGCAAGGACGGCTGCTGCATGATCGTGCTATACTGGTTCCCATGAGAGTGGGCATTCCTATAGCAACAAAAGAATGGAGAAGGAATGAAGGAATGCCCCAAACACTGAGAAATCTGGACCAAATATAAATTTAAAAAGTAATTACAACAACCAACCAAAAGCAGTTGTTTTTATCTTCACAAGTGGATCACTGGATATCAAGGTTTCAGGTTTTCACTACATACTCCTATTTGAAATTTCCTTTTAACTTCACCTCTTAGTCTGATAGGATTTCAAACAAAGATAAATCCCATGTTCTTCCCAGTCTCACCAAACCATCAAGAGCTCCTACCCTAAGGGATCTGAACCCTTGCAAATCTCCCTCAGAGGGACACAGGGCACTTGCCTCCAGTCTGTGAGCTGCTGGCCACTGCCTATGGCCTCTGGAATCACTGCTGTAGGCTGGACAGAGTTGTGCAGAGCTACTCCAGGCAACTGTTGCCAAGTTGAAGGCAGGAGAATTTGCTGGGTTCCCCCAGGCCAAGCCTGCTGTAAGGAAACACACAAAAAAAAGACCCAGACTTGACTCATTCTTGACTTTTTCTTCCGTATTCCAGATGAACGAAAATTCGTATCTCAAAAGAAGTTTCTTGTAGATTGTTAACTTGCAGAGATTGAAAAAGAAAGGTCAGAGGGGCTCAAGGTTAAAGTCTCATGAACAGGGAAACAGAACACAGTGCTTTTTCTTGGCCACCTCTATAACCTGACCACCAGGATAGTAAAGAAAAGAAGATCCATCTTAGTGGTTAAAATGTCTATCATACTATATAGGAAAGGAGCTTAGAAGTTCAAAGGTAAGCTCTGGTTAAGTGCTGGAATGTCATTTTTGCAAAGACTCTAAAATATATTCCTGAAAAAAGAAAGCTCCCATGATATTAAAAATAGGAACCTTTAAATTTAAATGCCATTCAGATATGACACCAGGTCAATCCAGTCATTAAACAAAGGGGAGAACAGTTCCATTTTAAGAGAGTAATGCTTGGAACATAGTGCCAGATATGGATGACCAAGACAAAAATCATTTGGCAAACAAGCTTATGCCAGCAAGAAAAAGCAAACTAATGTCATTCTTTATAGTCATCACAAAATTTTAAAATAAGCCAATGAGTAAAATATTCGACAACAAAAAGCATATTTTATTATTTAAAATATATTGCCCTATGTATTATTTATAAAAACATATAAGCTAATTACTATGAGAAAAAAAGTTTAATTTAAGTCTTTAAAAGCCATGTCACTTGTAAAAAAAAAAAACAACAAAAATGTTTTCTGTACTTTTTACAGAAATTCTGTTTTTTTTTTCCTGAAAAAAATGGGAACAGATTTTAAAGTTTCCTTTTAAAACTTGAATTCTACAGTAAAATCACCTACAATGTGTTGGGTACATATGGTTCTGTTTCCAGAATTTCAAACTGCAAGGCCATCATCAACACACTGTTTTAAAAACATTTCTGCAAGTAACAGATCCACTTGTTACAATACTGGTTCCAAACAAGAAGCCTTCAAAAGCAGAGAAACTGCAAACACGTCTGCTACCATAAGCAGAATTGAAAACAAAACAAAACAAAAATAAGAGAAGTATGTTAAGTCACACCATGCGTCTTTCCATAAGCCAACACCTGCACAAGACAAAGCATGTAGTTTAATACAGAGCAAGAAATAACATTCCAACGTGAGGCAGAAATCTGGCGTTCCAAGCGACGAACTGTTTTGACAGAAGAAGAACAAAATATGCAAAGCTTAGCAAATGGCTAGTGCAAACTGAGGAGGAGCAGCAAAGGAGGAGCGTCAACTAACATCCCAACCTCGAGACTACAGGCGAGCGAGTTAAGCCATTAGCTTGGGTCAGTCAAGGCGGGAATATATCTGACTCCCTTGTATGCAGGTTTTGAGTTTAAGATGCAATTAATGTGGAGATGACAAAGACTTTTAAACTGAAAACGAACAAATTCCAACAACCAAAGTATGTTTCTGCACGTGTTTTCACCACATGAGCCTTTAAGAAACAACAAAAGATTTTAAAGCCTCTTTAAAAGATGTAGAAATATCAGGATTCAACAGGATACTAGGTTTTCAAAATGCTTACCTAATTTTAAATTTCAAATAATAAAATGCTGGATGTCTAATAAATAATTCAAGTCCTCCCAAATAAACTAACACACATCCAATATCACTCTTAAGATTCTATATCCTAAAACATACTTCAAAATTCTGTTGTTTTTCCTATCTTTAAGCCCCATAATAATATAGCTGCTGACATATTTAGTACTCTTACTTTGTTACTGTGACATTTAGTAACAAAAATAATTACATTTACATCAAGTTTTTTCATCGTATTTTCACCTCTGTATAAAGACTATCTGTAAAGTAATTAATTAATTTCTCCATAATCTCTTACAAGCCTTTAATTTCAACCAACAAATGAAATATGACCTCAAAGTATTCTAAAGGGAATATCTTTAAATGGAAGATACCATTTAAATTACCAGTGACCACAAGTGGCAAAAAGAGTTATCTTTATGTGTTCGTGAAAGAAAAGTTACTACCAACTGATACAGGAATAAAATAAGAGCATCTTAAACATTTTGACACGCAGTTTTAGGAACTAACAAAATATGAAAGCTAACTTGCCAATGAGTTCAAATTTTGGCCATCTGAGAAGTGCCAGTAGCAGAGCCAAAAAAGGCCACTTCCTTCACTCTCAAGGATCAGAGAGGGTGAAAGACAGGGCAGAAAACAGGCAACAGTGCAGAAGCTCTTCTCAGGCCTTCCCAAGAGCTCTTATCACACTAAGCTGGCAAAGAATCAAGGAATCTGGCTCCTTACAGAACCACACTGAACATCAGAATCAAACAGTGCTTTAGCAAATGTTGGGGAGGAAAACAATGAGACATTAAAGATGTAGCAAGAACACAGCCACAAGACGGCACATGCTTCCATGCCCTCTGTAAAGACTAAGTATTTTAAAAAAAAAAACCAAAAAAACAAAACTTTTTTGGCAAAATGAGAAAACCAGAATAAAAGAAAATAAAAACAAACAGGGAAAATAAAAAGGAAACCAAAGAAACTCCGTTAGTAACACAATCAAGTGAGGGGAATTACCAGTACAGCGGCAGTCTGTTCAACCAGCGCCGGCCGGCCGGCTGCGCAGCTCAGAGTAAAGGGCACCGCGTACTGCGGTGTGATGGTGGCTACTTGAGGGTGGAGAGTTGCTACCATTAGTGGTGTACAGCTTCCCTGAAACGTAGATTAGGCAGGTGAGTGAAACAAACACGGAGGCATCTTATCTGGATTCAGAAGGGTTCTCATTCCCCCCAAGTTATGGCCAATAATAAACATATTTCTTTTCACCTAAAACACAACTTCCCTTTTATATTCTGCACAGCACAAACCCATTAGGTCAAGTGTCAATAACCTAAAGCAAAAAAACAAAACAAAACAAAAAACAGGAATCCTTCTTGGACCAGATTCAGAGGATCAGTTCTATAAAAAACAGTCAATAGGGTATGTATTAAGGATTTTCCCTCTTCCTACTCACAGAAGAGGGTTTTAGGATTTCAAAAGTTCCTGTTCAGACATTTTTATATATGGAACCAAAAAGATAGTATATATCATTTATATAAATGCTTCATGATTTTGACCACATTAGTTTTATGTTTTATGACAAGTATAAACCTTTAATGCTTCCTACAGCTTGGCAAACCACAATGAAAAATAACCTCTAAACTTGAAGAGGTTTCTTGATGTGATCCAGCATTTCAACCATGATTAATAACTTTTGAAAGGGTGAGCAAAAGGAATACTATGGGAACAAAAGGGGAACCTCTTATTTTAGAATTGAAATGTTATTATCTGTGTACTGGATCTTTATGAACACCAAAATAAATTAATTTTATCCCACAAAAGATCATATTGGCTCAGAAAACAATTTCTCAGTGTATGCAGATTTTTTTTTTATACCTACACATCTGAGAAAGATACTGGCAGTTGTGCTAGTATTAGGAACATACACTGTTCCATGCAGATGTTTCATTTTAAGTCCACTGAATCATAACCAAGAAAGACCTTAGGGTCAAGCAAACAGCACTTGCTAGGGCAAAAATCTGATTTTCAATAGTGCTTCAGCAGTATTGAGTACCCCAGTTGCTCTGGCGTTTACCTGTGTAAGAACTCCTGACTGTATCTGCAATGGCTGAGCTGCTGGTGCCTGGGGGACAATTGGCACAGCATTATCCATCCTCACAGGGAATCCAGAATGTTTTGTGGTTGCTTGTAGTCCAGCTACAGAAAATAACACAATGAAAATTGCTTGGCTAGGACTAAGGATACTGTTTTTGTTTTGCTTTATATTGCTGTTGATTTTAGCTTTTCTGTTCAAATAAGCCACCATTCAGGTTTTAGTTCTAAACACTTAAGACAAAGGAATTTTATAGAAATCATGGGAGTTAAGAAAATAGAAACTTGGTTTCTCTTGAAGTTAGATAAATGGAGATATATTTGGTTAAAGGGAATTCTAATTTCCTTTTTATCCCATAAAACTTAAAACACAACATATATCCCATTTCCATTAATAGCACATTAATAGGTCAAAAGCAACAATTGAAAAAATATTCACTTACTATGTTACATTCACCCTTTAATCTACTGGGGAGGGAGAGGGAGAAAACCTCAAATATTTTTAAAATGCAAAACACTAAAGTATAATTTTGAATATAATCATTAACTTTTGGCTCATTCGGTCACGGTCACGGTTCTCCCGTTGTTCATCAATTTGCTCGAGCCGGCCCAGTAACGTCTCCATCGTGAGACTTGTTGTTACTGTGTTTGGCATATCGAATACATCACGGGTAGCTTGCCAGGCTCTGCCGTGCGGGCGAGATACTCTCAGTAGCTTGCCGGGCTCTCCAAGAGGGGCAGAGGAATCGAACTTGGGTCGGCCATGTTGGCTGCTTGTAAGGCAAATGCCCTACCGCTGTGCTATCGCTCCAGCTCAACTTTTGGCTCATTAGATAAGAAAAGTTTAAAAAGCAAATTTTCATCAAAATTATTCTTCTGTTTGGAATATTTTTAGGAAATACTTTATTATTCCTCAAACAATAAAATTTAACTCACAAATTAGTCATATGTTTTATTCATAAATAGCACAGCAAATCAAATTATGCCTAGGATCAAAGATTTAAAAGATAATTTTGGTTTACAAAATTCACTCTTCCTACTTATTTTGATATTTTCCTTTTTATCTTTGAAAGGTTAAAAAAAAAACCCTTGTGTGGGCTACTGGACATTCAAGTCATAAAAACCAAGATCTTTTTGCTGTCTTTAAAATAGTGACCATGTCAATTTATTATGCTCTGTACACAAATGTTGAATGTTTCCTACAAATATAAACATTTCATTCTGAAGAAAAGACGAGACTCTGCAGAGCTTTCTTTAAAAAAAAAGTTGTTTTATATCATTAATTCACTAATACCTACAATTTTTTTTCTTTTTGGGTCACCCCCGGCAATGCACAGGGGTTACTCCTTGCTCTGCACTCAGGAATTACTCCTGGAGGTGCTCAGGGCACCATATAGGATGCTTGGGATCGAACCTGGGTCGGCTGTGTGCAAGGCAAACACCCTACCAGCTGTACTATAGCTCCAGCCCTCCTACAATTTTTCCTAAGTAAGTAAGGATACATTTATTTCTTTAACTATTATTTCGTGTGTATGGCCCAGGGCCTCATATATAAGGCTAACTATATTGCTGTGTGAGGGTACAAACATTTCAATTGGGATACTTCTTTGGTAACTTCTCCTAAATTCTAATTTCTCAGTCTTACTAAATAGCTCTAAGTAAATAAACTCAAAATTCTAAACAATACTGTTTTTATTAAAAGTTCTAATTTTCCATTTCTATCATTTAATGTATTTTAGTAGTAAACTCATATAGGACAACACAATCCAGGAAAATTTTACAAGTAACAGAGACTAGAAAAGGAATTAAAACAGTAATTTTTTTTAAGTGCTACTTAAGTAGCAGTTTAAGTATTACATAAAAGGTAACAAATTCAGATACCAGATTTATAATTTTGTTTCTAATAAGAGAGATAACATTAAAATTTCTGTCTGTAATACCAGATTAACAAATGATAAATCCAAGTTAATCACATCCTCATCCTCCTACCATTATTAGGAAGTAAAGGGGCAACATTCAGAAAAAACACACTTCATTCACTATAAAGGTTTATGTATGAGGTTCAAGATGAGGAAGTAAAAGGGGACAAAAGTATACAATAGTTACAACTAAGCAAAATGTGTAACCATTTTAGTCAAGTGGAATAGAACTAAAAGCAGTACTTATAGAACTGACCTACAAAGGTAACTCCTTTAAATAAGTAGTGCTACAGTAATTTAGAACTAAGCCTATGCAATCAAGCTCCTTTAAAACTGCTTTTGAGGGGACCACAATTAAAAGAATTAATAAAACAACACTTTTAGAAGGTTCTCCCTAACTCTAGTTTTGCTTTCTTTTCTTAAACATAGCCACTTATATTTTTAAAAAAATCATAGAATTATGGGAAGAAAACTAAACCTGTCTAGTTTGAGGGTATATCCTCTTCACAGAACAGGCATTTTGTAGAAGAGCAGGTGGTGAAAGAAAAGAGGCGGCTGTTGGGCAAAGAACACCATATGGCTGTGGCTGGCAAATCAATGACCAGCTCTTTGCAACCATTTGAGTTTAAACACTGAGAAGTAGTACTAATAATATTTAATACACAGGTCATAAAACCCACTGCCTGAGTTGAAATCGCATTTCTACTAATTAATCATAAAGACTTTGGAACAGATAAGGGAACTGTGATCCATTTTTAATTGGGGCTAATCAAATTACCTGCTTTGTAGGATTGGTTGTGAATTAATACATACATAAGCATTAAGAACATTATCTGGCATACAGTTAATACCTATTAGTTATCACCATCAAGATCATCTTAATTTCAAAACTCCTTTTCATGTCGAAATTTTTGTATTGTTTTTTGGGCCACACCTGGCTGTGCTCAGGGCTCACTCCCGGCTCTGCACTCAGGAATTACTCCTGGCAGCGCTCAGAGGACCATATGGGATGCCAGGGATCCAACCTGGGTCAATGGCACACAAGGAAATGTCCTACAGCCAAATGCTATACTATCACTTCAGCCCCTCAATTGGAAATTTTTTAATTTGCTCTCCTTATTTCCAAGTTATTTAGACTTCCTGGATGAAAAATAAGATTTCCAAAGCTTATACTTACCTAATTATACCAAACAAGTTTTCTGACCTCTTCCCTTCTACCTCTTAAGTTTCTTTTGTTAAGGCAGGGGTGGGGAACCATTTTCCTGCCAAGGGCCATTTGGATATTTAAAACATCATTCACAATACAGCACAGACAGGTCATGGGCAACCGACTGAAAACATACATGTCTGTCCATTGTGTACCACAGTCAGACTGTAAGATCTTGCAGGCCTTATATGGCCCATGGTCTAGACATTCCCCACTCCTGTTAAAGGAACTCAAGCTTTTCTGTCTCATGTCTTGAATGTTGCCAGAGAAGAATCAAAGAACTTCAGAATTCCACATTAAAAAATTGTTCCAATTAAAGTCATTTTAAAAGGGGGAGGGGATGGCTAGTCTTCTAAGTTCAGCAGAAAACCCCTCAACATATGTAACCCAAAGTATAGAATTAACAACTATGAAGTGTACACAGAAAATAAATTGCTATGTTAAGGCTACATTTGCATTTACAGGTTTTGAATCTGCTCCTCCGCTCTCCCTGCGGTTCCTCCCTGGTTTACTTGGCTATCGCTCTCCTGTCCTCCCGGGAATCTCTCAGTCTCCCCTAGCCCCTCTTTTCCTTCTGCATGCTCCGACTCTGTCAGAAACCAAACAAACAAAAGAGTCACAGTCAATTAGTAACTGAAATAAAAAGTTAAAAATGCTACCTATTTCTATGTAAAGGATAGAAAGAGCCAGACTCCTCCCATTTTAGTCCATAGGTTATTGACCTTGACTTTGGGAAAGTCAAGGATTTTTAAAAAATCCTTACAATAATGTAGCCTTTTAAATGCCTCACCAGATCAATAAACACGCATTTCCCAGATTTCAGGGGAAAAAAAGAACTGGGACAAAATGGATTATAGGATAAAGAGAAAACGATGAAGAATGGGATTGTGAAAATTAAAATCTTAGAGCAATACAAAGGTCTCCTTCTTCAGCTATTCTATTCCTCTGTTTAGAAAAGTATGTAGGAAGGATAAGATTCATAAGCTAAATAAATAATCTTAATGCCTTCCTATACAAGTACCTTAACATATTGAATTTTTGCAGATAAATATTAAAGTGATCTTGATTTTTTTAACTTGAGGTTTAAAAGGTTTATGTGATTTTTACATTTAGAATAAAATTACCTGTTATTTGGAAACTAATTTTATTTTAAAATATGATACAGTGTAAATAAGGTTTTAGTATTCAGCAATATGCTCCCAACTTTTTTCAAGTTGTATATAAATTTGCATATTGTAAGACATGCTCATAAGAGAAATGTGGTAGTTCAAGAACTCAATTGGCAAGAAACCTGATGACCAGACAGTTCAAGAAAGCATTAATTAATAACTTCCATTATCTCAGAATTAAAATTTGAACATGTCAAAGGTCAAACAACTAGATAAATATTTTTTTAAAAAAAGCATAATACCAAACGAAACAGAAGCTTTCCCACTTACTTTGAAAAGCAGGTGGACACACTATAAATGTTTGTTGGAAAGGGTCTGTCTGTGTGCAAATCTGGGTGGTCCCAGGCTGCAAAGAAACACTCTGCTGGGCAACTCCAGGAACCGGTGCTGCAGATGATGGGTACAGAGCTGACTGGTAGTTGAGCAGAGAGACATCTGAATTGGCCAAAGAAAGCGTAGCAGCTGCTGCCGTAGAACTGGAAGCTAGAACACTAGCCTAAAAACAAAAGAATGATAGCTATATACCAGCCTAGTGTGAAGATACCAGTATTTTTCACACAGAGAATTTAACCAGGCAAACTTTTACAATGTTTTAAAATGTAATGTTAGCTGTTTTAGAATTTAAAAATATTTTGAATCTCTCAATTCAAGACACAGTTTAAGTTGAGGAAAATAAACTGAAAAACAGCTTTGCATTGGGTTGAGGCTATATATAAACATCTACATTTTTTTAAATTAATTTTATTGAATCACCGTGAGATAGTTATAAGCTTTCATGTTTGGGTTACAATCATGCAATGATCAAACACCCATCCCTCCACCAGTGCACACTCCCCACCACCAATATCCCCAGTTTAAGTCCCCTTTCCCACCCTCCCTCTGCCTCCATGACAGATATGATTCCCCATAATCTCTACTTTGGGGCATTATGGTTTGCAATACAGACAATGAGAGGTTACCATGTTTGGTCCTTTATCTACTTTCTGCACACATCTCCCATTCCGACCAATTCCTCCAGCCATCTTTTTCTTAGCGACCCCTTCTCTATTCCAGCTGCCCTCTCCCCTTTGCTCATGAGGCAGGCTTCCAGCTATGGAGCAATCTATCTGTCCCGTGTATCTACTGTCCTTTGGTGTCAGCCTCATGTTATGTTGTTTTATACTCCACAAATGAGTGCAATTCCTTCTATGTCTGTCCCTCTCTTTGACTCATTTCACTTAGTATGATACTCTCCACGTCTATCCATTTATAAGCAAAGTTCATGACTTCATCTCTCCTGAGAGCTGCACAGTATTCCATGGTGTAGATGTACCAAAGTTTCTTTAACCAATCATCTGTTCTAGGGCACTTGGGTTGTTTCCAGATTTTGGCCATTGTTAACAGTGCTGCAATGAACACATAGGTACAGATGTCATTGCTACTGTGCTTTTCTGCATCCTCAGGATATATTCTCAGAAGTGGTATCGCAGGGTCATATGTGAGCTCAATTTCTAGTTTTTGAAGGACTGTCTATCTGAGGTAATATAAACATCTACAGTTCTTTCTGCTCAAAAAGCTATGGGCATACAATCCCACGAAAATCTCATATATTCTTCCACGTAAAAAGTTATCTTTCGGTGCTGGAGCGATAGCACAGAGGGTAGGGTGTTTGCCTTGCACGCAGCCAACATGGCCGACCCTGGTTCGATTTCCAGCATCCCATATGGTCCCCTGAGCACCGCCAGGAGTAATTCCTGAGTGCATGAGCCAGGAGTAACCCCTGAGCATCGCCGGGTGTGACCCAAAAAGCCAAAAAAAAAAAAAAGTTATCTTTCTAGACCATATCCACACGATAACCAAGCTCATTGAGGTTTCTCGGGAGTTCAAGATGCCGCTCTGTTTAACGTTCATTGATTTAAAGAAGGCCTTTGATTCTGTTGAGATGGAAGCGGTCATTGAAGCCCTAGCCAATCAGGGCATTCAAGCCCAATACATCAAGATCCTCCGTGAGCTGTACTGCGGATTCACTACCAGGATCTCACCATTCTACAAAGAAGTGATCGTTGATGTCAAGAGAGGGGTGCGGCAGGGTGATACCATTTCACCGAAACTCTTCAGTGCCACCCTCGAGAGCATCATGCGACGACTGGAATGGGAAGGAATGGGAGTGAAGATAGATGGTCGGCAACTACACCACCTCCGCTTTGCTGAAGACATTGTTTTAATAACACCAAACATCAGCCAAGCGGCACAAATGCTGGCCGACTTTGACCGTGAGTGTGGAAAGGTAGGACTACAGCTGAATCTTACGAAGACAATGTTTATGAGAAACAGCCTCGTTCCTGACGCCCCATTCGCTCTCAATGGAACGACCATCTCCGAATGCAACAGCTATGTGTACCTAGGTCGAGAAGTCAACATGACAAATGACCTGGCACCCGAGCTGCGCAGGAGGAAGAGAGCGGCTTGGAACACCTTCAAGAACGTCGAAGAAATAGCTAAGAGGACGAAGAACCTCCGGCTCCGGGCACATCTCTTTGATTCCACTGTTCTTCCTGCATTAACATATGCCTCAGAGACCTGGGCCCTACGCAAACAGGATGAGAACGCTATTCAGATCTCCCAAAGAAGAATAGAAAGAGCTATGCTTGGAATATCACGTTTCACTCAAATGAGAGAAAGAATCCGGAGTTGCGACATCCGTCGACTATCAAGAATCAAGGATGCTGTCTCATTTGCCAAGGTGTCAAAAATCAGATGGGCTGGTCACGTAATGAGATTTAAAGACGACCACTGGACTAGAGCTGTTACCCACTGGATTCCACGGGATGTCAAAAGACTGCGTGGCCGCCCACCTACCAGATGGTCAGACTTCTTCGTCAAGATCATGAGCGATAGGTTTGAGGCTCTTCATGTTCCCAGAGCGAACAGATGCCATTGGGCTACACTAGCACGCGACAGGGACAAATGGAGACGTTATTGGCGCCCACTCGAGCAAATCGACGACTAATGAGAAGTTAAGTGATGAAGTGATCTTTCTAGACAGCAGCGTAGGTAGCAACTATAGTAAGGAAAAAGCAGGGGGTGGGTCCGGAAATGACTTGGCAAGAAAATGAGAAAGCTTAAGTTCTTCAGAAACAAAGATAAATGTAAATATCACTGTTTAGCAAATAAACTGCAAAACCCTTAAGGGTTAATTATTGGGAACACCTGACCATTCTCCAAGACAGAGGAGACTGGCAGCTAGTACATGTGGAGGATGAAAGAAAGTGTTTAAAGAGTAAAAAATATTTAACTATGGTAATATAAGTATAGGGAAAAAAAAGACGTATCTTCAAAAATATGAGACATATAATAGAGATGAAACATTTAAAAAAGTCAGCATATATCTTTTTCAAAATAAGACACATGATTATACAAGATCACTAACACAGATACTAGGTCTCAGTGGGATGAGGATCTCTATCGGGTAGTTTATTTAATAAAGGGAGTTATTAAATTATTAAAGTATTAGCTGAACCCATATAATGTCACAGGTAGGCTCATAATTAGGCAAATAACAAATGTAAGAAAGGTAAATCTCTTTTTGGGTCACACCCGGTGATGCACAGGGGTTTCTCCTGATTCTGCATTCATTAATTACTTCTGCACTCATGAATTACTCCTGGTGGTACCTGGGGGAGAATATGGGATGCTGGGAATCGAACCCGGGTCGGCTGTGTGCAAGGCAAACAAGCGCCCTACCCGCAGTGCTATCGCTCGGGACCCGCCAAATTACTTCTTGATGCTATTCTCCAACAACAAAAGGAGGTGGGCTCACACCTCCACAGCTTCCCTTTGCATTTTCAGAGGGAAAAACAGACATTTCCCAAGAACTGGAGTCTCATCCCATATTCTCTTACATTTATTTAGTGAAAGTAGCTTGTTTAGCAATGGGGAAGAAACAAGCTTAGTTCAGAGATTTAAAAAGACTCTCGCTGGGGCTCAAAGAGATCCAACAGCAGGCCTGACCCAGGACACGCACCAAACCTCAGGAGCTGAGGAGCCAAAAGAAGGAACAGGGACAGGACAAGGTCCTGATGTCCCATACACAGCTGCCCCAGGGGGCTCATGGGCCAAATTTTTTTTTCCAAAATTTCTGACCCAGGTGAAACTGTATGGAAGTGGGTGCTTCCCCTTCCTTACTCTCAAACAGTGGAAAATCAACTTGGGAAATACAACTCACATCACTTTCCTGCACAGTAATTTGCAACAAGTTTCAAAAGTCGTAAGACCTGAAAACTCGCAAATTCATCCATTCGTGACAGGTGTGGTATTGGAATTTATGTGCATGGGAAACGACTATGGGTATTATTGTAAATCATGGGGCCTCAGTAAAAGAAATTTTAAAAATAAATAAAACATCACTGTAAAAAAAAAAAAAGAAAGGTAAATCCAACTGCAATAATGAGCACAATGAGGTTTCATTTATTTCACAATGCTAAGGGCTATAAAGGCAAAGATGTAGCTTTTATGTTTAATTTAGTCAGCACACGACTGGTAGCTACTATCTACCCTAGCCATTGTTTTGGCAAAGTAGAATACTCTTCTTGATGAGACAGAGACTTCCTTTGCATGTAGTAAATTCTGGTTCAAGAATTCATGACCTGCTACAATGCATGGGCCCCCCAAGCAAAGCCAGGAACGAAGTCAGCACACTGCTGGGTGTGTCCCCAAAACCCATACCCCCCCCCCGCCCCCTCACCCAAATTAATTCTTCCCAAAATAACTTCTGGGTGTAGTACTGGCAGTCCACAGATTGCGGGGCGTTAACAGCATATTACTGGGTCCAGGCCCTGAACTGCTTGCCCTGGGTAACCAGGGATCGCTGGGAGAGACCCAAGGACTTCCGAAGCACTCTTGGGAAAACATATTTCCCTTCCCCCCCCCCAGTAACCCCAATTTTTATCTTTAATTTTAAAAAAATCTTACAAAGCAACAAAACAACCAAAAACAAGCCTAGCCTTGCCCTAGGCTTTTACTACCCCACCTAGTCTTAAGATTCCAAAATCATTTACTGAATACCTGATTGTGCACCGTGTTGAGCTGGTTGCTGAAGCTCATGGTTAGATTTGTGCTTGTATTGGGGGCAACATGTGTAGTGAACGGACTCTTGATCTGACTCACTGTATCATACATGTGAACCCTCCGCTTGCAGATCTCCATGTTCTGAAAACAAGACTTAACACTGAAAAAAAGATATTAAAAATTGATTGAAATAAACAGAATACATAGCTTGTAACTCAAGATGAATCAACATTCAACAACTACCAACATTCAACAACAAATCAACATCTTTTTTCTCACATACTTTTAAATATAATCCAAGCCTTTTTATAACCAAAAAAAAAAATACAGATCCAATTTTTAATCTTGTGATTATTTTTCAATGATAAAATCATCAGTGAGCAAAAAATGCAAGCACTGAAATGACTGCTTAGCAACAGTTCCAAAATGGTAACTCAACAGAAAACTAGGTCATGGCAAAATGCCCCAGACCATATCATACTCACTGATTGCTATGTGGAAAATCCAGAAGGTGAGTCATTGTCACAAACTGATGATTGAGAGTTTTCAGAGGAGTAATTCTCTTATCTGCATCAATTGTTAGCATTTTTTTTAACAGATCTATGTATTCTCTTCGATCTGCCTTCTCGGCCAACATATCTGTTCCCTCTAAGTCTGTAGACATATTCACCTTCCAAAGAAAATTCAGAAGTATTATACACTTAGCTTTTTTTTTTATATATAAACTGATTTTATTTATTTGTTTATTTATTTTTTGGTTTTTTTTTCTTTTTTTATTAGTGAAACACCATGAGGTACAGTTATAGGCTTACAAATTTTGTGCTTGGGTTTCAGTTATACAATGATCAAGTGCCCATCCCTCCACCAGTGCCCGTCATCCATCACCACGGGTCCCAGCATCCCCTCCCACCCCTCATTCCCCCTCCCCCCCCCGTCCCATCCTGCCTCTGTGGCAGGGTATTCCCCCTTGTTCTCTCTCTCTTCTTTTTGGTACTGTGTTTTGCAAGAGAGGCTTTGAGTGGCAATCATGTTTGGTCTATCGACTACTTTTAGCATGCTTCTCCCACCCTGGGAGGGTCCTCACAACACCCTTCATTTGGTACTCTCTTCTCTATCTGAGCTTCCTTTTCACCTAGAGAGTGTGGCTGGCCTTCCATTCACTGAGCAAAATTCCTGGTACTAATCTCAGCCATTCCTGGGTGTTAATCTCCCTTTTTGTTGCTTTATGTTCCCCAGATGAATGCAATCTTTCTGTCACTAAATATCCACTTTCTTTTCAAACTATAGAGTGTAGCGTTCAAGAGAAAAATCTAAAATAATTTTTTCTATTTCAGAATAATCATCTTCATGATAGAATCTCTTACACCACCTAATTAAAAACTTTAATTTGATAAACATCTGTGGTAGAATAAAGTTGAATACAAAATCCTCTGTGTTCGCGGGGCCTCGCGGGTTGGGGGTGGAGCCGGCCCTTTCCTCCCCACCCAAAGAAGACCCCAAGTCACCTCCCACTAACGGCCTTTCTGGCTCCTGATAAAGCTGCTTAATGGCCATGATCCCAGAGACTCAGAAACAAATCTCGAAACCCAGCAGCTTTTGGCAGAAATGCGTCAAGTCCCTGCAGTAGGTTATGGGCACTAGGACACTCCAGGTGGGAATAGGTTTTGTGCCATGGCCTGTTCCTCCTGGAGGCCCAGTGGCCACCATCCTCCAGAGGCCACTGGACAGTCAGGTTTGGGCCCTCAGTGATGAGACACGTGGGGCCTCATGGGATGGGGGTGGAGCCGGCCCTTTCCTCCCCCCCAACGAGACCCCGAGTTGTGGCCCACGAACTGCCTTTCTGGCTCCTGATCAAGCTGTGTAATGGCCATGATCCCAGAGACTCAGGAACAAATCTCAGAACCCAGCAGGTTTTGCCAGAAATCCCTCCAGCTTTGATTGTTAAAATTTTGGAATTTCAAAATTGCGCAGCAACTACTGCAGCCACATGACATCATATGTTATTCATAACCAGCAATAGAAAACAAATTGTCTACTGTTGCCTTTTCTGAAGATCTTAGTGTTGGGGTAAAATCCCAAATAGTGGGTCTGGTGTCAAAATATCAAATGTAATCAAAGTAGAGAGAGAGAGTAATGTGGAAATCATCTGCCCCACAGGTAGGGGGAGGGTGTGGGATGGGGGTATACTAGGGTTTTTGGTGGTGGAGAATGGGCACTGGTGAAGGTACGGGTGTTTCATTGTATGACCAAGACTTAAACTCAAAAGCTGTGTAACTGCTCTCACGGTGATTCAATAAATAAAATTATAAAAAAGGGAAAAATAAATTCTCTGTGTTCAATATTTGGTTTAAACAAGTTAATCAAAAGTAACAGCTATTATAAGTTACTATTACTAAAAAGATTAACAATATACAAGGTTTTTAAAGAATTTAAAACATAAAAAGTAAACATGTGGTTATACATTTAGTTCAGAAAATGAGTAAGAAAACATTCCTTAATTAGAGGTGCTTCCGGACCCCCTGAGCCAGGCTGAGTCTCATCAAGGGCACCCCGGGGCACCCCAATAGAGCTCAGCAGCTGAAAACCTTCATACTCCACAATCACCACCATGCAGAAGGCTGGAATCCACCAAAGCTCAGGACAAGCCTCATCCAGAAATTGATCTGTTGAAAAACTCAGGTATGTGGGTTTTGTGACCAAAATCTCCAGGCTCTCAGAGAGTCAGGGATGGGCTACCTCCCCCCATAACCCTGTTCTTTTTGGAGCCTGGCAGTCACGCCCATGAACCGCCTCTGGCGCCATATAAACTCATTAACCGGCCATGATCCAGACACTTAATGAATCTCAAGAGATTAACAAGCTGCAGAGATGCTTCCAGAACCCAAAGTCACCATCCAGTTAAAAATTTAACTCCAGCTGTATCACCCCATTCAAAATTTTAGAATTTCTGGAGTGTATGGTTGTGAAACTCTACACTACTGATATACCAGGAGTAGCACTATCCTCCCGTTGTTCATCAATTTGCTCAAGGAAGCACCAGTAACGTCTCCATTGTGAGACTTGCTGTTACTGTTTTTGGCATATCAGAATACGCCACAGGGAGCTTGCCAGGATACCACAAGTAGCACATCATATTGCATGGGATGTAAAGTAGAAGGCAACCAATCTCGATTAAGAAAATATTACATACAAGGCTTAACTTGTAACAACATGTTAGTAATCTCTTATACAAGGGCTTAATGGCTCCATGACACATTTTCTTCTAAGGATACCTTTTTTGATCATTTTTTAGCAAATTATTCATAACAAGAAATATAAAATAAATTATTTACAGTCAGCTATTGAGGTAGGCTTGGATGGTGGTTGGGAAAATGGAAAATAATAGTGGTGGGAAGGGGAAATGGTGGTGGGATTGGTGTTGGTATACTGAATGTAACAAATCATCATGAACAACTTTATAAAAATAATTTTTAAAAATTCCTTATGCAGAGAGAAGAGAACAAAAGGGAATGCCCTGCCACAGAGGCAGTTTGGGATGGGGGGATGGGGAGTGGCAGGGATACTGGGACTGGTGGTGGTGGAGAATGGGCACTGGTGGAGGGATGGGTACTCGATTATTGTATAACTGAAACCCAAGCACAAAAATTTGTAAGTCTACAACTCTACCTCATGGTGTTTCACTAATAAAAATTTTAAAAAAAGATGAGTTTTTCTACAAAAAATGATATTCCTTACGCAATATTTCAAAAATATTCAAACAAAACCAGATAAGCAAAAGCAAAGAAAGACATAAAATTCCTAAAGTATCCTTTGTTCAACCAACTTGTTGAACCAATAGTAAAAAATTGGTTAGTACATTTTTCCTACCAAAAATAAAAACATGGAAGATAACAGATTAAATCTAAAATATAACCCAAAGGGTGCCTCTGATTAAAGAAAGAAATCTCTGGCTTTACAAAACTTTTTTTGGTGGTTTTTAGGCCAAATGCAGCAGTGCTCAGGGGTCTTACTCCTGGCTCTGTGCTCAGAGATCACTACTGGCAGTGCTCAGCAGACTATATGCAGTACCAACGGTAAAACCAATCAGCCTCATGCAAGACAAGCAAGCACCCTACCCACTCTACTATTTCTCGAGCCCCTGAAACTTTCTTATACTCACCTGAGCCATGTCATCTAAACAATTAAAAATGTACTTTCGAGCTTCTTTTGATTTGATTCCAGTCTCCATTTCATGTTCTTCAGGTGTCTACAAAAAAAACATTTTTTCAAATTTCACTTGAATGTTATTTTCATATTTTATTCTAAATTTAAGAATACCAAAAAACAAGTGTCACCACCAGACAAAACACAGCCAGAAAAGCTTTTAGTTAAGAGAAATTACCTTACTATCTAGTCACCCCTTCACCAATGATAATGTAAACATGGAAGCTACAATGCAGCTTATTTCTCAAAGAACGTTAGGTATGAAAAGACTACCATTCTTCTCTTAAAGCAACTTGCCAATAAAATGATAATGCAAATACTGATAATCAACCAGCTTAGAGGCAGTATATCAAATTATTCAGATTTATTTCTGATGTTCAGTAGTGAAAAAGTATTCATTTGTAGAAAATCATGTAGTTTTATCATACTAAGAATTCTTTTGGAGTCGGAAAGACAGTACAGTAGCCAATCAGGATCAATCCCCACATCTCATATGGTTACCTCGAGCACTGCCAGGAGTAATTTCTGAATGCAGAACCAGGAGTAACCCCTGAGAATTGCCAGGTACGGCCCAAAAAACTGCAGCACTATAGCACTGTCCTCCCATTGTTCATCAATTTGCTCGAGCGGGCACCAGTAACGTCTCCATTGTGAGACTTGTTATTGTTTTTGGCATATCGAATACCTCACAGGTAGCACGATAGCACTGTCCTCCCGCTGTTCATCGATTTGCTCGAGCGGGCACCAGTAACATCTCCATTGTGAGACTTTTTAGTGTTTTTGGCATATTAAATACCTCATAGGTAGCTTGGCAGGCTCTGCCGTGCAGGCAGAATACTCTCAGGAGCTTACCAGGCTCTCTGAGAAGGGTGAAGGAATTGAACCCAGGTCGGCCACGTGCAAGACAAACACCCTACCCACTATGCTATCGCTCCGGCTCCGCCCAAAAAACAAACAAAAAAAAAACAAAAAAAATTTTTTTCTTTAAAATAGCCACTACTGGAAAGATAGTACTGTGAGTAGTTTGCCTTGCACACAGCGAAGTGGGTTCCATTCCCAGCACCTATACAGTTGCCAGAGCCTGCCAGGAGTGATTCCAGAGTCAGAAGTAACCCCTGAGTACTCCTGGGTATGATCCAAAAACAAAAATAAATGAGAAAGGAGAGAGAGAGGGGAGGGGAGGGGAGGGGAGGGGAGGGGAGGGGAGGGGAGGGGAGGGGAGAGAGAAGGACTTTTCAAAGTATTCCTCCTCTAAACAAATGTTTTCTCTTTCGTTTCCCTCATAAGCCTCCAGAATTTCAAGCTGGATTCTAAATTCAAAGCTAGGAGTACAAGAAACAGCAGAGACAGCATAAGGGAACAAGGGAGATGTACCTTAAGCCTCCACAGAGGATATCCCAAATTTGGATCTCTGTTGAAAAACCTGGTGGTTTTTGTCCCAGCACTGAGAAGATATTCAGCCGGCAAGCCCTGGGTTTGTGAAATGTAACGGATCTGAAAAATCAAAATACTGATTTGAAGTAAAAAGCAAAATTATTCAAGAAATATTTACACTAAACTCTTATTAGCTACTCATCAATGTATGACTGAAAATATCTGCAAATATATGCACAAGCTAATTCCCAAATATTTATTCACTAACTTCATTGTTACTGTTATCTGTAATTTACAAGGAAAACTCACTTGGAAAAAATGCTATGCGTGTCCTCTTTTGCTTATAATTTTAGACTTTTCAATACTGAATCCAGAAAACTAGGTCATTTCCAGGACAAAATAGTTTCCAACAAAAACCATCTCATGCATAACCAATGTTTGTTTTGATTTTTGATACAGTATCACTTTAAAAGATCATAAAAACTTCCATCAACTATTTTTTTCCCTTGGCTACTCCAGTTGTTGTCAATTATCCCTTTTCTAAACTGTTACAATGTCTCATGCCACAAAATGAAGCACTTTCCCTTTAATTCTACTGTTAAAAGACAGTACTACATTGAGCTTCCATGGAACATCTACTACTGATGGGGCCAGCAGTTTTCAAAGTGTAGTCCTGGGAAACTAAAGGTCCCTATCATCCATTTCAGGTCTATGAAGAAAAACCTAATTTCCTAATAACATTAAGAAGTGATCTGCCTTGCTTTTCATTCTCTTCTCTGGGGTGTACAGATTTCCAGAAGTGACAGGTTTTAACATCCCTGCACTAACAGCTAAGTTAACATTTGCGTGTATATTCTTGCATCTTAAAAATGTCCCAGTTTTGTTGTTCATACATCTGCTTGCTTCTGCAACTTTCTCCACCCATAAAAGGAACAAAGGAGGTGGTGTGCTTCTCTCCCCCACTTTATGAGCGCAATACAAGGGGCCTTTTCTTTTTTTTTTTTTCTTTTTCTTTTCTTTCTTTTTTTTTTTTTTTTTACTATTCTCCTTCCATATATGAATAGCTCTAATTACAATAAAATTGGAAACATCTAAGTATGAAAACATCTGAAGTCCCATCTCTCCTCACCAAACAGTCTTTCGACTCTGGAGCTATACCCAGTGCTACTGGAGGTTATTCCCAGCTCAATGCTCAGGGGTGAATCCCAGTGGTGCAGAGGGAACATGTGATGCCAAGAGTCAAACCTGGGCCTCCTGGTTGCAAAGCAAGAGCTCTAACCAGCTGAGTTCTCTCCCTGGGCCCTTCAGTCTTATTTCTAATGCAATATATATAGACATAAGCTATATGTACAGAGCTCTTTGGGGTCCTCAACAACTAAGTATAAAAAAAAAAATTACAAGCCAACTCTGGCCTGTTATATGAGACAATTTTAGCTAACAATAGATCATTAGTCCAAATCTTTGGGAGCTACTTAAATGACAATCACACAGCAGCAAAACAAAAAAAGTCTGGTTAAAATCCTTTAAACATAAGCACCGTTTTCAAATAAAAGATGTGAACTATTTTTTTAATCAAAGATGAAATTGGGGACTGGAATGATAGTACAGCAGGTAAGGTGTTTGTCTTGCACACAGCCAACTCACCAAACCCCAGTATTCATTCCATATGGACCCCTGAGCACTACCAGGAGTAATTTCTGAGTACACAGCCTGGAGTAAGCCCTAAGCATCACCAAGTATGGTCCAACCTCACTGCCCCCGACGCAAAAAAAATAAAATAAATAAAATGAAATCTATACTTTTATTACAGTGCATACAGATTCGTGCGCTCAAGAACAAGACTGAAAGCAGAGGACAGAAGACTAGATGGCTGAAGTCCACAGAAACCTTACTTGAAGAAAGGTGAAGAAGGATAGGAAGGTTGGGAAATAGGATTGCCATAAGAAGGATGGATATCCCGAAAAAGTGAAAAAACTTTTGCATCTTCCTAACTAGGGGGAAGAGTGAGCACATTGCATTGAGTTTAAGGAACAAAGATGGTGAGATAAAGGAGTTGGGGAAGTGCAAGGTATCTGTGAGAACTGTCATCTGCATAACCTGGACACACATCCCAGACCCAGACCAGGAATTTTCTTTGGGGCCAATCTCATTCTATTTTCCCTCCTGTCCCTATATTACTTTATCACTATGAAATACTACGCATATAACTGAAATGATAAGCTAAGGCTTGGGAGATAGCCAAAGGAGGACAGCACATGCCTCGCATGCCCTGACTTCGATTCTTGCCACCGACATTCCCTCCCTCTCCAGCATAACGGAGTGGTGGTCCTCTGCCAGGCCCAAATACCCAGCACCTTTCAATCAATGGGGTCTGAGATTTCATAAAGATTTCATAAAATATGATATACATTCTCTCAACAACCTTCTTTTTATATTTAACTACATACACATTCACTAATTTTTCTACAATGATGCATTTATAGAATTAAAAGACTTAAAATTTTTAATAGGACAGGTGGAAAGTAACCAGCAGAAACCGCTCTTCACATATATGCAAACAAAAAGGATTAGAGGAAGTTGTCATTTAACAGCCAAGGGCCTGCCCAGAGGAGCAGCACTGGGGCTGAGAGTTCTCTGCGCAAATGTGTTATCATGCACTTGCGCCTTCCTGCCCTGGATACACCCATCATGCACTCACGTTCCTGTCCAGGATGCAGCAAGACCCCAGCAGCTCTGCCACTGGAGTATCACAGCATGCAGTCTGTGATTCCAGATGCCGAGATTTCTAGCCACATGTGTCCACGCAACACACACACAAAAAACTGGATGCAACTAACATCACTAAAATCTGTGCAAGTGCCACTGCCTAAGGTACAATCAACAGTGAGCAGCCCTCGCGAGTATGAAGGCAAACTCTACAAGGACAGAGTGCAGACCTCAGAGAGCACCTCTGCAGTGTTCAACCACAACAACCTAATGTAGGGTCACTAGCAAGCACCACAGCTCAAAAAGATGTGAGCCCAGCGACCCCCAGTCACTGCAACAATAACTATATCAACAGCAGCAACACTGGAGGTAAAGGGGAAATGAAAAGGAGAAAAAAAGAATACAAATTAAATATGAATCTGTACAACAAATCTGAAATCAAATTATCTAGAGAATATACACATTTAACTTCAGACTCACAAGCATCTACCATAAAGTCTAGCTGTAAGGCTGGAGAGAGAACACAATGGCAGGGTGTTTGCTTTGCACGCAGCCTACTGGGTTCTAACCCAGCACCACACATAGTACCTCCAGCGCTGTCAGAAGTGAAGCCTGAACAGAGCCAGGAGTAAGTCAACCACTGCCAAAGGTGGTCCCAACCTTCCCCAAAGCAGAGTTTTTTAAATCATTTTTAATTGTAGGACTTCAAAGACAATTTTATGAAGCAGGCAGAGAAATTTCAATTCATTCCTTACTATTTAAATGCTTCACTAGTATAATCCATTTCATCTCAAACTACTTCACTAGTAATTTCTTGCTTTCTATTTCTATTCACGTGAAGACACTTACCTGATCATATTCTGAAGCACCAGGATAAAGTGGCCATCCCAGAAACAGCTCGGCTATCACACAGCCCAATGACCACATATCAATAGCTTCACAAAATGGCAATCCAAGAACAATTTCAGGTGCTCTAGCAAAAACAAAAGTAGTAGATTTAAAAATAAGCATTTGGGAAAACTAGGCTAACTGAAATTTTTAGTTTCAAGTTCATTGATTTATGAGACTAAAACATTTTCCGGTATAAAATCTATCAACCAGAACTCTTGGAACCAGAGAAGCTTTGGAATACAGAATTTTTCCCACTCCCATTAATAATTCTTAAACATTAACAACTCTAAAACATTATTAATTATAAATATAATAATTCTAAAAACTAATAATGTGGAACAAAACATAAGCAGTCATATATGTAGTACTGTAGTAGTGTCCTCCCGTTGTTCATCTATTTGCTCGAACGGGCCCAGTAACGTATCCACTGCAAGACTTATTGTTACTGTTTGGCATATCAAATACGTCGCAGGTAGCTTGCCAGGCTTTCCTGTGCATATATGCTACAATCTAAATAAAAGTTTAAATACTTAGATCAGTTCCAGTCTTGCCAATAAATAAGTTTATATCAAACTCAGAAAACAATTTTTAGTTTTAGAGCTTTCTAAATTTTGAAATCATGGATAATGGTTCACAGACTGACTCTCTTACAGTGTGGATGAATGGCCTGGTCATTAAATTTCCTTTTGTGACAGAAATGCCTTCTGCAGAGACAGTAGTTGATAGCACAAATATAGCTCCAACCTATTAATTAGGATTCAAGCATAGTTCCATCAGTTAAGAGCTACAGCAGTTACTTAATCTCTTAGTGCCTCAGGTTCTTAATAAGAATTCCTACTGTCAGAGATTGCCCTGCTTGCATGAATCTGACCCAGGTTTTATCCTCAGCACTGCAGATGGTCTCCCCAAAGTCAGGTGGCAGTGACCTCTGGGCACAGAGTCAGAAGTAGCTCCTGAATACAGCTAGGTGTGGCCCAAAATACCTATTGTAAAGATTTTTTTTTTAAGTAAAATAGACTTATTTGGAAGGTTTTTTGAAAGTGTGGAGGGGGAGAGAATGAGAGAAGGGGAGAGAGAGAGAGAGAGAGAGAGAGAGAGAGAGAGAGAGAGAGAGAGAGAGAAACGGGATCAAGAGAGAACACGGGCTTCTCCGGAGCAGAGAGAGCCCCTAAATACATCCCAGCATTAGATAGGAAAGCATAAAATACACATCTCAAGAGCGGAGATACGGGCGACACATGTGCTCAGGCACTGCATGCAGTTGGCCACACAGGCACAAACAGCACAAAGGCTTGGGCAGCATATACACGCCTGCACAGATTTTTTTTAAAGTGTGAAAAGGTTAATAGCAATGGCACTTATCATGATCATGATGTTCAAATATTAAGGTCCCAACTAGTGCTTAGTTTATAGTAAGCACTATTATTAAAATTACTACAACTATTACATCAAAACTTTGAACTCTAACGCTGGAGAGAGAGAGAGAGAGAGAGAGAGAGAGAGAGAGAGAGAGAGAGATTTACATGCAGGAGACCCAGGGTTCAATCCCCAAGCACAGAGCAGGGAGTAACCCTTGAGTATCCCAATACAAAAACAGATGGGGTAAAAACCTTGACCTCTGTAATTTATTCATTTTCATTAGTGCTCCAACTGAGATGCCTAATTCTGGGGATTGAAGAAGTAAATACTATAAACTTATACATACACATGTATATATATTTAAACAAATCTAAGGCAAAATTAAATTCCCATTTATAGAAGAGGAAAACAAAGAAAGATTAGGTAATTTGTCCAAAGTCAAGGTTAATAAGTGGACAATTAGAACCTGAACCTGGCAGTCTGGTGGCAAAGCTAAGTATACTGTCCTAGCCATAAAGGCAAAAGTACATACTTATCTATGTGGGACAGTGTGTATAAACAGCATCTTCAAATCATAACTGAAATTGAGATGAGTTCAAAAAAGTATTAACATTATCACTAATATTAATAATCATATGCCATATAGGCTGACTATGCGCAATGGACCACACAGTCCAAGATCACCGCAAGAAACAACTCCAACCAGAGCCAGAAGCAGCCCTCAACTGAGAGATGATACTGAGAGGTGGTCAAGTGTTTTGTATGAGACCCTATCAGCAACAGTAATGTAAACCACAGCACGAGAACTAAAAAAGAGCTTCTCATAGTAGACTGGCCAGTGGAAGGCAAATGGGGGAAAAGGGCATTGGCAGAGAGAAGTGAACACTGGTGAAGGGATCTGTTATTGAAACACCGTATGCCTGAAACCCAACCATGAATAACTTTGTGGTTTCATGATGACTACATTTTTTTTAAAGTCTCCCTCAAATACCAATTGCTGTGGCCCAAACTACTCCCACCCCTAAAAATTACATGTGGAGCCACTTAATCCTTACAATAATCCAATGAGGGTAAACATTACTATTAAATCAACTTTAAGATGTATATTTTTTCACATTAAGCATCTCAGAAAATAAGATTCTTGCAAATGTTAGTATATTTTAGTTTAATGGCATTACTTCTACTCGGTGTGTAATGTTGGGAAGGATGAGCAAGGAAAGGCTGCTAAAATTTCAGGGCTGGGATGAACAGAGACGTTACTGGTGTCCGCTCGAGTAAATAGATGAATAACAGGATGACAGTGATACAGTGATACAGTATATTATTTTTCTTTTTGGGTCACATCCGGTGTTGCACAGGGGTTACTCCTGGCTCATGCACTCAGGAATTACTCCTAGCGGTGCTCAGGGGACCATATGGGATGCTGGGAATCGAACCCAGGTCGGCTGCGTGCAAGGCAAATGCCCTACCCACTGTTCTATCACTCTAGTCCCTCAGTGATACAGTATTTTACAGATAAAGAAACTAGGAACTAAGAGATTAATTTCCCCAAGGTCACAGAATTACTGAATGATGGAGCCCAGGAAAGCCTGGATCCAAGGTCTATATTCTTAAATACTTTATCATGTCAGGTAGAGAGATGGCTCTAAGTGCTTGATCTGCGGGAGGCCCAGGTTTGATACCTGGCACTGCATGATACCCAGAGCACCACCAAGTGCACCCCCCCGACAAAAAAAAAAAATCACGTTCCCCAAATAATGTCTCCTTTCCTTCTAACATAAGAATTTGAATCCATAAAGACACTCCAATCAAACTCCCTCATTTAATATGGAGCTGAATGAAAAAGATCTCTTCATAAAGAGATCTCTTCATAAACAGGCCAGTCTCCTCAGGGAGTGCTCAGTTTCCCAAATTATATTTCAGTGTGTGCTTATGCCCTGATTTGTGTATGTCCCGAAGTGGAAAGTAAACATAGGAAGGAGGATAGGGAGACAGAGAAGAAGCAAGAAAGATGAAAGATTGCTCTCTAAATATAATAGAGTTGGGGCTGGAGCAACAGCACAGCTGGAAGGGCGTTTGCCTTGCACGCAGCCGACCCAAGTTCAATTCCCTTCAACTCCCAGCATCCCATATGGTCCCCTGAGCACCGCCAGGGGTAATTCCTGAGTGCAGAACCAGGAGTAACCCCTGTGCATCACAGGGTGTGACCCAAAAAGCAAATAAATAAATATAATAGAGTCCCCAGAGAAACAGCAAAGTGGCTTAAGAGCACTGGCCTTGCAAGCATATAGTCGTAAGCTCAAATGCCACATGCGCTGAAGGCGGTTCCCAAAGCTTTTCTATTGAGCCTCATGGCCCAGCTATAATCCCTGGCCCCACAGCAATTTCCTATCACACACAGACAGGCATGGGTGACTACCACAAAGAGGGGTGCGACATCCCCTCTCGCCCAGAAAACACATCTAAAAAGATGCATGAGTGACATGGCCAGGAAATTCACTCTCTGGCAAGCAATTGTCTGAATACTGCGGAGATCCCCAAGGAGAGGTGCGTGCATGTGTGTGTGTGTGTGGGGGGGGGGGGGGGGGGGGGGGGGGAGGGGTTGAAGTTTCCGAGTTCATTACTAGTATCCCCCAACTAAATGTTCACCCCAGCAAGTAAGTGTGCAAGCACTGCAACAAAAGAATGCAGACCTCAGTGAGCACTGAAGTTAAATGTGAGAGCATCTCAATCTAGTATGCAATTCCCAGTGAGCAACACAGCAAAGAGATGAGTACCTCCGTAGCCAAGTGAATGTGAGATCCAAGACAACAGCAACAAAGAAGCTTGGAAGTGGATGAGGGGTCAGAAATAAAGTTAAATAATGGTTTGGGGCTTTGGGGTGATTTGGGGGGGAGGGGAAGTGGATTTTGGTTTTGGGGTTACACCTGTTCAGGGGATCATATGTGGTGCCAGAGATCAAACCTAGGTTGGCTATGTGCAAGATGCACACACACCATCTGCTGTACTGTGGCTCTGGCCCCAAAATTTAAATACTGTTTTTCAATTGAGGCTATAAAAATAAAGTATCTGCTTCTTTAAGGAAAAAAAAATTGACTCCCCCAAGTAATTACAGTAGCTAGATCTTAGAAAACAGGGCTCAGAAAATAGAAGACTCCACCGGGTCTAGAAACTTCCCCAGTGCTTGGCTGGAAAGGGCAGCAGAAAGCCTGCTGAAACTTACACTACTTGGCACCAATGAGGGGAGTCACTAATACCTTCTGTACTAACTGATGAGAACTTGGGGTTTTGTTAGCTAAAGAAACAGCCTTCAAAAGTGGGATCCTGTTGCAGGTGACTAAGCCACACATTACTGATGGAATTTCAGAGTTCAATTAAACCCAAACCACGTTAGCATGTTTTTTATGTCAGCATAAGTCTGATAGCAAAATAAATGGGATGAGTAGGAGTACAGAAAAACATAAAAGCTCTTCTAAAATTGAAAGGGAATAAAAATGTTTACTTTTAAGTAAGCAGAAGAATCATTCATTTCCAAGATCACAACAGTGCCAAACTTAGCTGGCAGGGAGAACGCAAATGGCTTTGTGCCAAAATAAAAACTGGGTTTAGAACATTCCTAAGAATCAACTGAAAAGCAGCTGATTGATTTTGTCATTCCCCCATTGCAGAAGAGAATTAAATAAAGCCCAAAAGGTAGGGTCATAGGAAGGGGTCAAGCCTCTAACAATTTACTTCTTTTAAAGGGAGCAATAATATGTGATCAGTGTGAGGCTTCTAAAGCCTAGTTTCAAATCACTGAGCACATCCCATTCCTAAAGAATGTTAAATAGGACATAATTAGTATAGCTAGATGGGACAAAAAGCAATCAATGTCATTTGATATACCAACTTAAAATTTCTTTCAACTGAAACATTTCGAACCCAGAACAAACCAATGTAAAATGACTTCACAAATGATTCTCCAACCATTTTCACAACTTCATTCTCTTTCTGCCCATCTCAAAGCATAAATCTACCTACTAGATATCCTGTTCACCTCCAAGCATCAAATCTATTACAGTCTAGCAGCTTCCTGCATCTGGGGGTTAGGTGAAACTGCAATTTCAGTCACACAAAATTAGATTGTTTTCCTAAAATTAATTTGAAATATGGTTTTCTTCCCTAAGCCCTGCCTTTCCATGTAGAATAAAGTGAGCTCAGCTTTAAATAAAGACCAGGAAGTTTGTTCAAAACGAAGATGCATTCATTAACTTGTAAATATGGCAAACTTCTGTCCCCAAAGCACAAGTCCCAAAGAGAGCAACTTTTCTTGGAAGAAGTCTTCATCTAGCTACCCGTGATATATTCTATATGCCAAACACAGTAACAACAAGTCTCATGATGAAGACATTACTGGGCGCACTCAAACAAATCGATGAACAATGGGAGGACAGTGACAGTGACAGTCTTCATTGACATTTATGCCAAGCTTAATGTGAAGTGCATCATTTTCACAACCTGGGTCATTTAGCCATGGCCATAGCCAATCAAAGCAGGATGATAGCAAAAGCTTATCTCAACTCTGAATATTCTGGCACTGTTATCAGCAAAATGAAGCAATATAAATTAAAAAGGTAAGAGGAAAGCTAGCTTCAAAGTCAGAAGTAGTCACTAGCTAAGAAGTCTCCACAAAGGGTTTCTGAAAGGCAAAAGGATAAAAATTTAAAAGACTTGGCCAATTCGGGTTTGATCCCTAGCACTGCATATGGGCCCCTGACCTCTGCCAAGGTGAGATCCCTGAGCATAGCCAGGAGTAAACCAGAGTAATACCTGGTCTTGTCCCAAAACATATATGGGCATGGCTCAACCACTTCACCCCCAAAAAGTAATTTCATAATATCTTATTTCTATTGCTCTGCTGTTTTTCAATGCTTTCTTTCCTTTTATATTTTTTCTTGGGGGGTAGGTTCCATACCCAGCAGTACTCAGCAGTTAGTAACTCCTGGCTAGCTCAGGGGACCATATGGGTCACCAGGGATCAAACCTAGCCTGTTTTAATTATTTCTGCTGCCACAAGAAAACGCAATTTGTCTTTGACAGAGTGGACAAAAAGTTACGAACACCTGCAGGAACTGAATAAAGAAAACCTCAGCTTCTGAACCCTCCACTAAATCACCTTCTTCCTTCCCCATGCTCAGAGCAGTGTGCACACTTCAGTGCACCTGTGGAAGGGCTGTATATATATGCATGCAGCTGGGTGCTATGGGGGCTCAATGGAGAATATCAGAAGCAAAAAGTAATTACAATAAAATTACAACAAAATTTCCACACCATGAATAAGTAAATGGAGGTGAGATTCTCAAATTAGCCAAGATACAAAAGGCAGCAAGAAACCAAATCTAAAAGCTCTCAGTTTCAATACTCCATCTCACTGAAGTTTTATAAAACTAAATAAAGATGTATAAAAAGAGCAGAAGACTTACCATTATGATAAAAAATACTACTCCAAAAAATTCAGTGCAAACCCTATCAAAAGTCAATGAGATTTTTTCACAGTCATTTATATGGAATCCCAAGAAATCCCAAATAGCTAATAACTGAAAGAGAAAAAAATCTGAAGACCTCATACTTCCTTATTTCAAAAGGAATAAGTATTTATACTTATATAAAGCTCTAAGTAATAACAACAGTCTGGTACGGCTACATAGACAGATATCTGATCAACAGAATATAATGAAAATCCAGAAATAAACACTTCTAAGGATTTTATCCAAGGTGACAAGACTATTACAATGAAGAAAGATTATTTTTAGCAAACAGTGCTAGAAAAACAGAATAACCAAAAGCAAATGAATAAAACTTGATTCTCACCTTATACCTTTTTCTAAAACTAACGCAAAAGTGGATCATAGATCTAAGAGCTAAAAATATAACTCTTAGAATACACAAAGGTCTTGCATGCAACACACCTAATTTAATACCCAGCAGCCCTGAATACTGCCCAGAGTGATCCTTGAGCACAAAAACAGGAGTAAGCCCTGACCACAGCCAGGTGTGGTTCCCTCCCCCCCCCCCCAAAAAAAAAGAGGAAAGAAAAAAAACACAGGGGAAAAGTTTCATGACCTTGATTTGGCAACCACAAGCGAACGTCCGAGCTCGCAAAGCAGTGCAGAGATGAGATCAAGAAGACCTCGAAGAGAGAAGAGCAGAAGTGGTGGTAGATATGGCAGAAGCCAGGAAAAGCATTCGTAACGCCCGCCTGTCCTTCGACAACTACAAGACCAAGATGACTGCCCTTCGACGTCCTGATGGATCTATCACATCTTCCAGAAGGGCAATGGAGATTATCCATGATTTCTCAGATCACTTCGATAGCCATGTCCACCTGCCGACACACCAAATTCCGCAGGATGGATATGTCGTTCCCAACATTCTCCCTTCCGAAATCCGACACGCCATTTCATCAGTAAAGAAACGAACAGCACCCAGCCCAGACAAGGTCAGACCTGAACACCTGAAGAACCTGCCATCAGTACTCATCAATACACTGGCTCGGGTCTTCACACACTACCTGTCTGAATGCAAGGTTCCGTCTCAGTGGAAAACCAGCAGGACTGTACTACTGTACAAGAAGGGAGACATCCACGACATTGGCAATTATCGCCCAATCTGCCTACTGTTTGTCATCTACAAGCTGTTCACTCGAGTCATCCTGAATAGGATTGACAGAACACTAGATGAAGAACAACCATGCAAGCAAGCCGGGTTCTGAAAAGGATGCAGCACCATCGACCATATCCACACGATAACCAAGCTCATTGAAGTTTCTCGGGAGTTCAAGATGCCGCTCTGTCTAACGACCATTGATTTAAAGAAGGCCTTTGATTCTGTTGAGATGGAAGCGGTCATCAAAGCCCTAGCTAATCAGGGCATTCAAACTCAGTACATCAGGATCCTCTGTGAGCTGTATTACTGATTCACTACCAGAATCTCACGATTCTACAAAGAAGTGATCATCGATGTCAAGAGAGGGGTTCAGCAGGGTGATACCATTTCACCAAAACTCTTCAGTGCCACCTTCGAGAACATCATGCAACGACTGGAATGGGAAGGAATGGGAATAAAGATAGATGGTCGGCAACTATACCACCTCCGCTTTGCTGATGATATCGTTCTAATAACACCAAACATCAACCAAGCGGCACAATTGCTGGCCGACTTTGACCATGAGTTTGGAAAGGTCGGACTACAGCTGAATCTCACAAAGACAATGTTTATGAGAAACAGCCTCGTTCCTGATGCCCCATTCGCTCTCAACGGAACGACCATCTCCAAATGCAGTAGTTACGTGTACCTAAGTTGAGAAGTCAACATGACGAATGACCTGGCACCTGAGTTGCACAGGAGGAAGAGAGTGGCTTGGAACACCTTCAAGAGCGTCGAAGAAATAGCTAAGAGGATGAAGAACCTCCAGCTCTGGGCACATCTCTTTGATTCCACTGTTCTTCCTGCATTAACATATGCCTCAGAGACCTGGGCCCTGCGCAAACAGGATGAGAACTCTATTCAGGTCTCCCAAAGAGGAATTGAAAGAGCTATGCTTGGAGTATCACGTTTCACTCAAATGAGAGAAAGAATACGGAGTTCTGAGCTCCGTCAAGATCAAGAATCAGGGACGCTGTCTTGTTTGCCAAGGCGTCAAAAATCAGATGGGCTGGACACGTAATGAGATTTGGAGACGACCACTGGACTAGAGCTGTTACCGACTGGATTCCACGGGACGTCAAAAGACTGCGTGGCCGCCCACCTACCAGATGGTCAGACTTCTTCATCAGGATCCTGAACGATCAGTTTGAGGCTCTTCGTGTTCCTAGAACGAACAGACGCCATTGGGCTACACTAGCACGCAACAGGGACAAATGGAGACGTTACTGGCGCCTGCTAGAGCAAATCAGTGATTAACAGGAAGTCAAGTGAAGTGATCAAGTGATTTGGCAATTTTTTCTTGGATATAAAAACAAAGACACAGGCAACTTTCATTTTTAAAAAATGAATTTGTTCAAGTTTTTGAATTTTATACAAACCACTTATCAACAGAGCAAAAAGACAATCCCACAGAATGGCAGAGGTATTTGTAAATCATAAAATCTTGATAAATGATTAATCGTTAGAATATGTGAAGAATTCCCACAATGAAACAACTAAAATTTAATTCAAAAAGGGAAAGGAATTGAATAAAAACTTTTTCAAAAGAACATATACATATGGCCAAGTAAGCACATACAGACAAGTTCAACATCACTAACCATTAGGGAAATGCAAAGAGATAAAATTTCATTACACAAGGATTGACTAAGTTTTTTTTTTTTAAGTACTGGTGATGTCAAACCTACAGCAAACATCATCCTCAATGGGGAAAAACTGAGACCCTTCCCCCTAAGGTCAGGGACGAGACAAGGATGCCCACTCTCTCCACTACTGTTCAATATAGTACTGGAAGTACTTGCAATAGCGATTAGGCAAGAAAAAGATATTAAGGGCATCCAGATAGGGAAAGAAGAAATTAAGCTCTCACTATTCGCAGATGACATGATACTATACTTAGAGAACCCTAAAACCTCTACCAAGAAACTCCTAGAAACAATAGGCTTGTATAGTAAAGTGGCAGGCTATAAAATCAATACCCAAAAATCCATGGCATTCCTATACGCAAATAGTGAAAGAGAAGCAAGTGACATCAAGAAAACAATCCCATTCACAATTGTGCCCCAGAAAATCAAGTACCTAGGAATCAGCTTAACTAAGGAAGTAAAGGACCTGTACAAAGAAAACTACAAAACACTACTTCAGGAAATAAAAGAGGACACGAGGAAATGGAAAAATATCCCCTGTTCATGGATGGGGAGAATCAACATCATCAAAATGGCAATACTTCCCAAAGCACTGTACAAATTCAATGCAATCCCTATAAGGATACCCATGACATTCTTCAAAGAAATGGAGCAAACACTCCTGAAATTTATATGGAACAATAAGCCCCCACGAATAGCTAAAGCAATTCTTGGGAAAAAGAAAATGGGAGGAATCAACCTCCCTAACTTCAAACTCTACTACAAGGCAGTAATAATTAAAACAGCATGGTACTGGAACAAAAGCAGAGCTGCAGACCAATGGAACAGAGTTGAATATGCTGACATTTCCTCCCAAACATATAATCATCTAATTTTTGATAAGGGGGCAAGAAAAGTGAAATGGAGCAGGGAAAGCCTCTTCAACAAACTGTGCTGGCAAAATTGGACGGCTACATGCAAAAAAGTGGGCTCAGATCTCTGCCTAACACCATGCACAAAAGTAAGATCAAAATGGATTTATGACCTCAACATCAGACCAGAATCCATAATGTTTATTAAAGACAAAGTCGGCAAAACTCTCCATGATATTGAAGCTAATGGTATCTTCAAAGATGTCACGCCACTGGCCGAGCAAGTGAAAACAGAGATAGACAAATGGGACTATCTTAAACTAAGAAGCTTCTGCACCTCAAAAGAAACATTGACCAAAATACAAAGACAGCCTACAGAATGGGAAAGGATATTCACCAAGTACACATCCGACAAGGGGTTGATATCAAGGATATACAAGGTACTGGTTAAACTCCACAAGAAGAAATCACCCAACCCCATCAAAAAATGGGGTGAGGAAATGAACAGAAACTTTCGCAAAGAAGAAATTCGAATGGCAAAAAGGCACATGAGAAAATGCTCTACATCACTAATCATCAGAGAGATGCAGATCAAAACCACAATGAGATATCATTTCACACCACAGAGACTGGCCCACATCCACAAGAACAAAAGCAACCGGTGCTGGCGCGGATGTGGCGAGAAAGGGACCCTCCTTCACTGCTGGTGGGAATGCCGGCTGGTCCAACCCTTTTGGAAAACAGTATGGACGACTCTCAAAAAATTAGAATTTGATCTGCCATTTGACCCAGCTATAGCACTCCTGGGAATATATCCCAGAGAGGCAAAAAGGTATAGTCGAAGTGACATCTGCAATTGTTTGTTCATTGCAGCACTCTTTACAATAGCCAGAATCTGGAAAAAACCTGAGTGCCCAAGAACAGATGACTGGTTAAAGAAACTTTGGTACATTTACACAATGGAGTACTATGTAGCTGTTAGAAAAGATGAAGTTATGAAATTTACATACAAGTGGTACTACATGGAAAGTATCATGTTAAGCGAAATGAGTCTGAAAGAGCGGGATAGACACAGAAAGATTGCATTCATCTGGGGAACATAAAGCAACAAAAAGGGAGAGTAACACCCAGGAATGGCTGAGATTAGTACCAGGAATTTTGCTCCATGAATGGAAGGCCAGCCACAGGCTCTAGGTGAAAAGGAAGCTCAGATAGAGAAGAGAGTACCAAATGAAGGGTGTTGTGAGGGTCCTCCCAGGGTGGGAGAAGCATGCTAAAAGTAGTCGATAGACCAAACATGATTGCCACTCAGAGCCTCTCTTGCAAAACACAGTACCCAAAAGAAGAGAGAGAGAACAAGGGGGAATACCCTGCCACAGAGGCAGGATGGGACGGGGGGGGGGGGGGGGGGATGAGGGTGGGGGGGGATGCTGGGACCCATGGGGATGGATGACGGGCACTGGTGGAGGGATGGGCACTTGATCATTGTATAACTGAAACCCAAGCACAAAATTTGTAAGCCTATAACTGTACCTCATGGTTTTTCACTAATAAAAAAAGAAAAATAAATAAACTTAGGAAAAAAAAAAAGTACTGGTGATGATGGGCTGGAGCAATAGCATAGTGGGTAGGGCATTTGCCTTGCACGTGGCCGACCCGGGTTGATTCCTCCGCCACTCTCAGAGAGCCCAGCAAGCTACCAAGAGTATCCCACCCTCACAGCAAAGCCTGGCAATCTCCCCGTGACATATTCAATATGCCATAAACAGTAACAAGTCTCACAATGGAGACATTACTGGGTCTGCTCAAGCAAATTGATGAACAATGGGAGGACAGTGCTGCAGTGCTACTGGTGATGATATAGATAAATGGTAGAATTTGAAGTCATGGATTTCATTCCTGACACAGCACAAAATAAAATCTTAAAAATAAACCAGGCACAAAAGGATAAACATTATAAGGATCTATTTAAACGCAAATCTTGGATAGACAGATTCAGAGACAGAATGGAAGAGAGAGGTTACTAGTGGTGAAGGAAATAAAATCTTATTGCCTAATGATCATAGAATTTCTCTTCTGGGTGATGAAAATATTTGGCAAAGATGATGGTTACACAAAATTGAAAATGTAGTTAAAATACTAAATGACATACTAGAAAATGGCTAGATGAAACTAGCATTTTGGTGGTGAAGTAGCTAAGCGTAATACACTCACAAAATATATTTGTCGGTCAACAGCACTCAAATTTAAGGGGCAGGACAATGAATCAAAATACTAGATGAAATGCTTTGTATGCAGGAGTCATGGATCCAATCCTAGCACCATCCAAGCAGCACCATATGGCTGGAATGATAGTTAAGCAGGTAGGGCATTTGCCTTGCACGCAGCCTACCCAAGTTTAATCCCCTGAGCATCGCTGGGTGTGACCCAAAAAGAAAAAAAAAAAAAGGCAGCACCATGTGTGGCGCCAAAATTTAAAAAAAAAGTTAATGATAAAAAAATGACATTAGATTTCACAAGTACATATAAGTGGGGGAAAAAGAAAGCTATAAGTACACAGCATATATTTTGTTTTAATTTTATTTTTATAAAGTTGTCCACAATAACTGATTACATTCAAAATTCCAACACCAATCCCACCACCATTACATCTTCCCACCATCATATTTCAAATTATTCTACCCCAATTCCCCAAGCCTGCCCCCAAAGCAAAACACAATAATTTATGTTGTATTTCTTGTTACAAATAATCCACTAAAGATGATCCAAAAAATTTTTCTTAGAGAAAAGTGTGTGAAGATTGTTTTATCACCCTGAAGCCATTAAGCTCTTGTATAGAGTATGAGATGTCATGCGGTTCCAGGAATTCTAAGATTTTAAATAGGGTAATACAGCTAGAATTAAATTTTTAACTGGATGGTGACTTTGGGGTCTGGAGACACCTCTGTGGCGTGTTGTTCTCTTTCTCTTCAAAGGCTTATTTGTGAGTTTCTGGTTCATGGCTGTTAACAAGCTTAATAGTGCCAGAGGTAGTTCGTGGGCATGACTGTCAGGCTAACAGAAAAACACGGAGATGGGGGGAGGTCACCCATTCCCAACTCCATGCAAACCTGGAGTCACAAGTCCTGCATGTGATTTTTGTCAGCAGATTCCTTTATGGATGAGGCTCGTCTGAGCCTGTGGAGATCGGCTGTGAACATGGTGGCAACTGAGTTCTTGGAGGTTTTTGGTTGCTGGGGCTCTGTTGGGGCGGGGGGCAGGATTCACCCGCCCCACCACCTACGCCCACGAGTTGACCAAGACAAGACAGCCGGCACTGGATCCGGTGGCATCTCTATGGCTGTTGCTCTCTTCTTCTTCAGAGGTTTATTTCTTCTGAGTTCTTTTATAGGCTAAATACATTATTTATTTTGGAACAGGGGTCACACCTAGCAATGCTCACTATGCACATCTCAAGGTACCAAGGATTGAACCCAGGTGGGTAGCCTACTAGGCCAGCACCCGACCTGCTATCTCTCTGGTTCTGAAATGTAATCATGTTATTTTCACATACAAAAATTTTAGTTCAAATTTCCATCTCCTCCAAATCTATCCATGGCATTGTACATGTTGGACATAACTCCCGAAAGGCACAGTTTTCTAGATTATGTTTCTTTTTTCTAATGTTTCATTTCTATGTTTTTTATTGTATTAAGATTTATTATTATACTTATTATTGCACTGATTTTTTAATACTCAATTTTTTTTTAATTCAGTCACTTTGAGATAGAACACTATAAAGCTCTTCATGATTGGGTTTCAGTAAATGTTCCAACACCCATCCCTCCACCAGGGTAATTTCCCAGCACCAATGTCCCCAGTTTCTTTCCCACTCTCCCAACCTCCCAAATCACCCTCCACCCCAGCCTTGCCTGCCTCTAAACTTTACAATAGCCAGAATCTGGAAAAAACCTGAGTGCCCGAGAACAGATGACTGGTTAAAGAAACTTTGGTACATTTACAAAATGGAGTACTATGTAGCTGTTAGAAAAGATGAAGTTATGAAATTTACATACAAGTGGTACTACATGGAAAGTATCATGTTAAGCGAAATGAGTCAGAAAGAGCGGGATAGACACAGAAAGATTGCATTCATCTGGGGAACATAAAGCAACAAAACGGGAGACTAACACCCAGGAATGGCTGAGATTAGTACCAGGAATTTTGCTCAGTGAATGGAAGGCCAGCCACATGTGCTAAGTGAAAAGGAAGCTCAGATAGAGAAGAGAGCACCAAATAAAGGGTGTTGTGAGGACCCTCCCAGGGTGGGAGAAGCATGCTAAAAGTAGTCTATAGACCAAACATGATTGCCACTCAGAGCCTCTCTTGCAAAACACAGTACCCAAAAGAAGAGAGAGAGAACAAGGGGGAATGCCCTGCCACAGAGGCAGGGTGGGATGGGGGGGATGGGGGGTGGGAGGGATGCTGGGACCCGTGGTAGTGGAGGATGGGCACTGGTGGAGGGATGGGTACTTGATCATTGTATAACTGAAACCCAAGCACAAAAATTTATAAGTCTATAACTGTACCTCATGGTGTTTCACTAAAATAAATAAATAAATAAAAATTTAAAAAATAAAGTAGGCACCTCTAAGGGGGGCGGTACCAGCTCGTCCCTCATGCCCTACCGAGGTCACGAGTTGCCCCCCGCAAGCGGCTCTCCAGCACAGCCATAACACCAGACGCACAGAAACCAATCTTGTAATTATCTGGCTCTTTGCAGAAATCCAAAATCACGAGGCCACTATTGCGGCCACGTGAGATTATATGATTCTCATAACCAGCTATAGAAAACTAAGTATTTCACAATGCCTTTTCAGCAATTCTGATTGCTGGGGGGGGTGGGGAGGGGGGAATTCTAAACAATAATGGTGCATCTTTTGTCAAAACAATGAATGTAATCAATGTAGAGAAGAGTTAAGTGGAAATTATCTGCCTCACAGGCGTTGGGAGGGGTGGGAGGAGGGTATATTGGGGTTCTTGGTGGTGAAAAATGAGTAGTGATGAAGGGAGAGGTGTTTGATCAATGTATGACTGAGACTTAAACCTGAAAGCTTAGTAACTTTTCCCACAGTGATTCAATAAATAAATATAAGAAGAAAAAAATAAAATTATGGGAAAAAAAGGTAAAATCATGCCCAATTCAATCAGCTAATCAGTGGCTGAATAAATAGCAGTACTCCTACATAAAAAATAAATAAAGTAGGCACCTCTTCTCTCTCTTTCATCTCTCTCATTTTAGGCATAATGAGTTTGTAATACAGATGCTGAAAGGTTATCATACATATCCCTTTACCTACTTTCAACACTCATTTCTTGTCCAGAGTGATCATCTGCAACTAATGTTGTCATAATGGACACTCCTCTATCTTGACTACCCTCCCCCACCTCACACCCTTGTGGTAATTTCCAACCACTGACCAGTCCTCCTGGCCCATTTTCCCTGGCCTTGGATATTAGTTTCATTTTTCCTAACAGCTGTGTAGTACTCCTTTGTGTAGATGTACCATAGTTTCCTTTATCCAGTCATCTGTTCTATGATCACTTGATCACTTGACATCCCATTACTCATCAATTTGCTTGAATGGGCGCCAGTAACACCTCCATTCGTCCCTGTAGCATGCTAGTGTAGCCCAATGGTGTCTACTCATTCTAGGAACATGAAGAGCCTCAAACCGATCGATCATTCAGGGTCTTGACGAAGAAGTCTGACCATCTCATAGGTGGGTGGCCATGCAATCTTTTGGTATCCCGTGGAATCCAGTTGGTAAGGGCTCTAGTCCAGTCTCCAAATCTCATTACGTGTCCAGTCCATTTGATTTTCAACGCCTTGGCAAACGAGACAGCAACCCTGATTCTTGACCGTCAATGGAGGTCGGAACTCTGGATTCTTTATCTCATTTGAGTGAAGCATTATACTCCAGGCATAGCTCTTTCAATTCCTCCTTGGGAGAACTGAATAGCGTTCTCATTCTGTTTTCATAGGGCCCAGATCTCTGAGGTGTACGTTAATGCAGGAAGAACAGTGGAGTCAAAGAGATGTGCCCGGAGCTGGAGGTTCTTCATCCTCTTAGCTATTTGACGGTCTTGAAGGCACTCCAAGCTGCTCTCTTCCTCCTGCGCAACTCAGGTGCCAGGTCATTCATTATGTTGACTTCTCGACCTAGGTACACATAACTGTTGCGTGCAGAGATGTTCATTCCACTGAGAGCAAATGCAAAATCAGGAACGAGACCGTTTCTCATAAACATTGTCTTTGTGAGACAAGGATAAGGAAGGATGGGGAAGGAGAGGCTGTTCTATGAACCTTCCTCAAAAAACTCGGGACTGGAGCAATAGCACAGCGGGTAGGGCGTTTGCCTTGCACGTAGCCAACATTGCGACCCAGGTTCGATTCCCAGCATCCCATATGGTTCCCCGAGCACCGCCAGGAGTAATTCCTGAGTGTATGAGCCAGGAGTAACCCCTGAGCATTGCTGGGTGTGACCCAAAAAGCAAAAAAAAAAAAAAAAAAAAAAACAACAAAACCTAGAAACTGAGCTCCCATTTGACTCAGTAATGTTTCATTTCTTGATTGGATAAGAGTAGTACTGTAGCACTGTCTTCCCGTTGTTCATCAATTTGCTCAAGCGGGCATCAGTAGTGTCTTATTGTGAGACTTGTTACTGTTTTTGGCATATCAAATACACAACGGGGAGCTTGCCAGGCTCTGCCATGTGGGCAGGATACTCTCGGTATGTTGCCAGGCTCTCCGAGAGGGACAGAAGAATTGAACCCAGGTCCGCCATGTGCAAGGCAAATGCCCTACCCGCTGTGCTATCGCTAAGTCTTGCATTTCATGCTTGACTACCAAATTTCTTTAAGTTCCGTAAAACTTAATACTGATAAATAAGGGCTCAGAAAGTCATTCCCGGGTCGGAGATATAATACGGTGGATAAGGTGCTTGCACTGCATTGGGCCAACCAAGGCTTGATCCCTAGCATCCCATATAGTCCCCCAAGCACCCCAAGTACTGATTCCAGAGTGCAGAGCCAGGAATAACCCCTGAGCATCAGCAGGTATGGCCCCAAAACAAAACAAACAAGAAAGCCTTTCCCCTCTTTTTCCAGTAAAGCTTAATTACAGACTAGTCAAAATTTTATATAATCACCATTTAAGTACTGTCCCAATAATTAATATATGTTAAAAAAAAGTAGTCATGTTAGAAATATTGATCTGAAAATAAAAATTAATCAAGTATACAATATTTGGATGAAGGTTATTCTGAAAAAACTAAACTCCAAATCAAGTAAGTTCAAAATAAATGGTGAATGTTAAAACAGAAAGATGTTTCTCATAGTCATTTTATCAAATTCTCATTATTATGCAAGAAAGAAAATGCAAAAGAAGAAAATGTTGCTAGAGTTAGATCTGGCATTATTCCCAAGGCACTTTACCTGCCAAGATTAAGAACTTGGGAAAAATAACAGCATATGCCCAAATTCATTACAAATAAGCAAACATCTCTACATATTTAGAATGAGAGCATTTTTAGTAGGAACTAGAAGTAGAAACAGCCTTCAGATTCAGCCTGAATTAAATTTTCTAAGGGTAAAGAACCAAACACATCATCCTATTTCTACCTTAATATCTATAAATCAATTATTACATAGAACCCAACATATGCTATGTAGCATATGTAAAATACAAGGATGGCTTTCCAAACGAAGATACGCTTTTCAGCATTTACCACTTACCTATAGTAACGGGACTGTAAGTAGGTTGAGCACACAGCTTTGGAAACGTGACTGGCAGAACCAAAGTCAATGACCTTCACTCTGTAGGGCTGGCGCACAGGATCAACCAACATGATATTTTCAGGTTTAAGGTCAGCGTGAATTAGACCAAGACTCTTGAGCTTCATCAGGGCAGTGGCCACCTGCTGCAAGATTGGTCTAATGTATTTGAGTGGCAGTGGACTGAACTTGTTCTGCTTTAGAAAGTCATATAAGTTCTGCTCCAGCATCTCGAACACAAGGCAGGTGTGATTCTTATGCTGAAAGCACTCGTAAGAACGCACAAAATTATACTCATCAGCATTTTCACTGCTTAAGCGGGAAAGGATGCTCACTTCAATCTGTCCTTGTCTGGCATAGGAGGGATGGTTCTTCAAGATTTTAATCGCCACAATTTCCTTGGTACTCCGCTTCCAGCACTTAGCCACTTGTCCAAAAGTCCCCCTACCTAGAAACTCCAAGACTTCATAGCTGTTGGTCATAGAACAAAGGATCTCGTGCTGGACCAGCTGGTAATCCCCTTCTCCGCTGGAACTGCTACTTTTCGTTGTCACAGTGGTGGTTGTGGCAGCAGCACCCACCACAGTCCTGTTTTGCAGCATGAGAGGGGGATGTTCTTCTATGATCTGCACGCTACCGTTGCTGTCAACTTCCTCACTTTTTCTTTTCAGTCCACATTTTTGATACGGCTCAAGTAAAGAAACGTTGCTTCTGTGAGTCAGGGTCTGGCTGCTCTGAAAGGTCGAAGTAGCAGCACTGGCGGAGCTGTCGGCGGCTGTCACAACAATGTGCTCCACTGCAGGAGCTGGGAGGAGGAGACCCTGGTCGTAACCAGGAAGGTTGAAATTTGCTACCTGGTGAGAGGAGTTAGCTTGTCCTTGTGTGGCTGGGAGGGTTTTGCTGTGGGTATAATATTTGTCGTTGCTGCTCTGTCCTGAAACATCCCAGCCAGAGGGTTCTATTTTCAATTTCTTTGCACTGCAGAAGGCACTCGACGACACTGATGGGGGGGAAAACACCTGCAGCTGTGATGCCATACCTACAATGAGAGAAAAGAAAAATCAGACCCTCAATTGAGAAGAAACTCTTAGCTTGCAGAGCTAGGAATAAACTCTGAGCATCACTGGATGTGACCCAAAAAAGGGGGAGGGGAAAGACAGAGAGAGAGAGACAGAGAGAAAGAGAGAGAGACACAGAGAGAGAGAGAGAGAGAGAGAGAGAGAGAATGAACATGATGCCAGAGAGTTGAACAGACTGAGTATGGTCCCAAAGCAACACCAGAAAGGCACCCCAAGCACTGAGCTTGGAACAGACCCTGAGCAACACAGGATGTGGTCTCAAAACAAAAACAATCGGAATGACCATCTAAAATGGTTCCAAAAACAGTAACAACACCAAGAATAGCCTGGATGACTGATCATTTACAATATGGAAATAAGAGTCTAAGCACTTCATCTGCATTATTCATTTAATCCTCACTACAGTCCTCTGGAAAACATACTACCATTATTTACATTTTACAGATGAAGGAACTGAAGCACAGAGAGGTTAGAGTAATTTGCCCAAAATAATGTAACGATTAAGTGGCATCACTGGAATTCAAATCCAGGCTCTTTGGCACCAGAACTCAATTCTACAGCTGTCTTCATTCCTGCCCTGATTAACTTTTTAATTATTTAAATTATGTAATTTTAGGCACAGAAAACCTAGAAGAGTAGCTCAGGGGCTTGGAGCGTCTGCCTGAGGTGTAGGAGCCTGGCTGCTCTGTTGTCTGTGATCACCAGCACACACAAACACTTCCCAGCCCCACTACAGCCAGGCATGTGCGCACCTTCACAAAGGGGTGTGTGCTCTGGTAGTTAAAAAGATGTACAGGTGTCACAATCACAAAGTTTAACCAGGGGCTGAAAAAACAGTACAGCAGGTAAGGCATTTGTCTTGCAAGCGGACAGCCCAGCTTGAATACCAAACACTCCAGATGGTCCCACAAGCCCCACAGGAATGATTCCTGAGTGCAGAACCAGTAATAACCCTGAGCATGGCTGGATGTGACCCAAAATTCAAAAAAGAAAGTATAATCTCTGGTGAGCACATGCGCAAGTACAACGAAAGGAGTGCAAAACCCAGAGAGAAACGTGATACAGAGTATGCAAGCACACAGCCCAATGTGTGACCACCACCTCACACCCCCCTCCCCCCCACACACACACAAGCACCACAGCATTAAAAAAAATATGTATACTCAAGAACAACAGTTCGGTGTATGTGCAATCCCAAGTTATAGCATATCAATCACCATGAAAAGAAACAGGAAGAAGACTAAAATAAGTAAATTAATAAAAGGGGGACCTCCTAAGCAATATTCAGGGACCCAAAGACCCCATCTCAGCCATTCTAGTCAACCCTGTTGGTAGTTCAATACCAGGACCTGAGGAAGCAATACTACCTGTGCCTGACAGAGATTATCTGGGCCACTTCAGCAGGGCTGCAAGTCTCCAGGATCATACCCAGCAGTGAGGGGGGAGAAGTGGGTGGTCCAACCTGTTACCAGGGCTACACCAGGTAACAACCGGAGGGCCATGTGGCTCCATGGATAGAACCAGTGTTGGCTACATGTAAGGCATGTACCTTTACCCCTGTATTATCTCTCCAGCCTTAATAATTTTTAAATTAAAAAAAATTGTAAGAGAGATAGCTCGGCAAGTTGAGCACATTCTTTCATGCAGGAGGGCTGAGCTGAACCCAGGACACAGTCCCCGATCACCCCAAGTACCCAACAATCTCAGAGCAAACAGATGTCCTCCAGGTATGTAGAAGTCAGCAAGTAGTATCAGGTATGTCCCTAAAATCTAATTTAGACATAGATGGAATACTGATAAAACTGACAAATGATCCAAATGTGGGCATGATATTCAATATCATAAAGTAACGTCCAAAAAGACAATGAACAGAAATAAGATGACAAATATAATAGACAGTGTCAGAAGATGATGGAGAGGTTGAGGTGCTTGTCTTGTACAGCCGACCGCAGCACTGAATATGTGCCTGAAGCACCGCCAGGAGTGACCGCTAGCCACACAGCCAGGAGTGAGCCCTGAGCACCACCTGGTGTGCGACAAAATAATAATAGTAACAAAAATAAAGACTCCTGCTTAGATACAAAATATGAAAAGCACAAAGCACACATAAATTAGTATCTACTTTTTATCCACTACATTATAAAAGGACTGTCAATAAACTGACCAAAAAAACTAATCAAGATGCAAAGCCTGGAAAAGATCTGGCTAATTAACCTTAGAAAAAATAAAGGGAAAACAAGTGAGTAGGGCCCAAGGTTCTGTCACTGAATGTCCCACCAACACCTCAATAAACCCAGAGTTATTACCTTCAGAATAAAGATCACTATGTCACAGCAAGTCACTTCATAGTTGTCTTCTCCCCTGTCAAACCATAAAAACGTCAGATGCCCTGGGCTCTATGCCATCTTTTCATATTTTAGTCTATAAGTAAACTTCCCAGAACTAGACAATTGAAGAGTCCTTCATTCATTCATTCATTCATCATCCTGTTATTCGTCGATTGCCTCGAGCAGGCCCCAGTAACGTCTCTTTCATCCTAGCCCTGAGATTATATTCACGGCTCTTTAGGAGAATGAGACCCATCATTGTTACTGGTATTTGGCATATTTGGTACGCCACGGGGAGTTTGCCAGACTCTGCCCTGTGGGCAGGCTACATTCGATAGCCTGCAAGTTTGTCCAAAGTAGAAATGAGATAAGGTGTCATAAAAAGATGTCCTGATAAGATGTCGCGGCCCGCCGTGCGGTTCCGGGAGCTGGATTTTATAGTCTCTGAGTCTTGGCCGCTGATGGGATTACACGGCGCCAAGAGTCCTTAATCTTTCTAATCCACTCTTCTCTCTCTTGAATTTTAAGTCTTTCTATCCATACTGCAACTTAGTTTGAAATCTTACAAACACTCAAATTCAGCACATGCAAAAAGAAAGGCAGCAGTCTCCAGCCCTTCTCGGTTCTGAAATGTAGCCATATGCCCAACACCTCCCGTCAAAATTCAGGTGAATAAGGCAGTTTCCTCATCTATAAAACTTCAGGTATTAATACCTACATTTCATCTCATGGGATTGTTTTAAAAACAAAATGACTAAGTACACGTTAAGTGCTTTGTGCCTGAAAATTACTGATTTTTGGTATTTCCATGACCACCAGAACTATAGCCAGTCAAGGTCATGCGGTGCTGAGTGTTGGACCTGGGGTTCTGTGTGCACCGTTATGCTCTGATCAATCATTTAAATTCCTGGCCCTTATTGTTATTACTGTCATAACCTATTTCTCTCCCTTGTTCCCCCGTATCTAATACCTCCTAAGCTTAAGTCAAAGCACTCACAGTCTCTAATCTTGAGTGCACTCAGAGATCTTTACTTTGAATTTTTCTTTATTATTAAGTATTAACCTATTATTTTCCTTTACTTGCCTCATCCCCTTTTCTTTCTTCTTTTTTTTTTTTTTTTTTTTTTTGGCTTTCAGGGTTACACCAGGCGATGCCCAGGGATGACTCCTGGCTCTACACTAGGGAATCACTCCTGGCAGGGCTGGGGCATCATATGGGATGCTGGGGATCAAACCTGGGTCAGCCAGGTGCAAGGCAAACAAACGCCCTACCTGCTGTACTATTGCTTCGGCTCCCAAGAGATCTTTACTTTCAAACTACACAAATCAGAAGTCTTGGGCCAGAAATTAAGGCACAGTGGGGAGGTAGCTTGCCCCACACACATCTGACCCAGGTTTAATCCTCAGTAACCCAGATGGTCCCCCGAGTCCTGCCGGGAGTGATACCTAACCGAGAACAGGAGAAAGCATGAACACAGCTGGGTGTAGGCACCCACACACACAAAAAAATATCTAAGTCTTCTCCCTACCCACTCCATTCCTCCCTCCTCCCCTTCTCTGCTCCCCCCCCCCCATACACACACACTTTGGGTTCAAGGTTACTTCCTCTTTTTTAATCACCTCTCTAGTCCAGCACACCCTGACCACATAGTTTTTCAGCACTATGGGGAGAGAGTCCAAAATCTTCAACAGACTCAAAAAGTTCTCCCAAAATCTGATTGCTGCCTTCCCAAATCTCCTCAATCTGATTCCTCAACTCCAATGATACTGCTTTTGTCAGTTCTTGGACAGCTACTCCATCACTTTTACCTCCACGTCCTAACATGCTGAAGATTTTCTGCTAGAAAACTCATCCATTACAGAAAATACACAAACTCCCTCCTCTCCACACAATCATTACCATCAAAACTGTCTCCCCTCACTGTGAACTCCCCACAGCACCCTGACCTTCTCTCATAACTTGAACTGATTTCAAACTGCATTCCAAACTACAGTTATCCTACCTGTCCTGTTCTTAGCGTGAGTCACCAGGGTATACCAGACAACATCACGGTAAAAACACTCTAATTGCAGGATGAGCTGACCTGCCTGCCAACCTCGTATCTACCACGTATCTACCCACCACCATTCTATATATACAAGATTTTCGGTCAGGCTTTATTTTTCCAGTGTTTTTTCCTTTCATCTGTGTGGTCCTAAATATGTGGGATCACCAGTCCAATACACACAGTGTTAATTCTATTTGTCACAAGAGAATAAACAACACACAACTAGAAAGGAAGGAAGCATGACAAAGGATGTTACAAAACATGAAAAACAATGTGTACATTTCTTTGGGCCTGAAAGCAACTAAAAACAATCTGCACTGAACTAGTCAGCTGTAAAGAACAAACCCTCAGCCTTTAATTTCTAAAATGAGGTCTGGATATACTTTAAGCAAGAGTTCCTGTAATTTATATGAGCCTTGAGGAGAAAAAGTGTAAATTAAAAGCTAAAGTCAGTGCAATTTAATTCTGAGGCTTCTAATTTACAAATCGTTTTGTTCTACCTGTATCACTGACAAAAAACCAAATAAGTAAAATAGTAAAAGAAAACTGAATAGTAAAAGAACTAGTAAAAGAAAGACTAATGTCTTTCTAAAATTTGCCTATTAAAATAAGAGTTGCCACCATAAGTTAGCCTAATTCTGAACAATAAAAGGAAGCATTTTTTCTTCTTGTTTTGTTTTTTGGGCCACACCTGGCTGGGTGCTCAGGAACTACTCCCAGCTGGGTGCTGCTGGCGGTGGGGGTGGGGGGGCTACATACAAAGTATTCACACCAATCCCTTGAGCTATCTCTCTGGTACTGAAGTAAACTTTCTAAATTTGTTTTCCATTGCATATTAGCTTACTAGTTTTATCTACTTATCAAAGAACATAACCACAACCTTTATAGATCTAAAAGCATTTAGTTAAAACAGGAATACAAAATTTGGTTTGTAAGCATATCTAGGAATATATCTAAGAGTACAGGGGATTAAAGTAGTAATATTGGAACGAGTCCATGATAATCTAATGAAATATTTTCCATTAAGTTTACAAGTAGAATAAAATACTTTTTAAAAGACTGCATTAGCCAGAATAGTATTTCTAAGCACTTTCCATATAAGCAGTCGAGGTGCCAAGCAACAGCACCAGGTTGGTAAGGCATGGCCTTTCTTGCACACCAACATGGTCCCCTGAGGCCAGCCAAGAGTGATCCCTGAGCAGAGTCGTAAGTAACCCTGTGCACTCGGGTGTGGCCTAACCCCTCCCCCACCCTACACCATCCCCCCCCCCCAAAAAAAGTAAGCAGGCATACAAGTAGGGCAGTCCGTTGGCAATGAATCTCAAATAAACTACATCAAGTCAGAACCAGTTTAGTCCATCAAAGACTCAACAAGAACCCAACAAGGGACAATTCAGCAGTGGAACCTTGACAACACCTACCAATGAACCCCAAAAAGAGGGCAGCTTAGAAAAATCCCTGTAAAGCCAAGCTTTGAAACAGCAGGCTGCATACTTCAGCTGTCTCCAAGTCAACAGTATTGTCCACTTTTGGCAAAACGGGGATAAGCGAACTGACAGCTACAACTCTAGCAAGACTTATATGCGCCCATCATGTCTGGGTCCTGAGTTCAATTCCCAGCAAGGGGGGTGGGAGTGGAGGAGCAAACCTAAAACGATCCATAGTTCACAGGAACAACCCAAAACTTCACTGATCTTCCCCACTGCCAGAGCGTACTGCTCTGAAGTCGGATTCAGATATCAGGACCCTCACAGTGTGACCTGATGGACCTTAACGAGCACGGATTCATAAACTGACAAGAAAAAGCAACATTCTTATTTTTATACAACTTTGAAATTTAGCCGATTACTGCATTTTCCAAATATAAGATAGAGGTACTATGTTTCACAAAATTAGCTTTGTAGCACTATAGCACTATCCTCCTGTTGTTCACGGATTTGCTCGATCGGGCACCAGTAACATCCCCATTGTGAGACCTGTTGTTACAGTTTTTGGCATATCGAGTATGCCACGGGGAGCTCAAGGAAATTCTTTTCCTAGGCTGAGGCTCCCACATAAAAACATGAAACAGAATTAACATCTGTTAAAAACTTACTAGACAGTAGGCTCTGTTAAGCAAATTACAAACATTTTAACTTACAGGAAAACTCTCCCAGTAAACTAACTTCCTGAAAATGGTACAACTCTGGACTCCAGCAATAACAGAGCCTTTTTGACTCAAACCTGGCTTTCCAAGGATTAAATCTGTAGCACTGTAGCACTGACCTCAGGTTGTTCATCAATTTGCTCGAGTGGGCCCAGTAACATCTCCATTGTGAGACTTGTTGTTACCGTTTTTGGCATATCAAATACGCCACCGGGAGCTTGCCAGACTCTGCCGTGCGGACAGGATACTCTCGGTAGCCTGCTGGGTTCTCCAAAAGTGAGAACGAACAATAAGAAGACTAGTTACACGGCGTGGGTGCAGCGCCTAGCTACTGGAAGATGAGGGGATCTGGGTGAAGGAGGCCCAGTCCCGATCTGAGCAGCCTTGGAGATCTCAGCCCCGGGTCCCACATACCTGGATTCCTCTGCCAGTTCCTTTATGTGTGAGGCTTAAAATCTTAGAATAAAATCCAAAAACTCCAAATTGACTCTCTCGACTGTGGAAGATCTGGACCCTGGTTATTTATGTTGCCTTGGTTCATCCCATCTTTATCCTTGGTTCAACCCATCTTTTTCCAGGCGCACTCACTCTTCCTACTTTATTAATTTCTCTGGATTCCTGCACACATTACACTCATTCTTCTGAAATTCATTTTAAGTTTTTGTTAGGGAAAGTGAAGTTCATTTTAGTCTCTGTCTAAATCTCACCTGTTTCAGTGTCGGGAGAAGTTACTGGTTTAGATCATCATCAACTCTCCTTTCCCCAGCATATGGCCAGCCCATGTTTTCCAGACCCACTCCAACAGCAAAGTGGTCTGTGGGTGAGCCTCTCTGATTTCTTTGTTTCCATGAGGAGGCAGTCACGGGGAGCCACCAGTCACCACATCCAAGGCATAGGAGACCAAAAGGAATAGAGCAGAGAGTTCCTAAAAGATTGTGTAGGGCAGCTGCCTGTTTAGCAGGAATGTTCATTTTAACCTAGAATATTTACTTCAGGAGATTACACAGAATAATTATTTTCCCTCAGCTAGGTTATAGTTTTAGCAATATTATGCCGACAAATATACTATTAACAATCCATCCAAAAGCCCACTGACCACTTACAGCATGTGTTGAGTATGGGAAGTATAGGGCAAGTGGTTCTGCTGCTTGTCCTGCCATTAACTGGGGTTTGGGAGGAGTCATATGCCCATCATTACCTGGTTAACAAGAGATCTGATTCTCTTCAGTGACCCAATTCCTGGGCCATTTCATACATACTAGTGATGTTCTCTACTACTTCTTAGCACTTGACATACTTGTACTTATTTATTTAGCTATTCATTTACCAAATATTAAGCACCTGCTATATGTGCCAGGCATGGTTTTAGACAGCACATTAACAGTTGTTCAAGACAAACAAGAGCCCTTAATTCCTGGAGTTTACTTTCTAGTGGGGAAGATGTCCACAAGCACATTTTGCATGTTTCCACACACAAACACACACACAAACACAAACAGAAAGTGGTGAACACTATGATGAGAAAACACAAATTACAAGACAGATGAGAAAGGAGAGAAAATACTCTAAACTTAGCATCAGGAAAGGCTTTGTACGGAGGGGACACTAAAACTAACTGACCAAAAGGAACCACATTCCAGTGAAAATAAACAGTACAAAGGCAAACTCTTGCCCTATCCAAAGAAAAGACCAGTATGATTGAATAGGAAGGAAATACTCAAAACAAGACCCAAAGAAACAGACACAGGTCAGATCACATACTGACTTCTGTGTTTCTCTGGACTTTATTAATTATAATTATTTATTTGAAAGTTGACTTCTAAACAGAGAGAGACAGAGAGAGAGAGAGAGAGAGAGAGAGAGAGAAAGTACGTACTTTGGGTAAGGCACTTGCCTTGCACGTGACTGACCTTGATTTGCTCCCTGGCATTGAGTATAGAGTCCCCAGTACTCTGTAAGGAGTGAACCCTGAGCACAGAACCATGAGCACTGCCGGTGTGAACCAAAAACCAAAATACAAAAATAAAAAGCTGGCTTATCAGGCTGGAGTCACAGTACAGTGGGTAGGCCATTTGTCTTGCACATGGCCCACCTGGGTTTGATCCCATTATCCCATATGGCTCCCCAACGGCACCACCAGGAGTAATTCCTGAGTGCAGAGCGAGGAGTAATACTCAGTGCAGAACCAGGAGTAACTCTGAGCATCAACAGGTGTGCCTCCACCCCCACCAAAAAAAAATAGTTGATTTATCTGCTGAGTTCTGTGGGAGCAATTTTCAAGAGCAGAGTAGGCATGTTTGGTTTGGTTTTTGGTTTGTTTTTTCTTTTTCCTTTTTTTTGGGGGGGTGAGGGAGGGGTATCAACAGCATCAATTGATTGATAATGACTGGCACATAATATATGCCAAATGTTTGCTAAAATAAGTGGTTACAAAAACATATTACTTATACATATATAAATATAAGGAAGTGGGCCGGAGCGATATTACAGCAGAGAGAATGTTTGCCTTGCATGCAACCAACCCGGGTCCAATTCCCAGCATTCCATATGGTCCCCATGAGCACTGCCAGGGATAATTCCTGAGTGCAGAAAAGGAGTAATCCCTGAGCGTTGGCAGGTGTGACCCCCCCCCAAAAAAAAGACCAACAATATAAGGAAGACTCAAGCGCCATTTGATTAAATTAGTATTTACAAGAATAGTTTGTAGTCCTATTTATAAGTGAATATGAGTATTATTTTCTGAGACATAGAATTAAAAAATGAACTTGACAGTGCAAAAGAGATCAACAGGTTGGGCATGTGTTCTGCATGCAGGAGGACTGGGTTCAATCCTGGTACTACATATCCCCTAAACATCGTCAAGAGTCCCTTAGTATCTACGTGGGAGTAGCCCCGAGCACTGTACACCCTCCCCCCAATCCCAAATGAGCCTTCAATCCTAAGAATTTGAAACAAGTCATGCAAGCACGGTGAATGAACTAAGCCAATTTCCCAGTTAGAAAAATAGAGGAAAATGCAGAATAGACCATTTAAAATTTTTTTCTAAGGCTGGAAAGACAACAAAGTGTGTAAGGTTTTGCATGTGGCTGACCTGGATTCAATCCCTGGTAGCACATATCCCTGGTCTCAACCCAGCCGAGCATGAGTGACCCCTGGAGAAAGCTCTTAGCAAAGACAAATGTGGCCTCAAACAGTGAAAAAACCACGAATGTATAATATTTTAGCAAGCTGGTTAAAGGATACTTTCCTTCTAGGCAGGGCTTTCTGACCCAAATTTTAATAGTTCGTTTAGTCAACAGTGCCTAATATTAGGCATTATAAAACTATAGCAACAGAAGAAGGTGCTTTAAGGCTGTGGGGGGGGGGGGGGACACTATCTTGAGGAGTTTCTAACTTAATGTCAAAGTAAAGCAAGATAATATGAAATAAACAACAGGACCAGTTTAGATGAAAAAGCAAAAGCAAAAGCCCAAAAAAAATAGAACTTAAGTAAGGTAAAAATAGTTTGACAGATGGAAGGTGGAAAAGCTCCTTCGGATGAATGAGAAGATTTCTGCCAATTTGACAGGGAATATGTAAGAATTAAAAAAAAAAAAAACCCTTGAGTAAAAAAGATGTTTTTTATTGGAAAAGATACTGGCAAAGAAAAAAAAAAGTATGTGGAGAGATAGAAGATAGAATGGGCTTAAGGAAATTGATTACACATAACCTAGCCTGGTTTGATGCACAATACAACATATAGTCCCCTGAGCACTGTCTCTGAGCACAGAATAAGCTCTGAGCACAGAATGAGGAAGAAGTCCTAACACCACCAGATGTGACCAAAAACTGAGGGGGGGGGGGGTGTGGGAGGCGATTCTTACCAAAAAAAAAAAAAAAAAAAAGAAAGAAATTCTTACACCTAAAACTCCCAAATTCCAACATGAGAAAAAAGGAGATTCAAGAATGCCAAGCATGTTTCCTATTTTCTTTTTGGAGGGATTTGGGCCATACCCAACAGTGCTCAGGGCATACTCCTAGCTCTATATGCTCAAGGATGACTCCTAAAAGGACTCAGGGGATCAAAATGTGGTAGCGAGGATCACACCAAGGTCAGAGGCATGCAAGGTAAGCACATCACCCACAAAACTATCTCCCATCCCAAATAAATGTTCAATAGCACTCTAAAGTAGCCTTGCTAGCAAAGAACCCTTGTATTTGTATTCTTTCTCAGTATGCACTCTGAGAAAGCATTATATACCAGGTGTACTTCAAATATTCAAAAGAAATAAATATTGTTTCTTTATCTTCCAAGTACTAATAATGTTGCTTTCAAGATAAAATATACAAAAAATATACATATATATATAAATATGGGATATAAAAATGTTTAAGTACCATGTTCACAATCACACCATCACAATCATCCTGTTGTTCGTCGATTGCCTCGAGCAAGCACCAGTAATGTCTCCTTCGCCCTAGCCCTGAGATTTTAAAAAGTGCCATATTCAAGGCTCTTTCAGGATTAGGAGAATGAGACCCATCATTGTTACTGGTATTTGGCATACTGGTTACACCACAGGGAGCTTGCCAGACTCTGCCATGTGGGCAGGTTACATTCGGTAGCCTGCCAGGTTGTCCAAAGTTAAGAATGAGATAACAAGATGTTGCTTCCGGGAGCTGGGTTTTATAGTCTCTGGGTCTTGGCCGTTGATGGGATTGGGGGGGGGGGCGGGGGCACAGTTGGTGGGTGTGACCCCTGGTATAGACCATGTTATGCTCTATAAATATACGTAAGGCGGCCAGGATGCATGCAGCTCATCAGTATAGCATTTGCCTTGCATATGTAAGGTACTGGGTTCAATCCCTGGCTCCACACACTGAAAGAGTAAGGTTACTGGAGGGTTATTAACTACAGGGAAATTAAGAGCAACTAAGATATAAAAGCAAAGATAATCTTAAGAAATTAGCAGCCAGAGGCAGGGCACTCACCTTGTGGGCAGAAGACCCAGGGTGGATCTCCCACATTCCATATGGTCCCCTGAGCCCCCCTGGAACCAGGAGTAACCCCTTAGCACTGCCAGGGTAGCCCCTCCCCCAAAAAATTAATTCATATAAATGAATCTGCAAAGTAATTCATATGCTTGCTTATCCTTAATTTGTTGCTCGTATAATACTTTTTTTTAGTTTCATTTGGCTATATATATGTTTTTGGGGTTTTTTTTGTTTTTTTTGGGGGGGGGGGGTCACATCCAGCGATGCACAAGGGTTACTCCTGGCTCTGCACTAAGGAATTACCCCTGGCAGTGCTCAGGGGACCATATGGGATGCTGGGAATCAAAGCTGGGTGGGCTGCATGCAAGGCAAATGCCCTATCCTCTGTGCTATTGCTCCAGCCCCGGGCTACAATTCTTTTTTTAAAAGAACATAAATACCCAAAAGTTTATCAGTGATTACAGAAGCAGTGTATGAGTGAAAAATTACTTTGATGTTCAGAATGGCAATACAAGTGAGGAAAATTGAGATGCAGAGGCCAGAGATATAATACAGGGGGGGTCAGGATTTGCCTTGCAATGTGCCAATCAAGTTTCAATACCTGTACCCCAAAGTGTACCCCAAACCCTGCTAGGAGTGATTCTGAGTACAGAGTCAGGAGAAAGCTCTGAGCACTCCTGGGTGTGTTTCTTCCCCAACCCCAAAAGAGAAAGAAATTGAGATGGAATCAATGACTTTCAAAAAAATTACCAAAAAATGAATTCTTTTATATAGCCAAGAAATAAGAAAGAGAGCAGATCGGGAAGCTTTTATTTGCAAAATTTAAATCACAAGAAGACTAGTTACAGTTCAGAACAAGTTGCACAAGTTTTGAGTATCGAAGTTTACAAGGCAGGCTCAGCTCGCTGATTTCCACCAACACCACCACCAACTGAGAAGGGCTTATAAAAACAAAACCACAGAATGAAAGAATTCTGTCTTCCACAGAATTGTGAACTTTGAGCTTACCTTCTTTCCCTTTAGGAAGTAACTCTGGTTTAGTTTTAAAATCTCAAGTTACCAATCAACTACATAAAATTACAATGCCCAAAGATGGGATTAAGTACTCTGAAAACATCACCAGCAAAAATCCTTGCCAATCAGAACCAGTAATGTTTACAAAATCTCACTCACCATTTTACTCCTCAAATGCTTTTTTCTGGCCTGACTGCCTCCAGTTCCAACCACAAGCACTTTACCAAAATACTATTCGGGTAAACAATAGTCTCTTAACAGTCAATGATATCCTTCATCAAACTAATATGACAAGAGCGGGGAAGATTAATTAGATATTAAGATCCAAAATCACCAGCCAAGTAACAATTTGGGAAAATGACTCATTAGTAAATTTCCAATCTTTAGCCATGTATCAAAGTCTACACACAAACATTTTTTAAACGGTTGATGCTTCGCCCTCTCTAGAATCCTCTAAAACACACACACACACACACACATACACACACACACACAAAAACCAAAATCGACAGACCAGGAGTTCAAAATAGCTTCACACAAACAGCAAAATTGCAGGTTTTGCTGAGGGCACGAGCCACTTCCCTCGAGCCCGTCTTCGCGGGGCGCAGGAAGCCACACCGCTTGTTTCCATCAGTTTCTAGGAAACCCGCAGATAAAAAAGGACTGACGGACAGCGGCGTCCGGGAGTGGAAATGAGACGGGGAGGCGGTCGCGGGAAACGCCCGGGGTCAGCGGGGCCCGTGGGCGCGTGCGGGGACGCGACCCGGCGCGGGAGGCGGCCGCCCGGACGGCGCCGCTCGGGGGTCCGCCCGGGGTCCGCGTGTCCCCGCAGTCCTCTCCCCTGCCCCTTCCTAACGACAGCGGCTACGGGCAAAAGTTTCCCGCCCCGGCCCGCGGCCCCGGCGCCCGTCCGAGCGCGCCGGGCCGCGTCCACACCCACCGAGCGCCCGGTCTCTCGCCCGTGACAGACACGCAGCGCGGCCGGCGCGGCCCGTCCCCCGAGGCGCCCCGTCCCCCGGAGGGCCCCACTCACCGCCGGCGTGTCGGGGTCTCAGCCGCGCGCGGGGGCTGCCGTGCCGAGGCGGCGCAGGAGACGAGATCCGGGGCCCCGCCGCCGGGTCATCATAGCCCCCGCGCCAACCGGCCCGGGCCCCGGCCCCCCGCCCCCCGGAGCGGTGCCCCCTCAGCCCCGCGCCGCCCGGGCCCCCGCCGCCGCCCCCGCCGCCGCCGCCGCCGCCGCCCCGCGCGCTCCCGCCTCGGCCTCCTGCCGCCGTCCGGGGCCGCCGCCGGGGCCCTCGCGCCGCGGCCGCCGTTGTCGCCAGGCCCGACCAGCCGAGTGCCGAGCCGTCGCCCCATCCGGCCGGCCCCGCCTCGCGGGAACCGTTCAGCCGCTCGGCGCCATGACACCTACTGAGGCGGAAGTGCCCGAGCGCGGCGGGTCACGGCGACTCCATGGTGGGCGTGCGGGCGGGGGGGCCTCCGTGCGGCGCCAGCGTGGACGGAGCGCGCGGGTCGGACGCCCGCCCCCTCGGCATCGAGTGCTCGGCGGTGCTGAGCTCAGGTGTTGAAGGGTGGCCGCGGAGGCTGCAGCTGCCCGGTGTGATCCCGGCCTGTGTGACATCACCGGGCCAGTGTGACCGCCCGGGGACGGCGCAGCGCCCGGGCTGGGCCGACCGGGTGACCCGGACGCCTCCCTGCCGCGGAGGAAAGGCCCCTCTCAGGCTTTGAAGTTCCATTACCCCCCCGCCCACCATCGTACTAGCAGAACCGTGACATCAGGGCACCGACACTGCGAGCCCCGCGGGCAGAGCCTGAGAACCGGGGTTGGCATCGTTAAGGAAAAATAGACTGCTCCGAAGCGAACCCCAGAGAACGCAAAGCTTGCCCGGGGCCAGTGCTACCACGACTGTTGCCTCAGCCACGATACAGCAAGGCCAGGTGCTAGGGAAATGGAGCGTCTGGAGCACGCAACATTCTGTAGAATTGGACGCTGTGGAAACGAGGTGGTCCTCAGACAGCGTTGAGAGATTCCGTGGGACTTCAGATACACCCGGGTTTGCTCCAGCTCTGCATTGGCCATCTCTCCTGACTATCCTCAGGCGGACCGTATTTGAATCAAGGGATCGAACCCTCATCACCATGTGCAAAACAAGCACCTTACCTCCCCGTACTCTTCTCCATTCTCTACCATTTCTTTATTCTTACTGTTTTGTTTTCATCTGACTTCTCTTAAACTCTTTAAGCAATCTCCTTAGCCCCTCATATAGTTTGAAGGAAATGTGTGCTTTCAGGAGAAATCCGGTAGCAGTGAGGAGGTTGGCTGGTTGGATGGAAGGAACTGAAAGAGCATTTAATTAGGAAAACACGGTGAGGGTGTTATTAAGCACAACATGGAAGTATGGGACAGTGTCGGGTCAGCAGCATAAAGAGAAGAAACTCTTGTTTGTTGCCAGTCCCAAGAAGAAAAGGGGTGGGGTGGGTAGTGCAACAGGTAGAAGACACTTGCTTTGCATAGGCCGACCCAGGTTTTATCTGACGTCCCATATGGTCCCAAGCCCACCAGGAATGATCCCTGAATGCAGAGCCAGGTGTAAGCCCAGAGCACCACAGGATGTGGCCCCCAAACAGAAACAAAGCAGAAACAAACAAACAAAATCTCATCTAGTATATGATATGCCAAGGGTTGAGGGCCTAGACTCAGAGTTGCAGGTGAGAACCACTGGCTTAGGAGCTGCAGTCAAGTTCTGAGCAGCTGAACCAAAGAGGTAGGCAAGTCATCCCACAAGTAATAAATCAATTCAGCAAGGAAGAAAAGGGAAGTTTAAACAGAGCCCACTTGTTATAAGACAAAAAAAAAAATAACAGGTGAGGGACTGGAGACATAGTACTTCGGATATTCCCTCTCACCTGATTTTTTGGTTTTGGGTCTACACACGGTGGTGCTCAGGACTTACTTCTGGCTCTGCACTCAGGATTCACTCCTAGCAGCCCTACCTATCTGCCTGGCCCATCTATTGATGATTCTTATCTGTATATTTCTTCCTTATGATTAATTATTATTTGTCTATTTAATAATAGAGGCTCATTTATATTACTGTTTCAATGGTTTACAATTACTGTTTTGATGGTTTATAATTCCTTACTATCCTTAATTTATTTTGGGGCTGAAATTGTTCAGATTTAGTCAATGTGTACCCATTCAGCCCTGGGTCATTTTTATTATATCCCTGTAGTAAAGTGGTTCAACTTCATCTATCCTTTCTCTTCCCAAGCCCTAGAACCAGTCATTTCTCTGCAAAACCCTGGCTTCTTTTATAGGTATATAAGAAAGCAAGACCTAGACACTAGGTCCATATTGATTTCTTTTGTTGTTGTTGTTGTTGTTATTGTTTTAACTTTGGTTTGTGGGCCACACCCAGGAGTGCTTAAACCTTATTCCTGATTCTGTGCTCAGGGATTATTCCTCGTGGGACTCAGGGAACCAGATGGAGTACTGGGTCTTGCACTTAGGTTGACTGTACAAGGCAAGCGCAAGCAACCTATTGGCTGTATTATCTCTTCTACCCCCATATTGATTTCTTATGACCAAGCTTGTGACCTAGGGAGTCAAAGCCAACCTTGAATGGGCAATTTCTCCACCCATCCATTTCCTGCAGTTGCAAGAATTGGATATGTCCAGACCTCCTCTTTCCATGATTTCTTCAAAATGTCTTTAGTAAAGGAACCTGAGGAGGAGAGGTGACATTTATTCTTTGTCTGTTCAGTTAATACTTAGGGTTAACCAGCTGCTATAGCAAACAAGTACATGTCAATGACTTTACATACTTTAGGGTGTGTGTGTGTGTGTGTGTGTTTGGGAGTGGGGAGGCTATAAGAGTCATGCTAGTACTTTGGGAGCTACTCCTGGCCCTGTGCTCAGGCGTTGGTGGGAAGGGAACCTAAATTGGTCACAACCCCTGTACTATCTCTCCAAACCCTTAACACAATTTTTATTGCCAGCTCATACTGTCTATCTATTGCAGTTGGCTAGAGCAAAGTCCCAGGATGAAACGGTTGCTCTGTTCCATGAAGTCATTTAGAGGTTCAGGCACCTTCCATCTAGATTCTTATGTCTCTGCCCCATGCCCTGGAGCCTTGGATTTCTCCACTAGGTTCTTTGTATTTGGCCAGAAAAAAAAGAAAGAAAAAGAAAGAAAAAAAGAAAGAAAAGGGAAGGAAGGAAGGAAGGAAGGAAGGAAGGAAGGAAGGAAGGAAGGAAAAAGGAAGGGGAGGCAGGACGGGAGAGGGAGAGAGGGGAACGAGAAGGAGAGAGAGAGAAAGAGAGAGAGAGAATAGGATGAATGTGCAGGAAAAAAATTTTAATCCAAACTCATATTTACACTCTGCAAACATGACATTCATTAGTGGGAGTGTGGGAGTTCAGGACAATGGATCCAGGTAACTATTGGAAGATTAAGAGCCAATGTGATCAAACCAGGTGCCCAGGATAAAGGAGATTTGATTTGGTAGAAATTTTGCCAGTCTCTACCACTCTTTTTTTTTTCTTTTTGAGTCACACCCAGCAACGCACAGGAGTTACTCCTGGTTTATGCACTCAGGAATTACTCCTGGTGGTGCTTGGGGGACCATATGGGATGCTGGGAATCAAACCTAGTTTGGCTGCGTGCAAGGCAAACACCCTACCCACTGTGCTATTGCTCCAGCCCCTGCCACTCTTTTTTAAGAGCCATTTTCTATATTACTTCTTCCCCAGAATAGTTTCTCAGTTTTATTCACAAAGGATTCTTTGACTGGAGACACGGTAAATCCCTCTGCCCCAAATCATAGGATAAATCACTTCTAAACAAATTATAGTAATTCTTTATCTTCTTGTCCTCCTATTTATGTTCCATCAATATTATTTCCTTATTTTATTTGTTTAAGTCACACCCAACAGTACTTAGGGCTCACTCCTGAATCTGCACTCAGAAATCAGTCCCTGTGCTTGGGGACCATATGTGGTGCTAGGAACTGAACCCAGGTCAGCCCTCTGCAAGACTATGTACTATATATTCTCTGTACTATCTCTCTAGCACCAGTGTTCTTATGTTTTAATCAAACTCTCAGACAAATGGCCTATTCTTTGGCACCCCAGACAATTTTAACTCATACAGAAGAAAATCAAGAACTTTTAGAAGTTCCCATCTATGGCAGCAAAGGAGTATAAGGAGAGAAGCTTGTGAACTGGGTAATTCAGATGTTATTGGAGGTCTTGGTGAAAGTGGTTATATTTTTTATTATATTAATTTATTTTGTTTTGGGGCCACACCTTATGATACTCAGGGTTTACTCCTGCCTCTGCACTCTGGGATCACTCTTGGTGGGCTCAAGGAAACATATGGGCTGTACTGTAGCACTGTCCTCCCATTGTTCATCAATTTGCTCAAGCAGGCACCAGTAATGTCTCCATTGTGAGACTTGTTGTTACTGTTTTTGGCATATCAAATACACCACAGGGAGCTTGCCAGGCTCTGCCATGCAGGCGGGAGGAATCAATCCCAAGTCAGCCGCGTGCAAGGCAAACGCCCTACCCGCTGTGCTCCATCATATGGGCTGCTGGGTATTAAAACCAGGTCACAAGGCAAGTACCCCCCACCCAGCATATTATTGCTCCTATATATATATATATATATATATATATGTAGCACTGTCTTCCCATTGCTCATTGATTTGCTTGAGTGGGCACCAGTAATGTCTCACAACAAATTGTAAGACTTGTTGTAGGTGCTGGCGCGGATGTGGCGAGAAAGGGACTTTCCTTCACTGCTGGTGGGAATGCAGGTTGGTCCAACCCTTTTGGAAAACAGTATGGACGATTCTCAAAAAATTAGAATTTGATCTCCCATTTGACCCAGATATAGCACTCCTGGGAATATATCCCAGAGAGGCAAAAAAGTATAGTCGAAGTGACATCTGCAATTGTTTGTTCATTGCAGCACTCTTTACAAAAGCCAGAATTTGGAAAAAAACCTGAGTGCCCGAGAACAGATGACTGGTTAAAGAAACTTTGGTACATTTACACAATGAAGTACTATGTAGCCGTTAGAAAAGATGAAGTTATGAAATTTACATACAAGTGGTACTACATGGAAAGTATCATGTTAAGCGAAATGAGTCAGAAAGAGCGGGATAGACACAGAAAGACTGCATTCATCTGGGGAACATAAAGCAACAGGAATGGCTGAGATTAGTACCAGGAATTTTGCTCCATGACTTGAAGGCCAGCCACATGTGCTAGGTGAAAAAGAAGCTCAGATAGAGAAGAGAGCACCAAATAAAGGGTGCTGTGAAGACCCTCCCAGGGTGGGAGAGACATGCTGAAAGTGGTCTGTGGACCAAACATGATTGCCACTCAATGCCTCTCTTGCAGAGCACAGTACCCAAAAGAAGAGAGAGAGAACAGGGGGGAATGCCCTGCTACAGCGGCAGGGTGGAACGGGGTGGGGGGGAGGATGGCGGGTGGGAGGGATGCTGGGACCTGTGGTGGGGGAGGATGGGCACTGGTGGAGGGATGGGTGCTTGATAATTGTATAACTGAAACCCAAGCACAAAAATTTATAAGTCTATAACTGTACCTCATGGTGTTTCACTAATAAAAAAAATGATAAAAAAAAAAGACTTGTTACTGTGTTTGGCATATTGAATACATGACGGGTAGCATATATATATATATATACATGACGGGTGGCATATATATACATATATATGAGAACATATATATATGAGAGAGAAAGGTTTTTTAAAGTGATAGGTTTATTGACTATAGGTTTATATATAGGTTTATTGAAACTTACTTAGAAATATGTGTTGGGGAGAGAAAAAGATAATACGTGTTCAAGAAAGAACACAGGCTTGCGGAACAAGCAGAGTGGTTTTAGTGACATAGAGCAGGCCTGAGCAACTTGCTCTTCCATTCACAGTACAAACGGGGACTGACAAGCTGGGGAAATGGTTTGGTGCAGCTGGGTGAAGCAGTCTCTTCTGGCCAATTCTCACCTTATACTCTCTAGCTGCAAGGGAGCTGCATGGCTCTGTGCTGTTCACTTCTCCTGCGTCTGAGAAGTCATGAGCTGACTCATTCTTTCTTCATTTGACTCATATGCATGAGGTCTTGATTTTGATCCCCATCACCATTAAATATATAAATAAGTAATTCACTAATTTTTTCTGCCGTCAGAGAAATAATTACAGGAGTTCAAATTCTGGCCTTGAATGCAACAGACCCCTGTTTGATCCCTGGTACCACATAAGGTCCCCCAATCCCTCTAGGAGTAAGCCATGAGTACAGAGCCAGGAGTAAGCTTGAGCACTGCTGGGTGTGGCCCAACCACCTCAGTCCCCAAATACTACAAGGGGAATGGCAATTAAGACAGGAGCTTGAAATCTGCTGATTGAACATTTTTTTGTGTGGTGTTGTGTTGTACTTCCTACAAACTCAGGAATGATAATTTCTAACACAATTTCTCATATGCAGCTGTGCTAATAACTTGTGTTAAATTAATGGCTGTTTATTCCCAGTGATGAAAGCATCAGAATTCAGTTAACTATGGAATGAAATTCATTAAATCTCAGAATAACAATCGTATCTTTGGCTGTGAATGAAATTTTTATGTTTATTACTTTTAAAATCACTTGCCACATTGCTTTGTCATCTTTTAGTTCTTTCCAAGAGAGTAACCCCACTGGGGGTGGAGGAGAAAGAAGAGTGACACCCCATCCCTGGCTGGCGGATTGTGTAATGTGAAAATAGATTTCTTTCCACTTGAGCTAACTCAGTACTCCCAGAATGATCGGGGCAAAAATAGACAGAACACACACCTGGGCTTTGTTTGGGGTGTGGGTAGGGATCCAGACTTCTTTATCTACTAGAGTTTGACAAAAGGCATACTCATGCACCCCACTATCCCCTTGCTTTAAAAAGGAATGATACCTTTCCTCACATATTCAGAAAACTGTCCACCAGAAAAGTTTTTCTGTTACTCCACTCAAATATCCTGACTCCGCTTTCATTCTTTTTCCACTGGTACTATACCACTCCAAGGTGTGGCCCTAGAAACAACAACAAAATAAAGCAAAAAACACTCCCACTTTCCTCTAAGTTCAAGAGAGAGAATATACCCAGGAAGGCAATTGCCTTGCACATGGCCAACCCTGGTTTGATTCCCAGCACTGCATATGGTTCCCTAAGCCCCAACAGGAGTGATCCTACACACACACACACACACACACACACACAAATAAATAAACCACCAACTTTGTTATACTTGAAATAACTTGGGAGAACAAGACTCCACAGCTATGTTTATGGGTCCTGGGATCTCTCCTCACCATATCAGCCAACTGTCTGGACTGTTCAGTGGTTCAATGCTCAGCCCAAGGGTGTGAGGATGTGGTAACACTGTTCAAACCCAGTGGTGCCAGGAACCCCCAGAGCCACATGCAGGAGTGTTTAGGGGAGGCCTCCAGGCTTACACCAAATGATGCTGGTTGTAGGGCATGCAGTGCCAGGGATTGAACTAGGGTCCTGCGCAGACAAAGCATTCACTTGGAATAATTTTAAAACTATTCACTGATAAATGAGCTTTTTTCTACAGAAGAGCCTAGTCTCTCAGGAAATGCAACCTTTAACCTAATGGCTTTGTTGACTCCAAAGCAAGTAAAACATGTTTTTCCTCTTAAGTGCAGAGTTAGAAAACATGTCTATTATAAGAAATAGTGTTAATTCCTAAAACATTCCAGTCATTTCTATTGTAAACAAACTCACTCATTTTTTTTCTTCTTCCTTTCTTCATTTTACTAAGTATGTAACTAAGTGTGACATATACCTTTTTTCTTTTTTTTTAATTTTAATTTTAAATTTTTTTTATTAGAGAAACACCATGAGGTACAGTTGTAGACTTACAAACTTTCATGCTTGGGTTTCAGTTATACAATGATCGAGTACCCATCACTCCACTAGTGCCCATTCTCTACCACCAATGATCCTAGTAGCCCTCCCATCCCCACCCCCTCCCCCACCCCTCCCACCCCACCTCTGTGGCAAGGCATTCCTTTCATATACCTTTTATCTTTGTGAGAATGTTGAAAGGAAAGTTTTGCCATTCTCTCTGTAAATGCTTGTACTAAAGAAGTAACCAAAAAACAATGCAGAGTCTCATTCTCCAAAATTCCCAGATTAACTCACCATCTTTCACTGCAAGACCTTCCTAACTCAGATTCTTGTTTTCAATTTTTCCCCATTACTCATGTGTTAATTTTTTCTTCCTTTCCAGTTGTTTGTTTTGTTTGGGGGGACCACACCCAGCAGTGCTTAGTGCTCTGACTCTGCACTCAGGCATCACTCCTGGTGGCTCTTGGGGGACCATATGAAGTGTCAGGGATCAAATGCAGGTCCACTGAGTGCAATAAAAGTGTCTTAGTCACTGCACTAGCCCTCTAGCCCTTTTCGTTCCTCCCCACTCCCTCCCTCCCTCCTCCCTGTCCTTTCCCTCCCTCCCTCCTTCCCTCCCTCCCTCCCTGCCCCCTCCCTCTCTCCCTCCCTCCCTCCCTCCTTCCCTTCCTTCCTTCCTTCCTTCCTTCCTTCCTTCCTTCCTTCCTTCCTTCCTTCCTGTCCAGTGGCCATACCCAGTTCTCAGAGGCTACTCTGTCTCTGTGTCTAGGGATCACTCCTCTTGATGCTCAAAAGGATCGTGCAGTGCAGAGGCTCAAACCCAGGGCCTCCTTGCATGCAAAGCAACTATTCAGCCTGTTGAGAGCACTCTCTCCAGCTTCATCTGTTACTTCTAAGAATATGTATCAGGAGGCCATAGAGATAGTACAGGGTTATGGCACTTCTCTGGAATGTGGGCGATCCCCAGCACTTTTTATGATACATGAGCACCACTAGGTGTGGCCTAAAAAGTGAAAGAAAAAATAAAAGGAAAGAAAGGAGGGAAGGGTAAGGAAGAAGAACGGAAGAGAGAAGAAAGGGAGAAAAAAGATATGCTCAAGACAGAGTCAACAGAATTCAATGTACATTGTAGAGGGAAGCAGAGAAGTGAGAACAGGGAGCCAAGCCTCCTAGAAAAGCGATGGGCTTATAAGCTGTGTGGAAGGCCACTTTGATGTATGAGATCATGGATTTAAAATTAAACAGGTTGGCTTGGTTGAGTCATTTCTCCAACATCCCAGCTATTCCAGTGCATGCACAGAGTAGATAGAATGAGTTATACTGATTGAAATTTTTCAAGGCAAGAACATCTATGTTAGAGAGAGTGATACAATACCACAGAATCACAGGTTAGTATATGGCTTCCTTAGGGGGGAGGGTGAAGCATGGAGAGAGCTGACAACATGTGAGACACAGACCCTAGAGATATTTGGGCAAATAGGCCAGGAGAAATGAAGAGGTTTTGTTTTGTTTTGGTTTGGGATACAGCCACTATGCTCAGGGCTTACTCCTGTCTCTGAGCTCAGGGGTAACTACCAGAGGTGCTCAAGGGACCACATGCAGTGCTAGAGATGGCTACCCTAGAGGTAAGAAACTTCCCTTGAACTATTACTTCCAACCTGAAGAAATGAAGGATTTTAATTAAGTTTGAAGAGGAGGACACTTTCTGGCAGTGGGATGATTGGCAATGGGTGGTGAGGAAAAGGAAATGAGGTCTTTGAAAACCAGACTGTGAGGGATCCTGAGAGGTCAGAATGCTGAAATGACCAAAGATCAGGAGTCTGAGGGAGGAGAAGGCTGAGAGTGAGTGGCTGCCGGCCTTGCTGAATGAAACTTGAAGAAGACAGGGTCGTCACATGGCTTGCCCTGCCATGGAGAGACCTTCCCAGGAGCGTATGGGAATAATGGCAGAAAAGAGCGAAGTTGGCAAGAGGAACAATTCTGGATCTCCTTGCTTGTGGGGTGACTATGGGGGTTGGGGGCAAGGGGGCAGAGAAAAACAAGTTGACTTGAGAGGGCTGGTCAGCAAGCTCGTCTTCAACTGAGAAAAGGGCCTTCCAAGATATTGAGAGCAGAGGAGGAAACTTACAACTCTGTAAGGAGGATGGTGAGGAGAAAAAACTAGGTGGTGACGACCCAGACTTCTGACAATGTCTGAGGTTGGTTCAGCTATCTCTGCTGTCAAGCTGCACAGCCAGATTTGTCACTATGAGACAGGGAAGTCACTTCAAGGTAAGGGACTTGGTACCTTTGATGCTCAAAGGTATTTTCCAAAGCCTTTCTAAGTTGTAAGAGACGGGAGTCATGAAGGTTTGGAAAAGCCATCAAGGTGCATGGGCCAGTAACTGAATACGAAATGAGAAGTAACTCCCAAGTAACTTGTCAGGTATACAGTAATGTTCAGGACAGCGATACTGCAGAGCTCTTCTCTGCCTGTTGAACACACCACTTGGAGTTCTCCAGGCTTCTGATCTACCCTCTGCTATGTTTGGGCCTTGTCCTTGAAGTCTCACAATAGCATTCAAGATTCACTGTGATTTGCAACTCTCTTTTCCCATCTTGAGATTACATATCTATGTCTATATCTATACCTATATCTATATCTATATCTATGTCTATTTTTAGTTGTTCAGCCCTGATTCCAGGCTAGACCTCATTCTAGGGCATTCCCTCCTAGTAAATACCTTAATCAACCCATCTCAGTCCTGTTTCTAGGTCTGGAAACAGAATTAGCCAGGACCATTATGCAGGAGTAGATCCTGAGCACCGCCTAAACCTCCACATCCTGTTCATATTTTGTCTTTATTGGATCTTTCATTTGTTATTGCCATTAGATTTTTTGTTTTTGTTTTTGTTTTAATGTTTGGGCCACACATGTCAGTGACTGGGGATGGTTAAAGGGTGCTGGGAAACCCGGCATCCTATATGATCCTCCGATCACTGCCAGGAATAATTCCTGAGTGCAGAGCCAGGAGTAACCCTGAACACTGCCAGTTATGACCCAGAAAAGAAAAAAAGGGGGAGCAGGTTCTGAGAGGCCACTGAGAGACCCCCATATGCTTCCCCCTTAGTCCTCTCTCAAAGAAAGTTATGTAAAAACAAAAAAGTCCATCTCCCCAGACCATTTATCTTCTTTTCATATGGGGATTCAACCTGATTCTCTATCTCAAGTCCAATCAAAGAGTGTGAGTGAAACTCTATATTAGAGTGGTTCTTAAACAGAAAAAATTCCATTCAGGGGTTCAATACACACAGACACACACACACTCAAATAGGTTTTGGGGACACACCCAGCAGTGCTCAGAACTCCTGACTCTGTACTCAGGGAACACTCCTGACAGGCTCAGAAGACTATATGGGGTGCTGGGGATCAAACCCAGGTCAGCCAATTATAAGACAAGGTGCTACCTGCTGTACTGTTTCTCCAGCTCCCAGTGCACATAGCTTTGTTTGTACTTAATTTTTGGATCACACCTCACAGTACTCAGGACCTATTCTCGACTCTGTGTCAGGGATTACTCCTGGTGGTGCTCAGGAGACCATATATGGTGCCAGGGATTGAACCCGGTTCTGCTGCATGCAAGACAAGTTACTTAACCTCAGTAATAGTTCTCTGACCCCTAGTACACACACACAGACACACACACATGTGTGTGTATTTAAATTGAATTATCATGAGATATAGTTACAAAGTTGTTCCCGATTGGGTTTCAGTCATATAATGTCCCAACACCTATCCCTCTATCAGTTTACATTTCCTACCACCAATGTCTCCAGTTTCTCTTCTGCACTGCCCCACACTACCCAGCCTGCCTCTTGGCAGATACTTTTCTCTCTCTTTGTCCCCCCACCTCCCCACCCTGGCCCACTTGTAGCAAGCTTCCAATCATGGACCTGTCCTCCTGGTCCTCATTTCTATTGTCTTTAGGTATTATTATCATACATTTTTTATATCTCACAAATGAGTGCAATGATTCTATGTCTATCCCTCCTTCTGAGTCATTTCATCCAGCATGATATTTTCCATGTTCATCCATGTATAAGCAAAGTTCATGATTTCATTTTTCCTAACAGCTGCATAGCATTATATTGTATAGATGTACCTTAGTTTCTTTAACTAGTCATCCGTTTGCGGGCACTTGGGTTGTTTCCAGATTCTGGCTATTGTGAATAGTGCTGCAGTGGACATAAGAGTGCAGATGCCTTTTCTGCATTTTTTTGGTCCCCTGAGGTAATATTCCCAGGAGTGGTATTGTGCATATATTTTTGATGTTACTGCTGGAGCGATAGCACAGGGTAGGGCAATTGCCTTGCACGCGACCGACCCGGGTTCGATTCCTCCGTCCCTCTCGGAGAGCCCAGCAAGCTACCGAGAGTATTCCACCCACATGGCAGAGCCTGGCAAGTTCCCTGTGATGTATTCAATATGCCAAAATACAGTAACAAAAAATCTCACAATGGAGATGTTACCGGAGCCACTCAAGCAAATCAATGAACAACGGGAGGACAGTGCTATAGTGCTACTCCTAACTAAACTAAAAAAGTTTCAATGAGGGGTCAGAGTGACCCAACTACAAGGCGAACACCTTACCTGCTGTATTATCCCTCCAGTCCCTTGTCAAAAAGATTTAATCAAGAACAGTGCAATAATTTATAACAGGGTTTCTGTTTATTTGTGAATGAACTCTCTAAAGCAACAGAATAACCTGACACTGATAAATTGGGTTATGCAGGGAGAAAAATCATAACTCTTTCACACTCTGTAGGAGATACTTTGAGGAAGCAGTAATATGTTACAACAGTTTACAGGAAGGAAAAGCAAGCAGAAATTTAGACACTATTCCTCTCCTTGTTCTTGTTTGTCTTTTACCTTCAAAACAGCCAAAAGATTGTAAGACCTGTTTTGTTTTAGGAAGAAGTGCATTGAAAACACATTATTATTCAATTTATTTCGAGATCATCTGGTTTACTTCAAGGTTCCCATTCAGTATGTCTTAGAAAACACCTCCTCTGTTTCAAGTAAACAAGAGCAAAGTTCTATCTGTGTGAATAGCCCTAGAAATGGGGACAGGAAGGTAGCTCAAAGGAGTGCATTGCACACTCAAGTCCAATCCCATCGTTGCATAGACCTCCCAGCATAACCTCTGCTGAAAAGCCTACCTGTCAAATATCCCCAGCGGCCAAAACACAGTACAGCAGGCAAGGCTCTTGACTTGCATGGGGCCAACCTGGGTTCAATCCCCAGCACCTGGTCCACTGAGTACCGGTCAGGAATAATCACTGGGCACAGAGCCAGGAGTAAGACCTGAATACTACGAGGTATGGCCCAAAACCAAATGATGATGATGATGATGATGATGATGATGATGATGATGATGATGTTCCCTGATGCAGCGGTCAGAGAAGTGGCTGAGGATTGTTCCTTGTATCTTTGCCATCCTTCGTGTGACTGAGTGGCTTTCTGATCCAGTGGGCAGAGGACCCTTACTCGGCTGTCAGGCTTCCAGCTTGTCTGTCTTAGTGAATGGTTATCTCTATCTCAAGGGCGGAAAAACATCAGGTAATGAAACTTTGTTCTAATTCTGCTTATGAGATTCTTGCTCCCCACTTGATCTTTCTATAACTGTCTTTTGGCCAACAAACAATGTTGAGAAGTGGTCAGTTACATTTGCTCACCAACATATGGAATTTTCTTTTTTTCCTTTCTTTCTTTCTTTCTTTTTTTTTGTTCACACCCAGTGTTGTTCAGGGCTTACTTACGCCTGACTCTGCACTTAGGAATTACCCCTTGGTTGTATTGGGGGACCATACATGATACTGGGGATAGAATCTGAGTCAGCTGTGTGCAAGGCAAGCACCTTACCTGCTCTATGATCACTCTGGCCCCAGACATGGATTTTCTGCACGACTTCTTCAAGAAGCAAGGAAAGCCTAATTCCACTCCATGCCAGGCTCATACACTTTCTTCTTAAATTTTATTATTATTATTATTATTTGCTTATTCCTGTCTCTGCACTCCAGGATCACTCCTAGCGGAGCTTGGGGATCATATGTGGTGCTGGGGATCAAACCCAGGTTGGTCACATGCAAGGTAAGTTCCCTACATGCTGTACTATCACTCTGGTCCAACTCAGACATTTTCTTTCAGCTGTCAGAGTCCAGGATGACAAAATCTCAGTCCTCACTACCACTGGAGAGTAGCTGTCAGCCCATTACTGGCCCCTTATCACTCACTCCCCTCAGCCACTGCCACAAGGAGCTGTTTTGTTCCTGGTTGGTGGCGCTTCCCTGCTCTTTCCAAAAACACCTCATCCTATCTTTCTGCTCACCCTTATAGAAGTATACTTGCTCTGGGAATTCTCAGAATAATGAAGTTCATTTTAATCATGCAGGAAGTCCGTGTCCAATTCCCAGCTTTCCAGGGTTCCCCAAGGCTAACACCCGCCCCCAAGCACAGAGCCAGGAGTAGCTCCCTAACACTGTGAGGTGTAGAGAAGTGAAGGGAGGAGAGAGAAGAAGAGTAGAGAGACAGGACAGAAAGGAAACAGATTATTTCCTAGAGCAAAGGACAGTCTGGGTCATGAGTAAGAAATGGTCCCCAAAGTCTGCCAGGCAGACATTTTTTCCCTAAAGGGATTTAAGTCACTTTCAGTGTCCTTGTGGAAAAGTACATGTTTTCCCACCGATCATGAAACAAATAAATAATTAATCCCTAGGGAGCTTCTTTTCTCCCAGCACCTTCACATCTAGAAGCAAGATCTTCCTAGATCTCTGGAGTCATGCTTAGTATCAAAAAACAAACTGATTTCTTAGAAACAGATGCAAGGTGGCACTGTTCTATGAGTGTGGAGAAACTAAATCAGAAAACTAGCAACCCGCCTCTAGAAATTGGACACATGTTCTTTAGACTAGTATGGAATTTTCCCATTATTACAAGACAAAACATGCCCCCAATATGCAAAACATGCCCTTGGCTTTGACCCTGCCTGGGCCATCTCGATTCCCAGGCTGCTAACAGATAACAGCAATCAGAGGGCCCCCCAGCCCGGAACGCCACCTATCTCTGCCAGCCACGGTCCACAGCACTGAAATGTCAGCGGCTCCTACAAGAAATCAGCTTCAGCCTGGCTCACACTTTAGTAAATATTTACTAAGAGCTGGGTTTGTGTGCATACTATTTTGAGACCATTTGAATGGAATGAATCTTGGTTATTTTAATATAGTACCCTTCAGTGAATAGGAGGGGAAGGAACCCTTTCAAGAAAGCAAGTAGGGTATTACACAACTATTAAACATAATTTTATTTTTTTGCTTTTTGGGTCACATCTAGAGATGCACAGGGGTAACTCCTGGCTCTGCACTCAGGAGTTACTCCTGGTGGTGCTCAGGGAACCATCTGGGATGCTGAGAATCGAACCCAGGTCGGCCGTGTGCAAGGCAAATGCCCTACCCGCTGTGCTATCTCTCCAGACCCTAAACATAGTTTTTGCTTTGGATGGTTCCCAGCTGGGGGCCACGAGGGCTCCATCCAGGAGTGCTAGGGAGGTTGTGCCATACCAAACCTCAAACTCAGGTCGTTGTGTATGTCAGACAGTCCTTTGAGCTGTTTCCTTGGCCCCTTAAGATTGCTGTTTTGGGGGCTAGAGAGATAATACAGAGGTTAAGGCACTTGTCTTGCATGTCATCAACCCCGGCAGCCTATAAGGTCTTCTGAACCCCACCAGGAGTGGTCCTTGACTGCAAAGCCTGGTAAGCCCTGAACACTGCCTGGTATGGCCCCAAACCCAAAACATATACATATGCATAATAAACAAAATATACATATTATTTTGAATAATATTTAGTGATAGGACAAAATGCTTAAAATATTAAGTAAAATGCAGAATTTTAAACTATATAATTACCCAAGTTAAAAAAATTGTACATATAATTGCTCTATATGGAGTGCTATAATAATTTTTATATATGACTTCAAAGTTTACTATTTAACATATAGAATACCTGTATTACTGGGTCTTGGGTTAGTGGTTGGGGCTACTTCAGGCATAGTGCTTAGGGGGTTGCTCCCCAGTTGAGCTTGGGGAAACATTCAGCATCAAGAACTGAAAGCTCCCACATGCAAAACTTATGCTCCAATCCTCTGGGCATTTTCCCAGCCCCAAGTAGCGTTTGATTGTGTGTATACTGGGCATGAATCACACCTAGTAGTGCTCGAGTGATCAAACTCAGGCCTCCCAGATGCACAGCAGCTCTTTGAGTCATCTTCTCAGCCGCAGAATTTTTTTTTTTTTTTAAAGAATCAAGCTAGAGAGACAGTACAGAGGGTAAGGCCTTTGCCTTGCATGCGGCTGAACTAGTTTGATCCTGGCATCCCATATGTCCCTCCAAGCACACCGGGAGTAATTCCTCAGTGCAGAGCCAGGACTAATCAACCCCTAAGCATCTCTGGCTATGAACCAAAAAAAAAAAAAATCAAGTTAAGAAATCAGTATTTGAGATGCCCACCATGTGACAGGCACTGAACTAGAAACTTAGCCATCGTGTCAGCTCCAGGGCAGTGGGGATGACAGGGCCGTCAGAGTGCTTTATGCATTAGGAGCGGGGACCAGGCATTCAGCAGGATATCTCTCTCCCCTGCCCACAAGCCTTCTTGAGGCTGGGCTCCTTGTGGGCCCACTGGAGGTTTCTAGGGAAAGTTACTGAGAAACAGACCTGTGTCCAACTTTCCCTAGAGCCGGGCCTTATCTTGCTTCCTACACTACTTACATCTGGTGGTTAGAGAGATAGTAAATCAGGTAGGGCACTTGTCTTACACACTTACAATGAGGGTTTGAATACCAGCACCCCATATGGCCTCCAGGATACCACCAGGGGTGATGTTTCAGAACCGAATAAAGAGTAAGCCCCTGGGTCCGGAGCAATAGTACAACTGGTCGGGCGTTTCCCTTGCACGTGGCTGACCCGGGTTCGATCCCCAGCATCCTATATGGTCCCCAAGCACCACCATGAGTAATTCCTGAGTGCAAAGCTAGGAGAAACCCCTGAGCATCGCTGGGTGTGACCCAAAAAGCAAAAACAAACAAAAAAAGAGCAAGCCCTTAGCACCACCTGCTGTGGCTCTCCCCCCCAAAAATAAACAAATTCACATCTCTAAGCATAGAATGACCCCTCCCCAAGCCCCCTCCTCCCCCAAGCTGAGCCTGCTTTATTGCAAAGGCTCTGGCTCCACTTGAAAGCAGTTTTTACCCGTGTGTCTGATCCCCCATGCTGGCGCCCTCTGACCTTGCTTACTGCTTTGGCATTTTGTTAGGCTGAGAGCAGGAAAGGACAGGGCAGAACCAAACCCTCCCTCCTTCTCCCAGATGGTCTTGGCCCTGGGCACTGCCACAAACAGGCTGTGAGCTCTGGAGCCCCGTCAGACCCAGAGGGGACCCAGCAAGCATTTTAGCAATGTGCACAGCGGGCAGTCTGGCAGCACATTTGATCTTTAGTAACTGTATTTCACCCAAAAAGTCAGGGCTTCTGGGCAGCTGGGGGGCCACTGGTATCCTGAGACTGAATGTCTACTTGGGTTCCAGGTACTGCCTTGGGGAGGAGTGCCCAATCCCGCAGTGGGCTGTTACAGAGAAGTCCCCAGTGACACTACAAACTCTCACAGAGGAAGTGGTGGAATTTTTCTCACTGTTACAAGGCTCTTCATGGCTTCCTGTTCCCTTCCAGAGGTAGAGACAGGAAGTCACTTGGATGGGATCACAGCAAGTCACTCTGACATTCTGGATCTGGAATGTGCTGCCTGGATTACCATTTAGCCTTCAGTACCACAGTTGCCAGTTCCTAACTTTGTGTTTTGTTGTAGTTTCTGGGTCACAGCTGCTCAGTGCTGCAAGGTGTGTGTTTGTGCATGTGTGTACTTAGTTTGGCTCTTCAACTCATTTCCCCAGCCCGTTTCTAACATTGTTTTTTTTTTGGGGGGGGGGCACATGCAGTGATGCTTAGGGGTTATTCCTGGCTCTGCTCTCCTGAATTACTCTTGGCAGTGCTCAGGGAACCATATGGGAGGTCGGGGATCGAACCTGGGTTGGATGCATGCAAGGCAAGTGCCCTACCTGTTGTACTATTTCTCCAGCCCCTTGTTTCTGACTTTAAAAACAGCACTACCTAGGGACTTTAATCTGTGAAGAGAGAAGGGACTTGGGGAATGGCACTTGGCACACCTGGGAACTTGGTTCTTTTTGAATCAGGCTCTTAACCTTTCCTTTATCCAAGTAAGAGGACTGCCTGGGGCCGGAGCTAACGATTAGTGGGAAAGCATGTCTCACACACGAGGCCCTGAGTCTGATTCCTGATACCACCAAACCAAACCAAACCAAACCATGCCATCTCCCTAAAACTCCCTCCCCTTAGCACCAGTAACCAAGCAAGTAAAAAGTTGGTATGTTGGGCTAGAGCCTCAACAGCAGATAAGACATTTGCCTTGCACACAGTCCAACCAGGTTGGACCCCTGGCATTCCATTTGGTCCCCCGAGCACCGCCAGGGGTAATTCCTGAGAGCAGGGCCAGGAATAACCCCTGGGCACTGCCAGGTGTGACCCAAAAAAGACCGAAAAAAAGAAAAAGGTTGGTATGTCTATGAGAGAAAAATAATTAAACACCACACACACACATACACAAACTGCACATTCAAAAGTTGATGATATATAGAGTTAAATAGCTAAACAGATTGTTATTTCAAATTTATTGAAACCATTTTTTGGGGGGGTGGTACTAAGGGCCACACCCTCTGAACACTGAGTCTAAGGCAAGGCACCGGCCAAGAATGCTTATTTACTTTGGACCACACCCACTGGTGCTCAAGGGAGCGTGCAGTGCTCAGGATCACAGCTGGCACTCCAGCACACAGAGCATGGGTGTATTAACCCTCTGAATGATCTCCCCAGCCTCCTGCATGGTATGTGATATGCTACTCAGGCCAAATCTCCAGCCAGTATCAGATCCACACCCCAGCCCCAGCCCTCTACCCTTTCCTTCCCTGTGCCAGGGATGGAGCCCAGGGCACCCACAAGCAAGAGCTTTGATCATCCTGGGGCATGTTATACCTTTTCTGTGCTTGAGAATGCTGGGCAGAGGATATGCCAAAAGTGTCTCCTAAACACAGGAAGCCACTGAGGATTCCACAGCACTAGGATGTCATATTGAGTGTATTAGGGGATGGAGGGTTGGGGCCAGCCCATGAGAATTTTGTGAAGACAGAAATGTAAGGTCCCCAACAAAACCACCGATTGGTCATCAGCTACTCTTTCCCAAAGTGCAGTGTTGGGCCAAAAAGGTGTCCATTCTGTCCTTTCTACCTATCCTTTGGCAAACATTTATAGTACTTTTGCACTTGCTGGTCAAACTGCCTGGAAGAGAACCTTGCCTGGAATTCACTCACTGGAGTCAGGAGATACTTTAATGCCAGGCCTTGGGACTCAGGAGTCAGAATACTGTCCCCCTTGTTATCGTGAAACAGGTGAGAGTTCAGCCCCGGGCAGGCACTCTGACTCCCTGTGGCTTTGGGGGCATCTGTGTCTCCCTTGAGTACCAAGGGGGGTTCATCAGTGCACTCTTTGGTTTCCAGAGAGACTGCAGACCTTAAGTGCTCTGAAACACCCCGTACAAAGGGGGAAATTTGTATTGAGCTTCTCTTCTGGAGGGAAGTCTGTACAGGACCTCTTTTCTGGGACTTGGAAAAAGGGGATACCCCATTCCATTCTCTTATGCAGCAGTTGGGGAACACTGGCTTCTGGATTTGCACGGGGCAGAGGCAGAGCTGCTTCTCCAGGTGCTCAGGAACTGTCTCATGTGCAGCCTGGGCCTCCTCTGGGTTGCTGCTACCTTGAGACTGCTTGGCAGCTTCCTCGAGGGACTCAAATGTGACTCCCAGAGTCCTTGGTCTCTTCAGCCTCTTTTCTAACCAGAACCAGAGAAAGTCTGCTTTCTGTGAGGAGCTCACGAGTGGTGGAAGAGAGCGGGGAACCTGGGGCACTGGTAACCCAGGGCTCAGGCTGTCCTGAAAGCAGTCCTGGTAGGGTTGCCGCTGCACGATGGGCACCACCCGGCAGGGCCTCAGCGCTGCCACGAAGGTGCGCAGCTCTGAGTAGGAGGAATGGTCGGAGTACGGGATCACGTGGATGTCAGGATGTGACCTGCGGACCCTACGGCTTGTAGGCAGGATGGCGATGGTCGGGTGGATGTGGTTCCAGCAGAGCATGGCCGAGTGGCAGATCTCCATATGGTCCACAGCATGGATGCGGCCAGCCTCCTCCTCCACCGTGAACACATCTGCCAGGCCCAGTAGCTGGACCAACTCCAGGCGCTGAGGACTCAGTACCACCCAGGTCTGGAACTCGAAGGCCAAGCGCTCCAGCAGAACCTCCTTCCCTAAGCTGTAAAGTCCTGAAAAGGGAATTAGAAGAAGTGAGTGGAGGAAGCTACTGGGAAATCCTGACACGTCGACTAAATCTTTAACAAACTGGGGCCTGAAAGTACAGGGGTCAGGTGCTTGCTTTGCAGGCAGCTGAATATGATGTCAGCAGGCAGGCAGATAGGGAAGGCTCCCTCTCCAAGCCATGGCAGTAAATTTCTTGGGAATTAATAACTCTGAAGTTGCAAAGGTCATTTTGTAGGAAACAGGAACTAAGGCCTTAGAAGACCCTCACCTATTTACAGCAACAGACCAAGGGAAGCTCCTGCAGAAACAAAAGGCCAGGAAAGGAATTTCAAAGAAGACCATCACCACTTCCAATCCCTGTGGTAACCTCCTTAGCAACAGACTTTTACCTAGGTAGAAACTCAAGTGGGGGCAGGTTGGAGAAACCCTATAAAGGCCACCTTGAACAAAGGAACGGTGTGCATATGGTGCCCGAGTCCACATGGTGGAACATGTGGTGCCCGAGCACATGTGTTGCCCACAACTCCCCTCTTGAGATGGGGACTTTCATGCTTTCGTGTCTAATGCTGGGACGTGTGTAGGGGCTCTCTCCGCCCTTGGAGAAGCCTGGGTTGTCTCTTGAGCACGTAACCCTCCACTCTTTCCCACTTTCTCTTCTTCCCTTCAAAAAACCTCCAAATAAAATCTGTTTCACTTCACTGCTTGTCTACTCCTGAAATTCTTCTCTGTGAGGTGAAGAATTTCCCTGGGTCCCAAGCGGCAGAAGCGGATGGGGAGAAAGTGACCATCTTTCTCCTCCCTGCTTCACAGAAGTCACCAGTGGGGCCCACCGACATCAAACCCAGTTCAAACATCGGCATCACATGTGGTTCCTGGGCCCACCAGGAAAGATTCCTGAGCACAGAGCCAGGAGTCAGCCCTGGGCACTGCTGGGGTGGCCCCAAACCTAAATAAGTAAACAGAATTTCCAGGAGGAGGTGGCAATTGAGAAGAGACCTAGGGAGAAAGAGTGGTGATAACACACAATCCATTAATTCACTCATTCAGCACAACAGAAAGAGCACCTCCCAAGCCTTAGGCACCGGGAAAACAAAGTCTTGGACTGTAAGAAACATTATCTACAAGAGACATTATAGATGAGCATAGAAGAGGATCTCTCAGTTGAAGGAATTTGGGCCACATCCTCTGGTGCTCCGGGGTTTACTCCTGGCTCTGCACCCTGGGATCACTTCTGGAGATGGGTTGTTGGGATCAGCCCAAGTTGATAAAGAGTAAGGCAAGAGCCCTACCAGCTGTACGATCTCTCAGGCCTTCCTCAATCCTTTCTACTTATTCTGTCCTCCCAACCTCCCTGAGGTCCTTTTCTATTAAACAGTGTGCTCCAACATATTGAGCATCTCTGTGACCCAGCACACAAGGCAAGTGCCCTACCTGCTGCATTATTGCTCTGGTCTCAACACAGAATTTTCCAAGGGATCAGTTTGATGTCTCTTAAATACAAATAAAAAACTTGTAATAAATGACATCAGAGGGTCAGGTAAGGTCAGATAATAGAGGTGCTGCTGAGAAGCTTGGATTTATGTTGGAAATGGCTAAATCTGATCACAGGAGCATAACTGATTGTGCTCCTGTGATAATGCTCCTCCTTAAAGCAGGGCTTTAAGCAAAGATGTAAGAGCAGTGTTGGATGAAATGCTCAAAGCAGAAGCACCAGTTAAAAGGTCCAGTTAGCCCAATCAGAAAGAAATGTCGTCTAAATCTGGGCAATAGTGGTAGTAAACAGGACTAGGAGAGAGTACAATGGGTAAGGTACTAGCCGAGCACAAAGTGGCCCAGGTCAGATGCGGGATCCCCGAGCACCACCAGCAGGGATCCCTGAGCACAGAGCCAGAGGAGGTGTATTCCGAGCTCTGCCAGCAGTGATCCCTAGGTGTATTCGGAGCTCCACCAGCAGTGATTCCTAGGTGTATTCCGAGCTCCGCCAGCAGAGACCCAAGTGCAGAGCCATAGGAGATATATCTGGAGCTCCCCCAGCAGTGATCCCTTGGTGTATTCGGAGCTCCACCAGCAGTGATCCCTGAGCGCAGAGCCATGGTGTATTCCCTCCACTCCCAGAGTGGTGACAACAGACAGACAGGAGAGGTTTTTGGTTTTGTGTTTTTGTTGAATTTTGGGTTTTGGGTGACATCTAATGGCATTCAGGGCCTGGTTTTGGCCCTGCTCTTGGGAATCCCTTGTCTCCCCACAACTTGTAATTGCTGTGGTTCACTTAGCAGAATCCGTGGAATCACTGCCCCTCTGTATTACCAGCAGCTCAGGCTAAATTTGGGGCAACTTTCCTCCCATGCAGAGAGCTTACGTTAACTGAACTACAAATCACACTTGCTATTATCCTTTCACCCGCTGCAGTGCTTCCAAGGCACATCTGACTCTCAGAAGCACTCCCTAGTTCCCATGCGTATGTTTGTGCTATACTTCACCTGGATTGTTTCCCACTCTATCCCTGTCTCCATTTTTGAAGCAGTTCCTCTTTCCCTGTATTAGCCCGGATTAATTTCAATGAAAGCGTTGCCAGCCACCTGCCTGTGACTGGTTCTTCCGCCCATCACCTGGGGGAATCGACCATTGGGTTCCTAATGCACCAGGAGACCCTGTCCCCACACGAGCAGCTGTGAAAACACTGACGCAGTATTCAGAAGACCACAAGGACATTATGAGGGTCTAACCAGGGGCTCTGACACACAAATTCAAGCATGCACTTGAATCCTCTGTGCATGTCCCCACCACAACCAACATTTCCTTTCCACTTGAGTCACTCCTAGTGATGCCCAGGGCTACTCCCAGATCAGTGCTTTGTGCTGGGGGACCGTGTGCCAAGGACCAAGCCTCGACCTCCAGCATACAATACCCACAGGGTCAGCCCTTTGTCCCCAGATCCAGACTGCAGCTTTATATAGATTAGTAAGAGTAATTTCAGGAGGAGAGGAGAAATACACAAAGACACAAAGATGTGAGGAATCTAAACTCATTTGCTACAAGTAAGAGAAAAGGAAACACAGCCACTCACCGATCTTCACCTTATGCTGAGGGTGCTTTCGAATGAGCTCAATAATCTGGTGAGCAGCTTCTTGCCGGGATGGCAGAACCAGAGCTGGGTTGCAGTTGGTGTTGTCAAGGTACAAGGTATCGATCTGCTTCCCCACTGCCAGAGCTGGTTCCTTGAGCATGGATGGCGTGTATCGAAAATCACCTAGAAAAACAATGTTTGGGAAGGTACAGAGGTGAGAGCCAAAGCAGCAGCAGCAGGACTTGCTCATCTTCAGCAACAGATGGCGACACCCTCACTGGACACAGGTCAAAGAATCATGGAGTCTGGCATGAAACTAAGATAGCAATCCTGCTTCCCTGTGGAAATGTTTGCATCCTGTTCCAGCTTTTCTGGATTATTTTTCGGGGGTGGGGGGGGGCGGGGAAGGGTGATGGTATTGGGCCATACCTGGTGGTGCTCAGGGCTTACTCCTTGCTCTGCATTCAGGGATCGCTCCTGGTGGACTTGGGGAACTCTATGGGGTGACGGGAATCGAACCAGATGGCCCTGAGCAGGGCAAATGCCCTACCCACTGTACCATCACTTCTAGCCCCAGGATCATTCTTTATAAGATTAAGAGGCTTGCAAAGGAGGAACTGACCTGAAAGAGTATTGCTGAGCTCACCTCAGGGAGCAGAGCTCCAGACTTTCAGGATCAGTTAAGTCTGCTCAAGAGAGTGTCTAGAGGGTCAAGAGAGATAGTACATGGTTAAGGTGCCTACAGCTGCAAGCCACTGGCCTGAGTCTGATCTCTGCACCCCATATGGTCCCTGGGCACTACCAGGTATGGCCCAAAAGAAAATAAGAAAAAAACAAGTGTGTGGGCTAGGAAAACGGGGGGAAGCATGAAAGATGCACCTGTATACAGGATGGTCCCAAAGTAGCCTTCAAAGAGGAACATGACAGAGCCCGGGCAGTGATTGGCATCCATGAGAGTGACGGTCATGGTCTCTCGCCCAAATTCATCTAAAGGTAGCACATGACTCTCACCAACCTCCAGAGCGTGGATCCACTGCTTGGATACCTGGAGAAACAGCCAGTTAGTTCACAGGATCTAGGCTTCATGCCCAGCTGCCCCTTCTCACAGCAGGGGACAAAGGCCAAAACCCTCCTGCAATTGCTGCCAAGTGGGATGGGAGGGCCAAACAACTACTGTTCCACCTCACTCCTACCTTCTATACAGTCTTAAGTGAAGAGCCCAGAAAAGCCTAGTGGGCCAGTATCAAACTTCCCTGGGTCAGAGTAATGGGGGAGAGAGGTATGTGGGGATGCGGTGGGGGTGAATAGCAGTTCAGTGAAAAAAATTCTGACCAAAGGACTGGAGTGATAGCACAGTGGGTAGGGCGTTTGCCTTGCATGCAGCCAACCTGGGTTCGATTCCTAGCATCCCATATCGTCCCCTGAGCACCGCCAGGAGTGATTCCTGAGTGCAAAGCCAGGAGTAACCCCTGAGCATTGCCGGGTATGACCCAAAAAACAAACAAAATTCTGACCAAGGAAAAAAAAAATCAACACTAAAAACCCAAAAGAACCATGACGTCCACATGAACTGGTCACTGGCAGTATTGTAAATTACAGTTCACTATTCAAAACGAGTGGGGGAGGTCATAAAATAAAACCGAATTCCAACCAGAGTCTCAAGACCCTGTACCCACCAATCAGATGAGAGCTGGGGTAGTGAAACATCACTTTCTTTTTTTTGGGGGGGTGTCACACCCAGGGATGCACAAGGGGTTATTCCTGGCTCTGAACTTAGGAATTACTCTTGGCGGTCCTCGGGGAACATGGGATGCTGGGAACTGAACCCGGGTGGGCGGTGTGCACCGCAAATGCCCTACCCGCTGTGCTATCACTCCAGCCCCTGAACCATCACTTTCTACCCAGCACACTGGGTTGAGTTTGCTCTCCTTTTCTTTTTTTGGTTTTTGGGCCATATCCCATCAGTACTCAGGGCTCACTCCTGTGGCAGTGCTCAGGGAACCATATCGGTTGCAGAAACTAAACCCGGGTGGCTGTCTGCAAGGCAAGTGCCTTACCCGCTGTACTATACCTCCCGCCCGGGAGCTCTCTTTCTTTAGTTTTCTTTCTTTTTGGTTTCTTTCTTGGTTGTGGGGCCACACCTGGAGACGCTCGGGATTATTCTTGGCTGTGCTCAGGGGACCATATGGAATGCACAACCAGGATCAGCGCAAGGCAAACACCACACCCCACCCTCTGTACCATCGCTCCAGCCCCTCTCTCGGGGTTTTGACCAGTACCTAGAGGTGCGCAGGAGCTACTCATGGAGTCGCCAGGGGTGTGCTCCACAGGGTGCAGGGGATGAAGCCAGCACAGTGACCCTGCAGAGCTCCTCTGGGTGCCCCAAGGTGGAGCCTCAAGACAGGCAGTTGTGAAATAAAGAGTCCGTTGCTGGGCTCACAGACTTCCCCATTCACACCGAAACACGCCCCCGGTAGGCCAGCTGGAGGCCTCAGTGCTGCTGTGAACCGATGCTAGATAATTCCTGGCCTCCTGCCACTCTGGTTCGAGGCTGTTACCGAGCAGAGGCCCTCACCCAGATGGGCCAGCACTCAGAGGCCCACTCAAGTCCCCATACCTTTAGGTGCCGATGCAAGAGGTGGGCAGTGATGGGGGAGCAGTAGAGGGGCCGGGTCCAGGTGCTGGACAGACCCACGGTGTGGTCCGAGTGCATATGGGTCAAGAAGAAAAGCCGCGCTGAACCTGCCCGGCGCAGACTCCAAAAGTCCACGGCGATGGGAGTATGGGGGATCACGACCCCGTTCATGGTGGCGGGGCTGAAAAAATCCCCAGGCTGCAGGGGTGGGAGAGAGTCTACGAGAGCACCCGGCGCCCCCGCAGCAGACAGGCCTGGACGAGAAAGGAGTGAGCAACAGCCAGCCCCGTCGCGGGAGCCGCCCCGAGAACGGGCGGGAAAAGGGCTCGCTAGAGCGTGCGGGGCCCGCGCCGAGGCCCACGCAACCGGCCGCCCCGCCCACCCGCGCGCCGAGCGCCCCCGGCCCGCGCGCCCCCGGCCCCGCGCGGTGACAGCCCAGTCCACCCGCGCGCCGAGCGCCCCGGACCCCGCGTGCTGAGAGCCCGCCCACCCGCGCGCCGAGAGCCCCGCCCCTCCCCGCTCACCGGGCGCCCCGCCTACCCGCGCGCCGAGAGCCCCGCCCATCCGCTCGCGCCGCGGGGCGGGGCCAGGCCCTAAAAGCGCGCTCCGTGGGGCGGGGCCAGGCCCGAGCAGCCGAGGCCGGAGCGCGCGGCGCGCGGCACCCGGGCGGGCCACACGGGGGCGCTGGGAGGTGAGAGATTGGGGGAAGAGCACGAAGGTGGGCCCCGGCTCCGCTCGGCGCTCGTCAGCGGAGAGTGAGTGGCAGCCGCTCTCGCCGGGAGGCGGGACTTCCGGCTCGCGTGCTCTCCGACCTATCCGTGACAGCCGCCGCGGGGAGGCGCCCGGAGGCTTCGAGGCGGGACGGGGAGGGAGCCGGCCCGGGGCTCGCGGCGGCGCGGCGACTCTGGGTGGGGGAGCGGCCTCCGTCAGCCACGCCGGCGTGTCCCCCGCGGGCCCCCGCGGCCGGAGAGATGCCGTACCTCGGCTCCGACGACGCGGTGAAGGAGTTGAAGAAGGCCCTGTGCAACCCGCACGTCCAGGCCGACCGGCTGCGCTACCGGAGCGTCATCCAGCGCGTGATTAGGTACCCGACGGCCGACGCCCCCTCCCTCGCGCCGCGGACCCGCCTCGCTGTCCGGCACAGACTCCCACTGTCCCGCCGCCCGTGGGCGTGTTTCCCCCGGGACCTTCACGGCGCGCTGCAGCGTTTACACCGCCTGCCCCCAGACCAGCTCTTCTGCTCGTTCGTGCCCGTGCCCGTGACTGTCACCCGGCTGACCCAGCGTGTGTGGCAGCCCTGGTGACACCTGACTGACACCCAAGTCACAGTATGGCCCCCAGTTGTGCCAAATCCATCGCCTTCTTGTTTTAAAGTTTTTCCTGATGGGGGACTGGAATTTGAGCCACCCCTGGGCAGTCAGTGCTCGGGGCCCGCTCCCGGCTCTGTGCTCAGGAATCACTCCTGGAGGGACTTAGGGGACTGTGGTGCCGAGCACGGATCCAGGGGTGACTGTAGATATGTGTTTTCACCCGTGTACTGCCTTATATGCCCGCCCGCCTCTTTGAAAAATATCATTTTGCTTCATTCGGAGCTAAACTAGCGAAGCCCACTCCAGGCTCAGTAGTAGAGGGGGGCTGCTGGGGTGCCTTGGAACCCCGTGGTACTGGGGGTCAGACCAGGGCTACAGCCCACTGACTTAGCTCTCTGTTCTCCATCTTTTTTTTTTTATAACTTTGTACTACCTTTTGTTCTTATTTCATTACCAAAGCAATCGCAGTAACTTATCAGCTTATTACTAGATCACTTTTTCTCCCCCTTTTCAGTCAGAATTTTTCCAGTATGTAAATTTGAACATCTAATTTGATGTTTGGTTTGTCTTCCAAACACACGAAGATGTTCAGAAGTCATTCTCTGGGTGCTCTCAGAACCGTGTCCTGCCTGGATCACACCCAGGCCTCCTGCACACAGAGTGGGTACTCCAGCCCTGGGAGCCCTCTCTGACACAACCTGGACTCACAAATTATAGAATGCACAAAATTTGTTTGGATTGCTTTTTTAAAAAATGTACAGTAGTTCTGGCTTCAGTAGAGTGGGATGGGAGCCACTATCCACATTTTTAATAACTGTCCTTTAGAAGATGACAGTTAAACACTAATCTACAAAATGAAGTCCAAATTTCTTATAGCACCCCAAAAATAACCTTTTAACTCAGCCACTTGCAGACTCTCAAAGGACTGTTCCATTCTTGCTAATGTCTGCATGTTCACAGTATGTATCAAAACCTATCCACCATACCTGCCAGCTGAAATCCTACTCATTCAGCTCAAGTTTTACTATTTTCTCCGTGGAAATACATTGACTTCTAGGCAGTATTAAACATCTGGATTCCCACAGTACATTGCCTACCACTTCTCCTACAGTTCTTATCTGTTATCCTATTTTTTTTTCTTTTTGGGTCACACCGGTGATACATAGGGGTTACTCCTGGCTCACGCACTCAGGAATTACTCCTGGTGGTGCTTGGGGGACCATATGGGATGCTGGGAATCGAACCCACGTCAGCCACGTGCATGGCAAATGCCCTACCTGCTGTGCTATTGTTCCAGCCACTGTTATCCTATAATGTTGATCTTTTCTGGCTCCTTAATAGACATCTTTTTTTTGGGGGGGAAGAGGAGGATACCCAATGATGTTCAGGGGTTACACCTGTCTCTGCTCTCAGGGATTACTCCTGGTGCTGAAGGACCCTATGGGAAGCAGGGGATCAAACCCAGGTCAGTCATGTGCAAGGCAAGGGCCCTACCAGCCCCCTTAATAGACTTTTGAGTTACGCATTTTTTTTTCTTTTTTGGGTCACACCCAGCGATGCGGAAGGGTTACTCCTGGCTCTGCACTCGGGAATTACTCCTGGTGGTGCTTGGGGGACCATATGGGATGCCGGATCGAACCCAGGTCGGCCACGTGCAAGGCAAACGCCCTACCTGCTATACTATTGTTCTGACCCGTTATACATATCTTAAGTCACAACTTCCGTTTATTTTTATTTTTTGCAGGGGGTGGGATGGGCCGCATCCTACAGTGCTGAGGGACTGTTCTTAGCTTTATGCTCAGGAGTGACCCCTGGAGGTATTGGCAGGGCTAGGATGAATGAGTGGAAGAACAGCGTCAATTGCAGCTGCAGCACAGGGCAGACTGTGCTGTGTCACATGCTAGACAAGGCAGGTCTGGAAGCTTCACTCTCAGGGGTCCTCGTCTAGTTGGCCACGTGGAGGTAAAGTGCCTCTCTGATGGCGGGGGTAGATGTTTACTTCTTCCTGTTCTCTGTATTTTCAGGCACATGACTCAGGGATTGGACATGTCTGCTGTTTTCATGGAGATGGTGAAGGCCAGTGCCACCATGGATATTGTTCAGAAGAAGTTGGTTTATCTGTACATGTGCACCTATGCCCCTCTGAAACCAGACTTGGCTCTCCTGGCCATCAACACTCTGTGCAAAGACTGCTCGGACCCCAACCCAATGGTGCGAGGGCTGGCACTACGGAGCATGAGTAGCCTCAGGTCAGCCCTGCCCTGCCCTGCCCACTTCTCAGTGTTTGGGGAGGCTGAGGAGGTCAGAGGAGCCTTTTTTTTGGTGGGGGGCAGGGTTTGAGGGGGATAGAGGGGGATACACATTCCCGTGCTCAGAGATCACTCCTGATAGTACTCAGGGGACTACAAGTGGTGCTGGGGATTTAAGCCAGGTTGACCACAAGCAAGGCAAGGCAAGGCAAGGCAAGGCATTGTACCTACTGGACTATAGCTCGGGCCCATTGGGCACCTTTTTAAGGATAACAATTTATTTAATCTCCTTAGTACAGGGAAGAAACTGTTGCAGCTCTTAGGTTGCATTGCTTCAGAGTTCTATTTTCTTGTTGTTTGTTGAGTTTTAGACCACCCTCAACTGTTCTCAGGGCATACTTTTGGCTCAGCACTCAGCATCATTCCTGGCTGCTCAGGAGACCATATAGGATACCTGGGATTGTACCTGGGTCAACCACACGCAAGGGAAGTGCCCTACCCACTGTACTTTCTCTCTGCCCCGTTTCCGCTTTCTAAACTGTGTCCAATGGGGTACTTGATGAAAAGTACAGCAGATAGGGAGGGTGCTTGTCTTGCATGTAGCTCACCTGGGTTTAGTCCCTGGCGCTCTGTATGGTCCCCCAGCACTGCCACAAGTGACCCCTGAGGGCTAGGAGAAAGCCTTGAGCTTAGCTGGTTATGGCTTCAAAACAAAACAAAACAAAATCATAACCAATGGTTTCATTAAGGGGAGTCTTCCCACTCTGTGAATTAATTCTTGGTTTGGATCATAGATTTCTAAACAATTCCATATACATAATTTTCTTTTCTGTCATTTTTCGAAATGAAGGAGTCAAACATAGCTTAAATTTGGTAGCTTGTGTCAAATTTCTAATGATATGATAGATGTACATGCTCTCAACCCTTTGTTAATTGAGTAGAGGCTAAATGATGTCAAAACTAGTAATTCAGGATTGGCTAACTGGGGGTATTTCTTAGGATGCCTGGTGTACAGGAATATATCCAGCAGCCCATTCTCAATGGTCTGCGGGATAAGGCTTCATATGTTAGGAGAGTGGCCGTTCTTGGATGTGCCAAAATGCACAATCTTCATGAAGACTCTGAAGTGGGTAAGTTTCCATGTCATAATGATATTTGCTTCTCCATTTTATAAATATATATACATATATTTTTTTTGGTAAAAGATGATGTGGTCTTAAGAGAAGAATAATGTGGACCAACTTTTGTGCATAGCTCTTTAAGTATGGGGACTTGGTATTTTTGAAATTAGAGAAGTCCATTCTTTGGGGCCCAAGTGTGAGTGTTTGCATGGTTCTTTTAAATCATCTGGAAGGGACTCTTTCTTTTTTTTCTTGTAGCAGAGAAGTTAAACTTTGTGTGTCTGTAGCAATTCCTTTAGTTCTCTCTCACTAGCTCCTTTATCTGGAATCTCTTTTTCTAGATGGTGCCCTGGTGAATGAATTATACAGCCTGCTCCGTGACCAGGATCCAATTGTGGTTGTGAACTGCCTGAGATCTCTGGAGGAAATTCTGAAACAGGAAGGCGGTGTGGTCATCAATAAGCCCATTGCTCACCATCTCTTAAATCGGTTCGGCCCGGTTCAGTTCTCTTTTTCTTGTGATGAACTTGTTGGATCCAACAAGTGGGAGCTTGTTGGAACAGTGAATTAAGGAGAGGTCTTAAGCACCCTCTGTAGGGTAGAAAGGGAAGTTGATCATGATTAACTTCCTCATTTTTTATTGTATTTCTTTCATTTGCATTAGTGTCTTTTGGTGAGATGATAGAACCAGTCTCTGGGGATAAATTCTGTCCTCCTAAAGGAATCTCCCAAACCCAAATGATGCATTTTATTTGTTCTTAACCCTATGGTGGGTAGGGGGCTTGCCTTGCACACCCAGGTTCTATCCCAGGCATAGATATGGGCCCTCAGACAGTGCCAGCAATAATTTCTGAGTGTAGAGCCAGGAGTAAGCCCTGAACACCACTGCGTATGCCCAAACACCAACCAACAAACAAAAAATGTAGGCTGTAGATCTAGGGTGTCTTATCAAGTCTGCATTTATTCTGTAATCAAGAATTTAAATCCTATTTTATGAAACCTTTACCTAGTATGAAAAAGGAGTGGTCTGATTTATGGCCCAGTTTGTTTTCATTCCTTGTGCACTTATTAATGATCACTTGGTAATATGGTACTTAGATGGAGGTGGGATGAATTTCTAAAATAACACCTTTGTTTTCTTTGGGGGGGGCTAGCATGTCAAAACTGGACCAGTGGGGCCAAGCTGAAGTCTTGCACTTCCTGCTGCGCTACCAGCCACGCAGTGAGGAAGAGCTGTTCGACATCCTCAACCTCCTAGATGGCTCTCTGAAGAGCGGTAGCCCTGCAGTGGTGATGGCAGCCACGAAGCTCTTCCTGATTCTGGCCCAGAAGTTCCCTCACGTCCAGACAGACGTGCTGGTGCGGGTCAAAGGGCCCTTGCTGGCTGCCTGCTCCTCAGAGAGCCGTGAGCTCTGCTTTGCTGCCCTTTGTCACGTGCGCCAAATCCTGCGGAGTTTGCCCGGCCACTTCAGCAGCCACTACAAGAAGTTCTTTTGCTCCTACTCGGAGCCCCACTACATCAAGCTCCAAAAAGTGGAGGTGTTGTGTGAGCTGGTGAATGACGAGAATGTGCAACAGGTACTGGAGGAGCTTCGAGGGTACTGTACCGATGTGTCCGCTGACTTTGCCCAGGCTGCCATCTTTGCCATAGGTACGTGTCTGCCACATAGCTGCAAAGCTATGGGGAGAAAAAGGAAGTGTGCACAGGAACACTTCGGCCAGAAAATGTGAGTGCCAAACAACTGGGTCACTGATTCCATACAGGGCAGTGACATGCCTGGTTTGCTTTTGATCTGGGGACATATCTACTGGTGCTGGGGGCTACTTCCAGTGCAGCCTGGTGGACTGTACCAAGCTGAGGATCAGACTAGGGCCTTCCACATGCAAAACCTGTGCTCTAGCCCTTTGGGCTCTCTCCCTGGCCCTACTTTTATATTGTTTTGCGTTGGTGTATTTTTGTTGTTATTGTTTTTTTGTTTTGTTTTGCCACACCCAGCTATCCTGAGGGCTTACTCCTGGCTCTGCGTTCAGGGATCATTCCTGGTGGGGCTCCATAGAGATAGAGCATCAGGGATAAAACTCTGGCTCGCTGCATGCCAGGCAAGCTTTCTACCAGTCTGTATTATCTCTCTGTCCCCTTTTGTTGTTGTTTTTGTTTTATCCCCATCAACATTAGTTTTCCCTATTTTCCAGGAGAGGAAGTACAGGTAACTCAAACTGTTACTTAAAATTCATATCACCTTTTGCTGCCTATTTATGAAAATAATTAGCTAGGGCCAGAGAGATAAGACACCACCCCTGGTTTGATCCCCTACCCCTACCCCCTCGTACCTCAGTCTCCAGAGCACCACCAGGAATGATCCCTGAGCACAGAGCCAGGAATAAACTCTGAGTACTGCAGGTTGTGGTCCCAAACAAAACCAAAACAAAATGCCTAAGACAGTTTTGTGAGGCAGTCAGGAAGTACATAAGTTATCAGTTTATTTGAAATATGAAGAAACTCAAGCAAAAGAAAAAAATAAAGCAAAAATGTTATTACTTTTGCCTGATGATGCACAGGGGTTACTCCTGGCTCATGCACTCAGGAATTACTTCTGGTGGTGCTCGGGGGACCATATGGGATGCTGGGAATTGAACCCAGGTTGGCCGTGTGCAAAGCAAACGCCCTACCTGCTGTGCTATTGCTCCAGCCCCCCAAATGTTATTTTATTGCTGAAACCTTGCCTCGTTCCCAGCCTGAATCTGGAATCGGCTTTCCTGAGTCAAATGTCCTGTCAGTTCACCTTCATTGTCTGAGCTTTGAGCTATGTGCAGTAACTAGTACAGACAATACAGGATAAGTCTCAGCAATTTTGTCACATTACTATGGCAGTAATTCACTTCATAAAATGAAAGCAGTCAGGTTGTGGTGGAAGAGAAGGAACAGGTCAAATGGAGAAGGAACCATCATGTTAGAATCAAATATGGTTCTTTTTCGAGGCAGAAAAGAGAGATAAAAGGGGAAGGCAGAAATCATACTAGGAACTGGCTATAAAGTGATCCTGTGAAATTTTTTTCCCATGACAGTTCGGCTTTCTATTGAACAATGAAAGAAAAAAAAAAGGATTTTTTTAAAAACCAAACTTGTGTTTAGAATAAAATTACAGTATCCTATTAGAATATCTTTGCCTTTGGCTAATGAGGAAGTATGTTAGAAGGACATGGTATTTAACTCCACACCTGCTTTCCTGTCTTTCTTCTGTAGGCGGCATTGCCAGGACCTACACAGATGAGTGTGTAAAGATCCTCACGGAGTTGCTTGGCCTTCGACAGGAGCACATTACCACTGGTAAGGTAAAGGTAAAGGCCCTCCCGTTGTTCATCGATTTGCTCGAGCGGGCCCAGTAACGTCTCCATTGGAGACTTTGTTGTTACTGTGTCTGGCATATCGAATACGTCACGGGGAGCTTGCCAGGCTCTGCCGTGCTGGCGAGATACTCTCGGTAGCTTGCCGGGCTCTCCGAGAGGGGTGGAGGAATCGAACTCGGGTCGGCCATGTTGGCTGCGTGCAAGGCAAACACCCTACCACTGTGCTATCGCTCTAGCCCTGGTATTGCCGACCTTTCTTGGGTTTTTCTGTTTGTATTTGCTTTTTGGGCCACACCCAGTGGTGCTCAGGGGTTCCTGGGAATCCAACTCTGCTGGTGCAAGGCAAGAACGCTACCTGCTACATAATGCTTTGGCCCCATGTTTTGTTTTGTTTTGTTTTGTTTTGTTTTGTTTTGTTTTGTTTTCTGTTGTCTGGCTTATAGTAGTTGTTGCACTATTTGTTGTTGAATAACATTGAGGCATAAACTTTTCTTTGTTTCCTCACCTTGTCATCAGAAAATCATCACGTTTTTGAGATCCAAGAGTCTAGGTTGCCATGAGTTTATGAGACTGTATATGAAGAGTCTGACTTTGCTTGTCATCACCCCACTTAATTCCTCTTTCAGCTTGGTGGAAGCCATCAATAGTGGTTTCCTGGGCTGGAGCTGAGGTACTGGAGCAAGCAAGGTCCTTAGGATGCAGACATTGAAAGAGACACTCCCTCTTGGGTTTGTGTCAGTACTAACCTGGCATGTCTTAAGTTTTACAGGGTCACACTTTTCCTCACCAAATCCCTGGCCGAGGTCCTGCAGGGTACCTCCGTTCATACTGCCTTCAGAGTATGATTCAAGAGCATTCCCCACAGTTGCATACAGTGTTACGAAATTTTCCCAAGTGCTTTTGCTTGCTGTAGGTCCTTTATCTGTGCAGCCATCCTGCAGGAGTAACCTTCACTGAGGAAAGTATGTTTTTGTGGGCAGCAAGAATACTTTTGTGTCATTAACAAATATAGTTATTTTAAAATTAAAAAAAAAAAAAAGAGGGAAGAAGCAGTAGTACAGTGGCTAGGACTCTTGCCTTGCATGCAGACATCTACATCTTCCATATACATGGTCCCCAGGAGTGATCCCTGAGCATGAGTAAGAGAGAGAAAGGGGGCGGGGAAGAAAGAGCGGGGAGAAAGAGAGAAGAGAGAGAGAGAGAGAGAGACAGAGAGAGACAGAGAGAGAGAGAGGCAGAGAGAGAGAGAGAAACAGAGAGAGAGAGAGAAAATATCAGGGCAGAATATACTTCTGCTCTGAGAAGGAAAGGCCATCTTATATCAGCCTTTGATGCAGGGGAAATATTTCAGATGTTCAGGTTAGGAGGAGGAGGAGGGGATATTCTAAGCCGAAGGCTGCCTACAAGTGAGGGATCAGAGCAGGGGGATTCCCAGAGCTGCTAAGTACTCTGAATCGGGAACAATAGTCATACTGTTGTTTGCGCCAACCTTTTTTTTACCCATCAGCCCAGGCCAGAACCTGGACTTCTGCCCCAGGAGCCCTCCTTTCCTTTGCTGGAGCCCGGCTCGCTCCTCATGTGCACACTCGGTCTCTACCCATGCTGATTCTGACACTTCTAAGAAGCCATGTGTCACCCACGTACTCTGCCTCAGCTCCTGGGACAGTTCCTCAGCCTGAAGTCAGTTGGGTGGTTCTGCTGTGTGCAGGGCCCCTTCCCTGGGGGAGAGAGTGCACTAGGTAATCTCTGCAATGAGGTAGGAGTGGCCTCGGGCTAGTTCCTGCCTGCAGACCTCCAGGAAGCAAGGAGGTGAGGTGACTGGCAGGCAGTGGTCTGCTCAAGGGGCCCAGAAGCTGAGCGCAAGATAAGGGCACCCAGGATGCAGGGGATGCAGAGAGAAATGGGACAGCGCTCATCACTAGGCAGCTGGGAGATGGGGAGCAGAAAGAATGATTTAAAATCATATATTTCTCTGCTTGAGGCACTCAAGGTATAACACAGAAGGTGCTTGCTTGCCTTGCATGCACTGACCCAGGTTCGATCCCCAGCATCACATAAAGTCCCCCAGACACTGCCAAAAGTGATCCTTGAGTGTAGAGCCAGAAATAATCCTTGATCACAGTCAGGTGTGGCCCCAAACCAAAACTAAATGAATAAAGGCAGAAACTCATCAGAACAAGGGAAAACAGTGCCTCTTGCTGGGCCCGAGTGAGTTGCAGGAGACATCGAGAAGGCAGTTCCTGTTCCACGTGCAGTTGGGCATAGAGGTTGGGCATAACGTATTTGTTTATAGAACCAAAATGAGCTGTGAAGACAGACACTGCCTCAGCCACGCAGGATCAGACAGAGAAGGGAAGACTCCCAGGGGTTGTTTTTGAGAGATCCATCAGCTGAGTTGGGGGAGGTGAGAAGGAAAGCTGTGAATAATAATGAAGAGGAGCCCAAGCCGAGATGATAATAAAAAGACTGACTGAACAAAAGCAGATGAAAGAAAGTCTTCATGGGGCTGGAGCGATAGCACAGCGGGTAGGGTGTTTGCCTTGCACGCAGCCAACATGGCCGACACAGGTTCGAGTTCCAGCATCCCATATGGTCCCTCGAGCACCGCCAGGAGCAATTCCTGAGTGCATGAGCCAGGAGTAACCCCTGAGCATCGCTGGGTGTGACCCAAAAAGCAAAAAAAAAAAAAAAAAAGTCTTCATAAAATCATGCACCATGACAGGTTGATTCAAAGTGCTTAAAAGTAACTTGATTCACACGTTTATTTTCTCCCACATATGCTGGAGCCCAGCTCTTACTCCACACCCCTACGTGGTTCTTTTCTTAACTTGTTAAAAAAAAAAAGGTGTAATTAGTAAACTATACATGTTCTAGAATTTCTCTTTGGGACCGTTTTGCAAGTGTCCAAAATCAGTGACGTTAATGACATTCACATTGTGCTATTGGTGGTGGCCAACATGAGAGACAGAGACAGAGACATTGTGCATGTCAGATGCTTAAGGGGGGCGGGAGAAAGAGATAGATTACCCATGTCAGATACTTAGAAAGAGGAAGAGAGAGAGAGAGAGAGAGAGAGAGTACCCATGTCAGGCACTTAGAGAGCGAGGGGGAGAGAGAGATACTGCCCATGTCAGATGTTTAGAGACAGAGACAGCCTGGGTCCAGTGCTTCTTTGAAGTGTCTTTCCAACACTTCTGTGGCGGGAGCTCTCTGAGCAGTGTGTTGTGGGTCTATGGCTTTGCTTCTGGCTTCTTCTCTGTGGCAGTGCTAACCTGGGCTTTTGTCTCCCGTGTAGCCGTGGTGCAGACCTTCCGCGACCTGGTCTGGCTGTGTCCTCAGTGCACGGAAGCTGTGTGTCAGGCCCTGCCCGGCTGTGAGGAGAGCATTCAAGATAGTGAGGTAGGCTGGCATTCTTCTGTTGGTTTCTTTGTTTGGGGGCCACACCTAGAGGTACTCAGGGACTACTCCTGACTCAGTGCTCAGGGATCACTCCTGGCCATGACCAGGGGACCATATGCAGTACTGGTGATTTGAACTGGAGTCCACGGGGTGCAACGTAAGTGCTTTAATCCCTCTGCCTTCCCTCTGACACCTAGACCGTAATTGTTTACTGACAAGGAGTAGGGGAATGCTTGGGATTCTGCTCTCTGAAATGGAATCTGTCCTTCTTACCCAATATCTAAACTAATTGTTTAAATTTATAATTATTTGTAATGATTTTTATTATAATATAATTTCATGTATCATAATTTCCAAAATTGTTCATGATAATTTTGAAAATTATTACATTGTCAGCTTGGTACTTTTCAGGGTCTAGCTGGCATATAGATGATTACCAAAACTACAGACTAATTCTAGAAGCTTTAATACTGTTATTCTCTTGAGTAGTTTTAAGCTTGAGCCCTGGAGTTGTCAGCGGGAATGAAAATCAGAATCATTTGTGGAATTTTGCAAATAGTTGGTCTTCACCCAGGTCTCCTGACTCAGATCTCCAGATGTGGAGTAGTTGGGTCCTTCTGTATGTTTGTATGTCCCCTCTCCTTCCCTTGGTTGCTATTGGGTACACACCCTGGGTGGTACTTGTCTACCGGGTTGCCATGCCAGGGTGAAGGCAGGGTTCTCAACATGTGGAGTGGTGCTAGGAACGGAACTCAGAGCCTTACAGATGAGTCTGATGTACACTCTAGGTTTGTCCCCACTCTCCTGAAGTAATTTGGGAACTTTTTTTTGGGGGGGGGCATGTCACACCCAGCGTTGCACAGGGGTTACTCCTGGCTTATGCACTCAGGAATTACTCCTGGCGGTGCTCGGGGGACCATATGGGACCTGGGAATTGAACCCAGGTGAGCCATGTGCAGGCAAACGCCCTACCCACTGTGCCATCGCTCCAGCCCCATGGGGCCATTTTTGAGTAACTAAAACATGAACTCCCTGCAGGAGGGCAGAGGCGACCAATATGAGGAAACCTGTTGTTCCATTACCATGGCCTGTGGGAGTCCTGCAACTCTTGGGAGACTCAGGAGTGGGGGTGACGTGGGGTGAGGGGGGTGATATAGTGCAAACTGCAGGGAGGAAAAGAGGATGGCTGGGGGGAGAAGCGACCTTGTGCCAGCCTGTGGTTTCCTGGACTCATGGCCCCACAGTAAACTCCTGCTCCAGCCACTTAATTCTTCCATTCTTCAGGGAAAGCAAGCACTAATTTGGCTCCTGGGCATCCATGGGGAAAGAATTCCCAATGCACCTTATGTGTTGGAAGACTTTGTGGAGAACGTGAAGTCGGAGACGTTCCCTGCTGTCAAGATGGAACTCCTCTCAGGCCTGCTGCGCCTCTTCCTCTGCCGGCCTGCTGAGTGCCAGGACACGCTGGGCCGCTTGCTGTGTTACTGCATAGGTGGGTCCCTCCCTGGCAACCTGCCTGCAACTTTCCTTGCTTGGTGCACACTGGGCGCCAAGAGGAAGAGCATGAGTGTCAGCACATCCTTCCTCCTGTGTCCTTGGCAGTGAGGTTGAGGATGGCGTGTGGGCGATGGTTTCCCTTCACAGTCTCTTGCCTTCTTCCTCAGAGGAAGAGAAAGACATGGCAGTTCGGGACCGAGGGCTCTTCTATTATCGCCTCCTGTTGGCGGGCATTGATGAGGTAAAGCGGATCCTGTGTAGCCCTAAATCTGACCCTTCTCTTCGGCTTTTGGAGGATCAGGCAGAAAGACCGGTGAATAGCTGGGCCGCCGACTTCAACACTCTGGTGCCTGTGTATGGCAAAGCCCGCTGGGCAACAATCTCCAAGTGCCAGGGGCCAGAGCATCGTGGCCTGGAGCCTGCCAACTCTGCATCTTTTGCCACGTCAGGTAAAAATGGTCCTTTCTGTCAGCCATGAAAAAAATGTTCATCTTGTGCAGTGACTGGCAGAAAGTGGAGTTTTGCAGCAAAGTCTCAGATAGTTGCCTGAACTTGAACTCTAGGCAGGAACATTTTCCATTGTGTTTTCCACTGCTCTTTATTGTTATTCTTGCTCCAGTATAGAGGGGTTCATTGAATTCAGCTGCAGTACTCACACACTTGGTTGCAGTGTTCCCTGGGAACTGCACAGTTAGTGGTAGAACTGGGACCTCAAACTGCAGGACCACCTGGGCTTATACTTGGGCATGTGGAGCAGTGCTAGGGATCAAATCTGCAGCCTCCGGGACCTCGAGCTTGGAAGGCAGGCTCTGTTACCACTGAGTAACCCTGGGCCCTCTTTGTGTTGTTTTTGTTCATTTTTTGGTTATTACTGACTCTGTGCCAGGAGACTGTTTCCAGCAATGCTCAGGGCACCACATGATGCTGGGATTTGAGCCTGGGCCTCCCTTATGCAGAGCATGGTGCTTTCTCTCCAGCACTTCATTGTTTTTTATTTATTATTTATTTTTGTTTGTTTGGGGGCCACACCGAGCAGTGCTTAGGAATTACCCCTGGCTCCGCACTCAAGGATTTGAGTTTTAGCAGTGCTTGGGGGACCATATGGGGTGCTGGGGATCGATCCCAGGCTGGCCACATGCAAGGCAAACACCCTCCCTGCTGTACTATCATTCTAGCCCCTCGTCATTGTTTTTTAATGCCACTTATTCAAAGCGGAAAACCCAGTTGTGCAACTTTGGAAGTCAGGATTTTCAAGTGTTGTTTCTTAGTGACTAAGAACATGACTTTCACAAGCTTTCTGACCCTTTCAGGACCTTTGATTCTTGAAGAGAACCAGGAGAGGGTGCAGGAACTCCCCGACTCTGGAGCCCTCATGCTCATCCCCAATCGTCAGCTGACGGCAGAGTCTTTTGAGAGAACATGGCTAAGCCTGGATGTTGCTCAGCAGCAGGTGATCCCCTGGCAGGGAACAGTTCATGCTGATACCCTCCAGATGGCTCTGCAAGTAGTGAACATCCAGACCATCGCAATGAGCAAGCCTGGCGCCCGGCCATGGAAAGCCTACCTCAGCGCACAGGATGAGGCTGGATGTCTATTCTTGACAGAACTTGTGGTGGAGCCTGAGAACACGGAAGTGCAGATCTCTGTCAAACAAAGTGAGGCGAGCATGGAGACCCTGAACGGTTTCATGTCAGTCTTAGAGATGGTGATTGGGACCGTTGGAAACATAAAGTCCTAACCAGGCTTCGCAGTTCTTAGAAGCTTCTTCCTAGAGGAGTTGCTTACAACCTGGATAATGTCAAGTGCAAAGAAAATTGGGAGGGGCAAGGCTCAGAATTTTTATGTTTCTGCCTAAAGACCATTGACTTGCTTCTTTCATTCTTATGTTCCAGTGAATGCCTCTCCCAGACTCCCTCACTCCCATATATTTTTTTAAATAAAAGTTTGTGTGGGTAAGGGATGAAAATGGATGAGGAGAGGATTTGGATTCAGTGTTAGGGGCTGGTTTACTAATGTCTTATATGTATTGAAACTGGAATTGTCACTTGCGGAGGGTCAACTTTTCTGCCGTGAATCATTGTAGTGAGTTCTGGGCTATTCTCATAGTGCTACTCATGCTTTGGAAGCCAGAAATCAAAGTCCCTAGAGCATCGTCCACAGAAGTTCTTCAGTGTCCTGCCTCATCGTTCTCTGAACAACCTCTTCTGGGAAAGCACGCCTTCCCCGTTCCTTCCCTAGGCACGCCCTTTCACCTCAGGGTCCCATGGACTTTCATTTCTTGCCTAGGACATTCTCTCACCTGCCTGTCTTCTTTGTTTATTAAGTAACACCGAGGCTATCTCTCATTACTCAGCTCAGTCACGTGTTCTTTCTGGAAGTTTCCTGGGGCACAGCTCTCACTGAGGCTCTCAGTCAAGCAGAGCCTATGTCTCACAGTAACTGTCTAGATTGTGGGTGTTTTTTTATCCTCCGCCTCACTTTAAATTTTATTCATATCTAAGGGGGGACTGGGGAGATAGCACAATGAGCAGGGTACTTGCCTTGCACACAGGTAGCCTGGGCTCAACCCCATATAGTTCCAGAGCTCTGCCAAGTGTGGATCCCCAAAACAAAACATAAAACAACAACAACAACAAAGTTTTACTTATACCTGACTGCACTTTATACACTTAATTAAGGCAACTTATATGTGAAGGCAAAACAGATGTAAAAAAAATGATGGTTAAAGTATATCTAACTAGAGAGGCCAGACCAGAGAGAAGGAAATACCAATGAAGACCAGCTGTTTCAGAGCGGTTTAGGTTCCATAAAGCTGAGCCTTGGATTTCGCTCTGTGAATGTTTTGGCAAAGTAAAGAAAAATAATTATAGAGTTGTCATCAGAAAAAATAAATCATGGGTTGGAGCTATAGTACAGCGGGTAGGGCCTTTGCCTAGCACGTGGTTGACCCAGGTTAATCTCCAGCATCCCATATGGTCCTCCAACCACTGCCAGGAGTAATTTCTGAGTGTAGAGCCAGGAGTGACCCCTGAGCATTGCTGGGTGTGACCCAAAAAAGAGAAAAAAGGAATAAACCATCCGATTCTAATTTCTAGGAGGAATTTTTTACTTATGGTTTCACTTTGGTGGCATTATGTTATAAAGGATTTCCTTGGTTTTCCAGGACTGTTTAATTGCTGTGTGTCCATGAAAACAGTGAACATGGAACGTCTTAAGGCTTCTTGTTCAAAGATTTAAGATACATAATTCAAATATGTACTTAATTTAAGGCCAGGGATGTGCTCAGTGATGGAATTCATGCCTTGCATGTGGAGGATCTGGATTCAATCTTTGACACCACATTTTAAAGAAATGTGTGGGACCAAAAGATTTATTTTATTTATTTATTTATTTTTGGTTTTTTGGGTCATACCCGGCGATGCACAGGGGTTATTCCTGGCTCATGCACTCAGGAATTACTCCTGGCGGTGCTCGGGGGACCATATGGGATGCTGGGAATCGAACCTGGGTTGGCTACGTGCAAGGCAAACACCCTACCCACTGTGCTATCACTCCAGCCCATGGGACCAAAAGATTTAGAGTCCTTGGCTTCACATGACAACCTGGTTCCATCCCTGGATCACATATGGTCCCCCAGCACTGCCAGGAGTGATCCCTGAGTGCAGATGCCTGAGCTCTGCTGGGTGTGGCCCAAACAAAACAAAATGAATTGAGTAAATTGAGTTTTAAAACTAAAGACTGAGCATAGACATAAAAGATGTGAAGTAGCATTCAGTAATTGAAAAAATAAGTGACCTAACTCTTAGAGTGTTTAGAAGATTAAATTTTGGGTCTGGGAGGTGAATCAGTGGTAGATCACATACCTTGCATATATGAAGCCCTGGAGTCAATCTCCAGCAACATACACTTAAAAAAAATTAAATTATACTTTCTTTTGTATAATGTGAAGGGCATGGCCGCATAAGAAACTCTTGCTTTTGAAAGTGTAAAATTAAATGATTCAATAATTTATTTTGGAACAAAATGATTTCTATTGGGGGGGGTGGGTGGTCGTGTCTGGCAGTGCTTGGGGGAATGCTCAGGGTGCCATGGATCAAACCCAGGCCTCTCACTTGCAAGGGTTTCTTTCAGCCCTTTCAGCTATCTTTCTGACTCCAGACTTTATTTCTCTTGATTCCAATCTTACAAATTCACAAGCAAACTGACAAAAGCTTAAGCAAACGCAAGGCTGATTATTTAACATTCCTTCTCCGAGGAGCGCTCTCTACTCTCTAGCCTCTGTAAGCGCTGGTTTAAAGCTGTGACATGACTAGATGCTTATCCTGGAAATGCAGGAGGATCATTGTACTGTCTTGTGTGTGTCTCGGTGAGTTGTAGGTGGCATGTGCAATGACAGTGGAGCTTTTTTTTTTTCCTCTCCAGTGAAGTAAACCAGCTTTATTGGGGAAGGATAATAATATTTTAAGGGAAATGTGCAGAGAGAGAGCGAGCGAGAGAGAGAGAGCAAGAGAGAGAGAGAGCTAAAAAGAGAGGACATTCATGCCCTAAAGAAGAACATGAGCAGGGCCAGGGAGATGGCCCAGAGGGTTGGACCCAAGCTTTGCATGCAGGAGGCCATGTTTGAATCCTGGCACCGTCCAGTTCCCTGAGCAGAACTGGAGGTCACCCCAAGCACTGAGGCAGAGTAACCCCTGAGCCCTGCCAGGTGATGCCCCCAAATAAAACCAGAAATGCCCCCCCACCCCAGGGCGGAGTATTAAAATCAAACCAGAAATGCCCCCCCTCACCCCGGGGTGGAGTAAAGGCTGCACTTTCAGAGTCGTGCAGTGAGCACCCCAGATAGAGTGCCAGTAGCAGTACCTGACAGCGTGGTGGAAACCAGCCTTTGCAAAGCTCTTGAGCTTAAGTTTGTTGCCATAGACTAGGGCAGGTGGAGCTGTGGGGTCTGGGGGCAGTATATGGCTTGCAGATGGAACTCAAAATTCAATCAATCTAAGACTTTTCCACAACAACATAAATATGTTAAATGAATCATAAATTTTTGTTTTATTTTGGGGCCAAACCTGTCAGTTCTCAGGGCTTATTCCTGGCTCTGCACTCAAGGATCTCTCCAGGTGCTGCTCTGGGGACCACATGGAGGGGTGGGAATCAAACCAGGTTAGATCTGTGCAAGGCTAGCGCCATTCTCATTGTACTGTCATTTTGGCTCCTAGGTATAAAAGTATATTTTATAAATGTATTTTTTGGAATCATTAAATGAGCAGTGATTCATTCTAGCAGAAAGGAGATTGGCTTAAAATTCTCTATGTAGGACCTTCTGCTATTAGAGACCTACAGTTGGTAGTGTTGGAATATAGTTCCAAATATTTTAGGTTAATACTGTTGCTGTTGCAGAAACAACTCTTCAAATTGTGATCCAGACTCTCCATTTCTTCAAAATGTGACTAAATGACTCTGATCACCCTTGAACAGTGCAGGACAATTGGACACTTTACAACAAGCACTGCTCTGGGTTCAGGGGTGAACTGAAGTCCAACAAATGAGACTTTTGTGTTTGTAATTGTTACTCTTTCTATTTCAAAATGTTGTGTTTTGTAAACAGAAAAGGGGGAGATGTAGGGTAACATTGCTTTGTCCTTCCTCCACCTGACCATCGCCATCGATCTCTCCGGGGTGGGAGAAGGGTGAGACTACCGAATGCGGGCGGCGGGAGAGATAGAGCCACCGCCGCTGTGTGTGTGCTGTGCCCCCCCTTTTGTGTGAGTTTACACAGGTAGAATATCCTGACCCCGTGCCCAGCTGTCTTCACCGGGGCACCTCAGAGGAGGTGGGTTGAGTTTCCCTCCCTGCCCCAAGCAGAACCCCGGCCGCCAAAAATCTCCAGAACCCAACTGCCACCATTCTCAAGGCCACCCTCCACACACTCGGATAAACCTCACCCAAGTGGGAAATAGCAGAAAACCCAGGTATGTGGGCCCCATGACAGGCCTCCAAGCCCGCTCAGATCGGGACTGGGACTCCCCCCCCACAGGTCCCCAGTTTTCCAGTAGCTTGGCACACCCACAAACTGCCCCCTGCGCCATGTAATCAATGGCTAAGAACCAGAGACTATTAACTAAGGCTCCTGGAAGAGAAAGACAGAATTTCCTGGAGTGCACAGCTGCAAATGCAGCTGTGTGACCTCTTATACTCTAGCCCACTTATGTACCAAAAATAGCACACGTTTGTTTGATTTTAACATACTTGCTTGTATTCTCTTATATATGGACATAAATGGCCCCCAAATGAAATACAACAACCTTCACACACTTCCTTCTTATTGTGGTGGGAAGGTTATCGGTGGTGGGATTGGTGTTTGAATATTATCTGTAATGAACTATTGTGAACTACTTTATGAAAATAAAGTGTATAAAAATTGTTTAAAAAAAAAAGCCCAAAGTCTTCGCAACAGTAACAGATGTTCTAACAGAGGTGATAAACAAAGACAGTGAAAACGGCCCTTAGCTACATAATTCCTATCATTAGTTCAAAAGCAAGTTATTATTTCTTTTCATATAATGGACTGAATATTGGTTTTAATTATTTTGCAATTGAAATTCATTTCTGAACAACTGACTTGCTATTTATGCATTATTTCTTATGAGCGCACTTCCTAGTAAGACTATCCTCGAAAGATTGAGAGTTTTGAGTGCTCCTTCTGAAACCCAAGCCCCAAATCTAGGTGTCTTTACATTAACAAAGCTGTCATGCTGAAGAGTTAGTGTCCACTTCTGAGATCTGGTAAAACCATCAGGAAGCTCACCCTGTTAGAAAAGTACTGATGGAAATTCCAGGTTATTTTTATCCTGGTCATTAGACCTTGAACTGAAAGACACTTAGTATTTATTGCAACTGAGCTACTGCTGGCTCATTACACAGAGCATTATCTTTTTTTTTTTCCAGGTTTGGGGGCCAAACCTTGGTGGTGCTCAGGGCTTACTCTTGTCTCTGAATTCAGGGAGCATCTTCTGGGGACCAGTAACAATGATGGGTCTCATTCTCCTAAAGAGCCTTTAATATAATTTCAGGGCTAGGATGAAAGAGACGTTACTGGGGCCTGCTCGAGGCAATCGACAAATAACAGGATGATGAAATGAAAAAATGAAATTTTATCCTGGTCATTAGACCTTGAACTGAAAGACACTTAGTATTTATTGCAACTGAGCTACTGCTGGCTCATTACACAGAGCATTATCTTTTTTTTTTCAGGTTTGGGGGCCAAACCTTGGTGGTGCTCAGGGCTTACTCTTGTCTCTGAATTCAGGGAGCATCTTCTGGGGACCATAAGATGGTCCATAAGATGGAGGGGAGCGGGTTGAGCTTTCCTCCCCGCCCCGACCAGGGCTCTGGCAGCCGAAGACCTCCAGGACCAGCCACCACCATGCTGAGACCACTCTCCGCACACATGAAGGTACTGGCAGAGGGACAAATCCACGTGGGTTCCGGGGCCGAGATCTCCAAGCCTACTCGGATTGGAGTCGAGCATCCTCCACCCAGATCCTCCAAATTCCAGTAGGCGGGGGTCACACCCACCACCTGACCCTCTGGCGCCGTGTAATCCCATCAACGGCCAAGACTCAGAGACTATAAAATCCAGCTCCCAGAACCGCGAATGCGGCTGCGCGACATCTTATCAGGACATCTTTTTATGACATCTTATTATCTCATTCCTACTTTGGACAAACTTGCAGGCTATCGAATGTAGCCTGCCCACAGGGCAGAGTCTGGCAAACTTCCCGTGGCGTACCAAATATGCCAAATACCAGTAACAATGATGGGTCTCATTCTCCTAAAGAGCCTTGAATATAATTTCAGGGCTAGGATGAAAGAGACATTACTGGGGTCTGCTCGAGGCAATCGACGAATAACAGGATGATGAAATGAAAAAATGAAATTTTATCCTGGTCATTAGACCTTGAACTGAAAGACACTTAGTATTTATTGCAACTGAGCTACTGCTGGCTCATTACACAGAGCATTATCTTTTTTTTTTTCAGGTTTGGGGGCCAAACCTTGGTGGTGCTCAGGGCTTACTCTTGTCTCTGAATTCAGGGAGCATCTTCTGGGGACCATAAGCAGTGTCCGCAATTGAACCATGTCTGCCATGTGCAAGATAAGAACTTAAGCCCTGTACTAACTCTGCTGCCCCTGAAATTAATTAACTAATTATCTTAATTAATTAATTATCTTAATTTATTTCATAATTTTCTTGTATGAAAGTACTTTTTGTTATCCCTGTGTAATATCCTCAAATGCCCAGAGATTCTGTGTCACTGTTTACCTCACTTTTATTTGCCTCCTCCTCCCCTCCACCTGGAATGACCTTGTTCGCTTATTACCTCCTGAAGCCCTTCAGTGCCCCTGTCAGATGTTACTATTTCACAGAAAACTTCCTAAAGCCCTAGGTTTGCTTTTCCACTACACACTGTGATCACCCATTTTCTCTCAATCAGCACTAAAAATAAGGTGATTAGATATTTTCACTGTTATTCTTGAGGGCAGGAACTGTGTCCGTGGACTTTTTCTATTATTTATACTGCTGCATATAATTCTTATGCATAGGTATTTAGTCACTATTCACTAAATGATTATGGCAAATAAATGTCATCATCAGGAGTTCAATATCTCTCTTTAGAAAATGTCAAAACCTTCCTTTTTTAAAAAATTGCACCATACACAGAACCCAACAGGAAGCATTTTTTGTTTTGTTTTGTTTTATTATTTTATTTGTGGGCCATCCCTAAGCACTGCCATGGAGGAAGGGCTGCTTCTGGCTTGTTCTGTGCTTGAGGGTCACTCCTGGCAAAACTTAGGGTACAGTGCATGGATAGAAACTAGACCTCCTTCCTGAAGAACATGCCCTTAGTTCGTTGAGCTACCTCTCCAACCAGGAAGTTATTTCTTAACAAAATTACCCAAGATATTCTTCCTCTATTCTAGACAGTCCAACTTATAAAAGTTATTCATTGACTTAAATACTGACTAGGGTGTGGCTCAGAGATAAGGAACTGAAAGTCTCCTACAAGTCTAGTGTAGATGAGCTCTTTCAGAGAAGTTCTACCTTTCATGTAGCTGTTTTTCAAGAAAGGGGTGGAAAACGCTCAAGAATTGTCTGTTCCATTAAGGCACATTACAAAAGGTGGACACCTCTGCTGGTCTACCAGTGTTTTTGACTTCCTGTTGAACTGAAAACATTGTTTTGTGCAAAAGCAAAGCCAAGCATTTGAAATGAAGAATCACCCATCTTTTAAGGAACAAACAGAATGCATTGTAAACTTTCTGCTCCAAGAATTCAGCGGAGTGCAGTGTGCTGCTAATCGAATGTCTTTTGGAGATGAAACAGATTCAGGTAAGTTTCCCGAACTGCGGTGGTGATTACAAGTCAATGAAAGAATCTGAATATGTTTTCTAATTTTCATTCACAGTTCAGAAGGTAGCTAAATCAAATGGGAGCTCAATTTCTAATTTTTTGAGAATCGTCCATACTGTTTTCCAAAAGGGCTGAATGAATCGGCATTCCCACCAGCAGTGAAGAAGAGTCCCTTTCTCCCCACATCCGTGCCAACATCATTTGCTTTTGTTCTTTTGGATGTGGGCCAATCTTTGTGGTGTAAAATGATACCTCGTTGTTGTTTTGATCTGCATCTCCCTGATGATTAGTGATGAAGAACATTTTTTCATGTGTCTCTTGGCCATTCGGATATCTTCTTTGAGGAAGTTTCTGTTCATTTCACCACCCCATTTTCTGATGGGGTTGGAAGTTTCCTTTTTGTAGAGTTCAACTAGTGCCTTGTATGTCCTTTATATCAACCCCTTATCTGATGAGTATTGGGTAAATATCCTTTCCCATTCTGTTGACTGTCTTCATATTTTGGTTACTGTTTTTTTTTAATTAATTTATTTTTTAATTTTTATTAGTGAGACATCATGAGGTACAGTTGTAGACTTACAGATTTTTGTGCTTGGGTTTCAGTTATACAATGATCAAATACCCATCCCTCCACTAGTGCCCATTTCCCACCACCACGGATTCCAGTATTCCTCTAATCCCCCATCCCCCCATCCCACCCTGCCTCTGTGGCAGGGCATTCCCTTTTGTTATCTCTCTCTTATTGGGTGTTGTGGTTTGCAAAAGAGGCAATGGGTGACAATCATGTTTGGTCTATAGTCTACTTTCAAGGTCACTGTTTCTTTTGAAGTGCAGAAGCTTCTTAGTTTAAGATAGTCCCATTTGTTTATCTCTGTTTCCACTTGCTTGGCCAGTGGTGTGGCCTAGCTATACCACTTTTGGGAATATATCCTGGAGAGGCAAAAGAGTATAGTTGAAATGACATCTGCACTTGTATGTTCATTGCTGCACTGTTTACAATAGCCAAAATCTGGAAAAAGCCTGAGTGCCCAAGAACAGATCACTGGTTAAAGAAACTTTGGTACATTTACACAATGGAATACAATGCAGCTGTTAGGGAAGATGAAGTAATGAAATTTGGTATAAATGGATCAACATGGAAGGTATCATGTTAAGTGAAATGAGTCAGAAGGAGAGGGAGAGACATAGAAAGATTGCACTCATCTGTGGTATATAAAGTAACATAATGGGAGACTGACACCGAAGAATAGTAGAGATAAGGACCAGGAGGTTTACTCCATGGTATGGAAGCCGGCCTCATGCTCGGGGAAAGGGTAGCTCAGGTAGAGAAGGGAACACTAAGTAAAGGGTATTTGGAGGACCAGCTCAAGTTGGGAGATGCAAGCTGAATGTAGACTATAGATTGAACACAATGGCCACTCAATGCCTCTACAACACCCAAAATTAAAGAGAACAAAAGGGAATGCCCTGCCTCAGAGGGTGGGGGGGAGAGGTGGGGGGAAGGGGATACTGGGATCATTGGTGGTAGAGAATGGGCACTGGTAGAAGGATGGATACTCGATCATTGTATGACTGAAACGCAAGCACGAAAGTTTGTAAGTCTAACTGTACCCCAAGGTGATTCACTAATTAAAAAAAAGGGGGTAAGAAAGCTTTCAGCAATATACCCTCCCCCCCTTAAAAAAATCAAAAGGAAAAAAATCAAAAGGAGAGAGAACAAAAGAGAATGCCCTGCCACAGAGGCAGGGTGGGATGGGGGGATGGAGGTGGGAGGGATACTGGGACCCGTGGTGGTGGAGAATGGGCACTGGTGGAGGGATGGGTACTTGATCATTGTATAACTGAAACCCAAGCACAAAAATTTGTAAGTCTACAACTGTACCTCATGGTGTTTCACTAATAAAAATTAAAAAACAAAAAAACAAAACAAAAGAAAATCTTCGTGGAATGGAAAGAATCTCTATGATGAAAAAATTTTCTAATGGGGCTGCCAGAACACTGAAGACATACTTGGGAAAGAATGACACCAACATTGTCTCAAAGTCTAAAGAACCTTCTCCAATGCGCAGACTGCATCTAGTCCAGCATTGTGACACGTACGATCTGTGTTCCCTCTGTCCTAGGAGGTGCTCACTCTTTTGATGTGGCCATCATTGCCGGTCGCCTTCGGGAACTGGGCGACAAGTTCAATGGGGATTTGGAAGCTTCTGCCCGAAGTATTGCAGAAACCAGTCTAAGACAGGAGGTCACGTATCTACTTACTTTCTACCCCCCACTATTCCTATTTCAGAGATACTTTTTCTTATTACTCCTTTATGATCACTGGAAACGTTAAAACACTTAGGGGCTTATATTCATCCAATGAGATACCACAGGAATTCTCTCCAACTGCCAATTCTTTAGGTGTTAATCAAAACCCAAGTGGTATTGAGATGGTAAGCTTTTGGCATATGCTATTCAACCTTCAGTTTCTTTCCATTTGAGTTTTAGCAGCACTATAATTAGTGGCATAGGGCATACATATAGCACTTGATTTGTTTTTTGTTTTTGTGTTGGTTTTGATTTGGGGGCTAGACTCGGCAGTCTCAGGGCTTACTCTTGGCTCTGTGGTCAGGGATTACTCCTAGAGGGGTGGTGGGGAACCATATGAGATGCCACAGATTGAACCTGGGTCTGTCACATGTAAGACCAGTGCCCTACCCACTGTACTATTGCACTGACCTCTCTTTGTTGCTACTGTTGAACCAAAATGAAATTGTATTAAATAATTCAAAAAGTAAAAGCAATTTTTCTAGATTTTTTTAATGTTTCATTTTAAAAGTATCTGGTTTGTGTAAATGATTTTCTATTTAACAATTTTCCTACTGTATAGAGCACTAAATTCAATTTAAAAGTCCAAACAGCAGAGGTTTGAAACAGTTGTGGAACTATAGATATTTTGTACCTATTCTTGCTAAAGCAATTTATTCTCTTATGTGATTGCTTATGTGATACCAGTACTTACTTTTCTGGGGGTGGGCATCACTGTGTCCCCCAAGGGTCAGTAATGAATATACAAACAGGAAGGAGGATATGCTGTTGCGGCTCTGATGCAAAGAGGAATAAGTTCTTAAGCAGCTCACTAGTACATATCTGGCTTTTCATCAGAATGTTGATCGTTGGCAACAGTATTTGGATTTTTACTGGACATAAAACCACAGAAAATGTTCTAGATGTTGCTGATAATGTACTCACAGCAAAAATCAATATGTCACTATGTGCCAGATAGTATTCTAAGTGCTTTATACCCCTGATCACATTTGATTTTTTTAAATTGATTTTTATTTTTTTGGCTTTTTGGGTCACACCCAGCGATGCTCAGGGGTTCCTCCTGGCTCTATACTCAGGAATTACTCCTGAGCGGTGCTCAGGGGACCGAATGGGATACTGGGGATGGAACCTGATTGGCCATATGCAAGGCAAATGCCCAACCCAAGTACTACCGCTATGACCCTCACATTTGATTCTTACATTTAAACTTTATAGTGCAATCTCTCCTCAGCTACATATAACACTGGTTTTTATTTTGTTTTGGGACCACACTGGACTGTGCTCAGGCTTTACTCCTCAGGGATCACTCCTGTCAGGCTCAGGAGACTATATGGGGTGCTGGTGATAGAATCCAGGTCAGCCACGCGCAAGGCAAGCACCTTATCCACTGTACTATCTCTTGGCCCCCTTCTATATATATAGCATTAAGAGCAAACACTTAGCCAGTTTTGGTTCACTGTTATATTAATACAGCTTAGAACTGTGCCTGGTACAAAGTAAATCCTCAGTATTTACTGATTTAACATCTACATAAGTGGATAAGGAAACTGAGGAAGTGGGAAGCAAAGTAATTTGATTACTCGGTAATGTTAGAATTTGAGCCTGATTCTAAATTCTTCCCTGACCACTCACCATTATGAGCCCCTACACTACATCACAGCAGATTTTTTAATGGATTGTTGTAATGTTTATTACTAGCAGTATTTCTATCTTAAAATTTTTTTCATTGAATCACAGTGATATACACAGTTACAAAGTTGTTCATAATTGGGTTTCAGTCATATAATATTCCAATACCCGTCCCTTCACCAGTCACGGCAGATCTTTCTTAGCCCTATTTTATAGTTTGTAGACCAAAGTTTTGGGGAAAGAAAGATGAAGAGAAGAAATTAATCTATCTTTTCAGCTCAGAGTGTCCCAGACTTTGGTTACTTAGGCAATACCTTCACAAATTGACATTTTTCCCCTATCATGTCCTTCATAGTTTTTGTTAAGTCATCTTATTTTTCTTTCATTTTGTTCATCATAATCAATGGTGTCTGAGATCACAGATTTGATGAGTACAAGTTTTTTCTAATACCCATTATAATAATAAAATAGGGCCAGAAAGTCAGTACAGGGTAGGCACTTGCCTTGTACACAGCTGATCCCCTGCCTCAGTTTGAATCTCCAGCACCACCAGAATTGATTTCTGAGCTCAGAGCCAGCACTGGCCCAGGAGCACCACTGCATGTGGCCCAGTCCCCTTTTAAAAATGTTGCCAAAGATTGTCTGAGATACAGCCAGTGACAGGTACATTTTCTGTTCTTGGGGAACACTTGCTTTCTGGATTCCTGTCATTATAGTATCCTGTGTGATTTTTTTTTGTTTTATTGTTTTTTACTGATACTCCACTGATATAGCTGATGTCTCTCCCCAGGCAGGAACTAAATTCCAGGAAGTAGTGGAATCTCTCAGCAAGACCTGGTGTGCTCAGGATCCTAGCTTAGTTTATGAAAGAGCTTTCCTGGCAGTGTCAGTGAAACTCCTGGAATATGTGGTCCGTAAAGCTCCTCAAATATCAAGGCAACTGGCTACCTCCATGACAAATATGATTGATCATGGCCTCCAGGAGTACATCCAAGGCCAGGGAGGCTGGGTAAGTATGCAGGGGCCCCTGACTTTGTTCATTATTTGTCCTATTTTGAGGTTCATACTTGAGTCTACTAATCATGGCTCTTTTTGCAAGTTAGAATTCAAGCAGGAAAACAGTCCTCCATACTCTATTGAAAATGCTGGAATTTCTTGCCATGGATGAAGGAAACAGTCAGAAGTTTAGGCTATAGATTGATTGGAACTCAGAGTCAGGCCACCTGAAATGTTGATTGCCAGTTTTGTAAAACTAATTTGTACCTCTGACAAATAATCTCTGAAGTATATTAGCAATGGAGTTCTAATCTCATCTTGACTTCATTCTGTTTGCCTGGTAAAATTCTGGGTCTTTCTTCACTTTTGTCTTTATGTGTTGAGGAAGGTCAGAACCATTCTACTATTATGCACAGGGAAAAACAGTGCTATCTACTGTAAGGATACTGACAAATGACCTCTCATTTGAAACCCATGCTTTAATACTAGAACTGCACTCGTCTCCCAGGGCAGGGGCAGTGGGGGTCTTAGCGGAGCTGCACTCCCTAAAGGAATCTGCAGATTGGCCCTGGTTTCTTTAGAGAGCTCACGAAGCACATCCTTTTGACTGTAGGATATTCACTGTCCTTTCTAGGAAAATCTGGAGAGCTGAAGAAGAGGTCGTGCTGATTTCCAGCTAAGCATTGCTTCCTCGTGGACCAGGAATCGATTTCTACTGACTAAAATGATGCCCAATGATGATCTCACCCAACTGCAGTGTGCAGAGAAATCAACCATTGGCCTTGGGTTGCAAAATTTGGTTTAATGAACCCCTGGTGCTGAGTCAGGGAGGGAAAGGAAGAGGTGGACTATGATGCTGTCTTGACACTCTGGTGCTGGTCACAGTGCAGCAACCTTGTACATCGAGCATTTACACATGGTAACCAGAATACCTAATGTACAGTTGAGAAGCAAAACCAAAACAAATGTGTAAAGAGACAAATAAATAAAAATGACAACCCTGTCAGAAAAACACATTCTTTGAGACAGCACTGAACTTAATGGGTCAGTTTCTTTGTGTGTCCTTTCTTTTTTGTCTCTCTGTCTTTCTCTCCTCTCTTTTTTCCATTTTCCTTACCTTTCTCTCCCATTCCTTCTTCCCTCCCTCCCTTCCATCCATACTTCCATCCCCACACCCAGCAGTGCTCAGGACTTGCTCCTGGCTCTGCAATCAAGAATCACTTCTTAAAGGACCTGTACAAAGAAAACTACAAAACGCTACTTCAGGAAATAAAAGAGGACATGAGGAAATGGAAAGATATCCCCTGCTCATGGGTCGGGAGACTTAACATTGTCAAAATGGCAATACTACCGAAATCATTGTATAAATTCAATGCAATCCCTATAAGGATACCCATGACATTCTTCAAAGAAATGGAGCAAACACTCTTGAAATTTATATGGAACAATAAGCCCCCACGAATAGCTAAAGCAATTCTTGGGAAAAAGAAAATGGGAGGAATCAACCTCCCGAACTTCAAACTGTACTACAAAGCAGTAATAATTAAAACAGCATGGTACTGGAACAAAGGCAGAACTGCAGACCAATGGAACAGGGTTGAATACACTGACATCTCTCCTCAATCATATGCTCATCTAATCTTTGATAAAGGTGCAAGTAATGTGAAGTGGAGTAAGGAAAGCCTCTTTAATAAATTGTGTTGGCATCACTGGACGGCTACATGCAAAAAAATAGGCTCAGAACTCTGCCTAACACCATGTACAAAAGTAAGATCAAAATGGATTAAAGACCTCAACATCAGACCAGAAACCATAAGGTACATTGAAGATAAAGTTGGCAAAACCCTCCATGACATTGAAGCTAATGGTATCTTCAAAGATGCCACGCCACTGGCCGAGCAAGTGAAAACAGAGATAGATAAATGGGACTATCTTAAACTAAGAAGCTTCTGCACCTCCAAAGAAAAAGTGACCAAAATACAAAGACAGTCTACAGAATGGGAAAGGATATTCACCGAATACACATCTGACAAGGGGTTGATATCCAGGATATACAAAATACTGGTTAAACTCCACAAGAAGAAAACATCCAACCCCATCCAAAAATGGGGCAATGAAATGAACAGAAACTTTCTCAAAGAAGAAATCCGAATGGCAAAAAAGCACATGAGAAAATGCTCTACATCATTAATCATCAGGGAGATGCAGATCAAAACCACAATGAGATACCATCTCACACCTCAGAGACTGGCCCACATTCAAAAGAACAAAAGCAACCGATGCTGGCGTGGATGTGGCGAGAAAGGGACACTCCTTCACTGTTGGTGGGAATGTCCACTGGTTCAGCCCTTCTGGAAAACAGTATGGACGATTCTCAAAAAATTAGAAATTGAGCTCCCATTTGACCCAGCAATACCACTCCTGGGAATATATCCCAGAGAGGCAAAAATGTATAGTCGAAGTGACATCTGCACTTGTTTGTTCATTGCAGCCCTCTTTACAATAGCCAGAAACTGGAAGAAACCTGAATGCCCAAGAACAGATGACTGGTTAAAGAAACTTTGGTACATCTACACAATGGAGTACTATGTAGCTCTTAGAAAAGATGAAGTCATGAAATTTACATACAAGTGGTACAATATGGAAAGTATCATGCTAAGCGAAATGAGTCAGAAAGAGAGGGATAGACATAGAAAGATTGCATTCATCTGGGGGATATAAAGTAACAAAGTATGAGATTAATACCCAAGAATAGCTGAGATCAGCACCAGGAGGATTACTCCATAACTTAGAGGCCAGCCGGGTATCCTAGAGGAAAGGGCAGTTCAGATAGAGAAGGGAGCACCAAATAAAGGATGTTTGGAGGATCCTCCCAGGAGGGGAGATGCATGTCGAAAGTAGACTATGGACTGAACATGTTTGCCACTCAATGCCTCTTTTGCAGACCACAACACCCAAAAGGAGAGAGAGAACACAGGGGATTGCCCTGCCACAGAGACGGGGGGATGGGGGGATGGGGGTGGGAGGGATATTATCCATGGTGGTGGAAAATGGGCACTGGTGGAGGGATGGGTATCTGATCATTGTATAATTGAAACCAAAGCACAAAAAATTGTAAATCTACAACTTTAAAAAAAATAAAATAAAATAAAGGGGAAAAAAAAAAGAAAAAAAAAAACATATGGTGACTAAAAAAAAAAAAAAAAAAAAAGAATCACTTCTGTCAGGCTCAGGGGACTGTATGCGGTTCCAGGGATTGAACCCTCATCGACCATGTGCAAGAAAATTGCCTTTTCTATTGTACTGTTTCTCCAGCTATTAATTTATTCTTAATAAATTTATATGAGCCACCCCCAAAAATCTACAGCAATTTTCTACTTTCTATTTATATGTGAGTTTGAATGAGGTTTTGTGGAGTCACAAAGCAATGACCTGTTAGTAGTGAAATTCCAGATAGTAGGACAGGGCTTTGCTGGAGTTGTTCTGAAGGAAAGGAAATACAGTCAACTATTTCCTCAGCCTTAGAGATCTCTATTCAATGTGCAGGTTTAAGAATTTCATAGATTTAGAGTTGGAGACTTGTTATTTTAAGTTGAGGATTTTCTTTTAAATTCACAACTTACATTTTATGTTCATCATACCTAAAGCAGGATTATTGTATGCACTGTTAAGATTGGAGGCAAAAATAAAAATTAGCCTATGTTCAATTGCCCTTCATGGAAAAGGTCAAAGAACAACAAACCAGTTCCTGTGCTTTTAGGATCCCAGGATGCAGGAAGTCCTGACCCACAATTAGAACAGTGGGGGCCCCTCAGCTGCAGACAGTAAAAGTGTGGTTCATCTGTCCTTGGTGAATATCTAAATTGCTGATTTCCAGGCCATATCCAGAGATTTGATTCTGTAGAGGTATACTTTCAATATAAGGTACTGTTAAAACCAGTTCCATGGGAGAGCCTAAAATACACCTAAGAGTTTGAAAACCTTCACCTTAGAGCAGAGTTGCAAATGACTGCCCAGAGGCCAGATCCAGCCTGCTGTGCTTAGAAAATAAAGTTTCATTGGAATGCAGCTGTACTCACTTGTTTGCATATCATCTGTGGCTGTTTTTATAACAGCAGAATTGAGGGATGATGGCAGACATCATATGGCTCAAAATATCTATTTGAACTATTGGACCTCTGAGGCTCAAAATAGCTATTTAATCCTTTGAAAAAAAATTGATAGGTTCCCTGCTCTAAACTAAGTGAACATTTCTCCTTAAGAATTTAAATTCTCACCTGAATGCCCAAGAACAGATGACTGGTTAAAGAAACTTTGGTACATCTACACAATGGAGTACTATGTAGCTGTTAGAAAAGATGAAGTCATGAAATTTACATACAAGTGGTACAATATGGAAAGTATCATGCTAAGCGAAATGAGTCAGAAAGAGAGGGATAGACATAGAAAGATTGCATTCATCTGGGGGATATAAAGTAACAAAGTATGAGATTAATACCCAAGAATAGCTGAGATCAGCACCAGGAGGATTACTGCATAACTTAGAGGCCAGCCGGGTATCCTAGAGGAAAGGGCAGTTCAGATAGAGAAGGGAGCACCAAATAAAGGATGTTTGGAGGATCCTCCCAGGAGGGGAGATGCATGTCGAAAGTAGACTATGGACTGAACATGTTTGCCACTCAATGCCTCTTTTGCAGACCACAACACCCAAAAGGAGAGAGAGAACACAGGGGATTGCCCTGCCACAGAGACAGGGGGGGTGGGGGGATGGGGGTGGGAGGGATATTATCCATGGTGGTGGAAAATGGGCACTGGTGGAGGGATGGGTATCTGATCATTGTATAATTGAAACCAAAGCACAAAAAATTGTAAATCTACAACTTTAAAATAAAATAAAATAAAGGGGAAAAAAAAAGAATTTAAATTCTCTTGCCATCTGGCTTATTTCCTGACAAACACTGTTGTAGATGCTGTTTCCCCTACAGGATTTAGTTTAAGAATGTTTGTGAGCTTTTGCATAGTCCAGTCTTCCCTACCTGTGGCACAGTCAGAGAGCTGTCTCCTGAGAAAGACAAATCATTAGAAGCAAAGCACGTGGGTTGTATCTCATAACAGTCAGTAACAATCTCATAGATTAGGAAGCAATCATCAAAATATTCTTTCAAACATAGTTGCATAAGATGGTTTACTGAATGTTGAGAACAAAGGCAATACTATACTTATTTTTGAAGAGCAACATCAAAGGCTTTGATTAAAGTAAAGAAAGTTTTTTGGTTTGGGACCACATCAGGCTCGACTCAGGGCTCACTCCTGCTGGGCTCAGCAGACAATATGAGGTGCTGAGGATTGAACCTGGGTAGGCAGCCCGGCGAAATCAGGCACCTACCTTACCTGCTATACTATCTTTCTTTCTTTCTTTCTTTCTTTCTTTCTTTCTTTCTTTCTTCTTTCTTTTAATGTAGGAGTACTGCTATTTATTCATGTTGTACTATCTTTCTGGCCCCAGAGTTAAGAAAGTTTAATCACAATTTCACCCTCCCTTTGGTCTGCTAACTATCTGGTCACTTAAATACACAGAAATAAAAGAAATAAATCACAATAGGTTAGAAATACAGAAATAACATTTCATGTTTTCTTTGGCACAGGTTTTGTTTTCCCTCCACCAATATATGACTCTTGTATTTTTTTCCCTTTTTTTAAATGAGGTTTAAATGCCACTTTTAATACAGCACTTTTAGTTTTTACATTCCACAGTGTTAAAAAGCTCGTAAAACATAATAAAGTTTATAAAAACAATTGAATGATGGAGGCGTTACTGGGCCCGCTTGAGCAAATCGATGAACAACAGGAGGACCATGACCATGACCATGACAGTTTGCTAGGGATGACAGACTTGGTTGTGGTGCTGATACACTTCATTATGGTATGCTAGAGATCACAATTATCACTGATACCAAGATCAGGAAAATAGTCATCATGAGCTAGGTCTTTTTGTGTCATATTTTCCCACACTGCCTCTCCTATTGCAGTATCTTGAGATGAAAGTTCAAATCCCCCCCCCCAAAAAAAATTACGCCAACAAACAGATGAAGTAGTCGGGCCTGGGGATGGCGTCTGGGTGCTGGGTGCAGCTGTACTCTCCCAGGGGACCTGTATTCACAGAGCTGAAGATAACCAAGCTATAGCCCAAAGATTAAAAAAAAAAATTCAGATGCCCTGAGGTTTTTTTTTTTTTTTTTTTTGGTGTCTGGCCCACACTCAGCAGTGATCAGGGCTTACTCCTGCCCCTGAGCTCAGAGATCACACCTGACAGGGCTCAGGGGACCATAAAAGTAGCCGGGGATCAACCTGTGTGGACCCCATGCAAGGCAAGCATCCTCCCCACCGTCCCATCCCACCAGGCCCCAGATGTAAGGCAAGTGCCCAACCCACTGTCCTTTCTCTCTGGCCCCCAAATGCTCTTATTTTAACCATTTTGTGTCATCATAGGCTACTCACATGACACTGGACATGGAATCCCTTTCCTTTGTTCCTTACTTTCCACATTTTAGTATAGAGACGACTTGCTAACTATTTCATATGATTATTAAAGGGATATATGAAATGAATCACTTGATAAAGCCCATGCCTGAGCCCCTTTAAGACCAAAAACCCCAGCCCCCTATTTTGAAGTTCATAAAGTTCTCACCTGACTTTCTTCTCTCCAGTAACTCTGCCTTTCCAAGTCAATCTGTGGCTTTACCTTTCACCTTGAAGTGGGTGGATCCAAATCTGAGCTATTTCCCTTCTTGGAAGTCTATTTTGTTTCTTTACTTCCCTATACCTTTGTTATTCCCACCCTTTCCCCAACTTCAGTTCAACTACTTCAGAACCTGTCATTTTTTCCTTTTCCCTTCCCCGTCCTACTTACTGAACTTTCCCCAACATTGTTCTTCCTCTTTTTGTCTTTTTATTATGATTTTCCCTATAAGAGTCATTGTCACCTGCCTGGGCTCTTGGGAAAGTCTCCTAGTTCAGTGTTCAATGTTCACATTCCATTCTGTCTTCCAAATTGCCACCACATTAGCCTGGTGAGTTGTCTGCTATTTCTTTTATTAACCTTTTTTTTTTTAATTGGGCCATACCCACCAGTGCTCAGAGCTTACTCCTGGTCTGCACTCAGGAATTACTCCTGGCAGTGCTTGGGTAACTATATGGAATGCCAGGGATTGAACCTGGATTTGTTGTGTGCAAGACAAGTGCCCTCACTGTGCTATCTCTTCAGCCCCAGTTTTGATTAACTTTTAGATATGGTACGTGTGGTATTTTCTGAGAATTTACATAACAATTAAGGTCATGAAAATCTTTTTAAAAATGTATTAGAAAGGAGTTTTGTTTTTGTTTTTTAGATTCTGGGCCCAGTCAACAGTGCTTAGTGGGCTACATGACACAGGTGCCCAAACCTGGGTATCCCACATTATCTCATTGAGCTATCTCCCCAGCTCCTGAAAAATCATTAAAAAATTTTTTTTAAATCCCCAAAGAATTGCTTTGATTGCTATTCACTTAAAACCTTTTGGTGGAACTTTTGATGGTGATTAGATATGCTTGTTATCTTGACTGTTTCATGGGTGATAGTTTCAATGGTGTATCCAAGTAACCAAACTTAAACCACACACTTTGAAATGCATAGTTTACTGTAGGTCAACACTGTTTTAACAAAGGGTTTTTCTAAAATACAAAAACAAGCCTTCAGCGGTTTTTCCATTGTCCATGAAATGAAGTCTGACTTTTCAGCCTGGAATTCAAATACCCCCCCCAAAATCTGGTCTCAACTGATCTTTCCAGCCTCCATGAAGACTCTCTTCTCCTTAACAGATGTTTCAGTCACACTGAGCTTCAATCATGACTCACAAAACTCTGTTCCTCCTACCTTCTCTGTGTCATATTGCTTTTTGTCAGGCTCTGGAGACTTCTTCAAGAACCCAACTCAAATTCCACTACCTCCATGACAGCTGTTCGCATAACTCATATGATCTTTGCCTTCTCAAAACTATTTAGATCATAAATGGCCATAAATATTTTCTACTCTAAGAAATGATCCTTGCATGAAGACGCTTTGTTGTCTACTGTTTTAGCCCTTCTCCCTGTTCTCTGACCTCTATGTGGATTTTAGAAACATTTATTAAATGAATAGCTGAGTGATTCAATATTGAATGAATAATCAAATGAAAGATAAACCTTTAGGCTTGTTATGTTTTTTTGTAGGGGGCCACACCCAGCAGTGTTCAGGTTTATTCCTGGCTCTGCACTCAGTAATCATTCCTGGTGGAACTTGGAGGACCAAATGGGATGCTGGGATTCAACCTGGGTAGGCCACATGCAAGGAAAGAGCTCAACATACTGTACTATTGCTCAGGCCTGAAACTAGTTTTGAAACAGAATGCCAAATTTTATCAGGATAAAATGCAAATTTTATCCTTCCCTTTGCATTTCCTTTCTTTTTCTCCCCCTTCTTTCTTTCCTTCTTTCTTTCCTACTTTGTTCCCTCCCTGTCTCTCTTTCTCTTTCTCAATTTCACTGAAAGCTATCAGTGGACCTTTGCTTCTTGATAATTTGTTTTCTGTGGACACAGGCAGAGCGTGGGTCCTTGGGTGAAATGTGGGAAGCTGGCTAGGAAGTTTACAGTGGATTAAGAGTTTCAGAAGTCTCAGAATGGTAGATTGGTAGCCACAGGTTGGAAGGTGAGTATAGGACTTGCATGCCATTGATGGTATACAAGTGAAACACTTCTTAGGTGTGCTTTATCGTCATCATCATCATCATCATCATCATCATCACTACTACTGCAACTATTAGTATTAGTTTTGGGGTCACACCAGGTTGAGTCTAGGACTTACTTCTGGCTCTTGCGCTTAGGGATGCTGGTAGGCTCAGGAGACTATGTGAGGTGCCAGAATCAAATCCTGGTTGGCCACGTGCAAGGCAAATACCCACCTGCTGTGCTCTGGCCACACAAGCCTCTTCCTTTTGTGCCCATTTGTAAAAGGAGAACACAACAGGTGTCTTCAGAAATAAAGGCATTTTCCCCTTTCTTGGCTTCACTCCGTGACTGAGCAGGGCTGTATTTTTTTCAGGATAAGGCCTGCTGCATTGGTCTGGTGCTGAGGCAGTGCTCTGCCAGGTTCCTGGACTCCCCAGAGGAAAGGCCCATATGTTCTTGGCCAAGTGTGTATGCCTGGCAGGAGGCGGGCATGGACTTCAGGAGAAGAGAGCCAGAAGAGCTGATGCAGTGAGAGACCAAGTTAGGGTGGCTTTCCACTGATGCCTGGCCATGTGTGATGGTCCTCTGTGGACTTATTTCAGGTCTCGTCAAGAGCAGATGAAGTGGTTGACTTATAGAGAGACTGAGGACATTATTATTTCCAATAAAGAACTCAAGGGGTATTTTAGTTTTCCTCTGAATTTACTTCTTCTTTTGCAGTGTTAGGGCTCAAACACAGGATTTCACCCAGGCGTGGCAAGTGCTCCGCTGCTGAGCTACACAACCTTGACCCTGTTTGGAATCAGTGTTGACAAAAACTTATGTGATACAAGGAATATGAACAGGAATTCAGATCTCTATAGACTGGAGAGAAAGTGTAGAGGTTAAGAAGCCTTGCCCGTGACTGACTCCAGTTTGATCCCTGGCACTGTCTATGGTCCCTAAGTACTGCCAAGAGTGATATCCAGGCATAGATCTGAGAATAACACTTGAGTGCTGCCAGGGGTGGCCCAAAAGCAATAATTTAAAAAGTGTGCACCCCTTGCTGAGTGTTAAAACTGAAAAATTTATGTGAGTGCTAGAGCTTGGAAGTGACTCACTGGTGTGAATTACAACCAGAACACAGATGCCACAATTAAGGAGTTGGTTCCCGGGCTGGAGAGATAGTACAGTTGGTAGGGTGTTTGCCTTGCCTGTGGATGACCAAGGTTTGATCCCTAGCATTCCATTTGGTCCTCTAAGTCTTCCAGTAGTAATTCCTGAGTGTAGAGCCAGGAATAATCCCTGAGCATCTCTAGGTGTTGCACAAAACCAAACCAAAACAAAAAGTGGTCGCTTGGTAAGAGCATGCATGCACAGGAGCTCAGCCAAAAGAATACAGTGCACTGGTGAAGGGATGGGTGTTAAACTTTCTATGACTGAAAACCAATCATGAACAATTTTCTAACTGTGCATCTCACTGTGATTCAATAAAAAAAAAAGGAGTATAGTGTTCAGGGAGCACCTGGGAAGAGTGTGTGCAAACCCAGAACCCAGCTGTACAACCCTGGCAAGCACTACTAGGAAATAAAAAATGCCAGCCCAGTAGCCGGGCCTAGGTGTGACTCTCAGTCATCACAGCATCAGCGATGGGGGCCGGGGAAGAGGGCAGGAGTGACAAATACCACTGAAATAAATGAAATAAAGGGATTCAGCCTGAGAGAAACTCAGGGTAAAAGGCAGAAAAAAGTAACTGAAGTCTATTTTTATCTGTGTGATATTTAGAGGCAAAGGTGAGAAACAACAGAAGGAACGGCGGTAGAATGAAGAGAGTCTGTGGTCAGACAGATTGGGTGGGGTGCAAGAGAGGGGAGATGTCGCTGAAACTGGACTTGCTGCGGTGGATGATGTTAAGCATTGTGGCTCCTAAATATGAAGAACGTTTGAAAAATTTCGTCTAGCCTTCGTTGAGGAGGAGGAGGAAGAAAAGGAGGGGGAGGTGGGGGGGGAGGAGGAGGAGGAGGAGGAGGAAGAGGAAGAGGAGGAGGAGGAGGAGGAGGAGGAGGAGGAGGAGGAGGAGGAGGAGGCGGAAAAAAACCTGAGAGCTTACTGAAAACGGGAAAGGTGGCTAAACTGGGAATGGAAAACACAGATTTAAGCAAATGGACACAGAGGAGAAGGAAGGTCCTAGTGATCAAAGGGGTGCTTACAAGGACTGAGTGCTGCACGGATAACACACTGACACTCATCAGTGGCTCTGGGCTGGAGGGGAAAACACTAGTGTGTAGAGTGCTGAGTGCCTTCCAGGGATAGAGTATCTCCCCTGTAGAAAAAGAAGAAAGCATTGAAAGACCCAAATATCTTCTGATTTGGTTTTTGTTGTCCTGACAACCTTGTTTGATTATCTTTTAGCTTAGTTATTTGCATTTGTTTTGGTTCTTTCCTATATGTCAACCCATTCCCCAAATCCGCAGCACTGTTTCCCGAAAATGGCACATTCCCCTCTTGCTCGAGCCAGTGATGGGGTGAGCAGAAATCTCCCCGCTGTCACCTGCCTTCCAAGCAAACACCAGAGCCACATGTGGCAGGAAGAAGTCCCTTACTCTTCTTCAAGTGCTCATTCACCATCTTACTTTCCGTTACATGCCCATAATGGTTCTAATAATGGGTTGGTAAGTCTTTGACAGCATGGAATCCCTGTGTTCACTTGGGGTTGATACCAGAATGGTTTTAATGTTTCATCAAATTTTTTTCGTTTCTTTTAGGTATTTGCCAGTCTCGGCTTCACATGACTTAACTTGTGTGCTATCTGCAGCACTTGATCTTCCCACACGTTGTAAATGAGTCAACAGATTCTTCATTAAAAAGCATTCTGTTCCTACTGCCCTCCATTTCTGAAGAAGGAAGTGTGAACATTTGAAGTAGTGGCTTAGATTTTCAAAAGTAAAGCAGAAGTTTTTATTTTTTCCTACAGTTTACTTTTTCTGCTTGTTTGAGAGGTCTGCTCAGGAAATGGCCTTTTAACTAAGTGGGTTTTTGAGGTTTGGTTATTTCACAATGTTCTTATATCTTTGGTTTTAGAATAAAACAGACTCCCCAAAATTGCAGCCTCCTTTGAGAAATATATCTGCAGTTCTGCTAAAATAATATTTTCAGATCTTTATGTTTTAGCTAAAAGAACTCTGGTTGACTTATGAGTGTGTTTGTTTCTGGTTTCTTGTCTCCTCCCCATACCACAAGGAGAGAATGAGAGTCAAAAAGAGATTGTTCTGAATTATGGGTCTGAGAAAAATAAATTCACATTTTATTTCATTAGGTATCTTTTTCTTCATTAATTAGTAAAATTCTGGCTTCAATGGAAGTAAAATTATCCTAAGGGACAGAGATGAGAAGACAGTATATTTCTAATTGTCCAAATACAGAAAATCATTTGCCCTTTATGACTTGCTATTCTGCAAATAAGAAAGTTAGTCATATTTTATTTTTTTTATCATTAGCTGACTCTGAATCTTTCATTCTGAGATACCTTTTGTCTTTAACCTGCTGAGCATGGTTGTTTTGTTTGCTTGTTTGTTTTTCCATATTTTGACTTTTACTTACTGTCGAATATGTGCACCCATGATATATAATTGGTCTCTAATTTAGGAGTGATTCAATCTATTTGTTGAAAATATTAATCAATTTTGTGGAGTTTTTGCATTGTTTCATTTTGTTTTGTGGGGTTGGGAATTGATCCTAGGGCCTCACATATGCAAGTACTTGACACTGAACCACATTCCTGGCCCTATGGCGGTGTGTTTTTAAAAATTAATTGTAAAAAGTTATTTTAATTTTATTTATTTTTAATTTAATTTACTATTTTAAATTTTTATTTATTTATTCGTTTATTTTTGTTTTTTGGGTCACACCTAGTGATGCTCAGGGGTTACTCCTGGCTCTGCACTCAGGAATTACTCCAAGTCGTGCATGGGGGACCATATGGGATACCAGGGATTGAACCCGGGTCATTATGTGCAAATGCCCTACCCAGTATACTATCTCTCCGGCCTCTATTTTGTTTTATTTTTAATCATAAAAAAGATTATAAAATGAAAATTTTAATTTAAAAAGAAAAGAAATTTCAAGTAACCTTAGTAATAGTGCTTACAGTGGATTCTTTTTTCATCTATTCACTTAACCATATACGTGCATTCATGGCTACCTAGTTCTAGTTACTGTAAACTTGAGATTTTGTGTGGTTTCAAAATTTTGGTTTTGTTTTTGGCCACACCCAGGGCCACTTCTGGTCCAGTGCTTGGGGGTCACTCTGGCAATGTGGGGGTGGGGAATGCTAGTCTATGTGTGCTAAGGCTTGAAACCCGCCTTCTGCAAACAAAGTAGGAGTTCCAGATTTTTTTTTTTAGCTATTTCTATAACCCTTATGTATTTGTTTAAAAAGAAAAACTAGCCAAACTAAGGGTCCTGAATGGTAGTACAGTGGTGGAGAGCTTGTATTGCACACAGCCAACCCGGGTTTGATCCCTGACACTACATCTGGTCCCCTGAGCATAAATAGGAATGATTTCTGAGCACAGAGCCAGGAGTAATCTCTGAGCACTGCTGGGTGTAGCTGAAAAAACAAACTTAAACAAAAATAATAAGTAGCCAAGTTAAATATTGTATTGTTTAAAATAGCAAGAAGAGTTCCTTATACTAAATGAGAATAATTTTAGCAATACCGTCAAATTCTCAACAAATACTGTTGAAGAATTATGGCGTATTTATATTGACAATGTGGGACTGAAATTTCTTACGCCACGTTGCCTAGATTCAGGTACCTGACTTACTGTTCCTTTTGTCTTCTAGGGCTCAAGAACTTGGATGTAGCCTAACAGTACACAGAATCATGGCAATGCTAGGGGGAGAGGGGACACATTTCTACCAGGATCCCAAATGACATTCTATTGGATGACATTGGTTTGTCTGTGCTCCTCCTGAAGGGAGCTTAGGTTTATTGAATTACTCCCACCACAGTGCTCCCGAGGCACACCAAATTCCATCAGCACTCCTAATCCTAAATTGTGTTGCTTTTTCCTTTATATCCTTTGCATGGTTTAGCAATATCCTTCTTGCATAGACACAGGAAGACAGTTGATACTATGCTTTTGTAACATGGGAGTTAATTGACTCCAATAATATTTACTCCTGAGCATCCATCATATTTACCTGACTTAAACCTTAGTGGTTCTTATTTCCTAACATCCCCAAAAGGAGGGTCCTGGCCAGGGACTTGGATGGACCCAGGGCAAGCTATAAGTTAACCATGGCATCAAAAAGGGACAAGCTAAGAATAATGTTAAGAGCACAATCATGGAATAAACTCTGTCATGACCCAAAAAGAAGTAACTGAATAAGGACCCTACTGGAGTTAGGAAAGACCAACCTGACCTGAGGACTGTGGTCTGGGATATATGGCAAGATGTCTCCAGGAAGAGCCACTCTTTAAGTTTAATATATCTCTAGTACTGTGTTCATACAAAATGACTGGAAATATTAGTATTCAATATGGTTGTTTTAATGAATTACTAGCTAAGAAAAGGAGAAAACAATACGCCTTTAGATGGAATCCCACTCTTGAGCGGATCTCCTAGTAATCTAGAGTGCTGAATCCCAGATGAAATTTTGTCCTTGAGTTAATCTCCTAGAAGAATTTCCCCTGAAGGAGGGACTTTACATCTGCTTATTGTTATGATAATGTTCAACCCTCTCCCCCATGTGTACCTCCACCCTTCATCATTTCTATGTAACTATGCTGTAGGGATGAAATGAATGGTCGCTGTTTACCAGCTTGTGGCCCTATTCCTTCATTCCCTGTTCCCTCATTCACCCCTTTCAGTGGGCTGGTCTGGGGAGGTGGTTCTTGGCCACCAAACATGTGTATCATGCACCCAAACTTCTTGAACTCACAACAGTCAGGGGTCGAATTTACAGTTGCCCACTTGCAAGGCAGACACCAGACCAGTGAATCCATCTCTGGGCTATATTTCAGACTATTCTGGTATTTCTTGGACTTGTGTCCTCCAGGTTAAATGTTATGCTGGCTTTCACTGCTGCCTCACTGCATGCCACACTGCTGGGTAGATTTATACCCACTGAAAACAGCAAATGGAAGAGTAGAGCTTCTAGAATAGTCTGCTGTTAGACAGGACCCACGAGCACATGCCCCCGAGTACTACCAGGTGTGGTCCCAAGAACAAAAAGTAAAATAAAATTAATAAAATGAAATAAAACACCATCTCTGATGAAGAGATGTTTGACACTGTTGACACACACTGGCACAAAACTTCTGGGTACACAGTCCAGGTAGAAGATATCTACCTCGCTACCAGGTTTGGGCCCTATTTCTGGGCCTTAGTGGCCTCTGAAGTTCATTTGGGACCAGAGGAAACAAGTGTCAACAGGCCTTGCGCCTACTGGGTGAGTAGAGGCAGAACTTACTGGTCTGTAATTCTGTTTTCTTTCTTGGAAGCAAGTAAAAATGGTGAAATTTGCTCAAGAGTGATGAGGTGGAACATTTCAGCGCTTAGAAGACCACAAGCTATATTCTGGTTAGCCTTTCGTTTGCTAAGAACTTTAGTTGTAACTGGTTCCTTGGCTGAGAAGGAAGGCACTAGGGCCCAGGAGAGAGGTGATAGCTCCGTTGTGCGACCACAGAGGCTGGTTACATACTAATTTCCTATAGGGCTTGTGATGAAGTCAGTAAACCACAGCCTTCATGCGCTGCTCCGGTTTGCAGTGGGGACTTGGCTTCTCCGTGGTGTCTCGGCCATGACACACAGTTGACATGTTTCCCCGTAGCCCACTGGGAACAGTGTGTCTTGCCCTGCAGCATGGACCAAAGAGAAATTCTGCAAAAGTTCCTGGAAGAGGCCCAGAACAAGAAAATCCACAAAGAGGAGTTTGCCAGTGAATTTCTGGTGAGTCCTACCAGTTACCCTTCAGGGCAGTTGGAGAAAAGGTTTAACTGACAATGATGGTCCCAGTCTACTTGTCCAAGTTACTCTTGGGATAAAGTACACAGAAGAGCTTGCAGGGGAGGGAGGAGCAAAGCAAAACAAGAGTCTGGTTCCTGTGGGGGAGTGAGTGTGTTTTAGATATTGTCTCCAAACTACTGTTTTCACTCTTGGGTTTGCCAGTTCTGGGACTTTGCCGAGGGATTTTGCAGCAGACAAATGTGATGGCAGGTGTCTAAAAACCAATGTGAATTGAGCAGCCTAGTTCTTGGGTACCAGTGCTGGGGGTTCTGCTGGTTCATTTTAATTGAAACGAAGAGGAAAGAGACCCAGATGAGAGAGTCTCTAGTTCTCTAGTTCTCAGGTCTCAGGTCTCTAGTTCTCTTGCAGGAACACAAGGGTTCATGAATAGCACCAAAAAGTACCCACTGCCATATTTCTTGACTCCCTCCCTCCTTTTATTTGCTTTTAAAGAAGAAAAAAAGTTTGTGTGTGTGTAATAATAATAAAGAAAAAAAAGTGTGTGTGTGTGTGTGTGTGTGTGTGTGTGTGTGTGTGTGTAATAATAAGGGTTCCTTCATCTGCTTTGGCTTGGGGAGGTGGAAAGGTGAAGATAGGAAGCAGGGACAAGGAGAGCCTTGAGGTGAGACACAGGTCTGGAGTCTCCTTGGATCTCCAGGGCCCTTAGAACACCAGGGTCCATGGAATACAATTGACCTCCAGGGGAGAAGTCACTGGAACAGTACAGGGGAACTTCATTTGTCCTCACACTGGTGTCGTGGGATGTCTGAGGGGATCGTTCTAGGGTTTGGACCACTCTCACTGGGATTTCAGAGTTATAAAATACTTCAAAGAAGTGGCAAAACAAGAAAACTGAAGTATAAATCCTGATTAAATCATGATTTGGGGGGTGGAAGTTGAGGGGAAGTGATAACAGGCTGAGTGCCTATTTGGCATGCAGAAGACCTGGGTTCAATCCCCAGCACTGCATGGTCCCTTGAGCCCTGCCAGGAGTAACCCCAAGGCACAGAGCCTGAGAAACCCTTATGCCTTAGTGCTGTTGGCTATGACTCTGAAACAATCAAATTTTATCGACTATTCTACATGCTCCTTGATCTTCCCAGTCTCTGCTCTCTTTGAAAACAGTGATGCTAACACTCGTCTTTCTCACCCCCACAGGAACTGTTGTGAAAATTAAGTATCAGTAGGCATAAAAGTCACTGTGGTCATTTGTTCAGTGATAGTTACTGAGCACCAAGTGTTTGTCCCAGCAGGAGCAGGCACTGCTCTGAGATCCAGCCAGGAACACAGCAAAGCCCTGTACTCTGGTGGAACTGACAGTCTGGGACCAGCCAGGTGTGAAAGCACTGCAGAATCTTTTTTTTTTTTTTTTGCGGTCTTTTTTTTTTTTATCATTTTTTTTTATTAGTGAAACACCATGAGGTACAGTTATAGACTTATAAATTTTTGTGCTTGGGTTTCAGTTATACAATGATCAAGTACCCATCCCTCCACCAGTGCCCATCCTCCACCACCACGGGTCCCAGCATCCCTCCCACCCCTCATCCCCCCCATCCCACCCTGCCTCTGTGGCAGGGCATTCCCCCTTGTTCTCTCTCTCTTCTTTTGGGTACTGTGTTTTGCAAGAGAGGCATTGAGTGGCAATCATGTTTGGTCTATAGACTACTTTTAGCATGCTTCTCCCACCCTGGGAGGGTCCTCACAACACCCTTTATTTGGTGCTCTCTTCTCTATCTGAGCTTCCTTTTCACCTAGCACGTGTGGCTGACCTTCAAGTCATGGAGCAAAATTCCTGGTACTAATCACAGCCATTCCTGGGTGTTAGTCTCCCGTTTTGTTGCTTTATGTTCCCCAGATGAATGCAATCTTTCTGTGTCTATCCCGCTCTTTCTGACTCATTTCGCTTAACATGATATTTTCCATGTAGTACCACTTGTATGTAAATTTCATAACTTCATATTTTCTAACAGCTACATAGTACTCCATTGTGTAAATGTACCAAAGTTTCCTTAACCAGTCATCTGTTCTCGGGCACTCAGGTTTTTTCCAGATTCTGGCTATTGTAAACAAAGCACTGCAGAATCTTGAGGGATTAATATTAGGGTGAAATTGATGACACATTCCAGCATGAGGCCCTGTGTTAGCTCACCTTGGATAATATGCCATCGTCATAAATAAACTCTTGTCACCACTAACTAGAAGGGCCGGGTTCTGAGTTGAACTACTCAGAAGGGGTCCTGGCTCCAGAGTGGACTCAGACACGCCTGTCCAGGAGGCTCTCACACCTGAGCAGGCTTAGTGTCCATGCACAGTGGAGAAGGGCACCGAAACGTTCATTTGGTTATTCTTTGGGGGCTAGAGGAAGCACACCCAGGGGTGTTCAGGGCATACTCCGGGTACTGCACTCAGGGACCACTCCTGTTGGGGCTCTGGAGAACTATCTGGGGTGTTGGGAATCGAACCTGGGTCAACTATGTGCATGGTAACTGCCCCAGCTGCTGTAGTATTGCTCTGGCCCCTGGGTTGTTTTTTCCTTTTTAAATACTTTTTTACTTGAATCATCATAATATATACAGTTGCAAAGTTCATGAAAGGGTTTCAGTCATATGATGTTCCAACACTTATCCCTTTACCAGTGTACATTTCCCACCAGCAATGTCCGAAGTTTCCTGCCCCCCCTTGCCTCTTTGACAGACTTTTCCCCCCTCTCTATCTTTCTCTGTCTCTCTCTGTTCCTTTCTGTCTCTGATGCTCTGTCTCTGTTTCTGTTTGTCTGTCTGTCTCTCTCTTCTCTCTCTTTTCGGGCATTATGGTTTGCGATACAAATAATGAAAGGTTATCATGCACATCCGTTTACATCCTTTCAGCACTCAGTTCTTGTCCAGAGTTATCTTTCCAACTATTATTGTCATAGTGGTCTCTTCTCTATCCTAATTGCCTTCACACTCTCCTGCCAACTTGTGGCAAGCTTTCAACCATGGACCAGTTCTCCTGGCCCCTGTTTCTTATGTCCTTGGATATTAGTCTCATTCTGTGTTTTTTATATAACCTGAATTGTTTTTAAAAAATGATGTGTGTGTGTGGGGAGGGGGGGGGAGTTCAGAGTGATAGTGCAGTGCGTAGGGCATTTGCCTTGCAGACAACAAACCTGGGTTCAATCCCCAACATCCCATATGCCCTCCGAGCCTTCAAGGAATGATCCCTGAGTGCAGAGATAGGAGTAATCCCTGAGCACTCAGACTGTAGCCCAAAAGGAAAAAAAGATTAAGTAGAGGATTGGAGGATGCTCAGTAGCAGAGCACATGCCTGGGTTTGATGGTCTGCATCATCACACAATTTAAAGAAAGAATTGAAGTCGACTGCATCCATTATAATGTAACAAATATAATGTTTATAATTATCGCAGGGGCCACACCCAGAAGTTCTGGGGTTTGGAACCCAGACAAAGCTCACACATGCAAGGCTGTACCACCTGAAGCCAGCCCCAGCCCCCGCAGCCCTAATATTTGACCTTTTGTTTTACTTAGTTATTTAGCTCAGTCACTATTATCACTCACCAAATCATAGCAGCTTGCCTATTTTTTATTATCCCACTTTCCATTTATTTAAATTCAAAGTGATCTTGAACATAAATCTGGTCCCTTGTGCTTCCCCACCCTGCTTTTAAAATGAAGTCGTGTAATGTCTGTAGATTTTCCCCAACAAGTTTAAAATTGGGAAAGCTAATGCTTGTAGAAAATCACGCAAACGGCATCAACTAGGAAAGCAGCACCCACAGGCCCAGAAACACCCCCCACGCCTGCCCCCCCCCCCCGGCCCACCCATGCGCTGTGTTCCATGTTGGAGAGGGATTGTGACTTGTCTGTTAATCATTTCCTCGCTTTTTAAGCTCCTGACTTGGAAGAGCTGGTATTGGGGGATGATTAAGTGGAACTTCACTCTTGACTGAGTCATGTCCTCAAGTGGAAAGGCAGAATCTTATCCTGCTTTCCTGAGAAGAGAGCAGAGAGAAGAGCTTTAAGGGAGTCGGGATCAGGGTAAAGTGGGTGGGGACAGACTTGAAGGGACCTTCCATTCCTGCCCCACACTCTGCCCCGAGCCTTGAACCCCTGAACTGGGTCCTTGTAGCAGCTGATGTTTCTGCGGGTTGAGGACAGATTCAATGACACAGAGGTATTGCTCCATTCTGGTTTTTTTTTTTTTTTTTTTTGAGATTTTGGCGGGCATGATCAGTGGGGCATAGTGGTGGTGCTCTATTTCCAGATGAACACGCTGTTGACTCAGCTCCCAGGTTTTCTCCAGATTTTGTGCAGAGCTTACAGGCCTGCTCTGCGACAGCCCTGCCGGAGTATTTCCCTGGGCATGACTTCCATAAACGTCCCATAGTTGACACCATCTTGAGCCACTCCTAGAAGTGTCCCACCTTCAGATGCTGGCTGTATGCTTGTCTATGCAAAGTCTTATGCTAGATTCTCAATAAGCCAAGCTGTGCTCCACTCTTTGGTGGAGATTATTTTCGAAAATATCTGAATACCTCTGAGATGCAGGTGTTAAGCAACTCATTGCTCTTTTCAGTATTTAATTGTAATGGTGATAGTCTTGGTTAAGGTGGGTGTCGAGGAAGCATCTTTTTTGTTTGTTTGAGGCACACCCAGTGATGCTCAGAGTTTACCTCTCACTCTGTGCTCAGGGATCACTCCTGTGGGCTTGGGGGTGCTGGGAACATGGTTTAGTGGCATGCAAGGCAAGAGCCCTCCCTGCTATATTACTTCTCCCTACAGACCCCAGAAGAGCATTTTTATCTAACTATTCTTCATTAGCAATGCCCTCTGGGCTGCCTCTTCAAGTTCAGGTTCAAGCCCAGGTTCCCCTTGAACACACACCTTGCTTACTTGTCTCTGTGTTTCTTTGCTTATCTCCGCTCTGTGAAACCTGTGTTCTTACTTGAGCATGTACTCCTCTCTTTCCCTAACATCTTTCCAAATAAGCTTCAATTAAAACTATCTTATTTCCATGTTTTGCCTCCTCCTGAAATTGTTTTCTGTGAGGAGAGGGTGATGGATCCGGAACCCCCATGCTGAGGCTGGGACTGACACAATCCAGGCCAAGAACTTCCCAGAGCACTGGTGACCTCCCAGGCGGGTGTAGCTGAGAGGTGGAAACATTTTATTCTTGTCAGTCTCCCTAGCTCCCCACTTAACCAGTCACCGATGATCAGATTCAGCACTGTACCCCAACTTCCCTCTGCCTAGTGGCCCCAGTGGCCCCACACTGTCAGGCCCCAGGAGCTCTGGGTCATAAGGCTGAAACACTGAGTAATTTAAGCCTATACAGTGTGGCTGAGTAGTGCCTGGGGTGGCTCTGGGTCCTATAAACATCACTATGTCTTCCCTAAATAAATACATAAAATTTCAAAAAGAAAAACTAATTAAAAAAAATTTTCAGTGCTCTTTGTGCTCCAGAGTGATAGCACAGCATAGTGTGTTTCCCCTGCACACGCAGACCTGGGCTCAATTCCCTGCCCCACTGGGAGTGATTACTGAGCACCACCAGTTGTGTCTCCCTCTCCCCCCAATAAGTACAATTTTAAGATACAATATGAAATTGTCCTCTGTGAGAGCACATACTGGGTGCAAGCTTTGATCCTCACCTGTACGGCCTCTGAGCAGTGTACAGAGCAACCCCCATCCCCAGCAGGGCCACGTGTGTGCCCCAACACACAGCAATGACCACGACAGAACAGAGGGATTCTTCCCCATCTGACTTAGACTGAGAGCAGAGGATGCTGAAGCACTGAGAAGGGAAGTCATTGGCTGAAACTTGGCTGCAGACTAGACATGAAACAAGCCTAGATCTGTTATTTCAGAGCCCGGCATTGATAATTAATTGCAGAATTGATCCTTATGTAAAAGTGTCTTGCTTGAGCCAATAGCAAAGTACCTCAAGTGGTCTAGTTAGAAGATAACACCCCTTTCCCCTCCAGTTAAAACAGTAATGCAAAAAAATTTAAAAAAAAAAGAAAGGAAAAAAGAAAAGAAAAAACAGTAATGCAATCAAAATATTTGTATACAGATATACTTTAAAATTTTCATAATTAGAAATAAAAATATTGATGAGGTGGGACCGGAACAATAGTATAGTGGGTGGGGTGTTTGCCTTGCACATGACCGACCTGGGTTCAATCCCTGACATCCCATATGGTCTCCCAAGCACCACCAGGAGTAATTCCTGAGTCCAGAGCCAGGAGTAACTCCTGAGCATCGCTGGTATGACCCAAAAAGAAAAAAAATAGGTGAGGAAAACTGGGGACATTGGCGGCAGGAAACATACTCTAGTGAAGGAAAGGGTCTGGGAAACAGTGTTTGCTTAAACCCAACCATGAGCAACTTTGTCACTGTGTATCTCATGGTGATTCAATTAAGAAAAAGAAAAAAAAGAAAAGAAAAAGAACGAGGCCCGTACTGAGCAGTACTGAGGTCAAGGGCCATTCCTGGCTGAGCTCTAAAGCAGTGCAGCGGATTAGGTGCCCGCCAGGGGCTCCAGGCTCTAGTGATTCTGGGGAGTGGGGCGGGGGTGGAACCTGCTGGTCTGGGGAGCTAATTCAGGGTCTCACATATGCAAAGTATATGCTCTGTCCCTTCAGCCACCTGCCCACTTCTCACAGGTGTATTTTATAAAACCCCTCATTATTTTTATAGAAGAATATTATTCAATTTAAACAAAATAAGCTCACCATAGTACCAACATTTCAGAAAATATAATTTGAGGTGGAGGGTACTTAGAGCCGCACTTGGTAGTACTCTGGGGGCTCCTTCTGGCTCTGAGCTCAGAGGTCACACCTGGCAATGCTCAGAGTCATACCTGGGATAAAACCTAGGTTCCTGCCTGCAGAGCTGTGCATAGTCCTTTGAGCTATCTCTCTGAATACACTTTAAATTTTGTATGTAGAAATTCTAGTTCTTATCTATTTAGAGTGTCTTCTATAGTATTGTAATCATAGCTATAATTTTGTATGCTCGTAATTTCATTTAATACTATACCAATGGGGGACACATTTTATACTCCAGTCTGGGAGGAGCAGCCGTGAGTTCTGGAGGGTGGTGATAAAAAGATTATCTGGTGTCGGCGGGGTGTGTTTTATGAGTGTGACCCCTGGGTCACTGGACACTGGGGGAAGCAGGCAGAGGATCTCTGCTCCCGGGTCCCACTGAGTGCAGAGTCCAAGGTCACAAAATTCTGCATTACCTGGGTTCCGTGGGACTTCATTCATGAGTGAGGCTTGGCCGGAGAGTCCGGAAAGCCGCCTGGAGCATGGCGGCGGTTGGGTAGTAGAGGTTGGCTGCCAGGGCTGGGTCCTTTGGGGCAGGGAAGGCTCTCACCCGCCCCACTCTGGGGCACCCCAAGTGAAAACAGCCTGGCGCCGAGTCCGGTACAAATGAGGTCCTCATCACCATGTCACTGGACTTCGTGCCAGGCTGTTTTCACCCAGGGCGCCCCGTGATAGCACAACCGGTAGGGCGTCTGCCTTGCACATGGCCGACCCGGTTTTGATTCCTCCACCCCTCTTGGAGAACCCGGCAAGCTACCGAGAGTATCTCGCCAGCACGGCAAAGCCTGGCAAGCTACCTGTGACATATTTGATATGACAAACACAGTAACAACAAGTCTCACAATGGAGACTGTTACTGGGCCTGCTGGAGCAAATTAATGAACAAAGGGAGGACAGTGCTACTGTGTTGCACTGCACTGAATTGTAAAGTAGCAATGTAAAGTAGCAATGTATCGCTGCTTTGAAATACTTTTAAAGTGCTTTAAAGTCCTTGTATATTTTAAACTTTCTTTACAGTGGAAAGCACATCCATGTTGTTTAAAACTTGTTGTATTAGAAAGAGTTATGAGACTTGTCCTAACTGTACAGAATGTTTCTTAGACAGAAATGTTCTTAGTCCTGTGAGGTGGGCATTTCCTGCATTCAGAAATGTCTTGGAGAAAGGGTTCCAACTGAGACTGTATGCCAGTGTTGCAGTATGGTAAGTCCCCTAGAAGTCTATTGTACTGCACTACAGCCCGTTGCATACACAGTATCTTTTTTTTTCTCAAATGACACATTTCAACAGCACGTGCTGTTGTTAAAATGAAGGATTACACAGACCTCTCTGATTTTTTTAAAAAGTGAAATAAGAAAAGTACAAAAAAGGAACTTTGCCTGTACCTCTTCAACAGTAAGTGCCCTTTTGAAACTCCAGTCTTTGTATTTATGACTTTATGGGTAATTGCTGTGGATTGTTTCAGAAGATGAACAAAACAATCTGTGTCCATCCATAGGGTACGATTATTTTCCTAATTCATATGCCATATTTTATAACATCTAAGATACCATTAGTCATCAAGAAAACAATCCACTGGCACTTAAATTTGAACATGATTCTTTCCAATCACTTGTTTTTAGGAAGTTAGGGGAAAAATGCTGACTGATTTTTATTAAGGTTCCCCTAGCACCTACATTTAAATGAGAATAGAAGAGAGTAGATGAAATAGTCTAATCTTTGCACTTAGTTTAGTTCTTGTAAATCATTTTCGTGCTAGCTATTTGCTACCCCTGTTTTCCTGGTGCCAGAAGGCATCCTTTTCCTGCTTCCCTCCTTCTGGAGAAAGTAGCTCTGTGAGGCTTATGCTTCCAAGAGGTGTCAATAAAAGCTTTTTAGACAACCCCACAATTCTAGTAGTATCTTTGAATGTTTCTCGCAGGGTTTGGATCTAGTCTGTTGGTGCCACCAACACAGCCACCAAATCCACAGCACACAATACACACATCCTTCACAGCTGTGCCACTGACACAGAGAGATGACAGCCAGCACTTTCAGGATGTTCCATGACAAGCCAGAGAGCTAGTGGTGAAGGCACTTGCCTTGAATACAACTGATCCAGGCTCACTCTCAGCTACAGTGATACACACACACAGACACACACACACACACACACACACACACACACACACACACATATGCCTCTCGGAGAACCCAGGAAGCTACTGAAAGTATCCTGCCCTCACGGGCAGAGCCTGGCAAGCTCCCCATGGAGTATTCCATATGCCAAAACCATTTATGATAACAGGTCTCATTCCCCTGACCCTGAAAGAACCTCCAATCATTGGGAAAGACAAGTAAGGAGAGGCTGCTATAAAACCTCAGGGCTGGGACGAATAGAGACATTATTGGTGCCCATTCGAGTAAATCTACGAACAACCAGATGATAGTGATATAGTGATACTATACCAAAATTATTTATTATAGTTAAAATCTGTATTAGGGACCAGGAAGTTGGCTTAAAGGATTGGAGTGCATGCTTTGCATTTGGAGTCTTGGGTTCAATCCTTGGCACCAGGAGTACTGTTTGGAGCAACCCCTGGGCAGCAGGCAAGGAGTAGTCCCTGAGCACCAATAGCTGCTCCTCTCCCTCTAATAAATGCGTTATTAAAATCTTCACTAAAAGCTCTTGATGAAAGAATAAGTCAAAATATAAGATAAAACTTCCATACCTCTTATAGAATCTTGTCTGGTTTTATTTTTCCGCACCCGTTAGTACTCAGGGGTTACAGCTAGCTCAGCACTCAGGGGACCATGCAGTGCTGGGATCAAAATTGGGCCTCCAGCATGCAAAACAGGGGCACATCGAATTGAACTATCCTTTGGTCTGCTGATTTCAAAGCTTCTTCCCCTCTGTATATTAAGGTCAGTTAACCTTTGACATTTTTCAACTAACTAATATAATTATTGTTGTGTTAATTTCAAGTATTGAATTTCTGAGTCTGAATTTTTTTTAACCTGGCAATGCACAGGGGTTACACCTGGCTTTGCACTCAGGAATTACTCCTGGAGGTGCTCAGGGGACCATATGAGATGTGGGGAATTGAACCCGGGTCGGCCACATGCAAGGCAAATGCCCTGCCTGCTGCACTACTGCTCCAGCACACTGAAAAATTTTTATGATGATTTTTCTTCCCCTTTTGCGTTTTGGGGACCACACCCTGTAGTATTGGATGCAGCTACTCCTGGCTCAGCGCGGATCACTCCCTGCAGTGCTGGGGGATGACATGGCACTAGAGATCAAACCCAGGACTCCTGCATGCAAAGCATGTACTCCAGTCCTCTGATCCATCTCCCTAGCCCCTTTATAGCCAGCATTCTATCTGTAGTTCTTCAATATATTCTCTGTCCATCTTATTTTCATGACAGCGAATGCATGGAACTATATTCCAGGCTTCGAGCTAAGGTGCTTGACATCAGAACCTGATTTTCCAAAGAACTCTTTCCAATAAGTTACAAAGACCTGGATGGATTAGCCCTCAAGTGCTTTTGTGGTTCCTTTTACCCTCCCGACTCACTTCCTTCCTTCCTTCCTTCCTTCCTTCCTTCCTTCCTTCCTTCCTTCCTTCCTTCCTTCCTCTCCCAAGCAGTGCTTAGGGGTCCAGGGCTCCCTCTCACCTAGCAGGTTGGATGATTCAGTGCTCAGATGTGAGGATGCTATTCTGCTCTGGTGCTCAATGGACCACACCACACCATGTCTGATGTCTGGCAAGTAGCCAGGGTCCCATGGATGTGAAGCATGCAGCCCTAGCCCTGTACTGTCTCCCGGTCCTCCAGTCTCTAACAGATGCACACTCTCTCATCCTCTTCCTCATGCTTCCTCCTCTGCCCTGGCCTTTGTACACTAGCTACTGCATCTGCTCTTCTGCTTGTCTGCTCGAGATCCCCAACCTCCTCCTTCTCTTTAGCACTCCAGGGTTCTTGGCTGCTTCCTCAAGGAGCCTTAACTTCCCTTAATAGTTCAAATATACTCTTCTAAGGTCTCATCTGCATTTTAAAAACGTCTTTCCTACCACTTCCTGGCTTTATAAATTTAGATACAGAGTGAACTGCAGTTTCAAATTACATTTGCTTGTGGGGTTGATTCATTCTACTTTCCTATCAGCTAGGTTAAAGTTCAATAGAGGCGAATCCCAGAGTTCTGCTTGTCAGCAACTCGCATGGTGTTTGGCACGTGAAAACTGGCAAAGGCCAGAGAGGTTAAACCATCTACCTAAGGCCATGCAGCGCATAAGTGGTCTATCTCGGAATGGAAATAAAGTTGATGTGAGCTAAAGCAAATTTTATAGTCCTTCTCTCCTCCTCCCACTTGACCTCTTCCAGTTCATTCGTGTATATTTTTTTTTTCTTTTACTGGAGCGATAGCACAGCGGGTAGGGCATTTGCCTTGCACGTAGCCAACATGGCGGACCTAAGTTCGATTCCTCTGCCCCTCTCAGAGAGCCCGGCAAGCTGTTGAGAGTATCTCGCCCGCACGGCAAAGCCTGGCAAGCTCCCCGTGACGTATCCATATGGCAAACACAGTAACAAGTCTCACAATGTTACTGGGCCCACTCAAGCAAATTGATGAACAACGGGAGGATCGTGACTTTTGGATCATACCTGGCTAAGTTCAGGGCTTACTCCTGGTTTGCACTCTCAGGGGGGCACAGGGGATCAAATGCAGTGGTGGGGGTTGAACCGAGGTCAACTGTATACAACTCAAGCACCCTACCCACTGTACTATCCCTTCAGCGCCACTCAACTCAACTCTTCAAGCATATACACAGAGAAGTGTTTTGAGTACATATATCATGTTCACAGTTCTCCTGTTGTTCATCGATTTGCTCGAGCGGGCCCAGTAATGTCTCCATCATGAGACCTGTTGTTACTGTGTTTTGCCTATTGAATACGTCACGGGTAGCTTGCCAGGCTCTGCCATGCGGGTGAGATACTCTCGGTAGCTTGCAGAGCTCTCCGAGAGGGGCGGAGGAATCGAACTTGGGTCGGCCATGTTGGCCGCTTGTAAGGCAAACGCCCTACCGCTGTGCTATCGCTCCAGCCCTGAGTACATATATAGAACTTAATAATTAATTTTAAAAACAAGTATCCAGGGCTGAAGCTATAGTACAGTGAGTAAGGACTTGCATTTGGCCAACCTGACACCCCCTATGGACCCCCAAGCATTTCTAGGAGTGATCCCTGAGTAAGTGGAGAGTCAGGAGTAAGTCATGAACACTGAAAGATGTGGCCCCCCCACCAAACAAAAATAGAACAAAGCAGGAAGACATCCATATAAGCACCACTAAGAGAAATCGAGCACAGGGTTTAGGGTGCAGTTCAGAGCATGTGACTTTCCTGGGTGAGGCGCTGGGTTCGATCCCCGCCACTGCATGGCCCTGAACACTCCTTGGTATGGCCTCCACTGCAGCAGGGAAAAAAAGAAAAGGAAAGAAAAGAGGGAAAAACAAGAGAAAAAAAAGGAAAGGAAAGAAAAGAAGAGTACATTGCCCTAAAAATCCCCTGTGTGTCCTCCCAAATCATGCTCCCCCAAACACCATCAGACTACAGGGAAAAATTATCTCGAGATTATTTTTCCTCTTCTGAAATCCTTCAAAATTTATGACTTACTACTACACAGTGGCCATTAATTTTACCTATTTTTCAAAACTGTGCAAATAAAACAAGTTTTTATATGCCTTCTTTTTTTAAATTGATTGTCCCACATTTATTCCTGAAGTCCCATTCATTTTGCATATAGCTAGCTGGGTCTTCATTTCTTTCTAAACGCATTGGTGAAATTCAGCAAGATTCAATAGAAGATATTTTGATCACTGAGAGAGATCAGGGGTCACTTAGAGTGGTAGGATCTATTTAGAGCTTCATATTTCCTGTCTTAGTTTTATCTTTGCAGGTATGTGAAAGAAAGTGTTCCTATATCATTGTGGTCACTCTCTTACTGCATAATGTTTGGGGTACAGTGACAAATGTCTTATTTGTCTGCTAAGCTTGGTAAAAATTAGGCTTGTAAACTTAATGAAACTCTGTTCTCTAATAGTACATCTTTATCACAGAGATCCCAGTGTACCAAGAACTTAACATTTTGCGGGCCCAGTTACAAGTGATTGTAATTTATGATCAGTGCATTTCAGTTCTTTTGCTAAATGAGGGTTGGAACTTAATATTGTACCATATATTGGTGAATTTGCTGCATATCTTCATGTTTAGAACTCTTGGATTCAGTGTAACAGTGCAGTGTGTAGGGCACTCGCATGCAGATGACCAGGATTCAATCCTTAGTATACCATTCAATCCTTAGTATACCATTACCCCAGGCATCACCGGGAGTAATCCCTGAGTGCAGAGCCAGAAGTAAGCCCTGAGCAACAAGATGTTTTGTGAATTTTTTTCTTTTACTTTGGAGGCAACTGAGCCACTTCATTTAGAAAGCATATGTCAAAAGAGGAAATGTAGAAAAGTGAGAGCCTTGGGCTCAGGAGAGCTGTCAATCGCAGAGCACTTGCCTTGCATGTCTGAGACCCTGGGCTCAATTCCTATACCCCACAGTCTCCTGAGCACTGCAGAGAGTGATCTAAAGAAAAAAGCAGTGGAAAGCCCCAAGCACAGCCCTGTGTGGCACCACAAAAAAAAAAAAAAAAAAAAAAAGAAAGGAAAAGCCCAAATTTTATTACTTATTTAGGTTTGTGTGTTGTTTATTTAGGGGCAGTGCCCAGTGCTTACTCTGGCTCTTCACTCAAGGATCACTCCTGGCGATGCTTGAGGGATTTTATCTGGTGCTGGGGATTGAATCTTAGTCAACTAGGTACAAGGCAAGCATCCCTCATGCTGTACTATTGCTCCAGCCCAGAACAAAAATCTTAAAATGAGATCTTGGCAACCTTCAAGTACTGTGCTAAATATGTCCATGTGAATTCACTGAATGTCTCTCTATATTTGAACATACCGAGAGTATCTCGCCCACACGGCAAAGACTGGCAAGCTACCCGTGACGTGTTCGATATGCCAAGCACAGTAACAACAAGTCTCAAAATGGAGACGTTACTGGGCCCGCTCAAGTAAATCAATGAACAACGGGAGGACAGTGACAGTGACATGATTTTATATATATATATATATATATAATATACATGTGTATATGTGTATGTGTATATATATTTGTAGTCTGAACAGGAATACAGAAGTAGGAAAATAGCTTTATTGTAGATAGGGTAATTTGATAATTATGCCATATCTTCTGAAAAAATGTTTTGGAGTGAATACTGCAAATAACAAAAATACTGTTAATGACATTTTTATCAGATAGACTTCTACACTTGTATCTGTCAGAGTTCAGAACTATGCAGTCTCAGACATTGCTTTTATTGCATTTCTGGATGCAAAATTTGTACGATTCTGATAGATACTTGGATCAAAAGGCTCTATGTTGGAAAAATTTCTTTAATCACTCCTAAGAATTCACCTAAATTTAATAGTGAAAATTATGTAGATAAATTTTGGCTATATAATATAATATTGTTTATAATTATTTGTTGAGTAAAATTTAAATTAACTTAAGTGTCTAATAATTACAAACAGGTTAAGTAACTTAGGTCACATGCTATCCAATGGAATACTCTATCATGAGTGTTTAAAAGTACTAATTATTAAAAATATTAGACTCCAATCCCCCAAACATATAAATATTACTTTGAAAGGATTTATGCACACTATCATCATTAGGGCTTAAACATAATGTTTTATTGGTACTGACTGGAACAGCCAGAACATGGAAACAACCAAAATGTCCTACAATAGATGAATTGAAAAGAAGCTGTGGTGGTGGTGGAAAATGGGCACTGGTGGAGGGATGGGTACTTGATCATTGTATAACTGAAACCCAAACACAAAAATTTGTAAGTCTGTAACTGTACCTCATGGTGTTTCACTAATAAGAAAGAAAGAAAGAAAGAAAGAAAGAAAGAAAGAAAGAAAGAAAGAAAGAAAGGTTGTGGCATATATATACAATGGAATACTATGCAGCAGAAAGAAACATGAAATTTTGAAGTTTGCTGTAACTTGGTTGGAAATTTGAGGGTATCCTGTTAAATGCAAGAAGTCAGAGGGAAAAAGAGAAATACCAGATGATCTCATTCATTTGTGATTTATAGAGCAACAGAATAAGGAAATAGTACAGAATGGTGAAAAGCCCTTGTCCTTGCATTACAAAAGTGAGATTATGGGGGGTGGGAGCAATTGGAGGGGGAGAGATAGAAATGAAGAGGTGACCTAGACATAACATAAGGACATTGGTGGAGGACTCTTGAACACTTCGGTGGTGAGTTAGAACAAAACCATAAATGTTAACATTATTGTAAATTTGTGACCTAAACTCTAAAGAAAAAACAGACCACAATAGAGGCCAGAGAAGTAGTTCAATGGGCTGGACATGAGTTTTAAATGTTTTGTTCAGAACCACACAACTCCCAAACACAGCAGAGAACTCTAAATCTGGACCACTGACAGGGTGGCCCTGGTGGTCTTCAGCATTGCAGGGCCAGTGAAGTGCTACATTCATGGGACCTGGCATTCAACCACACAGCCCCATTGGCAGACAATTGCTGGAAGTGGCCCCTGGACGCCTGAGCACACTTGGGGGTTCTGCCCCAATGCACTAAAGTAGGATACAAAGTGGTCAGTCAATAGAACAAGTTACAAGTTCACACATGCAGTGTGGTTCCATCTTTTTTTCACACAGAGATAAAATATGGAAAGGTAATAAAACATATTAAGAACAATTAATCCAGTGTAGTGTAATTATAAGTCTTTTAGATTGTTTTCTGTTTTTTGGACCACCACCTGAGGGCTAAGGGCTATACTGGACTCTGTATCCTGATGTTCAAGGGACCACACAATGTTGGGGGCCTAGCTTGGACCTTCCTTGTGGAAAGCCTATGCTCAGCCCAGCAGCCCAGCTCTGATTGCCCCTTCCTGACTTGCAGGAGGCCAAGTTGTACTGCTGCCACCCCTGACTGTCATTCATGCTACTCTATGCCCCAGCTTCTTGAACTTTTTCCCACTTGTAACTCATTCACTGGAGAAATGCAATTGAGGGTAATTGCTTTTAGAAACACCTTAGATTTATGATGCATTTGACTTTTGGATTAAGTTTTGGTCTTCTGGCTTTAGAAACCTTCTACAGTTGCCATTGTCTTTTTGCAAATCTCATATTCAGCTACATGACCCTATATGAGAACACAGGCCACCGTTTCAGAAGTTCGTCCGTGTACAGTAGCATCATCCTCCAAAGCAAAGTTAACTGTGGTCTTGGGTTTTCTTATCCTTTATATTTTCTTCTGGGTGTGAGGGTAACTGTAAATCAATTACTCATATAGTAGGTCCTCAAACAACATAGTTCTGTCCAGTGTTGTTCTGTTATCATGTTGATGAGAAGAAAAAAGGGGGGGAAAGCCAGCTAACCTTGAAGGAAACAACAAGATTGAAGAACTCATGTTTTCATTATACCTTGTTTCGCTTAAAGTCACAATTTCCAAGAACCTTCTCATGAAAATAAGGAGGACTTACTATAATTCGCTAGTCAATGAGAAAACATGCAAAATACTTAATCCTGGGCCTATGGAGGTAGCTCAAAGAGTTGGAGCACTGGATCTGCCTGTGGGAGCCCCAGGTTCAAGCCCTGGCATCATATGGTCTCTTGAGCACTCCTGGGTGGGACCCAAAAAATAGAGAAACTCAGTCCTGAGGCCAGTTTTGTTTTTCCTGACTTGAAATGAAAAGCAGTGTGAAAAAGTAGTGTGAAGCAACAGAGCAAAACTTCCTTGCTCAGCAAGCACACAGAACCTGACTTCTTCCATGTTCCAGTCACTCAGAGCAGGAAGGGTTCTGTCTGCCCCTTTTCTTATTCTCTCAACAACTCTCCTGATTTCTCTTGCTGGTGCTGGCTCCAAGGGACTTGGAACCATGTCTCCTACCTTGGGGTCGCAGAGTAGTGCCTTCCCCTTTGATAGAACTTTCACCCTAACCCAATTCACACTTACACTCCTGCTTTCTCTGTTCTCTTTTGCCTCATACTACTATTTCCTCTTTTAATTTTTTTAAAATTTTGTTGTTTTGGGCGCCACTTCTCATATTGCTTAAGGGATACTCCTGGTTTGGTGCTTGGGTGTATGTGGTGGGGTTGGGGATGGGGCTGCTTTCATGGTACCAGTGTTGGAGGTTTTCTAGTGTTGGAGATAGAACAGGTCTCCTATGTACAAAGCACGTACTCCAGGCCACTGAGCTATCTCAGACCTCTGTAGCACTGTAGCGCTGTCCTCCCATTGTTCATCGTTTTGCTCAAGCAGGCACCAGTATCATCTCCATTATCAGACTTGTTGTTACTGTTTTTGGCATATTGAACATGCCAGAAGGAGCTTGCCAGGCTCTGCTGTGCGGGTGGAATACTCTCATTAGCTTGCCAGGCTCTCTGAGAGGGACAGAGGAATCAAACCCAGGTTGGCTACGTGGAAGACAAATGCCCTACCCACTGTGCTATCAATCTCAGACCTCAAACCTTATTTATTTAAAGTTACTTTTCTGAGGCAGCTCAAATAGAGAAGGGACCAACAAATAAAAGAAACTTGGAGGACATGCTCGGGATGGGAGATGCGTGCTGAAAGTAGACTATAGACCGAACATGATGGCCACTTAATACCTGCATTGCAGACCACAACACCCTAAAGGAGAGAGAAAGTAAAAGGGAATGTGCCTGCCACAGAGGCGGGGGGCAGGGATGGGGTGGGGTGGGAGTGGTAGGAGGGATACTGGGAACATTGGTGGTGGAGAATGGGCACTGGTGGAGGGATGGGTACTTAATAATTGTATGATTGAAACATAAGCACTATAGTTTGTAAGTCTGCAACTGTATCTCACAGTGACTCATTTAAAAATAAATTAAATAAAACACACACACACACACACAAGTTACTTTTCTGGTGTTTTTTTTTTCTTTTTGGGTCACACTCCACAATGCTCTGGGGTTACTCCTGGCCCTACACTCAGGAATTACTCCAAGTGGTCTTCAGGGGGCACCATATGAGATGTTGAGGATCAAATACAGTTTGGCTACACGTAAGGCAAATGCCTTGCCCGCTGTACTTTCACTGCGGCCCCTTTTCTGGGTTTTGGAGTCACTCCCATTGGTACTTGGGGGGGAACCATGTGGTGTGAGGGGTTGAGCCCTGCCTCCTGCATGTGAAGCATCTGCTCCAGCTCTTTGAGAGCACTCTCTGAGTCCAAGCAATGCCTGACGTAATAACTATTATATATTAGAATATATCACTGTCCTCCCATTGTTCATTGATTTGCTCGAGTGGGCCCAGTAACGTCTCCATTTTGAGACTGTGTTTGGCATATTGAATACGTCACGGGTAGCTTGCCAGGCTGCCATGCGGGAGAGATACTCTTGGTAGCTTGCCGGGCTCTCCGAGAGGGGAGGAGGATTAGAATATATATATAATATGTATATTATATATATATTAGAGTTAGGGCTAATATATATATTAGAGTTAGGACTAGGATATTGGGGTCAAACTCAGTGTTCAGTATTTGAATTATCTCCCTGGTACTCAGGTACACTTTTGTTTTTTTGAACCCAGACCTCATGCATGCAAAGTACATACTTTATTGTTAAACCATACCTCTCACCTCCAACTATGCTTTTATGAAAAAAAGGAAAGCTTTTTTTTTGTTTTTGTTTTTTGTTTGTTTTGGTTTGGGGTCACATCCAGTGGTGCTCAGGGCTTCCTCCTTGCTCTGCACTTAGGTGGGGCTTGCGGAACCAAACCCAGGTTGTTTGTATGTAAGGCAAGTGCCCTACCTGCTATACTATCTCTCCAGGAAGGCCACAGTTTTATTTTTATTATATTTTAGTAAAAAATGGAAAATCTCACTTATTCAATTACATAAATACTAAATGAAAGCCACAATTAAAAAAAAACTTTTTTACACATGATTTTCAGTAACACTGATTTCTGTGAATTTGAAAGAACCTGGGTGTCATCTTTAGAACCCTCATTATTTTCAGACAGTGTTAAATAGGTGGGGGGGGGGCAAATGCTTAAGGGTCCAACTGAAGAGATTCATAAGTATTTGGCAAAAGAATTTGGACTTTTTCTCAGTGGCCAGGAGGTTCAGCTAAGATGACTTGAGTGTGAGCAAGAGAAGGGAAGCAGTCTTTTAGTAAGATTAATTTGACATCTTTATACTAATGGATTTGAGTGGGGAAAAAATAGAAAAATGTGAAGATGAGGTAAGAAGCAACTGTGAGAATCTAGAAGAAGGTAAAGATAGCTCTAGGGGGCCCTAGAAAGAAGATGGATGCAAAGTTGATTGATGTGTAAGGAGAATCAGTTGAACTCACTGACTAAATAAAGTGGGAGCTGTGGAAAGGAGAGACCAAAAGTTATGCTCAGTTTCTAGAATATAATTGTCTGGAATAAGATAGCGCCACAGGTATGGATAATATGTAATATGGGTTATAAATGTGCTATGTTTCAGGCTATAACTAAGATATCCAACTAGAAATGTCTTGGACATGTTTAGAAATTCAAGACTAGTACTTAGTCATTTAATCTCAATATAGAAATTTGAGTTTTCTACTAAAGATTGAGGGCTGGGGCGATAGCACAGCAGGTAGGGTGTTTGCCTTGCATGTGGCCGACACGGTCAACCCAAGTTTGATTCCTCTGCCCTCTCAGAGAGCCCAGCAAGCTACTGAGAGTATCTCATCCGCATGGCAAAACCTGGTAAGCTACTCATGACGTATTCGATATGCAAAACACAGTAACAAGTCTCACTGTTACTGGGACAGCTCGAGCAAATCGATGAACAACGGGAGGACAGTGACAGTGACTAAAGGTTGAAATTATAATTCAATTTGAATCAGCTGGGGGCTCACTTGGTAATGCTCAGGGGTTACTCCTGGCTCTTCACTAAGGAATTACTTCTAGTGGTGCTCAGGGGACCATATGGGATGTTGTAGGTAGAACCTAGGCCATCTGCACGCAATGCAAACACGTACCCACTGTACTATTGCTCTGGCCCTAGTTGAAGGTTTTTTAATTCCAGGGATATGTCTTTGTGAAGAATAAATAATATTCCTTTAGCATTGCCAAGTTTGGCCTCATAACAAACAAATAGTCTGTGATGATACCTCTGAACATAAATATCTAGTGAGAGAAGAGAAGAGTTGAAGAGTTAAATTTGGGACTTAGCATAGCTCAGTTAGAGGTAAACCCTTCCTTCAGAGTGGGAAGTGGGAAAGAGAGCTCAGGGGAAAAAGAGAAAAACCAAGGTAGCATAGACTAATAAGGTCCCAAAGAGTAGGAAATGCCAAAAAGGAAATTGAGGAGAATGAACATGCAGTAGAGTCTAAGGAATATGACCCAGAGGAAATAATTAGTTTTCAAGTGGCCAACAGAGGGCAAATAATAAAAGTTATTTTCTACAATTAAATTCAAAAAATATGACTCTCACAAAATGTTTTCCCCTTATCATTCTCAAATTGAACAATACCACATGGTTTCTTTGAGGGATAAGAAAATGAAACAAAATTTGGAACACTGTTGGTTTTTTTTAAGGGGGGCAGGGGCATACCCAGCAGTACTCAGGGCTTAATCCTGGCTCTGAGTTCAGGGATCACTCCTGGTGGGTTTTGGGGACAGTGTGGGATTTCGGAGATTGAACCTGGGTTTGTCACAGGTAAGGCAAATGCCCTACCTATTCTACTATCTCTCTGGCCCTGGAACATTGTTGATTCCTAAGAAGGAATTGAAGAAAGGATTATCATTTCTCTGATCTGAAATGTTGCTATGGTAGAGTATAATTCAGTATATTTGGTATAACACTAGCAAATGGGAATAATTCAAAGAAGTTATTTCTCTATCATGACAAATTTTATTCAGCCCTATCATGCTAAACCTCAGTTGGACCAGGTCATGTTCTACCAATAGAATCTATTTCCTGATTGTTTGATTGGAGAGTGGGTTTCAAGTTTATCATTAGAAAAAAGTGTTTTTGTAATCTCTGAAAGTTTGCTAGATGGAAAGGAATGTTTTTCAGCTTGAACCCCAACTCCTCCTCTTCAAATAGTCCTAGAGCCACTACAGAGAGAGCAAATAAACTTGTAATAGCTAATCCCTTGGGTGGAAATACTTCAGGGTGGTTTGTTTTCAGAAGATGCTATATATATATATATATATATATATATATATATATATATATATATTTGCTTTTTGTGTCAAACCTGGCAATGCAGAGGGGTTACTTTTGACTTTACACTCAGGAATTACTTCTGATGGTGCTCAGGGAACCATATGGGATGCTGGGAATTGAACCCGGGTCGGCTGCGTGCAAGGCAAATGCCCTACCTGCTGTACTATTGTTCCAGCCCCCCAAATGCTATTTTTAAATATTCACCAGTTTCACCTCTAAATTTTAGCTATTTGTATGTCAGCTACACACAGTGTGATCTTCTCATTCCAAATGTCACTGAACTTTGAGTAGGATTGAACTCTAAGTTTTCTCCTAAATGAAAGCAGTCCTGGTGATCTTGAGAGAATGCCTTTCTTCCTTTTTCTACGAAGATTTTATTGTTGTGGAAATTTTATTACAGAAGCTGAAAAGGCAATCCACCAAGTACAAGACAGACAGAATCTTTCCCACCACAGTGGCTGAGAAGCCCAGGAATATCAAGAAAAACCGATATAAGGATATCTTGCCCTGTAAGTTTTATTTCTCCATGTTAACTTGTACCTGTACTATTGATCATGCCAAAGAAAATTCACTCATTTGTACATCAAACACCGATAAGTATCAACAGTGGTACTTTCTGAATTACAGAAAACTCAATAAATTCTCTTTATTTCTCTTTATCATCTATGTCTTTCTTTTTAATAATTGATTTTATTATTATATTTTGGTTTGGGAACTACACCTGGTGGTGTTCAGGACTCAGGTCCTGGCTCCGAGCTCAGGGATCACTCCTGGTGATGCTCAGGAAGATCAGGATTTGAAACCAGGTTGGCCACATGCAAGGCAGAAGTCCTACCTACTGAACATTTGCTCCAGTCCTCTATGTCTTTATTTTATATTCTAGATGATCATAGCCTGGTAGAGCTGTCACTGATAACCTCTGATGAAGATTCCAGCTACATCAATGCCAACTTCATTAAGGTACACTCCATAGTCCTTACTGTACTAGGTCTCTAAAAAGAGAAAGGAAATCACTGCAAGTCATTTTCTCTTTTCCTTTAGGGAGTTTATGGATCTAGGGCATATATTGCCACCCAGGGCCCTTTGCCTACAACTCTCCTAGACTTCTGGAGGATGATTTGGGAATATAGTGTCCTGGTAAGTGCAGAGCTATGATTGCTATATCCTCTAGGTTTTGTGTGTGTGTGTGGGGTGGGGAGGGTGGAATTATAATGGACAGAGTGAGTAGGAGTTCAGACAATGTGACTGAAGTTTCCTAAGGATTAAAATCAGTGCTTCTTTTGGTTTCCTGGCTAGAATTTCAATCTTCAGTCACCTTTGAAACAAAATTCAATGTTATTCTTGTTGAAGGAAATGAAAGTTCTCCTGACAACCTCATTTGTTAGTAAGAATTTGATGATTTGAATAGAGAAAAGGGAAGTGTGGACAGGAAGAAGGAACGTTGGGAGTAACATTTATCATTTACCAGGATTTGAAGGACAGATAAGGGACCAGGAGAGAACTCTAAGGCTTAGAAAGAATGTCTGGTGGGCGGAGCCCCCAGGTTTGAGGTCAGGGGATCCCTACAACTGCGGGCCTAAGAGGCACAGGCTGAGACCCTGAGAACCTCCGCACTTTCCTAAAAGGCCAGTGACACAGTTCAGGGCAGGGTGTGCTTTGTACATAGGAGGCTCTGGTTTGATTCCTGGTATAACACACACACACACACACACACACACACACACACGAAAAATCATTGTTTCTAGCCCTTGGGCTCCTGTAAATGCTGCTGCTGATTGTTAATACTATATGGATATCTAAGTTTCTATTTGTACCCCACAGATCATTGTAATGGCATGCATGGAATTTGAAATGGGGAAGGTGAGTTGCTTTACATAAAGGTAAAGGAAAGAAGAAAAAAAGTGGGACAAGAAGTCAGAGTAAACTTATCCTTAAGTGCACCTAGGGAAAAGTTATTTGCATCTTTCTGATTTTCAGTTTGGAGATATGAAACGACTCCCAAAGCTTTTTTTTTTTAACTCCAAAAGGATTTCTTTTCCTATGGATGACAAAGATAAGTAATACAGCTATTCATTTTCACATTTTTAAATTTTTTAATTTTTTATTTTATAAGGTATTTCACAGTATTTGATTACATTTAATATTCAAACACCAATCCCACAACAATTACACCTTCCCATCACCATATTTGGGATATTTCCATCCCAAGCCCCAATCCCTGTCCCAAAGCACAACTGAAATAATATATTTTGTATTGTTTGTTGTGAAAAATCGCTGAAAATGCTATAAAAATGTGTCCATAGGGGAAACAGTGTGAAGATTGTTCTATTTTGGCAGGGGCCATTTAGACATCCTTTAGGATATCACTAGCCTGTTGTTAAAAACTGTGAGCTTTTGTACATATATCAGAAAATATGTATATATGCATATATATATTTCCCTCTATGATTGGTTGTCTATTATTTGAACCCCATCAAATGTGGTGTAGTACTCTTGGAGAATGGGTAGGGAGCGTCTTATGATGTGTCGCGCGGCCACATTTGTCCAGGAATACATTCACTTGTGTGTGAGGCTCGGCTCGAGCATGTGGGGAGCAGCCTTGAACATGGCAGTGGTGGGGTTTTGGAGGTTTTTGATTGCCAGGGCTGGGTCCCTTAGGGTGGGACCCACCCCCCTCTGGGACATCCCAAGTTATTTTCACTTTTTTTTTTTTTTTTTTTGCTTTTTGGGTCACATCTGGCTATGCACAGAGGTTACTCCTGGCTCATGCACTCAGGAATTACTCTTAGCAGTGCTCAGGGGACCATATGGGATGCTGGGACCAAAAACCAGGTTCGCCGGTTACAAGGCAAATGCCCTACCCACTGTGCTATTGCTCCAGCCCCTCACATTTTTAAATCGTACATCTTTAATGGCTAATCTGAATTTCTAACTGTGCCTGTCCAATGGGGCAGTATCTTGTAGCCACTGACAGGCCAAGGTGACCAAGGAGCTCAGTGAGTTTATTCTACTCTAATTTATTCTACTCTAATTAATAAATTTAATACAAATATCAGCAATCAATTCAGCTACTGAATGCTGTTCAGTATGTTTGGAACAACTTGAGCCTGCTGTTTTCAAGTTTGCAAATTTTATGAAATCTAGATGGAAACAAGATCATCCTAGTGAAAAGTCAGTGTACAAATTGGAGCACTGTGCAAATACAAATAAACACTAGTCTAGATTTAAAAATTTCAAATATCTAGGGGGCAGAGAGAAAATGAAGGGGTGAAGACACTTCCCAGTACCACCTCTGGTCCCCTGAGAACCACCAGGACTCACTTCTAAGCTCAGAGCCAGGAATATATCCTGCACAACACTATGTGTGTCCCCAAACACAATAAATAATCAGAAGTCTGTAGCACTGTAGCACTGTCCTCCTGTTGTTCATTGATTTGCTCGAGAGGGCACCAGTAACGTCTCCATTGTGAGACTTGTTACTGTTTTTGGCATATTAAATACATCATGGGTAGCTTGCCAGGCTTTGCTGTGCGGGCATGATACTCTCGGTAGCTTGTCGGGCTCTCCAAGAGGGGTGGAGGAATCGAACCATTGTCTGCCGCATGCAAGGCCCTACACACTGTGCTATTGCTCCAGTCCAATCAGAAGTCTGGTAGCTAATAACTGTTCTATATTGATTACATGTTGGAAAAATATGGTATGTATTGGGTTAGGTAAGACATATTATATTTATCCCCTTTTCAGTTTTAAATGTGGTTATTGAAAAATATTTAGTTATGTGGCTCATGTTATATTTCCACTTAACATCACTTTTACCTACTGCTGTCATTCTGAATTGACACATTGAAGTTTAACATCCATATTACATTTAGTGTAAATTAAGAATGACTAGATTCAATTATAATTGAGGGGTTTGGGGGTTTGTTTTTGGTTTGGGGGCCACATATGCAGTGCTTTGGACTTACTTCTCTTGGTGGTGCTCAGCAGACCATATGTGGTGTCAGGGATTGAACCTAGATCCACTGTGTGCAAGTAAGGCACCCAACCCGCAGTACTATCTATCCAGTCCCTGAAATTTAGTGTTTAAATTAGCTTGTGCACTTTTGTTATTGTAGCAAACATGATTTCTCTGCATCCTTTTGAAGTATGGAAAATGTCAAAGATCCTTGCTTCTATTTTTTCAGACTTCTAGAAAGTTTCTAACTTAGTTATTCTTTACCATTTAGTTTCTTATTCTTGAAAATTCCATAGTGGGAATCATGATTGTTGGGGTTCAAGTTCAAGAGGGGTTGGAAGGAACTAATCTAAGATGAAGGAAGCAGAGTCGAGGGAGGTCCAAAGAGACGGCTTAATGTGCCCTGTGTGCGGAGATCCAAGTGTGATCCCTGAGCACATTTCGTGATGACTCCCCAACACTGCCGGCTGTAGCCCCCAAATATAAAATAGCCACCACCACCACCATAAAAGTCAACAGAATTGAATTTGCTTCCAAATGAGAGAGTGAATCTCATTACCCAGAAGAGAGGAGACTATATAAAGAAACTCATTCTATTCTGCTTTGTGCAACAGAAAAAGTGTGAGCGCTATTGGACCGAACCAGGAGAGATGCAACTCCAACTGGGTCCTTTTTCCATATCCTGTGTAAGTATCATACCTATGTCCATCAGGACTGAGCAAATGTTCTAGAACCCGCTTAGGAGAGAATTGTCACTAATCTCTGAAATAACCAAAAGTTTAATCTACTTCTTAGGAGGCAGAAAAAAGAAAATCTGATTACATAATCAGGATTCTAAAAGCCAAGTTCAATAGTGTAAGTACAAAACAGGGGTTGTGAGAACTTGACAGTGTGGAGATCCGGTGATTTGGGTTGCGTGTGAGACAAAGGGAGTGATGAGGCCTTTGATGTCTGAAATAAATCTTCACATTCAAAAGAGAGTTGTGGTCTAATCTGAGCTCCCCAATCTCATGGCACAATGATGAAATGAGAATATTCATAGGGTAAGTAGAGACTCCACAGTGAACAGAAGCTGGGAATTGACCTGAGGGTTCAGGCTGTTCGTTCTCTCAAAGCAGAGGGATTTAATGTCTCCCTGTGTCTGTGACCCATTTGAAGCACACCAGTTGGAAAGCTTGGTTTGAATTCTTTTCCTAGACTCCTCTTGTGAGAGAGGCAAGGCCTGGCCAATAGTTAAGTGACCTGAAATGACTTTTAATTGTTATGAGAGGGCACCAGACATCTTTAGGGAGGAAAGCAGAATCAATTGAAAAAAATATATTGATGCTAATTGGTAAAATCAGAGGCATCTGGAGGTAGAATGAAGTCACCTCTGAGCTCTGCTTTTCTCCTATCTTTTCTAGGAAACTCGAACCATCTACCAGTTTCATTACAAGAATTGGCCTGACCATGATGTACCTTCATCAATAGATCCCATTCTTGAGCTCATTTGGGATGTTCGCTGCTACCAAGAGGACGATGGGGTTCCCCTTTGCATTCATTGCAGGTATAAAGCTGGTGTGGGAACCTTCCTCTCAGGCTTCAGAACTAACAATGTCAGTCTGGCCAGAATTGCCAACTTAACTGAAGGAAGACCGAGTTGTTCGGAATGGAAGGTGGTTTGATTTCATAGATTACAGATTCCTGTTACTAGTTTCGCTTTTCCCAGCTAATCAGAGAGGAATCATGCTTAGACAAAAGTGAAGCATAAATAGTAGAACCTAAACATTAAGTCAATACTGTTCTGATAAGTAAGTTTTTTTTGAACTTGACAGTTCTTGTATACAGACTGGGAGAAGTGGCTTAGGATTGGTCCTGGGGTTTTGTGGGACAGGTCACCATTGACAAATACATTCATGGAAATAGTAGGTTTAAGAAGTTTCATTGCCTCGAGGCTTTCCCCTCCTTACACCTGCTGGCTTATTTCCAGTTGCAATGATCCACTCTCTGCGTCTATAATACATTCTGCTTTGGTCTTTCATTTCAGCGCCGGCTGCGGAAGGACAGGTGTTATTTGTGCTATTGATTATACATGGATGTTGCTAAAAGATGGGGTGAGTTTCAGTGGGCACTTGCCATCTGTCTACTCCATGGGTTTCACGCTTAGGAATTGCTTGGTTCTTCCAAATATTTATCTCCATGGTTCCTCTTTCCTAGAGCATTTATTGGGAGATCTGCTTTGTCAGATGATTAAATTAATTACTCAGTTGGTGGTTCCCAGACAAGCAACATCTGCACAGCTGAGTACTTGTTATGAATGCAAAATCTTGGGGCCCTCTTCAGATAAATTGAAACAGAATTTGTGTGGTCAGGGACTTCCAAAAAATTTTTCTGGTGTTTTCTAATGCCTTCTAGAATTTGCGAAGCACCCCCTTAAATTAGTCCTTTGGTGGGAAGGTTTGGGTCCCATATGGCAGTGCTCCGGGCTTCCTCCTGGCTCTGTGCTCAGGAATCACTCCTGGCGGGCTCAGGAAACTGCTCTGGTTCTGTTCAGTAATAGAGCACAATCCTTTTCATGCGTGCAGGACCTGGCTAGGAATGCAGCACTTCCAAATTTAAAAAGGGGGGAAGTTTAAAATATGGGCTCTAACCACCAACTGATTTCATAAATGCTTGTTTTTTCACTGCTGAAACTTCTTCCTTATTATCTTTAACTCCAGACACTTTATCACCCCACATGAAATAATTCTGCACAATTTCTTCATTCGTTACCAAGAAAAATACCAGTTTTGTTTGCGTGTTGCTTATGCTCAGGGGTTACTCCTGGCAGTACCCAGAGAACCTGGTGCTGGAGATTGAACCTGGGTCAGCCTCATGCAAGGCAAATGCCTCACTCCTCTCCTATCTTCTGGCCCTGAAAAATAGCAGGTTCTAAATCATGGTGCAAGTCTTGAGATATGTCACTCATTTTTAAAATGCAACTTGAGATGAACAGAAAGCTCAGTGGGCTGAGTGCGTGTTCTCCATGCAGGAGAACCAGGTTGGATTCCCCCCAGTGCTTGTCTAGGAGAAAGTGTAAGCAGAGACATGCACAGCCTCTGGTACTGCGAGGTGCAGTCCCATAACCAAAGAATTAATAAATTAAAATGCATCCTTTGGACTGGGGTTGTGACTCAGTGGTAGAGTGCTTGTTCTGACACTAGAAATAACAAGAAAAGCCTCCTTTTCCTTGTGAAGGCAGTAGATGACAAGTAGCAAGACTACAACAGTTTATGAACAAAGATAGGATCAATTATATTCTGTCTTCTTTCTTTTTGATAGATAATTCCTGAGAATTTCAGTGTTTTTAACTTGATCCAGGAGATGCGAACTCAGAGACCTACATTAGTTCAAACTCAGGTAGGAACTATGGCGAATGGATCTTAAATCCCGACTCCTCTCTCTATTAACAGTAAGGATCCCTAGTCAGCTGATAGTTCAACAATCTATACTAGTTTCTTGTTATAGTGTATTGGCTGCTTCCTGTTAATTCTGAATATCTTAGTATTTCCATATCCATTGTCCTGGGTCCAATTCCTTTCATTCTCATATTTCACTCTGTTCAGAAAATCAGAGACCAATACAATATTTTCTAAATTAAGATACTGTGACCTATAATATTGTTAATAATGGCTTCCCACACACATATAACTCCAACACCACACCCACCACCAGTTCAATATAGTGTTTTTTAGAAAGGATGTTGAACATACTCTACAAGTTGTATGATTTATTAAAAAGAAAAGTGTTAGCTCAGATTAACTTGAAATTTACTGGAGACAATGAGTTTCTTTTTGTTGTTGTTTGTTTAGGGGCCACACCTGGCAGTACTTGGGGGCCCATATGGGACGCTGGGGATAAAATCCAGGCTGGCTGTGTGCAAGGCAGATAGATACTTTAACTATTGAACTATAGTATTAGCCCACGAATATAATTTGTTTATAAGATCAAATATTTGATGCTGAAGAGATAAGTCACCAGGCTGGTGCGTAAGAATTGGATGCGGGAAGCATGGTTTGATCCCCATCATCACACAATCCCCTGAGCAGTGCTAGGATACCCCAAGTCCCCAGTACTAAGCTACTAGCCCATGAGTACTGCTGGGTATAGCCTCCCCACAAACGCCTGTAACTGAAAAATAAATTAAAAATACATAAAATCAGAGATGTGTGATTCAGGAGTAGCAGAAATTAGAAAATTTAATTTATGTGTTCATTTTAGGAAATGCTGAAAAATAATAAGTAAAGTCGATCATAATCCTATCACCCATATCACCCAATCCTATAAACACTGTTAATATTTCCTGTAACCTCTTCTGGTACATTATTTATACTTAAGAAGCATAATAGGGTCAGAGCGATAGTCCAGCAGGTTGGGTGCTTGCCCTGCATGTGGGCAACCTGGGTTCAATCCCTGTCATTTCATATGGTCCCTCGAGCACAGCCAGGAGTTTTTATCAAGTGCAGAGCAAGCCCTAAGCATTGCCTGGTGTGGTTCGAAAACAAAAACAAACAAAACAAAAAAAGGAGAAGCTAATTATAGTTAGACTATAGACTTATATGTGCCTCTTGAGTGGCTATAGTACCCTCAATACTGTTCCATACTTGTTTCTTCCATTAGAAAAGCTCTCTGTTTTCTTCTTTTCCTTCTAGTTCAAGTTTTATCTCCTGGGTAAAATCTTCCCAAATATCTCACTATGTATAATATTAATTTCACCCCTTATTTCTAGACCGGAAATGTAACATAAATTGTAAAATGGTCTTCATCTTTTAGAGTTAAGTATTCACTTACTCATTTGTTTCTCATCAAACGTTATTAATACTCATTATATAATACTCACATAAAATGTGTTATGACTAAACATTTTTGCTTAAACAGCAAGTCTTTAAGGTGTTTAAAACACTCCGGAATAAAACACTTTGCTCATGAGTTAACAGGTAAAACAGTTGACAATGGTAGTTCAGATACATTCATCTCGAAGTTATGAATTGAGGGGAAAAAATGAATAGCTTTTATCATATAAAAATATTTTGACCTACTCAGATTTTCCACTAATAGCCACTGGAAAAAAGAAGAGCTTTTTTTCATATGTTTTGACTGTAGGTGTTTTTTCTACATTCAACTCAGCAGAGGAAAGTTTGTGTGACACAAAAGCATTGGTTGGTTTAGTGCTTAGATTTAAAGAAGTCTGATCCATGTAAACGTATCAAGGATCCAAGAAAGATGCCAATCTAGTTGTCTAACATTAAATTGAAATATTGAATTCCGTTCCTAAAACCCCATTCCAAATCAGAATAAGTCCATTTCAGACCTCCTTTGAAGAGTTGGAAGATAGGTAAAACAATCTGGCATTATCAATTACAGACTATCTGAATAAATACTTCATTCATTGTAGCTGCTTTTTTCTGGCACCCCTCAAGCCAGGAAATAACTCTGTAACCAGGTAAGTGCTTCCTGTCTGATGTTTCCTTTCCTCTAAATGAAACTAAAAAATTTGCCAATGCTATGTGAGTTATTTAGGCTTTACCCATTTTTCCTGCTTAAACTATCTTTCCCACTTTTCCTGCTTAAACTATTTTTCCTGCTTAAACTATGTGTACAAATGGGGAAAGACTTGTTTAAGTCCATTCACATTAAGGCAAAGCAGAATAGTAAAACCCCATTAACTTTGTCATTGTAGAGGTCTATATAACTTCTTTATGTGAAATCCTTTTTTAATAACAGCACATTTCCAAATTCCATTTAACAATCTATCTTTTCTTTGGCATTTTATTAGGCAGATGTTCAAGAACTTGACTTAATGCACAAAGTTCAGAGTCAGAGAGCTTCAAGTTCTAATCCATGTCCTGAAGATTACTTACAAATTACCTTGGGAAAACTGTGTATAAGCAGGAGTACTCGTCTATTACTTTGTAGATTAGTTGTGAGGGTCGAGTTAAGTAATATACACTCTGTCTCCTACCAAACACAGAGAAGCTCTCTGTCTCCCTACCAAACACAATCTACTTACCTTTTTCTAGAAAAGATGAATATGTATTAATAAAAAGTAAATCCAGGATGAAATAACTTTTTTTTCAAGTGTGAACAAGAAAACAGAATTAGAGGGATGATGAAAGAAGGAAAAGTAGGATCGTGGATTTAGAACATAAAAAAGACAAAACAAAACTAAAACAGGCTATAGGAAGGTCTTGTACATTAGACGTAGGTCCAGTAGTTATGAGTTTTAGCAACCTAAAGGTAATTTAAAATCTGAAATGGCTACACAAACAGAAAACAGATCACAAACAGAATAGAAATTAAACTATGTCTTTATCTTTTTATCTCTGCTGCCTGCTATACTAGCATTTGATACTAGGATATACACTAGTGTATACACGCACAGTAACTATAACATACTAGAAATTTGGCATTCCTCCTCCTGAAATATGGTTCTGTCAAAGAATAATATTTCTGTTTATTTTCATTTCTGATACTTTCCAGGAACAGTATGAACTGGTCTACAAAGCTGTATTAGAGCTATTTAAGAGACAGTTAGAAATTATCAGTGATAAACATTCTGGAATGGAGGTAAGCCTTTTTTATTTTTAATTTATTTTTTTAACTGAATCACAGTTACAAAGTTGTTCATGATTGGGTTTCAGTCATAGAATGTTCCACACCCATCCTTTCGCCAGTGTACATTTCCCATCATCAGTGTCCCCAGTTTCCATGCTACCCCCTGCCTGTCCCCATGGCAGACACCTCTCTCCCTCTCTCCTCCCCCCTTACTCTCTTACTCTTTCTCTCTCTCTCCCCTCTCTCTATCTCTTTTTAGGCATTGTGGTTTGCAATGCAGATACTGAAAGGTTATCAGGTATCACTGTATCACTGTCATCCTGTTGTTCACCGATTTCCTCAAGCAGGCACCAGTAACGTCTCCGTCGTCCTAGCCCTGAGATTTTAGAAAGTGCCACATTCGAGGCTCTTTCAGGGTCAGGAGAATGAGACTCATCATTGTTACTGGCTTTTGGCATATTGAATACGCTTTACCCATTTTTCAGGTATATCCCTTAACCTACTTTCAACACTCAGTTCTTGTAAAAAATCATCATTTCTAACTATTATTGTCATACTGGTCCCTTCTCTGTTCTAAGTGCTCTTCACCCCCGACACTCTTGTGGCAAGCTTCCAACCACTGACCAGTCCTCCTGGACACTGTTTTCCCTGGTCTTGGATATTAGTCTCATAATATGTATAATGGAGGTAAACCATTAGCTTGTGGCTGCTTTCCCCCCCTCCCTCATGTTTGATTTTGAGGGATCGCAAAAACAAGGGATCTCAGATTAGGTGGATGATACAACTTTTTTACTATTTTGGGCATGGTAAAAAGTTTTGGGGATCACCCACGGGAGTTCCAGAATACTCCCAGCTCTTGTGCTGAGAATCACACTGGTGATGCTGGGAACTATGGTGATGCGTGAGAGCCACATGTTTGATAACTACCTTAACCACCATGCTCTCTCTCTGGCTCCAACTTTTTACAGCTTATAATATTGAAATGGAGGCATCAGATGTTCAAGTGGGACTGCATTTATAAATTAGCAGAGAACAGATGGATGGTGGCACTTTAATTTAGAAATTTTATCTCTTGGTTTATTTATAGTTTCCAGCCATATTTAGGAACAATGAGAGTAAATGAAAGGCATGGGATATTCTGATCCCATATTTTAGATGTGTGGTGAGACTGACAGAAAGTGAAATCATGATTGAGTCCTGATGTCCTAATTGCTCTTCATCGCCAGACACTGATTTGTGATGTGTATGTGTGTGTAGGAAAATATTTTTATTTAAATAAAGTTTTCTAAATAGGAAACAGAGCGATAGTACAGTGGGTAGGACATTTGCTGTGCACATAGCCAGCCTAGGTTCTATCCCCAGCATCCCATATGGTTTCCCGAGCACCATCAGGAGTAGTTAATTCCTGAGTGCAGAGCCAGGGGTAACCCCTGAGGACCATTGGGTGTGACCCCAAAATAAAAAGCAATAATAATAAATAAAATTTTCTAAACATAAAGGAATTGGTGAAGGAAGGACATAATAAGCAATGATGTAGCTAAATATAATAAGCTCTCCTTTCACTTGAGTTTTCTAAATTGATGATTAAAGCAAATTTAACACTGATGTGGTTGGTGGGAAAGTATTTAAGATATTATAAACATGGTTGGCTTAAGGATTTAAAGCAAATTAAGTTTTCTATACTCAAAACAATAATACCTGTTTAATCACATGTTACAGATATATATTGTCTATAAAGTCTATAGGTACATATAAATGTTTGTCTGATGGGTCACCACTAAACAAGACATAAAGACATTTAGAAACACTATAGGTAAATTAAAATGAAATTTTAGGAGCCAGCGATATAGTACCTTGTGTTAATAGATTCCAGTTTGATCCTGAATACTGGTACAATTCACCTTGAGCATAGAGCCAAAAGTACCATTGCTTGTGGTCATCAATTTAAAAAAAATTATAAAAATTTAGTAAAAGGGGATAAGATAAGGAAAAATAAAGCTCCAGGGGTTAAGGTTCTTGCCTAACATGTGTCTTACCTGAGGTCCGTTACTGGCATCTATATGGTCCCCTAAGGAGTGATCCCTAAGAGTAGAGCCAGGAGTAAGCCCTGAACACCACCAGGTGTGACCCCAAAGCAAAAAGTAAATAAATTAAATAGATATATGATCCAACTTGATGCTGTCTATAAGAAACACACTTCAAATAGATTAGTTGGCTTAAAGGATTAGAAAAAAGATGTATCATGAAAACATAAATAAAAAGAAAACAGGAATATCTTTAGTAACATCAGTTAAAGTAGACTTCAGAGAATAGAAAATACACACAGACTGGGAGATTATATATTGATAAAGAGCCAAACTATCAATTAGACATAGTAGTCCTAATTGTGCAGGACCAAACAACACTGCAAAATATGTGAAGCAAAAATTGAGAGAATTGAAAGGAAGAATAAATAATTGCTATGATGTAGGAGACACCAATGCTTTCTTCCAAAACTGCTATAAATACAAAGAAAATTGTCAAAAATATATAACTCTACTGCCTCAGCAACCATAAGGATCAAGTCCATAATCAGGAAACTTCACACCCAAGCTCACCCTTCCGCCTAGGGCAGTGCTGGAAGGAACCCACTTGCCGATCTGACACATTCTATCAACCCCAGCTCACACCTGAGGTCCTGAAAAGAAAATCAAATCTTTAAGCCAAGAACTACAGCATTTCCTAGCATAAAAACAGAGGAAACGCCGCAACAAAATGAATGAGAAAGAAATCTTTTCAGAAATAAATTGGGAGTTTTCTAGCCAATGTACTTTAAGTATCTTTTATGAAGAAAATCAATGAAATGCATCATCTGGACACTAACACAGAATGAAACATGAATGAAATGAAACAGGAAGTGCAGGAGCAGAGAGTTCCTCATCAAAGAGATCAGAGCAAACACACACACACACACACACACACACACACAACAAAACCCCAAAACTTCAAGCAATGATATGAAAAGCAATGAATGAAAAAATAGGCTCTGTCTAGCAGAGGAAAGAATAAGTGCAACTGGAGATAAAACTCCAGTGATGGATCAAATAGAAGAGGAGAAAAAAATAAGATTTAAGAGAAATGAAAACACCCTTTGGGAAATACTAGAGTCTTTAGAGCCTAAGAGATTGATAGAATCCTTAAAGAGTTTGATATCAAAGTCTTATAGAGTACATTAGAAAAATGAATGTTAGGATAATGGGAATACCAGAAGATGAAGAGAGAGAGAGAGAGAGAGAAGTGAACAGAATGTCCAGTCAGGGAAATAAATAGCTAAAAACTTCTCAAAAGTTAAAGAAAGATCTAACCATAGAAGGTCAAGAAGCTGAGCGAACACTCAGGGTTTGTTTTTTTTTTTTTTTGCATTTCTAAATGCAAAAGTATATATCCAAGACACATCATTATCCAATTCTCAAAAGTCAACAAACAATGCAGAAATTTAAAGTATCTAGGAGGGAAAGGAAAACATACAAAGGCACCCTGATCAGACTTTCACCAGACTTCTCAGCAGAAGCTCTGTAGCCTATGAGAGAGTGGAATGATCTAGTCACAGATCCAAAAGATCTTCTAAAAATCTTCCAAAAATATTTTACCCTGGGATTGGAGTGATAGTACAGCAGATAGCACGTAGGGCATTTGCCTTGCACGCAGCCAAGCTGGGTTGGATCCCTGGAACCCCTAGTAGTTCTCTGAGTCCACCAGGAGTAATTCCTGAATGCAGAGTCAAGAATTCCTGAGCATTGCTGGTTGTGGCCCTCAAACAAAAAAACAAACAAACAAACAACAACAAAAGAATATTCTACTCTCTAACCCTGCAAAATCATCATTGAAAATGATGGAGGAATAAAAGTTTTCCTACATGAACAAAGAGCTAAGAGAGTTTACCATCATCAGATCTGAAAAATGCTAACAACAGTCCTTGAAAAGAAAAAGAAAATGCAAAACAGCATTAATCCTCGAGCATGGTGATAAATAGGAACACAGAATTAGAAACATAGACAAGAACCAAATGAGTGAACAAGACATCAGAGGGAAGGAAGTCCTGCAGAGTGTCTGTTGTCTGAATATGACCGCACAGCACCGCACAGCAAAGTTTCTCTTTGCTAGAGAGAGATACAGTTCTCATAGCAACCACAAAATAAAAATCTGGAGCAGAGATACTTAGAAGAAAAAAAGGATCAATATGGTGGAATCACCAGGAAAAACAACAACAACAACAACAGCCAAATGGAGAGACAAATATTAACAAATGGGGGAAAAACAGATATAGAAAACAACTAGAAAAAAAATAGAATGGTAGTTAGCCACCAAATATAAATAATCCTGCTAAACTCAGTTTTAAGGGGTCTGAACAGAAGTGATTTGTGCACATGTATATCCCAGTCCTCTGTTTTTTTGTTTGTTTGTTTGTTTTTCTTTTGTTTTTCCATTATGTGAAAGTGAAATACTAGGGGGTACGGTGCCGCCAGCAGGTCAATCTGTACCTGTGAGGCGAGTGCATCAGCAGCCTGATGGCACCATCAGACGTTCAGATACCCCAAAATTGCTGCTGTGCCTTTGGCCAGACCCCAAAAACTTGGGACAAAGTTTACCAAGAAAGTAAACGGCCAAAAGTTAGGTATGTGGAGACACACCCACAAACCACCTCCAGCTCAGCTATATAATTGGAGGCATGGCCTCTCTCGTTCCTGATCGAACTGCTTAATGGCCATGATCCCAGAGACTCAGAAACAAATCTTGGAACCCAAAGGCTTTTGGCAGAAACGCGTCCTGTTCCTGCAGTAGGTTACTGGGGCTGGGCCACTCCAGGTGGGAATAGGTTTCGTGCCTTGGCCTGTTCCCCCTGGCAGCCTGGTGACCACCATCCTCCAGAGGCCACTGGACAGTCAGGTTTGGACCTGCAGTGACAAGACACAGGGAGCCTCACCACATGGGGGTTTCTCCCCATCCCAACGAGACCTCGAGTCGCCACCTATAAATGGCCTCTCTGGCTCCTGATCAAACTGATTAACAGCCATGATACCGGAGACTCAGAAACAAATCTTGAAACCCAGCGGCTTTTGGCAGAAATGCATCTGGACTGCATACAAGGTGGTCGCCGGCTCAGAGCTTATTGGAAAGCCAGGCATGAGCCGGCCGTGACAGGGCAACTGCAGTCTCATGGGAAGGGGGGTGGTATTGGCTCGTCCTTCACGCCCTACCGAGTTCACGAGTTGCCCCCCATAAGAGGCTCTCTGGCACAGCCATGGCTCCAGAGGCAAAAGGACTTAATCCAGAGCCCAGAAGCTTGCGGCAGAAAAGTGAATGGACCATGTGTTAAACTACGGTGCCATGCCTCTCCAGGAGGGAAAGGGTGTTGCTCCCTTCCGCCTTTCCCCCCCCTCCCCGGCAGCAAGGTGGCCACCACCTCAGAGAGTATTGAAAAGCCAGGTATGAGCTGGTGGTGATGGCACAACTGCAGTCTCATGGGAAGGGGGATGGTACCGGCTTGTCCTTCACACCCTACTGAGGACATGAGTTGCCCCCCACAAGCGGCTCCCTGGCACACGGCCATGGCTCCAGAGGCAAAAGGACTTAATCCAGAGCCCAGCAGCTTGCAGAAGAAAAGTGAATGGACCATGCGTTAAACCCTGGCGCCATACCTCCCCAGGAGGGAAAGGGTGTTGCTCCCTTCCACCTTCTCCCCCGCTGGCAGCAAGGTGGCCGCCGCCTCAGAGCTTATAAGAAAGCCAGGTATGAGCTGGTGGTGATGGCACAACTGCAGTCTCATGGGAAGGGGGGCGGTACCATCTCGTCCTTCACGCCCTACCGAGGTCATGAGTTACCCCCACGAGCGGCTCTCCAGCACAGCCATAACACCAGACACACGGAAACCAATCTTGCAATTATCTGGCTCTTTGCAGAAATCCAAAATCATGGCTGCGTGACATTATATGATTCTCATAACCAGCTATAGAAAACAAAATATTTCACGATGCCTTTTCAGCAATTCTGATTGTTTGGGGGGAAATTCTAAAACAATAATGGTGCATCTTTTGTCAAAATAATGAGTGTAATTAATATAGAGAAGAGTTAAGTAGAAATCATCTACCTCACAGGCATTTGGAGGGGTAGGAGGGGGGGTATACTGGGGTTCTTGGTGGTGAAAAATGAGTACTGGTGAAGGGAAAGGTGTTTGATCATTGTATGACCGAGACTTAAATCTGAAAGCTTAGTAACTTTTCCCACAGTGATTCAATAAATAAATATAAAAAGAAAATAAATAAATAAATAAATTTAAGGTGGAGTTCATGCCTAATTCAATCAGCTAATCAGTGGCTGAATAAATAGCAGTACTCCTACCAAAGAAAAGTGAAATACTAAAGTCTTTGTATCAGTTTCCTAGGGCTGCTGTAACAAGTACTAGAAGTGAGGTTGCATTAAATTTAAAGCATATTTACTTTCTCACACATCTGGAGTCAGGAAGTCTGAAGCCAAGGGTTCAGCAGGGCCAGGCTCTGTGACAGCACTAAGGGAAGAATCTTGCTGGCCTCCTGCAGTTTCTGGACTTAGTCAGCAATCCTTGGATTCAATGGCTTACTCCATTACTCCCATCTTGCCTCCAACATCATATCACATTTTCCCATGTATTCCTGGGTCTCTATTTCCTCTTACAAGGACACAAATCATTGTACTGGGTCCCACACTAATCCAGCATGACCCGACCCTATCTAATTACATCTGCAAAGACCTATTTCCCCCAGTACCAGAAGTTAGATTTCAAGGTATTCTGTTGAAATAGATGCTTAACAGGTCGAATGTTGCAATTGTCTATTTTTCCAGCCTTTACACATCTCTGGAATCAGAATATATTTTATAATTGACAATTATCTTTGATTTCATGAGCCACAGCATCAAATGTCATAATGTGGTATGCTATGAAAAAAATCAAGATTAAGGGCTGCAAGGCAGGCATGTAAAGTGTGATTTTAGGTTGAGTGCTCAGGGATAATTTCTTATGTAGGTGATAATTAAACAGATTAATTATTTGAAAGAAACTGGTCGTGCAAATTTGGGAGCAATACTATTTTGATCTGAGGGAGTAGTAACTATGAAAGCCTTGAATTGGAAATAAATTTGGTATGCTTATGGAATGGCAAGAAAACCCAATAGCAAGAATTTAATGATGAACTAAGACTAAATTAGATGAAAAACCTAAGAACTTAATAAGCATCTACTGGAACTTTATAAAATATAATACAGGGGTTAAATTTCTTGCCTTGCAAGCTACCAATACTAGTTTGATCCCCAGCACTATTATATGGTCCCCAAACCATTACCGAGAGAGATTCTTGAGCACAGAGGCAGAAATAAGCTCTAAGCCCTCCTGAGTGAAGCCCCCAAACAGAACAAAACCAAAAAGTACCTATTAGCTTTAACTTGATAATGCTTAACTTGCAAAATGGAAAAATCCCCACATTTATAAGGATACACATTTATAAGGATACACAAAGCAAATTTCATCTAGCTAATTCCTTAATCCCTTATTCTGATCCTTTTATTCTACATATGTGAACAAGTTCTTACTAAGTTTAATATTTTGGGGTTTTAGAAAACTTAAACTTGGGAAAAGGAAGTCCACCAAATAGTGTTCAGGGGCTATGTGTGGCTCTGTACTTGAAGATTACTCCCAGCAGTGCTTGGGAAACTGTAATCTTAAAAGAATTTAGGGAATGAAGAGATGGTACAGCTAGGAAAGAACTTGCCTTGCATGCAGCTGACCCAGTTCAATCCCCAGCAACACATATGGTCCCCCAAATGCCACCAGAAGTGATCCCTGAGCACAGAGCCAGGAGTAATCTTTGAGCTCTGCTAGGTGTGTTCTCCCCATTACTTAAAAATTTTTTTTCTTTCCACTCATGCTTCCCTTTGTTACTCTTGCTTCATTGCAGTGACAGAGAACCCAGGCAGTGCAGGCATGGTGTTCATGTTTTCAGCTGCAGTGCTCTGGGCCAGTGTGCATATCAGGTTGCAGTGTTCCCATGCCCACACCTGTGCTCACTGAAGTTTGCATTCCTTTGGTGACGGTGCTTATTCACATGCCCACTCTGGTCACACCCCCCTTTTTTTGCTTAGTTTTCAGACCACACCCCAAAGTGCTGAGGACTTACTCCTGGCTCTGCACACAGGGATCACTCCTGGTGGGGCTCAGGGAACCAGATAGGGTGCTATGGGTCAAATTTGGGTGGGTTGCATGCAAGGCAAACACCCTACCCACTATACTATCACACCAGATCTTATCCCACCCCTTTTGGTGCTGCTTGCACACCTGGCAGTGGTGACAAAGAGCTCAGACAGCAGAGTTACCAGATTCAAAAAGTCAAGTTGCTATGATTCTGGTTGGTGCATGTGGGACACCAGGGATTTGAACTTGTGACCATGTGTGTAAGGCAGTTCTCAAGCCCCTGGGTCCTGGGTTTAATATTTTGGAAAGACATCTAACTCAAATTTTAAGAAATATTTATATTTTCTTAAAAAGTACTTCTCAGTAACATATGTGTTGAAATATCTTATTGTCATTGATTTATAAAAACAAATCTCTTATTTCTCTTGAAGTTTCCTGCAAAGTATTCAGTCCCTCAGCAAAACCCTACTGTAGAACAAGAATATTACTCTTCAAATTTACCAAACATGTGAGTATAATTTTATACATGTCAATACTGTCTAATTCTATCTGGGAGTGCCAGCTCAAGCTCCTAGTTCATTGAGATGCTGGTTGAAGATATGGGACAAGGTTCAGTGGGTGTGATACCACCATTCCTTTCTTTTTATTTCAGCAGCATAAAAGAAACAAAAATGAATCCACAGCCAAAACAAAGGATAATGGAGACAAAAGCCGAAGCTTCTTCCACTGATCTCAAGACTTCTGAATTAAGTGAAAATGAAGGGTTACCTCTGTACTGTATGAAAGAGAGCAATTCTTTGGAGTTTTGGGAGCTTAATAGTGGTTGTACCGAAAATACTGGCACCACCATAAAACAGGAGCCAAGGGCGTTTCCAGTGACTGGAGAGCTGCTTCGGAAGCATCAGAGTTTGGACTTGAGCTCCATGTTGCTTGACGTATATCCTAATTCTAAATCTGCAAAGGCCACAGCAGAATGCTTTCCTTCAAAGGGGTTGATAACGAGGACCAAATCAACTCCCTTTGAATTTATTCATCAGAGAGACACAAAAGACTTGGACAGAAAGGAAAATTTTTCTTGCTTGAACTCTCAACCACATTCTTGTTTCAAACAGGATCAAAAAGTGATGCATCTCTCTTCAGCAGAACTGAATTATGCACTGTCACATGACTCTAAGCACCAACTATGTAATGTCTCTGCAGAAGAATGGGATGAGTCCCATGCTTTCAACGAGTATTTCTACATGTCTTTAGTGGAAGATCCTTATTTCTCATCAGTGTCCCCAAGTAGTACTGGCTCTAAGATGTCACTGGATTTACCTGAGAAGCAAAATGAGACTGTCTTACCTTGTTCTCCGTTGTCAGCATCTGCTACAACTCTCTTTTCTCATCGCAACAGTTCACAGGATTCTTTGGCACTAACACATTCAAATAATATCCCCCTACCACTGAACCAAGAGATAGCAGTTGTAGGTAAGTTAAAAGAGAAAAATTGTAGAAAACTTTCTCTTCCTTTTGCTGTGTCGTGTTATTTTGCTAGGAGAGTTAGGGGTCAAATTACTGTTCTGGGGAACAAACCCATTAGGGCTGCATCCCACTCAGGACTTTATACATGCAAAGCAAGGGTTCTGCCACTAAGTCATGCTCCAGATACCTCAATTTCACTTTATTTCTATAGGAAATTTGTGCCTCTTCTCATTCTTCTGTTCTTGCTTTTCTCTGTCTCTTTCTCCTTTTCCTTTCCCCTCCTCAGAAAAATGTTTCAGAAGCTTTACTGATATAATAATTTGAAAACAGCATTAGAGAAATAGGCAGTATTCATAAAACCGGCAACCATGGAGGCAGTCAGATGTGGAACAAGAACCATTTCATCAGAACTGCTTCCTGGGCGATTATCCTCGCTCTTAGAAATGTGTGTCAGAAGTCAGAAGTCAAATCAACTCTCAATATGTAGCAAACAACTTCAAAAATAAAGAGCTGAAAAGATTTACTCAAGAGCATCACCTGGTTACTCAGAATTTTAATTATATAATCATATGGCTGTAATGAGCTGAACAGATTTCTAAGAATTTAATTTTCTTCCTGAAGAAGACTTAGGATCTGATTTCTTGTTGTGCAGTTGTAGTATATCTGTAGAATGAGATTGCATCTAACATTCTGTGTGGGATTTTAATCCTATATACACCATATTTCCATATTTTTCAAAGTTTGGGGTATTGCCTACAACATAATTTTTGTTTTACGAGTGGTTTGAAATAATTCAGGTAGAGCTCATTATATTACTTTGATGTGGAAGATAATGTAGAAAAGTAAAAAGCTGGGGCCAGCATGGAAAGGGCACTCATATGAGCCCCTGAGCACATCAGGAGTGAGTCCTGAGCATAGAGCCAGAGAAGCCCTGAGAAAAGCAGGGTGTTCCCAAACCCCCTCTGGCAACCCCTCCCCTCCTGAATATAAAGGAAAACAAAAAGAAAGTTTAACTTTTGTTTTCTGCAGAATTGAAAGAAAGTGACACCCCAGTGGGGCTTTGAACCTAGATACTCAGTCCTAGGGTTCGAGCCTGGAGTTTAGTGTCTGGTCCAACAATATGGTGCTATTAGGACGCCAGTGGGCTGGGACCACCAGGACCATATTTGGCAGTACTTTGGGAACTTTGTGTGCCACCTTTGAGCTATTGCCCCAACTTTAGTTTTTCTACCTATACTATCAGAAATCTAAACATTTTACCTAGATAGTAAGTTACAATTTTTGCCCAATAACATTATTTGTGCAATGTTTTATTTTATTTTTGACTTTGGGGCCACACCTGGCGATGCTTAAGGGTTACTCCTAGATCTGTGCTCAGGAATCATTCCTGGCAGTGCATGGGGACCATATGGGATGCTGGGAACCAAATTCCGGTCTCCACAGGCAAGGCAAGTGTCTTACTAGCTGTACTGTGACTCCGTTCCTGCCGTACAGTGTTTTAATACAGATGAATATCTTTGTTACTAAAATATTCTATATTATTTTAGCATGTTATCTTATTTTGCAGCTTAAAGGAATTTTATTTTTCTAGATACCTTTTTCTTTTTTTTTCACTTTCTTTTTTTTTTTAGATTTACAATTTTTTGTGCTTGAGTTTCGATTATACAATGATCAAATACCCATCCCTCCACCAGTGCCCATTTCCCACCACCATGGATAATATCCCTCCCACCCCCATCCCTCCCATCCCACCCTGCCTCTGTGGCAGGGCAATCCCTTGTGTTCTCTCTCTCCTTTTGGGTGTTGTGGTCTGCAAAAGAGGCTTTGAGTGGCAAACATGTTCAGTCCATAGTCTACTTTCAACATGCATCTCCCCTCCTGGGAGGATCCTCCAAACACCCTTTATTTGGTGCTCCCTTCTCTATCTGAGCTGCCCTTTCCCCAAGAATGCCCTGCTGGCCCCTAAGCTATGGAGTAACCCTCCTGGTGCTGATCTCAGCTATTCTTGGGTATTAATCTCATACTTTGTTACTTTATATCCCCCAGATGAATGCAGTCTTTCTATGTCTATCCCTCTCTTTCTGACTCATTTCGCTTAACATGATACTTTCCATGTAGTACCACTTGTATGTAAATTTCATGACTTCATCTTTTCTAACAGCTACATAGTACTCCATTGTGTAGATGTACCAAAGTTTCTTTAACCAGTCATCTGTTCTTGGGCATTCAGGTTTCTTCCAGTTTCTGGCTATTGTAAAGAGTGCTGCAATGAACAAACAAGTGCAGATCTCACTTCGACTATACATTTTTGCCTCTCTGGGATATATTCCCAGGAGTGGAGCATCATCATTGAAAAAGCATCCTATTTCAGTTTAATAACATTGACACATCTGCCATCTGGTGGCACTTTCTTATAATAGCATTTAAAAATTTTTCTAGGAAAAAAACCCAAAATACTCTCTTAAAACAGTGATAGAAATAGAAAACCCTACAAATACCCATCTCATTAATATTTGTAAAATGAGAGTAGGAGCAATAGTACAGCGGGTGGGGTCCTTGCTTTGCTCGCGGCGGGCCTGAGTTTAATTCCGGGCAACCAACAGGGTCCCCCCCAAGCATTTTCAGGACTAATTCCTGAGTGCAGTGTCAGGAGTAACCCCTGAGCATCTCCAGGTGTGCTCCCCCACCTCAAAAAAAGTTTTTAAAAAGCTGAAAATGTGTTTGTAAAATGAAGAAGAGAGCGGTACTAGGGAGGGGACTCAACGGACTGGAGCACATGCTCTGCGCGTGGGTGTCCTCGGTTTGATCTCTGGCTCGGGGTTCATGCACTGCTGGGAGTGACCACAAACAGAGCCAGAACTAGCCCTGGAGCACCTCAAAGCAAGGCCCCCAAATCAATATATAAATTATTTTTTCTTAATTCAAAGAACAAATAAAGCGATAAAAAGAGGGCTGGTGCTTTGCATGTAGAAAGTCCTTGATTTGACTCATGGCACTGACAGAAAAAAAGGAGAGAAAAAAACTACTAAGATCTTGGTAGTTTTACCTACTTAGTAAACTGAATCTGGCATCTCAACATATTTTAGAGTGTGTTATTCTGTGTAAAATTAAAGTTATATAGAAACAACCTACTGCATCTAAAATTAATGTTTTGTATTATCTGAGCTGATATTCAGTAATACTCAATAAAATACTTTTGAGCTTCTAAAGGAAAAGGGAAAAATCCTGCTAAGTTTACCACTGAAAATAAGATTTATTTTGTCTTTTTCTTGAGCAGATGTTTTCTTTGAAATTGGAGGGGAGTCCTGGGTATTCCTCCTGATCCTGAACCCACACTGCTCAGTGCCAAGAGGCCAAGGACAATCACCCTGGTGCTGAGACCTAGACGATGAGGAGAATTGAATGTGGGTTCTCCACATGCGGGCATTTGCTCCACCCCCCTGAGCTATCTCCCAAGTCCTAGATTAAATATTGTAACAGTTCTTTACATCAGGATTTTTAGCATGTACGAATTTTCATTGGATTTTTTTAATTGAAAAATGTAATTATATTTCTGGCATTTTGTGTAGTAACTTCTCCACGAACAGATGAAGAAATACCCCCGCCCCTTCCTGCACGGACACCTGAGTCTTTCATCGTGGTAGAGGAGGCCAGTGAGTATGAGTCAGTGAATGTAAAATAAAGTGTGGATTATTCCAGTTCTTTCTCTTTGTGTCCTTTTAATGTTCTGTATGCTGAGTTGCAGTAGTTTTCTAGAAGAATCACCACCTTCGCAGGAATTGGACCTCTGTTTTTTCTTTTTAATGTTTTTCCAGGGGAAATCTTACCAAGTATTCCCAAATCCTTACCTTCAACCCCGAAGACAAAAATTGGAACATCCCTAGAATGGAGTGGAACAACTGGATTAATGAAATTTGATGATACTGTGAGACTGAGACCAAGCAAGGTCAGTATTTTTCTGACACTATTCATTTTAATTCAACAGGCTATGGTCTACTCCTTGTTTTGTTTGGTTTTGGTTTTGGTTTTTGACCACATCTGACAATGTTCAGGGGGTCACTAGGCTATGCTCCAGATTTGATCCCTGGCACTGTGTTGTCCCCCAGCTGTGCTGCGTGAGGCCTTGGTGGCTCCCTGAACTCCTAGGCTTTGTCAGGTAAAAAGAATGCATAGCCAGGCCCAGATTCCCTGAGCACTACTTGGGAGGCTCCCCAGCAAATAAATAAATAAATAAATAAGCTTAAAAATTAGAGAATTTATTAGAGAGATAGTTAAGGTACTTGCTTGCCTTGCACATGGCTGACCCAGGTTCCATCCCCAGCATCCCATATGGTTTCTCAAACCTGCCAGGAACGATTCCTGAGTGAAGAGCCAAGAGCAAATCCTGAGTACTGCTGAGGTGTGGCCCCAAAGCTAAAGAAACCAAAACAAAAAAGTTTTTATCTAAGCAAACATTGAAAAGTGCCTATAGTTGCATTACTAGCAATACCGTGTATGTATTTGATTGAACCAATGTTCTCATACATACAAAGTAGGTCACACTGAATCACATCACTGATCCTGTGCCTTTTCAGTCATACTTTAAATTTATGAATAGTAATTATTACTACTAATAAAATGCATACAGGTAATTGTTTTAAATCAGCAACTCCCAGAGCAAAGAACATTAGAGAAGTAATGAAACTAAGTCCAATGTCATGAAGTAATTTCAATTTTAACAACTTACTCCGAATCAAAATTTCAGAAAAATGTTCTGAATAGAAAAAAGTCAAAAAGGACCAATTTAGGATCAACTTTCATGTCATATAAAAATCACTGTAAGAGGGGTCAGAGAGATAGTAGAGCAAGTAAGAAGCTTGCCTTGCATATGGTGACCCACCTGGGTTTGATCCCTGGCATTCCATATGGTCCCCAGAGCTTCGCTAGGAGTACAGAACCAGGAGTAATCCTTGAGCACTACTAGGTGTTCCTAATGCTCCCCCCACCCCCAAAATCACTGTAAAAGTTAAGAATATCTTTTCACAATTCAGCATACTTATAATCTCAGGAAAAAAGTGTCAACATTTTATATCAGTCTATATAGAAATATGAAATATAATTTTATACATATTGCTTGGGTTCATACACTTTAGAATATATTCCTTTTTCATTTCTCTCTCTTTTTTTAGAGCGTAAAACTTCGAAGTCCCAAATCAGGTAAAAACTTTTGTTTGGTTTTGTGACATTTGGTCACATTTGTGACATTTAAAAGTTTTTCAGGTTTTGCCATTGTGTTCAATGTGATTTTAAAAACTTACTTTGGGCCACTTTGATCTTTTACTTGTCATTGCTTCTTTACTTTCCTAAGTTTTGTTTTATATATTCAACAGCAATATTAATAGCTAATAGCTAATATTTATTGGGCACAAATAGGTTCTTTACATGCATTACAGCAGATGATGGCTCTCATAGTAGAATATTATCAAATGCATAGATTGGCACGTGAAATAAAGTTTAAAAAGCACAGCTCTAAAGTCCGCAGCCTACTAATAGTTATTGAAATTCTTGATTCAATTCTATGCCAATTTTTTTATTTATAAGAGGACAATAGTAGAATATCTTTCTTAGAAGAGTTTTGTGAGAATCATGATAGCACATTAAAGATTTTAGCATAATGGTTGTCAAATAATAATAATCTCTCAATGTTATCCATTATACTTTTTATTGAAATAGTTATTCAGTCTCTTCCTCTTCAAGCCCATACTCTTCCTTGAGCATGCATCTCACTTGCTTACCCTACTAGGTTCCTTTGCTTGCTTCTTTACTTGCTCTTTCAAGCTTGTGTTCTCTCTCTCTTTGGGGGGGGCCACATCAGGCAGTGCTCAGGTTTTACTCCTGGCTCTGACTCAGGCATCAGTTCTGGTGGGTGGGGAGCAGGGGTATAAACAAGCTGGCCTCATGCCAGGCAAGTGCTGTACTGTCATTCCAGCCCCAGTTCCTGCTCTCTTGAACACACATTCCTTTATTTCTTTACTCACATCTTTCTGAATAAGCTTTATTCAATATAAACTATCTTCACCAAATAAACAAATAAAAGTTATTCAACGAGCTTCCTACGCAAATTACATGTGCCTTATACATGTTAGAATGGACAGGATACAATTAATATTCATTTTTCACCAATAAGCAATTTTCTGCTTGATGACAACATCAGAAATAGGGGGCAAAAGGAGCTGCCACTGAAGTGGGTAGGAAAGCTTTCATTGGGGAGAAGAAATAAATTCAAGGAGAGGTATAGAGGAAAAGATATTCCAGGATCAGGGATCACAGAAATAGTGACTCAAAGGTAGAAGAAATAAGCATGATAAATAGAGCACCCTGGTGAGCAAGTTAATTTGTGAGAATTTATTTTGGAAATGCAAAAACTAAGTTTGAGAAAATGTGGGTAACATAAATGTAATAAATATCATTTATGCAATTTTATGTGTATTTTATTACACACACAAAATGAGGCAGAAAAATTTAGACTTAATGCAGTAATAAGTGCCATTGCTTTTTTTATCAGCAGAGTATTAAGATGAAAGTAGTATTTTAGGAAGATATGTGGGCTGTCTATGTTTACAAAATGTGAGCTTTAGTTCCTAGAATATTCCCTTACAGCGAAATAGAAGATAATAGGCTACTTCAGAGTAGTAATTAAATATTTATTAAGAGCCAGCAGGTTATTCTAGTTATTGCATTCATTGCTGGAAATAAGCATTATGATTTGCGTATTACCTAGTATATAAAGTATAAACTAGAGAATTTGCTGTATAGAAAAATTCTATGACCTAAAATCCTAATGACCAAAGACAGCTAAAACTAGCATTTGACCCAATTTTCATTTTCAAGATAAAAAATATACTAATAAGTTAATGTAGTTTATACTCAGCAGTGTGTAATGGAGCACGTATATAAGCAGAACATCATTTGTGTCTTTAGAACTTACATCTTGGGGAAATAGGTTCATTAAAGTTATTTAGTATGGAAAATTTCAAAACATTTTAAACCTACCAAAACAGAATTACTAGACCAATAAAATTGGCAATAATGCCTTAATATGTTTTAATAGACAGGCTTTGTTCCAGCGTAGAAAATTCTTTTTAGAATCCTTTCCATAAAAGTTTTTTTAAATCTGGAGTTGGGCTTATTATTCTTCAAGCCTGTGTTCTCCCTTGAACACATCTCTCATTTGCTATCTTTACATCTCTCTGCTTGTTTTATTGCTCGTGTTCTCTCTTGAACAGGCACTTCCTCTCTTTCTCCTCCTCTAACTCCCTCACTTCCTAAGTAAGTTTCATAAGTTTCAATTAAAACTATCTCCCTTCACTTCCCCTTACCCAAACAAAAAATTACATTAGATTTATATGTTTCTTGAATTTAAAAAAATCTGTAACATTTCTTCTTTTTTTTAAAAAAAAAGTAAGACCATTTATTTGTTGAAGAGAATGGGTTCTTGGTCCTGAAGATAGCTGGTATTTTAGATTTGGATGCTTATATTTTTATGGTTTTATTTAATCGTTTCCTCTAGTCTCAGGACTCTATATAAAATGGTATTTAAAACTAGAAGCTTAATTATATTGAGGTTCAATTTTTTGCAGGGATACTTTAAATGAGCTACAAGTGTTTGATGAATCATCTAGGCTTATTGGCTATGATATAGAAGAATTAAGTTCTTGACGTCCTAGTCATTGTTCAGAAATTAAGATTTCTTTTTTGATTGTTATAGGTTAATACTGAAAAATCATGCCAATTTTATACTAAAATAAAAGTTATACCAAACAAAAAATAGGTCATGACTTATGACTTATAATAGTTGGATTTTCCTGACTTATAATAGTTGGATTTTCCTCCAATTTTTAATATACATTTATTACAGATATCGAGGAAGATCGTTCTTCTCCCTCACCACCTCCACTCCCAGAAAGAACTCGCGAATCTTTCCTTCTGGCTGATGAAGACGGTTAGTGGAAATACTTTCTCTCAGTGAAATTACAGAAATGAGACTGTTAAAAGTTGAATATAAAGAACTTAGATAGAGGGGCGGGAGTGATAGCACAGCGGTAGGGCATTTGCCTTGCAAGTGGCAGACCAGGTTCAATTCCCAGCATCCCATATGGTCCCCCAAGCAATGCCAGGAGAAATTCCTGAGTGCATGAGCCAGGAGTAACCCCTGTGCATCGCTGGGTGTGACCCAAAAAACAAAAAACCAAGCAAACAAAAAGAACTTAGATAGAAAAGGAACACAGAGTGACTAAGTAAAAAGTGATACACTACAAAGTCCATACCATATTATAAAAGTAATGTTTTAAAAAAGACAACTAAAAATGATTGCATATATACCTATATATAAGCCAAAGACTTAAGAAACTATGCAACAAAACTTTCTTTTTTTTTTTTTTTCAGAAATGCAGGCTCAATCTATAGAGATTCATTCTACCAGCTGTCCTAACCACACAGAAAATTCAACATCTTCCAAACAGACATTGAAGACACCTGGAAAAAATTTCACAAGGAGTAGGGTAAAGAGTTTTAGAAAACTTGCCAGAGGCTTTCCTTTTCCCAGCTGCCTCAACCCCAGTTACCAGCTCTAAGATGGAAAACTGGACTAAATATCTCCATTAAAATTGATTGTTGATCTCAAATAAAAATAGAAGGGTGGCAGGGATGGAGTTCAATCTGGAAGACATTCTTTGTAGGCTGGAGCTCTGACTTCAACCTTTGTTTCTACTTGATCCCCAAACAAAATTAAATTAATAGAAAAAACCTGGGCCAGAGCAGTAGTATAGCAGGTAGAATGCTTGCCTTTCACACAGACTACCTGGGGGTTGATCTGCAGAACCCCACACAGTCTCCTGAACCCTCCAGGAGTGACTCCTGAGCACAGAGTCAGGAGTAAGCCCTGAGCTTTGCCAGGTGTGGCCCCAAAATAAATTAAAAAATGCAACTTAGTTTGAAGCATGGCTTCATAACTACTACCCCTACCCCAAAATCAGATAAAGTGACTCCAAAGTTTATATGCATGCAAAGAAGAGCAAGAATATTTACTAGGACTGGAAAGATAGTACAGGGAGTAAGGAACTTTCTTGATTTGCATGCTGCCCACCATCCTTTAGATTCCTGACACTGCAGATGGTCCTCAGAGCAAAGCCAAGAGTGATCCCTAATCACAGAGCCAGGAGTAGCTAAGCCCTGAGCATCATCCATGTGGCAAAAAACAAAATCACATGAACAAGCAAACAAACACAGAACAGGAGAGAGAATAGTCAATAACTGCAAAATACAAAATAGTAGTAAGGCAAGGTAGCCATATCAGATATTAAAACATTAAGGCTACAGTTGTATCAAAACGGCATGATTATTGGTATGTGAAGAGAAACATACCAATGAAGAAGGTCAAGCTCAGTAATAGATCCAAATAAAGTGTAAGTAGTGTATGATGGGCTGGAGCGATAGCACAGCAGGTAGGGTGTTTGCCTTGCACACACCGGACATGGCCAACCCAAGTTCGATTCTTTCATCCCTCTCGAAGAGCCTGGCAAGCTACTGAGAGTATCTCGCCCGCACAGCAAAGCCTGGCAAGCTACCCGTGACGTATTCAATATGCCAAACACAGTAACAAGTCTCACAATATTACTGGGTCCGCTCGAGCAAATCGATGAACAACGGGAGGACAGTGACAGTGGTATGATGATGAAGCAGCATTTCAAATCAAAGGATAAAAAAATGGGTTTCAATAATTGTTTGATCAACTGGACAAAAATGAAGGTAGAATCCACACTCAGATTTACACTGCTGTACTTTTGATGCTGGAAAGATTTAAGTACGTGAAAAAAAAAATAAGAGAAAAGGGTGTGGGGGGGAAGTGCTTAGAAAAAGACAAACCAGCAGGCCATAGAGGTGTCTGGTCAGAGGGGAAGATCTTGGTGAAGATTTTGAAGGGTAAACCTGTAGCTCTCAGAGTTGAAACCCAGTGACACCCCTGGATGTCAACACTAAACCCAAGACAAGCAGGACTTCTCTCCAGAACAGCGGCTGCTGCTTCCATCTGGCAAACCCCGGCCGACTGCCACACTAGCTTACACAGTGTCAAGAAAGTGTGCAGCCTGCATTTGAATAGTGTGTCTGTGGCTGGCACTGTGCAGCCAGCCCACTGCCAGCTTGCCCTGAACCACAACTGCGGAAGGTGGTGTGCCTCAAACTTTCTGGTTGCCTCACTCTTGCAACATCAACTGCCATAAGAAGAAACAGGGTAACACACCGATTCATTGAAGCCAAAAAGAAGGTTGAACTGGATAAAGCAGGCTCCCTCCACATCCTTGCCTGCAGACAGTCTTTTGCCAATGCTCCAAGGCCTTCATACCTCACTCTGAAAAGTTTTCCTTTTTTGTTTGTTGATGAAGCAGTCAACAAAATTTAGGAATGACTACCTTTCCTTTCCTTGACTATCGTACCTTTCCTTGACTACCTGGGAGTGAAAATGACTTTAAAACTCACAACCCAGAAGCTGGTAGACCAGAGATTTATAAATTTGACTAAACAAAATAGCACATTTCTTCATGACAATAAAAAAGCCATATTGAAAATCAAAAGACTAAAATGAAAAACCATATTGGGGAAAAAATATGTGCAACTCACATCATAACTCCTAGAAAGTTACAGAAAATAATAACTGAAAGAAAAATGGTCAAAAATACATGATCAGACAATTCAAAGTTAATGTCCTTTAAATATTTATATGTTCAACCTCTCATAATGATGGAAATATGAATTAAAGCCAGGGTGACATGCTATTGTACATCTGTTAAAATGGCAAATTTCAAAAGTATGATTACAACCTGATAGGGAAACTTTGGGGAAATAATTAGCACATTCCTGCCATTTTGGGGAGGGTTAACTAATATAACTTGCATAAAGGACAATTTAGCTATGCCTATCAAAATTACAAATGTGTATTTCCTTTGACACAATAACTCTACCTCTAGGAATTTATCCTATGCTATGAAATTATTTATAAAGATAAATTATTGGGATCATAAATATTGTTAGGGTAACTGATTAAAATAAATTCTAAGTCATGCATGCAATGGAATGTCACACTGTTTAATTAGAAAATATATAAACACATTAACATTTTAATGTGTTATATATTACTTATTAAATTTTTCTCAAAATGGATATTTTCTCTATATTTCTATGGATATACATTTATACTGTATAAGTAACTGTGGAAGGATATGTAGAAACTAATGACCAGGGAAGTATATCAAAACACAGGTTTTGCATATATGAGCACCAGGGTTCATTCTTGGGACCAAACTAAGAAACCAAGTAACAGTGATTATCTTCTAGGAGAAGTGTTAGAAACTGGGTAGATGGAGGACAAGAATGAGGATTTTTACTAGAATGTTTTGAATTAAAAATAAATGATCCAATATAAATATTAAAGAATAAATGATCCATTAGAAAAAATTTTAAATAGTTTATTAATGATGCCTCATATAAATTCCATTTGTATTAAGCTGGAGCGATAGCACAGCCGTAAGGCGTTTGCCTTACAAGCGGCCAACATGGCCGACCTGAGTTCGATTCCTCCACCCCTCTCGGAGAGCCCGGCAAGCTACCGAGAGTATCTCGCCTGCACGGCAGAGCCTGGAAAGCCACCCGTGACGTATTCGATATGCCAAACACAGTAACAACAAGTCTCATGATGGAGGCGTTACTGGGCCCACTCAAGCAAATCGATGAACAACGGGAAGACCGTGACCGTGACCGTTCGAAACATAGAATTTGATAAAGAATACCTACCAAACTTTGAAGGAGTCCTACAGTTAAATTAGAATGAATCTAATGAACTAGAATGTGTCTTTATGAGAAACAAAATGGAAATCATCAAGAAGAGTATTGCAGGGGCCTGAAGGAATAGCTCAGTGGCTTAGCATGCGTGCCTTCATGCATTTCTCAGTTCAGTCTCCTATGTTCCATATGAGACTATTTCAGTCCTAGCAGTCCTGCTGGGTAGTTCTGCTGTCTTTGATCTCCCATGCAGCAAGTGATTTCATGCCAGACCACAAACCAGAAGTGCAATTCTTGATGGATGTATGTGAGCACAGCAACAAACCTAGCAAGCAATAAAACCAGGACATATATGTCACTAGAGTGCAAGCCCCAGGAAGCATGTGCAAGCTCAGCAACAAAAGGAGTGCAGACCTGCGAGCATGAGGAGTGTGCAAGCACCACGATCTCAGGTCCGATCCCTGGAGGGCACCTGGGCTCAGCTTGTGTTCATCACCTCTGGTCATCACAAGGAAGAGAAGAAGAATGGGTAAAGAACAAGAAAAGAAAAAATGCAGTATCACGGAGGAGATGAAAAACATCCGTGCTGTGGAAATGAGTTACCCGAAGACATCTGGATTAGCTCCTGGAATTAATTCATTGGAGACTCTGTTGGAAAGAAGGTAGAGAACAGGGATCTGCTGAAAAAAGGAAAAAGGAAGTACCAGGGCTAATAGCAGGGCATAGACCTTTCTGCTTTCAGATCTAAATGTGATTGGCAAAAAGTATTGGTAATAATGGGAATGACTGTGTTAGAGCTGACAGAATGAAGTTAGTGGCATTGGGAGTTCTGGAATGGACCGACTAAAAAGAACTTCCTCATTTCCTCTAACATTCTTATAGCATTGTTTCTAAACATATATTTTTATTTTTACATGGCAGGGTAAATCTCAAGATAAATATTAAGCGGAAATTTTGTACTGAATTAAAAATGGCAAGATAGAAAAGTGTTTATTTCTATGGCTTGTCTATTTATCTATTTATTTATTTATTTGGCTTTTAGGCCATTCCCAGCAGAGCTCAGGGTTTACTTCTGGTTCTGAACTCAGGGATCACTCCTAGTGGGATCTGGGGACCATGTGTGGTGCTAGGGATCAACCCAGGTTGGTTGTGTGCAAGGCATATGCCCTGCCTGCTCCATGTACTTTATGGCTATTTTAAAGGAAATTAGTCCTTTAAATCAAAGTCTATATTTTCACTTAGTTATCTTGGATTTCAAAGGAAAACTAACATTTTTTTCCATTTTTGTAGAGCTTGAAAATTTTGCGAAATATGAAAAAGAGTAAGTTTAAAACAATTTTTTTTGAAATTTATATGCTACTTTCACAATTATGTAATTTAGCCTTACATAATCACTCTCTGGAAAAATTGAACAATCTTCTTTCTAAACAGAGCTTCCTGAGGGCTCTGTGGATTTGGGTAATCACCCCAAAGATCTGTACTTTTCTGAGCTTCACAATGCCAATATCAGATAGGGGAGTGTGGGGAGGATGATTTGTGGGGAGGAAGAACAATATCTGATCCTCAAACACTGATTATGAAACTCTAGACTTGGGTCTGTATTTGCATGTATGTCCTTTTCATTTTACAGATGGTTCATAACTCCCAAATTCTATATATTCTCCCTTTACAGGTTTATAGTTTAAGTTGGTCCTGGGGTTGGAGAAAGAGTACATGGGTTAAGGCATTTACATTGCATCTCACCAACTCTATCAGAATCCTGGCATGACGTATGGTTCTCCAAGCACTGCCAGGTGTCACCCCAGAGTCAGGAATAGCTCCTGAGTATGCCAGTTGTGGCCCAACACTCTAGTTCCTCAGCATAAAAAAAAAAAAAAAACCTGGTCCTACCTTTAATGGAATTATAAGTCTTCGTTTGTTGTTTTTAGCTAGCATTTAAGCCTGCTGTCATTCACACATTCATTCATTTATACACTAGCTATCTGTTGAATGACTACTATGTATCAGGCATTCTGCAAGACAATGGGCATAAGACAGTAAATGGATACTAGCTTCTATTTTTGTGGAACATATCTAGTGAAAGATTCAGACAGTGCTAGGGCTGGAGCAATAGTACAGCGGGTAGGGCACTTGCCTTGCATGTAGTAGACCCAGGTTGGATCCCCGGCAGCCCAGATGGTCCCCCTAGTCATGCCAGGAGTGGTCCTTGATCAGGATCCTTGATCAGGAGTAAGCCCTGAGCACCACTGGGTGTGGCCCAAAACCAAAAATAAAACAAAAAAATTCAGACAATAAACAAGTAAATTGACATCTGCGTACAAGTGATCAATGCTGTGCAGAAAATTACGAGGGCATACAAGAGAGAATAACCGGAGAACCTGTTTTCTTTTTTGCAGAGAGGACTCCCCTAGCAGTCTCCAGGGAGTCCTGGGGCCACTTTCGATGGAGTGGGGAGTTCAATGTCAGGGTCTGGAGATGTGGTGCTGCTCAGGCCTCAGTGGCGCCGGAGGTCATTAAAACCACCAAGGTCACTCTGTTGCTGGGGGACCATTTGATACTGGGTGCAGACCCTGAGACTTTGCACATTTAAGACAAAGGTCCTTGACCCATGAACCATCTTCCTGTCCATTTTACTTTATTGAAATTGGAGAGGGAATGTTGGGCCACATCCCACAGTGCTCAAGGGGATATTCCTGGCTCTGTGCTGAGGAGTGACCTCCAACAGGGCTCCAGGGATCAGATTTAGAGCCAGGGATTGAGCCAAAGATTGAACCAGGGTTTGCTGACTGGCCACATGCAAGTGCCTGCCCTATCTCTCTTCCTTCTTCCTGCAACCACATTCCCTGCACTCTTTTAAAGTGAGTGATTTCAGAGGACGTCCTCTCACAGAAAATGAAAATCCCGAGACTTGTAGCAGGAGCAATCAGATGAATAGCATGGTATCCAATTAGAGGGAACAGTATATACTCAAGCACTTGGGTGTAAGTTTGCTTATTGTGAGAACACAAGGAAGTCATCACAGTTGCCAGGGATTATTAAGAGGAAAGTGAGAAAAGTGTGACTGAAAATATGGTGGAAGTGGGCAGGAATTGGATAGAGCTTGTGTTAAGTAGTTTAGAGTTAACTCTATGTGCTACCACTGTGAAGTAACAGAAGAGTTTTAGGCACAGATGTTACATGATCTGTTTTTTTCAAAAGATCATCTGGTTGCCTTAAGGAGAATGAATTATAGGGTGACAAGAATTGAAGCTATCAGTATATGGTATATGATTTTTGCTGTTGCTGGGAAAATTTACTTGCTTAGAAATTCTTCAGTTGCATGTGACAGAAAACCCAACTTCAGCTGGCTTAAACAGCAATGGAAGATTAATTTGCCAAAAATTTTAGTGATACAATTGGAACCAAATTTCCTAGTTTTTAACTCCTAGCTTTGTCATACTTTGCATTGTTTTGCTTATATGCAAGCTTATTTGTCATGTACTTTCGGGCTTACAATGGGAAGAACAAATAATTGGTTGCTCAAGAAACAGATTGATCACTAGCGAGAATTGGGACAGAATGTCTTGCCTTAGTTCATTTATTCATCCCTGAGGCAGTCAGTTTTTTTTTTTTTTTTTTTTTAGTGAAACACCATGAGGTACAGTTGTAGACTTACAATTTTTTGTGCTTGGGTTTCAGTAATATGATTGAGTACCCATTCCTCCACCAGTGCCCATTCTCCACCTCCAGTGCTCCCAGTATCCCTCCCACCCCACCCCCCCAGGCCCCCATCCCACCCCACCCCTGTGGCAGGGCATTCCCTTTTGTTTTCTCTCTCCTTTTGGGTGCTGTGGTTTGCAAAAGAGGCATTGAGTGGCAATCATGTTCAGTCTATAGTCTACTTTCAACATGTATCTCTCATCCTGGGAGGATCCTCCTAATACCCTTCTTTTGGTATTCCCTTCTCTATCTGAGTGAGGCATTCAGTTTTGATTAAACATTTGTTCACTTGCTTTTGGGCTACACCTGGCAAGGCTTAATGCTGCTTTTGGAGGTTCCCCCACACAATGACATGATGTCAGAGATTGAGTTGGTGCCTGGAATCAAACTGAGGTTCCTACAGGCAAGCATATAATCTCCAATTATATGTTCCAGGCCATTGAGTTATCTCCTGAGACATATTTTTATTGATCAATAAAGAATGAGATCAGAGTTAAACTGGTTTGACCATGATAATTTACTAATTGAAAATCAGCCTTGTTATTCATAAGACTTGATTGATCTAAGGGTTCACATATTTACTAAATTCAAGATTAGAATCAGCTCTACCAAAGTATGGAAAAATTGGGGAAAGGTAGTTTCCTAAAAAAAAATCAAGAAGTTAACTAAAATTTGCTTCTTCTCACTATTATGAGAAGCATAAATTTTTGACAAGTCAATATGTAAAACAACAGTTCTCTATAGTACATATTTGAACAGTCTTTGTCTCCTGCTGTGAAAAAAACTATTCTCTGTTGGGACAATTCTTTAAATGAAGTGTAAAGCTGTATAAAGATAATTAATATTTCCTGAAATTTCTCAGTTCACCCATTTTTTTCACCCATTTCTTGTTTTCTGTCCTCAGTGCCTGGCACATTATAGGTATTAATTTTTAATTATTTTTGGGCCACACCTGGTGGTGCTCAGGGTTTATTCCTGGATCTGTACTCAGGGATCACTCCTGGAAGGCTCAGAGGACCATATGGTGTGCCAGGGATAAAATCTGGGTCTGCCACCAGCAAGGCCTTACTCACTGTACTACCTCTCTAGCCTCCAGGTATCATATTTTTTTGAGGAAGCATCACAGAGATACTCAGGACCCTGGGGGTCACTGCCACTGATACTCAGTCAGCTGTGCTTCCCAGATGATTCAATGCTCCGACTCTGCCATGGATGCTCAGGTTCAATAGTGCTGAGGACCATGTGGTGCTGGGATCGAATTTGGGACCTCGTGTGCAGGGCATGCTCTCCACTCCTGTGGGTTAGCTTCCAAGAAATACATATGTAAAGGAACCTGACTGAAACTCAACTGTGTTCGTGAGAGGGGAAGGGGGCTTTAGAATCCTAGGTTTAAGCATGTGTGAATAAACATATAAGCAGGCTTCCAACACATTCTGAAAATGTTACAACAGACACAAAAAGTAGAAACTTAAAAATTTCTCTCCAATTATATGCTGTTTCTTAGCAAAGTTTATGAAAACCTGAAATTATCTTTTTTTTTCTTTCACTGCTAGACAGTGTACACAAAAATATGGAGGAGGTTTTCCCTGGATTGTTTACAGACCCGAGCAGAACAGACACAAAATGTGTTAAAGTTCTAGGAAGAGAAATATATTTCAAATCTACCTATATGTTATTAAAATAGCAAAACACGGGGGTATGGTGTCACCAGCAGGTCAATCTGTACCTGTGAGGTGAGTGCATCAGCAGCCTGATGGCGCCTTCAGGCTTCCAGATAACCCAAAATTGCTGCTGTGCCTTTGGCCAGAACCCAAAAACATGGGGCAAAATTTACCAAGAAAGTAAATGGCCAAAAGTTAGGCATGTGGGAGACACACCCACAAACCACCTCTGGCTCAGCTATATAATTGGAGGCATGGCCTCTCTGGTTCCTGATTGAACTGCTTAACCGCCATGATCCCAGAGACTCAGAAACAAATCTCGAAATCCAGCGGCTTTTGGCAGAAATGCGTCCGGTCCCTGTAGTAGGTTACCAGCACCAGGCCTCCTCAGGTGGGAATAGGTTTCGTGCCTTTGCCTGTTCCCCCTGGCAGCCAGTGGCCATCATCCTCCAGAGGCCACTGGACAGTCAGGTTTGGGCCTGCAGTGACAAGACATGTGGGGCCTCATGGGATGGGGGTAGAGCTGGCCCTTTCCTCCCTGTCCCAATGAGACCCCAAGTCGCCACCCATGAATGGCCTCTCTGGTTCCTGATCAAGCTGCTTAATGGCCATGATCCCAGAGACTCAGAAACAAATCTCGGGATCCAGTGGCTTTTGGCAGAAATGTGTCCGGTCCTTGCAGTAGGTTATTGGTGCTGGGCCACCCCAGGTGGGAATAGGTTTTGTGCCTTGGCCTGTTCCCCCTGGTGGCCTTGTGGTCACCATCCTCCAGAGGCCACTGGACAGTCAGGTTTGGGCCCGCAGTGACGAGACACAGAGACTCAGAAACATATCTCAAAACCCAGCGGCTTTTGGTAGAAATGCATCTGGATAGCGCAGTAGGTTACTGTCACCAGGTCACCCCAGGGGGAAAGGGTGCTGTCCCTCTGCCTGATCCCCCTTAGCAACTCAGTGGCATGCCATCCGCCAGAGGCCACTGAACAGTCAGGTTTGGGCCTACAGTGACGAGACACTTAGGGCCTCACGGGATGGGGGTGGAGCCAGCCCTTTTCTCCTCCTCCCAACGAGACCCCGAGTCGCCACCCACCAACAGCTCTCTGGCTCCTGATCAAGCTGCTTAACAGCCATGATCCCAGAGACTCAGGAACAAATCTCAGAACCCAGCAGATTTTGGCAGAAATACCTCCAGATTGAATCGTTAAAATTTTGGAATTTCAGTATCACGCGGCCACTATTGCAGCTGTGCAACCTCATATGTTATTTATAACCAGCAATAGAAAACAAATTGTCTACTATTGCCTTTTCGGCAGATCTGAGTGTTGGGGTAAAATCCCAAATTTAATAATGGTGGGTCTGGTGTCAAAATATTGAATATAATCAAAGTACAGAGAGAGTAAATGTGGAAATCATCTGCCCCACAGGTAGGGGGAGGGTATAGGTTGGGGGTATACTGGGGTTCTTGGTGGTGGAGAATGGGCACTGGTGAAGATATGGGTTTTTTATTGTATGACTGAGATTTAAATCCAAAAGCTTTGTAACTGCTCTCATGGTGATTCAATAAATAAAATTACAAAAAATGAAAAAAAGAATAGCAAAACAAAGCAGCATAATAATGCTTTGGGGAGAATCTGAGCTGACCAGTGTCATCTATGATGGGAAAGGGAAGAAAGCTATTCCAGGAATAGAGGGTAGTATTATCTATCCTCTAAGGATGAACTAATGTGGAGAATAAAGTGATTATAAAATATATGAAAAATGGTCAGAGAGCAAAGTCAGATAAAGTCCAAAGCCCAAATGTGCATCCCCCTAAAGTTGATTCACAATGTAATGGATTTTATTCTGAATCATTTGGTGATTCTCTTTAGTGATGTTTTTTAACTGGACAACCTGTTTGTATAAAAGAATAACTCTTTAAAAAAATATTCACACCGTGAGAAGATTAGTTTTAACCTATTTCATCTGTATTTTGTTACATTTTATTGTGTTCTATTTATCTGGGGGTATTAATATCTTAGGGGGAAGTGTTTAACCTCGATAATTATGTGGTTTGATAAAGAGTAATGTGTTTGCCTTCATTCTCCCACTCACATTTTTTTTTTGTTTGTTTCCAGCTCTCTGTAATTCTTCCCCACAGAACAAGCCTGCAGACTCTGTTCAGTCAAATAACTCCATCTCTTTTCTGAATTTTGGTATGTGTACTACTTCCCAGAAGAACTAAATATATTAATCTAAATGTAGAATAAGAATATAACGTTAAATGTTATTTAAGGTTACATGCATAGGACCTTGGGCTGGAGCGATAGCACAGCGGTAGGGCGTTTGTCTTGCACGCAGCCAACATGGTGAACCCGATTTCGATACCTCCGCCCCTCTCTGAGAGCCCGGCAAGCTACAGAGAGTATCTTGCCCACACGGCAAAGCCTGGCAAGCTAACCGTGACATATTTGATATGCCAAACACAGTAACAACAAGTCTCACGATGGAGACGTTACTGGGCCCGCTTGAGCAAATTGATGAACAACAGGAGGACTGTGACCATGACATGCATAGGACCTTATATTTGAGGTACATTCATATTTCTATTCTTTTCTATGAATTTTATCTTTTTCTATTTGACCTAAGTTACCTATCTTAATTAGGAATGAATTGCCTAGAATATGCAGAAAATAAAACTTGCTAGCCAAATTATTATATTGACATCACGGTCACGGTCTTCCTGTTGTTCATCGATTTACTTGAGCGGGCCCAGTAACGTCTCCATCATGAGACTTGTTGTTACTGTGTTTGGCATATCAAATATGTCAGGGGTAGCTTGCCAGGCTTTGCCCTGCAGGCGAGATACTCTCGGTAGCTTGCCGGGCTCTCCGAGAGGGGCGGAGGAATCGAACTTGGGTTGGCCATGTTGGCCGTTTGTAAGGCAAATGCCTTACGGCTGTGCTATCGCTCCAGACCATTATATTGGCATGTAGTAAAGAAATGTGACTCACCAAATTAGGAAGTTCTGAGATACTGTGATGCTAGACACTAGACCCTCTGCGGGAGCCTCGCCCCACGCCTTGGTAGTCTGTCGGGTGTCGGTGGGGAAGGACCGCAGTCACGGCCTGGGCAGTGCTTGGCCCTGTTGCCCCTGCTGGTCAGCCTGGGACCGTTTGCCCTTTAAGAGAGGTGTTTGGTCACAGATGTTTACTTCAGTTTTTGTCACTGAAGAAAAAAAAATTAGTAACACTGTAGATGTGAAGACTTAGAATACAGAACACAAAAACATGGCCTCCTGCGCTGCATTCCTGCTGTGTCCCACCAGGGCCGCAGCCCCTGTGAGCCCCCCTCACTGCCCCCACCCAGTGGCCGCTTCCCAGTGGCCGTTGAGCTGACCTGTGGAGCGTGGGGAGCCCCCTGGATGGGCAAGGGCCAAGGTTACAAGAGGGCCTCCCACCGGGCCCACTAGCAGCGCCCCAGGCTGCCTGTGAGCCCCGCTCCACGGGGGGCAGGGGCCTCCAAACCAGCTCAGGCCCGGGGGTTATGGGGGACCTGCTCCTTGTGTACCAACCACCACCCTGTGTTTGTAAATACTTTGTCATCCTTTGGCCCTCCGAAGTTTCTTAAATGTGTTATTTACTTCTCTCGAGCGGGCCCAGTAACGTCTCCATTGGAGACTTTGTTGTTACTGTGTCTGGCATATCGAATACTCTCGGTAGCTTGCCGGGTTACTTCTCTAATCATGACAATTATTTATAAAATAATACTAAACATATTATTTGTGGGTTTTTGCTTTGTTTTGCTTTTTTGGGGCCACTCCTGGCAGTGCTCAATGCTTACTCCTGGCTGGGCTGAAGGGGACCATTTGGGGTGCGAGGGATTGAACCTGAGCTGACCGTGTTTAAGCCAATCACCTTATAGCACTTTATTTGCTGTATTATCTCTCTGTTCGTCCTCCTACTACATGTATTATTAACAGAAAAGTAGACCTTACCAGAAAATCCTGGAGACTCTGGGTCCCTGGATCTCATCTTGAGAACTACTACTCTATGGTGTTGTCCTTCTCTATAAGGTCAAAATTGGATTATTGTAACATCCATATGGCAGGTGCCAAAGATGAGAAAGAAATGTGAAAGAGGCATGCCGTCTTTTGCTGACCTTAAGATATTGGTCTAGAAGAGGCAACATTTTCTCATCTCACAGTCCCTTGAAGATAATTCAGATATGTGCTGTACCTAAACTGCAATAGAGCTGGGAAGTGTAGTAACATACAGGTACTTCTGTAGAAATATTTTCTCATTGAAGCAGCAGCAAGGAAAGATTTTGATCAAACAGTAATATTCTTTGTCACTTAAGATCTGGCTTTTTATCTCACCTTGATCCAGCAAAATCAATACCATTTTATTGGGATGGCAGTCACTGGACTTTACAATGTTACGATTTGTAAAAGCTTATTATTCTGGGCTGGAGAGATAGTGTTTGTGGCCTACCCAGGTTTGATGCTAGCCACCAAATGGTTCCCTAAGCATCACTGTGTGTGGCTCTGGAGGCCTCTAAGCACTGCCAGATGGCCATGATATCCTTGGCATTGTCTGAGCACAATGTATGCTTGGTTTCCTGGTATTGAGCAACCGGTTCAGTTGGCTGAGAATTGCCTGGAATGGCCAAGGGCCTCCTAGGCACCACTGAGGAGTCCTTACCCTCAAGGTATTTTTGTTTTATTTTGTTTTTGGACCACTCCTGGTGGTATTCAAGATTATTCAGATTCTGTGCTCAGGAGTCTCTATGTGGTGCTGGGGATTGAACCGGGGTCAGTTGTACAAGGCAGGCTTTATTCCTTGGTACTACTTCTCTGCCTAAAAGTTATTCAAAAAAGAATGTTTTGTTTTGAGGGCATAAAGGATACCTATGCTTTTTGAAATTGTACATTATGCATTGCCCTGGGGCTGGAGCGATAGCACAGCAGGTAGGGTGGTTGCCTTGCACATGGCCGACCCGGGTTTGATTCCTCTGTCCCTCTCGGGGAGCCCGGCAAGCTACTGAGAGTATCCTGCCCACACGGCAGAGCCTGGCAAGCTCCCCGTGGCGTATTCAATATGCCAAATATAGTAATAACAAGTCACACAATGGAGATGTTACTGGTGCCTGCTCGAGCAAATCGATGAACAATGGGAGGACAGTGCTACAGTGCAGTGCTACCGAGTGATGATCAGGTCTTACTCCTGGCTTTGTGCTAAGGGATCACTCCTGGTGGTGCATGGGGACCATATGCAGTACTTGGAATCAAGCTGGGGCAGACAGTATGCAAGCATTTTTCTGCTGTATTCTTTCTCTGGTACCTCTCTTATTCTTTGGCCTTCTGTTTATTGTTGATGCTTTGTGATGGCTGTAGGCTGTATTGTTTGGTTTTGGAGCACCAATGTTGCATGCTTTGTTGTGGTCCTGGGGATTGTGCTTAGTGCACTTGGGAGGGTGACCAGAATTGAACCTGTGGCCTTGCATTGCAAAGCAGGAACTTTTTAGCTATTGATACTCCTTTCTATTTTTCAATTGAGAAATAATTGATACACATTAGTTTCAGGTATACATGATTTGCAATTTGTGTATATTGATAAACGGTCATCTACTTAGGTATAGTTTTTGTAACTTTGTTCATAGTTACAAAACAATTTTTTTTGTGATGAGATTTTGGTGGGGCAAAAGCAACGGTTTGGTTGATACCCAGCAATACTTAGCACTTACTACTGGCTCTGTGCTCAAGAATCACTCCTAGCGGGCTGGGGATGCCAGATATCAAATCCTAGTTGGCTGCAAGCAAGGCAAGCCCACTGCCTATTATACTAGCCCACTCACTCAACCTTCTCCTATGGTAACCATGAATCTATTTTCTGTATCTATGAACTTGGTTTGGGGGTTTTTAGAATTACATAAATGTGATCACGCAACATTTTTCCTTCACTTGTCATAACATCCCCAAGATTCACTCATATTGCCACAATAGAGGATTTTCTTTCTTTTTTTATGGTAGCATAGTTGACTTTGTGTGTGTGTGTGTGTGTGGGTGTGTGTGATGTCTTGATCTCTTCATCCATTGTTTCCATATCTTGGACATTGTAAAGAAAGCTGCAAAGAACAGAGAGGTCCATATTCTTCAAGTTAGTGTTTTTCACTTTCTTTAGCTACTCAGAAGTGGAACTGCTGGACTATATGGTAACTCTAATGGAAAAAACTATTTTTTTGGCTATATCTGTCAGTACTCAGGGGCTGTTCCTGGCTCTGCTCAGTGGCTATACTTCAAGGTGCTGAGGGTCCATCTGCATTGCTAGGATTAAAACCATGGATGTGGCTGTGAGCTATGCAAGCTCCTTCTGTTTAAAAAAAATAATAAAATCAGCTTTGTAAGGGTCTATCTCACAGTGACTCAATAAAAGAAAATATTAAAAATAAAAAAAAATTATAGCACTGTAGCACTGTCCTCCTGTTGTTCATTGATTTACGCAAGCGGGCCCAGTAACATCTCTATTGTGAGACTTGCTTGCCGGACTCTCCAAGAGGGGCAGAGGAATCAAACTCAGGTCTGCCTTGCTGGCCGCGTGCAAGGCAAACACCCTACCTACTGTGCTATTGCTCCTCAAATAAATCTATTTCACTCACCCAGAGTAAGCATTAACACAACCCCAAAAAATCCAAACAAAACTTTCTATTTTCTCTCACATACACTAGATCAACATTACTCACCTGGGGTCCATGTGCCCCACACTTGTGGACCTCAGGATATTCTTAGAGGGACACAGGTCAAAATCTGGTAGATAGTGGGGAGGGCCACAGTGTGAAACAAAGTGCCAAATTGATAGGTGATGGGGGTCATAGGAAGTGAGGTCGGAAGGGACCCATGGTTGGCAAAAGGTTGAGGAACATCACACTAAATGACTCAGATCCCAAACTTAGATCATTTTCCCCTTCCCTCGTATCTCATTACCAGATGTTGTATCAATTTTAATTATAAAATTGCACATTAAATTTATCTCCATCTAAATTGCCTCACATTAGTACAGGTCTCTGAGTCACATTCTTTCCCCTTTCGCTCATCAATCTATTCTTCATGGATCCATTAGTAAGAATGAGTTTCTCATTAAAACTTTACAACTATTTTGGGTTCTATTTTGGAAAAGCACCAACTGCATTTTAAGTTCTGGACAGTACTGCTTACTCTGCCCATGTCCACTATTGCCTTACAGCCAAGTTTCCCAGCCCCCACCCACCCATCAAGTGTGGCTCCCTCATTACTTTCATTATTTGTACTGTTGTTTCACTAGCTAAGAGAGTTTCTATAGTCCATCAAATGGACTATTTCTACTTACTAAATTCTTTTTTCTTTTCTTTTCTTTCTTTCTTTCTTTTTTTTTTTTTTTTGATTTTTGGGTCACACCTGGCAATGCACAGGGGTTACTCCTGGCTCTGCACTCAGGAGTTACTCCTGGCGGTGCTCAGGGGACCATATGGGATGCTGGGAATCGAACCCGGGTCGGCCGCGTGCAAGGCAAACGCCCCACCCGCTGTGCTATCTCTCCAGCCCCTCTACTTACTAAATTCTTTCTCACAATAATTTATTTTGTTTGCTATATTTCAGCTCTTTCTAAAATCTGTAATTATCTTTTTTTCCCTTTGGCTTGTTTATCTGTCCATAAAAAGGTAATTTTAAAAAATACTTTATTTTTGAATCACTGTGAGATAGACCCTTACAAAACTGTTCATGATTAGGTTTCAGTCATACAATGTTCCAACACCCATCCCTCCACCAGTGTACATTTCCAGCACCAGTGTCCCCAGGTTCCCTCCCATCACTATCCCCTTCCCAGTCTGCCGCTAAGGTAGGCACCTCTCTCTCTCTCTCTCTCTCTCTCTCTCTCTCTCTCTCTCTCTCTCTCTCTCTCTCTCTCTCTCTCTTCCCTCTCCTCCCCACTTCTTCCTTTTTGGGCATTGTTGTTTGAAATACAGATACTGAAAAGTTATCCAGCATATTCCTTTACCACTTGTTAAACTCAGTTCTTGTCCAGCTATTGCTGTCATCCTGGTCCCTTCTCTATCTTCCCTACCCTCTGCCTTACACACGTGTGGTTGATTCCAACCATTGACCAGTTCTCCTAGTTCCAAGCTCCTTCTATTTTTTTTTTTTAATTTTTATTAGTGAAACACCATGAGGTACAGTTGTAGACTTACAAATTTTTGTGCTTGGGTTTCAATTATACAATGATCAAATACCCATCCCTCCACCAGTGCCCATTTTCCACCACCACGGGTCCCAGTATCCCTCCCACCCCCCATCCCCCCTATCCCCCCCTGCCTCTGTGACAGGGCATTTCCTTTTGTTCTCTTTCTTCTTTTTGGGTGTTACGGTTCGCAAAAGAGGCACTGAGTGGCAATCATGTTTGGTCTATAGTCTACTTTCAGCATGCTTCTCTCAACCTGGGAGGATCCTCCCAACACCCTTTATTTGGTGCTCCCTTCTCTATCTGAGCTCCCTTTTTCCCTAGCATGTGTGGCTGGCCTCCAAGTCATGGAGCAAAGCTCCTGGTACTAATCTTGGCCACTCTTGGGTATTAGTCTCCTATTTTGTTACTTTATGTTTCCCAGATGAATGCAATCTTTCTATGTCTATCCCTCTTTTTCTGACTCATTTCGCATAACATGCCAAGCTCCTTCTTAACATTTGTGTTTTCACTGGCCTCTATTTGTAATTTTTATAAGAAACCTCCTCACCCCTCCCCTTTTTTTTTTTCTTTTAGGATCATACCCGGCAATGCACAGGGGTTACTCCTGGCTCTGCCCTCAGGAATTACCCCCGGAGGTGCTCAGGGGACCATATAGGATGCTGGGAATCAAACCCGTATTAGCCACATGCAAGGCAAACACCCTACCCGCTGTGCTATCATTCCAGCACCAAAACTCCCCTTTTCCATAGTGATTAGGACAACTTTTTACAGTCCCATCAATGCAAAAGTATTCCTATTTCGCCATTTTTCTCATCAGCACTCATTTCTTGTTTACTTGATATCACCTGCTAACTATTCTAAATGAAAGAGATTTTGTGGTTTTGATTTATATTTTCCTTATTAGTGATGCTGAACATTATTTTATGCACATATTAGATATCATTAAGCTTTCTTGGGGAAAATGTCTATTTATATCCTTTGTCCATTATATAATTAGATGATTTTTCTTTTTTTGGCTTCTGAGTTAAATTAGTTCATTAAATAATTTGGGTATTAGCCCCTCATTAGACATAGGCTTGCCACGTGTTTTCTCTCATTAAGTTAGATTGTCCTTTCATTTTGTTTATGGTTTCCTTCTGGTCTTATTTTTTTAACAACCGAAAAAGAAAAAAGTGATATGAACTAGGCTTCTGTCCCTTTCCCCAGTTTTTAAAAAAAGTATCACTATTAGGGGCTGGAGCTAATGATAGTGGGTAGAGCACCTGCCTTTCATGCAGCTGACCTAGGTTTGATCCCTGACACACCATATGATCCCCGAGCACTGCAAGGAGTGAGCCCTGAGCATAGTTGAGTGTGGTCTAAAACCCAGTCTCCCCTGCCCCCATCTAAGGTATCACCATTAATAAACTTAATTTCAGTGTTTTAATTTTTAAAAATAACTTTATTGTCATTAGTTTAGCTACATTCAATATTCCAATATCAATCCCCATCACCATTGCACTTTTCTAATACCATTATTTCTAATTTTCCAACCATCCCTTGAGCTTGTCCCATTAGCAGGTCCTCAATTTATTTTACATTGTTATAATTTGCTAAAAGGATAATCAAAAAATGTTTCCTTAGAAGAAAGTTAGTGAAGATTTTTGTATCTCACCATGGAGTCCTTAAGCCCTTGTGTAAGAGATTACTAAAATATTGTTACAGGTTAAACCTTCTGTGTTTACATTTTGTTAATTGAGATTGGTTGCTTTTTACATTACATCCCAACCCATCTGGTTTGCTGCCCATGGTTTATCAGTGTTTAGAGTTTGAGATGAGGCGTGGCCAAAACCGTGGGCTGCACTCCAGGGTGTACAAAATTAACAGGGTGATATAGTTGGAGTTACATTCTTAACTGAATGGTGGCTTTGGAAGGTATGTGTAACTATTGGGCTTCCAGTGGCAACAGGGAGATGGGTTGTGGTAGCCCATCAGTGACCTTGTGAAAGCTGAAGATTTCAGTCACAAAACCTGCATAACTGAGTGTTTCAACAAATTAATTTCTGGATGAGACTCATCTGAGCAGTGGGGTCTGGCTGGGAGCATAGCAGTGGTTGTGGAGTGTGGAGGTTTTCTGCTGCCAGAGTTCTGTTTGGGTGGGAAGTAGGCTCACCTGCCCCACTCTGGGTGCCTCAGGATGAGTCAGCCTTGTGCAGGATTGGGGATAATTCTGCAACTTGTAGATCTTTTTTGAGATTTATTTTTGAGTCTCTGGATCATGACAGGTGAAAAAACTTACATGGCGCCAAAAGTGCCCCATTCATTCTTGTATTTTTTAATTTTTGGGCCACACCCAGCGATGCTCAGGAGTTACTCCTGGCTCTGCACTCTGAAATTACTCTTGGCGGTGCTTGGGGGGACCATATGGGATCAAACCTGGGTTGGCCATGTGCAAGGCAAATGCCCTAACCTCTGTACTATTGCTCTGGCCCTCAACATTCTTATATTAAATTCTGTGCCCATCTTCAAATAGAAGACTCATCAAAATCTTGCATTTGTTCACATTTTGAAAGAAAATCCAAATCAATAATTCCTGACAATTCCATCAGAACCAACTGCTCCTCCTCATCCATGGTGCTAGTCTCCCTCAAAATGTTTGTTTTCAATCTTCTTCCCCTCAGTTCTGAAAGTTTTTTTCTTTTCTATTTAATGGGTGGTGGTGGTGGTGGTGGTGGTTCAGATTTAAACAACACTTGAGTAGTCATTTTTTAAATATATTTTTGTTTTTTTGGGTCATGCCTGATGGTGTTCAGGGCTTACTCCTTGCTTTGTGTTCAAAGATCCCTCCTGGGAGGACTCACGGGACTATATATGGTGACGTTTTCTGAACCTAGTTCCCACTTGCAGATACCTTATCAGATGTATCTCTCTGACTCTTGTTTACTTTTATGCCAGAAATTGTGACTGATGCTATTATTTACTTTCATAACACCATAATTGACTGAGTTGCTCGTACAACAGTAGTTTCAGGCATTAAATGTTCCAACACCAATCCCACCATCAGTGTGACCTTCCATCCGCCAAGATCCCATTTTCCACCCACCACTTCTGCCTGCCCACGTGGCAGGCACAAAAATTTGTCTTCCTATTGTTCATTACAAAATAAAGGCAGACGAAATGTTCAAAACTGAGATCAATAAAAGTTAAATTGTTTTAATTATTACACCTTACAATGGTGTTACTGAAGTCGTCTGAGAATTTGATTGACTGGACTAGCTGGTGCTAGCTGAGTCTTCTATGTTGTTTTCACTCACTGAGCTTGGTGGGCTTCTGTGAAATTTTCCCATCAGATTTACTGTGATCCTACTGGGCTGATAGTGTTGTGAAATTTGTAGGTGTTGCATGGCCAAATATGTAATTACTTGGTTCAGGGCCTATGAAGCTGGAACAACTTGGTGGCTTAGCAACTTTATGAGGTTCAGTTGTGGAGCTGGGCCAGTTCTATGTCAGAGGATATTGGGTGTGGCTGCAGGTTGCTATGTCTTCAGCAGGAGCAATCTGCCCACCTCCATTCCTAGAGGGCCCAAGAATTGTCATCCTGGACCAGTCTACCTGGAAAGATTTGATGGAATCATAAATCATGTTTTTTTCAAGATTAACTGTGGAGCTGGCAATTTCTCTGCCAGCAAGATGGATACTCTATATTTAGTCATAAAAATGAAATTAATTCTGAGGCCACTATGTTAAATTAAGTCAGAGAAAGAAAAATATGACAGGTCCCACTTATATGTGAAATTGAAAATACCCAAATCATAGGAATATCAGCATGGTATTTGTTATGGGTGACGGATGAGAGGAATGAAGAGGATGAATGGATGAACTATAACATATAGACTATAACAATAGTGCATTACACACTTAAAAACAGATTAAATATGAAATGTAATCACACATAAAAAAGATAATTATCTGAGGTGATGAATTCATGAAGATGTGAATTAATTTTGCTGTGGCTATCATTTTGCAATGTATAAAACTAACTTAAATTTATATTTTATATCAGTAATATGTCAATATAGGTGGATAAGAATATGATGTTGATTGCTAAATGCTATAAATGGGTTCTTCACAAAGTAATAAATTTACAAATTAAAAAATGTTATTAGGTTCCATTGTTATAATTTAAGTTTGAACTTCATCAGTCAATGCTTTTATAATCGATTACCAAACTAATAAAAAATATCGCCTACCTTTTTGAAAAATAAATCATTCATTTGCATGTTACTATATACTCTAAAATTTAAATATTCATTTCAAGGTAAAGCCTCTCATTTTCTTTCAATTTTACTTTTGTTTCCAGGTTTTGCAAATCGTTTTTCAAAACCCAAAGGACCAAGAAACCCACCCCCAAGTTGGAATATTTAAGGCAATTTGGAATATGACTGCAAATCATCTGTGAACATCTAGAATTCTGCTAAAATGTGAAAACTATACTCATAACATCAGCAATAAACATATGCTAATGTGCTAATGGTTTTTTTTTTTAAAAATTCACCGTACAGATTAATGCTCAAGTTTTTACATTTTCACCTAATTTTCATTAGGCTGCAAACTGAAAATAAAATTCTATCACTTCAGTTTATGTAGAGAATCTTGTATGGAAAAAAATTTTCAGGTGGACCAATTTTTCATTTTTGGATTTTATTGTGCTTTTTTAAATTTTGCTTTTGGGTCCTAGGCAGTGATGCTCAGGGGTTACTCCTGGCTTTGCACTCAGAAATTACTTCTGTGGGGCTCAGGGGACCATATGGGATGCTGGAAATTGAACCCGGGTCTGCTGTATTCAAGGCACGTGCTACTGCTCCTGCCCCTCATTTTTCGTTTTGGAAATGGAATAAAAAATTTTGTTTTTCTGTCAGTGCTCAGGGTTAACTCCTGGCAGGGCTTGAGGTTCAGCTCATGCAAGGCAAGCTCCCTACCAACTATACTATATCTCTCAGGCCCCTGAAATAAATTTTTATCCTAAATTCCTCCAGACACACAGACTTTAAAAAGAATTTGGAAAAACTGGATACCAATGTCTCCCTTGCTAGAATTTACTCTTAAAAATGGGTTAAAAAATCTTAGCTTGTAATTGTAGTACAAGATTACTGCTTTTGATAATGACATTTCCCCTCCAGTTTTTTTTTTCCTAGAAGATTGTATCTTGTCTGGTTCCCCAAAGGTTGTGGGAAACTAGCGTTGACAAATGAACATTTTAGAGTATGTAAAGAGTAAATCTTATTATTTTTTTATTTGTATATACCAACGAACAAGGTTTCCAACTACATTCCTGAGAAATGTTGGTTTTATTTTGTGTTTACTCTTTGTTTTTGGCCAACCCTGGCGGTGATGAGGGCTTGTCTTTGCTCAGCACTCAGGAATCACTTCGGGTGGGAGACCGTGCTGGGGATGGAACCTTGGTAACTCGCATGCAAAGAGCCCAATTGGCTATCTTATCGTGCTAGTCTAGACACTGCTGAGAAGTTTAAACCAATTATTCAATTGCCCATTCTGGAATAATGGGTTAGAGAGAACGCAATGGGCTGGGGCAGGAGCTTGGCAAGCAGTAAAGGCAGGTACCCGAGCACTATGCTGGGGAGCAGCCTTCAGCACCTCTGGGTGTGGTCCCCAAATTCCAAAATCCACGAACATGGGTTTATCTTAAGAAAAACCTGATTATTTCAAGTCAAGTTTTCCGTGATAAATGCCAGTGCATAATTACTATAAAAGAATTGCTACAAAGGAGTTCCTTAAGTTCCACTAACGACGATTTGTAAAAGTCGTCACACACACACATACACACACACACACACACACAAAACATTTGTTTCATATTTTTTATCAGGAAGCCTATGATAGGGCAAACTGAATGCAATGTTTATTGTATTTCATATACATGGTAGGTGCTCAATAACACTTCCTGTTTCCCACTGCGGTCCATTCCGCCCGACGCCTCCCGCGCATCGCGATCTTCCCGAGTTCTCCACTGCAGTCCGTGATGCCCAAGGCTTCTCCTAGGGCGCAAAAGCGCCCGCGGCGTGGGTGACTCTGAGCGGGAAGAAGGGAGTGGCCACCTCGGGGCTCGAGACACGCGTCGGGAGCCTCTACCCGATACTTACCATTCGACCAAAAAGTCGGCATACTTCGCAAGCCAGGCTGGCCGCCCACCATCTCTCCGCGGTGCTTCGGCTTCCGGGCGGCTGAGGCGGGCGGCGCCGTCACCATAGCAACGGCCGGAGCGCGGACCGAGTAGCAGCGCCCCCCCTCCCCCACCAGCCGCCCCGACCCTCTGCACGGCCTCGCGCGCTTCATCCCCAGCGTTCCGGACGCGTCCGCGGCGGCGAGGCGAGGCTGGGGAGCCTCTGACCTCACAAAGGGGGCGAGGGCACGCGCGCTCTTCTCTTCCAAGTAGCCATGGAGACGGCGGGCTCCGGGTAAACTGACGGCGGGCCCGAGCGAGCCGCGGCCGGAGCGCGCCCACACGGCGCCCGGAAGCCCTCGACATTGTCCGGGCCGTTAGGGCGGTTGGCGGCAACTCTCCGCCCTGCGGCCGTTGCGTCTCCGCCCGCGCGTGCCGCGGCGCACGCGCGCTGCACTTCGGCGGCCCCGGCGCGCGCGAACTACGGCTCCCGGGAGGCCTTGCGCGGCGCGGCCTGCGGACTGGCGCAGCCACAGCCGCTTCCGGCATGCTCGGCTCTGGACGCAGAAGCGCCGCGGAGTGGAGGAACGCGGTGGAGGCCGAGAGACTCCAATGCCCAGCGGGCCGTGCGCGGGTGGCGCTTGCGCGCTGCGCCGACGGGGGGGCGGTCGGGCCATTTAAATGTGTGTTTGTGGGTGAAATGGCTGCGCAGGTCGGAGCGGTGCGCGTCGTGCGGGCGGTGGCGGCGCAGGAGGAGCCGGACAAAGAGGGCAAGGAGAAGCCCCACGCGGGGGTCTCGCCGCGGGGCGTGAAGCGGCAGCGCCGAGCGAGCAGCGGGGGGTCCCAGGAGAAGCGGGGGCGGCCCAGCCAGGACCCCCCGCTCGTCCCGCACCGGCGGCGCCGCAGCCGCCAGCCGCCCGGGCCGCCGCCGCCGCCGCCGCCGTCGGCCGCCGCCAGCCTTCCGGGCCCGGGGGAGCCGCTCCTGCTGCCGCCGCCGCCGCCGCCGTCCGCGCCCGCGCCCGCGCCCGTGGCCGCCCCGCTGCCGGCGCCGGGCGCCGCGGCCCTCTTCACCTTCTCGCCGCTGACGGTGAGCGCGGCCGGGCCCAAGCCCAAGGGCCACAAGGAGCGGCACCGGCACCACCACCACCGCGCCGCCGAGCCTGAGCCCGGCGCGGGGCACCAGGACCAGCAGGAGAATGGCGAGCGGGCCGCCGGGGCGCCCCCGACCAAGGCCCCCAAGAGAGGTGAGGGCGGCGGGGCCCGGCCCGCATCCCGCCCCTTCCCCGCAGCGCCGCCCCCTCGCCGCTCCTGCAGCTGCCGGGCCGGACGGGCCGCGGCTCGGGTCGCGGCCACCGGCTGACCTACTTGAGGCTCCTCGCCGCAGGCCGAGCTGTCAGTGCCCACCCTGCCCGCGCCCGAACCCCGGCCGACGTTGTTTGCAAACCGGGCCACAGCCCCGGCGTGAGTCCTGCCGGAGGTTGGAAACTGCCTTCCGACCGGGAGATGTTCTCGCTCCCAGTTGCCCTGGGTGGGAAGCGTTTCACGCGCTTTTGCCTCCTCTGCGCCCCAAATTGTCCTGGGTATCGCAATGTCATAAATGCCAGGGCTTTTGGAACAGTTTGAATTTTTAATGGAGGTTCCTCCGTGCGTTACTTTGCCTTCTTCATAGCTCCTTTAAAAAAAAAGCTGGATGGAGGGAAAATGATTGTATTTTCATATTTAAATCTCAGTGACCAGAAAAGGGATTAGGGAGGTGGTGGAGGGAGGCTTTCTTTACTGTAGGTAATTATTGGATCCACTTGGCCTCTGAAAAGTGAGAAGCGTGCTGCAGGAGGTAGTAGATGGGAATTCCATTTACATTTGATTCTGTCTTGCGCAACAAGATTGAGAATTGATTTAATTCCCAGGACCCCCACTAAAATCAAGAATATCCAACCATAAAACATAGGATTACCTAATTAAGTGTGGGCTCCAGGGAAATTAGGTTAGCCAAAACTGGTGACTTGCTACTCCCAGTATTTATCATTTGTTTATATTTGCCGTAGGATAGCTTGGATTGACATATTTGTATTTTGTATATGATTCTACGTTCTTTGTAGAATCTTAAGAGTTTAATATACTACTGTTTCCTAGTAGGAGATTAATTAGATTACTACATGAATTAACTAGTCTTTTGATAGGACTTCTTTTGATAGGATTCCTTCCACATACTTGGTTTGGTTTTAACTTAGGGCTAATCTTATCTTTTCCTTTCAGTGCAGTTTGTTGCAAATTATTGCCTAATGAGTGTTTATTGAATTGAATTAACTATGTCTTTGGTAGTATCCCATCTTCTCAGCCTTAGAACTTTTGCCAGACAGACAGGAAAACTAGTTTCCACCAGCAGTTTGCCAGGTCTTGCTCTCATACTTTTACCTTTTTTCATCGTTGTGTGTGTAGTGTGTTTTGAAGGATGGGGACAGCCCGTGCCCAGCTGTGCTCAGCCACACCTTGCTCTTTGCCGGCTATTTCTCCCACCATTGCTCCTGGGGACCATATGCTGTGCCCTATTGGAGCTCTGCATCCTATGTGCAGAGAATGCACCCAGCCCATTGAGCTGTCTCTCTATCCTGTGTGGATTAAGTTCACAGAGCTAGATGAAATTTTAGACATCAGCCAGTTTAAAGTTGTGTTGCACAAGTGAAAACCGAGGCCCAAAGAAGTGGAGATACTTAAGTTACAATTTATTAGTACTAAGTACACATTAAAGAAAAATTAAATGGATTTTTGGTGTAATAGATAAATACAGTCTCTATTTTTACAGGTCTACTAAGTTTTACTTCAGACTTTATCCCTACTCCTGTCCCACTTCACGTTGCTCTAGTTTTGGTATGTTTTCCACTTCTTTGCTTACCTTTTCCTTACGTTTTGGTGCTAGAGTAGTTGCAGTAGCCAACTCCATTAAGAATTTTTTCTTCTTGAGGGGGACTTTGGGGTACACTGACCCGGCTGTGCTCAGGGCTAATTCCTGGCTCTGTTTAGGGATCAGTCTGGCAGGCTTGGGGGACCATATGGGGTGCTGGGAATTGAACTTGGGTCAGCCATGTGTGTGGCAAGCACCCAGCCCTCAGTATTATCTCCCCAGCCCCTAAAATTTTCTGACTCATTTCTGACCCATTCCCCTTTTTTGAGCCAGAAATTACAATACAGTGTGCAGTAGTGGTTCACAAGGTGTTTTTCTGAAGATTGCATAGTTCTTAAGTTCTCTAAAAAAAAAAAAAAAAGAAAAGAAAGCTTTTACCCGGGACTGTGAACACAGCTTTCTGTGATGATGGAAATGTGGCTAATGTGACTGAGAATGAATAGTTGCTTTGGCCAGTCAGTATCTCCTTGGACAGCACAGCTTAAAGTTTTTGAAGTTTGTTAATATGTGAATAGAAGTGGTTTAATCTAGGCAATCTTGAATCTTAGTATTTGGAAGTGGAAGGGCTCCCTGCCCAAATACATTAAGGAAAAACTGTGCTGTAGACTTTAGGTACATGACACATTGACATTTTAAGTTTTGGAAACCCTCCAAAATGCAAACTGATTTAACCTTATTTTGTTTCCTCTGTTTTTGGACATAACTCCGATCCTTCTCTCTCTCTTAGCATCATTATCCTTGTCAGTGGTACGCAGGAGGCATACTTGTGGCTCTGCTGTAAGCTAAAGACTCGAACCTTCAGCTTCAGTTTTCCTGCCTGTAAAAGGGAGTTGTGATATTTATTTTTTGTAAGACTGCTGTGGGGGTTAAGTGGGGACGTAATGCAGAAGGAGCTTAGCACAGTTTCTGACAGAGTTGGCACTGTTAAAACTGCCTTTTGTTGCCTTATTATGTTGTTCCTTGAAAAAGCTCTAAGACAGTTGAGGAGAGTGACTAGATCTTGTTATTTACAGAGGTTTGTCTTTCCTTCCCTTGTCCACGGATTTTCAAAATAATTATATATTCATAGGAAATGATGAAGACAATGCAGAGAGGTTCTTACCTTTCACTTGCTTCCCAGACTGGTTACATCTTACATAACAACTGTATAATATCAACACCAGGAAATTGGCGTTGGTACAATGTGTATATGTAGTTTGGTGCCATTTAATCACTTATAGATTATTTTAACTCCCACTGCAATCCAAATACATGGCATTCTTTCACCACAAAGGTCCCCTTCTGCTATCCCTTATACTTTTAGACACCTGCTGTCTCCCTACATCCTTAACAGCTATATAATGTAATGCAGTATGAAATCTTTTAAATGTGACACTTTCACTCTAATGTCCTTGAAATTCAGTTAATTTTTATATATCAATAGCGCACTCCTTTTTATTGCTAAGTAATATTCTGTGATATGATTGGTACATTTTAGGCATTTGCCTATTAAAATGGCTAAAATGGTTACTTTTAGCCATTGGTTGATTACATTTTGCCTATTAGGAATAAAGCTATAAATATTCATATCAGGTTTTTGTGCGGATATATATTTTCAGTTTGTTTTGTTTTGGGGCCACAGCTAATGGTGCTCAGCGCTTACTCCTGACTACCCAGGAATCACTCCTGCCTGTTGTTGCTCAGGGGGACCATATGAACCATATGGGGTGTTGGGGATTAAACCCACATTGGCCATATGCAAGGCACTACCCACTGTACTAACCCTCTGGCCCCCATTTTCATTTTCTTTTGAAATGTAATTGCTGGGTCATTTAAGTGCATATTTAATTTTTTCTTAAAAGGTATTGCTGTGCTGTTTTCTAGAATATTTGTCCCCTTGTTGCTTATCTATCAGTCGTGTGTGAGACCCATTCTCTACCTGTCCTTGTCAGTATGTGGTGTTACTGCTATTTTAATTTTAGCTGTTTTAATAGATGGGTCATGCTATTTCATCATGGACTTACTTTACATTTTCCCAATGGCTTATAATACTGAAATCTTTTATTTGCTATTCTTATAGCTGCATTTACAAAATATCTATCTTTTGTCCATTTTCTAGTTAAGCTTTTTTACTCGAGCATTTTTTTTTTCCTTTTTGGGTCACACCCAGCGATGCGCAGGGGTTACTCCTGGCTCATGCACTCACGCTCGGGGGACCATATGGGGTGCTGGGAATCAAATCTGGGTTGGTCATGTTGGCTGCGTGCAAGGCAAACGCCCTACCCGCTGTGCTATCGCTCCAGCCCCTACTCGAGCATTTTTATACTTTATATATTATAGAGTTATGTCCCTTGTTAGATATATGGTTTAGAAATATTTTTTTCCACTCCATTATTATCTTTTCTGTCCTCTTAAATGCATAGGGTCTTTCTCACAGCAAAAGTTTTAAATTTTGCTTAAATACAATATTTTTTTAATGGTTCCTGCGTTTGGTGTTGTTTCTAAGGTCTCAAGACCAAATGATTTTTTCTTTTTTTCTTAATAGGTTTCAGTTTTAACACTTGTGTATCATCCATTTGCGTTAATCTTGTGAAAGATTTATTTGTTGAGGTTCTTTTTTTGAGACCTTTGGGGCGGGGTGGGGGACACGACTATTCTTCTCCTAAGATTGTAAATTGTTTTTGCATCTTTATAAAAACTCAATTTCACTAATTTTGTAGCACCCATGAGGTAAGATTGGTGTATAAATTTTGAAAGAAAAAAAAAACCCGAAACAAAAATGAACTTGCCATGTGAAATCATATCAAACAGTGTTCCCATAAACTTTTTGTAGCGTACTGCTGCTTATTCAAATGTATGATCTCTTTCTACTCAGCAACTGAGATAGAGACCTTATGTCCTGCAAAGGTCATTAGATAGCTCTCTTTACGAAGAAGTTTGCGGATTCCTGAGATAGTATGTTCCCACATACCAGCTCTAGATTGTGCAGTTTAAATTTGTGCATAGGTAACCACAACTTAGAAATTAGTAAGAGAGAAAGTGAATCTAGGGCCCAGTACTTTTGGCTTAGTGATCCACTTGTCTTTTATTTCTTATGGAACACATTTGACTTTTTTTATTCTAAAATTATTGCTACTTTAAGTTTATTGAAGGAAAGGACTACTTTGCTAACAGAGCTTTATAAGTAAACTTTTTCAAGCCCTTCCTTAAACTAAGTAAAAAATTACAAATAGTCTCTCCCTAAAAACTTCTAAGGTATGAAAAATAATTATATGTTAAATTGTTACACATTTGAATTGTTAATAGAGATATTAAAATTTTTTAAATACATATATCAGTTCCTGAGTCTAAACTGACAGTTGCTTAAGTGTCTTGGGAAATAGATTTTTTTCCCTCCCTTTTGTTCAAGAAAATCATGGAACATACTTTCTCCCCCCCAAAAGACAATGAAAGTAATGCTTTTTAAATAATTCTTGTTTAATAAGTATGGTTTTAATAGTATTGTAGTATTTTTTTGAAAGTGAAGAAGGAATTTGATTCCTGTGGTTCTCTCATCAATGTCATCAGAAGAGAGATGTGTTCCTAGCTGTTTCCTTGGGGGGTAACCTTCTTTCATTTTTTCATCTTTGACCACCACCCAATTGCTATTATGGAGTAGGTGTCCCTAAGCCAGATACTTATAAAAAATTTTTGTGATGTCAAAAATTACTGGCAGAAAATTTAAATTCAAAAACAGTTGATCTTTTTTGGTTATGGGAATTGGGAATTACATGGAGGTATCCTGAAATAAACAGGTGATCCTTTTAGTAGAGCAACAACTTTAGGGACTCATAGTTTTCCCAGATTTACCCAGAAAGGCCAAAAGGAAAAAAAAAAAGGAAGAAAAAGAAAAATGAATTATCCTTTAGTGAACAGTAAAAATAAATGAATTGGTGCTTCTTTTTATTGGAGGTGTCTTCTAACCCTGCAAGTCCATTAACTAGGAAATTATAGTTGTTTGTTGGATGTGAGTATTGTAGGGAAGTGTTAGCCGAGTTAGAAGAGAATGAAATATATATTAGGAATGTTTGAATTCTGGAATCAGACAAGAGAAAGTTTGAATGTTAGTTATTATCTGCTAACTTTGTGACAATATAGGTGACTCTTGTTTTCACACTGTTTTCTTCTCTGACATGATTTTATGTATACTTCCCTGGTTAGAAGCTTAAAATGAGATTTGACACATCTCCAACATATCGGACCTTAGGAAACCGTCTGTGAAACATAGTTTTATTCTGTCTTGGAATTTTTTTCCTTTTTACATGATTTCTCATGGCAAATCACATGATGCTTTGGATTGGTAGTTTCTTTTTTTTTCTTTCTTTTTTTTTTTTTTTTAAAGCATGGTGGCTTGAGCAATAGTACAGCAGGTAGGGCACTTACCTTGCATACGGCTGACCTGGATTCGATCCCTGACATCCCATATGGTCCCCCAAGCACCAAGCATCACTAGGACTAATTCCTGAGTGCAGGGCCAGAAGTAATTCCAGAGCATTGCTAGGTGTGGCCCAGAAACAAAACCCCCATTTTTTTTTAAAAAATTTTTATTAGTTAGACACCATGAGGTACAGTTGTAGACTTACAAATTTTGTGCTTGGGTTTCAATTATACATTGATCAAATACCCATCCCTCCACCAGTGCCCATTTCCCACCACCACGGATCCCAGTATCCCCTCCATTCCACCCTGCTTCTGTGGCAGGGCATTCCCCTCTGTTCTCTCTCTAAAACGCCAAATTTTTAAAACAAAAATTTGTGCTCCTGGCAGTGCTCAGGACCTGCTTCTTTGTGTAACTTACTCCTCTGTGTTCAGGGATCACTCCAGGCAGTGCTTAGGGAACCATATAGGGATCCAACCAAGGAGGCCATGTGCAAAGCAAACTCTTTAATTCCTGCACTATATATTTGGCTGCTGGATTGTTAGATTCTTACTCTTAAATTTTGGTACTCCAGAGTTGTTGCCAATTCTTTCAATGAATTTTATCAAATGTTAATATGGAAATTATGATAATGATGATAATGGCACCGATGGATACTTGCAATGAGGGCTTTCTAGTCATTGTCTCATTTAAACCTTACAGTAACTGTGAGGTATTGGTATTAATATTTTAAGATGATGTGTGTTTAGCGACTTACATGCTTATAAAGATTTGTAAAAGAGGTAGAGCTGAGAAATTAACCTACTCTGGTCACCTGAAAGGTTCTGTTCTTATGTAGTTCACTATGTTGCCTCTAGTACCAATTTTGGGGCAGGAATAGTAGTTAACATGCATTGAGTATTATGTTCTAGGACTTTTTGGAGCATGCATTGTTATTCTGCATATTTTATGAGGAATTACTATAATTTTCCCAAAGAGAAACAAAGTGGAAAGACATTAACTTGGATAAGATTACACTGTTAGGAAGTAGTTGGACAGGGATTCAGAGCTCTCATTCGCATGGATGTGGGGACGCAGAGAAGGGATACTGGCTCCTGTGTGTGGTAGGGCAAGCTCTAGGGCCGCAGCTGCTAATGCTTAGGGGCCATGTTGCACCAAGTTATAACTCGGGTCCCTGCTCATGCAAAGCATGTGCCTGAAACCACTGAGCAATCTGCCTGACCCCTATAGTAACTGTGTGTGTGTGCGTGCATGCGTGTGCTTGCGTGTGTGCGTGCACACGCATATGTTGAATCATGTGTGGGTGCTCAAGCATCCTTGCCTACATAGTGAAGGAGGTAGGTAGGTAGGTAGGTAGGTAGTGTCTCCCTATAATGACTGATGACTTTTATTTATTTTAATTTTATTTTTTGCTTTTTGGATCACACCCTGCGATGCACAGGGGTTAGTCCTGGCTCTGCGCTCAGGAATCACTCCTGGCGGTGCTTGGGGGACCATATGGGATGCTGGGAATTGAACCCGGGTTGGCTGCATGTAAGGCAAACGCCCTACCCGCTGTGTTATCGCTCCAGCCCCAGACTGATGACTTTTAAAGACAGCAAATTGTCTCAGGTGAATGTATCTCTCTTTGTAGAGTAACATACTATGTTTGTCCTTCATCATGGTTTGATATGTGCAGACTTTGCTTAAGCATGGAGTCTCTCTTGGCTATTTTTCTGTAAAGAAACTGATGTCAATAAATCTTAGTTTTTGCACTAAATTTTACTTGTATACTTCCTGTATACATTTTATTGGGAATCTTAGGCCCACGTCACCAGAAATGGAAATACTGTAAAGATACGACCTTTACAATGTTTTCTTTCTTTTTTTCTTTTGGCGGGATGTAGGGCTAGGTACCAAGCGTGCTCAGGGCTTATTCCTGGCTCTGTACTCTTGGATCACTCCTGGAGGGTATTGGGGGTACCATATGGATTTACACAACATTGTGTAAATTTAATGTATTGATCTGCTACATTCGTTTTGCAAAGTGACTTTATTGTGAGACCAGGTAACTTGGATATCATCTCATAAAGCAAGGGCGACCAGCTGTACTTTCAACAGGGTTCTATCTGTAGGCCATTCTCAGTGCCGCCACAGTAATTAAAAAATAAATTTTGATTATTCATGGAAATTTAATAGCTAACAATTAAATTTATAAACAAAAATATTGTATTTCAGCCTTAGGTAAAAGCTAAAATTTGGAAAACAATATTAGTAAGTAGATTGAAATTCATATTTTAAACGTTAATGTTTATGTGCGAGATTACAATCAATTTAGGATCCTCCTTATTTTCCTGCACAGTGTTTATTTTTTGATAGGGACCATGTTGAATTAGCTGAATAGTTCTTAAATAAGTGAGTTTTGGAATAAAACTCACAGAAATTCTCCCCTGTTAACAATAGACCATCTTAGAAATATGTTTGGTAAGTTGATAGTAATAGAGGAAATATGTTGCATTCAAGGCAGCACCTTCGTGGTGTTAATTTCAGTGCCAGAGCTAGGTCACAATGCATTTTCTGCATACCAAATCATCTGCATACCTCTTCTGAAGCTTAAAATAATAGGATCTATTCATAGATAATCTTTTTCTTTGAAATTGCAAAAACAGTTGTAAAATTTAGCAGAGGGTAATTAGATAACTTTAAACATTGTTCTAATCTTTTTATTTAATAGTATTTACGGATATTTGCTTGAAGAATTGCTTACATTAATTCTAACATGGGATGGTATTAGACTAGTTTTATTGCTAAGAGATAAATGACTTACTAATTGCAACAAGTTGTACATGGAGAAAAAGATTGCTTTTTCTCTTGCCAATATATTGGTATAAGATTTTAGTTTAATTTTAAGTGCTGTTAGGAAATTTTGTGTATCTGTACACTTTAAAGTCCTAGCGGATAGGGTGTTGCCTTGCAGGCAGCCAACATGGCTGATCCAAGTTCGATTCCTTGGAGAGCCCGGCAAGCTACCGAGAGTATATTGCCCTCACGGCAAAGCCTGGCAAACTACCTGTGACATATTCAATATGCCAAGCACAGTAACAACAAGTCTCACAATAGAGATGTTACTGGGCCCGCTTGAGCAAATTGATGAACAACGGGAGGACAGTGACAGTGACAGATATAAACTTAAAAAACAAAAACAAAAACAAGTAGGAGCTGGAGATGTAGGTCAGTAGTAGAGCACTACTTATCAAATTTTTGGTTCCCTTGTTCTATTCCCAGCAGCCACCTGACCCCCAACACATAGGCATATTAATAAAATATCCTCTTTAAAAACCAGATAATCTGATTATTTGAAATAATTTTGTGCAGGATACTGGAATCATAAATTTTATATATCATGCAATTAAAATTTTTATTTCGGGCCATGCCTGGCTGTGCTCAGGACTTCTTCCTGGCTTTGTGCTCAGGGGCCACTCCTGGAGGTGCTCAGGAAACCTTACGTGGTACTGGGGATGGAACGATTGTCTGTTGTGTGCACGGCAGGCATATTAACCCCTGTGCTCTCTCTGATCCTCAGATTAAAAATTTTAATTATAATGTGTTTATTTTTGGAACTTGAAAATTGCAGATAAGGAAAAAAGAAAGTTAAACATTTGTATTCCTGTAACCTAGGTAACTGAATACCTTGGCATCTATTTCTTCAGGTATTTTTCTCTGTGGTGTTTATACAAAGCATACATAGGTCATTTAGAAATTTTTTTTAAAGTTCTTTGATTCTCCCTGTAATATACTTCCTAAACGGTGACTTTCCTGGCTTGTCTGGATTTACAGCTCAGCCTAAATGTCATCTTTCATTGAGAGCTTCCTCAACATTGTAGGTCTACTAGTACTTTTTCTTGTCCAAGTAGACTGTAAAGTCTAAGATAGTAGCTATTGCTTGTCTTAGCGTCATATTCCTAGTGCCCAGAAGTGTCCTTGGCATAGAGTATGCATTTATTGTTTTTATTTATTTTGCTTTTTTGGTTCACACCTGACAATGCTCGGGTTATTTCTGGCTCTACACTCAGGAATTATTCTGGCGGTGCTGAGGGTGTGTGTGTGGGGGGGGCGGGGGGGGGGGAAATGGACGGACAGTATGGGATGCCGGGGATTGGTTGGCCAGGTGCAAGATAAATGCCCTACCCGCTGTACTATCGCTCTGACCTCCAGAGCAAGCATTTAATGTTTGAGTGGATGTTTGACATTACAAAAATAGAATTAGATTGTGCATATGTTAGATGCTTGTGGAAATAAAGGGTTCTTAGATTACTTGCACTCCAGAGGAAATACCTATTATCTATGTTAAGTTCTGTGGTAGGGGAAAATGCAGTGCTCAAGGAACACATTGGTAGAACTACCTATCCAGATTGAGTGCAAGAGGATGGTTAAGATTTTCTAGAAGAGTGACAATGTATTTTTGTGATCTTGTCTTTGTTCATTCTTTTTATCTGTAATAGTAGTTGGGTATTTTATCAGTCTGTAAGTGCTAGAGTTTTGTCAGTATCTTATCATTAGACAAATTGGGGATTCCCTTAAATTTTTTTGAGGGTATATGAACCATACTTAACAGTTTTAGGAGGCTACTCTGGACTCAGTGCTTGGGGGATCTTTTTGGCATTGTTCAAGGAAGTCATGTGCCAGGGATCTGGCCCAGGACTCCAGTATGCTGAATGTGTGCTCCAGCCTTTGGAGATCTCTCTCCCTGCTGTCCCCACCCCTTTTTATTTTAAATAATAATGTCAATATTTTTAAGTATTTCAATCATTTTCATAGGTACGTTTTTTGGTTGTTGGGCATGGAATTTTTGAGTCTGAGAATTGTAAATATTTTCAGGGCTCCATGAAAGTTGTCCTGGTTTATACTTTCAGCAACAGTGTAGCAGAAGGCTAAAAGAAGATTTTTGCCAATTTGTTAGGCAAAATTACGTTGATACTTGTTTTGCCTTGTTTGATTTGCCAATATGTATTGTGATAACCTTAATCTATAAATTGACAAAATATGATAGGCTTTATTTTAGATTTCACAGTGATTATTGAAATATTCCATATTATAGGCATATGTGAAATTATTTGGATATTTGCTTTAGTTTTGATTGTGAAGTCACATTAAATCTTTAAGCTTACCATTCTATTGTTATCATAGCCTTCAATCCCATAAAAATGATTGTTTCAATATTTTATGTCATTCATTTTATAGACACGTAAGTGTATTGATAAATTTAGAGAAATTTAAGAATCATTTATTATGTCATTTGGGATCAGATATCTTGTATGCTACCGCTTAGACCTAGCAACTAACTTCTTTTTAATTATTGTGGCCAGAAACACCAGATGAAAATGGTAAAACCCAGAGAGCTGATGATTTTGTCTTGAAGAAAATAAAGAAGAAAAAGAAAAAGAAACACCGAGAAGATATGCGAGGAAGACGCCTTAAAATGTACAATAAGGAAGTACAAACCGTCTGTGCTGGTCTGACCCGTATCAGTAAGGAAATTCTCACCCAAGGACAAATAAATAGCACTTCAGGAGTTAATAAGGAGTCCTTCAGGTATCTGAAAGATGAACAGCTGTGCCGGTTAAATTTGGGAATGCAAGAATATCGGGTACCCCAGGGAGTACAAACACCTTTTATGACTCACCAGGAACATTCTATTCGTAGAAATTTCTTAAAAACAGGTACTAAATTTAGCAACTTTATTCATGAGGAACACCAGTCCAATGGTGGTGCTCTTGTCCTTCATGCTTACATGGATGAACTCTCATTTTTGTCTCCAATGGAGATGGAGAGATTTTCTGAGGAGTTTCTTGCTTTGACATTCAGTGAAAATGAGAAAAATGCTGCTTACTATGCTTTAGCAATAGTGCATGGAGCAGCTGCTTATCTCCCAGACTTCTTGGATTACTTTGCTTTTAATTTCCCCAACACTCCAGTGAAAATGGAAATTCTGGGCAAGAAAGATATTGAAACAACCACCATTTCAAATTTTCACACTCAGGTAAGGTAAAAGCATTGTTAAATGATGTGGTAAATGCAGTTTTAATATTTTGAAAGTGTTAACCTCATTTTGTTGTATAGCATATACCAGCATACTTTTGAGACTGAATTTATGGTTGTAAAGTTTCCTCTAATTGAAAGAGCTCCGTTGTTGAATTCTTAGGAATATGGCTTGTTTTTTGTTTGGTCTGAGAAGAACTTTGTGCACGGTTTCAAGTCTTTATGAAAAACTAGCTTGAAAAGTAATCCAGTCTTTCACACATCTGGCAATGTTCCTATGAAGGATATAATTTAGATCTGGTAGCCTCAAGATAACTTTATTAAGACTTACCTTTTACAACATAGTAAAACACATGAAGACTTTGACCTTTGCATTTTTCAGGTTTTTGCTGTTTTATTTCTCTTCTTTCAGTAACTTGTTGGCAGTCTATCCCACAAACATACCCCATTTATGTGACTGAGAAGTGTCACTAGGAAGACCGCCATAGCCTCTGCTCCTTTTGCCTATGCTCTTATTGTAGATAAAGACATTTTTCTGAAGCCTTGCTTGGGCAGCTAGGCTTAAGTCAGCAGGGAAATTACGCCTTCCTAATTGGTGATTTTTAACCAAACTTTTTTTTTTAAATGAATTTTATTAGGGCATGCAGAGTTGGTAATGTGTCCTAGGTTTTTTCTTGCTTGCATTTCTCATAAGAATCATGAGTATGAATGGTCAGCTATAAGTTTGTATTATAGTTATAAGGTCTACTTAAAACTAATGAAGAATTTGATTATATAACCTATATTTTTTCAGGTTATCTTAATAATTGCTGCCATTCTTTCCTTGAGGTTTTTTTTTTGTTTTTTGTTTTTTTTAGGTAAATAGAATGTTGCATAAGACTCTCAGCTGCCTGTATTATAGCGGTTTCAAGCCACTTAAGACTTACTTGAAACCTCCTCTAACTTGAATCTTTTTAGTGATTCTTACCTTCCTTGCCTCCAATGAGGGGAGTATCCATTTTAGATTTATGGGCATCAGAATTTCTCTAATTGAAGTTCTCTCTGCAGTAGAGAGAGCAGGAGCAGCCAATCTGGAGAGGTCGCAAGATGGGGCTGCCCACGATGTTGGAACACGATGTGCAATAAAGGGCTTCGTCTTGGATTTTGGCCTTGTTACCACAATCAGGTACCGAAGTGCTGACTTTTGTAGTAGATTTTGGTTTTTCTTTTTTCTTTTTTCTTTTTTCTTTTTTTTAAAAGGAGTTTGGCCCTTTGAAGGTTAAGAAGTCCTATTTTTATTACTATTGCAGAAGAGACTGAAAACAGTTCTCCCTAATATAGCTCATAACCTCTATAATTTCCATATAACAAACGTATTGCTGAGAGCAGAACTAACATGCTCGATCACTTTTTTAGTTTAGAAAAATGGAGCAAAATTTCTCTTCTGATTAATAAACCCGCAAGCATAATGGGAAATAAGCCAGAAATTTTGGTGGTGGTGGTGGTGGGGGGGGGGAAATCTTGGTTTGTAATGGTGACTTCAACTTTCACATTAGTTTATAGTGAACCAAAGTTTATCAGTAGTCAGAATTCAATATAAACAGTTAAAAGAAATTCTCTAGATATTCCCTGCTGATTTTTGTCCTCCAGTTAATTAAATTTTTTTGTAATGGAGCTGAAGTTTAAATGACTGTACCAACAACTTACCTTGAGAGTTACTTTGAGATTTATAAAATAACCAATTTTTAAGTACTTAACAGATTATTAATAAATTAGGTATCATTAAACACCTCAACCATATACTAAAAGTCTTTATGCCCCAGTGATTCTGGAACTTAATTTTATTTATGAGAAGTCATTGGATAGATGGAGTAGATATGAAAGGCTGGATTAATCCATGAAATTTAATTAAAATATACACTACAGAAATCTTTGGCAGAAATTGGAGTAAAAGCTAACACAATAATCTATATTCATTTAGCATTTCCTAGTTTATCGAAATGCTGTCAGTCATAGCTGAATATTTTAAACAGTCTGTTGGGGATAAGCAATTTGATGTTTTCCGATGAAGAAACTGAGGCTTCGAAATACTCACTGATACTCAAGGTCATGTAGTAGTAAGTAGAAGAGTGCAAACCAAGATCTCCTGAACACGGTGTAAATCATTTTACAACACTATTTCCTTCCTTTAGCCCTTGGAGAAGAGTAATGCTTTTATTTGTCTAACATTCTACTCAATGAAATCAGTTTATCTCAATTTAAAACAAGATTTAGAAGGGATTGTTTCTAATATTTTTAACAAATACCTTTGGATTTTGGGTAATTAAGTGAACACCTTGGATATTTTGAACTTCTGTTCTGTGAAATTTTATGAAGTTCTATTAAATCTAAGTAGAGAATTTTTTTTATTACCTTAGAGAGTTATTGGAAGTTGTTTATTGTTTAATTTGTTGCCATAGTAATTATTCATGACTATATTTCAAGATACTCAGAAAACATTGAGAACCTACCATATATTGGACTTTCTGTTCTTAATAGGACTAATTGATGAGCTCAATCGAATGGAGGAGATGAATAAAGCAGCATGTATAATACAGTCTTGTAAGTGCTAGAATAGAGGTATGCATAGGAAAAACACTGTAAAAGGCACACAGTTTGTGGTGTTACCTGCCTTGAGGTGATTAGAAAAGACATTTTAAAGTTTGTGTTACTTGAGTAGAATATTAAAGCAGCTTAGTACTTAGCTTAGAAAGGGCATTTTATTTTATTTAAAATTTTTTTTATTTGATTTTATTGAATCACCGTTAAGATAGAGTTACAAAGATTTCTTGTTTGAGATTAAGCCGTACAATGATCAAACACCCATCTTTCCACCAGTGCACATTTTCCACCACCAGTGTTCCCAGTATCCCCTCCCCTCCACTATCCCAGTCCTCACCCTGCCTCTGCAGACAATTTCCCCAATATTCTCTGTCTACTTTTGGGCATTATGTTCTGCTCAGATTTTCCCAACACCATTTAAGCCTGCCTGCCAGGGGCAGACGCTAGATAATTTATTTTCCATTGCTCATTTTGAATATCTGAGAGCTCATACGACTGCTTTTGCTGCTGTGCGCTTCTGCAATTCTAGATTGTAAATGGTTGGGTTCCAGAGACATCGCTGTAGGGCACTAATCCATCTTGGGATTCAATTGTGCATCTCTGGGCCAGGGCTGTTGGTGTGCTAAAATGGTGCCTGGAGGCAATTTATGGGCGTGACAAAACAGCCTGTCTTCTGGGTGAGGACCCGGGGAGGACAGCCCAGGTCCTCTGCTGCCAAGCAGCATGGAGATTCATTCCTGGAACATGCATACCTGGACCTTGCTTGTGGAAGCTCTTGATCACTGGGATTCCATCTGGAGTGGGCGGCGAGACTGCACCTGCTCCATCTGGGTGAAAATGGCCCAGTTGGGGCCTGGAGAGCTCTCTGGCACTGTGGTGTCAGGAAGGGTATTTTAAGCAAAGGGAATTACTGTCTATGCAAACACACAGAGGCTTCAGAGACTGACTTTGTCAGGGAGCTTCAGTAGTTTAACAGGGCAAGTGCCCATGTTAAGGGCAAGTTAAGCCCAAGGTTAAGGGATCAAGTGGTAGAGCATGTCTTGCATGTGTGGGTCCCTCAGTCTGATCCCTGGCACCATATGATTCCTGCAGCAGAGATGATAATAGAGAGATGAAAAAGAAATGAATAAAAAATTGTTTTGTTTAAAGATAATGGAGACTTGTTGGTGAATTTGAGTAGAGGACTGGTATCAAGCCATGCTTGCAGAGATTATACTAGTGTGTGGAGGATAGACTTGAGGGGTAAAATGCGATTGGACGTAAGATTGATTAGTTACTATGGAAACCAGATCAGCATCCATTTTCAAATAGTATTGATATTGGAAAGGAAGGAGATAAAACAAGGAATGTTTAAAAGATGAGATTAGTTGTTCTTGATGGGAGGCATGGATATAAGGTATGGTATGGTTTGGGAAAACAGGTAGCTCATGCTGGTAACAAGATGAATGTGAGACTGAAAAAGCTGATTTCTAAAGGTGGTAGATTTTGATAAATTCAGTTGGTTGGTGATAGCAGTGGAGATTTAACAAGGGTTAGAGATGTCTCAGGTAGTTAAACATTTGAATTTAAGATTGGGTCACATGATTAGACTGGAGATACAGAGATTGGCTCCATTAATGTGTAGGTGATTCAGAGACATCACCTTCATATGAAGGATGAAGCTGGAGATGGGCTGGGGAGGGGGCTCAGAAGGCTGGACAGTGCCTGGCACCAAGTTCTGTTTCCAATTCCCAGCATCCTCTGGCTCCCCATTGCCTCCTGAGCACTGCCAGGGAGAGCTCCAGTCTGCTGGGTCTGAGCAGAGCCGCACCACTGGACTGAAACATTGAACCGTGAAGAAAATTAGAAATAATTACTATGAATAGAAGAAGAATTAGTGTCGCAGGTTGTGGCCCATGAGCCCTCTGAGCAATGCTTGGTAGCTTGTCTCCTTCCCCCCTAAGAGATGAATGGAAAATACTGGGTCACTCAGTTGGATTTTAATTAGGAACATTTTCAAGATTAGAACTTTTCAAACCATGGCCATTTAAGCATTGTAAGCTTTTGTTTTGTTTTATTTTTTAAAAAGCTTGATACATAGTAATGTGCTCTGATTATAAATTTGGCAATTTGGCTTTCCCAAGGAATTTGTGTGAAAGGCATAATTTAGGGCCCTATGTCGATCTGCTGAATTAAAATTTACATTTTCACAAGATCTTTTCTGATAATTAATAAACCTGTTGAGGTTTGAGTAGGACTCATCTCCACTATTTAGAAGTAAATGTACAGGTTTGTTCAATAAAATTATATCTTGTTATTTTTTATAGCTTTTTTTTATTATGGTAAAGCTAGGATGCATATGTAGGTTGTTGTTGTTTAACATTCTTCAAGGCACATACTCTGCCTACCGGTTTTATCACTTCAGCCCTCTAAGCTTTTGTTTTATAAGTAAAAAAGTGAATATTTTGGCTTGTGATCTTCAACGTAAAGTAGTGGCATATGTTCACAGAGGAGCTCATTTTTCCTCTCTGAATGATAGTATGTCTTATCAGTGATGGTTCAGAAAAAATATTTTTTTGTTTTTTATTTGGGTCACACCTGGTGATACTCAGGGGTTACTCTTAGCTTTGCACTCTGGAATTACTCATGGCGGTGTGAGGGGGGCCATTTCTGATGCTGAAGATCAAATCTGGGATTTACTGCAAGTAAGGCAGGCGCCCTTCCCACCGTACTATCGCTCCAGTCCCAAGAAATTAATATATTTCCCTCACCTATTTCGTTGTTGCTATGGCTAGGGCTTGCACGCTTGGTTGTGGTGTTTGTGTGGATTGCACTCCTTTACTGGATGTCAGTGGAGGTGGAGCTCACACTTCATTTGGGTTGTTTGCAAACATTTGGTTGCGGTGTACCTGAGAGAAACACTTTCTGTCATGCTGGGCACCACAGATGGCAGGATCCCTATTGGCATATGGCATGACGGAGGGAGGGGATTGAACTCACAGCCGCTCAAGTAGGCACTGTACTACTGGGTGACCCCGGGTCTCCTTAGTAGACTTTAATGTACATATCAAATGCAGATTTTGCTGGAGAAGTAGTATAGGAGTAAAGACGCTTGCCTTTACTGTGACAAACAGTGATTCGATCGGCAGACCTGCTGGTGTGGCCCAAGCCACTCTCTCTTCCCCCCATGAAATGCTGATTTTGATTTAGAGGACTAGATTGAGATATTATAGCTTGTGTGATGATGTTGATATTGCTGATTCTCAAACTAGTGCTTACCCATTCACAATAAGATTTTGTTCTGTTTAGCTGGCAGATTTGCATAGTTTGCATTTTTTCTTCTAAATATTTCTGTATATATAATTTAAGTTTTTTTTTTTTAAACTGAGAACCTTAGTTCTGCTCTTTAGTTGGTGGTGGAAGTGTTTTTTTTTTTTATTACTGTAAAGTAGTAATATCTGCTGTTTCAGAGAAAACGAACAAATGTTCTGTTCTTCATTCTGTATTATGACAAGGCCCCAAATTACTAGGTGCTTCCCCTCTTTGATTAAAATAAATAACAATTGGGCTGGAGAGATAGCACAGCGGGTAGGGCGTTTGCCTTGCACGCGGCCGACCCGGGTTCGATTCCCAGCATCCCATATGGTCCCCTGAGCACAGCCAGGAGTAACTCCTGAGTGCAGAACCAGGAGGAACCCCTGTGCATTGGCGGGTGTGACCCATAAAGCAAAAAAAAAAAATTTATTATTGTTACTCCAGTTGAGAACAAACTAGTAGAGTGCTTTGTTGTTTGGGAAATAACATTTTTCTGTGTTATATGAAAGAAGAAATAAATATTTTAAGCAGATTGCTTTATAAAATAAACAAGTTAAAAATGTTAGGTTTGGTTCATTTTTCTCGCATTTTAAGTATAGTTTTGAAAACATTTTTACTCACCTTGTTTTTTTTCAAAGTGGAAATGCTTCGCACAGGTCCAAGGTTAAGAGATTGCTAAATAGTTTTTTATTCTTTTTTTTAAATTGCAGAAGCAATTTCACTTTTAATGTGTGTATTATTTTTAACAAAATAGTGAAAAGACTGATAGTTTTGAAAGCTATTTTCACATAATCTTCAAAAATATTTAAGGCATAACTTTTCCTTTTTTTAAAATTTTGTTTTCCCCTTACACCTTATATAAACACTGTGGTTTACAAAGTTGTTTATGATTATTTGTTACAGACATTCAACATACCAACACAAATTCCAACACTGTTGCAACTTTCCACCACCATCTCCAATTTTTCTCCAACCACCCCTTGAGCCTGCCCTTGTAGCAGGCCCTCAGTAATTAATTTTAAATTGCTTATTACAATTTGCTAAAAGATTGACCAAAAAATGTTTCCTCAGAAGAAAGTGAAGATTGTGTATCTCACCATGGAGCTGTTAAGCTTTTGTATAAGAGATTGCTAAAATGTTGTTATAGGTTAAGTAAGCCTTCTGTGTTGATAATTTGTTCATTGAGATTCGATGCCTTCTACATTACACCCCATCCAATCTGGTGTGCTGCTCTTGGTTTAATAGTGTCATAGAGTTTGAGGTGGTCCAGAAAGTCCAAAGTTTTTAATGAGGTGATATATCTGGAGTTAAATTTTTAACTGGGTGGCTTTTTTGTGGCATGTGCGTGACTGACAGGACTTTTGCAAGTGCAGGGTGGTGGGGGAGGTAGCCCATCCTGACTCCTTGAAAGCCTGGGGATTTTAGTCACAAAACTAGCATACCTGCATTTTTTAACAGATTAATTTCTGGACTAGGCCGACTGGTAGCATGGGGGGGTCTATTCTCTGTAAACAATCAGTTCGGTAGATACCTTCCAGAAACAGTGTCGTTACCCTCTGGTGTTCCCTAAATATTTTTCTAGTTCATCGGATTGTTGTTTTGGGGTCACACCTTGCTGTGCTTAGGACTTCTGACTTTTTGCTCTGGGGGTGGTGCTGAGGACTGAACCCAGATCAGCTGTGTGCAAGGCAGGCACCTTACCCTCTGTGTTATTTCTCCACCATGTGCTTATCTATATTCAGAATTAAGAGACAGTGATTGCTTTGTGGTCCCAACTCTTCCCTCCAGTTGGAAATTTGCATATTAGTTGATTGGATCCTAAATGTGGAACCCACTAAAGGGGAAAATTTTATTATCTTTGTGTGTTTGAACAATTAAACAATTACAGTTCAAACCCCAATTGTTCATGGGGCAATTATTTATCTTTACACATTCTGTTATAATTGGGGTAATATCCTACCTCTTTCTCTGAAACTGATCCTTTTACCTATGTTCTGATTCCACCCCTCACCCTGCTTAGGTTATTTTGGGGGTTAGAAAATATACCTTAACTGGCCAGAGTGATAGTACAGTGGGTGAGGCATGTTTGCCTTGCACTCGACCATCCCGGCTAATATCCCTAGCCAGTTTCCCCAACCATCACCTAAGCCTGCCCCAATAGCAGGCCCTAAATAATTTATTTTGTATAGCTTGTTATGATTATTCACTAGAAATGGTCAAAAAAGATTTCCTTAAAAGAAAGCATGTGAAAATTGTTGTATCTCACCCTGGAGCCATTAAACTCTTGTATAAGGGATTACTAATGTTTTGTTACAGGTTAAGCCTGTGTGTTAATATATTTTTAGTTGAGATAGGTTGCCTTCTACTCTACATCCCATCCGTTGTTGTGTGCTACTCCTGCTACTTCAGTGGTGTAGAGTATGACGTGTCAGTCACCTCTTCCAGGAATTGTAAAATTTTGATGGGGTGATACAGCTGGTGTTAAATTTTTAACTGGATGGTGACTTTGGGGTCTGGAGGCACCTCTGCAGCTCGCTGATCTCTTTTGAGATTTATATTAATCTTTGGATCATGGTTGATTAATGAGCATATTTGGCACCAGAGGCATTTCTTGGACATGACTTCTAGGCTCCGGAGGAACAGGGGGAATGAGGGGAAGTCGTCCATCACAGGGGCTATGTCGGAGTGTTCTCAGGGGTTGGCTAAACGCAGTGGTGCTCTGGGGGTCATGTGGTGCTGGGATCAAATATTGATTGCTGCATGCAAGACAAGGACCTTAACCCCTGTACTCTCCTGCACTATGTAAATGTTTTTGTATTGTTAATTTCTTTTAGTTTTCATTGTTCTTTATTTTTATTTTATTTTTTTGGGGGGCCTTACTTAGCGGTGCTCAGGGGTTAGTCCTGGCTCTGCATTCAGAATTTACTCCTAGTAGTGCTTGGGATACCAGGGTTCGAGCCTGGGTCACCTTCGTGCCAAGTCAATGCACTATTTACTGTACTATCTCTTCTGCCCTATCATTGTTTTTTTTCATGATTTTTTTTTTTTTGGAGGGGGTGGGTTCAATGGTGTTGCTTGGGATCTACTTCTGGTTCTGTGCTCTGTGGTCAAGTGCGTGTGTGTGTGTGTATGTGTGTGTATGTACTGTGCAGTGCTAGAGATCGGACCTTGCCTCCCCCCGTGTACAAAGCATGTGTTCCTTTTGAGCCATCTCCATCACTGAAACCTTTTTTAGGTGAATGTTATGCTTTCTGATTCCATCTCTAATCTTACCTTTCCTTTTGTTTCTCTGTTTTTTCTTCTGCTTTCTTGGGGAGTTGAACTAGTTTTTCTCCTATCAGTTATTTAAGTAGTATATTTAGTTTCTTTTTTTATTTTTACTTTAAAAATGTATTTCATGAATACAGTCTCTCTTAATATTTGTTTTGAAAATTTTTTCCCTTGTCTCATCAAAATTTTTTTGCTTTAGCCTTCTGTTTACATTCAATATTTTCAAATGTCTGATGATTTTTTTTTTTTAATTTGGGGGGCTTTTCCTACAGTGCCCAGCGGAGTTAGTCTTAGCATCATGCTAAGGGGTGGCTCCTAGTGGTTCTTGGGGAACCCTGGAATACTGAATTACTCTGGAACTCCTGCAGGTGAAGCATGAGCTCAGCTCTAAGTTCTCTTTCCCCAGCCAAATCTAGTTACATGTAAACATGAGTCGTTATGAAACTGATTGGAAACTCTGTGAACATTTAGGTGGAACTTAATCATTTGATGGATGGACAGGGAAACTGGCCACATCATGTGGGAAAAACTCCAAACATCATTGTTAGAAATCTTTGGGCCCTTTAATTATTTTTTTTTTCTGTTTTGATTTTGGATTTTGGACCATATCCAGCAGTGCTCAGGGCTTGCTACTGACTCTTTATGTATGGGGCAGCTGCTTACAAAGCAAGCACCCTATCAGCCTGAGTATTGCTCTGGCCCCTTGAAGCTTTTAATTTCTAGAATTCATCACGGTGGGGGCTGGGGGTGAGGGGGGAAGCCATAATATAGTGGGTAGTGCATTTGAAGGCATCCCATATGGTCCCCTAAAGTTTCCAGGAGTAAATCCTGAGTGCAGAGCTAGGAGTAACCCCTGAGCATTGCTGGTTGTGACTCAGAACAAAAAAGTATTCATCACAGGGCCTGAGGGATAGTACATGTCTTGCATGTGGCCAACGTGGATTTGATCCCCGTACCCCCAGGTGGGTCCCCTGATACTGCTGGGTGTGACCTCCCCCCCCCCAAAAAAATTATCATATACTTTTAGGATTCTACTACTGTGTCTGAAATCAATGAGTTGAGCTCCCATAGTTGTGCTAATATTATGGAATGTTTTCACTCTGATGGCTCATACGTACTGTGCAGTATCTTTGTTTCTGTTGACTCTCAGTTCACTTTCTTCACAGAAAGATAGGTTAAAGGAATCTGAAAAGAATGGTAAGTGGAGAGTCTGATCGATCCTTGTACATACTTTAAACCTCTATCCTTCAATTTTGGTACTGTGCTCTATTTTCCACCACTGTGATACTTAGAATTTTTTTTTTTTATGATTCTGTAGCTCAAACTATATCATATAAATAGATATCTGTAATTCAGAGTTCTCAGACTATTGATTTCCCTGTATACATTTTATCCTTTAAAAATGTTTAGAAGGACTAGGGAGATAGTGCAGGGTTTTTGGTCCCTGTCACCAGTTGGTCCCCAGTACTGTCATTCTGAGGCCCTTCAGTTCCCAATGGTATTTGATGTTGTATCCTTGGATCCTCGCATTGGTCAAGTGGCCCAGTTGGCTAGGAGTTGAGAATTTCAGGGGAGTGACCCCTGGACTCCTTGAACACTGCTCCTCCCCCGAATGTTCTGAGAGGTCACAGTGATCGAGTACCTGCTGTGCAGGTGTGAGACCATGACTGATCCTTAGTAGCACTCCACGTGTGTGAGTGCCACCCTGGCAGGCTGTCTCTCAGAACCAAGTGTGTGTAAGCACCACAACTAAAAGTATTGACAAGCAGCATTCAGCCCCTGAGGAGTACCACAGTGTTGAGTGTGAACACTGCCAACCAGGTGTAGAGCCCTGGGAAAAGCCTCTACCAAATGAATATGGCCCCTGATCATCTCAGTAGCAAAGCAACAACAAAGAGAAAGGAGTCTAGAGTTTAGAAAAGGTTTTGGGCAATACAGGTGCACAAAGAAAAACTTAAATGAATTAAAAAGTCAGCATTGAGAAGATGATTTTGCCTACATTATAAATTAAGCTGGCCAACATGGCCAACCCGAGTTTGATTCCTCCGCCCCTCTCGGAGAGCCCGGCAAGCTACCGAGAGTATCCCGCCCGCACGGCAGAGCCTGGCAAGCTCCCCGTGACGTATTCGATATGCCAGACACAGTAACAACAAAGTCTCCAATGGAGACGTTACTGGGCCCGCTCGAGCAAATTGACGAACAATGGGAGGGCCTTTACCTTTTACCTTTATAAATTAAGCACAAGTTTTTTTTTTTTTCTTTTTGGGTCACACCCGGTGATGCTTAGGGGGTTACTCCTGGCTCTGCACTCAGGAATTACTCCTGGCAGTGTTCAGGGGACCATATGGGATGCTGGGAATCGAATCTGGGTTGGCTGCGTGCAAGGCAAACACCCTACTCGCTGTACTATTGCTCCAGCCCGTAAGCACAGTTTTACTAAACATTCCAGTGTTGTTATTTCTGGAACAGATTAGCAGATTCTGAAGTTCATATGAAAAAAAAAAAAGCAGACAAAAAGAGCCAGAAAAACGTTGAGAAAGGAAAATAATGATGAGGCCTGGGACTGGAGAGAGGATGGCAGTTAAGTGTTTGCTTGCAGTGAGCCTGGGTCTGTTCCAGAGCTTTTTCAGGAATAGTCTCCAGAACTGAGCTAGAAGTAGGCTCTGAATGCTGGCTGTGGCCCAAATAGAACTAAACTACAAGAAGCAATGATGAGTGTCTCATCTGATTCCTGTACAGCCTAAGGATTTACATATTAATTAGACATTAGTTTTCACTTACTCATTAAGTTATACATAAAACAGGAAAGTAAATAAAGAATTAGACCTGGGGGGACTGGAGCAATAGCACAGAGGGTAGCGCGTTTGCCTTGCACATGGCCGACCCAGGTTCGATTCCCAGCATCCCATATGGTCCCCCGAGCACTGCCAGGAGTAATTCCTGTGCATCACTGGTTGTGACCCAAAAAGCACAAAAAAAAAAAGAACCAAAAAAACTGGGGACTAGAAATGTGACTTTGTGATTCCTTATGTGAGGTCCTGGAGTTAATCTAAACTTGGGGGAAAGATTTCTAGAATTAGCCCCAAATACATACAGTCCTTTGAATTATACCAAAAAAGGTAGTATTTCAAAATGGGAGGGAAGGTATTGTTGGGACATCAGGCTATCTAGAATTTATCTTGATAATCCTATCACTGTATATTTGCCAAGATGAATTTCAAATGGGATCAGAGATTAAAAACGTAGGAAAGCAGACAAAAATGTAATAGAAGAAATCATTGAAGAGATCTGATTAAGTTTGGGATGGGAAAGGTCTTTATTTTAAAACCACTGTAAAATGACAAAGTATTAAAAATTATTTGCAGATCACATTACTGAGTTATGGTTAAACTTTTTCTGTTTGGGGTCACACCCAGGAGTGCTCAGGGCTTCACCCTTGCTCAGACCTCCTTGCTCAGGGATCAATCCTGGCTATGCTGAGGTGACCATATGCAGGACCAGTGATCAAACATGGGTTGGCCACATGCAAGACAAGCACCTTAATCTTTGTACTCTCTCTGGCCCAAACTATCTTAAACTATAAATGCTTTAAAAATATTAAGAGCTATGCTAAGGATTCAGTAAAAGAAAATGCAAGCATTGCCGATGGACAGTTCACAGAAAAAGGTATAAATGACCTTTTAAACTTCTTACTGGAAAAGATCCAGCTTGATTCCTGAGAAAATGAAAACTACTATGATCCTGTGATCCTTATGTAGTTTATTAAAACCTACAGGTTTGATAACTATTAATAAGGTTGTGGGCAGCAAAGAAAGATTGCGCAGTCTTCTGAGAGTTGTTTTAAATATAAGTAAATATAAGTTATAAATATAAGTATTTTTCATCCTAAAGTTCTCTCTTGGATCATCCTCTGAATCCGTGTCTTTCTTATTTTTACACCCACATTTCCTGAGAGAATTGTTTGCACTTGCTGTCCTCATTTTGTTATCTCTTGTTAGCAATGATTTGTTCTGAGACATCTGTTGTTAGAGTCAGTAGAGGGCATCTCTCATCTTTATCTCAAAAGTCTCAGTAGCATTTCCATCACTCACTTGACCAGTACTTTGACTTTCAGAAATCCTACTATGCCTTTTTTCTTTTCATTTGGTGGTGGTGAGGATTGAGTCCGTGGCCTTACACACACCAGCCAAGTGCGCAGCTGCTGAGTTAAAACCCTAGACTTGGGGCCTGAGTGATAGTACAGTGATTTGCTCTGGATATGGCTGATCCAGGTTTGATCCCTGACATCCCATATTATCCCCTGAGCACCACTAGGAGTGATTCCTGAGTGTAGAGCCAGAAGTAACCTCTTGAACATCACTGAGTGTGCCAGCACCCCCCTCCCCCATCCCACTCTTATTTTTCTTTATTATTACTGGGATTGTTGTTTCTTGTGCTCTTGCCCAATGCTCAGGGACTGGGGGGTCTGTAGTGCAAGCTTGAAAATTGTGTTTGATCCTGCAGTTTAGGTCCCAGTGACACTTGGGGTCCACTCAGGCTGTATCCGGCAGTAATAGGGGTTCCTTGTCATTGCCAGGGTATTAAAGGCCTCACATTTATGCATTTGCTCCATCACTTAGAGCTATCTCCTTGGCCCTTGTTTTTTTTTTTCATAACTCTTGAAGCACCTTATAGCTTTCCAATTTAAAATCAAATTTTTTTTTAAATTCTAACACCATGATTTGCCAAGTTGTTCATAATAGTTGTTTTAGGCATTAAATGTTCAACACCAATCCCACCATCAATGTGATCTCTCCACCAGTGTTGCAGTCTCCCACTTACCACCTCAACCTGCCCTCCTGCAGGCACAACTAAATTTGTTTGTTAAATGAAGGCAAATGGAATTATAAAAACTTAGGCCAATAAGTATCAATTTGTGTTAATAGTTATATTTCACAGTGATGTTATTAAGGTCTGAGGAGCTAATATGCTGGTTAGAGCTAACTAAGACTCTGTTATTTAGGCTCACTGAGCTTGCTAGGTTTATCTGCAACTTTCCAATCAGGTTTGCTGTGATACTTACTACTGAGCTGACAGTACTGTGAAGTTTGAGGTTTCCAGGAGCTGTAGATTCGGAAGGAATTGGTGGTTTGGCAGTTTAATGAAGTCCAAGTTGTGGAACTGGGCTGTTTCTTTGTTGGACAGTGTCCTGTATGACTGTGGGCTGCTGTGCCTTCAGGCAGAAAGGGGAATCTGCCACCCCCTTGGAGTTCTCAGCCCAGACCAGTCCATCGGAGAAGAAGCTTGAGCAGCATTCTGTTCTTGCAGAGATGTGATGCTTGGTCTCTTCTCTGCTGACAAAGTGGTGGGTGTGCAATAATTTTTTTTTATGGTCTTTTTTTGTCAGCTTTTCTGCTTCTTTTGTGATTTTGGAGCGCCCCGAAAAATCCTGTTCTTTGATTCTATGTATTTTCTCTGTTCAAGTCCCTTTAAGTCTGTAGTTCCAATTCCTGTCAGTGACTAGGCTCTAAGTCTCAGTCCAGACATCCTCTTCATTCAGATCCAACTAGCTCTTGACTAACCACTTGGCTGTTGCAAGGAAATCTTGTGTCATTTCTTACTGCTTGTGTAACAGGATAGCACATAATGGCATAGCAGTGTATACCAGGCTCTGACTGAGTTCTGCAGGCTGAGGGAGAACTCATTTTTAAGCCTTTTTCACAAGTTATATCGGCCCTCCTGTGTTTCCTGACTTCGGGCCCTCCCTCTTTCAGAGCATCTCATACCAGTCTCTGCTTCTGTCACCCTATTTTCTTTCTCTGTAGTCACATTTTCTTCACTCCCTTTTAGAAGGAGACCTGAGATTACATGTAGTAGATTTATCTTTCCATCTCAGGAGTTAATTTGCTAATTTATTCACAGCAGCAGATTTCTTTCTGCCACATCCAGTAACAATCATAGGATTAGGATCTGGATTGTTTTGCGAACCATTGTTCAGTTTTACACACATTTCAGCCTCATGTCCAAAACGGAAGATGCCCCCACTTTAGCCAGGTCTGTCGTCCTCCAGTTGAAAGAGTGGTCAGCATACGGGGAGCATCCTTGAAAACTCCTTTCTCTTTTCTGTCATATCCATTCCCCCACAAGTCCTAACAATTTTTTCTCCTGGATTTTTTTTTTATGTTTTGTTTTTAAATGTTTTACTGCTGTTAGCTTTAGTCTTTCTTACTTGTAGTATTATACAAACTACCTGTTTCTCCCTCTCTGCACCCTTTTAAGAAAACAAACACACACAAAATCAGTTATCTGGCCCCCTAAAAACCGAAAGCAAATCTGATAGCTTTCCTTTTACAATTTTAGTTCCTTTAGATTTTTCAAAATCCCTAATGTGTTTTTTTCAGGACTCTACGTAAATTAGCCACAATTATTTTCTCCAGTCTGTTTTTTTTTTATTTTTAAATTTTGTGTAGCATCAACTTTCTTGTAGAACCTGGAAATTGTGATTCTTAAGGAAGTTTGTTTCCTTTAAGCTTGTTCTACACATTTTAGCTTATGAAGCACTTTGTCTGCCTAGATCAGTGTCCATCATTTCTTTTATCCTGTTTTATATTTCATTCTGAAGACTTGTCACAATTTATTATTCAACTGTTTAATCTGCTTTTCCTTACTATATTATAAGCATCAAGGAATCAAGAGTGGATCTGATTTTTCTGTCTGTATTTAAGACAATTCTGTCTGTATTTAAGACAATTCCTGCTAATTGTATGTAATGAACTTGGAGTGAATTTTTTCTGTAACTTTTTAAGGTAATGTAAGTCTAAGGACCGAATCCTTAGGGTTGGGTGCTGCTGACCCAAGTTCCTTCCCAGGTACCACATATGGTTCCTCTAGCACCGCCAGAAGTGATCCCTGAGTGCAGAGTCAGGAGTAAGTTCTATTTTTTTTTTTGGGTCACACCCGCGATGCACAGGAGTTACTCCTGGTTCATGCACTCAGAAATTACTTCTGGCAGTGCTTGGGGGACCATATGGGATGTGGGGAATCGAACCTAGGTCGACTCTGTGCAAGGCAAATGCCCTGCCCGCTGTGCTATTGCTCCAGCCCCTGCCAGGAGTAAGTTTTTAAGCACCACTGGGTGTGTCCACAAAACAATAGCATCAGCAACAAAATGTAAGGTCATCTAAGTCTACTCTTCTATGATATGTCCTCCAAATGTATGAAGACCATTATTTTCTTTTCTTTAATACAAGATAAATATGTTTATTTTTACCTGTGTGTGTGATCCTGGGATCTTCCAATCCATGACCTCACATGTGCAAAGCAGATGCTTTGCGACTGAGCTGCACCCTCAGCCCTTAAGTTAAATACTGCTGAAATACTTTTTATTTATTTATTTTTAAAATACCTTCTCTTTGTTTTGGTGTTTGGGAGTATCCCACAGTGGCTGGGGATACTCCCAATTCAGTGCTTGGGGTTTATTCACAAGATGTTAGAGAACACAGTCTGTGCTGGGGATTGAACCCAAACCTTCCACATACGGTGGATGTACTTCAGCTTTTGAGCCATCTTCCCAGGCTTGAAATAATGCTTTCTTCAGTCTTCAGGTAATCTTTTGTTTTCTTTTTTGGACTATATCTCTTGGTGCTCAGGGCTTCCTCTAGATTCTGAACTCAGGGATCACTCCTAGCTGTGTGTGGGGACCATATGGGATATTGGGGATGGAACCTGGGTTGGCTGCATGCAAGGCAAGAACACTTCCTTTTATACTTCTCTGGCCCCTTCCAAGTAATTATCTTAATGATTGTTTTTTGGGGTATGCGCTAGTGATAGGTTTTCTATAGAAGATGTCCTATATTTCCTAGAGCAGGAAATAATATTTGGTGTCATCTGTGCCGTATGGAATGTTGCCTGCTTTAGTAAAAAAATAGGTATAGGCTAAATGGCTATAACAGAGATTATACATATAGTGACTAGAGTAAATAGAAAGCTTCAAGAATGCTTCAAGAGATATAAGCAACTCTGTTAACATGACATTATCTAGAATTTCACTGTCTGTCAAGTTTTGCTATTCTCTTTGGTGTTGCCATATATGTGACTGAAACTGGACTTCAAAAGAGAGAAAGAAGAAGTGGATAGCACACTACTTCCTTATAAAGGCATGCTCTGGAAATTCCATATGTAATTTATGCTAACATTTTATTTTTCTAGAACTTAGTCATGAACCACACGTAACTGCTAGGGACCATAGCTCATTGGCTGTATGCCCAGGAAGTTCTTTCACTAAATGGAAGGATAGAATAGATACTGGGGATAATAAATAGTTTGTTAGATATTATCTTCACACTATTGGCACATTTTGAATTTCAGGTCATAAATGCTGTCTCTTCTAAATTATATTGTTAATGATTTAAATATATGAAAATTAACATTTTTGCTGACATTTTAATGCAAGTGATAGCCACTCTGTTAATCAGCTTTATTACTCCTACAACTTTTTTGGTTATAGTTTAATTGCTTATTATTTAATTTCTAGCATCAGCAGACAAATGCAGCAGTTCCCTTTGTTGGGTGTATTTTCTTCTAATTTCCAGATAAACTGTGCTTTATATTAATTCATGTCATATTATTTTAGGTATTTGCACTTTTAAAGTCATCTTCAAGTTCAGTGCTGTTGAAATTTTTGGCATTTTAATTAGGTTAAATTTGGAATCTTATAATAAAAATATTCAATCTTAAAAAATATATACACTTATTTTTTTTTACTTTTTGGGTCACACCCGGCGATGCACAGGGGTTACTCCTGGCTCTGCACTCAGGAATTACCCCTGGCAGTGCTCAGGGGACCATATGGGATGCTGGGAATCGAACCCGGGTCGGCCGCGTGCAAGGCAAACGCCCTACCCGCTGTGCTATCACTCCAGCCCCATGTACAAATTTTAGAGTACTGTGAATTCCTTCAAATTAATAATGCATTAAGAGTTATGTAATCTCAAAGCCAGCAAGTCAAGTAAATGAAAATTTTCTACATAGAAGTATGCTGCTTCAGGATTAGTCTTGAGTTAGGTGAGCTTTAAACTATACTCATAAAATGTTACTGTTCTGCACAGTAAAACTTTTTCCTGATAAAGGAATAATTGGTATCGTTATGTTGTGCAGGGTAGCTGATATTTTTCTTAAAAATAACCTTTAACTGAAAGTTAATTTGCTATAATTTTTAAATTACAGGAATTTTCATATTTCCTCTGCTTATCTTTATATCCATGGTTTTAAGTTTTCTCTAATTATATCATATTCATGATAGATCCAGTCTTTCCCATTTTGCCTCCCTTAGTATTTTATAACATGATGATCAAACAAATGAATGGAAGTTATGTAAATATGTGCAAGAAAATTCTGGCCTCAGTGGTTGCTGATTAAGGATTACCTAAATTATCTAGGTGGATATATTTATAAGGAAACAAGAGGTTCCTTCTGTTTGAAAAACAGGATCTAAGATCTGTTTATGTGTGTAAGTGATATTTAAAAATAATGAATTGATTTTGGAAATGTTGCTGAAGAATTAATAATAAAGAGCAGTAAAATACTTCATAGTCATTTATTCTTTCTACTGAGATCATGTAAGTGGCATTAAAAGTAATAATGGGCCAGGAATGTGTGTGAGAACCCTGGGTTTGATAACTGGGACCAGGAAAGCTTGTGCGCGAAAGAACCAAAGGCAGGAATGTGTGTGAGAACTCTGACACACACACACACACACACACACACACACACACACACACACAAAAAAAAAAAAAAAACAGAAGTATCCAGTAACAGTAAAACTTAGTTCTGAAAGTTTGTTTTTGAAAGTTTAATCGAGATATACCTTACAATGGTATATTATCAAAATTAATCTACATCTTAAGATAGAAAATAGTAGGCTACTGATTTGAGGTAGAAATATTGGTTAGAAAATAGTAGGCTACTGATTTGAGGTAGAAATATTGGTTAGAAAATAGTAGGCTACTGATTTGAGGTAGAAATATTGGTAAGAATTCACCATGTAATGATCTATCTCTGCTCTTGAGAAAAATTATGAATTGAAGGTAGTAGATTAAGAATATGCACATTGTTATGGATTGTTATGGAATCTTTCGGGAGATTACATATGAGTTCTCTGGGTTTTACAAAATATGTCTAGAGTAAGCCTTCCAGGGAGAGTTTCAGTGGTTAAAAGTATCTGTTTTTCCAGTCTTGAAGCCATGAATTTGACCCCTCAGTGCTGCCCCAATGCAATGAGGCAGGTCTCAATCTGGGATCCTGATCTGCCACATAGTGTGGTGCTCTGGCCCACAGTCGTGTTGGTCACTGTACAAAGCATAGCAGCCAAAGTGTGTGAGTACCACAGCCAAGCATGTGTGACCCTGAAGTCACTGAAACAGATGGAAGAGAAGGAAAAGGGAAAGAAAAGAATCAGAGAAGAAAACCAGAGCTAGGAGTAACCCCTGAGCATTATCAGGTGTGGCCCCCAAACCAAAAATAAATAAAAAAGAAAATATGCTAAAAATTCATTGCAGAGTTGAGTACTTGTGTTTGCGGGTAGACTTTAGAAAAGAGAAAAGTCATAAAGGGTGATCAGAAAAAACCTCCACAAGAGAAAAAATCCTTTTGTTTTAAAATTATTTTAAAGTTGTTTTTTCCTTTCCTTTTGTTGTTATTGCAGTGTCTGTACATTTTTTGGGGGAGGATGGATATGGGGTTGGGGGTGGGGTGTTTGGGCCACATCCAGCGGCAGAGCTTGCGGGAATGTTTGTGAAGCCAGGCTAGAACTCAGGTCAGCTGCGTGCATGGTGTGTGCTTCACCTGCTGCTCTATAGCTCTGGCCCCCAGTCCATTTGAACTGTGGTGCTTGCACATACTTGGTTATGATGTGCTGGGAGTCATCCTCAGCATGTGGAGCCGTGCTGGACATGGACTCATCCCATCTTGCCTGCCGTTGTCCAGAAAAGCTTGAGTTGATATTTAAAAGATAAAATCTGGGGCTGGAGAGATGGTACAGTGGTAGGGCATTTGCCTTGTACATGGCTGACCCGGGTTCGATCCCTGGCAATCATAAGTTCCCCCAACTCCCACCGGTAGTAATTCCTGAGCACAGAGCTAGGAGTAAACCCTGAGCACCACCAGTGTGGCCCAAAACCAGCATAAGATTTGAGTTGACCAGAAAGAGAACATTCCAAGAAGGGCAAATTTAAGACAATAGTCACTGCAGAATAGAAGTGAGTTTCATGAGAAAAAGATCGGTTTGCTTAGGGTGACAGATCATTTATGGGAGTAACGGACAGTTGAGTTTGCTTAGAATCAGCCTGGCCTGCTCTGAAGACTTTCAGGTTAGGTAGGGAGAGTGCTAACTATGGGCTTCCCTCTTCTCTGCCAATTTCACTGCTTATTACTGACTTGTTTTTTCTTAAACAAGGATCACCTAAAATGTTTATAAAGATCAAAAATCACCCTGAAAGAAGTTTTTAAGTATGTTAATGGGTTCAGTATTTCTTTGCGATGTTGGAACCTTAGACTAACTTCCACTTGAAATTCCATTTTGTAGCACAGTAGCATCTAGCATGTCTTTAGTGACTGTTGACTTCATCCGAGATACTGACCAGTGAGTTCTTAGTATAGAGAAATAACGACATTCGAGACAATACCCTTTCCTACCTTAAAAATGATATTATAGTTTATTTTCGTCCTTCCTCTCTTTCCTCTCATCTCAGGTCAACAGGACGTACTGCTGCGGCACCTACCGAGCAGGCCCTATGCGGCAGATAAGTCTTGTTGGAGCAGTAGATGAAGAAGTTGGGGATTACTTCCCAGAGTTCCTTGATATGCTAGAAGAATCACCATTTCTGAAAGTGAGTGTTTATTCAGGGTTTTATTTATTTTTTTCTGTTTTTTTTTTTGTTCATACCCAGCAATGATCAGGGGTTACACCTGGCTCTGCACTGAGGAATAACTCCTGGAGGTGCTGGGGGACCATATGGGATGCTGGGAATCGAACCTGGGTTGGCTACATACAAGGCAAATGCCCTACCCTCTCTCTGTACTATTGCTCCCTGCCCCTTAGATTGTTACTAAGAGAACACTTTGCATTAAAAAAATGCTAAGCTAATCTTTTCATTTAAAATGAAAATTTACTCAGTGTTATGAAAATTGAATGTTGAGAAAATTTTTGCATAAAGTGCATTATTTTCTTTCAGTATAAATGACTATGTAATACAGTTTTTTACATATGTGTACAAAATTAACTTCCAAGAGCTTACTTTCGGGTGGGATGTTAACTGGTAAATAGTATAAAAATATTTTTGTTGATGTGATGCATTTGTCACCTTGTAGATGACTTTGCCCTGGGGAACGCTTTCTAGCCTCCGGCTCCAGTGTAGGTCCCAGAGTGATGATGGACCTATTATGTGGGTGCGGCCTGGAGAGCAGATGATCCCCACAGCAGATATGCCAAAGTCACCCTTCAAAAGACGACGGTAAGCATTTGTTCTGTAGATAAGCAAAAGCACATTTAAAAATACAAATTGTTTTTAAAAATGATTAGTGCAGTGTGAAAATCATTTGTGTCATTTAAGAGCTCTCAAATATTCTAGTGGTCATTTCCTTAGTCTGGTCTATTCATTACACAAGTCATCAAAATGAGGTATTCTTCTAAAACACAAACTTCCCTCAGGATCTGAGTGTTAAAAGTAGGTAAAGGAAAGGAAAATTCTTGATAACCTTTCAGTATCAATATTGCACACCACAATGCCCGGGGTGGGGGGGCAGGGAGGGAGAGGGAAGAAAAGGGGGGAGAGGTAGAGGGAGAGGAAAGGAGAGCGAGTGAGAAAGAGAGAGAAGAGAGGAGAGAGAGAAGAGAGAAAAGGAGAAAAGCATCTGGTGTAGAGGGAAGGTTGGGGGGCACTGGTGGTGGGAAATGTACACTAGTGGAGGGATGGGTTTTGGAATACTGTATGACTGAAACCTAATCATTAACAGCTTTGTAAGGGTTTGTCTCACAGTAATTCAATTAAAAAGTAAAAACAAAACAAAAAACCAAAACCGTCCCTCCCTTTTTCTTTCCTCCCTCCCTCACACATGACTTTTTAAAGAAGTATAAGTCCTAACTAAAATTCAAGCTCTAAAAGTCCAAACTCCTTTGTATGGTCCACAAGGATCTCATAGTGCTCTAACAGGACTTCTAGATGGAGCGCTTCTACTTCACTTCTAAACCAGTTCCCAAAAGTGTGTCACGATTTTGTACTTTTGCACTGTTCTTGTGCTTGGCATGCCATCCCCCAATTTCCCCTCTGCCGGGTGAATGCTTAGTACATTTTCAAAAATTTCCTTGGTTATCACTTCTTTTGTGAGTTTTTTCTTTACTTCCGCAAAGTAATGAATTTTCTTTTATGTAATTCTTTGTTGCTTTTAGATAATTCTGTTCATTAATGGTCAATACACATGTTTTTGTATTTTACAATATTTTGAGTTGATGACAAGGACTGTGTTTTATTCTCAGCTAAGAATGATGCATAGCAGGTGATCAGTACTTGCTATGAAACCATACAGTATTCTCCTATAATAGCTTATTGAATAGCTTATTCATATTGTGCTGTTTGTGTTTCAGACACTTATAGGAAATGTGGACTAACTGTAGTATACTACCAGAAGTCTTATGATACTGAAAATTACATATGCTTAGGTTTTATAAATGGGTTTTTATAAACACAATAAGTGCCCAGGTATATTTACAAAGACTGGACTAGAACTTACTTAAAGCTCATGAATTATGCTTAAGCTTGGTTTGAAAAAACTTAGGCATTTGAGATAATGCATGAAAATACTTAAAGAAAAAACTAGTATATGAATGCAGGGTGTTGACTTGGTAAAAAAACCAGGTAGTAAACTGCAGGGGACCAGCTCCAGATGAACAGACCTGAAGTAAGAATGCTACAAGGATTAAGAAAAGAGGCAGAAAATGCCTGGGGTCAGGGGCCTCACAGCCTCACAGCCAGTATTTCTTGCTTAGAACCAATAATCATCCAGTAATCATCAGAAGGAGATATGCCTGTGGTCAAATGCCTATCTTAAGCTCTCTGGACTAGACTTTCACACATCCTGTATATGGGGGACAAACATCTTTGTAACTGACTTTCTCAAGGGAGATTCTTTTGGGAGTAGAGCTCTAGGACCCCTGCTGGAGCAGCATTCCATTAGGGGTGCGGAGGTGTGAGAGGTGCCAGCAGTCTGAGTGTAAAGGTTCCATACACTGTCCCTCTTGTTCTCCTTTATCTCTCTTAGTTCCCAGCAGTAAGACCATGAATCCTTTGATGTGTGAAATTCCTCAGTACTGTATTTGTTGTTGTTGTTGTTCTGTTATCTTTCCAAAAAGGAAATAACCACTGTTTCCTAATTATTATAAACTTAACAAAGTAACAGAAAGGGAAAAATAGTCATAATTCCACCCATTTACTAACCTTTTTTAGTCCATATGAAGTTCTCACACATTTTCATTATACACACACGAACTTATTCTTTACATGAACTTATTCTTTACTTAAAGAATAAGTAAAATCAAGTTTTACTTAAAACTTGATTCCGTTGCACTTTTAGGCTTATGCATTATGTTGCAACCATACCATTTTTTTTAGGGAGTAGGGAGAGCATGGTTCTCTTTGGCTCACTTTGGCAGAGCTTGGGATTGAACCCAGGTTGGTCATGTGCATGGCTAGCGCTTTATCCACTGTACTATTGCTCTAGCCCCACAACCATATCACTTATAATATTAGCAGTCTTTCGCCTGTTGACTTAATTCATTAGGCATAGGTCCACCCGTGTTGTTGCAAAGGGCTATATTTCATCTCTTGTGTTTTTAATAGCTGGGTAGCTATTCATGTACTTACATACATACCTGCCACTTACATACATACCTGCCAGTAATCTGTTGATGGGCACTACTTAGATTGTTTCAAACTCTTGGCTAGTACTGTGATGATATTGGGACGCATGGTGTTTTTGTCTTTTATAGACAACTGCCTTACATGGAATATTTTCTTTCTCTTTTCTTTCTTTCTTTCTTTCTTTCTTTCTTTCTTTCTTTCTTTCTTTCTTTCTTTCTTTCTTTCTTTCTTTCGAAATTGCAGTACCATGGACTGGAGCGATAGCACAGCGGTAGGGTGTTTGCCTTGCATGCAGCCAACATGGCTGACCCGAGTTCAATTCCTCCGCCCCTCTCAGAGAGCCCGGCAAGCTACCGAGAGTATCTCGCCCGCACGGCAAAGCCTGGCAAGCTCCCCGTGACATATTCGATATGCCAAGCACAGTAACAACAAGCCTCACGATGGAGACGTTACTGGGCCCACTCGAGCAAATCGGTGAACAACGGGAGGAGCGTGATAGATTCCACAGTACCATTTTTCCACAGTGGCTACATCTCACACAGTATACAAGGATTATCTTCTCCCCATTTCCTCTTCAGTGCTTGTTTCTTGCATTTTGGATAGTAGCTGTTCTTACAGGTCTGAGGTTCTTTGTATTAGTCTAATAAGAGGTATCTTTTGGTATATCTGATGGTATTTCTTCTTTATTTCTTCTTTGGGGAAGTGTCTTTTCAATCTTGTGCCCATTTTTAAATTCAGTTGCGTTGGTTGTAGAGTTGAATGAGTTCTTTGCATATTTTGTTATTAACTCCTTGTCAGATGTATGGATTACAAGTATCTGCTTCCATTTTGTAGGATATCTTGTCTTTCAATGATAGTTTCTTTTGCTGTAGGGAAACTGTTTAGTTTGAGGTAATCTCATTAGTTACTTTGTTCTTATTTCTTGCTATTGGAATCAAGTCTCTGAAGATATCTCTAAGGTCATTGTTTCAAGAGCATAGGGTCTGTGTTTTCTTTTAAGTATTTTATGGTTTCAGGTCATACATTCAAGACTTGATAATTTTGAATTAAATTTTGTGATTGGGGTTAAATAGTGCACTAGTTTTATTCTTTTGTATGTAGTTTTCCAAGCATCACTTGCTAACTTTCATGACTATATTATGTGCTTTTGGTTCCTTTGTGGCATATTATTCAGATACATGTTGACTTATTAGTAAACTATTTCCTTTTAAATTTCAAAATGATAACTCAGTTTGTTTTTTCTTTTCATTCTTTTTTTGGTTACTGTTTTTTGATAGGGTCCTTACCTTAAACTTAAAGATCCTTCTTTCATTTTTGGTCATTTTTCTTTGTTTTTTTTCCCCCATTTTTTCCTACTCTTTTTAAAATAACTATTGATTGTATAATATATCTCCAAGTCAGATTATCATTATGTTTCCTATTTTTACTTTTGATCCATGGAGATTTACTTGACTTTTTTGTTTTCTGACCTTTCTTTTGAATTTTAAAGTTTTAGTTAAAAATCCAGACAGGTTGGCTCTAGATACCGTATATATCCTGTGACTCACGGCTGTCCTTAAAGAGAACCCGGTCTTTTTCTTTTTCCTTCTGGTATTTTCTTTGTCTGGACTCTGTACTCAAGATGCTTCCTTTATGCTTGCTGGATAGTTGACCTTGGCAGCCAAGGCTTCACATCTAAATCTGCTTATTATCTAAGAGTTGATCTTTCTTGTAATTTTAGTGTGTGTAATTATGGGGATCAAACCGTAACCCGTTGACCATATTCCTGGTGCCATTTCTTAGACTTCTCTCTGACGAGCTGAGAAGCCCTCAGAATTCCTCCAGTGGTTTGTGCCCATGCTTAATTGTCACTGGTGAGGGAAAAGGAGGTTTACTTAACATTGTTTGCTAGGATTTATCAGTATCTAGCATGAATGAATTCATACATGGAGATGGAGCAGATAACTAATGAAAATTATGGTTCATTGAAGAGAGGAATGGAGATAGGTCATCCATATGTTTCTATGTGGGATAGATGCCCAACTATCAATATTTATAGCCACAGAGTTGGTAGGTTACTTGCAAAAATTTCACTTCTCTATTTCTCACCCATAATTTTTTCATTTATTTGGATTATTTATTATTTTGAAGCTCAGGCTGACTGGTCTATTGCTTTTTTTAGGTGCGCTACCTGTCTCGTGTATTCTATACCTGTAGTTTTAGATAATTTTATCAGTTCAAAACAGTTTTAATCATTTTCCATGTTCCAGAAGTGTTTTAATCACTAATTCATTTCCCTTTTTGCAAGTTATTGACGTACTGTTATCTAACGATTGCATTATTTAAACTTACACGTATTTGATCAGTAGTTACAATTTACAGCAGACCATACACTTTAAATGCTTATGTTCCATATGCTTTCTCCTATTCCAGCCATATTAGATTGAAGTCTTTTACTTTACATTTAAGGAGGATCATGTTTGATATCTTGAATTAAGTCTAGGAGAATGCTTTTATTTTTTTCCATAAGGTAAAAGGTAAAGGCCCTCCCGTTGATCGTCGATTTGCTCGAGCGGGCCCAGTAACGTCTCCATTGGAGACTTTGTTGTTACTGTGTCTGGCATATCGAATACTCTCGGTAGCTTGCCGGGCTCTCCAAGAGGGGCGGAGGAATCAAACTCGGGTCGACCATGTTTGGCCGCGTGTAAGGCGAACGCCCTACCCGCTGTGCTATCGCTATTTATTGAATCACTGTGGGAAAAGTTACTAAGCTTTCAGGTTTAAGTCTCGGTCACACAATGATCAAAAATCTCTCCCTTCATCAGTACTCATTTTTCACCACCAAGAACCCCAATATATGCCCCCTCTCACCCCTCCCAATGCTTGTGAGGCAGATGATTTCTACTTAACTATTCTCTACATTGATTACATTCTTTATTTTGACAAAAGATGCACCATTATTGTTTAGAATTTCCCCCCAACAATCAGAATTGCTGAAAAGGCATTGTGAAATAACTTTGTTTTCTATAGCTGGTTGTGAGAATCATATAATCTCACGTGGCCACAATAGCGGCCTCACGATTTTGGATTTCTGTAAAGAGCCAGATAATTACGAGATTGGTTTCTGTGTGTCTGGTGTTATGGCTGTGCCAGAGAGCTGTTCGTTGGGGGGCAACTTGTGACCTTGGTAGGGCGTGAAGGACGAGCCGGTACCACCCTCCTTCCCATGAGACTGCAGTAGCCCCGTCAACACTGGCTCATACCTTGCTTTCCAAGAAGCTCTGAGGTGGTGGCCACTTTGTATGCGGTCCAGATTCATTTCTGCCAAAAGCCGCTGGGTTTTGAGATTTGTTTCTGAGTCTCTGGGATCATGGCCATTAATGAACTTGATCAGGAGCCAGAGCGGCTGTTTGTAGGTGGTGACTGGGAGTCTCACTAGGATGGGGAGGAAAGGGCTGGTTGTACCCCCATCTGGTGAGGCCTGGTGTGTCTCATCACTGCAGGCCCAGACCTGACTGTCCAGTGGCCTCTGGAGGATAGTGGTCACCAGGCCGCCAAGGGGAACAGGCCAAGGCACAAAACCTATTCCCACTTATTCCCGCCAGTGACCTACTGCACGAACAGGATGTATTTCTGCCAAAAGCCTTTGGGTTCTGAGATTTGTTTCTGAGTCTTTGGGATCATGGCCATGAAGCAGTTCGATCAGGAACCAGAGAGGCCATGCCTCCAATTATATTGCTGAGCTGGAGGTGGCTTCTGGGTGTGTCTCCCACATACCTAACTTTTGGTCATTTACTTTCTTGGTAAACTTTGCCCTAAGTTTTTGGGGTCTGGCCAAAGGTACAGCAGCAATTTGGGGGTTATCTGAAAGCCTGACAGTGCTCATCAGGCTGCTGATACACTCGCCTCACAGGTACAAATTGATCTGTTGATGGTACCATACCCCCAAAGAATGCTTATAGAATTTAAAATTAGTATAACTAAGGGTAAAGAAACAGCCTTGAGCTCTGAATTGTATTTTTTGTTAAAATTTTATATATTCAAACTGTATATCTGAAGGGGTCACAAATGTGTGTGATTCAACCGTAGAGCACTTGAGTTGCACTTGTGAGTCCCTGGTTTTGATCCCTGGCACTGAAAAAACAGTATCAGGTACATTTGAGCCAAATTGAAGATCTGGATTCTTGTGAAACTGGAGAAAAGTTAGTCACATTAAATATAATCAGTTTGTTTAATGCTAATGATAAAATAGAAACCTTAGTCCTTATCTTACTTAAAATGTATTTTATTTAATTAAATTAATTTTTTTATTGAATCACTGTGAGATAGTTACAGAGTTTCATAATTGAGTTTCAGTTGTACAACAATCAAACACCCATTCCTCCACCAGTGTACATTTACCACCATCAGTGTCCCCAGTATCCCTCCTGCCATCCCCACCCCACCTCACTCCACCCACTGCCTTTATGGCAGGAACTTTCTTTTTACTCTCTTTCTACTTTTGGATATTATGGTTTGGAAAACAGATACTGAGAGGCCATCATGTTTGGTCCTTTGTCTACTTTCAGCACACATCTCCCGCCTGAGTGATTCTTCCAACCATCATTAACTTAACTATATATTGAAGGAAAAGCCTTCTCTTTTCCAACTGCCTTCTCCCTCAGCACATGAGACAGGCTTCCATACCCTAGAACTCTCCTCCTGCCTCTTATTTCTACCATCTTTGGGTGTTCGTTTCATACTGTTATTTCATATTCTACAAATGACAGTCAGTCATTCTGTGCCTGTCTTTCTCTTTCTGACTCATTTCACTTAGCACGATACTCTCCGTGACCATCCACTTATAGGCAGATTTCATGGCTTCATCTTTTCTAACAGCTGCATAGTATTCCATTGTGTAGATGTACCAAAGTTTCCTTAACCAGTCGTCTGTTCTCGGGCATTTGGGTTGTTTCCAGATTCTGGCTATTGTGAACAGTGCTGCAATGAACATATAGGTGCAGATGTTATTTCTACTCTGCTTTTTTGCCACCCCCGGGATATATTCCCAGAAGTGGTATTGCCTGGCTCATATGGAAGCTCAATATATAGTTTCTTGAGGAATGCCCATATTGTTTTCCAAAATGGCTGGACCAGTGGGCCTTACTACCAACAATGAATGAGAGTCCGTTTTTCCCTGCTTCCGCACCAGCACTGGTTGTTGTTCTTTTTGATATGTGCCAGTTTCTGTGATATAAGATGATGTCTCATTGTTGTTTTGGTTTGCATCTCCCTGATGATTACCGATGTGGAGCATTTTTTTATGTACTTTTTGGCCATTTGTATTACTTTGTGTAAGTTTCTATTCATTTCTTCTCCCCGTTTTTTGATGGGGTTGGAGGTATTTTTCTTGTAAAGTTCTACCAGTGTCTTATATATCCTGAATAATAACACCTTATCTGATGGATATTGGGTAAATACTTTTTGCCCCATTCGGTAGTCTCTCTCTGTATTTTGGTTACCATTTCTTTTTGAGGTGCAGAAGCTTCTTAGTTTAATATAGTCTCATTTATTTGTTTCCAATTGATTGGACGGTGGTGTTTCATCCTTAAAGATGCCTTTAGTTTCATTGTCATGTAGGATCCTGCCTACACTTTCCTCCATGTACCTTATGGATTCAGGTCTGATATTGAGGTCTTTAATCCATTTTTTTAAAATGTAGGAGTATTGCTGTTTATTCAGCCATTGATTAAACTGATTGAATTGGGCATGAACTCTTTTTTTTTTTTTTTTTAACTGAACCACCATGAGCTAACAGTTACAAAGCTTTCATGTTCAGGATTCAGCCGTGTAATGATTGAACACCCATCTCTCCACCAGTGCACACTTTATACCACCAATGTCCCCAGTATATCCCTCCACCCCTATCCCAGTCCTCATTCTGCCTTCATGGCAGGCAATTTCCCAGTACTCTTTCTCTACTTTTGGGCATTGTGTTTTACTTGAATTTTCCCACACCATTCAAACCTGCCTGCCAGGGGCAGGTGCTAGATCATTTATTGTCCATTGCTCATTTTGAATATCTTGGGTGCTGCGGCTGTGCACTTCTGGAATCCGAGATTGTAAATGGTTGAGTTCCAGAGACATTTCTGTAGACCAATAGACTAATCCATTTTGGGATTCTGTTAGGTGTCTCTGGACTAGGGCTGTTGGTTTGCTAAGATGGCACCCAGAGGTACATTGTGGGTGTGACAGCCAGACCATCGAGTGGGCAGGGAGCCAGGGAGGGATACCCCGGTGCCTCAGCCACCATGCGGCCTGGAGATTTCGTCTTAGAACCTGCATACCTGTGCCTTACTTGTGGAAGCTCTTGGCCATTGGGATTCCATCTGGAGTAGGTGCAGAGACTGCTCCTGCTCCACCTGGGGTGCTCTGGTGAAATTGGCTTGCTATAGGGCCCGGAGAGATCTCTGGCTCTGTGGTGTCTTCTGGGATTCGCTGCTGTGTCTCTGGCTTTTGATCTCTTTTGACATTTATTTGTGGGTCACTGAAGCAAGGCCAGTAATAGAGTTTACAGGATGGAGCTGGAGTTGGTTCATGGGGGTGACTGCCAGTGCTCCTGGCAGTATTGGGAAGTGTGGGGAGGTAGCCCACCCCAACTCCATGAAATCTGGAGATTTTAGTCACAAAACCCGCACACCCGAATTTTCAGCAGATCATATCTTGGTGAGGTCTTTCCTGCGATGGTGGAGACAGACCAGGATTATGGTGACGATTTTGGATTGTCGAAGCAAGAGGGTGCTAGGAGTTCTACTTGGGAAGGCACAGGTGAACCTCCCCACCTTCCGATTTACCCCAGTCTGTTCAGCCATGTGCAGGTCCGAGGTTAACTGTGGCCTTTGATCTTTTTTATGATTTATCTATGGGTCTCTGAAATAAGGCCAATAAATGATCTTGCATAGCTGAGCCAGAGGTGGTTTGTGGGTGCGGCTCCCACATACCTAATATTTGGCCATTTAATTTCTTGGTAAACTTGATCCCAAGTTGTTGGGGTCAGGTCAGAGGCAAGCAGCAATTTGGGGGTATCAGGAAGCGTGAAGGCACTACCAGGCTGCTGATACACTTGCCCCGCAGGTACAGATTTACCTTTTGGTGGCCTCATACCCCCGGTCTTTAATCCATTTTGATCTGACTTTTGTGCCTGGAGTTAGAGGTCTGAGTCCATTGTTTTCCAAGTAGTTGTCCAATTTCTCAGCAGCACTTGTTGAAGAGGCTTTCCTTGTTTCACTTCACATTTCTTGCTCCTTTATTAAAGATTAAGTGATCATATATTTGAGGGTGGTCTGGAGTGGTAGCACAGCAAGTAGGGTGTTTGCCTTGCACACGGCCGACCTGGGTTTGATTCCTGTCCCTCTCAGAGAACCCGGCAAGCTACTAAGAGTATCCTACCTGCGGCAGAGCCTGGCAAGCTCTCCGTGGCATATTTGATATGCCAAAACAGTAACAAATCTCACAATGGAGACATTATTGGTTGCCTGCTCAAGCAAATTGATAAACAAGGGAAGGACAGCGCTACAGTGCTACGTATTTGAGGGTCTGTGTCAGGGTATTCAAACACTGTTCCATGGGTCTGTGAATCTGTTTCTATTCTAATACCATGCTGTTTTAATTACTGCTGCTTTGTAATACAGTTTGAAGTTGGGGAGGGTGATGCCACCCATCTTATTTTTCCCAGGGATTGCTTTAGCTATTCATGGGGGTTTATTGTTCCATATAATTTCTAGTAGTGTTTTGTCTATTTCTTTGAAAAGTGTAATGGGTATTCTTATACAGACTGCACTGAATCTGTATAATGCTATGGGGAGAATTGCCATTTTGATCATGTTAATTCTCCCGATCCATGAGCAGGGGATGTGTCTCCATTAAAATGTATTTTAGCAGACTTTTTTCCCCCACTTTACTGCTATTAACTTTGTGCTAACCCTCTTTTTACTTCACTACCAAATCAACTCTAGATCAATGAATGAAATAAAAAATCTCCAGTACCTACCTCGGACCAGTGAACCCCGTGAAGTCCTCTTTGAAGACAGGACAAGAGCGCATGCTGATCATGTAGGTCAGGGGTTTGACTGGCAGAGTACGGCTGCTGTTGGGGTTTTGAAAGCTGTACAGTTTGGTGAATGGTAAGTCCATTGAATTCAACTGTGGGATTGGTTAATTTCTTACAGATATGTCCTCAGTTAAAAGATTGGAGAGGGTCCAGGGCCATATGTGCCCCAAAGGTCTGAGCTTATACTTTGCCTGACACCGTATATTTCCATGTGACCTCCGAGTACCATCAGGACTGGCCCCCAACAAAAACCAAAAAATTAAAGATTTGGGATCTTTATTTATTTATTTTTTGCTTTTTTTTGGTCACACCCAGCGATGCACAGGGATTATTCCTGGCTCTGCACTCAGGAATTACTCTTAAAAATTGTGGTAAAATACTCAAAGCAAAGTAAGAATTGTAAATCCCACCAGTTAAGTGTACTATTTAGAGATAGTAAGTAAATTCACATTATTGCAAAACATAAGTCCAGAAATTTTTCAAATATTATGGAATTTTAACTCTGTGTCCATTAAATGCTAGTTTCCCTGTTTATTCTTCCCTTGCTCCTCATAATAACATCCTCGTAATGTTACTCTATTTCTATGAATTTGACCATTTAAAATTCCTCATATAAATGGAGTCTAGTATTTGTCTTTGTGACAGACTCAGTATAATGTCTTCAAGATTTATTATTATACCTTGTATAATTGCCTTCATTTTATCGCTAAAGATTATTCAGTTATGTGCTCCACATTTATCTTTGCTAAATAAATTATGCAAAGATGAGTATTTCTATTATATACTCCAAATATTGGGCTGGAGTGATAGCACAGTGGTAGGGCATTTGCCTTGCAAGCGGCTGGCCTGGCCGACCTGGGTTCGATTTCTCCGCTCCTCTCGGAGAGCTCGGCAAACTACCAAGAGTATTTCACCCGCACTGCAAAGCCTGGCAAGCTACCCATGACATATTTGATATGCCAAACACAGAAACAACAAGTCTCGCAATGGAGACGTTACTGGGCCTGCTCGAGCAAATCGATGAACAATGGGTGGACAGTGCTACAGTGCTACTCCACATATTGATGTATCTCATATATCTGTATGCTCTTGGGTTGTTTCCACTTTCTTCTGCTGTGAGCTTGGTTGTACAGATAGCTCTTTGCATCTTTGCTTTCGTTTTCTGTGTAATATACATAGAAATGGAATCACTGGGTTATATGGTAATTCTGTTTTACAGATAGAATCATGAGGAATTATTAGACTGTTTTCTGTGGTATCTGCACTGTTATTTTCAAGTGGGGCCTAGTTTTAATAAGCTCAGGGTTTTGTTAGTTTATGTAGCTCAAGAATTTATTAATTTATTTAAAAAAATGTTTTCTTCTACTGGGTGTGGCCTTTGTTTCACTCTCTTGGCTGTGCCCTCACCTCCCCATACCCAGGGACCCTTAGCAACACAGCTCTGCCGGGTCCTAGCACCCACATTCTCTGATACTCTCAGACCTGGATTGGTACATGAGTATCATTGCAGTGGCCTCTGGCCACCTGAGCATTGTTAGGTGGGGGCTCTCTAGGCCCTCCTTTAAAAACATCGACTCCTTTACTACCATATTTTTGTCTACAGGTCCTCTAGCAGTATTAGTATAGTAGTTCAGACCTTTTTTCCTTTTACTTAGGATTTTAAAGGTCATTTAGTTTCTCCATATTGCAGACTGGAAGGGTGATATTGGTGATAAACTGTTTTATTTTATCCTAATAGGGCATTATAGAGTGTCATGGAGATGGTAGGGCACACTGGTGAGAGGAACGAAAGTTTAGCAGGAGAATATTTGTTTTCGGCCATGGTTGTTTCAGTGTTGTAACTCATCTAATTCGTTGTTGCAGAGGGTTGAGAATGGGTGCCAGACTGCAGCTGTTCAAGCTCCTTGAGCCATCTCCCTGCTATGAATTTTCATTTTTTAAACAGCTTTTTGGAGGTGTTTTGTTTATTTTTAAGTTAAAGAAGCAAGTAACAAAATAGCTATTTGTGCTAGTAGCATTTCAAAAAATAGGAAAAGTGAAATTTGTTACTGTCTTTCATTGTGAGATGCTATTTGTTTACATTTCATTTTGTTTATCTTAGGAGTGACCAGCCTCGCATAACCAAAGATGTGATTTGTTTTCATGCTGAGGATTTTACAGATGTTGTACAGAGACTTCAATTAGACCTTCATGAACCTCCAGTTTCCCAGGTAATAATCTCTTGCTTTTCAAAATTGCACTCTAAGAGATACAAAAAATAAGAATCTGTCCCAGTTTTGCTTTATATTATATTTTAACTTGGATATGTATAATAAAAATTCTAACATTTCTAGTTGAAGACTTTGAATCGAGGGTGTTGAAAGTATTTAAAATATAAATCTTCTGGCTGAAGAGATAGCTAAGTTGGCTGAGTGCAATGCTTTGCATGCTGGAGGCCCAAGTTAATTCCATGCACCAAAGGACCTCCCTTGATCAGAGCCAAGAATAGCTCCTAAACACCACAGAGTGTGACCCCCAAAACAAAATACCCTAAACAAAATAGACCTTCCCATGCTGAATGCTTCAAATATATTTTAATCTTGGAGATGCCTGGAGGGCCAGGCTTCCTCCAAGAGCCCTCACTGATTAGTTCTTCTGAGCTGTTTCACTGAACCCCGTTGCACTGTGTGCACATCTGAAAAAGGTGAGGAAAAACATTACTGAGGAAGATAAAAATGTTGCCCTTGACTCGGGAACACAGCTTAGAGGTAGAGCACTTGCTTTGCCTGTTAGAGGTCCTGGGTTTGATCCCTGGCACCATAAGAAAGTGTAAAAGGTTGCTCTTAGGTAGAGCTATAGGTATTGATGGTTAGCTGCATGTTGAAAGACTTAGATGCTGTCTTTGACCTCTTGTCTATCACTAGAGAGGTAGTCCAGGGTGAAGAACATTTCTCAAGCATTTGAGCTGATTTTAAACTAGTGAATCACTTATTGGTATTGCTTAGCTTTAATTTGAGCCCCCCCCCCCCCGTTACTGTAATTAGCCTTGGAATTTGTATATTCTAATTATAATGTTGCTGATTATATCCTAATGATACATATATTTTTGACTAAATTATTACATATTTTAAAGTCTAATGCAACTCTGTCTTCTCCTCAGTGCGTGCAGTGGGTGGATGAAGCTAAACTAAACCAAATGAGGCGGGAAGGCATTCGTTATGCTAAAATTCAGCTATGCGACAATGATATTTACTTCATCCCTAGAAATGTCATTCATCAGTTCAAAACAGTGTCTGCAGTGTGCAGCTTAGCCTGGCATATACGGCTCAAACAGTATCACCCTGTGGTGGAAGCCGCTCCAAACTCAGAGAGCAATTCTAACACGGAGTGTAATTTCACTGGAAAGCGAGAGTTAGAAGTTGACTCTCAATGTGTGAGGATAAAAACTGAATCTGAAGAACCCTGCACAGAGATGAATCTATTGACAGCAGCTTCATCCTCCTTCCCACCTTCATCAGAACTGAACCTACAGAAAGACCAGATGACTCAGCCTATTCCCATTTTAAAGGTGGAAAGTAGACTGGACTCCGACCAGCAACACAATCTCCAGGAACATTCCAGCACGCCTGTGTGATTTGTACATATATCCAAACACATTTTTTAACTTTTTTAAATTTTGATGTGAAGTTATAGTTTTATAACTGGCTTAAGTTAAGTTTTATTGGAGAAATCTTGCCTATAATTCTATAAAGAGAAATGACATTCCACAAATGTCAAGCATATCTTTTTTACACAGATTATGCAAAGTTAAGAGTTGTATCTTATCCCGTTAGTACAGTATGTAATAGTGGGTCTGCTGCTACTTTCTGTTTTAAGGTGTGAGGCAACAATTCAATCTCTTCTTCAAATCAAAATGAGAATTCTCTGGAATAACAGATTCTTATTTGGTAAATTATTCAGGTCCCTTAACTTTATCTTGCCCTGTCTCTTGCCATATTTGCTGTTTTATGAAGACCAGATTTATAATTTAGTACTCGTGTCTTTATGGCATAAACTGAATTTCTACAGTAAAAATGGCTTAAGGTGGCAGAGAGAATACCTGTATCTTTATATATGGGCAAATAAGTTATTTACTTCCAAACATAAAAAAAAAAAAACCCAAAAACAAATAGTTTCTAAGGAAAATTCAGTGGCTCTCTGGTTTCTTAACAAAAGAGAAAGCATAGCACTTTCTGATCCAAGCTGTCTTTTTTGTATCTGTTATTTAAAGCCCAGTGAATATTTCAATTAAAAATATCTAAAGATGAATAGTTCTTGTTCATTCATTATCTACGGTTCATGAATCTCTTCTAGAATACATGGTAACTATGGAAGATATTTTGGGTAAAAGAGCTGAATGATACTCTGTTGTTCTGCTTCCTAGTATCCTCACAATTATGTGTGGATACTTATGCTTCCTCTATTGATCATGAGTATCAAACTTAAAAAATGGTATCTTTCTCATGAGGCTGCCATATTTGTGCATAAAACTTAGGAAAAACTACTTTTGTCACCTGGCATCAGTATTTGTGATAAAGACCTACTGTTGACACATTTCAGTTCACAGTTTTAACTGGTAAATACACAGATTTACTAATTTTATTATTTACTACTGCTCTGTGTTGCTATTTTCTGACAAAGAATGTAGCATTAGACTCATCCTAGAGTTTTAAGGTAGCCTCAGGTTTAGTGCCTGAGTATTAATTTTTTTCTTGAACAGGCACAGTTCATATAGCTAGTGTATTCTTATTATTTTAGAATGTTAACACACACTTTCACTTTCTCTTAGTTAAAAATACAGTAGGCCTTTTATTAATGGAAGAGTATTCCCCACACCTAAGACCTGTATCTACCTGGTTATAGTGCAATTTGGAGATTTTCTTTCCTGGAGGGTGAGATTTGGAATATTTACATTAACATAGGCAAAAAAAAAAAGATGCTGATTTATTATGTCTGTCACCATGAAAACTTGGCTGCATCTTTTGAAATATCAAATATGAATTTTCTCTAAAATATTCTGAAATAGGTTAAATCTTATATAAATATTACTTTGTGCAATATTGTTGTGTAGTTAAATGCATATTAGCAAAGTATAGGGGTCACTGTGTAAACCGATAGAAAAGTAAACATCAGCAAATACTGCAGTGATTAGTTAGAATCTGTATTATTCCTTATATATATGTATATGTATGTATTCTCTGTTACAAAGGATGAAGACAATAGAGAAACATTTCAATGTAAACCATTTATGAATTGGAAGTGATGTTGGTTTTAGTTCTCTTTGTAAATAAGGTAATTAGAATGGTATGAAAAGTAATGTGATTATTGCAGGGGTGTTTTTAAATCTTGGGTATAAATTCTAGGTAAATTCTAGTTTATCAAGACTAATTTTTAAGGAATCTGCCTTCAGGGGTGGTGGTGTCTTTTTTAATTATTTTGGGAGGGAGAGGATTAAACACAAAGTATATGGACTTGGGTTATTTCTTGGGGTTTTTATTTTTTCCCTGTCCAGAAGAATTTCATAGAGCTTTACGCTTTACTCGGCTGTGCAAAGTAAAATTCTTCTCAGGCAACAATTGCTTTTTCAAATAATCATGAATAAGATTGTTAAAGCAAAAACTTTAATTTTCCTTGTCTTCCAAGATCCAATTTTCCCATTTCCCACTTGCCATCCAGCAGATGCCATCTGTCATCTAAGCTGGTCATTGCTAATAAACAAGGAGACTGTCTCCTGACAGCCAGCACTGTGTTTAATCACTCAGGAACCAGCGGATCTGCAAAGACCTACAATCAAAAATAAATCCCCATTTTTCTTTTATAAAACATTCACCCTCACGTCCAATATAAACATATAAAAGAGTATAAAAATGTTTAAGATCATGTACTAATGAATTCATTGTATATTAGGATTGCAATAGAATGAAGAGAGAAACATTTAGCTAGTAATGTATCTGGAAACTGAATGTCCTATGTGAGTATTAGATTTTAATAGCATGCTTTAAAGACTGATGACTATAAAAGCAGCTTTCAAAGTTGTATCCTAGTTTAGTGATACAAATGATTGCAACTTTTCTAAATCATTAAATTACTTGGTTTTGGTGGAGTGAGGCATGGAGCAATCGGGCGTCTTCTGATTTGTAAAGTAGTGATGGCAGTGAAGTTGTAATTGAAATTTAAACTGAACTTCCTTTTTAGTATATTATTTGTTGTGCCAACTCTTTGAGATTACTTGCAGAATGTGGCTATAAGTTTTAGTATTTTGTGGAGCAGAGGGATCTTTTAAAAATGTATTGATGCAAAGGACCCAAGAAATGAATATTCCTAATTTAGTAAGTAAAATGCTTTTTCTGAAGAGTCTTCCTCCTACCCCGGCAGTCATTCTGTAATTACCAAGATGTGTTAGGAGTTAGGATTATGGCTCAAAGAGATATCCCAAATTCATAAAGCAATAATAAAATTCCTACATACTAGTTTTCCCCTCGAGAGTTTATTCTCTAAAAATGAATTCCTGTGCTTAATTGTACTTGTAATATGCTTGTTCAGTAGTCAGAATTTGTTTTACTGGTACTTTATTTTTAATTAAAGACTTTTTTGCAAGATGCCCTTTCTCCTTAGAGACACTTGGCATATCATTTGATTAATAAAACAAACTCATGTAGGAGGGAAAAGTGCTTGTTAAAGAAATTTAATTACTACACCTTAGGAGAAGCATCAGTCTTTATAGACTTAACATTCAAACTAACTAATTGGAAAAATTTGTTTTATTTCCCTCTATAAATGTTTAGAATGAAAGTTAATTTTGGAACAAGAGTCCAAAATTCAAGAAAGTCCTTAAGAATATTCTTGATCATTGTTTTCATCTGTATCTGCCATTACAAACTTACTTGCATTTTTACCTTTAGAATAGTTTGTGTCTAATCTGTTTTATCATTGCTACAGATTTTAAAAAGAACCTTTCACTAATACTTGCCCGAGGTTCATATTTCTGCTTTGTGTCTTGTCTTTTCAAAACAGGTAATAACTATATTTATTGGTCATGAAGTAAAAGGAGAAAATAAACAAGGCAGAATTTTTCCTTTAGCATATAAGGGACCGATCCTCATTTTGAAAGTTCGTTGCTTTAAAAGCAAGTATCTCTCCATGAATGACCTTCCATTTTCTTCATACACTTTTTAGGATCCACTTGTGCATGTAGTTGAGACCATTGTCTCTTAATATAGCACTTTTCAATTTTCTCTAAAGAAATACGTACTACTTCTATCACGTTGTAAATTTTCATGTAATAGTGTTTTCTGTGACTAAACTCCATTTTGATTGGCAGCTAAGACTTTTTTTTCCTGTGGCTTTAATTTATCTAAGAGGTCTTTACATATAGATGAAATGTATAATTTGCCTGGCGGACTATTTGCGTTGTGTGGCCTTAGTTTATTGACATTAACAAGTGTTTTAAAAGGTTTTTAATGAATAGTCTTAATCTAAATTTGTGTGAATAATAATCCTTTTAACAGTGCTTTTTTGTAGCTGTCTAAGTGTGTTAAATTGTTAAGCTATTTCTTTGTAAAATAGGACAATGGAATGCATAGTTTTTTTTTTCCTGTAAAGTATTTTTTTAATAAACAAAGTTTGATTTGTCCTTTACTGATGTTTCATGAAAAAAAAGTGCAGATGAATTTTAGCTACAAGGTACCTGTTTTTAAAGTATGACATGACACTCAGCTTTCTCTTTCCTCTTCTACTTATTTTTTATTTCTAAGAATATTTTTTTCTACAGCATTGCACTCCTGGCATTGCTCAGCTCAGCAGTGCAGGACCGCTGCTTCAGGGAGTCAGGGTGGTGCCTGTGGGGTGGGGGTGCTGACGTGCATGGCAAGGGCTAGAACTCAGGGCCCCACACATTTTAGCGCATAGCATGTACCACTGGAACCACACTTCCTGTCAAATGGGTTTTTAATCTGCTTGTGAGAACTCACATTTTGAGTTCTGGTGACATGGAGACTTTTGTAAGTGGATGCATGCAGTGTTTGTTTACAGAGTGTAGCGACTTCGTTGCCATTATTGTATTAAAAAATCATTTTTTTCTTAATTTTTATATGGATTTCTTTATAATTGAGCTAACTGCCCTAAATTCTGAGACTTTAGTTCTCTTAGCAAAGGGAAGTGGATGGGATGGGAAGGGAACTAATGTTCTTGAGTAACTGCCATGTACCAGACACTTATGGGAGGTTATCATTTAATTCACATGGGAAGGTAATAAAATGTACATAACAACAGGTGACAAAACAGTTATTTTAGGTTGAAGAAATGGCCCAAGATCACATTGTGGAGCTGGATTTGGTTCTGGTCGTAGAGTGCATGCTTTGGGGCCCGGGAGAGTATTCAGAGGCTGAGTGTGTGTTTTTGCTGGTGACCTGAGATTGATCCCCAACCCCCATGATGTTCAGAGCACTGTGAGGGTGACAGCCCCAGCATTGTCATGAGCGTGGCCCCCAAACAACAAAGCCCACTCTGTTAACAGTGGCTATTTCAGGAAGCCCCAGAAAGTTTGTAAAGGGGCTCCAACACTGGTTTGCAATTTTATTAATCACTGACGTGACTAATTTACTTGATTCTTGTTTTTCCACAAAATTCTCTAGAAAGACTTTTTCCTGGGGTGAGCAATGGAGTAAAATGATAATGTAATTTATATGTTAAGGTGTAGACCACCACTTATCATCCAGTATTTTAAAGTTAGCAGTCTTAAAACCTAGTAAAATCGTTAACATTTAGCTCTTGAGAAAGCAGAAGCTGTCATAAACCAGCAAAGGATAGAAAGAAAACTATTGCTAACAAAAAAAAAATCAAGACTGGGTGAAATTTAAGCTGTAGACTTTATTTTCATCTCTTTATTTTTCTCATCAGTAAAAGGGGGTTAAACTTCCACCTACCATTGGATATGAGGGGTTATAGGAAACAAGGTCTAAAACCCTTAGTACAGCGGGTAGGATACTTGCCATGCAAGTAGCCTGCTGGGTTTGGATCCTTGGCATTCCATATGTTCCCCAGAGCACTGCCAGGAGTAACCCCTGAGCATTGCCAGATGTGGTCTAAACACCAAAATTTAAAAACCCACAAAAGCCTTACATAGAACATCACATTTCATTGCATAATTATGGTAGATTTGATAACTTAGGTGAAACTTTTTTTCCCCCCCTTTTTTTTAAAGGCTATAAACTTTGGGGCTGGAGTGTAGTAAAGCCGGTGGGGCGCTGGCCTTGCAAGTATGGTTCCCCAGGAGTGATTGCTGAGCAGAGCCAGGTGTAACCATGAGCACAGTTGGGTGTGGCCCAAAAGCAAACATCAAAAAAGGCTATAAACCAGTGTTAGGACTTAAAAAGACAGGTGGTGATTATATTGTGAAATACTGAGAATTTTTAAAATGGTAGTCCAACCATAACGTGTTAGTTTTAGTAGACCCAAATACTGCCTTCGTCAAATTGAAGGGTCAGTGTTCCATAGGTTCCATATATATGTGTATGTATATATACACACACATATACATATATATTCCATTTCAAGTTTAAGTTTATATATATATGTATATAACGGTCTAAAACCTCAACGCTAGCCATCCGTATTACAGGGCGCAGCTAAGTTGTCCTTTCTCCTGACCTTGCTCTCAAGCGGTTTGAATTCTTGACCTACCGGCGCGCATTTCCCAGGGGCTTGTCCGCTCCGGGGCCACGGTTGAAGCGGAGGAAGCCCTCCGAGTCCCGACTGCGGCCTCTCCCGGCGGAGACCTTGCGAGCTTCAGCGCAGCGCTGCCCACGCCGCGGGCGCCGACGGGGCGTGGCCGGGTGGGGCGTGGCGTGGCCGGGCGAGCGGGGCGGGGCCAAGCCCGGAAAGCGGAAGCGGCGGCGGCGGTCGGGGTCTGCGGCCTGCGAGCGACCCTCCGGAACGCCGGCCGCCCCCAGCAGCAGCGTTCGGGGTGTGGCCCGCGGCCAGATCCCCCCGCCGCCCGCGCTCGGCTCTCGGGGGCTGGTTTCGGCGGGGCCCGCGAGCCGGCAGAGGTCGGGCGGCCTCCGCCGTCTCCATGGTGACGGCCCCGCCGGCGGCTCGGCCTCGGGGGAGGATGCGGCGTGCCGGGCCCGGCCCGGGCCTCTGAGGAGGGTGGGAGCCCGGGCTGCGGGCGGCAGCAGGTGAGGCGTCCCCGCCCCCCCCACCCGCTCCTCGGGGGCCCGAGCGCCGGGCGGGGCGGGGGCCGGTAGCCGGCCCGGCCAGGCGGACGGAAGCGGCGTCTCGAGTCCGACCCGCTCTGGGCCAGGAAAGACCTGCGGGCAACCGACTCACCCGGCTTCGCCGTCCCTTGCAGTGACATTCCGTTCTTGGGCCGGAGACGCAGATGGCCTCAAATGAGAACGATGCCATATCGTGGTACCAGAAGAAGGTAAGACCCGTGTTTCTCTTGTAGAGCCCCCTCCCCGCCCCGAGCGTCGCAGCCTCGCCGTGCGCCCCCTTCCCCCCCCGCCCCCCCCCCCCGGCCCAGCCCGCGCACCCGGCGTGGCGACGTCCTGATCCCCAGCGCCACCCGTGCACAAGGCCTATTGAAATGCAGTTCTAGAGTCCTGAGTGAGGTTTCTCCCAGACACCTCGACTGGCCCTGGCTGCAAACCCAGTGCCCCAAGGAGCTTTGGAACTTGGTCCCTGCTCAAACTGCCTTTGTTTTATTATTAGTAGGAATGTTTTAAAACTCGAAATCTGCCTGCCCTGTTCAGATCAATGCCCACAGCAGCCTTCATAAGCAGGCCTGGACCCTACTGACATTTCCCTTAAGAATAGAAAATATCTGGGAAGGTCAATTTTTTTTTTTTAAACGTGATGTATTTGGGATGTTGCTTTTAAATCGGCTTTTCAATCTACCGAATTTAGAGTTTTGAAGGAGTAGTCCATTCGAAATATTGATTTATTGTAACGGAGAAGCAAACATTTTCCATGTGGCTTATTGATACTTTATAGTTATGTGATTTTTGTGAGACTTTAGTTAAGTACAAGGATTTCCTGACTTCAATAATCTGCTCCCTATTTCAGATTGGAGCATATGATCAGCAGATATGGGAAAAATCAATCGAACAGACTCAGATTAAGGTAAATTGATTTATTTGCTTCTATTTTTGTTTTACTGCATTAGTGTGAAAAGTAAGCTGTGCTTAATTTTGGAAAAATGTTCTGTAGTTAACTGACAAGCATACCAACCACAGCTTGCTTTATTTATTAAAGTTTATAGAAGACAGCCCTGTTGTTATAAATGACAAATGAATGTCCGTTTGGGCTGGAGTGATAGCACAGCGGTAGGGCGTTTGCCTCGCGCAGCCTACATGGCCGACCCGAGTTCGATTCCTCCGCCCCTCTCGGAGAACCCGGCAAGCTACCGAGAGTATCTTGCCCGCCAGGCAGAGCCTGGCAAGCTCCCCGTGAAGTATTCGATATGCCAAACACAGTAACAACAAAGTCTCCAATGGAGACGTTACTGGGCCCGCTGGAGAAAATCGATGAACCACGGGAGGACAGTGACAGTGACAGTGAATGTTCCGTATAAGTGGAACTGTAGCTATTTTGGTCTGTTTTATTTAGTGGCATTGCGTACCTTGTATTTCTGGAGCTTCATCGTTTTCAAGAGAACCTGGATTATGCATTTTATATGGACTTTATATATGGATTTTAGTGCATTCAGTCCCCTTCCTATTTTCCTCTCTTCTTCCTCCGTTGTAACTCAAATAAAAATACACCTATGGCCTGAAACCCTTTTGCAGTTATTGATATAGAATATGATCTTAAGTTTTTTAGGTTCTTAAACTTTTTTTCCCACTGCTCTTAAAATCAGGTGGACTCTTGGGTGATTATTTCATGCTAACTAAGTGACCCAGACAAATGTGCAATTCAGAATGTCAGTTTATTACTTTATAATGAGAAGGAAAATGGAGAGTTAAATAATCTAATGTTCCGTATTTGGGTTGTGGGGTCAACGAGTATTGGTGTGGGTGGAATGAGGTTGTTGTAAATTAATCATACTAAAGTTACTTGGTTAACAAAAGTAATTTGATAGTTTTGGAGACAAGGAAACATTATAAGAACATGCCTTCCCCTGAAAAAATACCTTTGGATTGACTTGAAACCTTAGATCTATTTAGGATTCAGGATCTTTCTTACTTTGGAAAGTGCTGAAGAATGTCTGGTAGATTCTTGTCTCTGGATCTTTTTTTGGGAGGGAGTTTTGGAGCACATTGGAAGTGCTCAGAGGCTACTCCTTACTCTGTACTCGGGGTCTGCTCCTGGTGGTGCTTGCTCCTGACGTTGCTCAGGGAACCATGTTGTGCTGGGGCTTGAACCTGGGCCTCCTACACACAGAGCATTCACTGAGTCTATTGAGCCATCTCTTCAGCCTTTTGTCTTTGGATCTTTCAAAGATTTGCTGCAGACTATGAATGTTTTCCTTTCTGTGGATATCTAGGTACAGCTGTATAGTTCAGTTTATTTCTAAGTCACATTCATACTGGTACATTTAAATCTAGTAAAACTATATTTAACTAGTTCTTTTTTTGGTGGGGGGTCACAACGGTGCTCAGGGGTTACTCCTGGCTCTGTGCTTAGGAATCACTACTAACGGTGCTTGAAGGGTGTGGGGGAATGACCATATGTGGGATGTGGGGGATTGAACCCTGGTCACCCTGTACTATCGCCAGCCCTCAGTGCATGCCTTTTAATTCAGCAGCAGCAATAAGAAAAGAAATGAAGGGGCCAGAGTTATAGTACAGTGGGTAGGATGTTTGCTGCTTTGCACATAGCGGACCCAGGTTCGATCTTTGGTATCCCATATGGTCCCTCCCCAGTACTGCCAGGAGTTAAAAAAAAAAGAATAATAAAAATTTATGGAACTAATAAACCAACATGCCGTAGTATTAGAATGTAATAAAAAGAACAATGTAGGGAGTTAAAAGTATCTTTTTAATTATATTTGGATCTTAGATAAAAATCAACAGTGGTAGTATGTGGTGGCGGAATGAATGTATACCAAAGTAATGTGATTTAAAAATCAATTGCAAATATTTTTAATACAAATAAAAGTAAAAAGTAAATATTAAAATTGGATCATAATATAATACACCTAGAAAATATATGCCCTTAAGTATTATAATTCAAAGACATACAATTTATAAATCTTTACATGCATTGTGAAAAGTAGTATGAATGCTTCCACAACCATTTATTGAGTTAACAGTATTTAAGGCATTTAGCTAAGTGCTGAACACTAGAGGATTAAGTATCAACAAATGTGAGTACGAGAGTTTTTTTGAGGGATGAAAAATCTGCTCCTTCAATTAGATGATAAGGTATGTAAAAAGCCTCAATAGGTGTAAATTGCTTTAGTCCTTGTTTGACTGCTTTCCTAAGAACATTAGATACTGTTCTGTAGCAGATGGAATTTTTTGGTGGGTTTTTAGTCAAAGGACCACATGTCTGTTTCTGAAGGATAGAGATAAGTAAAAAGAGAGACATTGTAACAAAAACTATGGAATGTTTCTAAAATACTACTTGATATCCTTCTAAGTGTATTAGCAAAAAGCTTAAATTGTCTAAGAAAGTTATAGTAAATCAAATTAGTATGTGAATAAGCTGGAAAAATAAAATAAGTCAAAATAGAGCAGGGAAATAAAGGAAAATAAATATTGTTTTCTTCCTTTTTTTTCTTTGCTTTTTGGGTCACACCTGGTGATGTACAGGGGTTACTCCTGGCTCATGCACTCAGGAATTACTCCTGGTGGTTCTCAGTGGACCATATGGGATGCTGGGAATCGAACCTGGGTTGACCGCTTGCAAGGCCCTACCTCCTGTGCATTCGCTCCAGCCCGTTTTCTTCCTTTAATAACACTTAGGGATGTGTCAGGTAGTAGACTGGGACTATGTCTACAAAATGATGAACAAAAACACTAGTTTTCCTTTTTAGTGCAGATTATAGATAGAAAAAAACAATAATGAAGGTAATCCTATTAATGAATAAAAATTGGTGTTAGAAATGCTAAGAAAGAGAACTATTATTTACAAGCCTCTATAACAAGGAAATGAACTTCAGCTAGGATGAAGCCTTCCCTATGGAATGTCACAAAGGAGATCTGAAGGATGGGTAACTAGGTTAAGAACAAACTCTAAGAAATCAGAAGAGGAAGTACATGTCCCAACTCATTCTGAGACCTGGAGGACCTGATCCACAAGCCAGATAAAGATAATAGCAAGAAAATCCTTATGAACATAACCACATTCAATAATTGATCACTTGACTTCTCGTTACTGATTGATTTGCTCGAGTGGGCTCCAGTAACATCTTCATATTGTCCCTGTCGCATGCTAGTGTAGCCCAATGGCGTCTGTTCATTCTAGAAACATAAAGAGCCTCAAACTGATCCTTCAGGGTCTTGATGAAGAAGTCTGACCATCTTGTAGGCGGGCGGCCACGCGGTGTTTTGATGTCCCATGGAATCTAGTCCGTAACGGCTCTAGTCCAGCGGTCGTCTCCAAATCTCATTACGTGACTAGTCGATCTGATTTTTGATGCTTTGGCAAATGAGGCAGCGTCCCTGATTCTTGACCATCGACAGAGGTCTGAACTCCGGATTCTTTCTCTCCTTTGAGTGAAACGTGATACTCCAAGCATAGCTCTTTCTATTCCTCTTTGGGAGACCCGAATACCATTCTCATCCTGCTTTCGTAGGGCCCAGGTCTCTGAGGCGTATGTTAATGCAGGAAGAACAGTGGAATCGAAGAGATGTGCCCAGAGCCGGAGGTTCTTCATCCTCTTTTAAATTCAATAATATAAAAGATGAATTGCCTATTGTAAAACCATATGATCTCAGTAGTGCTGTAGCACTTTCCTCCCATTGTTCTTTGATTTGCTTGAGCGGGCAACAGTAATGTCTCCATTGTGAGACTTGTTACTGTTTTTGGCATATCGAATATGCCACGGGGAGCTTGCCAGGCTCTGCCATATGGGCAGGATACTCTTGGTAGCTTGCTGGGCTCTCCGAGAGGGATGGAAGAATTGAACCCAGGTTGGTTGCATGCAAGGCAAATGCCCTACTCTCTGTGCTATCTTCTCAGTATCACTGTAGCACTGCCCTCCCGTTCATCGATTTGCTTGAGCGGGCACAGTAACATCACCATTGTGAGACTTGTTGTTACTGTGTTTGGCATATCGAATACATCACGGGTGGCTTGCCAGGCTTTGCTGTGTGGGCGAGATATTCTCGGTAGCTTGCCGGGCTCTCCAAGAGGGGTGGAGGAATTGAACCCAGGTCGGCCTGGTGGGCCGCATGCAAGGCAAACGCCTTACCACTGTGCTATTGCTCCAGCCTGCCAGCAGTGTTTTTTAAAAAAATTATTTTTTATGCTTTGCATGCGTGTGTGTGTATGTGTTTGTGCGTGTGTGTACACATGCGATTCTCAGGGTACCACGTGATGCCTTGGGTCTGAACCTTCCAAGTAGAAGCTGTGTTCTGTCAGCCTGATGAGCTATCTCTCCAGCCCAATCTAATTTCTACGTGATTTATTTTCTGATGGGGCTGGAGCGATAGCACAGTGGGCAGTGCGTTTGCCTTGCATGCAGCCAACATGGCCGACCTGAGTTTGATTCCTCTGCCCTTCTCGGAGAGCCTGGCAAGCTACTGAGAGTATCTCGCCCTAACGGCAAAGCCTGGCAGGCTACCCGTGACATATTCAATATGCCAAACACAGTAACAATTGTCACAATGGTGATGTTACTGGGCCCACTTGAGCAAATAGATGAAAAATGGGAGGACAGTGACAGTGATAGTATTTTCTGATATTGAAAAGAGGAAAAGAAGGAAATCATTATCATTTATAATAATGATAGTTTCGTTTGGGGGCCACACTGTGATGGTGCTCAAGGCTTACACCTGGTTTAGTGCTCAGAGGACTATGTGGGATTCTGGGGATAGAACCGGGTCTGCTGCATGTAAGGGCCCAAACCACTGTCCTCTCTGGCCAAATTCTTAAAAATTAAAAAAAAACTTCTTTTATCATGAATCTGATCAATTTTAACACATTAGTGTGCTATTAAATGTTTTTCTGGATGATACATTCAAGAGTGTTTTTTTCTTTTTTTTTGCTTTTTGGGTCACACCCGGCAATGCTCAGGGGTTACTCTTGGCTTTGCACTCAGGAATCACTCCTGGTGGTGCTTGGGGGACCACATGGGATGCTGGGAATTGAACCCGGATCAGCTGCGTGCAAGGCAAACACCCTACCTGCTGTGCTATTGCTCCAGCCCCAAGAGTATTTCTTTCAATTCTGTAATATCTGTGGCCTTCATTCACTATTAGGCAGATGCAGACATTGAAGAACTGAAAAAGCTTCCATTTCTTGCATTACTTTAAGAAGAGATGATATATAATCCCCTGGTATTATTTCGCTTTCTCTTTGAATATCCATTTTCTGCTGGAGAGAGCATCATAGCAAGGGGTCAGGAAAATCTTAGGATATTTCATTGCCATTCCCCAAGCCCCAGTTGATGTCAGTGATCACCCAAGCTTCTCTAACTCACTGTGGGCCCATATCATTATCTTACTCCTATGTCAAACTCACTTGTAAAGCAGCCCCACCTCACTTCCTCCTTTTCCTTCAGCCATGATTTAGACCAGGGTTTTCCAGATCTAGCATAACTAACATTTGGGATTGGGCTTTCTTAATTCTTTTGGTTTTGTTTTGTTTTCAGTGTATTTTTTTTTTTTGTCTAGTTATAAGGAACTTACAAAATAAGTCATGATTGGGCTTTAGGTATTCAGTGTTTCAACACCGATCCCTTCACCAGTGCCCACTTCCCTCCACCAGTACCCCTTGCCCAGCCTCACTTGCCTCCCACTGCCTCTACCAGGGGATCCCTTTTTTTTTTAACTTCTTCCTTGTGGTTTACAGTACTGTAACACTGTAACACTTTCCACTTTTCCGCACTCCCTCCTCCCTGTTGAATGTTTCCCTCTACTATACACCTTGCCCTGTCCTTCTGGCACTGTGCCTACTGAATACCAATTCTCATATTCTTTGTTTCCATTGTCTTTGGGTATTCGTTATAATGGATATTATTTTAACAAAGTCTCTATATTCAAGTTCAAATGTCAAAAGTCATTTGTATTATCAGCAATGAGCAATCAAAAAATGAAATTAAAATATACCACATTTTATATGCATCAAAAGCATACTTAAGGTTAAGTTTAACATAGAAAGCATAGCACTTGTATACTAAAAAATAAAAATGATGAGAAATTAAGAGCCAAATAAATGGAGTAACATTACATATTGATGATCTAAAAGACTCAAATTAACATAGCCTTTCTCCAAATATATTTATAAATTTAGCATAATCCCTTCCAAATTCCAGGAGAGTTTTGAAAATAAAACTTGATAAACTAATTCTAAAATTGATATGGAATGTAAAGGATGCAGAACATTTAAAATTAAATTTAAAAGAATAAAGTTGAAGAAATTCTTTTGTTGCTGGGTCTAAATGTACTCAAGAACTACAGTAATACAGGTAGTGGATGGTTGCTGTGAGTAACAGACCAGTAAGACTGAACAGGAAATCTAGAAATAAAGTCTCCTAGTTTTGATGATATTTTTTGGAGGGGCATATACTGGGAGTGCTCATGGGTTACTCCTGGATCTACCCTCAGGGATCATTCTTGTGGGGTTGGAAGGACCATTTGGGGGTGCTGGGAATTGAACCCAGGTTGAACATGTACAAGGCGGGCATCCTCCTAATGTACTCTCTCCAGGTGTGATGAGTTAATTTTTCACAAAGGTACTAAACCCATCCCATGAAGAGAGATTACCTCATGAATAAGCAGTGCTGCAACTATTCAATTGAATGTGTGACTGTATGAAAACAACTTAGATCTTTACCTCAAGCCATACACAAAAATCACTAAAATATATCGAAAGCTTAAATGTAGGAACTAAAATAATAGATTATTCTAGACCAAAAAAAGAAAAATAGTGTGCTCTTTGCAAGCACAGCTACAGAAGAAAAAAAATACATTGGGCTTTGTAAAAAAAGCAAAATAAAATACCACCTTTCTCAAAAATAGACTGTACTGGGATCCGTGGTGGTGGGAAATGGGCACTGGTGGAGGGATGGGTATTTGATCATTGTATAATTGAAACCCAAGCACAAAGATGTGTAAGTCTGCAACTGTACCTCATGATGTCTCACTATTAAAAATTAAAAAAAATAAAAAAAATAGACTGTAAGGTCTGGAGAGATAGTGCAGGGGTTAAGCCTGGCGCCTGCTTGCCCTGGTTGTACTGCCAGGAGTGATTCCTGAACACAGATATTGTGGCCCAAAGCACATCTTCCCCTAACCCCCCTCTCCCCCCCCCCCCCCCCCGCCCCCAAGAAAAAAATGATAAAGATCTGGAGATTGGAGAGATGGTGTAGGAGGTAAAGTACTTGCCTTAAATGCTGCCACTTTTGTCATTCCTGGTTTGATCTCAAGCATATCTGGAGTCACTCCTGAGCCATAGCCCCTCAGCACCTCTAAGTGTAATTTACCCCACCACCCTCAGAGATAGATACTTCCTGCCTTGTATGTGTGAAGCTCCTCACACATCATCAGTTACAGTCATCAGTCTGGGTTGTTACTGCAGAAAACAAAACTTAAAAATTTTGAGGTAGGGTGTGGGAGGGAATGGGGAACATTGGTGGAGGGAAGTAGAAGCTGGTAGTGGGATTGGTGGAGAGCATTTTATGTTAAAAGTAGAACTGTCGGTTGCCCCCCGCGAGCGGCTCTCCAGCACGGCCACGACTCCAGAACACAGAAACCAATTTCTTAACTATCTGACTTTCAGTAGAAATACTTCCAGGGTCAATAGGTAAAATAGCAGAAATCCAAAACCAACATTTAATTCTTGAACCCAGCTGTAGAAAGCAAATCACTTCACAATGCTTTTTCAGCATGTCTGATTGGGGGGGGGGTAAACTCTAAATAATAGTGGTGAATCTTATTGAAATAATGAATCTAATCAAAGCAGATAGAGTGTTAACTAGAATTCATCTGCCTCACAGGGACGGGGAGGGGTGGGGGGTGGGGTTTTATTGGGGTTCTTTAGGGTAAAAAATAAGTATTGGTAAAGGGAAATGTGTTTGATATTTGCATGACTGAGACATAAACCTGAAAGCTTTGTAACCTTTCCCACAGTGATTCAATAAATAAAAAAAAAAAAAAAAAAAAAGTAGAACTGTCAATATACCTTTGTAAATCCTGGTTCTTTAATAAACTAAAAATATTTAAAAATATAACCATATTTTAAAAAATATAACCATATTTAAAAAACAAAAACTTTCATTTTTGGCTGCAGTGGTTTGGACCATGTTCAGCTGTGCTCAGGTCTTACTGTGGGGTCTGTGCCTGGGGATCATTCCTGGTGGAGTTTGGGATACTATACACAGTGCCAGGGATTGAACTTGACTTGGCCACATGCAAGGCAAGTGCTTTAATCCCTGTACTGTCTCTCTAGCCTTTGTAGTATTGTAGCATTGTCCTCCCGTTGGTCATCATTTGCTGGAGCGGGCACCAGTAACATCTCCATTGTGAGACTTTTTGTTACTGTTTTTGGCATATCGAATATGCCATGGGGAGCTTGCCAGGCTCTGCCATGCGGGTGGGATACTCTCGGTAGCTTGCCGGGCTCTCTTCGAGAGGCGGAGGAATTGAACTCAAGTCGGCCTTGGGCAAGGCAAACACCTCACCTGCTGTGCTATTGCTCCAGCATTGATAGAAATATTATAAGTAAATTTACTACCCAGAATATCGAAGAACAACGGGAGGACAGTGCTAGTGCTACAAATGTTCTAAAATGTGCATATGATGATGGTTGGCTCATCTATGTAAATCTACTACAATCCTTTTAAAGTAGTGACAAATTGTACACTTATGAGTGTTTTAAGTATGTAAATAATAGTTCAATAAAGCTATTCTCCACCTCCCCTTTTATTTTGGGTCACACCCAGCAATGCTCAGGGATTACTTCTGGCTTTGCACTCAGGAATTACTCCTGGCAGTTCTCAGGGGACCCATATGGGATCGAAGGCAAAGGCATGCAAGGCAAACACCCTACCCGCTGTGCCATTGCTCCAGCCCCTCCCCACCTTTGGTTTTTAGGCAACACCTCGAGGTGTTTCAGAGGTTACTCCTGGCTCTGGAACCAGGAATTACTCTTGGTGGTGCTTGGGGAACCATATGGGATGCTAGGGATTGAACCCCAGGTTGGCTGTATATAAGGCAAACACACTACCCACTCTACTATTGCTCTAGCCCTATTTTCTTTTCTTTCTTCCTTTTTTTTTGGGGGGGGGGAGGTTCTGAGCCACACTTGGTGGTGCCAGGGCTTACTCCCATTCTGTGCTCTGTGTTCAAGGATCACTCCTGGAAGGACTCAGGGAACATTCCCTCTGGGATGTTGGGGATTGATTCCAGGTAAGCCACATGAAGGCAAGTGCCCAACCACTATACTGTACTATACTACTATACTGTACTATTTCTCTGGACCCTCAAAAAAGCTATTTTTAAAAAATTTACACCAATAGAAATGTCATAATAAAGTACTCAAAAAACTCACAAATTTCCAGTGAAATGGTCATTTAAATTTTTTTTGAGAAAATATAGTAAATATAGAATCTCAATATTTTCAGTGATAAAACTCATCTGAGTCTCAAATAATGCTAATGAACATGTTTGAGGGGCTGGAGCAATAGCATGGCGAGTAGGGCATTTGCCTTGTACAAGGCTGACCTGGCTTCAATTCCCAGCATCTCATATGGTCCCCTGAGCACCGCCAGAGGTAATTCGTGAGTGCAGAGTTGGGAGTAATTTCTGTGCATCTCCGGATGTGACCCAAAAAGCAAAAAAAAAAAAAAAAAAAAAAAACCATTTAAAAGATATACTAAAATGAGCAAAATAATAGGTTTGTTTTTGCTTTTTAAAAATGACAGTGTTTTAAAAAATTTTATTTTCATAAAGTTGTTCACAATAATTGATAACATTCAGTATATCAACCCCAATCCTATACTATTACACCTTCCCACCACCATTATTTTGATGTGTCCCACCAGCATTCAAGACCCACAGGCAGATGCAAGATAATTTATATTGTATTGCTTGTTATGAATAGTATAGAATAGATATCTATAAGGGTCTATCTCACAGTGATTCAACAAAAGCGGCTATGTGCTCCAAATTTCTAAAAATTAGTATAATTGGGGTCCGAAGCCATCTCTGCAGCGAGATGCTTTTTTCCGAGATTCATTTGTCAGTCTCAGGACCATGGCCATTAATGTGCTTAAATGGCTCCTGGAGGATTTTGTGGGTATGACAGCCAGAGCCCTGGAATGGGGGAAGATGGGAAGGGATGGCCCAGTCCCAACCCCTTGAGGCCTGGTGTTTTCAGTCACTGGTCCCACATATCTGGGTTTTTCAGCGAATTACTCTCATTTATTGGGGGTCCAAAACAGGTCTGTGATCAGCTGTGAGGGTGGCGGCGATTGGTTTCTGGAGATTCAGGGCTGCTGGGGTTCATCTGGTGCAGGCGGGGAGAGAGAGGACGCCTGTTCCCATCTGAGATGCCCTGTGAATCAGCCCTGCACATGGCCTGGAGCCATTCTTGCAGCGAGCTGCTCAGTTCTGAGATTCATTTGTGAGTTTTTTTTCTTTTAATTCTTTTCCAGTATTAGAGTAAAACTCAGTGTTTAAAATAATAAAATTAATATCTAGAAAGTTAAAATAATCATTATCACAGAGACAATTCCATCTTATTTGTAATATTTTTCTAAAGTTGAATGTAGGTAGCTGATTGATGAAACCCCTCATTAAAAATGATGGTTTGACAGAATCCCTCTCGTATATGAGGTATAAAGAAACATAATGGTGGAATGACTAGTACACAATGACAATAGAAATAAAGAATTTGAATTTCTTCAGTAGGAAATGTGCCATTTGAGGAAGCTGGGTGCTAGGACAGGGAGGGGTGATTGCTGGGTGCTAGGTGGGTGCTAGGACAGGGAGATATACTAAAGAGAGGAGAGAGAAGGAGGAGGTAGAGCTGAAAGGTGGTTTAGTGTTACATGTCACCAACAGTACTTAAACCATAGTGCAAAAGCAAAGATACAGATATAGATAAAGATCTGTATATGTAAAGAGAGACAGTAAGAGTGCCTCTTGGAGAAGCAGACTGGTGAGTGGGAAGCAAAGAGGGGGCATTGGTAGAGGGAAGTGGACACTGGTGAAGGGATCAGTGTATGCAAACATTGTATGCCTGAAGCCCAGTCATAAATAAGTTTGAATTGCATGGTTACTAAATTTAAAAAGATGATGGTTTGTATACAACTACTAGTCTTTTCTGAACCTTTTGTAAAATTGCAATAAATAAAAAACTTACCAACGCCCAAGGGCTTTCCATCTTCCAATACCCCCATAATGGTACACGAATGTCATAGCTTGATACTGAAGAAATTCAAATTCTTTATTTCTATTGTCATTGTGTACTAGTCATTCCACCATTATGTTTCTTTATACCTCATATACGAGAGGGATTCTGTCAAACCATCATTTTTAATGAGGGGTTTCATCAATCAGCTACCTACATTCAACTTTAGAAAAATATTACAAATAAGATGGAATTGTCTCTGTGATAATGATTATTTTAACTTTCTAGATATTAATTTTATTATTTTAAACACTGAGTTTTACTCTAATACTGGAAAAGAATTAAAAGAAAAAAAACTCACAAATGAATCTCAGAACTGCAGAGAGGTAAAATGTCAGGCTTGTAGTCCACACTCCAGAGTCACTGTTTGGTAGCTGACTGTGATGATTAGGTGTGGTGGTGTGGACACATTTGAAGTCATTGATGATCACAGGGGTGGTAGTTGGAGTTTGACAGGCAGATTAAACAAGTGTGGATTGATGGGTTCACCTGCTGGTTTCATTAGACTGGCTGCTGTCATTGACAAAGACGAAGCAGAGCACAGGAGGGAAAACCCTGGGATTCTTTTTCTGAGATAGAATGCAGATAAGCAAACAAAATACCATAATGGGGAAAAAATAGAAGGGGACCTTAGTAGTTTAGAAGCGTTAGCACAATTAGCAGATTTTTGGATGGAGGGCTGGAGCGACAGTTAAGGGAGTAGGATGCTTGCTTTGCAAGCATGCTCTTAGATCCTTGCTATCCTTTGCCCCCCCTGAACTCCAAAAGGAGCTGTCTCTCAGCAACCCACATCTGGTCGTGGCCCAAAAAACTAGACAAAAAAGTAGGTAGAAGGTTATTCGTCGATTCGGTAGAAGGTAAGTAAAGTAAAAATTTAATGCTCATAGTAGGGAATGCCAGTAAGATAATGAACTTCAGCATCAAGCCCCTGTTTTAGAAAGATTCAGAAAGGGCAGTATACCTTCTCCCAGATCCTCCTCTTTATTCCTGTGACCACCTGGTCATCCTTGTTTTCTTCTGTCAGAAAACGGAACTGATCCTTGCTCTCTGAAGAGGCTGATCCAGGAAAATTCTGGATTCGTGATACCATACACAAGTGAGAGTGAAGTTAATAATAAAGATCAAGTACAATTTGGGTAGTCAGGTTAATAATCTCCAAACACAAGACTTTTTGCTGTGGGCTGCACCCTGCTCAGCTCAGGGGTTACTTGGTATGCTGGGACTTGAACCTGGTTAGCTGTGGGCAAATCCTTTCCTTAACACAGGTACTATTCTCAGGACCTTCGTGCTTCCCTTTTAATGGAATAGTTAAGTAAGGGTCATCAACTGTCTGAGATCTGAAGAAAAACAGATAAAGGAACTGATACGACAATAACAACATTGTTTTAAAGATTAATCAGTGAATATAAAGAGTGATTGTAATTAAAGACTGTAGAGGGAACTGACCTAGAAGATAAAAATAACTCAGTGTAACAAAAAAAGTTGAAAGATAAAATAGTTGAGGCTATTTCCAAGAAAAATAGTATAAAAGAACAAGAAAAAAGAAAACAGAAGTGAGTGCACTTCATACAGTAAATCTAATCCAACTAATAAGTATTACAGAAAACGAAAATACACAGAAGAAAATAAATTAGCAAATAACACAAAAGTATCATATTACTTTGTATTATGATGTTCCCATACCTAAAATACACGTTCTTAGATTGAAAGTGAAAAAAAAATATTTTTTTTCAAAATAAGCATTTTCTTTAATTTTTTTTTTTAAATTGAATCATGTGAAACATACGGTTACAAGGTCACTCATGATTGGATTTCAGTCAACAGCATCACTTCACTAGTGTATGTTTTGCACCACTAATGTCTTCAGTTTCTCTCCCTCACAACCCCAACTTGCCTCTCTGGCAGACTTTCTGTCTCTCCTTCTCTCTGTCTCTCTGTCTGTCTCTGTCTCTGTCTCTGTCTCTGTCTCTCTCTCTCTCTCTCTCTCTCTCACACACACACACACACACACACACACACACACACTTTTTGGGCATTGTGGTTTGCAATATGTATGGTTTGAAAAGTTACCATGTTTGTTCCTTTACTTATTGAAAGAATCTTTTGAGTGATTGAATGACCAGACAAACATGAAATTTCAGAACATTTGGGATTAGAGTATGGATTATGCTAAAGGGAAAAATCAAAACATACTGCACTGGGAGTCAGTGACATTGGGCTTCTCTGCAGCAACTTTTAGCTCATTTGAAAGGTAGAAATAGTTTTAAAATAATTTTCAAGCTAAAATTTTATACACAGCTTCTTTACCAAGGGCAAAAATGCCACATAAAGATATATTTAAACTTTTAAAGTAATAACAAACAAAAAGCAACTATCACCTATACCCCTTTTCTCAGATAGTATGGAGGACACTAAGGAGTAAACAATGAAAATCCATAGCGTCAAACAGGATGGTGAACAGAGAGGAAAAATATGTTCTGGTACTTGCACGTGGCTGACCCGGGCGACCTGGGTTCGATTCCTCTGCCTCTCTCTCGGAGAGCCCAGCAAGCTACCGAGAGTATCTTGCCCACATGGCAAAGCCTGGCAAGCTCCCCGTGATGTATTCTATATGCCAAACACAGTAACAACAAGTCTCACAATGGAGATGTTACTGGGCCCGCTCGAGCAAATCAATGAACCATTGGGAGGGCAGTGCTACAGTGCTACTATTATCTCATGAGGCAGTTCATTTTCAGATCCAGAAAATCAACAGACCAAAAGAAGTAGGAGAAATAACACTGCTGTAAATGTCTTTAGGAGGGAAAAATAAACTGACATAACCTGGAGATTTGTAATCCTTGCAGAGAGGTTTAAGGTGAGTTAGATATAGATAGGAAACAAAACCAGAATTTACAATGAAAGAGTTAAAATCTCTGTCTTTTACTAGAAGACATACTCAAAATGTTTATGAAACCATAACATTTGAAACACCGAATACTGCTAAGTAAAATTGTAATAAAACTGTATGGGGAAACTAGTTTAGGAAAGCATTTGTCTGTGTTTGATGGAGTAAAAAAAAATAATTATTAGGCCTAGAGCAGTACAGCAGGTAGGAAGCTTGCCTTGCCATGTGACTGACCCAGGTTTGATTCTCGGCATCCCATATGGTCCTCTAAGCCTGCCAGGCACCGAGCAAGGAGTAAGCCCTGAGCATCATTGGAAGTCCCCCAGTCCCCGAAATAATTTTTAAGATTTAACACCTTGTTTCTTGCATTATTCTAAGACTGTACACATACTTTTAACTTTTTACTGGGACTGGAAGGGGAGAGTTCCAAGGATTGAGTCTAAAGCCTCATACATAGGAGGAATGCACTCTATCACTGAACTATATCCTGGCCCCCCTCCCTCCCTCTCTTGATTGATCCTTAAAACAGTCCTATGAGGTAGGTATATCATCATTCCCATTTTACAGGTGAAGGAACTGAGGCACAGAAATGCTAAGTAAGAAAGTTACCTTCTCATCATCTACTGTACGAAATGAATGGATAGCATCTAAAATTGAAGAAAGCCCTGTACACATCTTATTTAGAAATAAGAAGAAAGAAGAAATAGCTAGGAAGTAGGAATCAAGGGTAAGGAAGGGTGAGGCTGGAAAGAGTTATTTTTTTTTCTTACTAGTTTTGTAATATTTTAATAAAAATTAAGATTAGACTAAAAGTCACCCCTGCCCCCTAAAAGAAATTATACTGCTACTTGAGTATAAGTAATATATGTATGAGTATACATATATTATATAATCTGTAATATGAATATACAGGTATATAACTATAATCTTACTTATTCTAGTAACAAAAATAATCTCACCATTTAAGTATGAGCATTAGAGTCAGACTTAATGTGTATTGTAATAATAATCAAGGTCTGTGAGATTTAGTGCTTCTTGTAACTTGCAGTACTTATTTGTGGGCAGAGAATCTGCCCTTACCTCAGATGGGTGGTGCCTAGTGAGAGGATTGTGAGAGGATAGAGTCCCTTCTCTGACACAGTGCCTTGTGTACTCTCTCGCCTTTCTTATTGAGTAGCTAGAGTGCTAATGATGGGGTTTGGTTTCTGTGGCTTCATCTTCAGGTTTTCAGTTACCAAGACCTATGGATTCTGCCTTCTCATACTTTTCTGGGTGGTGAGTGGGGAGGTGCTGGGATTTGCACATAGGCATAAACTATGCTGTTGGATTACATTTATAGCCATTTATCTTTGGGATATGAATGCTTTTTCCCATTTATGTTTGTATAGCTGGTCTCTCCTGTTGTCTACACCTGAGGGTTTTTGACCATTTTACTCTTGCAGACTGAGCCAGCATTAGGTTCTTGCAGAAATTAAAAACCACTGATCTGCACCCATTTGGTCTGAATACTGCTGCTTGCTGGCCAGATGCCCTGTAACCTCATGTTTTACTGTTTTTTTAAAGTCTATTTTAGACTTTAGTGCGAAAGTAGTTGAGTTGAGTTGGTGTAGCCTATTGATGTGAAAATGCTGTCTGACTCTTCTCAGAGAATATTTGCACACTCAACTGGAGTAGCTTTCTAAACTTTTCTATTTTATGGCTTCCAGTCTCTGCTTAGCACTGTCATCACTGAAGGTCATTTGTTTCTGCCTTTAATACAAATCAGATTATTTCTCGCATAGTTAAAATTTATTTATGTGTATCATGTTGAATGATTTGATTGGAAGTAATATTCAGGGTCTGGAGAGATAGTACAGGGATTAAAGGATTTACCTTGCACACAAAAAGCTGACCCCAGTCTAACCCCAGCACTGTATGTGGTCCCTGGAGCCTGCTGGGAGTAAGCCCTGAGCATGACTGGCTGTACTCACCACCACACACCCAAATACATCCTTATACCAGATTTACTCCTAGCATCATTTTGGTCTTCACTACCTGCCCTCCACTTATTTGTCCTGGTTCTCTCACATTCATACTCAACCCCTTACCACTTTTACTCTGCTATAGGCCTTTGGAACTTTTATCTTTAGTTTTTGTCATAATCGTCTCAATTTCTGGTTCTCCTAACATTGATTAGGCACAGCATATCATATATTGAGTGGCTAGAACAGAATGCTTTGCAGTGAGAATGACCAGGTTAGAATCTATGTTTCTTAGTTTCTTCATCTATAAAGTGAAGGTCATAAAGATAATAAAGGTGCCTATTTTAGAAGAGAATTGTGAGAACTAAATGAGTTAAACAGGTAATATATGAAAGGTGCTTAAGACTGCATGCTTTCTTTTCCTGAAGAGACTATACAGTGTCTAGGATAAAGCAGGACCCAGAAATGGGAGCCTGGCCTGTGACCGCAGGTTTATTTGTGAGTCTACCTCCTCAGGGAAGAAAACATTTGGTGAATGTTTTGGTGAAACATTTGGTGTAAACATTGGTGAAGGAAGTTCAGGGACATTTTCCTGAGAAACTCTTAAAATATTTGGCTTTTTAAACTTGTCTTCCCTTCTGTCCTGGTCTCTCTGAAAATTAAGCCGTATTCTCATGACTTATTGCTGTACATGTTGCTTGGGAGAGGAGACATTCTTGCACACCAGATATTTGCCGACCGAGTGGATGAACGTGTTTTTGTTCTGAGTGGATGAACGTGTTTTGTTAATTACTTACTGGTTGTTAACTAGCTCTGATTCTATGGTCTTATAGATGAAAGTCTGGAAAGCAAGAAAAGTAGATTATTTTGCTTCTAAAGCTAAGACTTTAAGCCAAGAAAGCTATCTTTAGTTGGAAGAGTATTAATGCAGTGTGTCCCAAAACCTGTGTGTGTTAGACTGCAATACAGATGTATTTCCTTATTACTGACTGCCGTGAAATTAGAATAGCTTCTAGTATTGAGTATAGCACAAATAATGGTTATTTCCATAAATACTGTATATTTCAAATATGGGTGTACGTATTTCTTCAAAGACATATTTTAGTTTAGTTTTTGTTGTTGTTACTGTGTCTGGGCTACTTTTGGTGCAGTGCTAGGGGACCATGTGGTACTGGAACTCAAACCTGAGTTTCTGGAATGTAGAGCATGTGCTCCAGACCTTTGAACTATCTCCTCAGGTCCTTATGGAGGTTCCCCCCACCCTCCCCGTTTTAAAGATTTCGTTCCTTCTTAGATTTGAAGAACATTTTTCTTCAAATTTACAATTTGTAGTAAATTTTTAGTTGTATCGACTGGAAATAATATTTACTTAAGAAAAACTGTTCAGCTGCCTTTAGTTAATCAGAGCTAGAGATCAACACTGGCTTAGTGTCTGAGATAGGAAAGTAACAAATCACAAGCTTTACTTTTAGTCTAAATTTTAATCATTAAATATCTAAGTTTTAAACTTGATCAATGATTACTATCTGTTGATTGAACTTTAAATTTATATTTAAATGTAATATAGCATGGAAGCAAAGCTGTTAGGTAAGCCAGGTATTTAAAACACACAAAAATCATGTAGTTACTTTCTATTCCTAATTCATATATTACAAATTATATCTTTCAAATCCTATTTTTTTTTTTTGCATATTAGTGAAAGTGTGTGAATACCAGCCTTTTGGATCAGTACAGTTTAGCTTAAGAGGCATTAGAAACTTTGAGATATAACAAGATATTTGTAAAAGTGCATGCATTTGTGTTGTAAGAGAAATTAATATAGTATGTAGTAACAGTACAAATTAAGATGATTTAATAATGTCACCAACAAATGATTGGAGACAAAAGCACTGAAGGGATTCTCCTTTCATTCTTTGAAAAAAAGTCCATTCCTGGATTTCTGGTTATATAGTAGACTGGGGATACATATTTTAGTCTCTTTCTCAGAATTACTTTGGAGTAATACTTAAAGTGATACATCCACAGAGTCAAGTAATAAGACTAAGGAGGGAACTTGAGAACAGCGGGTGGGAAATAACATTTTACTGAAATATGAGAAATGAATAGAGGAATGTTAGTAAGCAGAGTAGAATGCCTGAGCTTGAAAGCTCTAGGTTCTGTGTGAGACAGAAGTGAGGTAAAGAATTGAATGAACTTTATATACAGAGAGTTGGGACTTCTTGATTCTCTCTTCAGCCCCTCGAAGACAGGCAAGGAGACTTGTGATGTTTCTTGTAAAGTTCTCAGGTAGCTTGCTATTGACTTGGTGGTAAGCACACGCCTTGCCAGAATGAAGCCTGGAATTTGATGCTGGGCATTGCACCGTATGTGATGTGTGATTCTACTACTAACAGTAGAGCAGCAGTTGTGTGGTCTCTGATACACCACAACCAAGTATTTGCCAGTACTGTAACTAGAGTGTGTGTCTAAGACACAAGCCCTGCAGTTGACATGTGCAAGCTGACCTAAATGCATGAGCCATCCCCAAATCATAGCCGAGGGAAGGCGCGGAGGACTGGGAGGAAGTTCTTTGGAAAGCCTTTGGAGACAGAAGGTGGGATGCGGCTTGATACTGAAAACAGAATTTGAGCTCTTTGATCTAATTTTCAAAACTTCTACGGAAAGTGTCAGCTTCCTTATTCATCAGTCAAATAGAGTACAGGAGAATTCTTTTGGTAATCCTTGAATAATCCCAGAAAAAAAAATCCCTCTAGGTAATTAACATTTGGCCATTTGTCAATCATACTTTCTGCTTGATTACCCCACATTGAAGTTCTAAGTTCGTAATTTATACCAGGCAAATCTTACTGTTAGTTTACTTGGGATGGGTGGCTCCCCGGTGGTGTAGACAGGGTCCAGGAGCCTCTCCAATATTCAGCCTGGCTGTGTGGGCCTGATGGTTCCTTTCTAGGGCCTGTGCATTACTGCTCAGGGAGCTATATCTATATATCTATATCTGTATCTATATCTATATCTGTGTATATTCATATGTATATAGCACAGCGGGTAAGGCGTTCGCCTTACACGCGGCCAACATGGCCGACCCGAGTTCGATTCCTCCGCCCCTCTCGGAGAGCCCGGCAAGCTACCGAGAGTATTCAATATGCCACACACAGTAACAACAAAGTCTCCAATGGAGACGTTACTGGGCCCGCTCGAGTAAATCGACGATCAACGGGAGGGCCTTTATTTATTATATGTATTTTTATGTATATAATATATATATAATTTATGTTTCAGGAGAGCAATATATATAGACAATGTATACACACACACACGCACACACGTTTTTAGGCCACACCTGCCAGTGCTCAGGACTTATTCCTGGCTCTGCACTCAGGAATCACTCCTGGCAGGCTCTGGGAACCATGTGGGATGCCAGGGAATGAACCTGGGTTACTGCGTGCAAGGCAACTGCCCTACTTGTTGTACTAAGCAATATATATTTTATTGAAACTTAGAAAGTATGAGGGGAGAGAAGGCAAGAAATATGTCTTGAAGAGAGAGCACAGGCTTCTCCAGAGGGGAAATAAGAAAGCAAAGAAACATAGAGACAAGCAGGAGAGTTCCATGTTCAAGGGAAAACACGAACTTGAGGACCAAATCCAGCTAGGGAAATCTTCGTAAGCTAAACAATCGTATAACAAGAAATGGAGTATTAGTACTAGCAGAGGAGCTTTCCTCACACTCCCCTTGTCTCTCCCACGAGAAAAGTTACCAGTATTTTGACTACTAGTACCATAGGTTAATTTTGCCATTTAAAACTTTTATTTAAATGAAATTTGATACAAATACATTTAGAGTCCAGATTCTTTTGTTTAGCATGTGAGGAATTAATTCATACTGTTCCATAATCATAGTGTACTTAATACTATATCATGATAATTTATCCATTCTGCTGCTTTTTGTCGGGAGCAGGGTCCTCCTAGTGATGCTCAGGGTTCCCAGTTACAGAGGATGGGTGCTGCTTGAGCCCCGCTGCAGCCCAGCAGTATTTGGGACCATGAGGTGGTGCGGGGATCACACTGGGGGCCGCTGCGTGCAAGGCAATGCCTTAGTGCCTGCACTTTCCATTCTACTCTTCAGGCACAATTTGCCACTGTTGATGGGCAGTTTCTGATTTGGAGCTCTGAGTAATTTTTCTATGAACATTTTATGTACTTATTAGTGAAAGCATACGTTTATTTAAGTCAGTACCTAGAAGTAGAATATTGGGCCCATTGTTTTTCATTCTTTATTCTAATAGATAATTTGTAAACCAACTCTTCTTAGGTATTTGAAGTCACCCTCAAGTATAGAAGAGAATTGAGAAAAATAATTAAGTAAAGTTTCTGGAAACTTAAGAAAGCAGTACAGGGGCTGGAGAGATAGTACAGAGCAGAAGATGTTTGCCTTGCATGCAGGCAACCTGGATTAGATTCCTAGGACCCCATATAGTTCCCTGAGCCTGCTAGGAGTGATCCCTGAACACAGAGGCAGGAATAAAATCTGAAAACAGCCAGGTGAAGCCTAAAGACCATTAAAAAAAGGGGGGGGGGGCGGAAGAAAGCAAAACAGAAAGAAAATAGGAGTAAAAAGTTAAAAACCTTAGATGAATAGAAATAGAAAAATAAATTATTAAAGGGCTCTCCCAAAATAGAAATTCACGAGCTTCTATGTGGAAGAGATTCTCAGAAAAATAGAACAATAAAAACCTCATAAATTCTGAATTTCTGGACACTTTAAGCTTTCAGAAGAAACAATTCATGTTCAAAGCATCAGGAATCAGAGTGACATCAGAGGTTGCAATAGCAACACTTAAGAGCTTGAAAATAAGTGAATAATGTCTTAATTTCTAAGGAAAATAATTAATTAGAATTTTGAATGTGACATAAGTTCATACAGTGTGATTTCCAATCAGGTATGAGGGTGGAATCAATCTGTTATCCTTTGTCAGGAAGCTGCAGAGGATGAACTCTGAAAAAACAAGGGCTTGTGGTTCCTAGAAAGGAAGTTGTCAGGATGACAGTGCAGAGAAGTCCTGGAATTTCAGCTGTGCCCAGGGAGTGACTTGTATGATTAGAGCAGAAAGATAGAGGTTTTGGCAAGGATGTTCCCAGCAATTTTTTTTTTCTCCTGGGGGCGGGGGGCACACCAGGCAGTGCGCAGGGCTTGCTTCTAGTTCTGTTTTCAGGGATTTTTTTTTTTTTTTAGATAAAAATGACTTGATTAATTTTCTGGCATTTAAGTATTTAAAGAATGATTTTGACTAAATTGTAAATGAAAGAATATAACATAACTTACAGAAATGGTGTTTTGTATAATCAGTTAAGTTGGTAGAGCATTAGTAACCACAGATTTATCAAAAAATTAATATAATTACATAGTGAAGACATAGTTTTGGTGTGACATAATTATGAAGGGCTGGAGCGATAGCACAGCGGGTAGGGCGTTCGCCTTACAAGCGGCCAACATGGCCGACCCGAGTTCGATTCCTCCGCCCCTCTCGGAGAGCCCGGCAAGCTACCGAGAGTATTCGATATGCCAGACACAGTAACAACAAAGTCTCCAATGGAGACGTTACTGGGCCCGCTCGAGCAAATCGACGATCAACGGGAGGGCCTTTACCTTACCTTTATAATTATGTCAGGATTAGGGGTGTAAGAAGACTAAGTTGTCATGTTCTACACTAAGTAATTAGCAGGTGACTTTTGAAGTAGTACATTAAGAAATAGCCAAAAAAAAAAAAAAAAAACAAAGCAGGTAATAAGAGTACATGCCCAATATTTGGGCTGGAGTGATAGCCCAGCAGATAGGGTGTTTGCCTTGCATGCGACCAACCTGGCCGACTCGGGTTTGATTCCTCTGCCCCTCTCTGACACGGCAAAGCCTTCCAACTACCCGTGATGTAGTCAATATGCCAAACACAGTAACAATAAGTCTCACAATGGAGACGTTACTGGGCCCGCTCGAGCAAATTGATGAACAATGGTAGGACAGTGCTACAACAGTGCCCAATATTTAGAAGTATAGAAGCAACAACCAAAAGCAACAGCTAATAAAAACAGTGGAGTCTATTTGTTCTAAGTAATTGAAATTGGGCTGTGAACTTTTAATGCCTTTTGGTATTTGATTATTTTTTAAAAGTGATGCAACTCTATAAGCATGCATTACTTGATAAAACTGTAAATAGATATTAATAACAAGTTGCTTTAAGGAATTTCAAAAGTAGAGGGCCTACAGTAAAGTGTGGATATCTATCTGTCTAGATAGATATATACAACTTGATATATGTCATAAGTCTACCTTTTAAAAGGACTTTATTATTATTTTTGAGTTTTATTTTGTTTTATTCTAGGGCTTCAAAAACAAACCAAAAAAGATGGGTCATATAAAGCCAGACTTGATTGATGTTGACCTAATCAGAGGTGAGTGGTAAAGCTGGCTTGTTTCTTGTGTGTCTATTACTTTATTATTACATGGTGGTACTAAAGATTGTTTTTAGTTTTCTTTCCTGTATAATAGTATAATTTCCAAAAGTAATGTCCTTCTCTTATTTAAGTGTTAGCATTTTATCTTCCTTTATACTCCTTAATACTGTGTGAGAAATTTCATAGTTTCTGTAAGACTGAAAGAGGGATAAACATGGAACCCTGCTATGTAATTGAGAAAAATATATGTATTTCAAGTGAGCCTGTTTATTTTGATCTGTCCTAGTGATTGAGTCAAGATGTTACTGCATTTAATAAATGTGCTGGAAAATTGTTCTTAACTGAGCAAGTTTATGTTGATATAATGCAGGAAGATTCCTAGACTTATTTGGCCAGTAGCCCCTTGTCAGGAAAAAAATTACTTAGTGCCCCTTAGAAATCTACATACTTTATTCAGATAGAGTGCCACCCCCCAGCATCCTTGCCTTGCCTCACCGCCAAGCAGTCTCACACCCAGGAGTGCTGCTGTCCCCTTGGATGTTCCAGCAGCAAGCCTGCTCCTGTGTCACGGATGTGTATTAGTACATTGTAGATGGTAAAGGTAAAGGTAAAGGCCCTCCCGTTGATCGTCGATTTGCTCGATCTTTGATATTTTGTTCTGTTGCCTATTTAAAGGTTCAACATTTGCCAAAGCCAAACCTGAAATTCCGTGGACCTCACTGACTCGGAAGGGACTTGTTCGAGTTGTCTTTTTCCCCTTTTTCAGCAGTTGGTGGATTCAGGTCACCTCTTTAAGGATCTTTGTTTGGCTGCTGCTGCTTTACCTCATGCAAGGTAATCAACAAAGCTGAACTTAGCTATAAAAGTTTTTTTTTTTCTGCTTTTGCTATGAGTTGATATGACCTTTACTATTCCAATGTTTGCCTTTTTAAATATGAAGAATTAGTAGAACAGGCTAGGAAAATGGCTCACTGGTACAGCACATACCCAGCATGGATTTGATCTCCAGACGTTGGGAGCCAGAATCCAGGATGCTGGAATCTAGCTATGGGATGCTGTTCTCAGCGGGGGTCCTGTCTGCTCTATCTCTGAATTTCTTGAAGAAAGCCCTTTACATTTCTGTTTATCCCAGTAAACTAATGCCCTCGGATATGTAATAGTCTAACGTGGATAGATCAGGATTGTTAGGTGCCTTACCAAAGAATGCTGTTTACCTCCTTTTAATGATTATTGAATCTAAGTAATACTGTTCTTGCAGGACAGTCGAGGCTCTCAGTCCATGAAGCTGTTAGCCCCCTTATCTATGCTTTTTCTCTCTTCCTTCTGTCTCTCTTTTTTTTTTCTTTTCGCTTTTTGGGTCACACCCGGCGATGCACAGGGGTTACTCCTGGTGGTGTTCAGGGGACCATATGGGATGCTGGGAATTTAACCTGGGTCTGCTGCATGCAAGGCAAATGCCCTACCTGTTGTGCTATCACTCCAGCCCCAGCCTGTCTCTTTTCTTAATTCTCATGGTGCCCCTGCTTCTTTAGGCCTGTTCATCCAAGGCTGGTCCCAATCTCTCTCTCTCTCTCTCTCTCTCTCTCTTTCTCTCATAAAATAATAAAATAAAGAAGAAAAGAAATGAAGGAACATACCATTTAGAGACCATCTTAAAAATCTTTGCTCAGGGAGATTAAATGTGATTGTTAAACTATTCTTGGATTTTTTCCCCACCTGTCTCACTGGCCAGGCCATTTACTCCCGTGGTGGTGCTGAGGCACTATGTAAAATGCATGGGATCACATCAGAGTTGGCTGTGTGCAAGGCAAGTGCCCTACCTGCTGTACTATCTTTGGCCTTCCATCTTTTCTTATGGCTGACCTTGTCTGCCTCAAGATTGCAACCTTAAGGTTGCATTCAGATTTTTTTCTTCTCTAGGTACTGTTATTAAACCTCTGTGTTTTAAATATTATTGATGCATTTTTGATTCTCAAAGTTTTATGTCTAGGTCAGATCTTCTTTGCTGACCTTCATACTTGCAAATGCCTGTTTAACATTTCCATGTAGAGATTCTGTAGGTATTTTGAATTTAATCATATCAAATGGGTCTCTTGTTTTAAAACCTTTCACTGGTACACATCTTTTCCTCTTAGTTCTTTCCCTATTTTATTGAATGTTGTCACAGCCATTGGTCTTAACTCTCACACCCAGTCTGTTACCAAGTTCAACCTCTAAAATGTCTTGACTGTCTAACTCTACTGCCACTATCACAGCTCACATTGCCAACGTTTATTTTATTTTATTTTTGGATCACACCCAGTGATGCTCAGGCATTACTCCTGGCTCTGCACTCAGTAATTACTCCTGGCGGTGCTTGGGAGACTATATAGGTTGCTGGGGATTGAACCTGAGTCTGCTGCATGCAAGGCAAACACCTTACCCACTGTACTATCGCTCCGGCCCCACATTGCCAACATTTTTTAGTTCTTTTCCCAGTCATTAGAGCTATCCTTTTAAAAGGGAAGACACATGTCATGTTCCTGCTTAAAATACTAGTGACTTCTCATTGTGTTTTGTATGAAAATCCTTACTCTTGGGGGCTGGAGAGATTAGGACAGTGGGTAGGATATCTGTCTGGGTTCTATTCTTGGTCTCATGAGCACCCCCAGGAGTGATCTCTCAGTGCAGAGCCAGGAGTAAGCCCTGAGTACCATTAGTTGTGGCCCCAAAACAAAAACAAATCCAGGCTTCTTATCTGGTGTCCTTTACCTAGAAGGCCACAGACCTGTTCCTGGCTAACTCCCAGAGGTCCTTTCTCACCACTGGCCAGCGTCCTGCTCTAGGCATGATCCTCTTTTGTTTGTTCTCTTATTTCTCACACAGAGCTTTTCTTTTTGTTTGAAAATATCCTAAGACTTTCCACATCATTAAATCTTTGTTTTGGTAGAACTTATTATTTAATGGATCTGTCTCTACTAATCTATGTTTATTGTGTGTATGTGTATTTGTGTGTGTGTGTGTGCCAGGGAACTGAATCCAGATGGCAAGTGCTGTACCACTGAGCTATATTTCTGGCCCCTAAGTTAAATTTTTAAAGGTTGTGAGAGTACTATCAAATAGATTTCTATTCACTGTCCATTTCTATAGACATTTCTAGATTTTCTTAATCTGTACTGCCCATTACAGTTAGTTATTAGTCATATGTAGCAGTTCAATTGATTTATTAGAATTTAATCTGCCTGCATATGAGCTAAATCTCTAGCTCATCAAGTAAAAGGTGCAAGGGGCCCTCCCAGCAGCACTTGGGGGAGCATGTCCGGATGAGCATCACACCTGGGGCTCCCACACACACAAAGCACGCACACAAGTCCTATTTCCTATGTTATACATATTTTACCACAATAAACCTTGAGTTTAATGAGATATAAAATAGAAAAATAACAATCCTGGGGCAGAGAGATAGTATGGCAGGTTGGGCAATTGCCTTGCATGTGGCTGATCGGGTTCAGTTTCCGGCATCCCACATTATCCCCGAGCACCACCTGGAGTGAGTCCTGAGTGTAGAGCCAGGAGTGACCCCTGAGTATCACTGGGTGTGGCCCAAAAACAAAAAAGAAATACAAATGACAATCCTAAAAAGCTTTTTGTGCAGATATAAACAACAAGACTTGATTAAAAAGAGAGTTTTTTTTTTTTCCTTCATTTCCCTTCAGTATACCTCTATCTCAAAGGGGCTTATAGGGAGAGGATTCCACTCCAAATTCCACATTTCTTGTTTCAATTCTGATTAAATAATTTTAGCAAAGTTCTGCAATAAATACACATATAAGAACACTTAAGAGAAAACACAGTTAAAATGTAACGAAGAATTTATCCTGCTCAATGTCCCCACATTTAATAACCTACAGGAAGTAAAGAAACATGGCCCAGTACAGCAGCGCATTGATGCAGCGCCTGCCTAGCCTGCGAAGGCTACCCTGTTTGGGCACCATACTACATGCCAGATGTGGTTCCAGAGGCTCTGATGGTAAAGATCTCTGGCCACAGCAAAGCGTATGACCTCCAGTGCACTCAGCCAGTGTGTGATCCCCAGTTACAACAGAAGGGAAGGAAAGATCAGGGAGAAATACACAACAGATGAGACTGACCAGACAAGATTGATAGTGCACAATATGTATTTCAGAAATAGTCCATGGTATATAGAAAAACTGTGCATATTATGAATCAGAAAAAAAAATCAGCTCTTTAATAACAAACATGAGGAAAAATATTTAATTTCAACTATACATGACCAGAGAAAGATACCTTAAATGAGAAAAAACCTATTATTTATATATCAGAATAAGTAACTACTTGTAAGATTAGAATAGTTCTGTTAAGACTATGGTAATACAGGTACTGCTGTACTATTTATTTTCCAGTAGAATTGTACCACCAGCAAGTATTACACATTTGTTTTATATACAACAAATGTGTATATTTGTTATATACTTTCACTATAAGTACTAAAAGCCTTAATATGTATATATTCTTTGATTTATTAATCCTAGTTTAGATAACTCTAAAAGCATAAAATGTAAAGATTTTATTCATTTTATATATCAATGACTGTGCCATTAGTAGCAAAAAAGACAGCCTACATTTGTGAGCAGCTATGAAAATTACTGTACTTTAAAGAATGGAATCTTAAAAAGCTATAGGAAAGCAGTTAAGACAGGGCACTGTCAGGGCAGCCAGGTGATACGCTGCACCCCAGGATAAGAGCAGCAACTCTGGCCCTCATATTCAACCCAGTGGCCTGGTTGGCAGGAAAAACTGCTAGGAGGGACCCCCAGGCCCTCTGAGGTCTTGGGAGGTCAAAAAACAAAAAAAAGGGAGGGGGTTTGTTTTTTTGTTTAATTTTGGTGTGGTAGGGCATGCATCTTCCTGTGTCCTAGAATCACTCCTGGTGGTGCTGGAATCGTATCTGAGAGGCTATTCTTTCTTCCGTCCCCATGTATGCTTTTTCAAATGATGGGTTTTTGTAGAAATAGTAAATAGAATTGCTAGCATTAGTTCTGAAGACTAGCCCTAATGCTTTGCATTCTGAAATCTCTTTCAGTTATAGCGCTCGTGTTATATTATATGATGCCTCTTGTGAATGTTAGTGAAGTACTTGGACCCTTGTGCCTTATGTTACTCATGGGAACTGTCCACTGTCAGATTGTGTCCACTCAGATAACAAGGTCATCAGGAAACAATGGTAATCGGAGAAGAAGGTAAAATGAAAATTTATTCTTGTAGTTGTGTGTTTTCTGGAAGAGAGAATACACACACACACACACACACACACACACACACACATATATATTTTCCACACCACACAGTGGTGGTCAGCGCTTTCTCCTGGTTCTGCGCTCAGGAATTATTCTTGGTGGTGCTCTGGGGATTAAGTGGGATGTCTGGAATTGAACCCAGGTCAGCTACTTGAAGGCACGCGCCCTACCCTCTGTACTATTACTGCTTTGCCCTGATGTGTAAAATTTTTGAATTAATTTATTGAAAAAACCTTCTTTTTAATTTTGTACTTCTCCTTTATTTATTTTTGGTTTTGGGCCTGGGAGCAGCTCTTCGCAGTGCTAGAGCTGTTGTCAGGTTGACCAGGAGCAGGCCCTGCTCCGCCCTCCATGCGGGCTCCTCTGCTCTTGCCACGAGCTTTCAGGGAGATTTTTGTCATTCTGTTTAGTTGTTTGTTTATAAAAGAGAAGTTCCTATTCTTCATTATATTTTACCTCAGTGATTCTGAAAATACATTCTTCTAACGCATTCTTAGACAAAATTTGTTGGAACTTCATTATAAATAAGGATCTTAATAGGTGGAGTGAGTATTATTTAAATTTTTGCAATTTCTTGCATGTATTTGTGTTTTAAACTTTCATAAAAATTGCTTTAACTGTCTACACATGTAATTCATGTCTTTTTTTGTTGTTGTTATGTACAATGGGTAGGTTTATGACTGTCAAGATTATTAGGGGGCCCCTCAGAAGCAGCACTTGGTGAGCCTAGCCCCTCTCCAGGGGTGGTGGGCCCAGTCATGTGGGCTGTATGGTTCACTGCCAGCTGGCAGTGCAGTCTGCTGGGACCACCAAGGCCAGGAGTAACCCGGAACATCATTGGATGTACCTCCCCTTCCCCACCTCCCCTCTCCCCCCCCCAAAAAAAACAAAAAACAGCTTTATCCTGGGTACCAAGAGATAGTCCAGTGGGTAGAGTGCTTGCCGTGCGTACAACTGACTTGGCTTGGGCCTTGGGACCCACCCACCAGGAGTGAACCCTGAACACAGAACCAGCAGGTGTGGCCCAAAAAACCCAAACCTAAACCTATTTTTTCTCCAAAAGGAAGACCCTGAAAGGGCTAATATCAACTCTGGTAGAATATATGCTTTGATTACTGGTACTCTTCTCTTAATGTTTTTCTAAAGAAATTAAGTGTTGTGGCTGTATGTTTTTGCATTTGTAGGATTGTTAAAGAGTGTATGGGACATCATATTATATTATGAAAATTAATTTATGTGTCCCTGATTAAGTGTGCCAAATGAGTAGATAGCCACATCTGTGTTTAAAGTATTTATTTCCTTTACTTATGGTATAGGAAAGACTCTTGGCTACACCTGTGAAATTTCTCCTTCTAGTAGTGTTTTGAATAAGTGCTTAAGATTGAACAAAATGATTTAATGATTGAACTTATAACACTTTAGCTTACAATCTGCTTTTGTCATTTAATCAGAAGTTTTCTTATATAATTTATTCTTTTTTAAAATTTTTTTATTTTTGGGTCACACCTGGCGATGCACAGGGGCCATTCCTGGCTCTGCACCCAGGAATTACTCCTGGTGGTGCTCGGGGGACCATATGGGATGCTGGGAATTGAACCCAGGTCAGACGTGTGCAAAGCAAACACCCTCCCTGCGGTGCTATTGCTCCAGCTCCTATAATTTATTCTTATTATATGAAGTTCACTATATTTCAGGTAGTAATTAGTTGGTATAATTTTTCTATAATGATATTTTGGGCAGAAAAAGAAGAGGTCTTAATCTAAAGTTTTTGAAAAAAAAATTTTTTTTTTTTTTTGTAGAAAATTACGAAAAACTGTAAATGGTGATGGGAGCCGAGAAAATGGAAATAATTCCTCTGATAAAGTCAGAGGAATAGAAACTTTGGAACCTGCACCGTTTATTGGTGGTTTTTGGGGGACTCTTTTTGGTAACAGGTGGGAAGACTTACACTGGAATTTTTACTTGATCTTCTATTCACATTAGTGTTTACATAGTATATAATTTATCTGATCAGGTCATAGGAGTACATAGTATAGGCATATTATTGTTGCATAAGTTTTAAGGTTTCTAAAAGAATTTGCTTAATCAAAATGTCTCCATTGTCTTACCATCTATAGTTCTAGTAATCTGCTCTTAATGGTTATTCTGTTTTTTCACTAATGAGGTTTTAGGTCTCAAAATTACAAAAATAAGAACCAAAAAGGTAAATGTGTTAAGTCCTATCAATTAATATCTTAAGAAAGGATTTTTACAAGATTGGTCTTTTTTTAGCATGAGATAAGATACTTTAGAAGTGGGATGTAGGGCAGGAAGTTGGTGTGGATAAGATGTAGTACAGAAAGTGGACTCAAGACAAATTCTACTTTTATGGTTTTTCAGGTCATGGGGGCCATATATGTGGTCTAGATACTTTCCTTGTCATATATTAGTGATTGTGACCCAGAAATTAAGTTCTTCCATGTTTATTTTTGAAAGCGAAATATATTTGCATATTTTTCTAAAGACATTTTACATCCCCCCCATTTAAAAAAAAATTGGGTTCTTTGTGAAGAACATCATCATGGTAGACACTGGGCTTTTCTCAGTTTTTTTTCTTAGTATGTTGCTATCAAACGAGGAAGGTAAATAATGCAGATCTTACGCAGTTCCAGCTGTGTGACATTATTGTAAATGATGTCTACTTACCATTAGTGATTGAGTGAGTTTTCTGTGGTGAAGTGGTGGCAGTCACGAGAGAATTGAGAATTGCTGGGCTTTGAAGGGGCACTGGGAGCAGTCCTCTGTGTCCGCTGCAGAGTGTGAGAGGGTGGGGCTGCACCATGTGTGAGAGGGAATTGAGTGGGGGTCTCAGCTATTCGCACGAGGTTTGAGAGTGTACAGGTGAGTCTGTTATGTTCTGCTTTTCTACAACCTTTGCAAGTGGGAAGCCTGGACAGTGTGTTTTCCAGACTGATATACTCCTTAGGAAAAAATTGGTTTATTGAAAGATACTGCTTTCCAAAAATGATTTTTTCTGTTTTAAAATATAGAATTAAAAGGATGAAATTAATATGTAACAAAGGGACTGAAAGACAGAATGACACCAGCTGTTTGCATTCCATCATGAAGAAAAGACAATGTCGACCAGAGATTAAAATGTGGCAAACAAGAGAGAAAGCAAAAATTTCAGATGGAGAAAACTATCAGAGGGTAAGAATTAGATGGTAATAAATAAAACAAACAAAAAAAATGTGTGTGGGGTGTCGTGCCTACTTCCAACAGTGCTCAGGGCTTACTCCTGGCTGTGTACTTAGGGGCTTGTGACTACTTGTGCCAGGGATTGAACCCAGGTCAGGTGCATGCAAGGCAAAAGCCATATGTGCTGTACTAGTTCTCCAGTCCCTAAAACAAAATCTTTCCTGTGTAAAATTCTCATTGTTAGGCTGTCAGAAGACGAAAACAGGTTTGTCTGATTTGTTTTAATAAAGAAATGAAGTGTAAACAAGCGACTTCACAGAGCTTTCCATGAAGATTACAGTTGATTCCTCTGATTCGTAGCTCTGAAACTGGTGGCAAGTTGACTACAAGCTAGCGGAGTTCAGAGCCAGACTTTGTAGAGGCTGCTGTGTCGTATCCCAGAGAGGCCATGGCACTGTGGAAAGTTGGGAAAACAGCCTCAGTTAGGGACAGGTTTCTGCCGTGTGAAGCTGACCACACTCAGGTTTATGTCTTCAAATACCTTACCATTTTCTGCACAGTGGCGTTTAGTAATTACAGAAAATTAAATGTCTACTGTTTTTCACACTGCTATTCAACCTGGCATTACTCTAAATGCTTTATAGGTAGTAACTCATTTAAATTCTTCACCAAATCTGTGGGGTGGTTTTTTTTTTATCATTGATTTTCAGATGAGGAAACAAGAATTTCAGAAAGATGTAATAACTTGCCTAAGGCTACATAGCTAGTAAAAAGCAGTCATTGAGTTATAGTGTGGCTCAAACCCATCTAAATCACTACTAGGGTTTCCCAAACTGGATGATGCTACCCCCAGGCACACAGGAACAGTCTTGTGGGGGTCGGTGATACCAGAGGGTGATGCCAGCCTCAGGTGAAATTGTTTGTTTTAAGAAGGTGCATTTCCATGGCTGCTCAGTGAAGAGGAGGCAGTAGGACAAATCTGTCTGGGAACCACTGTACTACAGAATATTGTTTCTTTATTTAGACTGTTTAGTTTCATGGTCATGGTCAGTACCTTTTTCTTTATCGAGACCAAGTAATATCTAGTTACATTTTTCATTTCTGATTTATTTCAGTTTTTCTGCTTCTTAGTTTTCACATGCTCTTTTGTTGTGGCATATGAAGCTATCTTGATTCTCTACAGTGAAGAAATTGCTGTTTTCTTTGTAGGAGGAGACTTTTAGGTATTTGGGTAATGGTGTTTCAGATGATCTTTCAAGTGACGAAGATGGTGAAACCCAGACACAGATGATGTTGTTGCGAAGGAGTGTGGAAGGGGCCTCTAGTGACAATGGCTGTGAGGTTAACAGAAGATCAATACTTTCAAGGCACCCAAACCCTCAGGTAACTTTCATTTCAGTTTATTGAATTTGAGGATTAACTTCTTTACTAACTTAAAAATAACAGAAGATACTTAAGGTTTTCACCTTTAGTTGGTTTGGTTTTTGACAGGTAAAGAAAACCTCCCCCAGGTGGTGCCATATTATGCGGGATTCAGACAGTCTTGCTGAGTCCGAGTTTGAATCAGCAGCCTTCAGCCAGGTAATGTATCCTTGATACTAGAGCAAATTCTCTAGCATTGTATTTCCATTCCCTTTTTCCATTTCTTTGTTAGTTTCCATCTGTTTATTTTTACCTGCTCCTCCCCCAAATATGGGAACACTATTCATATTACTTGGGGTGCTGAGTTAATTTTTAAGCATCGTCCTATCTCAGTGGAATTGACATTGATGAAGAGAGAATTTTGAGAAAGGACCTCTGACAGATTGGAGCAATAAATCTCATCAGAAAGTTTATGGGCATATTGTTCATTTAGAATTGTATATTCCCATGTGAGCAGAATAGATCACGCTGTGAATTTTGTTTTGATTGACAAGGCATTCAGCCTTGTGGAGCAGCTCCATGTTTGTTCAGCGCTGCAGGACTGCCCTCTCTAGCCTTCTCTTTGCTTGCTCATCTTTTCCTTGCTTGTCTGGGCCCTTGAAATGATCACATCTCTACAAGCCTCCCACTGGTGGGGGTCCTCTCGCTGTGCTTTCCCATCCCAGGGACCCTGAGTTGAGCAGTCCTTCTACTTGGCACCAAGTTTTCAAGGGAAGTCCTTTCAAGGTTTGTTGGAGTTATCAGAACTCAGCATTTCATTATTAAATTAATATTGCTGTTATGAGCAAATGAATACAGGGTAAACAACTTAAGAAAGCTGTGCACTACCATCATTGCTCGTTTGCATTTTGTTGTAGGTATGTAATTTTTTTTTTAAATGAGCAGGACTTTTTCTCTTTAAAGGGCTCTAGATCTGCTGTGAACGGCAACTCCCGAAGCCTGCATATGTCCAGAAGAGACTCAGAGAGCACTCGCCATGACTCTGAGACAGAGGACATGTTGTGGGATGACCTGCTGCATGGCCCAGAGTGTCGGTCGTCAGTCACCAGTGACAGTGAGGGAGCTCATGTGCACACCCTTCACTCAGGGGCCAAACGTGACCCCACAGAGGATGTTTTCCAGCAGGTCTGTGTATTGGCAGTGAAATAACAGTTCATGTTTCCTGTATGATTGTCATGTGCCAGTGCTTTATTACCTAATTTAACTTTGTCATCAGGTAGATGCAGTTATTATCTCTGATTTACTTCTTTTCCTTTTTCAATTTTTTTTTTTGGGGGGGCATACCGGGTAATGCTCAGGGTTCCTCCTGACTCTGCACTCAGGAATCATTCCTGGTTGTGTGTGGGGGACCTTATGGATACTGGCAATTTAACCCGGGTCAGCAGCATGCAAAGCAAGCACCTTACTCACCGAACTATCTCTCCGGCCTTTATCCCTGATTTAGAGAAGAGGAAACTGAGCATAGTGTGTAAATAAGCAAAACACTTAGTATTAGGAGCGATAGCTCATAAATTGAGTATGTGCTTTGCATGCTGGAAGCCCAGGTTTGCATCTTGGTATTCCTAGACTACTTGGAGTGACTGTTGAGCTCAGGGCTGGAGTAGTCCTGAGCATTAGCAGGTGTGGCCCTAAAACAAAAAATAATAACAGACGGGAGAAACTAGATTCAGGGACAAGTGCTGCAACCTTAAGATTTTGGTTCCTTTTTAAATTTTATATTCTTCCTTCATTTTTTTTAACCTAAATTATTTTTTTGGTAATTCTTCTCATGTTGTTTTCCTTAGAATTATCCTTTATGCTCATTTTAAAAATTATTTGCAAAATAAGCTTTCTTTAATAAACTAGATCCATGACCTCTACTCACCAATGAGATGGTTCAAATGCATCAGTTTTGAAAGACGACACATAGAGGTCAAAGAAAATGGCATAAGTGGTAGAGCACTTGCTTATCTAGTATACACACCCTGAGTTTGATCCTTGGTACTGCTGTGTGTAACCCTTGTCTGTCCTACAAAAACTGCCGGCAGAGACTGGGCAGCACTCCGGTGAGAGACCTGTTTAGAAAAGAACCTTGGAGATGAGCGATTGTCGCAATGACAGGGGAACAAAGCAATTGCCTTGTTTGTCGTAATCATGCTATTAAAGTAACTATCCTCATGAAATGTTAGACTAAAAAAATCATAATTATTTCTCTTTATAATCAGAAAGGTAACTTTACTGAAAATGTATAGAACTAACATGGTCAGGAAGATATTGGATACCTCAGGGAAGAACTTTCCTGTTTTAGCTAAAGAATGCTAGAGTTTTGGTCCTATTTGGGCAGTCTGTATAATTTTACTTTATCTAATCCATATTTATAATTTGATAATTTTTTCTAAAAGCTTCATCATTAGATTATCTGCCTGTGGTGACGTTAGACAGAATACTTTAGAGGATAGTTAGGAGAGATTTTGTTTGGGAAAATGGTATGCAAAGTGAAATACAATTACTGTGACTTTCGTGATCTTAAATCTTCTACCTTTAATTATCATGCTGCTATGTTATGGTAAATTATATCTCTTAATGACATAAGAAAAAGCTTCCATGTTCATTTAGTATTAAGAAGGTTGTTTATGGTTGCTTGAACAGTAGGTATGTCAACATAGTATTTCCATAAACATGTCTGTATTATATATGAACTGCTAGGAGATGACATGGTTTGCTTTTCTATTGATAAGTCAAGTGGTACTTTTTCTCCTTTTGTTTTTTTTTTTTGGAGGGAAATGGTGCTGGGGATTGCTTCTAGCGATGCTTGGCAGGGAACCATATGCTGGTGATCAAATCAACTCTAGGACTTCCACGTGCAAAATACATGCTTCAACTCTTTGAATCATCTTTCCATCCCTATGAAAACTAATATATTGATTTTAGTTTTATATTAATATCAATGCATCAGGCAGCCTAGAATTGGAGAAAGTATTTAAATCTTCCAACCCTGAGAGAAATTCGTGCTGTATTGGTGAAAATTTTTAGCACTCATCACATTGTGATAGTAATTCTTCTGAGGACTTTTTTTTTTAAATATTCTGATATTTTCTGATACTTTTTTGATATTTTCTTTTCAGTGTTTTATTATTATCATTATTATTATTTTGATTGAATCACCATAAGATACCTTATTACAAGGTTGCTCGTGATTGGGTTTCAGTCATCCAATGTTCCAACAACTCTCCTTTCACCAGTATACATTTCTCACCACCAATGTTCCCAGTCTCCCTCCTACTACCACCCCAGCCCCAGTCTGCAAGGACTAACAGGTTATCATATGTATGCCTTTGCCTACTTTCTGCACCTAGTTCTTGTCCAAAGTGATCATTTCTCTCATCATCATGGTGGGCTTTCTGAGGGCCATTGTAATAAAACTGATGAGATGATACAGTGCTCAACACAGTGCTGACAAAGACACCACTGAATGTTGACTTCATTATTGGTGTTTCCCTCAGATGGCCAGTCACCCTCTGACTGTCAGTACTTCTGGAATGATTAAGAAATGGTTCTTTTTTGTTCTTTAGCTTACAATATCTCCGCAGTGACTTACAAATAGTGAATAATAGAGATACAGTTTTTTGAATGACTGAATTTTTTTGGTTCTAAGATATCACAAATTCAAGTTACATGTTTTTATGCTCAGTCTGTTGAATGGTCTTGCAGATCTAATTGCGCACATTTCTGAATGCCATCCCTGCCCACCCCAGACAGAAACTTTGGACCCACTAAGTTTTAACTAGCCATCACTTCCTCTCGCGTCTGCTGTCACCCGGTCTGCCCTGCTATGTCCCGGCCATCAGTTGCTCTCATCTGGGTCATGTTGACAGTTTCTCCAGGCTTCTTCCCTTTTATTTTCTTTTCCACATTGCAGCCAGGACCTTGCTTCTAAAATTTAAAGTGTTGCCTCTTTCCTATAAGTCCTCTAATTGCTTTACCCTTTCCTGCATCAGTTCTCTTCTTTTTTTTTTTTTCTTTTGTCTGTTTGTTGGTTTGGCTCTTAGTTTTGACTATCCTGTTTCTCCTTATGTGATCTACTGTAACACACTTGTCACTTTTTCTAGTTTCTGAAATGTACCTTTCTCTATTATGCCTCTGGGCCTTTCCACTTACATATTGGTGGCTCTGACTAGAATGTGTTTCTCTAATACTCATTCCTTTTTTTTTTTTAGATTTTTTTTAATTGAATCACTGTGAGGTAGACCTTAACAAAGCTATTCATGATTAGCTTTCAGTCATACAATGTTCCACCACCCATCCCTCCACCAGTGGACATTTCTCAGCGCCAGTTTCCCTCCTATCACCCCCCTGCCCCCTAGCCTGCCCCTATGGCATTTCCCCCCATCCTTTCTGCCTCATCTCTCTGTCTCTCTCTTTCTCTCTCTGTCTCTCTCTGTCTCTCTCTCTCTCTCTCTCCCCTCCCCTCCCTCTCTCTTCCTCCCTTCCTCTCCCCTTTCGGACATTGTGATTTGCAATACAGATACTGATAGGTATCTGTATATATTATAGGTTATCGTGTATATTCCTTTACCTACTTTTAACACTCAGTTCTTGTCCAGAGCGATCATTTCCAACTATTTTTGCCATACTGGTCCCTTCTCTGTCTTACCTACACTCCACCCCACACCCCCTTGTGGTAGATTACAACCATTGACCAGTCCTCTTTGCTCTTTGGATATTAGTTTATCTACTATAAACTATATAGTTTTCTACTATATCATTTTTATATCCCACAAATACAGTCATCCTATATTTGTTTCTCTCCTTCTCTCTCATTTCACCCAGCATGATACTCTCCATGTCCATCCATTTATAGGCAGATTTCATGTCTTCATTTTTCCTAAAAGCTGCATAGTATTCCATTGTGTAGATGTGCCGTAGTTTCTTTATCCATTTGTCTATTCTTGGCCACTCAGGTTGTTTCCAGATTCTGGCTATTGTGAATAGTGCTGCAATGAACACAGGAGTGCAGACGGTATTTTTGCTTTGTGTTTTGGGGACCCCAGGGTATATTCCCAGAAGTGGTATTGCTGGTTAAAACGGGAGTTCAGTTTCTAGTTTTCTGAGAAATGTCCATATTGTTTTCTAAAAAGGATGGACCACTCAGCATTCCCACCAGCAATGAGGGAGAGTTCCTTTCTCCCTGCATCTGCACCAGCACTGGTTGCTTTTGTTCTTTTGGATGTGTGCCAGTCTCTCTGGTCCTTTGGATTTTTCAAGTCTTGTTTTGAGTGGTAACTATATGTGTGTGTGTATGTGTGTGTGTATATATATAAATGTATACATTATACTAATATATTTTATAATTAACATGGATGATTAATATATAAAGTATGTATTTATGTATAATATATATGTAGTGAGACTATATATTTCTGTAGCACTCTTTCCTTTTCTTGCCATGCTGTGTAGTAACATTATTTGTGTCTCCTTCATATGTCTGTAATCTCTTGATGTCAAGGAACACATCTGTCTTATTCTTCAGTGTATCCTCACTATATGTTTCATAGTAAGTGCTTAATATTTTTTTTTAATAAAACAATAAATAGAGCTGGAGCAATAGTACAGTGGGTAGGGCACTTGCCATGCATAAGGCTGACCCAGATTCAATCCCTGGCACCCTGTATGGTCCCCCAGGCTTGCCACGAGTGATTCCCCAAGCACAGAGCCAGGAGTATGCCCTGAGCATTCCTGGGTGTGGCACAAAAACAAATAAGTGAATATACAACTTCTTATTAGTATTATGTTAAGCATTGTGTAAAAGAAAAAAATATGTCATATGGTTCTTTTTTAGAAGCATATCGTACCAGAAAGGTAGTATAAGGGTTAAGGTGCTTTGCAAGTGACTGACTCTGATTCAGTTCCCTGCATCACATATCTCGAGCACTACAAAGAGTGACCCCTGACCAGGAGTTAGCCCTGAGCATAGCCAGGTGTGATCTAAACCCTCTCTCATCCTACCCCCCCCACCACAAAAAAAAAAAAAAAACAGTTAAATTGGGATCGAAGGTGACTGATGACTGGCATCATAAAAGTTAGCATATGACCATATGCCAGTTTTTCTGAAAGAGGCTAATACGGGTTTTTAATTTCAGAGAAGGACAAAATTAGGGTTGTAGCAGTAAGGGAGGACCTTGTTGGTAACATGGAACTTGATCTGACACTTGAATAAGATATGACAGAGAAAATGGGGGGCTGTTTTCATTGTGAGCTTTTCTTGATATTTCTCTTTGTGTGACATGGTTAGACCAGAGAAAAGCTTAACTCTTCAGTCATTCAAGTAATACTTGAGGCTCATTGACACCTCTTCTCTCTAATTTTCTTCTACCACCACTACCATCACTACTACTACTATACTACTTCTAGTGGTATTGCTGGAAATACATTCATCTTTAATATCCCATGAGTACAACAAACTTAGCTTTGTTTCAGATGTTCAGAGAGGAAAGAGTCTTACAAATCATGGAATCCTACTTTTGGGCTCTTTCCATATAAGAAAATGGCTTAGTTAAAAAAAAAAAAGCATCAGAGGAAATCAGCATCTAGAGGTGGGAATTCAGTGTTGAGTTTTGCAAGGGAGATGACAGAAGTGAGACTAAACATTGGTGAACAGTATAGCCCGTTCAAGAAGGGAAACAACATAATGGAAGTAACAAAGGACTTGATGGAAATAGTTTGATATTTCTTTTTTCAGAACCATTTATTCTGGCTTCAGAACTCAAGTCCAGCCTCTGATCGAGTCAGTGCAATAATCTGGGAAGGGACTGAGTGCAAAAAGATGGAGATGTCGGTGTTGGAGATGAGCGGCGTCATCATGGGCAGGGTGAGGGCTAATGTGTTGCCAGGTCAAATAAAAAGTACATTTAGTGACTAGCAGCTGTTGCATGAGGCCTGTTCAGGATAGAACACTTCCAAACACAGCATATTTTCAATGTTGTAGTTTTCTCTTTATTTAGTAGTATTTTTATTCAGTTTGTTATAAAGATCTTTTTGTACATGATCAAATGTTCAGGCATACTCTGCTTCTTAAACTTAGTATTGAATAATATTCAGTCATAATGTGTCTATCACTAGTTCTTTCAAAATATACTTTTTGTTTGATAAATGTAACCTTCTAATTTCTTTAGCTATGCAATAATAATAATGGACACTTTAAATTGATTCCCAGGTTAATGCCTATCAGCAAGGAGCTGGTTATCAGATGCTGGGAAATGTTGTCACCATTGGATTAGCATTTTTTCCTTTTGTATATCGACTTTTCCGTGAGAAGAACTTTGACCAGCTAATGAACATTTCAGCTGTGGAGATCTTGACACTCTTTTGTGGAGCACCACCTGTTATGCCTATTATTGTTTTGTCTTTAATTAATTTTTTTGAACGATTGTGTCTTACTTGGATGTTTTTTTTCATGATGTGTGTGGCTGAGAGAACATATAAGCAGGTTGGTAGAAAATGAATTAAAATTGCTTTCCGTGGGTGGGGAAGTGATTGAGTTTTGTAGAGCACTTTTCCTGCATGGTGGGGCCTGGGGAAGATTCCTGACTCCAAGTCATTCCCTCAACACCATCAGTTGTCACCCCAAAACAAAAACAAATGAGCCAAACATTGCTTATCTCTGTTTTGGTATGCACTATTCAGTTGAGTTTGTTTTTATACTCTCTCCAAAAGATGATGTGGGTAATGTAGGATCAATAAGTGTACTTTTGGTATTTGTGGTTTCAAACACTTTATTGATTACTCACAAAGTCAGGTTGTAATCTAAATTGAACCTGTGTGTGGAAGTTTGTCTTAGCTAGCTCGGAGCCTAGCTGTGAGCTCTTGTACCTCAGTGTGACTTCACTGTTACCTATAATATATGTAGTAATTCTTAAAGTAATATTTTCTGTGAACAATGACCATGTGAGGAATAGTGAGGTTTGACAGGAGGATTGAGAATATAATATATTGATTGATACATACAAGAAATAAGACTTTGAATGAAGACAAAATTTTTAAATAAGCCAGAATCCTGGATATACAAATTTGGGAAGTTGTGAAGTTTGGGATTCACAAAAGTCTGCAAAGAATATTTCCTGAAAATGTCATGTGAACAATAATGTGAAGAAGTATATTCATATATAATGTTTTTGGGGAATAGCAGAGTAATGAGCTGTTAACAGCAATTTCCATGGTCTCTCTAGTGACTAAAATTTCATTGTCGAACATCTTTTATATGCTGGGAATGTTGTTTGTAAGTACCCATTTGGAAACACATAGATACATTTCACTTGTATTTTTTTTATCTTTTCTAGAGATTTTTATTTGCAAAACTTTTCAGCCATATTACTTCTGCCAGGAAAGCTAGGAAATATGAAATACCTCATTTCAGACTCAAAAAGGTGGAGAACATTAAGATATGGTTATCACTGCGTTCCTATCTAAAGGTCAGTTTTGTCCGATTAACAATAGAATAGATGTAATAATATGCTGAGAACATAGTTATTGGAATTTCTGGCAGCACATAGACGATAGGTAGTATAGTTCTGGGAGTCAGACAGGTTCACCAGTTTGCTGGATATCAAATTGGTGGTCTATGTGCAGAACTGGCAAAGGTATGGAAGAAAGAGCTTAGAAAATGAAAAAAAAATTCTGGGACAGACTGATATTTGACCCTTATCTATAAAAAATGATATGTCAAATGAAACATTGTATTTGTTGGTTTTAGCCCTGTCTGATAGCACAGCGGGTAGGGTGTTTGCCTTGCATGTGGCTGACCCGGGTTCGATTCCTCTGTCATTCTCTGAGAGCCCGTCAAGCTACCGAGAGGAGTATTCCACCCGCATGTCAGAGCCTGTCAAGCTCCCCGTGGCTTATTCGAGATGCCAAAAACAGTAACAACAAGCCACACAATGGAGATGTTACTGGTGCCAGATCAAGCAAATCGATGAACAACGGGAAGACAGTGCTACAGCCCTGACTGTACTCAGGGGCTACTCCTGGCTAAGCCTCTTTGAACTCTCTCTCTGAGCCCTGAATATTTTTTCTGATTTGGGGGAAAATATTTCAGCTGAAAATATACAACTGAATCAGTTAGTTAATTTGGAGCAACATGGATTTCCTAGCTGTAAGTTAAAGCTGTTACAAATATGTCAGGAATTTTTTGTGTTTATATTCATGGTACTAACATTCAGGTTTTTACTGATGAGAGGGCTGTGTTGTTTCTGAACTTAATCTGTTAGCCTTAATCTAATATATTGACATAATCTGACATTAAAATGTGTCTCTCCACAGAGACGAGGCCCCCAGCGTTCAGTAGATGTGGTTGTATCTTCAATTTTCTTACTGACACTATCTATTGCTTTCATCTGTTGTGCCCAGGTAAAAGTTTCATATCTGGTTTAATGAACAATAAAAATTAGAATTATTTTGAATATCTGTTAATTTTTCCTTTCGAAAATAGAACCAAGGTAATTTTAAAATGTTTTGAAACGCCAATTTTAATAGTTAAATTGGGGGGGGCAGAGGTTTAGCCACTCCCAACAGTGCTCAGGGACTGTTCCTGGCTCAGAGGCAATTCAAGGATTAGTGTTTGGGGGACCAGATGTTATATTAGGGCTTGAACGATGATTCAGTCTAAAAATAAATAATGAAATAAAGAAAGCCTATTTTATATCTATTATGATATCATGGAACTATCACCAAAATTTAGCTATTGGGATCCAGAGAAATAGTATAAGATGTAAGGCCTCTTGCCTTGCATGCAACTGATCCTAGTTCAGTCCTGGCACCATGTAGATAACACCAGTGTGTTTGACAGAGTGGGTTTCTTGCGGACAGGCAGAGAGCTGCAGATGCAGTTGAAAGCTGCTGTTCCAGAGCAAGCTTTCATAAACAGCTTCACCCTGTGAGCCCACGAAATTTGTAAGTGACACCGAGGGTGTACAGGTATTTAAAATAGGTGTACAAATAAAATACTTACTGATAATAAAGCAGAAAGATATTTATAAACAACTTTTTAAGATGTTTTTCTATCTTCACATTCAGTTATAGGACTCCTCATGGGGTTGGCAACCCACAGTTTAAACGAAACTAGATTCTGGCGTCCATATAGTACCCGACCTGGGGCTTCATCCCCAGCATCCCCCCATATAGTCCCTGGAGCCTGCCAGGTGTAATTCCTGAGTGCAGAGCACGAGTAACCCCTGAACATTGCTGGGTGTGGCCCCCAAACAAAACAAAACAAAACAAAACAACAACAGAAAAAGAAAACTAGATTCTGGAGAGTCAGAGATACTTGTCACATTGCAAATTGCAAATTTAATACTTTGAAAAAAATTAGTCATCATAAAATTGTAAATACACGCACTGGTTTAAAGAGACAGGTGATGTGTTTTCTAATTTCACTACTCTTTTCATGCTGTTTTTCATGAAAAGAAAATCTCGGAAACTTAGGAAATACTTAATGACTAGTGGAACCAAGTAATACTTTGAATATTAAAACTTAATATTAAATATTAAATATTAAAATACTGCTTTTTCATAAATGTTTTTTAAATAGCTAAATGAAACAGATTTTAAGGCAGATGGAGAATTCAGATTTATTTTGGTGCTTCTTTATAGGTTCTCCAAGGACACAAAACTTTCCTGAATGATGCTTATAATTGGGAGTTTTTGATCTGGGAATCGGCTTTATTACTTTTTTTGCTGCGGCTGGCCTCATTGGGATCTGAAACCAACAAGAAATACAGCAATGTTTCAATATTACTTACTGAACAGGTATTGATTTGTTCTTGGAATTTTTTAGAGTATAATATATTGTAGGATAGTGTATGAATTTTGATAAATTCTGTCACTTGCTATCTTTGTGACTTTACCACTCTGAAATTATTTCCTTCTTGTAAAATGAGGAGGTGTCTTTCTCATCTGCTCTTCAAAGAATTAAGATCTGATAGATTGAAAATACTTTGTATGCTATACAGTTACTTTTACTATAGTAATGAAGCATGGTTTTTCACCTCATTTTCTATATCAAGTATTAGCCCTGTAGGGAACTTATCAGTTAAATATGTTTAATACTCCTTTTGAATTTTTTCTGCATCATCCATAGAATAGTGTTCAGAAAATGCTTGCTCTTTATTTTGTAAATGAATACTAATATTGAGAAAAATATAATGTTGCCTTTTATTTTATTTGCATGATTATTACAAAACTTTAAAAAATTTGGTATCATGGGGGTATGGTGCTGCCAGCAGGTCAATCTGTACCTGTGAGGTGAGTGCATCAGCAGCCTGATGGTGCCTTCAGACTTCCAGATACCCCAAAATTGCTGCTGTGCCTTTGGCCAGACCCCAAAAACTTGGGACAAAGTTTACCTAGAAAGTAAATGGCCAAAAGTTAGGTATGTGGGAAACACACCCACAAACCACTTCTGGCTCAGCTATATAATTGGAGGCATGGCCTCTCTGGTTCCTGATCAAGCTACTTAACGGCCATGATCCCAGAGACTCAGAAACAAATCTTGAAACCCAGCGGCTTTTGGCAGAAATGCGTTCAGACCCCGCAGTAGGTTACTGTCGCCAGGCCACCCCAGGGGGTAAATGGTGTTGTCCCTCCACCTGCTCCCCCTTGGTGGCTCGGTGGCCGTCATCCTACAGAGGCCATTGGACAGTCAGGTCTGGGCCCGCAGTGATGAAACTTGTTGGGCCTCACAGGATGGGGGTGGAGCCGGTCCTGGTCTCCCCGTCCCAATGAGACCCCAAGTCATCGCACACGAACGGCCTCTCTGGCTCCTGATCAAGCTGCTCAACGGCCATGATCCCAGAGACTCAGGAGCAAATCTCGAAACCCAGTGGCTTTTGGCAGAAATCCCTCCAGATTTAAGTGTTAAAATTTCGGAATTTCAAAATCACATGGCCCTACTGCAGCCACGCGACATCATATGTTGTTCATAACCAGCAATAGAATACAAATTGTCTACTGTTGCCTTTTCAGCAGATGTGAGTGTTGGGGTAAAATATCAAATAATAATGGTGAGTCTGGTGTCGAAATATTGAATGTGATCAAAGTAGAGAGAGAGAGTATTGTGGAAATTATCTGTCCCACAGGTAAGGGGAGAGTGTGGGATGGGGGTATACTGGGGTTTTTGGTGGTGGAGAATGGGCACTGGTGAAAGTACGGGTGTTTCATTGTATGACCGAGACTTAGACCCGAAAGCTTTGTAACTTCTCTCACGGTGATTCAGTGAATAAAATTATAAAAAATGGAAAAAAAAAAGGTGGAGTTCATGTACAATTCAATCAGCTAATCAGTGGCTGAATAAATAGCAGTACTCCTACATAAAAAAAAAATTTGGTATCAGATTATTTTTTGTTTTAGAATTATTGATGAATGGGAAACTCTTACCATAATATATGCACACATATATAATATATATTTTTATATATTTTTCTTTGAAATTTACCATAATCACTGTTTCTTCCCTTAGATTAACTTATATCTTAAAATGGAAAAAAAACCAAATAAGAAAGAACAACTTACTTTAGTAAACAATGTGTTAAAGTTGTCTACCAAGTTGTTGAAAGTAAGTAACATCTGTATGATGCACATTTTTACTACCAGTTAAAATTAAATCATTGTTACACTTCGTGGAAAAGATCCTAGTAACATCCAGACACTGCAAATTCAAATGCTGATTTGGTAGTTTGCGGTTAACCATATAAGAAAAATTTCTCATCTTGTTACTTCTGTTCTCATGATCATTTTATAGATTACATTTTAAAATCACACTAAGTCAGAGAGTATAGGGAGGAGCTAAGGTGTTTATGTTCCATGCAGCTGGCTGTAATTTTATCCTAAGCATTAATTTTTACAGTTGTAATCTAGTGCACCAGGAGTAGCCCCTAGCACTACCAACCCCTGCCCGGTACCCCCAGTACCCTTTGTTCCCCAGATTCACAGATAACATATTCCTTGGCCCCACCTAAAATTTTTGCTAATAGAAAAGTAGGTGAGAATCTATTATAGGTTTTTTAAAATAGCAATTGATCATTAAGGAAAGGAAGCCTTTAGCAATCATTATCATGCAATTCTTAAGTAGACCAAAATTCACTGAAAGCTATTGAGAAATCATGTATTTCATGTCAGTTCTTTTATGTTTTTGTAGGAATTGGACACACCATTTAGACTCTATGGATTAACAATGAATCCCTTAATCTACAATATCACACGAGTCGTTATCCTTTCTGCTGTCTCAGGTGTTATTAGTGATCTTCTAGGATTTAATATAAGAGTGAGTAAGACTTTTGGAGCATCTGTCTTGGTCTTCGAGTTGAAATGTATAGTAACCTCTGCTCTTTATGTGTATTTGTGTGTGTGATACATAAGAGTAACTCTTGAAATCAAGAAATAGAGTTTGGTGGGCCTACAGACTTTTGGGCTTCAATTTGTTTGTGTGGCTTGGTTTTTTTGCCACATCTGACTAGGCTAGGGACTTATTCCTGACTCTATGCTCAGGAATCACTCCTGGTGGTGCTTGGGGTACCAGTTGGGATGCCGGGGATCAAACCTGGGTCAGCTGTGTGCAAAGCAAGCGCCCTACCTATCCCTCAGGCCATCTAAACGTACTGGCTTTTTGGACCATGGGTTTTTGGCTGTGCTTAGGGGACCATGTGGTGCTGGGAATCAGTTGAACCCTTGCAGAGAATGTGCTACGCTTACTGAGCTATCTCTGGCTCAGGTCTCTGGCTTTATTACTTGACAGGTCTAGGGATTGAGATCCATAGTCCCGCATGGGCAGGGCAAGTGCTTTACAGCCCAGCTGCATCTCCAACCCTGCCCTCACTTTCTTTTTGTAGTGTCAGAGTGTCACAATAAACTTTACTAGTGGATAAGACCAAAAACTTATTTGAATCTCAGGTCAGGTGAATGGATTGGCTATGGATCCTTAGATCTGGGGAGATAGAATGAATGAAAACAGAAAGACATGGTATGCAGTGCCATTTTTACCTGGAAATTAAAAAGTTTTTTTCTTTTATTTCTATGGATGTAATTGCCAGAGTCTGTTCTTTTTCTTCTTTATGTAAATGGCTTGGGTTCATAGTCATGTAAATGAACCTATAAACCCCTCGTTTGTCTTAAAAATTTTTTTGTTTTTCCTTAGCTGTGGAAAATTAAGCCATAAGCTGAGCCATGTGCCTGGAAGCTCTCATCTTGCTGGCCTCAGTGATGAGTCGAGGGCAGGACAGCCGTGGAGCCCCGTGCGATGCTGCTTGGTCACACAGAACTGCCTCGGCTCTGCTCAATCCAATGGATGGTGTTTTCACAGGAACAATTTCCCAACTGGGTGTGCATGCAATCTAAGAGCCTGTATTTTCTTTTCTATTTTCATGGTTTTCAAACAATGTGAATAGTCAGGAGGTAAGATTGTGTTATGGTAACTCAAGGACAACTTTCTAAGTTAGAAAGTTTATTCTGGGCATTTCAGTATCGTGACACTTATATTTACTGGAAAGAGACTTTTGGGTAACTATAGTAGATGCCCAAAGCATGAAGCAAATATCCTTTATTAGAGATATGCAAATTTAGTACTTTTCTATTACAGAATTGGAGATTTCATTAACCTAACAAAAAGATCAAATTTAAATTATTTTTAAGTTAAACCCAAATAAAGAAACATTACTGGAGAATTTCAGTTTCTGGTTTTTTTTTTTTTAATTGATGAAAGAAAAGTCTTTTGTACTAGGGTTCTGTAAAACTGTGGAGAAAACTTTGATTGCTTAGTATTCAAGTTAATCCTAATAACTGTAGTTGGTGAGTCATGTGTATACTCTGCCACATAACCTGACAAGAGAAATGTAAGAATAAGCACTCTCACCCAGTACATCATGGATTTTAAAATAAATTGTCTGAGTTGTGTTACCTATTAGAACACTAAATGATACATTGATAATAATTTATCTCCTGTGCAACTTAATGTAGCCAACCCTCAGTACCCTTTTAGGTTCTCAGTGTCTGTAGGTAGCCAAACCATGTCTGTTGATTTCAGTTGTTTTACAAGTTGTTCTCTGTGTATGCACATATAGACACCTATGTATATACACCTAATAGTTGTAATATACTCATATATATGCATCTAGTAGTCTTGTAATCTTGCTATTTAGTGCCTGCTTTGAAGAATCTCTTGAGGCAAATCGAAAGCCTGAATATTTGAATGATAAGATTTTGTGAAATTTTAAATGGGAATAATTTAGAAACTTAGTTATTACTTGCAAAGCGCATATTCATACAAAATCAGTTATATATATCCTAATGTGCAGGAATCCCTGGTTTGAGTGGGGGGAGGGGGGCGACTAGCCTTTCTGGGTTCAAGTCCCTAGCTTTGCCATTTACTAACTTTGTAATTTGGTGCAAGTTTCTTTCCATCTCAATTTTCTTAACCTTTTAAGAGGAAAACATCTGCTAGGCTTGTTAAGGTTGAGATTATTGCATATGACACTTACCTCAACAGTATTTTTTCGTACCTAGTAAATTCACAATGAACATTTGTTATTACTGTTTAAGACTTTTTAAGTCTCATGGATAGATGCCAAACTGTGAAGATAGGAACATAGGAAGTTTCTGAACTAGAAGTACATTTCCAAAACTGTGCAGCCATACTAAATGCTGCATGAGAGTTACAACTCTTTTAAAGGTAAAAGCCCATTATAGTGATTACCTTCTGAAGGAACTATTTGTTGTTTCAACAAATGGTACAGGAGAAATTATGCTTTCACTGTTTTCCATAAGCAACAATAGTAAACCCAAGATTGAGCTCAGTAAATATTTCAGATAAAACAAGTCAATGCCTTTGTTTTGTTTTTGTTTAGCTTTTTAAAAAACTGGCTAGTGCTAATACCCAGGATCCCCTGCGGAGAAGCTGTCTACCTTTGAGCTCTGCAGCTCAAGCTCTTGGGGCCTTTATCCTTTGATCCTGTTCAGAAATGGGGCCAGCAGCTGCTCAGAGGGCTAGTGTTCATGCTTTGCATCTGAGAGACCTGGATTGGACTGTGCCCTTCCCACCCCCACCTGCAGTGTGCTTGGAATAATAGCTCCTGGCATTGGTAGGTGTGGCCCCAAAAGAAAAACCAAAAATTTTTTTTTTACCTCTTTTGCACACTAAGTTCTCTAATTTAAAAGCAGTATTTAGTTTTATTCCTTGAGGGTTGTACAGTTATGATTTTGATGTATAACTTTTTTGAGCTGGGTAAAATTATATGTGTTTTTCAAGTTAAAAACTTGGGAATCATTCTTTATTTTGGTTTTTTGGGTCATACCTAACTGCTCAGGGATCACTCCTGGCAGGGTTCAGGAGACAACATTTGGGGGACAGGAGATTTAACCCTAGTCAGCTGCATGCAAGGAAAGTGCTTTCCCCACTATAGTATCTCTCTGACCCAATTTGAGAATCATTCTTGATTTCTTCCTTCTAGTATCTCACATCAGTCACCAAGTATATGAATCATTAACTTACATGTTTGTTTCTTTATTCCTCTTCATCCTCACTTCCTTTACTCTAGTCCAAGTCAACATCCTTTCTTTTTTCTTTTTAGAGGGGTGACACCTGGGTTGTTCAGGGTTTTACTCTTGACTGTCCTCTGGGATCATTCCTGGCAGTGCTCAGGAGGGGACCAACTGTATCTGGTGCCAGAGATTGACCGGTCACGTGCAAGGCAAGCACCCTCTATGCTTCCTGTCCTTCCCCATTTTAAAACAAGTTTCTCCTCTTCTCTGTCTATGCATACCCTGCCACCCCCTTCTTCCTCTGAGCTCTAGTCTGTTCTCAAAAAGGCAATCTGTCTTTTCTGAATTTTGAATTTTGTTTGGAATCTGATACATATTTTTAGTGGTGTGTAAAGGTTACAGAATCTGCATTTGAAACATTTTTGCTGGATATAAAATTTTAAAGATGTCGCTTACTGCCTCCTATCATGCATTGTGTCTGATAAGAAGTTGGCTGTCTTGTCTTTGTTCTTCTGTATGTTCAATATTTGTTGTATGTGCTTAAACTCCAGCTTTCTTGAATTTGTACTACTAATTATACTGTGCTTTTGGTATATTTTTCTTCCTTGTTTCTTTGTGCTTGTGAGTTTATAGATTTCATTAAATTTGGGACTTCTTGCCTTTTGGTAGGGGGGGAGGCCCAGGGCTCCCTAGGGGCTCCAGGGACATTCATATTTATACTCAATAGTATGGACCTGGTGCTACCAGGATTATACCTGGGCGCTTTCAGGGGGCCACATGGTGCCATGACTGAATTTGAGGTCTTGTTGCTTCAGCCCTTTGAATTATCTTTGTGATCTAACTTTTCCTAAATTTATTTATTTATTTATTTTTTAGGGTGTGTGTCTGCACCTTGTGGTGCTTGGGGCTTATTCCTGGCTCTGCATTCAGAAATTACTCTTGAATCACTCCCGGCAGTGCTCGGGGGACCATATTGGGTGCAGGGGATCAAACCTGGGTCAGCAAGTGCCCTACCCGCCGTACTACCAGCCCACACTCCAGTTCTCAATATAGATTTTTCTAGTTTAGATATGGAGATATGGAAACATGAACTGTTCCCAGTTGAGAATTGTTCAGTTTCTTTGGTGGTGGTCCTGTTCTTCATTGCTCAAGCAACATCCTCGTCTTACCTGTTCCACATTTTCATAGTTTAGTTTAATTTTTTTTTCTTTTTGGGTCACACCTGGCGATGTACAGGGGTTACTCCTGGCTCTGCACTCAGGAATTGCTCCTGGCAGTGCTCAGGGAACCATATGGGATGCTGGGAATCTAACCCAGGTTGGCTGCGTGCAAGGCAAACGCCCTACCCGCTGTGCTATCTCTCCAGCCCCTGGTTTAATTTTTTTTTTTTAACTTTCAAATATTTTGTGTGCTGTAATTGGTTTTTCAGAACCATAACTTAAAAATATGAATGTTTTATTTCCTGTTTTTCTTTATATTTTACGTGCAGGGGTAGGGGTATTGGGTTCATACCCAGAGGGTGCTGAGGGCTTTCTCCTGGGGGTGGCTCAAGGGTCATTTGTGGCAGTGCTGAAGTGACCATATCTGGTGCCAGGGATCAAACCTGGGTCAGCCACATGCAAGGCAAATGCCTTTCCACTGTACTATCTGGCCCGTTTTAATTTTTTGACTTCCCCTGGAGTGCAGGCCTCTCTCCATCTCCTCAGTCCGTCCTGGCTTGCTGACCTCTCTCTGCAAGGTCTTTCTCATAGTAGGCTTGTGCTCGTAGTATGTTTACTTAGTTTCTTCCCAATGGCTGTTTCTTTTCTTACCTTACAGGGGCCTTCTGATGACTATTTGTAGCCGCTCATCTTATTCTTGTTACCACGAGATGATCCTGGGTCATTTCTTCTCCCCGACACAGCCTATTTTCAACCTGCTTGTTCACTTCTCCACTTGTGGGAATGTGCATGCTATAGGCAATGCTTTGCTACTGTTCACTGCTGATTCTCAGAACACAGATCAGTACCTAACCCATAGTAGGTATCCAGAATAAATGAACTGAAGATTAGATTTCAGTTAACTTACCATTTGTGCATTTCCCCTTTTATCATGTAAGTTTTGTATCTTGATGGTTCTTTTAACCTCAGTGCTTCATTTTCTAGCATGTTAGGGTTTTACTTTTAGGCCACATTCAGTGGTACTCAGGGCTTACCCTTCCTCTACACTCGGGTCACTCCTGGAGAGGGTTTGGAACCATGTGTGCTGCTGGGGATCCAACCTGGATCAGTTGCATGAAGGCAAGCAAGTGCCTTACCCAATCTCTGGGGTTTTATCTGGATGCCCAGTAGGAGTGAGAGAGAAAATGCTTTTAGTATTTATCAGTTTCTAGGAAATTAAACGCAGATATAAAAACACAACTAGAAAAATAAAAACAACTATATCAGGTAATTTGCATTTAGCTGGAATAACCATAGAGGAAACATAGCTGTTCATTTGTTTTATGATTTGTTATAGTATATGGAAAAAATATTCCTCAAATTGCTGTGTCGGTATAATTTCAATTTTTAAATATGCCCTATGTATAATAATAACCAACCTAAAATAAAAACTGAATATCCAAATACTTGCTTAATAGGGGTGTGATCATCTTAATTTTGAGACATGTAGAAAAATTCTACATACCAGGCTCTCTTACCAACTATAAACTTAGGGATTTATGTTTTTATTTTCAGTTCATTATATGCAGAGAAAGATAGGTGGACCTGTGGACTGAAAAATTACCTTTTTTGAAATTAATGAAATTGATGTTGTGAATTTTTTAGATCTTTACATTCATATGGGGCCAGTGGGGCCTCCCTCCCAAATGCAGTGTATGACTTGGGGTTATCAAGAAGCAAATTCATTAATCTCTGCATTTGTTGACTTATTTGTCATTATAAGTTATCCTTTGTTCTTTGCCGATCTTGAAAAATGAAGTTCAAATTTCTAAAATGTACATTCTTTATATACCTTTTCTGTAGCCTATCCTGAGCCAGAAGCTGTAAGTAGTTACTACTCAAGGTACTTGTTAAGGACAAAACTCTGAATAGTTGTGCCTGGCTTTAATACAAGCACTGTAAATCAGATAAATACAAACAGGATTCTTAGAATGTAATTTTAGGCTGTGTTTTCATATTTTAATATCTATCTGAGACAGTTCTTAGTAGGTAAGATTCTTAAGGCTATTCCACACAGCAGCACTGAAAACTGATGAAAATCAGTGAAGCTCTTAAATCAATTACAGCAAAAATGATTGATATGTCAAAATGTAAGCAAGTTGTATTGCATACAGACTTTTAACAGCAGTAAAAAAGTTGCTCCCAAGTCAACTTCAGTGTCTAAAAGTACAGATGATTCTGAGGCACTGGAGCGTGGCAAGAAGCAAGAGCTGCTCCAAGTAGCCTCACGGCAGGCTGGGAGACGACTTCGTGACTGCGTCTCTCAGTGTCCCGTGTTCAGGAGCCAGCTACGCACCAGGCTTTTAGTCTGCGCCGCTCACTGTCCTACAAGCACTGACTATAGCTAATTGAAATATTCTTTGCCTTCCTAACACTGATTCACTGATTCTCTTTGAATGTTTCATTTTCTTTTTTTGTTACCATTTCTCTTTTAAAAATGTATTTTTACTAGTTAACAATATTATTTATTACATTATTAGCTTAATGCATCTGTTTGCATAGGATTCTCCACAATCTGCCACCTTCATTCCAATGTCATCTACTACCAGAGACCCTCTACCCTTTGTTCCCCACAAGTGCAAGGTAAATAGATCTAAAACTAATGTGAAATGCCAGAGTTTTGTCAGCATCTGGTGAAGTAAATGACCAAGATATGCCTAGTAACCACATTTCCAGTAAGACAAGTACTCCTCCCAAAATAATACAAGGATTTTGGGGGTGGCAAATTAATTACCCAAGGCTATATGCTTTACAATGAGATATATAAAATAGTTGAAATTATATTTAATGTAAACTAATTTCAAGCTTTCTATACAAATAAAGGTATTGCTATATAAGAAAAATCACCATTAGAAGAATTTTCCTGGTTGTTAGACTTAGAAATTTTGTTCCTTGAATAGAGTGTAACCATGATGAAAATTAGCGCCACAAAGAAAAAAAGTGTCAACACCTAACATTTTGTAAAAGAAAGGCAGACTATGAACTTTTTTTTTTAATATCTATATAAAAAATAGCGAGCGATTTACAGATCTCTTTCTCTAATCAGAACCTCAAGTGTATATATAAAGGTACTGTACAATATATAAACATTTACAACCAGTACATCCATATTTTGCTTAGCATTCCAAGGCCACATTGCTAAGTCAGTATATAATCAGTACAGTGACAGGTTACTTAGGAAAAGAGGAAAGAGCCACATCAGACTGACAACATATGACATTAGAGTTATGTCACAGTTAACAATACCAGTAAAAATAGGATTTTTATCACTAATTGTGGACTATAGGGGAAATATGTCATTTCTGTAGTACTAAATTCTTAGTATTTATCAAGCTTCCTAATTTTGCTCTATTCAAGTAGTTAAAATAGGTGGGTGAAAAGGGATTTCATAATTTTCACTCTGGGAAGCATGTCTTATCTACAGGGGCTGATTCCGTTGTTATAGTAATTTATAATCAGACTTTGAGAGGAAAGGACCAACATAATGAGTTTCACAATAACAAGAGGAACCCAAGGGTGACAGAACCAATATATTAAAATACTCCATAAAATGGTTTTAGTCTGAGAATGCCCCCTTATTTATAGATGCTGCTGAATGTGACTTCAGTGGACAGAAAAACCTGGGTCTGTTTCATGGAGTAAAAAAACCATCTCCACCTGCCATCCAACATCTTTGCTTAGACTTTTAAAAAGAACTCATTGATGTAAATGACCTAAGCAGATGCCTAGTTATCCTTTCTTGTTTTTAAACAAACTAGGCAGCAACTCAAGAGAAGTCAGATCTAACAGTCCCTGTTTCCCCCCTTGCCCACCATTACTGCTGAGCAGGTCTTGCTTGGCCATGTTGTTTCTAAACAGCCCAGTTGTACAGCTGCTCCAGGATGAGCTGGTGCTTTTCCTGGCACTGGGCTGTGAAACGTGATTAAGTCCTTCACACAATAGGTATGATATTTTGACTCTTATAAGTCTGTACTTATGGGCCAGAGTGATAATATAGTGGATAGGGCACTTAGCCTTGCACACAACCGACCTGGGTTGGATCCCTGGCACCCTATATGGTTCCCGAGCCTGCCAGGAACAACCCCTGAGCATTGTCAGGTGTGGTCCCTCTCCACCCCCAGCCCCCCAATATATACTAAAAAAATAAGGTTTGGTACTAAGTGCAAACAAAAAAATCCAGAAATCAAAGTTGTTATCTTCTTTGAACAACAATAAGCAATATTTCTACCTGCTTCTTTGTGGTTTCATACTGAAATAAAAGACCTGAGCAGCAAGAACTACATCAGTCCTGGGTAACAGCAAGAGGTGAATTCATTTCTTAAAAAAGTTTTTCATTCTGGACATTGAATTGTAAGTTATTTGAAATACTTTACCCTGACAAAATAATAAGCCACAGGAAAATCAATATTGACTGCCCCCCCCCCCCCCCCCCCTTAAATAGTGATGTTTGGAAATTTAGCTTTTAACCTGGGCCATCGTCAGTAGAGGCAGCTGCCATGGTTAATGATGAGTGAAGTCTCCTGCACGAATTCAGTCTCTCTGTACACATGCAACATGCTATTGAGAATATGAGCTTCCAAGCCAAACCTATGTTTTCATCACAGTGGGAATATCTGAGAAGGGTAAATTCGACATGATACAGTAGATTAACTTGGCACAAATACAAAGTGAGTGTGAACGCACTGTTGCTCTCCACAGATGTCAGTTGTCAGGATGCTCATGGGACGGCTAGGCTGCCTCAGCGGAGGCTGGCACGTGAGGTTAGCGAGTGGGGAAGGTGGCCAGTGGCAGACCAGGCTCAAGCAATCCTAGACCCTTCATGCAGCCTGGTCACTTGAAGCTCAAAATGTGCTGACATTCATTTCAGAATTTCCATTAAATAGAAGACACTTTGGGGGAAAAATGCTGCTTTTCAGGAAGGAGAGATTATCTTTTCTTTTCTTCTGTTTTACACTAAAGGTCACAGCCGCTTCTCCGTCACCCCGGCAGTGCCAGCCGCTTTATTTGCACTTGGCACCTTCCAGGGCCCAGGGGTAATTTGTGTTTTCTTAGCCAGGGGAGCGCTTTCTGGTTTGAGCCCTCCGCTCTCTCTATTTTTGTCAGTGGCTTCTCTGTGAGCCTCTGTTGGGGTTAACACCGTTTTTCCTTCAGGCTCCTGCCTCAGCTTCTTTTCTGAAACATGGATATTTTCTCCCGTTCTCTCTTTACTGGAACTCATTTCTCCTGAGGTTGCTTTCCGTCCCTTTTCATTTTCTGGCATTGCTCTACTACTAGTAGCAGCACTAGTCTTTTTGGGTGGGAGAGACTTCTCATCCATTCTCTTGGGTCTTTTCTCTGGAGACCTTGTCCTGTTTTTCCCAGGGTGGCTCTGCTTCCCATCTTTCCCGATAACGCCTGCTTTTCCTTTCCTAGCCAGGACCTGCTCGGCTCTGTCACTGGCGCAGGCCTCCATTCTTTGCCTCTCGAGCTCTGAGAATTTGGCGTCAGCATTTGCTCTGTCTTTGTTTCCTTCCATTTTTTGCTGCTTCTTGGGGCTTGAAGAACGTCCTCTGCCTTTTCTGCAGTGATCTTGTCCAGAACCTGCGTGGGTGCCAACCCCACAACTTTTATTCTCCCCTTTCCTAGGACTGAGGGACTTATCTCTGGGTTTTCTTTTCAGCTCATTTTGGAGCTGACAGGGACTCTTTTCTAAATGACCCTCCAAAGAGAGACTGGCTGGATTTGGGGGACTAGCAGATCGACCTCTACGTGTAAGACTATTCTCGACTTGTAAGAGATGTTTTTTGTCACTGTGCCCATGACTGTGGGGTGAGTCCCTTTTATTCACATTTTTCTGGAGAAGAGACTGATGCTTTTCATCATGCTGTTTTTCATTTAAAGTGCTTTTCTTTTCAGGCACAGTGTCCTTTAACTCTTCTGCTTTTTCACATATCTGAACTCTTGTTAAAGATTCCTCAGTTACTAGTACATGAGACTCTTCATATGTAGAAGCAGAATGTGGAAATGGGGAAAATGGTGACTGTTCATCATAAATCACATTTGGAGATGAAGGATTACTATCCCAAACACCTAAAAAAGGGATTTGAGTGGGTAATTAAAATAGGAATAGTAAGTTTTGAACTCTTCACAGCCATTTATTTGAATTGTACAAACTGCTTAAACAGTCTGAGTATTTAATAAAATCTATATATGTTTACATATATCTCTGTAAAGGCAGATGTATAATAGACAGCTGTTTTCAGTGATATGTAATTCAATAATATATGTGTAAATTCTTTAAAAGTAGTAAAGCCCAATTAAAAACTATACAGAAGTAACAAAGTTGGACCACGTTTTCTGGTACATTCAACCATTATCAGTGGATTTAGCTTACAGAGATGTCAAAATAAAGGAAATCAAACTATGGTAACCAGAATAAGGGTCGTGGGCATTTGTAAATAGTTTTCTTACATTAAGCTGTCAAATTTAATGTTGAAAGGAACTGAAAAGTGCAGAAGATAGAATTAGATGTACTTAATAGCACCATTTTTAATCAAAGAGAAAAACAGAAGGAAGTGATTTACAAGACATGCAAATTTACCAAGTCTTTTTAAGGAAAGACCAAGAAAAGCCCTGAAAGCCTTAATGTTGTTCAGGTTTCACGTAGGAGCACAGACCGGAAGGAGCCAAACCTGAAGAAGGAAGAGAAAAAGCCTAGGACTACGTGGGAAAAAAAAAAGAAAATCACAGCGCAGTTAGCAAAGATGTCACTGGGAATGTATGATTTACAAGCAGATGGTGGAAGACACAAAACACAGTGTGAGAGTCACAGGCTGGAAGTGGGACTGGGAGGGCATGTTTACAGTTACCTCAGCTCTGCTGGGGAAGAGTAGGGCAGGCACTAAGTGGTGTGGCGCTCTGCCTCCACACTAATGCACTTCATTAAAAACATTTGCAAGCACTGTGACACTAAAAAGGCTCACTAAGTGCAGTAGTGCAGGTAATGCCCAGGGTCCTGCCCCGCTCTGAGTAAGGCGGTGGCAGCTTGTTTCTCAGGGACTAGAGAAGTCGGGTGTTCTGACTACTCACTGAAAGACTAGAGCACTATTAGGAAACAACTAACATCTGAAGAATCTCAAATACCTCATATACGTCCTTTATTTTCTTTTGTAAGCATATTTCTTTATCAAACTATGTTTGAAGTTAGTTTAATGTATACTTAATTCCCACAGTAGTCCTGCCTGAAGCCACTTATTTTGTGATATTATTATAATGATGCTATCTTATGGTTGTGGTGTTTTTACCTTTGAACGTGCCAGTAAAATGGCTGTCCCCCTCGAAACCCTTCTTTCCTCCCACCTTTCTTTTCCTCACACACTTAACTTTTTAGGTGCAGATAAGTCACTGTACTTACCATGGTCAGGTATCAAGCCAGTTCCCGGCCTCAAAAGAAGAAGAACTTTATTTCCACCGGCCTGAATGAGCTCGATTGCGCGTGTATGTGTGATGCCTTGTGTAGGTTCTCCATTGATTTCAACAATCTGGTCACCAACCTGGACAGGAAAGGATCACAGGGATGGCATGAAGCAATGTGTCATTCTGCAGTTCAGCTCTTATCACTAGAGCACTCACCTTGATACCTAGCTTTCACCTGTAAGATACCCGAGTTGAATAGTGTCACCTGTAAAATACCTGGTTGAACTATGTGAGCATGTTAGAGTCCGTGCAGACTTGGGGCAGATGGTAACAATGCTCGAGCTTGTTTGGAGGTTGTAGCAGGGGAGCGCAGCTACTCGTATACCCTCGACCGAAGACCGGTCGGTCTCTATTCGGGGAAGGCCGTCCTCTTCGACTGAGCGTGCAGCTTTGGGAGGGACGCACATGGAGTGGTGCGGGAGGAAGGGGACACCCGCCTAGCCAGCCAGATCAGCCGAATCAACCCTGGCGATCAATGGGGTGACAGATGTCGCAGCCAGATTGCCCTCACATCCCCCAAAATTCTACCTGGCAAAGTTATATACTAGCAATCTGGATCTGGGCCTCTTAAAATCAAGGTTTAAATCTGAAGGTTTGCAAAGGTTAAGCACAGAAGAGTGGAGGTCTTGGCACCCCACAGGGTACCACAGAGCTGCACCTGAGCCACGCCTTTCACCTCCCAAAACCTGGACAGGGGCTTCTCATCGCTGACACTGTCCAGACACTGTCCAGAGTTCCCTGATCCCTCCTCTGTTGCCACCTACATGTATATGGCATCAGAGAAAAGAAATAGTCAAGATTAGAACAGAAAAAACCTGAGCCTGGAGAGTGTGTTAATTCTTTCTTAAAACCAAAAAGGCTGGCACACTGGGTTGGCTCCCCGAGAAAACAAACATGAAGCTAGGGATTAGAAGAAGTTGCCTATTACTCTGAAAAAGGAAAAAGGAAAAGCACAAATAAGTGTGACTTTTGCATACCTATTAAAGGCAAATACTACTATTGTGAAAAATGTCCCAGATTTAAAATCTCAAAATAACCAAGAAAAGGGTGTAGGTTTCACGTCAAAAAACCTGAACAGGGGGCTGGAGTGATTGCACAGCAGGTAGGGCGTTTGCCTTGCACGCAACAAACCCGGGTTCGATTCCCAGCATTTCACTATGGTCCCTCAAGCACTGCCAGGAGCAATTCCTAAGTGCAGAGCCAGGAGTAACCCAAACAGCAAAAAAAAAAGAAAAAAAAAACACCAAACTGGAACAATGGAAAATTACTGAAACCCTGAAAAGTAGTTTGTATGTTTATAAGAGCTTATTAAAACAAGTCTTCAAGCAAAATTCTCAAGCAAACTATAGCATGAATCCAACAGGGAGGGTCTCAGGTGATACTCAGCAGAGTCTGGCGCAGCAGCTGGCCCCACTCGCAAAGCACCCGCGCCTCCCCTGGAACAGCCCCCTCTGGAGCTGCGTCTTGGTTTCCCAGTGTTCTGAGGAGCCGATTCATTAGTACCTACCTTCTAAGAATTTCGGGGGACAATGTATATTTTTTCAAGTTACCTATTTCCTGAATTTTTTCTAAAATTTTATAGTATGAAGGTTATCTGCAGAGTATAGATTCTATATAATACAAAAAATTTCAAGTGAACTAAGAGCTAGAAATATGGATGATTTTTGCATATTTATGAAAAAGTCTTGATGTAAGAGGTCATCAAAAATGAAAGCCAACAAACAACCATCAGACAATAATAAGCCTAATAGATGGATTAAAAAGTAATAAAAATAAAAGATTAGGTAAGTGAAAAATTCCCTTAGAAAGAGAAATCAATTTCATGACAAAGACAGATGATAAATTACCAATAGATACATAATTCTAATGAAGAAATAAAAATTAGTACATGGAGCTTGATTTGGGCATTATATATCATAATACATAATTAAGGTTAAAACGACTTTTTTTCATATTATTTGGTTTAATTCACTGTCCAAACATGAATTTCTTACTCTTGCGTTACAATGAATAAATTGCAGTGAAAACTGTAATTGACTGTTTCTGCCACCAGGTGTCACTTTTGCTTAACCGGAGGGAGGAAAGAGCCAGGGCGCTAAGATTACAGCTGAAAGTAGGGAAAGTTCTATTATGAGATGACACAAGCTCAAAAATAAAAAAGCAGCAGCGTGATAGAGTAATGTGTTTTTCTCTTTCTAGTGTCATATAAATAATGAATTGTAACAAAGCAGGTAATCTTTTAGTAAATAAAGACTCAAGTTCAGGTTTGTATTGAAAAATTACAGAAGACAGAGGAAAGAAATGACCAAAGAGGAAATGAAAGGGGAGCAAGAAAGGACTGAGAATAATTCTGTTTCTTTTTTTTTTCAAATTAAAAATAAATTGAACATCCGCAAGATATATTACATTTTGTAATTACCATTACAAAACTTTTCATAATTGGGTTTCAGTCATACAATGATGTAGCACTCATCCTTCCACCAGTGTACATTTCCCACCATTCCCTGTTTCCCGACCACCCCAACCCCACCCCGCACCCCCAGCCTCCCTCTATGGGAGGCACCTTCCTTCTTGTTCTCTCTCCCCTTTTCCTTTTGTGCATTATGATTTGCAATACAGGTGCTACGAGGTCATGGTGTTTGTTCAGGGCATTCAGTATTTTTATTGGGACGGTAAGGCCAGAGTAGCTTATCAATTGGGTGGCTGCTTTGGAATATGGATGTGACTGCCAAGGCTTCCGGAAGTACAGGGAGGTGGGGGAAAGTTGCCCATCCCGACCCCGAGAAAGCCTGGAGAATTGTCACAAAACCTGATACATGAATTTTCAGCAGTCTTGGGGAGGTCCATCCTGAGCCTGTGAAGTCAGGAGGTATGGCAGTGATTTTGGACTGTGGAAGCAAGTGGCTGCCGGGGTCTCTGCTTGAACAGGCACCAGCCTAATTCGCCCCCCTCCAATTTACCCCGGTCTGTTCAGCCTTGTGTCACTCTCAACCGTGACCACAAACGCGGGCACAGCGGGCAGGGAGCTTGCCCTAAAAATGTATCGCAGGGACTGGAGAGTGATAGTGCAGTGGATAGGGTGTTTGCCTTGCACGTTCTTGGGCATTCAGGTTTTTTCCAGATTCTGGCTATTGTAAACAGTGCTGCAATAAAAATACAAGTGCAGATGTGATTTCTACTATACATTTTTGCATCTCTGGGGTATATTCCCAGAAGTGGTATTGCTGGGTCAAATGGGCGCTCAATTTCTAATTTTTTGAGAATCATCCATACTGTTTTCCAAAAGGGTTGAACCAGCTGGCATTCCCACCAGCAGTGAAGGAGAATCCCCTTCTCCCCACATCCATGCCAACACCGATTGCTTTGGTTCTTTTGGATGTGGGCCAGTCTCTCTGGTGACAAACACATTTCTAACACCTGACAACCTGTTAAAAATCTGAGTATCTCCCAAAGGAACCAAAGTCAAAGGCACACAAGAAATGGAAAACACACAAGCAGGGCGTAGGAATGAAGCCAGCAATGGCTTAGGAATGAAGTGCAGGTGGCCCTGACCCGTATTTCAGACTTTTAGGTGGGCACGATGCCACTGCTTTACAAAGTTCTGTGGATGAAAGTAACAAGTGAAAGCACCTATTGCCTCTCAATATTTTTGTATTCTGATTCTGAGATGATATCTATTTTAAAATTCATTGTCTAGAAGTATTCATCCATCCATTCTACTCTTAGAACAAATACCAATGGAGTGCCCACAGCGAATACACAAGGCATTTAGTGTCAGGTGCTGAAGGTAGTGGAAATGCCCAGAGGACACTCAGCACAGGTGCCTGCTTAGCAGGACAGCAGAGGAGAAGCAGAGAGGCAAGAGAAGACTCAGGTGGTTGTAAGGTGCGAGAGCTGGAGGGAATCTCAGCTCTGGGCAATGGCCCCAGCATAAGCTGTCAGCACACTCTTCATGGCCCTTAGCAAGGCAAAATTTTGACAGTTTTATAGGCAGAGAAGAAGCCTTCTCTGAAGAGCTGATTAGAATGACTGGTTTTATTTGCAAATTCCACAACCTATTTTTGCAATTTACTCAATGGAGTTGTAAGATTCTGCTCAATGTGTAAAGAATAGCGTGTTTTGGGAAGTCTGTGGAGACCTACTGGACTTCTAAAAATGAAGACATGCTTTAGGGGCTTTGCAAGAACTCCAAGGGCTCATGCATATGCTACGCATGCAAGAGGCCCAGGCTTGACCCCACACTGCAAGTGCCCAGAGCCCAGAGCTGGAGTAGCTCCTGAGTATCTCTGGGTGTGGCCCCCCAAATAAGAGAACTGCATGTTTTAAAATAGACTTTGCTTGAAATCCTGTTTGTCTTTAATTTGGTGAGATTAGTGCATCTGAGGGTGATATTTGGAATTGGCAGGTATTTTATAGTTATAATTACAGTTTGGGCTTAATTGCATTTTTGTGACACTAAATGAGAGTCTAAAAAATATTTCACAAGACTTAAAGTGCCTAAATATTTTAGGAAATAGAGGGAGGAAAGAAAAAGAGCTCGTTGATGGGCAGAAGCTAGTACAGGCTTAAGGCGCATGCCTCGCACGTGGCCATTACTGGTTTGATCACCATCCTGGGCACCATTTGATCCTCCAAGCATGCTGGATGTGACCCAGGAGGCCCCTCTGAATACGGCAGGGGTGAGCACTTGGGCCTTAGCACCGAACCACTGACTCGGCTGGCTGAGAATCTCTGGGAGAGTCCTGGGTTTCCTAAGCACTGTTTGGGAAGACCCCCACCCTACCAAAAAAAAAAAGCTTTAAGAAAACCAGGAATAAATATACCTTCCCTATGTGAGCAATGCGTCAAACTTCTCTTCCTAAAACTTTACATTTGCTTGAGCTGTGCCTTTTTCACTATGTATCTACGTTTTCCAGACAAGGAGTTGGGTTCAGAGAAGCTACTCAGCTGTAGACATGTAGGAGGCAGGGCTGGAGATCACATCTGCATCCAAGTTCTGAAGCCATGTTCACTGGTCTGCAAGGAAGGAAGGCCAACTCCCAGTCGGGCCCTTCTTCCTCCACCACTGGCTGCCCAAACAGTCTCCCTCACTCATTCACACGCAACAGACCCACTTGACTGGTGTGGAGCTCCAATGGGAGTTCTCTGAGGCCTCTGCATCTCCATCTGGACCAAGCTACTGGTTCCTGGATTGCCACTGGTGGTGCTCTAGGCCCTGTGCATTGCAGGGGATCAAACCCAAGGCTCCAGCATGTAAAGCCTGTTCTCGAGTGCTTTTTATTAGCTCTCTGTCCTGAACCTATCCTGCTTTTGAATTCTCATTTTTTTCTACTCTCGCTTCTACTTTCCAAATACACTCCAGGGAAACTTAACCACTTAGGGTTCCCTGTGTCTCAGGTTAAACTCCCTTTGGGCCTGTCCTCATTTCTTCAGTCCAGACTATTCTCTCCTCAGTCTCTTCCTACTAAAAGTGAACTTATTTTTCTACCACTTATTTTCATGAGTGGTAGAAAAATAAATTAAAAGCAATCAAGATTTAGAACAAACAAAAACTATGAACCCTTCCCCTTACCTGGGTACCTGGCAGCAGAGGAAGCACATTCAGAGATCTTGTAAATGGGCTGCTTGGAGTTGAAAAATTTTAGTGTGTAACTAAACACCAGTGAATTAATTGGTCGTTAAGCTTTAAGGCCAGTAAATGTCATTAAAATAAAATTCCTCTTTTTAGGGGGTGGCATACACCCAATAGGGCCTAAAGGCTAGTCCCAGCTTGATGCTCAGGCATTCTGGGGGCATGTACAGCGCTGGGGTCTGAACCTGGGTCGCCTGCATGCATGGCAGTGCTCAGCCCTCTGACCAATCTCTCATGAGCTGCTGCTTTTAAGAAGCATCTAAAGAAGAAGAAGTGCCTGAGAAGGTGCAGCGTGAGTCTGCTGTATGAGGAGACCCGGTTCAGTTCAGGATTTGAATGTTTCAAGGTTGCCTGGCTGGCCTGAATCTAACACTCAAATAACACTGACTGGTGGCGCTCACCTGTCTACCTATAAAGGTAGCAAAGAGGAAAAAAAGACTCGGGTCTATTACTTCTTAGGAGGAATCTAAAGATTCCACTTTATCCTAGATTTTTCAGATTTTATTTTATTGTATTTTTTGATTTTTGGGCCATGTTTGGTCATGCACAGAGCATACTCCTGCTTCTGTGCTCAGAGATCACTTAAGAGATCCTGAGCATAGAAGGTGCCGAACCAAGATTGGTCATGAGCAAGGTGAGTGCCTTGGACTTGGTCCTCTTTCTTCAGCCCTCAGAGACTTTGAAAGGGTGAAAGTATATTTGATGAACCTTTCAGATTGCCCAGTGTTATGCAGGCCATGAGCAGCTCAGCTCAGCGGCAAGAAGACACAGAAAATTCCCAGAAGAAAGGGGTGTGACCCGTGTTTGCCTCTGTGGGACTGTAGCAAGGAAATGCTGCCCGTATGCAATCAGGAGTTCCTCACATTCATTCCTTTCAATCAACTCTTTACAGAAGTTTTGTTTGCAGCCAGAACCAAAGGAAGCAGAAGGAAGTCAACTCACATGAATCCTGCCATCCTTGATAGCAGGGCCATCCTCAGCCAGCCGCAGGATGAAGAGCCCCATGTTGTACTCCTTCCCGCCTCGGAGGCTGAATCCAAAGCCCCGGGGGCCTCGCTCCAGTTCCACCGGGTAACAGCCAAGGCTCTGCAGAGAGAGGAGCAAGCATGAACTATGCTTCCTTCACAGGGAGCAGCAGCACTGCCCTCACTGCGAACCAGTGATTCACACAAAGCTCCCAAGGCAGAAATGTGAGGGGCAGCTTCATATTTATCAAAGCAGTTGAACTTAATCTGTAGGTCATGTGACTTTTCTAAATAGAATTCTGCAAAATGCTTCCATGAATGAGATTTAGATTCAGTTTTCCTGAAAGAGGAAAATGGAAACAAAGCAAAGGCAGACCACTAGGATGAGCTAAAACTCCCTTGCCCTGAAGCCCATATTTCTGAAACAAGCGGTGGGCTTCCTCTGCACTCCCTGTTCCTCCATGGGCGAGAGCAGGAGGCACAGCACAGCGGGGCTCAGGGAGGACTCACCAGCCCGCGTCAGGGACATGGCATACCTGCCCGTGCCAGCCGCCCACCACCGAGATCACCGCTGTGTCAGGCTGTGCAAGTTGCCGGTGGTCGGACCACGAATGTCTGTACGTCACTGAGGCATCGCCTTTTCCACCATCACCTTCTAGGGTGCTTCTGCAAGACAGAGTCAAGTCACTCTTAACCGCAAACACAAGCACAAGCACAGCGGGCAGGGAGCTTGCTTTGCCCTCTGTTGACTGGAGTTTGATCCCGGCATTCCCATATAGTCCCCTGAGCACCACCAGGAGTGAGCCCTGAGCACTGCTGAGTGTGGCCCAAAACACAAAACCAACTCCCCCCTCCAAAAAAAAAAGCCTTCAACTAGGACTGCAAAGCTGCACACATGAACTGGCTGGAGGGCAGAGGAGCGATCTTGTCACCAGGTAAACAAGACTTGTCCAGGTGTGAAATTTCAGTGAACACAGTTTTTGTTCCTGGGCGAATCTTTTCAATAGGAGAGTAAAGAAACCCATACCACTGTGCTCAGCAAGGACATGGCCTGGGGTTCCCCTCCCCAAATCCTGAATCTCCCCACACTGTAGGTCATGTGGGTCATTCCCAGGGGTGGTTTGCGAACAGAGGGCCTGTCTAGGGCACAAGGCAGCTCTCTGATAGCCACATGCTGGCCACACAGAATAAGCAGGGAGGGAGGAGGGGATCTGAGAGCACTAAACTCACCCCCAAACAAGCAGCTCACCTGTCCCCAGGTAGGTGGTTGACCTGGGACTGTCCCACAGGCCTATGTGGCAGGGCTGGGCTTTGCCGGGCTGAGTTTGTTCCTGATGATGGACCGTGATGCTCTGTTGAAATGAGAGAACAGCAATTAAGACGTACACCTGCACCAGCCAGGAGAGGGTTGCCCATACCAGCCATCACTACTTTTCTGCCACCACGCTGGGACATCAGTATCCATCACTGTGGCTCTGGAGGCATGTTCGTGTTAGAGACCAGGAATCATATTCTGATCACACACACCCTTTTACCTTTGTCAGTACAACATGAAACAAAACATACTCAATAAAGGTGTTTGGGGTCTTGGAGTCAAGGATGGGGCTGTGGGGCACAGGAGTGCAACTTCCGTCTACAGACTAGTGCCTGCTACTGAACCTGTGCCTTTCATCCAGGAGACATTTAGGAAAGCATCTGGCTTGAACAGCTAGGGAAAGGCTTAACTGCTTTGGAAGAAAACTAAAACAGAAAAAAGGTAATATTTGTTTCTGCGTCTTCCCTAGCAGCTCCCCGAGTTCTTGTTCTTTAGACGGTGACTGAAGACCGTGACCACAGTCCCTGCTGCTCCATCCCTGACCATCCCTGACTCTACAGTCGGGAGCCATGGCAGTAAAGCAGATCTGAGACTCCCGGCTATTCTCTCTGCAGTCAGGTGGGATCTGTGCACACACTCACTGCCGCCCAGCCCCTGCCCCCGATTCCTGTGCTGAGGGCAGAACCTTACCCCTCACTGGAGTGCTGGAGATGAGCAAAAGAGCTAAGAGCAGAAGTGTGACTTAATACAGAGGGTTTCAGACTGTCCACAGATCCGTGAGTACCGTCTGGTATGAAAAAGTGGAATGAGTGTTACCTGCTGTACTATCTCCCCATCCCTGAAATATTCTTATTATATTAATAACTTGTTATTGTCATAATCAAGAGCTCAATTCTTATCTGGAACAGTATTTCTTTAAAGTTCTATCTTCTGTTCAATAGAAGTAATTTTCAGGTTAAAATGTGGAAACTGAAATAAATGAAAGCTTGGGAAATAAAGGTGGTAAAGACTAATGCTTAAAATAATCATTTTGTGAATGCCTACCTAAGGAAGCAATTTCTACTAAAAAAGCTTAAATTTCAGCTTTTGGTGATAGTTTCTTTCTTCCAAAAAATAGTTTAATTAATTTTTTGGTTTGGGGCCCCTTTGGGTGCTCAGGGTTTACTCCTAACTTGGTGCTCAGGGATCACATCTGGTGATGCTTGGGGGATCATAAGGGATGCCAGGGATCGAACCCAGGTTGTACATGTGCAAGGTAAGTGCCCTCCCAGTTGTACTCTTGCTCCACTCTGGCCTCTGTTTATTTATTTGGGGCCACACCCGGCAGTGCCCAGGGACTGCTCTAGGCTCTGTGCTCAGAGATCACTCCTCTGGGGAACTATAAGGTGCCTGGGATAGAACTGGCATCAGCTGTGTGCAAGGCCAGCCCTCTAACCACTGAACTATACCTCCAACCCTGAAATTTCAGCATTTAGGCAGGTATCACTATTATTTGGGGTGGGGGCTGCCCAAGTGCGCCTCAGGGAGTGCACAGGTCACTTACTTTGTCAACCAGACCAGCAGTTAAGTGCTTGGCTCTGTGGCACTGGGGACCACAAGGACCACTCCAGCACTGCTCGGGACCATGTGTCCCTCAATCATGTGCTATGTCCCCAGCCCTCGTATCATTATTGAGTAGGTAGGGCTGATATGCTTCTCTTAACATGCTGACACCTGTAGCACCGGTGGCTCATGCCTGAATATGGTTAATGATATTAGCATAAACTATAGCACCAGCAGCAGTGTGTTAATGGTCTTGGGACTAAAAGCTGAGAGAGAGACCGTTTTTCTGCTGCTGCGCTGGTGGGTGATCTCAGCACTGCGTGCCAGGCAGCTATAGGACCAGCCTGTGCAGAACCCAACAGAGGGGTGAGTTTACTATTTTGGTTTGTTTGCTTTGTTTTGGGGCCATACCCTGGCAATGCTCTGGGGATACTCCTGGCTCTGCACTCAGGAATCACCCCTGGCACGCTTGGAGGATCATATGGGGTGCCGGTAATCCAACCCGGTCACTTGTGTGCAAGGCAAGCACCCTCCCCACTGTACTATCACTCTGGCCCTGTGTGGGTTTGCTCTCAGTGTTCCAGGGCCAGGGAGGCTGGACGGGGGTAAGGCATTTGCCTTGCACGAGAGATGCTGGTTCGATCCCCATCTGAAAAGGCCCTAGGCAGCTGTGATCTTCATAATCTGGGGGTCACAAGTTTTTGGTTGTACTTTTTATAAAACAATCATGAATTTTATTTTCCTAATTAACTTAAGTTCTGAAGAATGTTGAAATAAATGCTGGCCTCCTAACTGGTCTATTGATCTTGTCTTTGTTAGGATTCCAGTGTTAACACAGAGAATGAAATATGCCACTTCATTAAAAGCAGTAGTTTAGGGGCCAAGTGATCATACAGCAGGTAGGATCCTTGCCTTGCATGGAGCCAGCCAGTGTCTGATCCCAAGCACCCCAAATGATCCCCGGCACATTGCCAGGAATGATCTCTGAATACAGAGCCAAGTGAAAGTCACACCACTGGGTACGGCCTCTAAGAACAAAATAAAACAAAGAAGAGACCAGTTTGGCAGTTTTCAACAGGTTAAACATTGTTATTATAGAACCCAGTAACTACACAGACACACCTCCAAGAAAAATGAAAACACATCCACACAAAAAACATGCATACCAATCTAATAACAGCACTATTCAAGATTATATATATGTATATAAAACACCCAAATGTCTATCAAATGACTAGGTAAGTAAAATATACATGTGCTTAATGGATCATTATTCACTAGTCATAAACAGATCATTATTCACTAGTCATAAACAATCTACAGCATGAATGAACTTCAAAAACATTCTGCTAAGTGAAAGAAGTCAAACATAAACAAACATATGCTGTATGATTCCATTTATGGGAGATGTGCAGCAGATCTGTAAATACAGAAGTGGTGGATGGCGTCTTGCAGAAATAGCAGGAATGTCCTGGAGAGTGTCGAGGTGCCCCACCCACTGTGCTATCTCTCTGGTTGCTAAGTTTAGAGCATATCTTACTTACAAAGAAAAAAAATATACAAAATATACAAATATATACAAAATATATTTAAGATCCTGAATTAGATGGTGGGATGAAAAAGTGACACTTAAAAAATAGTGTATGTTTTGGGGGTGCGGGATGTATAAAATTCATAAAACCTTATCTCTAACTCAGAAATGAATGCCAACACACATATGTTTTAAAAGACACAAAAAACATGATGAGGCACATAAAATACACCGAATTAGTGGCTAGTAAAAGTAGGGATAAAAAAATGAGTGAGACATGAGGAGTTTGAAAAAGAAGGAATTAGGAAACAAAAATAAACAAAAATTATTGCATCAAGACCTGAACCTTCTCACACAGCTTTGAACAGCCTCTGAGAACTCATGCTCATTCTGAGAAACTGCGTAAACAAAATCTGAGAGAAAGAAGAAATCAATCTTGAAAAACAACACAACTTAAAGATGTCTTTGCAAGGCTGGGAGTACACACTGATATCCAATGTGTGATGCCCCCTGAGAGTGCGCTGTGTGTGGGAGCGGGAGGTAGTGCGGGAGGGCAGGAACATCCCGAGTCAGGAATTCAACTGCGCTCTCCTACCACATGCCACTTGGTAGACCGAGTTTGTGGCTGAGTCAGAACAAACATTATGCAGCCCTGCAAAGGCGGGGTGTGGCAGGGTGGGCATGTGCTTGCCTCGCTCCCATCAGCACTCAGGATGAGCAGGGGATGGAGTCAATGCTGACACTGGCTGCACAGCTGAAACACTCTGCCTGTATGACATATTTGGAAGTCTTGAAACTGCCACTACAGAACTTTTAGGACTCAAGGGGCACTTTTTATCCCCAGAGTTAATGAGATTTTGTTTGTGCTCAGGGCTCTGTGCTTGGGAGATCATTTCTGGCAGTGCTGGGTATCTAACCAGGGTCACCCACAGGCAAGGCAAGGCAATTGCCCTAATGCCTATGCTATCCTTCTGACCCGAGTGAGTGACAGATTCTTTTTGGGGGATTGGCAGGGTCACACACTGGGTGATGCTCAGGGGTTACTCCTGGCTCTTCACTCAGTAATCACTACTGGCGGTGATGGGGAACGATGTGGGATGCTGCAGATGAAACCTGGGTTGGCCCAGTGCAAGGTAAGTGCCCTACCCACTGTACTATCTTTCTGGCCCCTAATTAAGAGATTCTGAAAGGTTCCTAGTTTATTAAAACATGAAGTCACTTAATCACTTAACTTCCCGTTAGTTGTCGATTTGCTCGAGCAGGCGCCAGTAACGTCTCCATTTGTCCCTGTCGCGTGCTAGTGTAGCCCAATGGCATCTGTTCGCTCCGGGAACATGAAGAGCCTCAAACCGATTGTTCATGATCTTGACGAAGAAGTCTGACCATCTGGTAGGTGGGCGGCCACGCGGTCTCTTGGCATCCCGTGGAATCCAATCAGTAACAGCTCTAGTCCAACGGTCGTCTTTAAATCTCATTACGTGACCAGCCCATCTGATTTTCGACACCTTGGCAAATGAGACAGCGTCCCTGATCCTTGATCGTCGACGGATGTCAGAACTCCGGATTCGTTCTCTCATTTGAGTGAAACGTGATATTCCAAGCATAGCTCTTTCTATTCTTCTTTGGGAGACCTGAATGGCGTTCTCATCTTGTTTGCGTAGGGCCCAGGTCTCTGAAGCATATGTTAATGCAGGAAGAACAGTGGAATCAAAGAGATGTGCCTGGAGCCGGAGGTTCTTCGTCCTCTTAGCTATTTCTTCGACGTTCTTGAAGGCGTTCCAAGCCGCTCTTTTCCTCCTGCGCAGCTCGGGTGCCAGGTCATTTGTCATGTTGACCTCTCGACCTAGGTACACATAGCTGTTGCATTCGGAGATGGTCGTTCCATTGAGAGCGAATGGGGCGTCAGGAACAAGGCTGTTTCTCATAAACACTGTCTTCGTAAGATTCAGCTGTAGTCCTACCTTTCCACACTCACGGTCAAAGTCGGCCAGCATTTGTGCCGCTTGGCTGATGTTTGGTGTTATTAAAACAATGTCATCAGCAAAGTGGAGGTGGTGTAGTTGCCGACCATCTATCTTCACTCCCATTCCTTCCCATTCCAGTCATCGCATGATGTTCTCGAGGGTGGCACTGAAGAGTTTTGGTGAAATGGTATCACCCTGCCGCACCCCTCTCTTGACATCAACGATCACTTCTTTGTAGAATGGTGAGATCCTGGTAGTGAATCCGCAATACAGCTCACGGAGGATCCTGATGTATTGGGCTTGAATGCCCTGATTGGCTAGGGCTTCAATGACCGCTTCCGTCTCAACAGAATCAAAGGCCTTCTTTAAATCAATGAACGTTAAGCAGAGCAGCATCTTGAACTCCCGAGAAACCTCAATGAGCTTGGTTATCGTGTGGAGATGGTCGATGGTGCTGAATCCTTTGCGGATTTTCATAGATAGTAATGCATATCTATGAAATGTGATTTCGAATGTGACTGTGCCAATGGGAGGAATCTACTTTAGTGGCAGAATAGACAGTAGGGCTCTTGCCTCACGCACAGCTGACTCTGGTCTGATCTTGGCACCCCATATGATCCCCTGAATCCTAGAAGGAGTGAACCCTTACGCATAGTCAGGAATGGCTGAAAAGCAACCTTTAAAAGGGTGGCTTTCAATTTCATTACACATGCAAGCCAGTAAAGTCAGGAACACTTTCACCGGCCACCAAGGCAGAAATAAGACCAGACCAGACGTGAGCTGGAAGATTCATTTGGAAGTCTTCTATGAGAGCATCCCTGGCAGCAACGCCACCCGATGCAGACGCGCCGGGATAAGAGGCGGTAACTTCTGGGCCCAGCAGGAACTTTCTTTCCCAAGTCCACGGACAATGGCTGTAAAACCAGTGGTTCAAAGTATGTATTTGCGAGGTAGTTTTCTTCCATCCTTACGTTTTATAATGAAAACATTTTTGGTATTGCCAGAAGTCTTTGGATCAAAATGTCAAGATTAACTATTACCTTAAGAACAAAGACAAATTTTGGAAAAACTCTCAAAAATGCACCATCAACATAAAGGGCAATTTTGGAAAAATATATTCTAATGGAGACCAGAAAGTGAATTTCTTTTAGGGGGGTGAAGTGGAGGAGGGGTTTTTGACCATATCCCCCAATGCTCAGGGGCTATTCCTGGCTCAGTATTCAGGGTATCAATCCTGGCACATGCTCGGAATGAACTGGGGTTGGGTGCAAGCGCCTTACCTCTATAGGACTTTTGTTTTCTTTTTGGGTCACACCCAGCGATGTTCGGGGTTACTCCTGGCTCTTAACTTGGGAATTATTCCTGGCGGTGCTCAGGACTTACTCCAGGTTCTGCACTCAGGAATTAATCCTGGCAGTGCTTGGGGGACCATATGGGATGCTGAGGATCGAACCCAGGTCAGCCGCGTACAAGGCAAATGCCCTACCATCTGTACAATCGCTCTGGTCCTCTTATAGGATTTTTTTTGCCCAACAGAAAGTGATTTTCTAGAATTGAACTAATAGAGTTTGTGGAACATCCAGCATTATGATATATCTATATATATATATATAGATAGATAGATATTGAGAGTAAGTATTGAGAAAATCCTATAATAATTTAAGTTTTTTATATCTGCTTTATTTTTCATTTAGCTTTTACTGTATTTTACTAAAATGCTGACCTGCATTTTAGTAAAATACAGTATGAATTATAAAAACACACACTGGCTATTCTCTATAGTTAAAGCCCTCCACAGATTTAGCCTACTCTTAGTTCTACTAGGAATAGTTCTAGCAACTTTGATCACTATTACATGCCAAATATGGTGACATCAATGCATTATATCATTCTCAGAGCAACCCTCAGTAGCCAGAAAGAGAGTACAGTGGGTAGGTCGCTTGCCTTGCACATGGCCACCCTGGATTTGATCCCCAGCATCCCCTATGGTCCCCAGAGCACTGCCAGGAGTCATTTCTGAATGAAGAGTCCAGAGTAACCCCTAAGCATTGCTGGTGTAGCCTAAAAAACAAAATAAGTAAATTTTAAAATATTAAACATTAAAAGAATAACTCTGAAATATTATTTCCTGTGGGTCTATTTTCTTGGTGGATCACAAAAATAAGCATAATACTAAGATGCAAGCTGCAGAGATATGGGTGAAGACACAGATGAAGAAATCTGACCCAAGCCATGATAACAGTAATCTTTCATTTAAAAAAATTGTTTTTAATTGATCACTTACAGTGAGGAGATTCACCTCAACCCCGTGTACTAGGTGCCTGACATTGTTTGACTTGGGATTTAGTACAGAACAGACAAATATCTCAAACTCTGTGAATCTTACAACTTTGCATTGTAGTTGGGATTGGGCAGTCCAGAAGAGCTAATGAATCTATCTCAGGGAGCAACAGGGGCAATGAGGCAGTGAAGTAGGGCAGGGACTCATCAGAGGAGGCCTGGGCAGGCCGAGGGCAGGAAGCACAGCCCTGTTGCCACACGAACTGACACAAACACTTTTTTTTTTTGCCTTTTGGGTCACAGCTGGTGATGCACAGGGGTTACTCCTGGCTCATGCACTCAGGAATTACTCCTGGTGGTGCTCGGGGGACCATATGGGATGCTGGGAATCGAACCCTGGTCAGCCGTGTGCAAGGCAAATGCACTACCTGCTGTGCTGTCGTTCCAGCTCTGCAAACATGCTTTCTGATGAGAAGCTGAGACCCAGAAAGGGCTATGGGGAGTAGCCTGGGAAAGTCATGTCCCTGGAAGGGTCCTGTCCAGGGCTGGGGCAATGAGGTGAAGACACAGATGAAGAAATCTGACCCAAGCCATGATAACAGTAGTCTTTCATTAAAAAATTTTTTTGTTTTTAATTGATCACTTACAGTGAGGAGATTCACTTCATCCCCTAGCTACAAGCAGACCCTGCTTTACTTTAAATTTACTTTAAATTTAGACACAATTTACAGGTGGTAGGCGAGTGTCCACCAGTGTCCACCATGTGTCGTGGGGCTGCTGTCCAAGGGCATGTGCTTCTCTTGTGTCTGTGTTACATGCTGCATTCTCACAAGATCCAAACTTTTGTTTCTTTCATTAGTGTTTTTATTTCTTAACTTTTTGCTTTTCATTATTACTATTATTTCTGTTACCATGATCTATGATCACTGCTGTTACTGCTGTAATAGTTCTGGGGCACTCCACAGTGGACCCATTGGAGACTGTGACCTGAGTTAAGTCTGTTCTGAGCACTCCACAGACACAGAAGTGCCCATTTCCTGACATTCTCCTGGGATTCCCTAATTCCCGAGACATCACACAAGCGTCCACAATGGCCCTGAACTACCCACAAGAAAGGGAGAGCATTGAGCCTCACTCTAAATCTAGACATGATGAAGCTCAATGAGAAACGTATGTCAAAAGTCAGGGGTGGAGGGAGAGCACAGTGGGGAGGGCACTTACATTGCATGCTGCTGCCCCAGGTTTGATCTTCAGCACCATATATGGGCCCCCAAGTCCTGCCAGGGGTGATTCCTGAACTCAGAGCTAGGAGTAAAGCCTGAGCACTGCTGGGTGTGGTAGAACCCTCCCATTCCCTCAAACAAAAACAAAAACAAAACCAAAAACCAAGCCAGCTCCACAGGAAGCCACGCTTGCCTCCTGAGTCAATAAGCCAAGTGTGAAGGGACAGGCAGTTACTGAAGGAAATGAAAGAGCTGCTCCAGTGAGCACATAGATAATAAGAGGCGGGAAGGGCCTTACTGCTGACATGGACAAAGTTTTTCTGGTCTCATACAATATCAGTCCAGTCACAAAGTTCCTGTTAGCCAAAGCCCAGTGTCAGGCATGAATTCTCTTCAGAACTCTGAAGACGGAGTGGTGAGAAAGATGCAGAAGGAAGGTTGGAAGCTCGCAAACTGGCTGGTGAGGGCTCAGGAAAGAGCATCCCTGGAACACTGTGGGCGCTGTGAAATCCCTACAGCTGCAGAAGCTGCACCAACTCATCACACGGAGGAGGTGAGATCACTGCCGAGTAACTCCATGAAGCAACACAGTGTCCTTGGAGATGAACCAGCCCCTGATTGCAAGAGGGGTCATCTCAGGCTTTGCAGAGCCACAGAGACATCTTGAATGCAGAAAGGACCTAACTATGATTAGGGCTGATACAGCTGGGAACTACATTGAAGCCCACACTCAGCTGCTTCCCCCAGTCATAGGGCTCTTAAAAAATTTTTTTTTATTTTTTATTTTTTTATTTTTATTTTTTTATTAGTGAAACACCATGAGGTACAGTTGTAGATTTACTATTTTTTGTGCTTGGGTTTCGATTATACAATGATCAGATACCCATCCCTCCACCAGTGCCCATTTTCCACCACCATGGATAATATCCCCCCCACCCCCATTCCCCATCCCCCCTTGCCTCTGTGGCAGGGCAATCCCCTGTGTTCTCTCTCTCGTTTTGGGTGTTGTGGTCTGCAAAAGAGGCATTGAGTGGCAAACATGTTCAGTCCATAGTCTACTTTCGACATGCATCTCCCCTCCTGGGAGGATCCTCCAAACACCCTTTATTTGGTGCTCCCTTCTCTATCTGAACTGCCCTTTCCCCTAGAATACCCGGCTGGTCTCTAAGTTATGGAGTAATCCTCCTGGTGCTGATCTCAGCTATTCTTGGGTATTAATCTCATATTTTGTTACTTTATATCCCCCAGATGAATGCAATCTTTCTATGTCTATCCCTCTCTTTCTGACTCATTTCGCTTAGCATGATACTTTCCATGTTGTACCACTTGTATGTAAATTTCATGACTTCTCTTTTCTAACAGCTACATAGTACTCCATTGTGTAAATGTACCAAAGTTTCTTTAACCAGTCATCTGTTCCTGGGCATTCAGGTTTTTTCCAGATTCTGGCTATTGTCAAGAGTGCTGCAATGAACAGACAATTGCAGATGTCACTTCGACTATACATTTTTGCCTCTCTGGGATATATTCCCAGGAGTGGTATTGCTGGGTCAAATGGGAGCTCAATTTCTAATTTTTTGAGAATCGTCCATACTGTTTTCCAGAAGGGCTGAACCAGTCGACATTCCCAACAACAGTGAAGGAGTGTCCCTTTCTCGCCACATCCGTGCCAGCATCGGTTGCTTTTGTTCTTTTGAATGTGGCCCAGTCTCTGAGGTGTGAGATGGTATCTCATTGTTGTTTTGATCTGCATCTGCCTGATGATTAGTGATATAGAGCAGTTTCTAATGTGCCTTTTAGCCATTCGGATTTCTTCTTTGAGAAAGTTTCTGTTCATTTCATTGCCCCATTTTTGGATGGGGTTGGATGTTTTCTTCTTGTGGATTTTAACCAGTATTTTGTATATCCTGGATATCAACCCCTTGTCAGATGTGTATTCGGCGAATATCCTTTCCCATTCTGTAGACTGTCTTTGTATTTTGGTCACTGTTTCTTTGGAGGTGCAGAAGCTTCTTAGTTTAAGATAGTCCCATTTATCTATCTCTGTTTTCACTTGCTCGGCCAGTGGCGTGGCATCTTTGAAGATACCATTAGCTTCAATGTCATAGAGGGTTTTGCCAACTTTGTCGTCAATGTACCTTATGGTTTCTGGTCTGATGTTGAGGTCTTTAATCCATTTTGATCTTACTTTTGTACATGGTGTTAGGCAGAGTTCTGAGGGATCTTAAAAATTAAGCTGCTCTGGAAAGATAGATGGCGGCCGCACGGGAGCCTTGTGGACAGCAGGTTTGAGCCGGGCTCGGCGGGAGCGGCAGGGACCTCATGGGAAGGGGGGCTTTGTGGGCCGTCCCCCACGCCCCACCGAGGTCGCCAGCTGCCCCCCACGAGTGGCTCTCCGGCACGGCCACGGCCCCGGAGGCACAAGGACTTAGCACAGAGAACCAGCCGCTTGGAGCAGAAAAGCAAATGGACTATGTGTTAAACCGCGCCACCAAGCCTGCCCGGAGGGGAAAGGGTGTTGACTGGCCCGCCCGCTCCTCTCTGGAAAGAAAGATGGCGGCCGCATGGGAGCCTTGTGGACAGCAGGTTTGAGCCGGGCTCGGCGGAAGCGGCAGGGACCTCATGGGAAGGGGGGCTTTGTGGGCCGTCCCCCACGCCCCACCGAGGTCGCCAGCTGCGCCCCACGAGCGGCTCTCCGGCACGGCCACGACTCCAGGGCACAGAAACCAATCTCCTAACTATCTAACTTTTAATAGAAATTCTTCCAGGGTCAATAAGTAAAATAGCAGAAATTCAAAACCAACATTTAATTCTTGAACCCAGCTGTAGAAAGCAAATCACTTCACAACGCTGTTTCAGCATATCTGATTGTGGGGGGTGGGTCGTAAACTGTAAACAATAATTGTGCATCTTCTATCGAAACAATCTATCTAGTCAAAGTAGATAGAGTATTAACTAGAACTCATCTGCCTCACAAGAATTGGGAGGGGTGGGAGGTGGGGGTCTATTGGGGTTCGGGGTTAAAAATAAGTATTGGTAAAGGGAAATGTGTTTGATATTTACATGACTGAGACCTAAACCCGAAAGCTCTGTAACTTTTCCCACAGTGATTCAATAAATAAATAAATTATAAAAAAAAAATTAAGCTAAGTCAGGGCCAGAGTGATAGTACAGTGGGTAGGTGCTTGCCTAGCACACAGTCTCAATCCCCAGCATCCCATATGGTCCCCCGATACCCACCAGGACTAATTCCTGACTGTAAAACCAGGAATATGCTCTAAGCACTACTGGGGCCCCCAAACAAACAAACAAACAAACAAAAGAATTAAGCTAAATTGACTCCACTATTTAAGCAGAACAAAGAGCCCAGATGACAGCACATCTGTCTATGCCACGGTTTCCTGAGGGGTGAGGAACACACCCCACAATGGTTGGGCTTATTCCTGGCTCTGCACTAAGTAACTATACCTGGCAGTGCTCAGCGACCATGTGAGATGCTGGAGACTGAACCTAGTTGGCCATGTGTAAGGCAAGTGCCCTACCCACTGCACTATCGCTCTGGCCCCTGCTTAGGCTTTCACTTTATTTTTAATTTCCTGTACATTTTATTTTATTGTACTGAATCACAGTGAGATACACAGTTACAGAGCTTTCACGATCAGATTTCAGTCATGCAATGTTCCAACACCCATCTCTCTACCAGTGCACATTTCCCACCAGTAATGTTCCCAGTATTTCTCCAGCCCCCTCCACCCCTTTTCCCCTCCCTCTGCCTCTATGGCTGGCACTTTCTCTTTCTTTCTCTCTCTCTCTCTCTCTCTCTCTCTCTCTCTCTCTCTCTCTCTCTCTCTCTCTCTCTCCTTTTGGGCATCATGATTTGAGGCTCTTAAGCCCACCCGTTCAGAATACTGATGTTCACTGACAAATGCACCCAAGTCCTGAAGAGCTTTGATAGAGATGCAGCCTAGGAACCAGGGGGGTTCTTCCAGCTCAAGCTGAAATACCTTTCTTAGTAAGAGACTCATTTTGTAAGGCTATGGCTGCCGTAGACAATGATTCCCCCTGATAGAACATTAGGGAAATGTCCACTGAAAAACTTTTGGAAAGGATTTGCCATCTGAGATGCCTTTCATGATTCATGGGAGGAGGTGAAAAATCAAAACTTGCAGAGAGAAAAAATCGTCACTGTTATAGATGACGTTGAAGGTTCAAGATTTGAGTGGAGGAAGTTACAGCAGATGTAGGGAAATAGCAAGGGAACTAAAATGAAAAAGCGGAGCTGAAATGTGGCTGATTTTGGTCTTAAAGCCACAGGACCAAACTTTATCAAGTGTGGAATTGCTTGTTTGTTTTGGGGAGTTGGGGGGGTTGGGGCCACATTCGGTAGTGCTCAGGGCTTACTCCTGAATGTGTTCTGTGGACTATATGTGGTACAAGGGATTGAACTGGGGTCAGCTTCCTGTATGACTTCTCTAGGCCTGGAATTGCATCTTAGCCATAAGTTATCTCTTCAGATGATATTGTCTAATAAAGATGCTGTAATATAATTTGACTGATATCAAAGAATTTAGGTTAATATACAAGAGTAGCTGTGAGGAAGCAGCAGAGTGTAGAAGATCAACATCAATGGCCTGTTACAGAGAAACCACTTAGAAAGGAAACACTGATAGAGGCAGCAAATTTCATAGTTGTCGAATTTTAAGGAACCACAGCCACTGTGACCCTCTGCAACCTCTAGCCCAGCCAAGCAGCCACCAAAACCTTACCCAGCAACGAAACTTGGATGACTCAAGGCTCACATGCGTTTAGCTTTAATAGTAGTTTTGTTTTGTTTTGGGGCCACACCTGGCAGTGCTCAGGACTTACTCCTGGCTCTGCACTCGGGGAACACTATGGTGTGCTATAACACTATGAGGGTGCTCTAAGTGTTCATTTGAAAACCATTTTTATTACTGTCGGGGCCAATCCTGGAGTTGTGACGCTGTGGGGCTACCAGGCGACACCCAGCAAACAGTACTGTTGGGTCACCTCAGGGCCTCCCCCATATAAAGCATGTGCTCTGCCACACGGGTTATATCTCCAATCCCTATTCCTGGCCCTTAAAATTCCTTTTTCTCGGGGGGGGGAGGCCCCGCCCCATACCTGGTGGTACTCAGGGGTGACTCCTGGCTTTGGCTCTGCACTTAAGACCCAGGAAACCGTATGGGATACTGGGGATTGAAACTAGAAAGATAATGCCCTACCCACTGTGCTATCGCCTTCGCACCAAGTCTCTAAATTTCTTATTACGATATGTGATTCTTATTATGATATTTCTCAGACACAATAGTACTGCACACTTAGCAGAGCACAATCTAGTGCAAATATAACTTTCACTTCCCCTGGGAAACCAGAGGGCAGGTGTGATTCACTAAATAGAAACCCTTGCCCCATGGCAGGGCCTGGAGCCCACCCCCAGGTGCAGCAGAAACAGTGCAGCAGAAACAAGAGAAAGAATTAAGGAGCAAAAGACCTGCACACTGACCAGATAGAGGAATGTCCATTAAATGACAAGGATGCTGAGTGTCAAAGCCCCGCCCTTTGCAACTTGCTGTTTTTGTCTTCTAGCTGGTTTTGCAAAATCAGGAAAAAGAAAATGAACACTATGCAATGGTTACCTTGTAGCTCATAAGCAAAGAACATGAACACATTCCATTCCAAATGGTTTCTAATTAGAAATTCTTAATGATCAAAAGGCAGCTTTCAAGACAGCAAGATGCCCAATGTGTTTCATGCCCTATATCCTGCCCCCCCTCCCCTCACTCCTTTACTCCCATTTTCCTGTAGCCGTTACTTGGGACAGAGCCAGCCCAGGTAAGAAAGGCACTCAGGCACGGCCCCCACCAAGGGTTTGGGTTCAACAGTGACTTGCTTTGAACTCGCCAGAGGATTTCTCTCGCACTCAACTGAGGACTTAAGCCATAACTTTAAGAAAAGAAAATCTGAAAGTACGAACAGTCTTTCCCACTTCCAGTGCTTGTTTTTCTGCCACTATTGCCAAACAAGCCACTACTCAACCGCTTGTTTTTCCTGAAGTGTTAATAACTTTATAATAGACCGTCTCTGAGATTCTCTTGGTGAGGAAGGGGAGACAGGTCTGGATGGTCTAAAGATCTCATGCTGTAAGGCTCGCGCCAGGCAAGGCCTGCCTTCTGCACTCTGCAGCAGGGGCGGCTCCTTACCGTCCTCTGGAATGACTGTCAGTGTGACGCTGACTCCGGCATCTTTGATCAGCTGGACTATGTTGTCGTGGGACAGCTCAACGATGGACTGCCCATTCACTGCTGAGATGTGATCGCCGATTTTCAACCTGCCACAGCGATCCGCAGGACTTCCTTCTATGACTCGGCCGATTTTATGAGGAATAACTTTGGGGATAAAAAACAGGTTAAAAAATTATTTACAATGTGCGGCTGGAGAGATAGTACTGCAGGTAAGGAACTTGCTTTGCACGTGTCTGACCCAGGTTCAATCCCTGGCAACACACAGGGTCCCCTATGCACATCCCCCATCCCCCATGAGTGATCCCTGAGTGCAGAGCCAGGAGTAATCCCTGAGTAGTGTCTGGAGTGGCTCAGAAACCAAAACACAAACAAAATTATCTACAGTGTTATATACCAATAATCTGTTATAGTCTGCAACAATATTGAATTGGTTAAAGGAAATTTCATCCACTTACTGTTGGGTCAAGGAAAGGGTTAAAAATTTATCTCTGGAATTTATGGGCAACCACCTGTGCTAACTCTGGAAATACCTGAGAGACCCAGGGATTTGTGGGCAACCACCTATGCAGAGTCCCTTATAAGTGGCAAGGATATGTACACTGGCTCTGAGCAGGGTCAGAAACATCTTCTCACTCTTGAAGAGCGACTGTGACCACATCTTGGTCCCCTCGCATTTCAGATGGGGAAAATGCTTTGTTTGGCTCTAGGTTGGAGTTATCTTGCACGCTCTTAACTGACACCCTGAAATGCAGTTTTAGGGGATAAATGTGACTGCATCATCGAGTCATTTCTCACAGGCTTGAGGCCTAGGCCCACCGCTGTAAATTGGGAGTAAAACTTCTTTTTCATCTATCCTGTGTTCTGGTCTCAGTAGCTCACATTGAGTTTGGGTGAACTTGGGTGTCACAAAGATATAGTGAATACTCGTGATTTATCATCATCATTTTAAAATTCAATATAAAACATCAAAAAAATTCTTGAAAAATGTAGAGGCCCCGGAGATGGCTCAAAGGATCAGTGTGCATGCTTTGGTGTGGGGGCCAAGGGTTCGAACCCTGCACCATATGGCTGTCTAAGGAACACTGGGAGCAACCCCAAGTACAGAGCAAGGAGTAGCCTCTGGGCTGTCCTGGGGTGACCCCAAAACAAAACAAACAGAAGTAGCAAGAACACCTGGCATGTGATTACTCTAACCAGTTGCAATGAGTTCCCTATTATCTTCCACAATGGGTAGAGGTGCTCTTTATACATCTGGAGTCAAGGCATACATCCACTGTTATTTTTTAATTACCATAAACCTTGCCCTCATTTTTATACTGTCACCCTTGAACTTGTGTTGGAGGCACCTCACTGAAACTACTGATAGCAGCTCCTGAATCAAATACGTCTGATTTGTTCTCAGTTATTGAGATTTTCCCGGGTTTGAACTCTCTTAGGAGCCTCCACTGTGAGGGCAGGGCCTCACTCCCACAAAGCACTGCGTATGTGAACCAGATTCATGCCTGGAGCTCACAGGTTACGGTCAGGAATTCAAGCGCAGGGAGAGAACTGACGATCCCTATGAATCACACTAAGTCAAAGGCAACTTCATTTCTCTTCTTTTGAAATGCTTCCATATCTTTTTAAAAATCAAAAAACGGATTGAAACTGTAACGTTAAATGCATAAGATCATTTGGCCTGTGGATAAAATCCCACCCTGGCTGCATGAAGCTGAGTCTGACACATCTGCCAATGATACATGGGCTCTTTGTTCTTTCAAGCCTAAAACGCTAAAGGTGTCCTTAGACTAATAATTGAGACCCTCTGCTCTTATTGTGCACGCTTTATTTTTAAACAATTGGGAAATACTGTAAAGTGCCTTGTACCATTTAATAATGGGCCTTGTAAAGGTTCTTCCTATTGAGAAAGCAAACGTTCTTTCTATATTCTGAGAGTACCCTTACCTTACATCAGTAAACTTAGCAAGGAGCTTGAGCCCATGAAACTACTGAATAGAGAGGGACAGTATCTTCTGTATGGAGCCACACCCAGTGGTGCTCAAGGCTTGCTGCTGGCTCTGCACTCAGGTATCACTCCTGGTGGGCTCGAAAGAACATATGGGATGGTGGGGCAGGAACCTGGGCTGGCTGTGTCAGGGCAAGCGCGTACGGAGTGTACTGCAGCGCCAGGCCCTGGGGCAGGGTCAGGATCTTAGATGGCCGATGACTGGGCTCCTTGATGAAAGTTTTGAGTTGGATCTAGGACATTTACTGGATCTTCACCTGGATGGTGAGTGAGTCTCGCCACAGCTTAGGCTCCTGAGAGCAGCACTGTCCCCAGGCTGTCTAGGGTTATTCAGTGAGAGATTTTATCTTCAGAAAGAGTCAGTCAGTATCAGAAGCCAGTGGCCCTTTGCTCTGAATTCCATCAGGCATGTGTCAGGCCATTTTTCTCACAAGCAAAATAGTTAGAAAAGCACCAGAGCTGTGCTGGGCAGGACCGTGTGAATCACCAGCAGCAAAGCAGAGCCATTTGTGACTCATAGCAACTGAGGCCACCTTCTCAATCAATACCTAAGTTATTCCTCTTCGGAGAAAAGATTTATCCATAAGCTGTGTTCATGCTGGATCCCCCAAGAAGAGAAAAGGTATGCGCTATCTAGAAAAAGGCTCTAACCTAAATAATCTCTGATGTCTTGGGGTCTCGTCTCATGTTATATGTGGCGTAGTCAAAAGGCCAAGTCTCAGTACAGGATTTCCCAAAGGCTTAAGTAACAGCAAGACTGCTACAGAAAGGAGCTAAGGGGCAGGAAGTGCTGGGCAGCACAGCACATACTTTGAATGTGTGTAGCCCTGAGTACAGAAACAAAAGCATGAACAGACCAGAAGGTGCCAGAAAGGGGCAAGCCAGGTAGACTGAGCAGCAAAGGGAGCCTCTGAGCATCTCGGCAGGCCCAGGAGGCTGTCGGGTAAGCGGCCCCTTCCTTGAGGTGGCTGCCAGAGCAGGTCTTCACACATTTATCATATCTGTTCATCTTCACTCATCCTTGGCCTAAATCTGTCTCACAGTGGCTCCCATCACTTCTGTGTCCTTAAAACAGTTCTTTCCAGGAGAAGAAAGGACAGTGTCCTCTTCTCAAAGAAATCTCTTGCGACCAGAATTGAAGAGTATATGATAAAAGAAAAACTCAAAGCTTGAAAGTGCCAGCAGAGACAAAACTGGCCAAGTCTTTGGCATCTGAGTTGAGGTCTTTTCTAAGTACTCCATTCATTCATCCCTCATGCAACCTAGATCCAGGGCCAAACGCATGCTGGCTAGAGTCATGGTATTTGACAAAGTCAGACAGAGTCTCCGAATTTTATATCTGGTAGAGTGATATTACTGGGAACACTTCTTGTGATAAATATGACCAGGAAACAATACCCATTTATGCCAACAACCTGTCTTTTTAACCTGGACCAATAACCATTCTTCCCTCCTTCCCTCCCTCGCTGTGTTCAGGGTTACTTAGCTGGGTTCTTGGGAGAGCCAGGGATAGAACCCAGGAGGGCTGCAGTGTGCAAGGCAAACGCCCTTCTGCAAACATCTTCCCTGTTGTACAATTTTGGCACCTCCACCAATAGCTTTCTATCTTTACTTTTTGAGCCACACCCTACTGTGCTTAGGGGTTACTCCTGGCTGCATACTCAGGAATCATTCCTGGCAGTGCGCAGAGATCCATATGGTCTCCTGGGGATTGAACCTGGGTCGGTTGGCTGAGTGCCAGTCAAATGCCCTCCCCTCTGTACTATCTCTCCATCCCCTCTTCCAACAGCTTTCTGCACCAAACCTTCTCTCTAAGGCAGTTTCCAGCAAGTCACTCAGTCTCTGTGAGTGAAAACTTCCAGCAAACTTACTGCAGGACCCCAGAATGCCTCTTCATCTCTGAGATAAAGGTGGGCCACGAAGGATTCCTGCAGAGCTCAGCATTTCGTGAGGCGATTAGCAAGCATTTCAGTGACATTACCAACTCTGGTTTTGCACTGTGAATAAAAATTTTGAGTCCTCTACATAAAATTCATTGACAACCAAAAGTCTAATTTACCATTCAGGCTGATAATTAATGAGCTGCAAACACTCATTTCCTGCCACACATGAACTGTTACCTCAATCTTACATTTTAATTGGGCTTTCTTTCCCATCTCATTACTCAAATATTGATAAACTTTTTCAAGTTCCTTATTTAAAAAGTGAAGATAGTGACAAATAAATTAATAAATAACAATGATGATAATGGGAGCAGAAGTCATCAGCAGCAACAATAGCAGCTAACATTTCTGGAGGGGCCAAGCTATGGCTTTATCTCCACATCCTTTATCTCCTTTGTCCTCTGCCTCCGATGAGACAGAAATGTCATTTGTCCAGGATGAGACAGTTATGAAAAAGCAAGAGGAGAGCTTGAATTCAAACCTATCTGCTTGCACAGCCCAACTCTAAATCATACTTATGCAAACATCTAACCATATTATGGTAAGCAAAGCCCCAGAAAAGAAAAAAAAAACCCAAGCAACTCTAAAAGTATCATTAAAACTTAAATATAAATGAAAGGTTTAGAGTTGGCTTATGGTTCCTGGCTCCTAGTGCCCCCCAAGAACTGCGGGGTGTAATCAATGGCCTATAGCACCACTAGACCCCAAAAGCTGTGCTGGACCATCCTACTGGCTGAGCATTTCTAGGAGTGGCCCCAATTCCCTGAGCCGTGCTTGGAAGGATCATGCAAAAATTAATTTAAAACAGGCCTGAGAAATGGTATAGCAGTCAATGTAGCTTGCCTTCCACATAGCCGACCTGGATTTAATCCCTGGGACTGCAGCTGTTCCCAGAACACTGCCAGGAGTAATCCCTGAGCACAGAGCCAGAAGTAATCCCCAAGTACTACCAGGAGTGCTCCCTGAGCTTAGAGCCAGGAGTAAGCCCTGAGCACTGCCGGGTGTAGCCCAAACACACCTCTTCACAAACAAATCTAAAAATTTAAATATAAATGAATACCATGACACATTAGTTACTACAATATATTAAACTATAGCTCAGACGAGCCTCACTCATGAAGGAACCAGCAGAGGAACCCAGGTGTGCAGGACCCAAGTCTGAGATCTTCAAGCCTGCTTGGACTGGGACTGGGCCTCCTCCACCCAGATCCCCCATCTTCCAGTAGCTAGATATTACACCCACCAACTACCCCCAGCATGGGCGCTGTGTAATCCCATCAACGGCCAAGATCCAGAGACTATAAAATCAAGCTCCCAGAAGTGCACACAACTTCTTATTGTCTAGTTTTTGCTCTCGGAGAACCCAGGAGGCTACTGAGAGTATCCTGCCCGCACGGCAGAGTCTGGCAAGCTCCCCATGGCATATTCGATATGCCAAAACTCAATAACAATGGTGGGTCTCATTCCCCTGACCCTGAAAGAGCTTCTAGTATGGCACTTGCTAAAATCTCAGGGCTACGACGAATGGAGACATTACTGGTGCCTGCTCGAGGAAATCAACAACGGGATGACAGTAATACAGTGATTAAATTGTAGCATACTAAAATTTAATTCTAACCAATAATATATAAATATGCTTAACTCTAGGAACTGTAACATACTTAAATAAACTACTCTAAATTGCTTTTTGCTTTTTTGATTTTGGGCCATGCCTGATGATGCTCAGTGGTTACTCCTGGTTCTGTACTCAGGAATTATTCCTGGTGGTGCTTTGGGGACCAAATAGGATGCTGGGGATTGAACCTGGGTTGGCCACATGCAGGGCAAATGCCCTGCCTGCTCTTATCACTCTGGCCTCCAAACTGCTTATATTTATGAATAACAAACTCTTCCCTAAATTTTGTGGTATAAGAAAAAGAATATCCTTAGTATTAAAAAGGGGTACAGTGAATATCCTGAGCAACAGTGATTTGATTTTTTTCCCCTTGAGTTCAGGTGAGTGCCTTGGATTCTACTATGGCAGTAGGAAGAGAATTTGAATGTATAAATGCTTATTTCTAATGAAACAACATAAGACACATCTACAAGCAGCTCCTTTCCTTTTTCTGACACAATTGTCCTCACAGCATCGGTGGCAGTTCTAGTTCTAAGTGTTACCATGACAACTGCTTTTGGAAAATGGAAACTTGTAGCAGTGAGCAGTGACCTGATACTGTAGTATAACTCATCCATGTCATAGAAGCTTCTTCCTTTGCATACTTGCATTATTTTTAGTAAGACTTTTGCAAATTGAATTTTTCCCCCACTAGACTTTTTTTTGAAAGCGCTTTCTTTTTTAAACTACGGTTTTAAAACCACCTAGTCTAAAAGGTTCTTAGTACTCCACATATGATCAATTCTTACTGGCAATGGCAAAGGCACATTTTCCTGGGGTTGAAGATTTTTACCATTTTGCTTGAAAAACTAAAGTGGTTGGATAAGCAGGAAGCAGATCAACTAAGCTGGTTCCATCTTACATACAAATGGACTTTATATTTAAAGGTGGTTATTTCTTTTTTATATAATTTTTTCTTTCTTTTCAGAAACAAAGACAAGGCAAATATTTAATTTAATAAATCATAACAATCCTGAACACACAAGAGATAATCCCTCCTTTGTGGAGAGAATCAATATACACATTCATTCTTTCCAGATAAGACTATTCTGCTAAACTTGGTTCAGGATATTAAGATTAATTTTTAAAGATTCTGACAAAAATTTAATATTTCAATGAAGCATATATGAATGGCAGAAATGCTCTTATCCCTCAAGAAGGCTGCTTTTAGAACTAGATGGCAAAGAACTACTTAGGGCACACGTGGGTGATGTGCCTTATGGTCATCTGTTCTGCTTCTTAACCTCCCCTAGCATTCAATTCATCTACCTACAATTTCTCCTAATTGAACCATAGCACTGTCCTCCAGTTGTTCATCAATTTGCTCAAGCGGGCACCAGTAACGTCTCCATTATGAGACTTGTTATTGTTTTTGGCATATCAAATACACCATGGGAAGCTTGCCAGGCTCTGCTGTGTGGGTGGGATACTCTTGGTAGCTTGCTGGGATCTCCGAGAGGGATGGAAGAATCGAACCCAGGTGGGCCATGTGCAAGGAAAACGCCCTACCCGCTGTGCTAAAAATCTGTGTTCCCACTTATTAAAAAAATGCAGCATTGTCCTCTCAATAAATCCTTTAGGTCATGTCTATGATCTATCACATACTTGATGCAAACCAGGTGAAGACTGTGTCATGGGCTCCGACAAGGGAGTCACACCACCTGTGAGGCTGGGTTCAGGTCACCTGACTTGGCAAACATAGAAAATGTCCAGCTTTTGTAAGCTGAGTCTGAAGGCAACTTACACACGATTCCCAACACTCCCATACGCTCATGGGGGCAGGAGGTGCCACTGTGAGACTTACCTCCGGGAGGGGGCTTGCTCTTAGAGGTGAGGATAACAAAGCCAAATCCTTCGTTCTCCTTTCGTTGCAAGACCACATCGTAGGCATCGTGGGGGGCTGGCCGGGCCAGGCGGGGAGACCCACTCTGTGCTGATGTGACAGGAGCCGCTCTCTCATCCTCGGCTGCTTTTTCTGGAAGAAACACCACCTGGTTTACGATTTCTGGGGTGTTTTCATTACATCAAACCTTGGTATTGTTTCTTGTTGGTGTGCAGTTTACAATCAGAATGAAGTTGTGTTTTAGGGCTGTGGGGCTGACATACCAACCCCTCGCCAGCCAACACCCTCCACCATTGTCCCATGGCACCGTGATTTGTGATAACTCAAGTACTTTTGTGCTGAGTTGCACAAGGAAACTTTAGTTTCTAATAACCTGAAGATAAGGAAACCAGTGCCCCCTCCTCTGCCTCTGGCTTGGATACAATCTAAATTATGTCTCAAGTTTATCACTGGAAACATATGCAGCATTATCTCACTTCAAGGGAAAATTTTCAAATTTTCATGTTCATGAAATTTCGTAGTTAAAAAAAATCTTCAAATCCTTTTTTAAACCTCCACTGAGGTTTTTTACTTAAAAAAATTATTTTCAGTATTTTTTGGGGGGAATGTGTGCCATGCCTGGTAGTGCTCAGGGCTTACTCCCAACTCTGCACTCAGGACTCACTCCTGGCTGTGCTTTGGGGACATATGGAATAGCAAGGATTGAACCTGGTTTGGCTACATGGAAGGTAAACACACCCTATCTGCTGTACTATAAACAGTTCTGCATTTGAACCTTGACAAGCAATTTTTTTTTTGGCTTTTTGGGTCACATCCAGCGATGCACAGGGGTTACTCCTGGCTCTGCACTCAGGAATTACCTCTGGCGGTGCTCAGGGGACCATAAGGAATGCTGGGAATTGAACCCAGGTTAGCTGCATGCAATGCAAATGCCCTACCGGCTGTGCTATTGTGACAAGCAATTTTTAACAGAATTTAAAATGAGATCCTGAGATCCAACACAGCAAATATTCATTTAGAAGCAACTTTAAGTAAAACTCAGTGGCAGGGATGTACTCTAAAGGGTGAGGGCACATGCTATGCGAGCAGAAGGCTTGGGGTCTAGACCAACACCATCTAGCCCTAAGCACTGCTGTGTTTGAGCCCAGAGCACTAAGCCAGGAGCAGCCCCAGAGTATAGCCTAGTGTGACTCTTGAACGGAAAAATATGATGATAAATCTACAGGCAGTAACGGCTCTGGAGTGGCCATGGCACCAGGATGAAGAAGCTGTCAGGGAGCAAACTGAGAATGATTTGCCATCTATACAGACAGGATCAGCTTGATGCAATGGGCTTTTACCACTGTGGTTTCCAGATGGATTTCTCAGATGGGTTAACTGCTCTACTTGCCCCCAGCACTGCCAGGTGTGGCCCCTACTACAAAAAAACAGTTTCAACCTGATACTGTCATTGACAAAATTCACCAGTTTTAATACAAGCCCCAGACAGTAGTCTGCTCATCCCTTTTTTGACTGCTGTATTACTTCGTAGTATCACTATTTCAGGATTCTTTGACCTTACATCACCATCCACAGTGGGGCCTTGGATCACACCGAAGAGATCCTCTATTTAGTATGATCAACTAAGAGAATACAAAATCATATTAAGAAAGAAGAAGATAGCCAGCAAAGCCATAGAGAAAAACCGGTTCTAAGCCTCTGTTTCTGCTTTAGCTTCTGACATACCTGCGGCGAAGATCTTCCTCCTCACGGTCAGCAGCACATGGCCATTCCGCGCAGCAGTCGTCATGAGGTCAAGGACTTGCTTGTGGGATTTCCCCTTGACAGGAATCCCATCAATGCACATCAGCTCATCTGCCGCTCTCAGCCGACCATCCTTCTCAGCGGCCCCCAGAGGAATGATGGCGCCGATATATATCTGAAAGGATGAAGAGTGGCTTGTATATAGCCTACTACTGACAGCAGCAGAAGCGGGAAGGACTTCTGAACAGTGTGGGCGTACCACGCCACTGTTTGTAGCTCAACAAGGGAAAGAGGCATGTTTCAGAAAGACTCGATCAGAAAGTGCCACTTTCCCATATGCAAGTGCAAATAAGCATGCATGTGATCCCTGGAGGATCTAAGAAAGAAAGAAAGGAAAGAAAGAAGGAGGGAAGGAAGAAATACAGGGCAGAAAGAAGAAATACAGAAGAGGAGGAAGGGAGGGAGAGAGAGAGGTAGGGAAGGGATGAAAGAGGGAGGGAGGAGGGAAGAAGGAAGGAAGGAAAGAAAGGAAGGAGGGAAGGAGGGAGGGAGGGAAAGAGAGGGAAGAAGGAAGAAAGGGAGGAAAGGGAAGGAAGAAAGGGAGGAAAGGGGAGGAAGAGGAAGAAGGTAAATGGATGAAAGAAAGAAAGAGGAAGGAAGAAGGAAAGAAGGAAGAAAGATATGATGGGAGGAAGGGCGGGAGGGAAGGAAGGAAGGGAGGATGGAGGGAGGGAGACAGAATGGAAGACACCATCACCTGCATCACCTGCACGAGGGAATAAAGCAATTAGACTTTGGAAATGCAGTTCCATGAAGCCATTACTTAAAGTGAGAGCCAACCATCAGGAAACATGCTCATTTTCCAGACTGTCACAGTCCGGGGGTCTCTCCACACTCCCACCAGAAGCTCAGGGCAGAAGCTGCAAAATGGTTTGTGCCCAAATCCCAACGTGGCAAACAATGAGTAGGGACACAGGACTGTGAGGGTAACTGGCACCTGGCTACACAGACTCAGGCAGCCATGTGGGTGGACAGTCACCCATCACCCAATAGTCCTGAGTGTTGGACGTTATTCCTGTCGCTAACACTTGGCATCAGGAGACAGGTAAATTCCAAGAAATGCCAAGCTGTTTGAGGGACATCTGCAAAACGCTGAAGTGAATTCTATCAAGTATTAACAAAACAGGAAGCAATGAAGCAAAAACACATGTGTCATCAGGAGCCATTGAGCCCAAGATCCACTTTGGGATCTTATATTTGTCCTTTGTAGAACAACCTTCTTTAACAATCAGCTTTGTCTCTGATTGTTCTAACTGCTACCGATAAGACTAATTAGAATACATTTAATGCTAGCTAAATCAGATGTTTCATGCAGAAATAGAAAGAAGGTTATCATTTTAAGAGATAATTGTTACTTACCTAACTTCCAAGCATGACAATAGTGTAATCTTTTTTGACATTATACAAAGAAAATTTAAATATGTTCTGAAATTCTATAAAGTACATAGCTTCTTTGTCTATACCAAATAGAGAACAAAGCTTAAAAATAAAACCTTTTTCATTTGTTCTCTAAATTAACTTTATGTGAGACTCATGTATAAATAAAATTCTAGATTTTAAATACTTTGCAAACACAGTCCTTCTGCTTCTGGATGGAAACTCTAGTTTCAAAGGCAAGGATGAGATGGCATACAAAGTACTGAGCATGAAAATGTCAGCCCATGAATAAGATTAGGTGCCATCAAATGCAGGGATCATACCAGCTGTCCTTACGGGGACACAGGGGCTAAAGAGACTCCAACACTGGATTCTGAATTACATTTCTCTTAGAGAAGAGAATGTCTTAAGACCAGTTTAACAGGGAGAGAGTGACGGAACAGGGAGAAGTTGCTAAGGCACTTGTCTTTGCATGGCCGGCCCAAGTTTGATCCTGGCACCCCATATGGTCCCCCAAGCACTGCCAGGAATGACCCCTGAGCACAGGAGTATGCTCCAAGCACAGCCAGGTGTGGTCCCAAATCCAAACCAAATCAACACCCACTCCCTACCTCCAGCAAAATACCAGTTTGGCAAAGTAAAAAAATACTTATGAAAAAAAATACTTATGTACAATACTTATGTATTGGAGTGATAGCACAGCGGTAGGGCGTTCGCTTTACAAGCGGCCAACATGGCCGACCCGAGTTCGATTCCTCCGCCCCTCTTGGAGAGCCCGGCAAGCTACCGAGAGTATTCGATATGCCAGACACAGTAACAATGTACAAATAGAAGTAAATAAATTGTTATGCAATTTTTAGCTGGCTTTCTCACTTCTTACCTATAGTTTTCATCCTCAGCTGGGACAAGTTAACTGAGAACCTTGGTAACTAATAGATGCAGTGTTTCCCAGTATAATAAAATTCTTAGACAAAATGGCCTTTTTGAAAAGTTCTGCAGACAGGGCTGGAGAGATAGGGCAGTGACTGTGTTCCCACTGAGGCTAGCGCTGCTTGGTCCTTGCCACCACATGGGCACTTGAGTTCACCCAAGAACAATCCCTTGAGCAGACACTCAGAAGTCCCTGAGCACTGCTAGGTGTGGCATCCGGCCCCATCAAGCACAAACACAGACACAAACCACACAATATATTTCTAACAAACAGCCACTTTATCTTTATCTGTTTTGTTGTTTTGGGGCCACACCCAGCAATGCTCAAGGCTTACTCCTGGCTCTGTACTCAGAAATTACTCCTGGTGCTGCTTAGGGGACCATATGGGATGCCAGCAATGAAATCTGGGTCAGCCACATGCAAGGTAAGCACCCTCCCACTGTACTATCTCTCCGGTTTCCAAACTGCCACGTCAAAGTGTTAGCAAGTACAGGAGCTGTGCTGATTGCTCTGGAGTGAAGTGTAATTCAGGAATGCAGGGGGGCCTGAGCCAGGCACCTGCCCTGCAACACCAGAATTAGCACTGATTAGCCAGCCATGCAGAGCATCACCAGGAGAGGCCCTCTGAATATGCACTCCACATGTGGCCGTTGTAGGAATGTTTTAACATGAATAACCCGAATCCCAAGGATTTAAACTTACAGACTGGTCAGGCCCGTCTCCTCCAAGCACCCTGAAGCCAAACCCTGATTCCTGCTTTCGAAGAAAGACATCCAGGTCTTTGGTGTTTGGAGCTACCAAAAAAGTCAGAACATATGAAAATGAATACTTTGGTATATTATGAAAGGTTTAAAATAAAACAAAGTTCAATAATAGGATAACTTTACTGAGCATAATAACCTCAGAACACCTAATGTATGAAAACTTACACCTGAGTATAGTCCTACCACAAATTTAACAGTAAATCCTTCTTTGGAAACCTTAGCAGAACTTTATATTAAGATTACTCAGGAATAATTATTACCTGTCCCCTCTCATGTGCTTGGTCGTAGGTTTTACCACTACCCCCTAATTCTTTCAAATACTATAGTATTAACTACAGTATTATACTTTGGTGGCTGGAGCAATAGCACAGAGGGAAGGGCGTTTGCCTTGCATGTGGCCGACCCGGGTTCAATTCCCAGCATCCCATATGGTCTCCTGAGTACCGCCAGGGGTAATTCCTGAGTGCAGAGCCAGGAGTAACCCCTGTGCATTGCCGGGTGTGACCCAAAAAGCAAAAGCAAAAAAAGAAAAAAAACCCAATACCGTATTATACTTAAAGTCCTAAGAAAAGAGAGCCCATAAAAGACCTTAGTTCTATTCCTAAGCTAATAACTTCATCTCAGAAGATCATTCCTTAGGAACTGATCACTTAGCTGAATTCTACAAAACGACATTATTAGGCACATTCTGTGATGCTCAGGGTTCACTCATGGTGGTGCTCAGGGGGAGAATATGAAATGCAGGGGATCCAACTTTGGTCAGCTGTGTGCAAGGTAAATGTCCAATCTTCTGTACTACTGATCTGGCCCCACAAAATGACATTATTTAAAATTCCAATTTTTGCAGTGCTGGTGATCAAACCCAAGGCCTCACACATGGCAGACCAGCACTCTACAGATGAGCTACTTCCCTGGCCAATATTACTCTTAGAGAAAATATGTAACATGGTTGGAGAGATAGTACAGTGGGTGGCCCCTTGCCTTGCAACAACACACCTGGGTTCTATTGTATTCCCTAGCACCATATATAGTCCCCTGAGCCCCACCAGTAGTGATCCTTGAGTGCAGAGCCAAGAGTAAGCCCAGAGCACTGCCACATGTGGCTCAAAAGAAGACAATCAAGAAACTAACTCTGTAAGAGACACTGAGGTCTGAATCATCCATTCATCTCACAAAGCAAGTCAATGGCAGAGTAAAGGTTTAAAACCCCCTTTAATATCCAGGGACCAACTTCCTCTGCTGAAAAACACGTACCATTAATCAGAATATTAGGTCAGGGAAACCTACTACATGGTGAAAACTTTATCTCTGGGAAAATGTTATTGTTACTTTCAAGCACAAAGTAGTTGTTATTTCTAAGAAAGCAAAAGAGAGAGCAGCAAAGGAGTACAGGAAAAGGGGCTACGGATGAGTCAAGCCCAATAATGTTCTCAGAAGCAAGGTCTGTTGATGAATTCTCCTACTAGAACTATAGAACCTTAGAAATAAAAGAGACTCATGAGGCCCACTCACATGAGATAAAAGCAATGGACAGTTTATATGAGTAGCTAAAGATTTACCAGGAAACGTGAAGAAAGGGATCTCTACAATTACGCTAAAAACTAAATGATGGCTTTGCTGTGCTCATACCTGGTTTTTATCTTTCCAATTATGGTCAGGGACTTAACAAGATAAAGCTCTGCAATTGATTCAATATGTATAAAGTCAATGACATAAAACGTTTATGAAATCAATGACATAAAACATTTCCACCTAGATTCATCTTTTCCAATGTAGACTTCAATTTCTTAAGAATAAATGGAAAAAATTCATCCTACTTAGAGCTGCTTTCTGACTGCAGAGACTGTAGCAGTAGAAGGAAATGACTTTGATTCTGGTTTCTGCTTTGGCATTGCCCTCTCCTCACCCTTAGCTGCATGCTGGCTCCTGCCTCAGGCTGCACACACTTTCTCCACAGTACAGCTCCCTGACTTATCCCAAGACTCTTTCTAAGGCACTGTCACTGTCCTGTTGTTCATCAATTTGCTGCAGCGGGTCCAGTAACATCTCCATTGTGAGACTTCTTGTTCTAAGGCACAAGTCCAGTAATATTGTCCTAGGAGTCAAAACCAGAGCATGGCTCTCTGCATTATGTGACCAGCTCAGCTTCCTGAGGATGGTGGAACGGGCCTCCACACCCTGCCCTTGGTTCCTCGTGCCAGTCACAGCTAGTCACACAGAACTAACATGCAAGTCACTATGCAGAGGAGAGTCCTTCCTTTAGTCCTTTTCATCTGTTTCATATATGCTTCTTACCTATGAAGGATCTTAATGTTCTACATGAATCATATCAGATACGTTTTACCCCCTACACTGGTAAAATTGACCATTTCCTATTTTGATCCAAATTTATCCAAAACTCCCTTCTCTCACTGCCTGTTAAACTGATTTGTACATCTTCCATTACATTATGTCTTTTCCATCTAGGGTCAATCATCTTTTTTGGATGCAGTGCCTATGTCTGATGGTATAAAGTAGAAATAGGGACAAAATAAAAGGTTTTGAAGAAGAACAAATACTTAATATAAATCCAAGAAGCCTAGAATTATAGCAACATGGTAAGAAAAGGATCACATGAGATGGGATAGTCCTAGGTGTTTTCCTTTCTTTAAAATTGCATTTTTCTATTTTTCTTCTTTTCTTGAAAGATTTTTAAAAATTTCTTTAAAAATTAGGACTATGCCTAATTTTTAATGGAATCCTCCATGGGCCAGAGAGATCACACAGTGGTAGGGTACCTGCCATACACATAGCTGAACTGGGTGCGATCTTTGGCATCCCACATGGTCCCCAAAACCCCGCCAGGAGTAATCCCTGAGCTTAAGGCCAGGAGTAAGCCCTGAGCACCGCTGGTTGTGCCCCCACCCCCATAAAAATAAAAAAAAAAACAAAACAAATATTCTAATTAATTTTAGTGCATGTTCTTCTTAACTATCTCACAACTACTTACGTTTATCTTCATATAAAGTCTTAGACTTCAGGTAGACCTCAGAAGGATCCAGTTTGGGGGATCCTGATCTGACAATGCTGGGTGGGAAAGGCATAGGCTGGGGAAGAGGCTCATTTATGGCCTCCAAACTTCCAGAATTTTCTTTCTTATCCGTTTTCTGAAATGGAAAAGACCGTTACTTAGGATTTTAGAGATGACTGACTAGTGACTGACTAGTTCATACATGATCTAAACCAGGTGCAGAGACATATTAAAGCTGTGTGGGTGGTGGGGTCAAGGTCATGAGAAGTTTCCCGTCTTAGAGGAATTCACATGCAGAACCAGGTATATTTGGTTAAAAGATATTTAACTTAAATCATAAAAAAGTGTGTGATGATTTCAACTGAAGGGAAGCACTCCTACCCTTTCTCCCAACAAGATCCAAATCAACATTGAGGAGATGGACGGGGCACTGTGCTAGGCAACAAATAAACAGGAGGACTCCACAGGGATCCCACAGAACATTTTTAATTTTAATTTTAAAAATTTTATTTTTAATAAAATTCTTGGTAAGCCCTACCCTTCTCACTCACTAAATTTAATTCCCAACGAAGATGTTTAAGATAATATTTTTTTAAAGAAACGAGACTAGGAAGTGTTTAAATAATAAGTGGCACTGTGAAAATCCTGCATTGCCAATTCCAATTTATTATGGGAAAAATGCACCAGGCCAGGTAATCAAATAAGGAAAGAGAGTGACATCTTTTCATAATTTTTCTTCTCAGCTAGAACTTACTGCAAATAATAGTCAAGCAAAATGACTTTAGTAAAAACATTTTCATGAAATCCAGTCAATGTTTTAAGAAAACAATAGACAGTTTTGAATTACTGCTAGAAACATCAGTGATGTTGACTACATTAGGGGAGCAGCAGTTCCTCAGGGAGTGGTGACGGATAGTGCTGTGTCAGAGGTGACCCTTCACTGACCCACATCCTCTCCAATAACGGTGAAGACCAGATCAGCCTTCACTCCTGGGCCCTGGGGTTCTGTCAGAAACAGGGAGAGTCCATCAGAGTCCCCATGAGGAAACACGGCCACACAGACCTGGAAACTGTTTACCACAGGAAGCAGAGAGACACAGGCAAACAATATGACTTTCACTGGAAAGGAAGAAATGATTTCCGTTCTTACAGGAACTAAATGGCATAGACTACTGGGTGTTCTACCTGGTGGCCTAAAATGATGAGCCCCCTTTCTATCCAAGTGTCTTTCTTTGAATAGCCTATAGTTGATAGCTCTGGAGCTGGCCGTCTTCCTCTTGTGAGACGACAGGTAAGTGGTAACTATACTAGGATTCTGTACACAACTGTCTTTATGTCCACTTAATGATGGATATTTAAGCAGCTCTACATGTGCACCTCACAGTCTTGTTCAAAACAGTAGTATGGGTACACCCATTCTCTTTAGTTCTTATTCTCTAGGGCCTTAAATAGGCTACTTGGGTAAAGAATGCCAATGAAAACGCCTGGGGGCCTTTAATAACAATCAAATTGAACCCACGCCCCAACTGTTCTAGAGCACAAGTTTTTACCACCAATCCATGGACTCACATTGTTGCTCCACAGACAATTTCTTGTCTGTCCACCAAAAATGTACTGCTGCTTAATACCAGGTGCTCCTGGACCACATAGCAGTGCTGATACACAAACATGCCTACGATCAGTAACGGTTTTTATTTCTGCCTCAGCAGTCTGTGAAATATTTCTTTTATTTTCCTGGTCCACAAGTGGAAAAGGGTGGAAAACTGCTATGCTGGGTCTTCCTGCGTCTTTGGGCACCAAGAAGATGGAAGTTTATTATCTGCCCAAATACTCAGCTTCTTACCCTTGCTCCTCTGAAACATCAAGAAAGGACCTCAGCCACATCTACCTGTACTAGTCAGAGGACAGAATCCTATCAGGACAGGCTGCAAGCAGTGTGGCTGAACTGTTACAGAGGCAAGCACACCACTTCCTATCTCACATACTACCTGGGTTTCTGACACTAGCCCAGAAAATTTGCCTTGGCTTCTCCCAACTGAGAATCATCATCACCACTTGCTACAGAGGATGACGTGGCGGCATCTCCCTGCTGTGTTTGGAAGAAGAATGTGAGGGCCACGATATACTCACCATTTTGGTAGTTTTTGTTGGTGAAGGAGGACCTTAAAAAAAAATAAAATCAAATTTTTAAAAGCAGAGGAAGCATTCTAAGTTCACACATACTGCTAATATTTATGCTATAACTAGCTTCAACTTCTTAGTGGCTAGTAAATTTTACATCTTCCAGTACCAGGCATTAAACATCTATGATCTCATTTGTATGATATATGGAAGCATAAGTGTTACTGCCATTTCACAGATCAGGAAAACAAATGACCCACAGATTCACTTCCTTTCCTATACTGAGGAAGTTTAAAGCAGCAAGGTAAGATAATGGACATCAAACCTGTATGACACCAAATCCAGATGTCCTTGTTAACTTTTGCTGAAAGTTGGGATAACTCTCCATTACTCACAGAAAGATGACCACTGAGTCTACCCTATGACCCAGAGGTAAAACAAAAATGGTTGAAAGAATGAGAATGATGGAAATACTCCAAAGAAGTTAACTTGCTCAACAGTCTCCAAAATGAAAATGAAATGTCAGAGATTAAAAAAAGAAAGTGAATGGTCTACTTTATTCTTTAAACTATGAATCTTCATAGGTATGGATTTAAGAAAGCCTATTAAAATGCAACACTGTGATTAGTCCTTGGAACTGAATTTTTAATGTCTGGGGAGCAGTTCATGTCAGTTGATGACCTTGAAAATAAAAACTGTCTCTCACACATGAGCACTATAGGGCTTAATTAACATTTCCAGAGAGATTCTACTGCTTAAGATAAAAGCTTTATGAGCACCAGCTACATTTACTGCTTTTACGGAACAGATTAACACCCCATCCAACATTTTGCTTATTCACAGAGCTGTTAGCTCTTTGAAAACATCTTTAGTACATTACAGAGGTACAGATGAAGTATCCCTGGTTGAAAAAGTCAATTTCTATTACTGTCATCAACAGAAAAAAATTAAATTCGGACGCTTTTTTTTCAGCTTGTAGTAGCAAAATGCTGTAACTCTCTCTAATCAGGAAAGTCATAAATCAGGTTTTAAAAGGAACTGAGTGGAAAAGAAATCCATAATGGACATGGCTAAAACCACTAATAGCTAAGAAAAAGTGCCACAAAAGATAGTGCTTACTTAAACAGTCAAAAAATGTAAGGAAAATATGCACTTATAATACCAGTTAATTCTACTGGGAAGAGAGGCATTTTGACCCAAAGGGAGGACCATTAACAAGCAGACATGCATGCACAATGGCGAGCTCACCTTGCCGGGCGGTTACTCACCTCCTCTCAGGATCAGCAACGGCACATCTGCACCCACTGGGAACTGCTTCAGCACCTCTACCACCTGGAGGTGTGTCAGATTCTGCACATTTTGATGGTAAATTTCCTTAATGATATCCCCCTTCTGTAGGCCCTGGCACCACTGACTATCCAAGATCATTTTCACTTTCTGTCCAGTGGGGCTGTCAGCAATTGCAAACCCAAAGCCTTTTGGGCCTTTCACCAGAGGGATAGTCACAAGCTCAGGCTGGGAACCCCCTGAGGAGGCCATGGATGCTCTCTGCTCGCTGGGATCTGATGGTCCATTGAGACGATCACTGAGCAAGGTGTGTCCTGATTTTCCATTCTGGTCCAGAGTCACTGTTCCTGATTTACACTCCTGAGTATTCATGCAAGTCTCTCCCTTGGTTAATGGCTGCCCATTGATGGCCGGAGTGGCAGTGATAACGTCTGCCACTGTGTCTTCATTGTCATCAGGAAGTGGATATCCACGGCACAGAGTGAGGTTTACATACTGATTGACAGGTACCAACTGAAACATCTGGACAACATCTGCATGGGTGTGACCCAGGACACAGCTGCCATTGATATCTACAATAACATCACCTAGTGAAACATAAGCACATTTAGTAATATTAAAACAATCAAATAAGCTAATCCAATAAGCTAATAAGCTAATAAGGATAACATGTATAACATCCAAATTTAAATTAAGTAATAAAACCCTCTCCTGGGTCTGGGGTTCAGCAATAGAGCACATGCACTGCACATGAGTCCCTGGTTTCAGCCCCCAGTTCCACCTTCTACCCCTAAATCAGTCTCTGGAAAATCTCTTACTACTCATTAACTGCTAAAAAGGTAGATTTCAAATGTCTGTCATCTTCCCTTTTGGGTTTCCTCTCTCTAAAAAAAAAAAGAATATACAAATATAAAATCCTTTAAAAATTAAAAAAATTTTTTTTTGTTTGGTTTTGGAGTTATGTCCAACAGTACTCAGGGGCTATTACTGGTTCTTTGCACAGGAGTGACCCCTGGAGGTACTTGGGAGACAAAAGGTATTTCAACCAGGGTCAGCAGCATGTGAGGCAAGAACTTTAATTCCAGGACCATCTCTCTGGCCCAAAAGCTTGTATTGGTGGCAAAAGGTTATGATGCCAAGATCAAGAAATTATTTAAAAATGTAACTGAAAACTTCATGTTATTATTGTCAGGACATCCTCTGAGTCATACATACCTAAAGGGTCATATACTGGGCACATTTTGCAGGTAACAAAGAACTCCATTGGCTACTACTACAAATAGACAATTTTTAAACACCAACTAATTATTTGAATTTAAAAAGACAATAACTTCAATGCAATTAAAATTTCATTCTGGCTTGGAAAATGTAGAATTGATAATTAGAATGTTTAATGTTATGAATGGGTTTTCTTTCCATCTCATTTTTCCTATAGAGACTGCCAACTTACTGAAATCATGATTCCAAGAAATTCAAACTTCAAAAGGAAAAACAAGTGACAACAGAAAGTCTCCATAAGCAAAGACTAGACTACTCAAGACACTGAAAAGTCAACTGCTTCCCTCCTGGCAGTGCTTGGCTTTGCACCCTTCAACGCTACTCTGCTAACTTTGGTTGCAGAGTTCTGACTGCTTGACATTCATTAGCTATGTATTTTCTAGTGCGGCTTTAACTTTTAAAAATTGTCCCAAAATGTTTTGTACATTTGAATATGATTATTTCAAAGGTTATTGCCTAATAAAGTGTGCTGATTGCAGGTAAGCTAAAAAAAATCAACATGAATGGTATTCAAAACAAATGTTAGTCTTTGGAAATTTCTCTTATAATCTAGATGAAGATAGAGGAATTAGGACAAAACTCTGATTTGCTTCCTCTGATTTATGTTGCCCAGATGTTCATGGAAGTGTTGCACTGCTATCCAAATTAGATATTAGTTTTAGCCAAATTTAAATTTTCATTATGAAATCCTAATAGAACATGCAATAATTAAGAGCCATGTTTCATAGACAAAATGTTGAAAAGCCAAAGGACTGAAAAAAAATTTACTTATTTTAATCTCTAGAAGTTTGCAAATTATAAAGAAAATCTAAAATTAATTTTATTTATAAATATAACTCTTGATTCTTTTAATTCTTCTTGTTCTGAGTCTCTAACAATATGTGGGAAGCACAGTATGAGAGATCCCATATCCTCATTAAATATAAATCAATACTGTAGCAATGATCATAAGTACTATGGTAAACCGGAAAGTCTAGCAAGCTGAGTAATAAGCAAACTCAAAATCTTTCTCGAATAAAGAAATGCTCAACACCCCTACCCTCAACCCACCAATCAGAGCTAGTCTTGAATTTCGTTTAGTTCTGTTGTCATAAACACTGTCCCATAAACGTGTCTAATGATTACTGAGTAAAGACTTTGGGAAAACTATAGTAGCCTACACATAACCAGACAGAATCAAACAAATAAGTTGATTGTTTTTGTTTGTTTTTGGGTCATGCCCAGCAGCACTCAGGGTCTATTCCTTGCTCTGTACTCAGGAATCACTTCATGCAGTGCTCAGAGGACTATATGAGGTACTAGGGATCGAACCCAGGCCTGCCAGATGCAAAACTCTACCCACTGTACTATTACTCTGGTCCCAAATAATATCATTTCTCTGAACTGAATGAGAAATCCTTGGCTTGGTAATGCAAAAAGGTTTATTTTCTACACATTTTTTGAACCTTTTATTATTATTTTTTTTTATTTTGGGAAGGGGAGATATATCTGGCAGTGATCAAGCACTGCTTGGGAGTTGACCCCTGGTGGTGCTCAGGGGAAAAATGTGAATCTCTATTATGAAATCCTATTGCATATGCAATAGCTAAGAGATAGGTGTCATCAAGAGGTGCCTGGGATGGAACTTGGGTGTCCTTCATGCCAAGGAGGGGCTTGGCTGATTTTTATAACATATTCTCTCTCGAAATCAGTGTGTGCTAAACTATTTGACTACAGGAATCTGCCACTTCAGCTATATAACTCATGCACTCTCTTTAGAAATAATTTCACAGTCAGTTTTGGATGGGGCCACAGGGCTGCTGGCAGTCCTGGAGCGAGGGTCACCTGGAGCCATCTTCCCGTCCTGAGCCGCAGGCCCATCCTTCAGCACGTTCTTCACCTGCAGAAACTCATCAGGCCGATCCCCGCCGATGATGGTAAAGCCGAATCCCATTGTGCTTTTTTTTAAAGATGCTCGAACAAGCACACCTTTTAGCTGAGAGGGATCACGAGTGAAGTGTGACTTTTCTGTATCTGTGCCAGAACAAGAATGAATTTGGGGAAGAACATAATGAAACACCCCTCAAAGTCAAGCTCCCAGGCAATTTATAAACCTTAAATACAACCAACTAAAAAGGAATGAAAATGAGACACACAAGCTGTAGGAATGATTCGAATTTAAAAACATAACAAAATCACTGAAAATGCTAATTAAGGAATCCTTTCTCTTTTATTGTACTCTTTTGCTTCACCTGAAAGATGAAAAGCACCTGCTAATCTCTTCCTCATCGCCCTGCTCATACCTACTTTCTCTCATCCCAGAGTCCATAAGATGAAGTCCAAATGATGCGCCCAAAGGACTCATTATTAAATATCCAAAAGTCTTGAACAGACACTCAACTGTTCTTTTATTCCTTTCTTCCAACAATTCTATTGCTTTTTCCTGGCGGGGGCGGGGGGGTGCACCTGCTAGTGCTCAGGGGCATACTCCTGGTTCTGTGCAGGAACTTTAAGGGGCCGGGGACTGAATCCGGGACTCTAGCATACAAAGCAGGAACTCAGCAATTCTGCCCACTGGCTCTCGCGCTGGCATGGGACACTGGCCATTTCATTTAAATTAGCACACCACTGACTTTGGTGTAGAAAACACTACATGAGCAGATCAAGGCCATCGTCACAATTATGAAGATGCTCATGATGAAAGGAGTGAAGCTGTGCATGCTGGGCAAGCTGCTTCATGCATGCTTTTTTCCCTTTTGCTCATGTGTAGTAGATTCCTGAAGAAGGAAAAACACCACTGCCGTGTTGAAAAGTCTAGTCTTAGAGATTTCCCTAGGAGATCCTAGAACTGAAAGTAATCCACAGTGCCAAATAATAACAGATCCATCTCCCTCCATCCTACTGCCTTTCACCCCAGAAGGGCACTCATGAACAACACACATAAGCAGATCATGAAGCTTTATACTTTGCAAAATAACTCTTTGGATTATTTTTTAAAATGATAGATTTATTTTTTATTTTAGGCACACTGCAAAATTTATGGTAGGGCTTCATGGTGTAATATTCGCACTTCCTCACCCCCCAAGAGTGTCTTCTTTCCTCTCTCATTGGCTCACATCCCCCAGCCTTCCTCTGGCAAGCTCGGTCCTGCAAGTTCCGCTGCCTTGGCCATTTGTTATCCCTTACTATGCTTCTTTATCTCCCACATAGGAGAGAGATCATTCTGTGTCCGTTGTCCCTCTCCTTCTGAACTGACTTCACTCAGCACAATATCCCCCAGGCTCTCCAACGGACTTATATTGAGATATAATTCACACCTAATACAATTTAACCAGTTAAAGTACAAAACTCAATGTTATACAACTCTGCTCATAGTAGAATTTTAGAAAAGTTTCTCACCCCACCAAACAGAAATGCCATTACAGCAGTCACTAAGACACCTGCTTTACCACTCCCTTGTCTTATGTGATCTCTTAGATACCTTCTTTCACTGTGCATCTTTGAGGTTTAGCTGTGCTTACAGCAGGTGTTACTTTGCCCCTTTTGTCATGTAACATTTCGCCTTGTGGTTACAAAACATTATATATGAGTTTTTCACTGTTTCCACTATTTGCTATCCTGAGTAAGTTGCTATGAATGTTACATCCAAGGCTCTGTGTGGGCCTGTGCTTTCATTCCTTTTAGGTACCGTAAGAATGTTGCTGCAACAATTACCATAAACACGTTGTGACTACACTGAACATTTGAAAGCTTGCCAAATTTTCCCCAAGGGGCTGCCCCCTTTTATAGTCCTAGAAACATAGGTGGGTTCCAATGTCTCTCCCTCCTTGCCAGCACTTGTTACTTTCTGTCTTCTCAGTTACAGATGCTTTCATGGATGTGGCTGGACAGCTCTTCTTTAGTTCCCTAAGAAGTGGAAGGAACTAGGACTGGTTTTCAGTGTGTAGCCAGCCGCCCGCGGATTACGCTCAGCATCAGTTGTGAATGACTGCTACAATCCTTCATAGCAAAGTGTTTTAAGAGCAAAACATTAAAGTTCACTATCTGTGAGACAAAAGCAACCCTTCAAGCAACCCTTCAATGGGACAGATCATGCAGAATATAACCAGCACAGGTAGGGTAGCTCTGGGAAGACTGACTAAGCTGCTTCATAATTCCTCTCAGATTGGCAGATCTCTTACAAATAAAAGCATCAGGTAACTTTAAAAATAAGCTATTTGGGGCTTTTCAAAGAGGACAGCATCTCACCACAGCCTATTTCTGAGGCTGCTCTGAGTTTGGCTGATCTGTGTGCACTGGGTAGTGGGTGGGCAGATGTGTCCGTGAGCATCACCGGCAGTCAGACTAGCAACCTGAATGCAAGTAATTCAACTGGCATGTTCAAAGCCCACTAAGTCATCTATAATTGTCCACCAGGGTGGCTTACCAGACTGGAGATAAGATCATTCGTTTAATGACCAGAGTTAGAAAGGCATCTGAGAACAGGATGTTAGATGAAAATGTACCTTTCTTATTTTAATGTCAAATCTTGACATATTTCTGGTTACTAATCCCATGCTCTATGCTCTAGTCCCCATGAAAACTGAAGGAAGAATGGTTACTAAGGGCTAGAAAATCCGCATCTATGGGGCTGGAGAAATAGTACAGTGGTTAGGGCACTTGTATTGCACATAGCCAATCCAGGTTAAAGCGTACATACAATAATCAAAGCCAATCAGAAGTTCATTGGAAATAGGAACACATGAAAGTGAGAAGAGGAAGAAGAAAAGCACAAAGAAAAGCCCTGAGTCTAATAATCTGGTCATCTCTGATTCTGCTGCTGGAACTTGACAGCTCTGTGGTTTGGGATCATGGCCACACCAGTGATTCCCAACAGTGGTGAGCAGGTGTGTAGACACCACAATGCAAGGAGAAGACCCTTGGGGAGCACCACAGAACAGAACAGAGGTGTTGAACACCATGCCAGGAAGTGTGGTCCCTGGTGAGCATGTGGGAATATCGCTCTCTCTCGCTCTCTCTCTCTCACCTGCAACCTGAATGGACACAAGTCCTACAACTAAAAAGTGTGGCTTCAGCAAGCACCATAGCCATCTGTGTAAGTGCCACACTGTTATGTCACCTTGGGGCGAACCACACCCAAATGATCCAGCAACACAGCCATGCACATATGTGAGCACTGGTCATCATGACACTGCGGGGCTGGGGAGAAGGGTAAAATAAAGAAAATGAAAATATTATCCACCTGACTCTTAAGAACCAGTTCAATGTGTCCCCAACTTTGAAAGTTCCCAGACTTTTTGACTTTCAGAGACTCTTCCTTTATGCCAGCCCTGCACTATGTCTGTTTCTATAACAACAACAGTGCTGCCCATTTCTGGGTCATAATTGCTAGATATCATTGTAAGCACTTTACGTTATTCTTCAGCATATTTAGGATCACTGCAAGAGGTAGTTTCTATTCTTAGGCACAGGGCATTGCGCAGGAAACTCATCCAAGGCTATGCTGGGATTCCAACCTGCTTCCCAATGAACATTTAATTCTGATTCTAAGTGGCAACTATCCCTATTTTGAAAACCATCAGGTCCTCATATTAAACTGCATAGGGCTGGGCTAAGGATGTGCTCAGCATTCAAATATATAATTCACAGGTGGGAGGATCTGAGTTTGAGCCCCAGCACTGTGAAAATAGACCAAAAATATATCAACTGTGACCTTTTCAAGGGAAGATCTGTCTTACTCTAAGTTGTTTTTGATACCAAATGCCTGGCAAATCAGGAGATGCTAAAAATATTTATTCAACTAAAAATACTTGTGAAATTAGAGATATAGTATAGTAGGCTTGCCTTGAATGCTGCTGATATGAGTTTGATCCCTGGCATCCCATACAGTCCCCTGAGCCCACTAGGAGTGATTCCTGAGTGCAAATCCAGGAATAATCCCTGAATACACCTCCAAGTGTGGCCCAAAACCCAAAAACAAAATAAAAAATCATTTGCTACATTAAATGCAAAAATGAAGGGAAAAGTCTATGTTTTTGAAAAATCTAAGCAAGAGATCTATAGGCTGGAGAAAGTATACCATGTAGGAGGCTGGCTTTGCATACTATTTGTCCCAGTTTGATCCCCAGCACCATGTATGGTCCCCTAGACTTCACCAGGAGTGATCCCTGAGCAGAGAGCCAGGAGTAAGCCCAAGGGGGAAAAAGTGTTTGTCTCAGGCAACAGAAATGGGGAGGCTGTAATATGATCACACAGACGTCTGGTTGTTAGTAATGACCGTGGAGGAGAAAGAAATGGCGAATGATGAGTTCAATGGAAGAAATTTCTGGGTAGCATTCAAAACACATACAATTAGTTCATCAAAATCTCAAGACCCATGTTTTTAAAAAACATCCCATAAATGGAACTGGGAATAGTCTCTGGTGCCACTAGCATGTTAGAGGTGACCCCTATATCAGAGATTCTCCTAAATGAGCCTGATGATACCAATAAACAACCATCCCACATGAAAATCAATGACATAGGCAGAAAGCATGGTGGGAGCACGCAGTGCTTGTACATAACAGTTGATGAAGAATCCTTAATGGTTACTGATTTTAGACTGAAGATAATTAACTTGGAAAAAGCTCATAATGTTTTGAAATCTAATATTGGCTTTAAACATCAGCTCTTCAATCAATTCAGTTTTCAAATCATAACTTCAAATCCATAATGAAGCTCTTAAACCCCTTTCTCCATCAAGCTCCTACACTTGGAGAAGTCTGAGAAAAACCTGTTTTCTCAACTTTTTCGATGTTTATTAAGACTAGTTCCAACTTTACAGTAAAGAAAATTAGATACTTTCTGTTAAATTTCAAAGCCCTGACAATTCATTTTTATTAATTAAGCATTTACATTTCAGAAGTTATTATCAGAAGAAAATGATTAAGAAAAAGTTCTACCTGGTTTTGAAGACCCGATATCGGCTTGTCCTAATTGCTTTTTCCTTTTGGCTTCCTCCACAGGGTTTTCAAATTGGGTTTTCTGGTTAAGATGACTATGAAAGGGAGAAAAACATAAATTTTTGCTTAGAACAAAGAGAAACACATTTAAAATAGTCAATTATACCATTTTATCGGGCTGGAGCGATAGCACAGCAGGTAGGGCGTTTGCCTTGCAAGCGGCCAACATGGTCAACCCGAGTTTGATTCCTCCGCCCCTCTCGGAGAGCCTGGCAAGCTACCGAGAGTATCTCGCCCGCACCGCAAAGCCTGGCAAGCTACCCATGACGTATTCCATATGCCAAACACAGTAACAATTGTCACAATGGAGATGTTACTGGGCCCGCTCGAGCAAATTGATGAACAACGGGAGGACAGTGACAGTGACCATTTATCACCATAGTATATGGGACAAATATGTATGTATAGGCTATGGAAACTGAAAGGTCACAGTGGGAAAAACTCTGACAACTTTGGGAAGGTCCACAGAGATGTCTGAAAGCCAAACTGTTGAAGCATTCATTAGAGTTTTTACATAAATGCATGCAATAAAGTCAATGGCAGCTTTCTGAAACAGAAGCCAGATTCATGTCTACTGAATTCACACCTGTTGATAAAGTATAAAAGTATCAGTAAGATATTTTTTTGGTGTGTGTGTGTGTGTGTTTTAATTTTTACTAGTGAAACACCATGAGGTACCATTGTAGACTTACAAATTTTTGTGCTTGGGTTTCAATTATACAATGATTGAGTACCCATCCCTCCACCAGTGGTCATTTTCCACCACCACTGATTCCAGTATCCCTCCCACCCCCCACCCCCCTATCCCCCCCTGTCTCTGTGGCAGGGCATTCCCTTTTGTTGTCTCTCTCCTTTTGGGTGCTGTAGTTTGCATTGAGTGGCAATCATGTTTGGTCTATAGTCTACTTTCAGCATGCATCTCCCATCTTGGGAGAATCCTCCCAACACCTTTATTTGGTGCTCCCTTCTCTATCTGAGCTGCCTTTTCCCCTAGAGTGTGCAGCTGGCCTCCAAGTCATGGAGGTTATCTGGTACTTATCTTGGCTATTCTTGGGTGTTAGTCTCCTATTTTGTTACTTTATGTACCCCAGATGAATGCAATCTTTCTATGTTTGTCCCTCTCTTCCTGACTCATTTCACTTAGCATGATACTTTCCATGTAGTACCACTTGTATGTAAATTTCATGACTTCATCTTTTCTAACAGCTTCATAGTACTCCCCTGTGTAGATGTAGCAAAGTTTCTTTAACCAGTCATCTGTTCTCGGGCACTCAGGTTTTTCCAGATTCTGGCTACTGTAAAGAGTGCTGCAATGAACAAACAAGTGCAGATGTCACTTCGACTACACTTTTTTGCCTCTCTGGGATATATTCCCAGGAGAGGTATTGCTGGGTCAATATTGCTGTGTGTGTTGTGTGTTTTGACACACACCTGTAGTGCTCAGAGATTATTCCAGGATCTGTGCACAGGGAGCACTTCTGTGGTCTCTGGGGACCATATGTGATGCTGCGGATTGAACACAGGCCGGCCCATGCAAGGCAAACGCCCTATCTACTGTACTATCTCTCTGGCCTGGTGGGTTAATTTTTTAAGGGCAGCCAATGAGAGGGAGTTTCTAAATTAAACTTTCTCTAAAATGAAACAGCTGTAAAGACACTTTTGAAGAAATCTGAGTACAGAAGTCTTGGAGCATTTTACTATTACTCCTCCTGCTGACTCATCCACATCAATTTAGCAGCAGCTAAGAAAGTAATTTACTTTATCTCCTATCACAGAACAATCTTTCACACTTAAAGTTCTTCATAATTACATAATTGTTAAATGAATGATATAATTGCAACATAAGTTGAACTGATATTTATAGTTGGAGAAAATTCACAACTGACTCTTGGGGAAAGTACAGCCGAGAATAAGGAAAGCCAGAGGACTTGGGACTAACCACTGTCCATCCATCTGCCTTGTCTAAGGGAACAGCACATGGGCTACTCTGGCTACTTGGTTAAGAAAGCACCTATTGCACAAAAGATACTCAAGTGGACACACAGCACTTCCACAAAAGCAATGGGAATTATGCTCCAGTGCTTGCCTTGTATGTGATTCGATCTCTGGCCCCCAAATAGTCCCCTTGGCCCTGTTAGGGAGTGATCCTTGAGCAGAGCCAGGAGTAAGCCCTGAGCACAGCTGCATGGCCCCAAGCCCTAGACAAATAAAAAACACCCCCACTGCCTCCACCCCCAATAAAAAGAAAAAGAAAATAGGTATTTTAAGGCTGGAGAGATAGAACAGGATGTAAGGCACTTGCCTTGCCTGCAGCGGAACCTAATTCCAATCCCTGACATTGCATATGTGCCCCCAGCACATGGCCAGGGGTCCTTCCTAAGCAAAGAGCCAGGAAGACCCTGAAGCAGGGTCAGCTATGGACTCAAAACCCAAACTTCTCCCTCCACTACAAAGAATAAAGGTGATTCAGCACCAGTCTAATGCATTTTAACAAGAAGTAACACAGTGACTTCCAGCTATTAAACATCAGATCTTATGTAAATGAAGAAGCCAACTTCAAAAGACAAAAGCTTCCCAGAGGCAGGAATTCTAGCTTTCTGCCTGACTTTGTAGGCTTTTAGCGCAAATGAACTCTGCAACTGATGTGGCTGTATTGTTTCAGAACTCAAAACTAAAACAAGCTCTACTTGAAATGTTTAGGCTTTAATTTCTATGAAACTGAGTATGTTTGTTTCTTATTATGGGGCAGCACCTTCTATGTGAGTGTGTGTGTGGGGGGGGATAGAGAGAGGAGAGGAGAGGAGAGGAGAGGAGAGGAGAGGAGAGGAGAGGGGAGGGGAGGGGAGGGGAGGGGAGGGGAGGGGAGGGGAGGGGAGGGGAGGGGAGGGGCGGGGAGGGGAGGAGAGGGGAGGGGAGGGGAGGGGAGAGGAGAGGAGAGGAGAGGAGAGGAGAGGAGAGGAGAGGAGAGGAGAGGAGAGGAGAGGAGAGGAGAGAGAAAGAGGAAGTGGTAATACCACTTCCTACTAGGTATTACTTTCGAAAAATGACTTATTAGCCACAGACATTTTAGGTTTATTTCTTTTAAAAATATCTACATAGAAAAGGACACTTGGAAAAGAATAAACTGGTTTAGAACCTTGGTTTACTTTAATGTCACTGACTAGAATGACTCACATGTCCTTCCCAGGCATTAAAACATAGAAAGTAGCAATTTGGAGTTATACTCTGTATAATGAGTGGGACAAGAGAGAGGAAGCATGCAAATGAGCAAGAGTTTCCTGAAAATTGTTTGACATAAGAATATAAGATTTTAGTGAAGAAAGTAATTGTATATGTTACCTTAGACAACTTAGATAAAAATGCCCCCCCCCCCCCCCACTGCCAAAAAAACCCAAAAGAAAGCAAGAACACTTTCCTTTGAGCAGAGCACTTATGTGCATGATATTACTAAGAGGTAATATTTTGTTTTCTATACAGCTAGCTGTGGGAAAGGAAATAATATTACAGATTTTCAATAAAATTAAACCAGAGTAGCAAATGTAGATAGAGTATATGATAAGAAATTTGGAATCTCAGCTGTATTAACATTTTGTGTATACATGGATTTGTTTTCAATTTTATCTTGGAGCCTCCCCTGGCTGTGCTCAGGGCTCCCTCCTGGAGGGGCTCGGGCTCTGTGCTCTTGGATCTGTGCTCAGGGATCACTCCTAGTAGTGCTTGAGAGACCACAGGGGACTCAGACATGAGCATGCAAAGCACCTTAAACCCTGTACCATCTTTCTGGCTCCAATATATGGATTTAAAAATTAATTTCAACAAACAAATCTTTCTTTTTATTTCTGCTTCCCAAGCAGTAATTCAAGGGCCCAGTGGTCACTTCCTGCGATTCTCAGCCAGCCTACTGGGGCAGGTGAATGAAAGCACCCTGACACATTGCTGCACAAACTTAGAGCCACTAGGGAAGACACAGATGCAACCAAGGTCACCCAAGTGATGTGAGGTCTGCCAGGAATATAACTCATGAAGATCAGGGTGCCATGTGGCACTGCAGATACATGCAAGGGGTCAGGTACATGCAAGGCATGAGCACTATCCCTGGACTACCTCTCCAGGCTCCCAAACCATTTAAAGAAGAAACCCGGATACTAAATCAGATGTGTATGTGCTACCTTGTCACCCAGCTGCATTGACAGAAGAGCGCATTAAGATGAGGTTTGTGAGTATGTAGGGAGCATCCCCAAGGGCAAAAGCTGAGAGTTTGGTCTTTAGTTTACAGGTACTTGGGGGCGACCAGAGCTTTATATGGTGGTACCAGGGGTACCAAGTGATGCCAGTGAGCAAACTCAGGGCCTAGGACATGGCAGTTATATGCTCTCCTACTTGAGCTATTTGCCAGGTCTTAAAAATATTTTATGGAAATGCTATAATTCAACTTTTGGAACATTTTTTTTAAATCAACATTTTCAAAATCTCATCTTCTATAATAAAGACACAGAAAAAATGCCATTGTAGTTAGTGGTATTAGTACAAGGCTTCTGCCAAAAGCAATCACTGAGTCATCTGGTTTGACAAACGAAGGGAGCCAAAGAGTAGTCATTCAAGTGTGAGTGCTGATCGCCACTGGTACTCTGCAGATGCCTGTGGTCAAGATTCTACACCTAACTAACCTGGGAGTAAAGCCACACCTCATAGCTCAGTCGACTCCATGGTAACATGTATCTTGAGCTCATTCTAAATCTAACGAATCATCCTCTTATAAAGTAAACAGTCAAACAAACTGTTGCTTCTGTTGCTGTCTGTAATCCAGGCTCATGAACACACCTCTTGTGATACTTGTGAGCAGATCACTTAGGGTTTGCTCTAGAGTTGCTTCCACAATACACACTCTATTAATGAGGGCTGAATGATTTAGCCTAAGACTCTTAAAATAAGAAAATGACTTTCCTCTCCAGACCATGAATTCAAACTCACTTGGAGAACTGGAGCAATAGTACAGTGGGGAGATGTTTGCCTTGTATACAGTTGATCTGGGTTTGTCTCCAGCACCAATATGATCCCCGTCGCCCCACCAGGGGTGATCCCTGAGTGCTGAGCTAGGAGTAAGCCCTGAATACCACCAGGTGTACCCTCCCACACCCACCTACCCTCCACCCCGTGTGCCAAAATCAAATTCGCTTGGAGTGGACAATAGGACAATGATAATCATTATCTCAGAAGTGTTTGGCAGTGTCAAAACACAGCTGACTGATGCTCAATTTAAACAGAATAAACTACTAGCAGAACAATCCCACAAAATTGTTCCATATTTGGCTTTCAAAAGTTCCAGTGACCTGGAAAATGGCTGTTTCTTGATTTTAACTAAATACACTTAGGAAAAATAAACTAACAAAAGAGCTGCTGCATACATTTCAAACCACAGTATCAGAAAAATGTTAAATAATATGATAAAAATAAAATTAGCATAGCCTTCTCAAGGAACCAAAATCCTGACACTGCAATTAGAGCTAAGAGTCAAACAAACTGAGCTGTTCCTTTAGGGCCCACGTTTGAGTTTAAGAAAGCATTCCAGGATGTTGGAGAGATAGCAGAGTGGGTATGGCACTTGTCTTGTGCGTGGCCCACCAGGGTTCCATTCCTGACATCCCCTATGACACCCTGAACACTGCCAGAAGTAATTCCAGAGTGCAAACCCAGGAGTAAGCTCTGAGTACAACCAGGTATGGCTCAAAAAAACCAAGAAAACAAACAAAAAAGAGAAAACATTCCAAAAATCACTATACTATATTAGAATAATGGCAGAGTTAAAATAGGAATAACAGGTAACTTTAGGGATCAATACCAGAAAGTGTTACTGGTTTATGTAACATGTTTCTATTTTTTTCTCTTTAAAGAGTGATATTATCTATTTTCTTTGTATATAAATGAAATTTGTTTAATCTTTCATTATGGGAAATTTATTTGGGGGGAGACGGGCCACGCCTGGCTTGCTCAGGACTTAATACTGGCTCTGTGATCAGGAGTGGAAACCTGATCATATTTGGGTTCTCAGGTTGTTCAAATTGGAGGCAGCCAGTATGCAAGGTAAGCACCTTACTCCCTGTATAATCTCTTCATCCTACGGGGAATAATTTTATTTTATTTTAAATTTATTTATTTTTAAATTTTTATTAGTGAAACACCATGAAGTACAGTTGTAGACTTACAAATTTCTGTGCTTGGGTTTCAGTTATACAATGATCAAGTACCCATCCCTCCACCAGTGCCCATTTTCCACCACCATGGGTCCCAGTATCCCTCCCATCCCCCATCCCTCCCATCCCACCCTGCCTCTGTGGCAGGGCATTCCCTTTTGCTCTCTCTCTCTCTATGGGGAATATTTTTAAAACAAAATCAAACAAAAAATAAGAAGAAAAGAAAATATAAAAAGAAAAGATTCTCATTCTTGCTATTTTTTAAAGGTAATATCACTTTGTCACCATATCTCAGATGTAGATTCAGATTTCTAACTATATAAATAGCAACATTTTAATTGCAATTATATAGCTGGCCAAATTAGATGCCTCAGGTCAAAATTCTACTTAAAGAATCTGAAAAGATTCAATGGTTATAATAGTGCTGAAATTTGATAAAGAAAAGGAAAGAAATATAGATGATGATATTATCCTAAGTTCTCTGGTAACACAGGCAGGTATCTGGTACCCCAATAAGAGAAGGGGCACACACTTCTGTTTCAATGTAAACATGGGAAGTGGGGGTGAGAAAGTATAAAGGATAAGGAATTTGCCTGGCTTACAACCAACCCCAGTTCCATCTCCAGCACCTCATGATTATCCTTGAGCACAGAGCCAGGATTAGTCTTGAGTAATATGGAGTCTAATCTAACTCCTCCTTCCCAAGATATAAATAAAGAAATGTAATGATAGCTCTGTAAGAAGCCATTCTCATACCCCAAAAGAATACCAACTTCCTTAAAAACAGAATACTTTTAGTCATTTATTCAAAACTTTGGATTTTTACAGTATACTGTCCTTCAAGTCTTATTTCTGTCAGAACTGCAGAGGTTGTGACTGGAAAGAACTTTAATACAATTAACCACCAACTGCCCTCATTTCCCAGTTTCTATCAACTACCTTTCTCTAAAGGTAGTGGCCGGCCAGCACATGGGTAAGGCATTTGCCTCCCCCACAAGGAGTAATCTCTGAGCACAGAACCAGAAGTAAGTCTTGAGCACTGCCAGATGTGGGCCCCCAAATATAAACAAACAAAACGACAGTAGTGGCAATGATAACACCTCCAGCATTAATTAGGGACACCATTTCCTTCTGGCTCACTATACTGACCTCCCAAGTCTGGGGAGCCTGGATTCAGGGAAATGGAAGCTCACAGCCCTTACCTTCTTGTTCTGCTAATAGGAAGACTGGGCAGACTGAAGCGAGCAGAACTGCATTTAGTTTGCCCCAGAGCTGTGGAATTAAAGAAAAACATCTGGGAGAGGATTAGATGAGGTAGCAAACTTACTCAACATAGTACGTTCCATACTGAGGGTCCTCTATTTTCTCCCAGCCATAAGGAAGTTCTAGAAAGAGAAAGAACAATTGAGTAAAATGTCAGATTCAAAATCAACAGAAAAGAAATCAGTATGAAGTGTGTTCAACATCATGATGCTAATATTGGGGGAGACTGTGAGAAACCTGAGGGTCACTTTCAAATTAAATTTGAACTTGTGGCTTTCTCAATAGTCAGTATCTAAGCAAGTAATTAGTTCACCAGTACAAAAGGTGACATTGCACTAAGAGATGTTTATCTGAAGCACCAGCAAGGAAGATGCTATGTATTAATCATCAGGCAAATCTCTTTCCCTAAAAAAGCCTAGTGCTGCTGATATGAGATGTTTAGTGCAATATAGGAAGCAGTTGCTGTTTTAAATTTGTACTGTTTAGGAGGCTGGTGAGATAGTACAGTGGGTATGGTGCTTGCCCTGCATGCGACTGTGCCAGGTTGGATCTCCCCAAGCACCAACAGAAGTGATCCTCAAGCACAGAGCCCAGAGTAAGCTCTGAGCAACACTGGGAGTGGCCTCCAAACAAAAACAAAACAAAAATCTTCACCATTTAGATGAGATTTGTCAGTTATTTTTATACTTTTATACTGTGACCCCCTTCACCCCAAAGAGAAGTACAGCTTTGAATGTTTTCCAACTTAAATGAGCAATCTACATTTGCTTAACACCTAAGATAAGAATGACTTTCTCTAGCACAAACTTAATCTCAGTATATGAAGAAAAGTCCACATAACTATCATAGTGATTTCTATAGAACCCATGTTTGTGCAGAGTAACAAAGAAATTGTTTAATCAGAATTAGTATATAATAGTTACCTTAAGTAACAGAGCAATAAATTTAAACCCAAAAAACTGAAGTCAGTTGAGTCTCTGACAGTTAAATTCAGGTCTTTTCAACATAAGCTGATCCTGTCAGTAAAGCATTCTCTTTCCGCTCCTGCTCTGCCCATTTCCCAAGTGAAGGCTTCTAAACATAATTTAATTATCACACCTGAATTATGTTGGCAGGAATGTTCCCAGGAATGTTCCAGGTGGCTCTATTGCTACCAATCATACACTGATGCCCAACAAGAGAAAACAATTAAAAACCCACAATAAATCCCCCAAACTCCAGTTTTATTTTATGATAGCCACACCTTTTTTTTAAAAACTTTATTTTAGAAAATTTTGTTTGCTAGGCTGAAACATGGACACAGTGTATACACACACACACACACACACACACAAACACACACACACCAAATAGGATGAAAATTAAGGATATGAAGAAATTGTAAAGCATTTAGCCACAGTTATGTTTCAAGTCTCTAAGTAGAAACACCATTATCATGAACCTGACAAGCTATACAAATTGTTGGACTCATAAAAATTCTTAAACATTTGGAATAAAAATATAACAGATGACAAGCCTCTTAATAAAAAGTTTTGACTCCTTTCCACTTACTTTCTCCTTGTGTATGTTTATCTATTGATTGGTGGTTTGGGAGCTTGGCTGGGATTTTACTGCCATGCACCTGGCTTAATGTCTGAGATGGGAAAGAACAAAATAATTGAAAAGTCACTACTGAATGAAAACAGGCGAAAACAAATAAGAAAGTATAGCACTGTGGCACTGTCTTCCCGTTGTTCATTGATTTGTTCGAGCGGGCCCAGTAACGTCTCCATCATGAGACTTGTTGTTACTGTGTTTGGCATATTGAATACATCACGGGTAGCTTGCCAAGCTTTGCCTTGTGGGTGAGATACTCTCAGTAGCTTGCTGGGCTCTCAGAGAGGGGCAGAGTAACCCAACCAGGCTGGGCCGGGCCAGCTGTGCGCAAGGCAAATGCCCTACCGTTGCGCTATAGCTCTAGCCCAAGAAAATATATATATACTTATATTTATCATATATGTTATACTTACATACTAAATCATATAAATATCATTTATAATTATTTTCTTACAAGATGTACTTTAGTTAACTTTAATTCTCCAGAGCTAGAAAGCAAAGAGTAATCAATAAGAATAATCAACAAAGAATTACATTTTATGATTAAGCAACTGCTTAAAATTTAAGGATTTTTATATACATACATCTTAAAAAATGCTCTGTGATAACATTACTAAGCATTATCATTATAAAGCTTCTAGGAAAGATTTCTTGTAGTTGTTGTTCTGATTTCTGGATCAAACCTGGTGGTGCTCAGGACTTATTTCTGGCTTTTCACTCTGTGATCACTTTCAGCAGTGTTTGGGGGACCATATGCAGTGCCAGGAATCAAACATGGGTTGGTTGTGGCTCTGGGATCACTTTCAGCAGTATTCAGGGTACCATATGTGACATCAGGGATCAAACCTGGGTTGGCTATGAGTAAGGCAAGTGTCCTATCTGCTGTACCATCTCCAGCCCTGAGAATTTTCTTTTCTTTTCATTTCTTTTCTATTTTGGGAGAGGGGCAAACCACATACGGTGGTGCCTTACTCTGCACTCAGGAATTACTCCTGTTGACGCTGGGGATTGAACCCAGGTGGGCTGCATGGAAGGCAAGTGCCCTACCCACTGTACTGTCCATCCGGGCCCCCCCTCCCAATTTTTTGTCTTTAATAGAAGTTTTCTTGGCAGCATGGAAGCAAATGTTGCCAAGCAGCGATACCCTCAGATCTGCACCTCAGCCAAGCTTTTGCTTTGTCTTCGGAGAACTCTGGAGAACTGAAGGAGCTACAGAGACCTGAAACAGACTATCTGACATCTGAACAGGATGTATTAATATTTCAAAAGGATAAAAGATCAACATAAAAATATTTCAATGTTATTCAGGAGGCTGAGTAGCATTTTATTTAGCATTTACAATAATTAACAACTCACATAGTGCATATTATGCTTTCTTAAGAGAATAAAATGGGTAACTTATTTTCTGGATTACATTCAGTAATCAGTACAAACCTCTAGAATTTTTTTTAAACCATACTTATTAGCCAGTTTGGGGATTTTTGTGTTGTAGGGCAGATTGTGTAAATAAAGAAATAGTTGCTGTTTGCCCACTTAAAATAAAAGTAAATAAAACTAACTCTAAAATACTTAACAATGTTATGTACTATCTAGACGACCTACTCTTTCATGCATTTCCTTCTTTGGGGTCCCTTTTCTCTTTTCCTTCCATCTCAGCCTCCTCTTTCCTTCTGTTTTATGTAAAAATAAAACTTGAGAATACAACCTCATTCTTGACCTCAAAAATTCATCATCTACACGAGAAAGGGAAGTGACAAATGACATAATGAAGATCAATGAAGCTTCTAGAAGGTGCCAGAAGAATGTCAAGAAATGTCTGGTGAAGGAGGAGCCACCAGGAAAATCTAAAGAAAGGGAATGTTAAAGCCTCCTCTGAAGGACCTAGGGAAAGAAAGGCCCTTTCCAATTGATTTCAGAGCACTGATTTTGAGACTTCCCTAGTAACAAATCATGTAGCAGGGATGGAGTAAATGTAGTGAGAAGAGGGTAAAGGTAAAGGTAAAGGCCCTCCCGCTGTTCATCGATTTGCTCGAGCGGGCTCAGTAACGTCTCCATTGGAGACTTTGTTGTTACTGTGTTTGGCATATCGAGTACGTCGCAGGGAGCTTGCCAGGCTCTGCCGTGATACTCTCGTAGCTTGCCGGGCTCTCCAAGAGGGGCGGAGGAATTTAACTTGGGTCAGCCATGTTGGCTGCATGCAAGGCAAATGCCCTACCGCTACTGGGTCAAAAATATTGGGCCAAAATCATTTAAATTAAGGTAACTAAAAATTCCCACAGTTTTAGCATGTAATATCCATACAGTTGCCAATATAAAACGATCAGAATCTCTCTTTGTGTACCTAATATGTTGACCTGTCATTCTCAGTAGGGGTTGGGGACTGATTTTGCACAAAATCATCTTCCTGGAATACAGGGTATACAAGTATGAGTTTTATTTTAATAATGGAACTGATTAAGCAAGATTAAGTTTAGATTTGAGAAAGAATATGGGAAGTAGCACTAAGGGTGGCATATGATGAGAATAAAGGCAAACACATTAGAACAGTCTGAAGAGTCTAGTAAGCAATGAAGGATGGGCTGGAGAGACAGTATAGGGGTTCATGAGCTTGCCTTGTATGCAGTTTATCTGAGTCAACTGTGGTACCACACAGTGAGTTCTGAGCACCTCTGGGTGTGATCCCCTCCTTCAAAGACTAAATATCTGCTTAATACCTATTATGAAAATAGCTTTGGGAACAAAATGGTGATGTGAATTTGTATATGGAGGCAACAATAAGGCAGAACATAAGTGAGGAAAGTTACTGTTCCCCACTGTGCCCAGATGACTTGGGGATGAAGGATTTTATCAAGTCAGAATTGCCTGAAATCAAGTTAACTGCCATGAGGAGGGCCCAGTGATGAAAAGCTGACCATGATAACCAGCTTCTGAGCAAGGAACTGGGAGGTTCTGATGTCCTTTGTCCTTTGAAGAGATCAGGAACAAAGATATAACTCAAACTATATCTCTTACAATTGAGGGATCTACAGAACATCCTGTTTAGAATACCTAACAAGACCTTAGAATCTAAACCCGGTCCTCAAAAGAGAAATTTTGGAGAAAATCTAGTTAGATCCATGGCCATGAACAAGAGGATCTAGACAATGAATGGAGAGACAAAGACGAGCAGGCTCAGGAACAGCACAAGTCAGACCGCACTGGACTTGCAAGTACAACCCTTGAGCCAACAAAGTATGTTATCTCTGGCAGATGCCACAGCTAAGGGTGTGAGTACAACCAAGTGTGCATCACTCAGTCACTGCAACAATAATAAAGGGAAGGGGACTTTTTTTTAATAAACAAAACTTTTCACACCAAGCTGCTTTTTTGGTTTTGTTTTTGTTCTTTAAAGCCAGGGCTGTAGGTTAAGAGTAAGCATAGTCTGGCATGTACGAGGCTTTGGGTCTGTTCCACTGTACTGCATGTCTCCTCATTTCAGGCACTGCACCATCAGCTTGGTGTGAAAAAGATAGTCTGAAACCCCAGGAGAAGAGCAGGGTGATTAGAAAGAGCTTTTTCCTTTTGAGATATAAGAGATCTTGCACCACTGACATCATGTAAGCTCATCTATGGGCCTTGTTACAGAGAGTTATAAGTAAATCTCGGAAGAGATCAGCGAGCTGCAAAAATTTCTCGGACACCCATTCCTGGCTGAGACTTCTGGGTGATCTTGGAGAGGGGTGGGCTAGTTCCCATCCAAACAAAAACCCGGGAGTCATTCCAGCATCCCAAAGCTGCCACCACACCTCCAGTCAGGCTGCCTATTACTCCGAACTTCCTGGAGCAACATCTCCAAACTCTACCATACTGCTGTCCCAGTAGAAGCACACCACATTGCGGGGGATGTAACACAGAAGCCAACCAATCTTGTCCAACCAAAACATTAACACAGAAGGCTTAATTTGCAACAACAATTTAGTAAACCCTCAGACTAAATGGCCCCTTGGTGAGATACAACAATTTTCACAAATTTTCTCCTATGGATTTTTTTTTAATCATCCCATGGAAGTCCAGAGTAATTAACTAGGCAGTCTGGCTGGAGGTGTGGGGGCAGCTTTGGGATACTTTATAATAAGTAATATAAAATAAATGATTGTGGGCCTTCTATGGGGACAGGCTTGAGGGGTGGTTGGGAAAATGGAGACAATGGTGGAGGGAAGGTGACAGTGGTGGTGGGATTGGTGTTGGAGTGTTGAATGTCTATAACAAATCATCATGAACAACTTTGTAAAGGACGGTGTTTAAACAAAGTGGGGGGAAAAGAAAAGATTTTGCTGGGTCATGGAGATGATTCAAGTAGGCTGGAGTGCAAGCTTTGTACTCAATACCACAAGATCCCCTAAGCAATGCTGGGAAGCAATCCCGCCCCAAGTATTATCCAGGGGGAGCCCCCAACCACATCTGGGTATAGCTGCAAAGCAGAAATTTCCAAAAAAGATCTAACGAAATTTTTCTGTATTAGAAGCTACAATATTCCTCCCAAAAGTTGATGCAAAAAGCAAAACTATTTCTGGCATATCAAGCAGATGTTTAATTCTAAAACCCATGAATTTCCTTCTTTCTTTCCTCTTCCCAAAATAGAATTCTTTTGATTTGAACATAGGAGCTACAATTGTTTTTCCATTGTGTCACTCTATTCAGTTGATAATTTCCTTTTATCATTCTCTAAGCTCCACAATGACATCAGCATTCAATACATTTTAGTCAAAATGCCGTTAGTGAAAATTTCATCTTTCTTTCATTGTAAGGGAAAAGGGGTGAGTTGAGAGTAAATTGGATTCCTGATGTTACATTTTTAAAGATTACTGCTTAACCAAAACACTAATTATTTTATTTGAATGGAAGATAAATATGTACATCAATTTAAGCCATCAGATAGAGTATGAAGAGACAGTTGGGTTCTGAAGTCTGGGGAGAAAATGGCAAGTTTTAGAAAAAAAAAACAACCCTTAAGTGTTCAGCAGAATATAAATAATATCTTCCACCAGAGTGGCTTGACTGGGAAGGCTATATGGCCCCTCTGTCATCCCCAGGATATTCCAAAGGGGATCACAGGTGAAAATTGGGGGCTAGAGAGATAGTACAATGGGTAAGGCACTTGCCTTGCAAGCACCAACCCAGGTTCAATCCCCGGCATCCCATGTGGTCCCCAAACACCACCATGAGTAATTCCTAAGTGCAGAGCCAGGAATAATGGAGGAGTAATGGAGGAGTAACGTAGGAGGAGAAGGAGGAGGAAGAGGAGGAGGAGGAGGAAGAGGAGGAGGAGGAGGAGGAGAAGGAGGAGGAGGAGGAGGAAGAGGAGGAGGAGGAGGAGGAGAAGGAGGAGGAGGAGGAAGAGGAAGAGGAGGAGGAGGAGGAGGATTAATTCACATAAATGGGGAAGAGGAGGCAAAAGCTAGATCAACAGGTAAGCTGTGGGGACAATAGTAAGAAGGGGCCTGAGAAACACAAGTAAACCATAAAAACCTACATTAAAGAGGCTAGGAAGAGAGCTTAAAGGCTTGCAGTGCATGCTTTGTATGCAGAAGTCAGGTTAAGTTCCAGCATCACATGGTCTTCCAAGTCCTGCTAGGTGTGCCCTTTACAAAAACAAGCCCTACATTGAAAATATTATTATATTATACATACACCATACACACCTTGAGAATCTACTCTGTGTAAAGCTCTAGGGAGAACAATAATATTAAATCAGGGAGGATCTAATTTAGAAACTGCCATTTTTTGTCTTTAGGGGGTTATTTCCCCCCAATTCAGGAGGAAGCTTAAAAAAGATCAGTAAGTGTTAGAGACATAAAGCTGAGGATGAAACAGGCTGAACGTTCTAGACTGCCTGTCCCCGCCAGGTAAGGGCAGGTGAGGGCAGGAATGCATTGGTGTGCAGGGTGGGAAAGTAGCCCCTCTGTGGACAGGTTTTCAGCATTTACTAGAACCTGGAATGCAATTTTGATTATTCCATCTTCAGAAAGATCTCATCAGGAGTTGATATTTTCCATTCTAAAGAAGTAGAGAGACCCATAGTGTACTCGCTACTTCTGACGGCTAAAGAAGATCCAATTAATAACTGCTAGGATAAGAGTAATAAATTGGGTGAGTCTTGAGTCAGAGACATATGGTCACTGCTAATGCAGAAAGCATGGTGAGGAGTGGGAGTGGACAAACCTTTCCAGTTTCTGTGGAAGGATTCACAGTAGAGGTAGTCTCTCAGGGCTGAGACCTGACATACAAAACAAACAAACCCCCACCAAACTCTTCCCTTCCCCCAGCCCTTTCTAACCAAACAAACACTAACTTTGAAAAATCAATCTAGTATATGGTGCAATTATAAGGGAATTTTCTATCTTTTTGCTTGTTTGTTTGGGGGCCCTTCCAAGGAGTACTCAGGGACTATTCCTGGCTCTGATTCCAAGCATCCCTCTCCATGATGCTCAGTGGACCATATGTGATCCAATTCTAATTTAGATTAAAGTAGGCTGATCGCATTCTAAATGATCAATCTCTGTTATTTGTAGAAAGGGGTTGGGTTTGGGGGTCATAGCAATGGTGCTTAGGGCTTACTCCTGGTTCTGCACTCCTGTTGGGGCTGAGGTAACCATAGATGGTTCCAGGGATCTAACCCAGCTTGGCTACATGAAAGGCAAGCGCTATACTCATGGCACTACCATTCTGATCATTTAAGTCAGCTTGTTCTATTGTTGTTTGTTGAGTTCTTATTTATAACACTTGATCACTTGGTGTCCCGTTACTCATCAATTTGCTGGAGCGGGCATCAGTAACACTCCATTTGTCCCTGTCACGTGCTAGTGTAGCCCAATGGCGTCTGCTCACTACAGGAACACAGAGCCTCAAATCATTTGTTCAGGGTTTTGACAAAGAAGTCTGACCATCTCGTAGGTGAGCAGCCACGTGTTCTTTTCATGTCATGTGGAATCCAGTCCATAACAGCTTTAGTCCAGCAGTCGTCTTCAAATTGCATTATGTGTCCAGCCCATCTGATTTTCGATGCCTTGGCAAAGGAGACAGGGACCCTGATTCTCGATTGTCAATGGAGGTCAGAACTCTGGATTTCTTCCCTCACTTGAGTGAAGCATTGATACTCCAAGCATAGCTCTTTCAATTACTCTTTGGGTAACCCGAATAGCTCTCATCCTGTTTTTGTAGGGCCCAGTTCTCTGAAGTGTATGTTAGTACAGGGAGAACGGTGGAGTTGAAGATATGTGTCCGGAGCAGTAGGTTCTTTGTCTTAGCTATTTCTTTGATGCTCTTAAAGGTATTCCACGCTGCTCTCTTCCTCCTGCGCAGCTCAGGTGCCAGGTCGTTCGTCATGTTGAGTTCTTGACTTAGGTACACAAAACTGCTGCATTCGGAGATGTTCATTCCGTTGAGAGCAAATGGAACGTCAGGAACTAGTCCATTTTGATGCGTTTCAAATATGGTGTGAAGCACGGAACACCTATATGGGTGATTAGAGGCCTCCCTAAAAACCTCTATCCCTCTCGGAGAGCCCAGCAAGCTACTGAAAATATCCCGCCCACATGGCAGAGCCTGGCAAGCTACCTGTGGTGTATTTGATATGCGAAAAACAGTAAAAACAAAGGGCTTCATTCTCCTGACTCTGAAAGAGCCCTCAATATGGCAGTGTAAGAAGGATGGGCAAGGAGAGGCTGATAAAATCTCAGGGCCGAACTAGGCTGCCAAAACGAAGAAGAGCTAAAATGACTGACATTCAATGCACGTACGCTGACATCAGAAGAATCCATTGAGGACCTGATGGTGCAAGCGCAGAAGATCAAGTATGACATCATTGGTCTGACTGAGATGAGAAGGCATCAACCACCTCATACCACTTTTGACACTGGAAAAGAACTGTTACTTGGAACATGCGACAAGAAAGGTGTTCATGGTGTCGGTGTCCTTGTCAATATGAACTTGGCCATGAGCACTGATTCATTCAAATGCCTAACATCCCAAATCGGTCACTAATGCTTGAATAGATGTGGCTCATTGCCAGCAGTTTCTATCTTCGCTGTCTATGCACCAACATCCAACTACGATGAAGAAGAAATTGAGAAATTCTACATGGAGATGGAGAAGTTCTATAAAGAAGACCACACCTTCTACAAGATCATTGTCAGTGATTTTAATGCCAAGATAGGACCAAGAAGATTGCCCAAAGAACTCCACATTGGCACCCACATTGGCCTAGAATGGAACGAACAGGGTGAGAGACTGAGTTCATCATGTCGACCAAGACCATTGATGATAACTCAAAGTTGCAAAAGGCCGAATCTAAATGTTGGACATGGGAGTCTCCCTGTGGACAGTTCCACAATGAAACTGACCACATCATATTCAATCAACAGTTTTGCCTGACTGATGTCGCTGTTGTCCCAAAATTCCAAATGGGATCGGACCACCGTTTCCTTCATGGAAAATTCCACTTCATGGAGCGGGGAGAAAAGGCTGCAAAGTTTAAGAGAACTCTCAGAACGTCCACCAACTGGGAGCCCTTTGGCATTATTGCAGCAACATGGGAAGATGCTGTCATTGATGACATCGATGAGGAATACAATCAACTGGGTCAGCACCTCCATGACTGTGCAAGGAACACTGAGAAAGAGAAAGCCACAAAAAGACACCTGTCTTCAGAAACGCTCGAGCTCATTTGCCAACGTGGCTTGGCATGAGCCTCAGGCAACCACAAGCTAACGTCCGAGCTTTCAAAGCAGTGCAGAGAAGCGATCAAGGAAGGCCTCAAAGGGAGAAGAGCAGCAGTGCTGGCCAATGCAGCAGAAGCTGGGGAAAATATTTGCAATGCCCGCCTGTCCTTTGCCAACTACAAGACCAAGATGACTGCCCTCCAACGTCCTGATGGATCTATCACATATTCCAGAAGGGCAATGGAGAAGATTATCCATGACTTCTACTCGGATCTCTTTAATAGCCATGTCCACCTGGCTACATACCAAATTGTGCAGGATGGACATGTCGTTACAGTACCTGGTCCAGACAAGGTCAGACCTGAACACCTGAACAATCTGCTGTCAGTACTTGTCAATAAACTGGCTCGGCTCTTCACATGCTACCTGTCTGAATGTAAGGTTCCATCCCACTGGAAAACCAGCAGGACCATTCTACTGTACAAGAAGGGAGACATCTATGACATTGGCAACTATTGCCCAATCTGCCTATTCTCTGTTGTCTACAAGCTGTTCACTCGAGTCATCCTGAATAGGATTGGTAGAACACTAGATGAAGGACAACCATGCGAGCAAGCCTTTTGTGAGCAAGCAAAAGGATTCAGCACAATTGACCATATCCACACAGTGATCAAGCTCACTGAGTTTTCTCAGGAGTTCAAATTTTATTCATCTATACCCTATAATGAAGAAGGCGCAGTAAACTGTTTAACGCTCTGTCTAATGTTCATCAATTTAAAGAAGGCCTTTGATTCTGTTGAGACTGAAGCAGTCATCGAAGCCCTAGCCAAACAGGGCATTCAAACTCAGTACGTCAGGATTCTCTGTGAGCTGTATTATGGATTCACCATTAGGATCTCACGATTCTACAAGGAAGTGATCATCCATGTCAAGAGAGGGATTCGGCAGGGTGATACCATTTCACAGAAACTCTCTAGTGCCTCCCTCAAGAATGTCATGTGACGACTGGAATGGGAAGGAATGGGAGTGAAGATAGACGGTCGGCATCTACACCATTTCTGCTTCGTTGATGACATCGTTCTAATAACACCAAACATTAGCCAAGTGGAACAATGCTGGCCGACTTCGACTGTGAGTGTGGACAGGTCAGACTGCAGTTGAATCTCATGAAGACAATGTTTATGAAAAACGAACTAGTTCCTTGCTTATATATAAGAGAATAACCCCTTTTCAGAAATATGCAAGTACTTTTAGTTTTTCTCCCTAACCGCTCTGGGTATGACTTCCACTAACTACCTTCTTGGAGAAAGTAGAGCAAAGAAATCTCTTAGCCTTGTTCCTGCTCTCAGTGGGAGAGATTCAAGTTTCCTACTACTGTGATGCCAGATGTGGTTGTGTCACATATGGCTGTTGTGCTACTGAGTCGCATTTTTGCTTTGATGAGAGTTTGTTTTGATTTTCTCAGGCTTCTGAGCAGGGCTCAGGGAACCCACAGGTCACTCTTGTGATATGCAGCCTGGCTGTGCAGATCTGCAGGTTTCAGTATTTAGGCCCTGGAAGTTAGGTGCTGAGGGCCACTGGGACCACACCCAGTAGTGGGAGGAAGGAGTGCTAGGCAACTGGCGCAGCGGAGGTTGGTCGATGAAAGTCATGCACTGCAGCCTTTTGAGCTATCTCTTCAGTCACTCCTGAGAGGTTTTCCCTTTTTGTTTGTTTGTTTGTTTGTTTTAAATCATAAATGGGTACTGAACTGTCAAATGCTTCCTATCAGAGGATTATTTTTTCCCCTTCATTTTGTTATTTTGATGCATCAAATTGATTGATTTGAGGTGCTGAACCCTTTTAATAACTCGAAGAGAAATCTCACTTGATCATGGTATATGATTCTTTTGCTGCATAGCTGAATTTGGTTTGTTATATTTTAATGGAACATTTTTATATCCATGTTTGCCAGGAATGTTGGTCTGTAGTTTCTTATGGAGAAAGTCTCCATCTTGTTTTTGGTATAATTCCTGAGTTTAGAGATGTTGCCAGATCTTCTTCTTTTGGAAGGGTATAAGAAGGATCATTATTGACTAATTTATTTGGATTTTTTTAGACCACTCATATTTGTCTCTTTGTTTTCGATGTGTGTACAGGGGGGTAGGGTTCCAAACAGTGCTTTGGAGATCCAAGGGTCTTTCTGGCGATACTCAGCCAATCAGACTCGTGATTCAGTGCTAGAGTCTGAGCATGTGGTGCTGTTCGGGCCCTACAACGCTTGGTGCTGCCAGGACCAAACCTAGAGATACCTGGGGCGGGGGGGGGGGGTGGGGAGGGCTTGTGGCACCAGGGATAACCCAGGGAGGCTACACCCTATCTCTTATGCTATCCCCACCCCCAAATCACTTTTTGAAGGAAAGTAAATAAATTTCTGGTAAGTGCTACAAACAAAAATTTTATTCATCTATACCCTATAATGAAGAAGGCGCAGTAAACTGTTTTTGTTGGGCTCAATTAAGTTTTTATTATATTATATAGGCTATATAATAAAAAGAACCTATAAGTATACAAGAAAAGCAAGTATTATTATGGAATGATTCCTAGAAAAGTTATTTTTCTACTGGAAAATAACTTTTTCTAGTGGACTGGAGCGATAGCACAGTGGTAGGGCATTTGCCTTACACGCGGCCAACATGGCCGACCCGAGTTCGATTCCTCCACCCCTCTCGGAGAGCCCGGCAAGCTACCGAGAGTATTCGATATGCCAAACACAGTAACAACAAAGTCTCCAATGGAGACGTTACTGGGCCCGCTCGAGCAAATCGACGATCAATGGGAGGGCCTTTACCTTTACCTATTTTTCTACTAGTGAGTAAAAATAGTATGTTGAGAGGTGGGAATGAGGTAAGATTTCTCATTCTCATTGTGCTCTAAATGGTATGGATTTGTTATAGATATAAAATCAGTATAGATACTGATTCTATTATATACCAAGTTATATAAATAACACACACACACACACACACACACACACATATATACTGGAGGGAGGTGTTGGGGCACACCCAGTAGTGCTCAGAGCTTACTCCTGCTTCTGATCCCTGGGCTGTGTGTAGCACCAGGATCAAACCTGGATGGGTCACATGTAAGGTGAGCATCTTAATGTTGGTGTTATCTTGTAGGCTCTAAATTAAATATATTTTGATGACTTAGCAGATTTGATAAGGCTATATATGGTTGAAAATGTACCTAACAAATTAAAAGATGTAGAATTTTAAAATTTTGTCTTTAAAACATTTTTTAAAAATGCATTATTTTTATCTTTACTTATATTCTTCAAAGTACTTTTTTTTTAATAGGGTCCACACCCACAGTTGCTGGGGGTGGGGCAGAGGGTCATCTTAGTGGTGGCACTAAACCCTGGTGCTGGCTCAAATTTGGTGCTCATGGTCCTCCTGGGTGTCCCCCGGGAATGTTTGCAGGGTGTGTTGGTGGGTGTTTGTGGTGGTGGGGGGGCAAGGATTTCACACATGTTGGGCATGTACTTCATCACTTATGCCGTATCCTAAGCAACTTAAAGATTTAATTTTTATAATCCTCAAAATGAGAAGGATGAAATCTTTCACTAAATTTGATATAATGACATAATTAGCAGGCAGTGAATTATTATTATATCCATTTCTGGCTTATACGTTATGCACATCAGGGTTTGTTTAGGCTTTTGGAAAACTCATGATCTAAGCATGAAGAGTACAAAGGGATTAAGAGAACAGGGTAGAATAAAAGGTTTCTCAATCTCTACCTCCGTCTTCACAGTCTTCAGGGGCTTTGGCTTTCTTACAAAGGCGAGGATCCAGCCAGGTGGTTGTCTTGGTATTATGGCTGTAGAATAAAGATTTCAATTAGAAAGTGTACAATCAAGGAGAAAGGATTTCAAAAACAGAGGTCCAAAGGGGCTAATAGGCATATATAAATGATGTCTGGACTCTCAGCTCCTCCTCCTCTGTTTGTAGCCCTCTGCTTTAAAAAATACCCCATATTCTCTGTCTGTTACTTCAGAACCGCCAGAATGAAAAAGCAAAGATAGAGGCACTCATTTGTGAATGGAGACAAAAGGAGGGCTAAAGCACCCAAGACAGAACAACAGACATGGATTTAAACAGTCAAAACATTTCAAAAAGATACACAGCCCTGTTATGGGAATTAACTAGCCAAAACAACAACAACAACAACAACAAAATACAACCTGTGTGGAAACCCTTGTTTCATTCTATTTTTTTTTAATTGAATCACTGTGAGATATAGTTACAAAGTTTTCATGTTTGAGTTTCAGCTTGCCAGGCTCTCCAAGAGGGGTAGAGGAATCGAACCTGGGTCTGCCGCATGCAAGGCAAATGCCCTACCCACTGTGCTATAAATATGTAAACATATGAAATATATTTTACAAATAAACAGAAACTCACATGGGAAAATATGTTCTATACGCACTAAGCATTTCAGTCATGATAAAGTGCAGAAAATTATGGGGGAAATCAGGTAAAACAGAATCTAGGTATTATTATGCAGCTATTATTAGACAGGTAGAAAATTTCCAACCAATATGAAAGAACAAAATGTTACCAATATAGAATATAAACATGCGGACACAAAAGACTCCAGTGCAGCTGACAGCTAAGTTGAAGCGGACAGGCTCTTCTCTATGTGCAATATCAAGTGATCTTATGATTTTATAATTTTATGATTTTATAATAAAAAAAACTCGATAGAAGCATTTTTCTTAATTGTCTAGCTTATTTTCTAAAACTACACTGAATACTATATACACTGATACAAAGCTCAGATCTTAACACCTTGTCCTAATATTCTTTATTTTCAGTGGACTTCTGGTTAACTGGACCCAAAAGAAATGCAACTGAAAACCATAAATCCTTCCCCAGGAAAACCATCTCTGCAGCTCCAGCAACCACAGCTAAGGGGACTTCTATTAGCATCCATGGTGCAGTGTCAGGATGCTCTAAACAGCTCCACAGTCATCCAAACACAAATGGTATCTGTGCACGTTGCAAAACCTTACACACTCCCAATATAATTTGGTAGAAAATAGCATTTTGTAACTTCAACACCCCTACATGCTTAATACATTCTTTTTTTCTCTTTTTGGGTCACACACGGCAATGCACAGGGGTTATTCCTTGCTCTGCACTCAGGAATTACTCCTGGCGGCACTCAGGGGACCATATGGGATGCTGGGAATCGAACTCAGGTCAGCCGCGTGCAAGGCAAACGCCCTACCCGCTGTGCTATTGCTCCAGCCCCACATGCTTAATACATTCTTAATACATTCTTAATACATATATTAAGCAAAAAAAAAATAAAAGGTGGAACTGAAAAATTCTTCCTCATACCCCTTTTTATGAAGTAGGGCACAGAGGCTTTTTGATGATCAGTATTGTTTGATTTCATCACAGTTACCATCAGGCCAAGTTAGCATGTAGCAGGTACTGAGTCTCAAAACTATCACACAATCAAATAGGCAACGAATCTGAAATGTGAGACTATCAAGGAAAAAAGTTATGGAGAAAATGGATGTAGGAAGTACACGTAGGAATAGATAATGAAATGTTTTATCAAAGTAATGTGAGAATAACAATGTGAACACTTTGGTGTCTTTAAACTCATGAATCTCTACCTAGATTTCTCTTCAGCCCTGAAGCTAATGGCTTCATTTCTTCTAAACTTTTTTGAACTCTTGAGCTACTCATAGATAGAACTATTCAGTCCCTTCTTATATAGATAAACTGGAAGATTGTGCTAACACATTTTGGTATGCTGACACTGGCTAATCAAAGTGGGAGAAATCAGGATCATTTCTTAGAAGGTCTGTGTTATTCCTTTTATCACAGAGATAATTTCCCCAAACTAAAACTATTAAATCAGTTTTAGTAAAGTGAAAAGAACTAGGACTTTAAAAAGCCACAGAACCATGCAGTTGTTAGGAAAAAAATCATGGAACTATGTTGCTAAACTAAGTACAAAGTTAAATCTTGAAAAAAACTTAACTTTGGCTCCACTGACTCAAACTGCTACTGTTAAAATAGGTAATCTGCTAGGATTTTACTCATTATTTCCCAAGGTAAAGAAAGAAATATTATACCAAAGGCACAACAACTAAGACTACAGATGTCTCTGACCATTCTTGTCTTAAGAATGTGTGACTTCTGGTGGAGTGATGGGTACTCGATCATTGTATAACTGAAACCCAAGCACAAAAATTTGTAAGTCTACAACTTTACCTCATGGTGTTTCACTAATAAAAATTAAAAAATAAAAAAATAAAAAAAAAAGAATGAGTAAAGAGAGGCTGCTAAAATCTGAGGGCTAGGATGAATGGAGATGTTACTGGGCCCGTTCGAGCAAATTGATGATCAATGGGATGACAGTCACAGTGATACAGTGATATACCAAAGCTCACATCACCAAAACTTTAACATGTTAGTGATATCCTATAGAATGTCTTAATAGCTCTGCCAAAATAGAACTATCTTCACACTGTTTTCTATATGAACACTTTTTTGTAAGCATGTTCAGCAGTTCTTCATAACAGATAACACAAAATATATTATCTCATTTGTGTTTTGGGACAGGAATTGGGGCTTGGGATGGAAAAATTCCCATTGGTGGTGGGAAGGTGTAATGGTGGTGGGATTGATGTTTGAATATTAAATGTAATCAAATATTGTGAACTAAATTATAAAATAAAAATAAATTAAAAAAAAGAAAAAAAAGAATGTGTGAGTTAATAGTAGCAGTAACAGATCAAACACATTAGCTATAGGCAACACTAGATACTAGAACTTTAGTAGCAAATGATGTTTAATTATATTCAGGATATATTTAGATATAATTTGCAAATATTTTTAAAAATATTTTGCAGGCTGCTTTTTATTCTGTTATTTCCCCTTCCTATACAGTTTAAAGTTTTTTGTTTGTTTGTTTTGTTTTGTTTAATCCATACTCAGTGATGCTCAGGAGGGCTTTCTCTGGTTTATGCTCAACGAGAGCCCAGGATCACTCCTGGTGTTGCTCAGGGCATCATATGTGGTATCAAGGCCTGGGTCAGGCAATCTTTTAGGCCCACCGTTTATGTGTGTTTGTGGGTTTGGGGGCGGGGGGATAAAATCATGGGACATGACATGTAGTACCTGTCCCTATTGCTGAGCTACATCCTCACTCTTGCTCCTGTTTCTTTGAAAGTTTTGCACTTTCAGGTCTTACATTTATTAATTTTTTATTACTTTTTTTTTGTTTTTAGGCCATTCCCAGTGGTTCTCAGGGATCACTCCTAGCAGGGAGCAGAGATGCTGGGGATCAAACCCAGGTCGGCTATGTGCAAGGTTGTGTGCCTTACCCCTGTACTATCAGTTCGGCCCTTCATGTCTTTTGTTAAACTTGTAAGGTAAAAGGTAAAGGTAAAGGCCCTCCCGTTGATCGTCGATTTGCTCGAGCGGGCCCAGTAATGTCTCCATTGGAGACTTTGTTGTTACTGTGTCTGGCATATCGAATACTCTCGGTAGCTTGCCGGGCTCTCCGAGAGGGGTGGAGGAATCGAACTCGGGTCGGCCATGTTGGCCGCTTGTAAGCCACTTGTAAGCCATTTTAATAAAGGCTTTTAATAATGTTCAACAAGTAAAGTAAAGTAAAGTAAAGGTCCTCCCGTTGATCACCAATTTGCTCGAGCAGGCCCAGTAATGTCTCCATTGGAGACTTTGTTGTTACTGTGTTTGGCATATCGAATACATCACGGGGAGCTTGCCAGGCCCTGCTGTGCAGGCGAGATACTCTCAGTAGCTTGCCGGGCTCTCCGAGAGGGGCGGAGGAATCGAACTCGAGTCGGTCATGTTGGCTGCGTGCAAAGCAAACACCCTACCGCTGTGCTATCACTCCAGCCCCAATGTTCAACAACAAAACTTAAAAAAACTTCCTTCTCTATAGTTTACTAATTTATCCCTATTTATAGGATGATGTTCTATCATATTCAGTGTCTCATAATTTGCTTCTAAAGGCATTCTTCTGGTCATTTCTAGTAATTTGGGAACCTAGTTCTCATGTTACCATGAAAATCAAAATTCTAAAAAATCCATGAAAAATCTCTAAAGGGCTGTATAGACAGTACAGGTATTAAGACGTGACTCAGCACATGGTTAAACCTGGCCTGATTCCTAGCACCAGAGATGGTCCTCTGAGCAACAGCAGGAGTGAACTCTGAGTACAGAGAAGGAGTAATCCCTGAGCACAGAGCCGGAGTAAGCCCTGAGCACTATTGAATGTGGGTCCTCACCCCCACCCCACAAAAAGAAATGCTCTTTAAATTGTCCACAGAAGGTACCTGATTTTATCTTTTTGCCTAATCCTGGTCATTAATAAGTATATAAATGTGTAGCCTAATCAATAATCTACTGTGAATCTATGGTAAAAAGTATAGCTAATCTATGACAAAAAGTGTACTATGAACATAAAATTTTTGTTGTTTAAGCACTAGAATATTGCTTGAAACAGCAAAATGCTTACTTTATGGGAAGGAGTGAGTGTGACTTGGAGAATCAACTGAGAAAACAAATTCAAATTTTTCCATCCCTAATTCAATTAATTACTGAGGTAATGGGCCGGAGCAATAGCACAGTGGGTAGAGTGTTTGCCTTGCATGCGGCCAACCCGGATTTGATTTCTCCGTCCCTCTCAGAGAGCCTGGCAAGCTACCGAGAGTATTCCGCCCCTATTGCAAAGCCTGGAAAGCTCCCCATGGAATCTTCGATATGCCAAAAACAGTAACAACAACAACAACAACAACAACAACGTCTCACAATGAAAATGTTAATGGTGCCGACTTGAGTAAATCAATGAACAATGGGAGGACAGTGCTACAGTGCAGTGCTACTGAGGTAATGTTGGCTTACATTTAAGAAGCATATTTCTTCACATATGTTGCTTTAGCTCATATCTGAATTCGTTGAGTATAGTATGTAACGCTTAATATTTTAATTATAATTTCTTAAATTCTTTAACCTCATTATATTCATATCCTATCTCTCGAAGCATAAAATTACTTGGAGGATGAAATTACCTGATGAATGAAAACCACAGCTGCACGAGCATATAAAAATACTTCAGAATAAAACTTACAATTACTTGCATAATGTTATTCTCTGGTGCAAACAATATAAAATTCTAGGTTGACTGAACAATGTGGTATTCCATGTTGATAAATTTATTGTATCAGTATGACTATATAATAAATAAATATATTACTGTGGTACTAATTCCCCATGAAATACACTTGGATTTTGTGAATTTACAGTGTACCAATTATAAGGCCACTGATAATTTCCTCCTAAATTATACTGTCTAAATACACCAGATTTAAACACTAGCACCTAAAATATTTCATTCTGTTAACAAACATGTTCTTTTCCAAACAACTATAATCCCTAAGATGCTGTTTAAGTTGGATGATCCACCAAAAAGTGATTTAAAAAAGCAAAGTGAAATATCCTTTATTCTTTACATTTCTTCATCATTAGTGATAGACCTGTTTTTAAATCTTCCTGTTTTTCTAAGACTAGAGTTTTAATAATATATCATTCAGGGACATAATCAGATTAAGAATCAACTGGTGTCAGAGCGATAGTAGAATGGCTAGGGAGTTTGTCTTGCATGTGGTCAATGAGGGTTCAATCTCAGCATCCCATATAGCTCCCTGAGCACTGCCAGGAGTAATTCCTCAGTGCAGACCTGCGAGTAATTCCCGAGCATCACTGGGTGTGACCCTACCCCCTAAAAATAATCAACTATAATGTGCATTTAAAATATTTTTAAGGGAAAAAGAGGGGCTGGAGCGATGGCACAGCAGGTAGAGAGTTTGCCTTGCATGCGGCCAGTTGGGTTCGATTCCCAGCATCCCATATGGTCCCCTGAGCACTGCTAGGAGTAATTCCTGAGTGCATGAAGCAGGAGTAACCCCTGTGCATCGCCAGGTGTGACCCCAAAAAGCGATATATACACACACACACACATATATATATTTAAGAGAAAAGAAAAGAGAGTTTTGTGAAACATGAAAAAGATGTTTGAAAGATCAGCCTTACAGTGATGAAGCATGCTAGAAGAAATAGAAACATTTGCTTACTCAATGAAGTAGATCATCCCTGTGTCGGTATAGGCCATTTCCCAATTAGGGGGCAGTGGTTCCAGATTCTCATCTCTCATCATATAATTTCTAAAGTCCATGGAGCTGCTGGTTTGGTTGTAACTTGGGATCGTCTTCATCCAGTCAGATGGTTCGGAAAGCCTCTCTCTAGTTTCTGCTGTTCAAAATACAATAGCTTGAGGACGGGTAGAATGATGCTGTTCCCCTCACACAAGTTCCCTTCATTCTAACAACTTGCCAATAGCTGATTGCAAATCTCCTTCTCTCTTAAGTTCACTATCTGCTATCATTTTTGAAACAACAATTAGACATACTTGTTTTTTTTCCCATCTGCTTGGTAGCATTGATCCTGCACAACACTTTGGATGCTTGTCAGGAAAGAAGCAAAAATCCACAACATAATCAATTTAGTAAATCATGGTCACGGTCCTCCCGGCGTTCATCGATTTGCTTGAGCGGGCCCAGTAACATCTCCATCATGAGACTTGTTACTGTGTTTGGCATACTGAATACGTAACGGGTAGCTTGCCAGGCTTTGCCATGCAGGAGAGATACTCTCGGTAGCTTGCCGGGCTCTCCGAGAGGGGTGGAGGAATTGAACTCGTGTTGGCCATGTTGGCTGCTTGTAAGGCAAATGCCCTTCTGCTGTGCTATCGCTACTGAATATAATACCAACATCAACTGAGACAGATGCACTTACAGTTCTTTATGTGCCAAGGATTGTTTTAAGCATTTTACCTATATGAACTCTTTACCCTCATACCAAGTATATTATTTCAATATCATAGCTCCCATTGTGCAGATAAGGAAGCTAAGATACAATGATGTTAAATGTACTCAGTTAACAATACAAAGCTAATAAACAGCAAAGTCATGATTGGAATCTAAATGGCTCATGCTCTTAACTACTATGACCAAAAGAAATACACAATGTTTCTTTTTCAATTTGGAATTCGTTAACAACTATAATTATTGCTTTCTCAGAAAAGGCAGGATTCTTTTGACCATGTCTTCTAATATTTTTAAATAAAAATATTCTTCATATTTTATCTTACAGAGAAAATAGAATCCAACAAAAGTGTGCTAAGCTACTGAATGCAAGAAATAGAATACAAAATTGCCTCCCACACACTCTTGGATATATACTTAAATATTAACATCAAAGAGTATGTAACATCTGGTTTAACAACATTTTATGCATGACAAGCATAAACTATAGAGATTATACACAGAGTTACTTCTAAGGGAATTGCAGTCATCTCAAAAACTCTACATGAGTTTTTTTAAAAAAAATGGTAAAAAATTTTTCTTCAAATTAAAAACATGTAAATTCCCATATTAGGAAAGATTCGTGATCTCTAATCCCAATCTTCACCATTTAAAAATGTTAACAGACAACTCTGTAGAACAGCAAAGTTGACATAATGAAAAGGTTCTATGATAGGATGGTCTCTTTAATAGCTCTTAAAGAATTAGGTGTGATTGCACCTAAACCTTTCCATTTGGGCAAGGGGGAGGCAGAAGGCTGCATGCCTAGTAGTGATCAGGAGATCAGGTGGTGCGGAGGATCAAACCCGGGATTTCCACAAAGCACATGCTCCAGCTCACTGAGTGATCACTGCAGCCTTCACCTAATATACTTAGATCTGTTCTTGGTCTTATAACACCTCCAGGGCTTAGTCTTGACTCTGCACTCAGGGATCACTCCTGGCAGGGCTTAAGCGACTATCTATGGTGTGGTGGTGTGGAGATGGAACCCAAGTCAGCCACTGGCAGGGCAAGTAACTTACCCTGCACTATCTCCAGGCTTGTACGCAGTCTTTATACTCGAATACTTTGGGTCCTTTCATTTAACAATAGATGGATTATGTGTCATAACTATGCGAGATGTTAAGTTTATAAAACCAGACTTATACTCCAGAAAGGAAATATACACACTAAATGTACTGAAGCAGTTAATACAGGATGTATAGCAAATTTTAATAACTGATGAAGAAAACTATTAGGATGCTTTTAAAAGAACATGGTGTGACTACTATAAATATGAGGATATGCTCAAATTTCATTCATTTACTGATTACCAATAAAATATTATTTCACATTCTACTATAGTAGTGCAAGACACTGATTGAAATGCAAAGAATACAAGAATGAAAAAAACAAGCAAAGCTTCAGACCAAATGAAGCTCCTTTCTAGTGTTTTTAATGGAATTATTATAATAATTATGATAATGAAATTATAGTTAAAACAGAAATTAATTCTTCTATGACTTCTGAGTTCCTGACACTCAGAAACAGAAGTCCAGGAATCTCTTAAGGCATAACCACACCATTTAGGGGAACTCAAAAGGAGAAGATTCTCTACCACCAAACTGTTGGTTTTGAATTTAATGAAAAAATACAAGTTAAGTTTGAAAAGAAAATTTTTAGGATTTAAATTTAAAACATTGCTAAGAGGACAGAGTAGAGAGCACAAAGTGCTGAAGGGCATGAGGAAGGACCAGGTTCAGTCCTGAACACTCTATGATCTTCCCAAAAAACAGCAGCAGAGGGGCCGGTGTGATAGCACAGCAGTTAGGGCATTTGCCTTGAATGAGGCCGACTGAAGTTCAATCCTCTGCATCCCATACAGTCTCCCAAGCACCGGCAGGAGTATTCTTTAGTGCAGAGCCAGGAGTAACTCCTGAGCATCACTTGGTGTGACTCAAAAATAAAAATTAAAAAAAAAAATCAAAAACCCCACCAGTATGACTGACTGCTCCGACCACTGAGGAGCTCCTGAGCACCACCACGTATGGGCCCAAGCAAACTTTGCCCACAAATCTTTCAGAGAACCTTGACTTGAATATTTCCAACCCCATGTAATTAATTTTGGTCAAAGGCTGTATCTTGCAACATCTACATTTGGTTCACATTCTACAAAGTAGCATGTTAGCCAACAAAAGATTTCTGCATTTCAGCAACAGCGATAAATGCCAATCTTTCAAGTTCCAGATTCATGGCATAGGCATTACTATCAACAATAGTTTATTGCTGATTTGTCAAAACTGCCATTTGGGGCAGCTTACTTCAGATGATCAACAAGATGGCAACAGAGAAGACTTGGTTCCACAGACAGTCTTTTAAAGTCAGAGGTTGTAGAGATAATATAACAAGCAGGGCACTTGCCTTGCATGAGGCTGACCCAGGTCCAATTCCTGACACGCAGGAGGGACTTGGGGAGTGTAGCTGTCCCACCAGGAATGATCCCTGAGTACAGAACCAAGAGCAAGCCCTAAATACTACCAGGTGTGGTTCAAAAACAAAGACAAAAAATCAGAGGCTGGAGAGGTTAAGGTGCTTTCCTTGCAAGTGCTGATCCAGGGCAGTTCTCTGAGTGCTGCCAGGACCCCTGACCACAGAGCCAGCGGTCAGTCCTCAGCACAGCTGGGTATGGCCTAACAATTATGCTCCACACACACACACACACACACACACACACACACACACACACAATAAAATAAAAACTTAAAATTTAAATCTCATCACTTGTTCTGCATATACCTGTGAACATTTTTACTACTTCTAACTCAGTGTCATGTCAAAATTGACCTAAAAGGTTGGCCAAAGTCATTTATCATTTACTAACCTGCATTTCCACTACCATTAACAGCTTCCTTGTCCTCATCTTCTTCCTCTTCAGGAAGAGAACTGTCCATTCTTTCCATTTTGCTGACAGATGTAGTTCGTTTTCTTTGGGATTCAGTGTCAAACTCATTATCAAAGAGAACCTGGTCAACTGGGTCAGGCTGGAAAGGGCTGGGCTCTGCTGGAGGTTTGGGAGTCCCATAGAAGTTCCCTGCAGTGGGGAAAATAGTATATAATAAAGTACTAATGTTGAATCAAGAATCAGAACAACATTATTTCACTCAATATCTCTGCTTTGTTACCCGATACTTCGCTAAATACCCACCGGAGGCCAAAGCGATGCCAAAATCCTGCTGGGGAGAGGGCAGGTAAAAGAGCAAGGACTGTGTCTCAACCCCTTTGCTGACTGATTATGTAACATCTAACATTTGAATATGATTTGTGATTTGTACCAAGGCCAGGAAGTTATTTTACATATGTAGATTATTTATTCCTACAAGGCTTGCTATGCAGCAGTTCTAAATTCGGGTCTAATTTGTAAATTTAAATGCATCACTGCTCTCATGTTAAGACTAATTGGCATAAAAAGTGGGAGTAAAGGAAGAAAAATATGAACTCATAATTTTTCTCTGATGTGTAACTGATGTGTAATATAATGAACTATTTTGGTAAAATGAGGAAATATGTGGGCAAAGGATAGAGCTAAGAATGAAGTCTGTTGAAATGTAGGCTGTTTATATAAAAGCAATTTCTAAAAGTTTTCCTGAGCATTCTAATTATATTATTATATCTGACAATTTATTGAATAAAGACATTAGCATAATTCAATATTGACTTACTTTCAGGAAAGCAAGAAATACTTTAAAAGGTTAAATCTTGGGAAGCAGTAAATGTTCCAGAATAGAATGAAAACAACTGAATATCTTCTCAATTTGCAAGTCCCAGGAGGCAGACAAATACACTGATAAAGCATTCAATAGAGCTAGTTAAACTAATAACTTCTGGCCCCTGCTACTTCTTATCTTATTATCAATTACCATGCTAATGTTGTAGAAGGATAAATATGACTAGGGAATAAAATATTTATGATATTTTCCCCCTGTAAATCGCACCTTCTAATAAAATCCCTTGGTTCCTAATGAGGTAATTAAGATGCTCCTTCATTAAGAAGGTAACATTAACAGGGCATACAATGGATTATTTTTTCCAGATTTAAAAAGGAAAAAAAGAAGAAGCCCAGGTTTGGGCCAAGAGACAGCTCAATGGGCTGGGCACAAGCTTTGCATGGGGTTTGCTCCCTGGAACCACCTGGTCCCCCAGTGCCTCCAAAACAACCCCCAATCCACCCAAGAATAGTCCCTGAGCACTGCTGGGTGTGGCACAAAATCCAAAACAAAAACAAAAGCCACAGCATAGGTTGGTTCACTGAAGCAAGTCTACAAATAACAGAGTTACATAAAGCCATGTATGGTGTGGTGGGGGAGCATTAACACGAACAACTTGGCTATCTGGCTTTGAGCTGTCATTGACATTAAAATAATAAAGAGAACATAATTTAGTTAAACTAAAAAAACTTTCAACTACTCTTTTTGAGTGGAGGGAGGAACATCTGATGGTGCTCAATGCTCACTCTTCACTCTGTGCTCAGAGATTACTCCTAGTTGTGCTCATATGGGGTGTCAGGGACTGAACCCAGGTCAGCCGCACGCAAGGCAAGAGACATTATACTGTCTCTCCCTTCTCCTCAACTACATGTTGCCCCTACCCACGCCTTTGCTGACGATCCATGTCCGAAATGGAATTACTCCTGTTGTGCAAATGGATGCAAAGATTCATGTACAGACTGAAAAGATCTGAGCGAACTTTCTGGCTCAGAAATAAAGCAAGAAAACAAGGAAACGATCAGTTCACACTTGGGGGCTGGAGAAATAGCACAGCGAGTAGGGCATTTGCCTTGTACGCGGCTGACTTGGGTTCAATTCCTAGCATCCCATATGGTTCCCTGAGCACCGCCAGGAGTAATTCCTGAGTGCAGAGCCAGGAGTAATCCCTGTGCATTGCCAGGTGTGCCCAAAAATCAAATAAATAAACAAATAAATAAATAAATAATCAGTTCACACTTATCTGGAGCAGAGGACAAAGAAATGCTTTTGAATTTGGGAAGGTACATGCTTTAGGTTTCACTCCGTCCTGCAGCATGTTCAATAATCATTCTATGAGGAACCAGGACATACTGTGACAAAATGTAAAGGCAGGGATTTTGTGTTTATTTTTTTTTTTTTGAAGGATGGCAGCACTGTAGCACTGTCCTCCCATTGTTCATCGATTTGCTCGAGCGGGCCCAGTGATGTCTCAATTGTGAGACTTGTTACAGTGTTTGGCATACCAAATAAGTCACGGGTACCTTGCCAGGTTTTGCCGAATGGGCGAGATACTCTCAGTAGTTTGCTGGGTTCTCCAAGAGGGGCCGATGAATTGAACCTGGGTCAGCTGGGCCGGCCGCATGCTAGGCAAATGCCCTACTGCTGTGCTACTGCTCCAGCCCTTGAAAGATGGTAGTTTCACTAAAAACTCTAGAAACACATTTTACTGTTTACTTTCTTTGTTTTTTCTTTTTCTTTTTTCTTTTTTTTTTTTAGGGGGATGAGTGTGGTGGGCCCACAGTGGGCAGTATTCAGGGCTTACCACTGTGGGCTTTGTGCTCAGGGATCACTCCTGATGCTGCGCAGAGGGCCAGATGGGTTCTGGGGATTAAACCCAGGTTGGGCCCGTGCAAGGGAAGTACCGTAACTGCTGTGCTATCTCTCCAATCCCCTTACGCTGCAGTCTTAATCATCACCTACTATAGGGCCCTTATCTTTTTTTCTGGGGGATAGGGGGGAGATCAGAAGAATTCAGATTATTATAACTGTCGTCCTTAATCACCGATAAGATTCAGGAACTTTATAAACTGACGGTTTCCTTACTTAAAAAAAAATATGACTCTTCCATTAAAAATGACAGCTGAGCACTGTTTACAAGTAGATCTATTGTCCTTAAGTTTTTGGTAAGTACAAAGATTTTTACATACAACAGGGAATAAAGTGATAAAGTTTGTGAACCCAGATTATATTCATGAACAGAAAAAGGTTTTCATCCCTTGAAGCTGTTTGGAGGTTATGCTTTATTCCCTTTGTTTTCTTTATTTTTTCTCTTTTTTTTAATTAGTGAAACACAATGAGGTACAGTTGTTGACCTTACAAGTTTTTGTGCTTGGGTTTCAGTTATACAATGATTGAGTACCCATCCCTCCACCAGTGCTCATTCTCCACCCCCAATGATCCCAGTAACCCTCCCCCACCAATCCCCTCCATAACATCCAGTCTCTGTGGCAGGGCATTCCCTTTTGTTCTCTCTCCTTTTGGTTGCTGAGGTTTGCAAAAGAGGCATTGAGTGACAATGATGTTTGGTCTATAGCCTACATTCAACATGCATCTCCCATCCTGGGAAGGTCCCCCCAACACCCTTTACTTGGTGTTCCCTTCCCTGTCTGAGCTGCCCTTTCCCCTAGCATGTGCGGCTGGCCTTCAAACCATGGAGTGAAACTCCTGGTTCTTATTTTGACTATTCTTGGTTGTTAGTCTCCTATTTTGTTACTTTATGTTCCCCAGATGTCTGTCCCTCTCTTTCTGACTCATTTCACTTTTTAGCATGATACTTTCCATGTAGTATCACTTGTATGTAAATTTCATGACTTTGTCTTTTCTAACACTGCATAGTACTCCACTGTATGATGTACCAAAATTTCTTTAACCAGTCTTCTGTTCTCAGGCACTCGGTTTTTTTTCCCAGATTTTGGCTATTTTTAACAGTGCAGCAATGAACATAGAAGTGCAGATGTCATTTTGGTTATACTCTTTTGCCTCTCCAGGATATATTCCCAGGAGTGGTATTGCTGGATCAAATGGGAGCTCAATTTCTAATTTTTTGAGAATCATCTATACTGTTTTCCAAAAGGCTTAACCAGTTGGCATTCCCATCAGCAGTGAAGGAGAGTTCCTTTCTCGCCACATCTGCACCAACACTGGTTGCTTTTGTTCTTTTGGATGATATCTCTGTTGTTTTGATCTGCATCTCCCTGATGCAGATCAGGGAGCATTTTCTCAGGTGCCTTTTATCCATTCGAATTTCTTCTCTGAGAAAGTTTCTGTTCATTTCATCACCCCATTTTTTGATGGGGTTGGAAGTTTTCTTCTTGTGGAGTTCAACCAGTGCTTGATATCCTTGATATCCTTGATATCAACGCCTTATCGGATGGGTACTGGGTGAATATCCTTTCCTATTCTGTAGATTGTCTTTATATTCTGGTCACTATATCTTTTGAGGTGCATTAGCTTCTAAATTTAAGATAGTCCCAATTGTTTATCTCTGTTTTCACTTGGCTGGGCAGTGGAGTGTTGTCTTTGAAGATACCGTTAGCCTCAATATCGTGGAGGGTTTTACCGATCTTGTCTTTGATATATCTTATGGATTTTGGCCTGATGTTGACATCTTTAATCCATTTTGATCTGACTTTTGTGCATGGTGTTAGGTCGAGGTCTAAGCCCATTTTTTTGCATATGGTTGTCCAGTTATGCCAGCACCATTTGTTGAAGAGGCTTTCCTTGCTCCACTTCACATTTCTTGCTCCTTTATCAAAGATTAGATGTTCATACATTTGGGGTTGTGTGTACAGATATTCCACCCTGTTCCATAGGTCTGCGGACCTGCCTTTGTTCCAGTACCATGGTGTTATAATTATTACCGCTTTGTAGAAGAGTTTGAGGTTAGGGAAGGTAATGCCTCCTCACATCTTTTTCCCAAGAATTGCTTTAGCTATTCGTGGACGTTTGTTGTTCTATATGAATTTCAGGAGTGCTTGATCTATTTCTTTAAAGAATTTCATGGGTATCCTTATAGGGATCATATTGAATCTATATAATACTTTGGGGAGTATTGCCATTTTGACAATGTTAATTCTTCCTATCCATGAGCAGGGGCATGTTTCCATTTCCTCGTGTCCTCTTTTATTTCATGGAGTAGGGTTTTGTAGTTTTCACTGTAGAGGTCCTTTACCTCTTTAGTTAGGCTGATTCTGAGGTATTTGATTTTTGGGGGCATGATGTGAACAGGATTGTTTTTTTCCTGTCACTTTCTTCTGTCTCATTATTTGTGTATAGGAAGGCCATGGGTATTAATTTTATAGCCTGCAACTTTACTGGTCTATTGTTTCTAGGAGTATCTTGGTAGAGGATTTAGGGTTCTCGAAATATAGTATCATATCATCTGCGAATAGTGAGAGCTTGATTTCTTCCTTTCCTATCTGGATGCTTTTAATGTCTTTTTCTTGCCTAATTGCTATTGCAAGTTCTTCCAGTGTTATTTTGAATAGAAGTGGTGATAGTTGGCATCCTTGTCTTGTCCCTGATCTTAGAGGGAATGCCCTTATTTTTCCCTATTGAGGATAATGCTTGCCATGGGTCTGTCATAGATGGCTTCGACTATCTTGAGGAAAGTTCCTTCAAAACCCATTTTGGTGAGAGTTTTCATGATAAACGGGTGCTGTATCATGTCAAAAGCTTTCTCTGCATCTACTGATATAATCATATGGTTTTTATCTTTACTTTTGTTGATATGATGGATTATATTGATTCATTTCCTAATGTTAAACCATCCTTGCATCCCCGGGATGAATCCCACTTGGTCCTGGTGTATGATCTTTTTGATGAGTTGTTGGATTCTATTTGCTAATATTTTGTTAAGGATCTTCGCACCCATATTCATCAGGGATATTTGCCTATAGTTTTTTTTTTTTTTGTTGGTGGTGTCTTTGTTTGCTTTTGGTATTAGGGATATGCGCCTCATATAAGCTATTTGGGAGAGTTCCTGTTTTTTCAATTTCCTGGAAAAGCTTGAGGAGATCTGGCAAAAGGTCTTCTTTAAATGCTTGGAAGAATTCACTAGTGAATCCGTGTGGGCCCGGGCTTTTGTTTTTGGGAAGACTTTTGATTACCACTTCAATTTCCTTGATATGAATGGGTCTATTCAGGTATCCTAATCTTCTTGGTTCAATCTTGGGAGATTATAGGAATCCAGGAATTTAACCATTTCTTCTAGGTTCTCTTGTTTCGTGGCATACAGACTCTCAAAGTAGTCTGTGATGATCTTTTGAATTTCATTGGTTTCTGTTGTGATGTCCCCTTTTTCATTTCTAATTCTGTTTATTAGGGTTCTCACACTTTTTTCCTTTGTGAGTCTTGCTAGTGGTTTATCAATCTTATTTATTTTCTCAAAGAACCAGCTCCTGGTTTCATTGACCTTTCGGATTCTTTTTTGGGGGTTTCCATGTCGATAATTTCTGCTCTAAGTTTTATTATTTCTTTCCTTCAGCCAATTTTGGGTTCCTTTTGTTAGTCTTTTTCTAAGATCTTGAGCTATGTGGTTAGGTTTTCTATGTAGGCCCTTTCTTCTTACCTGAGGAATGCTTGCAATGCTATAAATTTTCCTCTTAGCACAGCTTTAGCTGCATCCCGTAGGTTCTGGTAGCTCATGTCTTCATTCTCATTTGTTTCCAGGTATCTTTTGATTTTGTCTTTGACTTCCTTCCTGACCCACTCATTGTTCAACATTGAGTTGTTTAATTTCCAGGTGTTTGATTTGTTTCTCGATGTCTTTGGGTAATTCGCGTCTATCTTTTTTTTTTTTTAGAGTGTTTTTACATTTTAATTTCTTTTGGTTTTTTTTTTGAGTTTTAAATGTTGATGAAGTTCAGTTTATTCATTTTTTTTTATTAGTGAAACACCATGAGGTACAGTTGTAGATTTACAATTTTTTGTGCTTGGGTTTCGATTATACAATGATCAAATACCCATCCCTCCACCAGTGCCCATTTTCCACCACCATGGATAATATTCCTCCCACCCCATCCCCCCAACGCCCCTGCCTCTGTGGCAGGGCAATCCCTTGTGTTCTCTGTCTCCTTTTGGGTGTTGTGGTCTGCAAAAGAGGCATTGAGTGGCAAACATGTTCAGTCCATAGTCTACTTTCGACATGCATCTCCCCTCCTGGGAGGATCCTCCAAACACCCTTTATTTGGTGCTCCCTTCTCTATCTGAGCTGCCCTTTCCCCTAGAATGCCCGGCTGGCCATTAAGCTATGGAGTAATCCTCCTGGTGCTGATCTCAGCTATTCTTGGGTATTAATCTCATATTTTGTTACTTTATATCCCCCAGATGAATGCAATCTTTCTATGTCTATCCCTCTCTTTCTGACTCATTACGCTTAGCATGATACTTTCCATGTTGTACTACTTGTATGTAAATTTCATGACTTCATCTTTTCTAAGAGCTACATAGTACTCCACCGTGTAGATGTACCAGCGTTTCTTTAACCAGTCATCTGTTCTTGGGCATTCAGGTTTCTTCCAGTTTCTGGCTATTGTAATGAGTGCTGCAATGAACAAACAAGTACAGATGTCACTTCGGCTATACATTTTTGCCTCTCTGGGATATATTCCCAGGAGTGGTATTGCTGGGTCAAATGGGAGCTCAATTTCTAATTTTCTGAGAATCGTCCATACTGTTTTCCAGAAGGGCTGAACCAGTCGACATTCCCACCAACAGTGAAGGAGTGTCCCTTTCTCGCCACATCCGTGCCAGCATCGGTTGCTTTTGTTCTTTTGAATGTGGCCCAGTCTCTGAGGTGTGAGATGGTATCTCATTGTGGTTTCGATCTACATCTCCCTGATGATTAATGATGTAGAGCATTTTCTCATGTGCTTTTTTGCCATTCGGATTTCTTCTTTGAGAAAGTTTCTGTTCATTTCATTGCCCCATTTTTGGATGGGGTTGGATGTTTTCTTCTTGTGGAGTTCAACCAGTATTTTGTATATCCTGGATATCAACCCCTTGTCAGATGTGTATTCGGCGAATATCCTTTCCCATTCTGTAGACTGTCTTTGTATTTTGGTCACTGTTTCTTTGGAGGTGCAGAAGCTTCTTAGTTTAAGATAGTCCCATTTATCTATCTCTGTTTTCACTTGCTCGGCCAGTGGCATGGCATCTTTGAAGATACCATTAGCTTCAATGTCATGGAGGGTTTTGCCAACTTTGTCTTCAATGTACCTTATGGTTTCTGGTCTGATGTTTAGGTCTTTAATCCATTTTGATCTTACTTTTGTACATGGTGTTAGGCAGAGTTCTGAGCCCATTTTTTTGCATGTAGCTGTCCAGTTTTGCCAGCACAATTTGTTAAAGAGGCTTTCCTTACTCCACTTCACATTACTTGCACCTTTATCAAAGATTATATAATCATATGATTGAGGGGAGATGTCAGTGTATTCAACCCTGTTCCATTGGTCTGCAGTTCTGCCTTTGTTCCAGTAACATGCTGTTTTAATTATTACTGCTTTGTAGTACAGTTTGTAGTTCGGGAGATTGATTCCTCCCATTTTCTTTTTCCCAAGAATTGCTTTAGCTATTCGTGGGTGCTTATTGTTCCATATAAATTTCAGGAGTGTTTGCTCCATTTCTTTGAAGAATGTTATGAGTATCCTTATAGGGATTGCATTGAATTTATACAATGCTTTCGGTAGTATTGCCATTTTGACAATGTTAAGTCTCCCGACCCATGAGCAGGGGATATCTTTCCATTTCCTTGTGTCCTCTTTTATTTCCTGAAGTAGCGTTTTGTAGTTTTCTTTGTACAGGTCCTTTACTTCCTTAGTAAGCTGATTCCTAGGTACTTGATTTTCTGGGGCACAATTGTGAACGGGATTGTTTTTTTCATGTAGCTTTCTTCTCTCTCACTGTTTGCATATAAGAAAGCCATGGACTTTTGCGTATTGATTTTATAGCCTGCAACTTTACTATACGAGTCTATTGTTTCTAGGAGTTTTTTGGTGGAGGTTATTGGGTTCTCTAAGTATAGTATCATATCATCTGCGAATAGTGAGAGCTTGATTTCTTCCTTTCCTACCTGAATGCCCTTAATATCTTTTTCTTGACTAATCACCATTGCAAGTACTTCCAGGACTATATTGAACAGCAGTGGAGAGAGTGGGCATCCTTGTCTCATCTCTGATCTTAGAGGGAAGGCTCTCAGTTTTTCCCCATTGAGGATGATGCTTGCTGTAGGCTTGTGGTAGATGGCTTTAACTATGTTGAGGAAAGTCCCCTCTATACCCATTTTGGCTAGGTTTTCATCATAAACGGGCCCTGGATCTTGTCAAATGCTTTCTCTGCATCTATTGATATGATCATATGCTTTTTATCTTTTCTTTTGTTGATATGATGGATTATGTTGATTCATTTCCGAACGTTAAACCATCCTTGCATCCCTGGGATGAATCCTACTTGGTCATGGTGTATGATCATTTTGATGAGTAGTTGGATTCTATTTGCTAGTAGTTTGTTGAGGATCTTTGCATCTGTGTTCATCAGGGATATCGGCCTGTAATTCTCTTTCTTTGTAGTATCTCTGTCTGCTTTTGGTATCAGTGTGATATTTTCTTCGTAGAAACTGTTCGAAAGTGTTTTTGATATTTCAATTTCGTGGAAAAGCTTAAAGAGGATTGGGAGTAAGTCTTCTTTAAAGATTTGGAAGAATTCACTAGTGAATCCATCCGGGTCAGGACCTTTGTGCTTGGGGAGACTTTTTATTACCATTTCAATTTCCTTGATGGTGATAGGTCTGTTCAGATATTCCAGGTCTTCTTGGTCCAGCCTTGGAAGTCTGTAGGAGTCTAGGAATTTATCCATTTCCTCGAGGTTTTGATGTTCCGTGGCATAAAGCTTCTCAAAGTACTCCCTGAGGATCCTTTGAATTTCTGTAGTTTCTGTTGTAATGACCCCCTTTTCATTTCTGATTCAGTTTATTTGGGTTTTCTCTCTCCCTTTCTTTGTGAGTTTTGCTAGAGGCTTATCGATCTTGTTAATTTTCTCGAAGAACCAACTCTTGGTTTCATTGATCTTTCGGATTGTTTTTTGGGTTTCCATCTCATTAATCTCTGCTCTGAGTTTTATTATTTCCTTTCTCCTGTTCGGGTTGTGCTCCTTTTGTGGTCCTTCTCCAAGCTCTTAAGCTGTGAGGTTAGGTTACTTATGTGTGCTCGCTCCTCCTTCCTGAGGAATGCTTGTAGAGCTATAAACTTTCCTCTTAACACAGCTTTTGCTGTGTCCCATAAGTTTTGGTAACTCGTGTTCTCATTTTCATTCTTTTCTAGGAATTTCTTGATTTCCTCTTTGATTTCCTTTCTAAGCCACTCGTTGTTCAATAGTGCACTGTTTAATTTCCAGGTGTTTGATTTAGTTTTCTGTTTTTGTGTGTGATTTACTTCTAATTTCAGCGCTTTATGGTCTGAGAAGATTGTTGATACAATCTCTATCTTCTTAATTTTATGGAGGCACGTTTTGTGGCTCAGCATGTGGTCTATCTTGGAGAATGTTCCATGTATGCTTGAGAAGAATGTGTATTCAGCTTTTTGAGGATGAAGTGTCCTGTATATATCTACTAAGTCCCTTTCTTCCATTGTTTCCCTCAGATGAAGCATGTCCTTGCTAAGCTTGAGTCTGGTTGATCTATCAAGAGGTGACAAAGCGGTGTTGAAATCTCCCACTAGTATTGTGTTGCTATTGATGTCTTTTTCCAAATCTATGAATAGTTGTTTTAAGTACTTTGCTGGTCTCTCATTAGGTGCATATACATTTATTATTGTAAGTTCTTCCTGTTGTACAGATCCTTTGATCAATAAGAAATGGCCTTCACTGTCTCTTATGACCTTCTTCACTCTGAAATTGATGTGGTCTGACATTAGGATGGCTACCCCAGCTTTTTTATGGGAGCTGTTTGCCTGTAGGATTGTTTTCCAACCTTTGACTCTGTGTCTGTGTTTGTTTTGACTATTGAGATGTGTTTCTTGTACGCAGCAGAATGTTGGGTTCAATTTTCTCATCCATCCTGCCACTCTATGTCTTTTAATTGGTGCGTTTAGCCCGTTGACAGAGAGAGATTATTGTTATGGGATTTTGTCCCATTGTTCTGTTGAAATTTGGTGTATTTGAGGGGCCTGTCTTGCCTTAAAGTAGCCCATTTAGTTGTTCTTGTAACCATGGTTTTGAGTCTATGAAGTTCCTGAGCTGTTTGTCTGTGAAACTGTGTGTTGTTCCTTCTATTATGAATGAGAGTCTCTCTGGGTAAAGTATTTTTGGAAAGGCATTTATTTCATTGAGTTTTTTCACTATGTCCCACCACTGTTTTCAGGCCATGAGGGTTTCATCAGAAAAATCAGCTGTGAATTTTAAGGATGCTCCTTTGTAAGAGATTTCTTTCTTCAATCTTGCTGCTTTCAGAATTTTGTCTCTGTCTAAGGTTTTGGTCATTTTGATCAGGATGTGTCGTGGGGTATTTTTATTTGGATTTCTTCTAGCTGGTACCCTTCGGGCCTCCTGAATGTGGTCACAAGTTTTCTTCAGCTCTGGAAACATTGTAGCAATGATGTCTTTGACAGTTTCTTCTTCATCAAGGTTTTCTTCCTGTCCCTCTGGGACTCCAATAATTCTTATGTTATCCCTCTTGGCTTCATCACGATCTTCTCTTGCCATCTGTTCCCGAATCGTGAGTCTCTTTTCCGATTTTTGCTCTTTTCTGGAGAGTCTCTGAACTTCATCTTTGAGCTCACTGATTCTGTTCTCAGCAGCTGTTACTCTGCTGCTGAGGCCTTCCACTGAGTTTTTCAATTCGCCTACGAGATTTTTCAGGTCTGACATTTCCATTTGCATTTTCCTCATTTCTGCCTTCAAATCCTCTTGTCTTCTATTGGCATTGCTTTCCATTGTTTCTTTTAGTTCCCTAGATTCGCTTCTATCTTGAGCGCATTGTTTTCTGAAAAGATTTTGGTCTGAAAAGATTGTTGATACTACATCTATATTTCTGATTCTATTGAGGTATGTTTTGTGGCCTAGCACATGGTCTATTTTGGAAAATGTTCCGTGTGCACTGGAGAAGAATGTGTATTCTTTCTTTTTGGGGTGTAATGCCCTGTATAGGTCTATTAGCCCTCTCTCTTCTATTTCTTCCTTCAAAGCTGTTTCCTTGTTGAGTTTTATCCTTGTTGATCTATCCAGAGGTGATAAGGCAATGTTGAAGTCTCCAGCCACTATTGTGTTGCTAGCAATGTCCTCCTTAAAATATGTAAGCAGTTGTTTTAAGTATTTAGCTGTTCCCTCATTAGGCGCGTATACATTTAAGAGTGTGATTTCTTCCTGTTGTACGAATCCCTTGATAAATAGAAAATGGCCTTCACTGTCCCTTATAATATTTTTCAACCTGAAATTTATGTTGTCGGATACTAGTATGGCCACCCCAGCTTTTTTGAGGGAGCTGTTTGCTTGCAGAATTGTTTTCCATCCTCTAACTCTGAGTCTGTGTTTGTTCTTATTGTTCAGATGAGTTTCTTGTAGACAGCAGAATGTTGGTTTCAGTTTCTGGATCCATTTTGCCACTCTGTGTCTCTTGATTGGTGCATTTATACCACTGACATTGGGAGAGATTATTGTCATGGGGTTTTGCACCATTTTTCTGTAGTGGTTGGTTGTGTTTGTAAGTGTTTTCCTTCTTATCTTACAGGAGCCCCTTTAATTCTTATTTTAGATTTGGTTTTGAGTCTATGAAGATCCTGAACTTTTGTTTATCTACAAAATGGTGTATAGTTCCATCGAGTTTGATTGAGAGTTTAGCTGGATAAAGGATTCTTGGTGAGGCGTTCAGTTCATTGAGTTTTTTCACTGTATCCCACCATTGCCTTCGGGTTTGGAGGGTTTCCTCTGATAGGTCTGCTGTAAACCTAAGGGGTGCTCTTTTGTATGTGATTTCCTTCTTTGACCTTGCTGCTTGCAGTATTCTGTCTCTGTCCACAGCATCCATCATTCTGACTATGATATGCCTTGGAGTGTTTTTATTCGGGTTTCTTTTAGCTGGCACCCTTCTGGCTCCTTGGATCTGGATGTCTGCATTCTTTAACTCTGGAAACTTTTCAGCAATGATTTAACTGTGGCTTTTTCATTGGGGTTGCCTCCCTGTCCTTCTGGCACTCTGATGATTCTAATGTTGTTCCTCTTGGTGTCATCCCCTAGGTCTCTGATTCTCCTTAGGGCTATTTTGAGGTCTTTTCCCATTGTTTGTTGTTCCCTATGTGATTTCCGTTGCTCATCTTCAAGCTGATTCTGTCTTCAGCTGTATTCATCCTACTTCTGATGGCACCTACTGAGTTTTTAATTTCATCTATCGAATCCTTTATTTGTGACACTTCTTTTTGTAGCTTTATTTCTGCTCTCATTTCATCCTGTATTTTCTCGACTATCCGTTCTACTGTTTCTTTCATTTCTTCCTTTAGTTTTCTGAATATCTCCTCTATTGACTCTTTGTGTAGTTCCTTGAACATCCTCTGTATTTCATCTCGGAATTCTTTATCGGAGAGAGCATTTTTGTGGATAACTCCAGTTGAGGATTCGGGACTCTTTTCTTCGCCCTCTCCTTGTAGTGATTTGCGCTGTTTCTTCATGTTATTTTGGTTGTTTAGAGGTAGGACCCTGGAATTCACTAGCACTGTTCCCTCTTATCGTGGGAAAAGATTCTGGATAAGGTCGGTTGATGGTGGTCACCCTTCTCCCTTTCTAGAGTCTGACCTTCCTCTCAGGCATTATTCTTTGGCTTTTGATGGGCATCTGGTGAAGCTTTGGAGGAGGTGCTCTTTAATAATAGGCTTGTACAGCTTCTTTGCGCACTGGTCTTTTGTTAGAATTGGGGGAGGCCAGTGGATTACTGTTGTATTGCAGTTGAGGTGGCCAGGATTTTTTCCACAGAATTAGGTGATAAAGACTGGGATGAGAGTCGAGAGTGCTGGGAGTGGGAAATGTAACTGTGTCTGCGTGAGCAGCTTAAAGAAAGTCATGCCCATTTTGGGGGCCACGCCCCCAGATGGTCCCAGGGAAGCTCGGACCCAGGAACCCGGAGGGGCAGGGCCTTGGAGAGGTGGATGGGGAGTCAGGCAGAACTTGGGCAGGTGTTCCCCAAAGTCTCTTCTGGCTGCCTGGCAGAGGGGATCCGGAGCCACAAGAAAAGGGGGCACATGTGGGGCACGGGAAAGGGGAGTGCTCTGGCTCCCCTACGAACCTGGGAAGGCAGGCCCGGAGAGGTGGATGGGAAGTCAGGTAGAACTCGGGCAGGTGTTCTGGAGGAGGGGGTCCGGAGCCATGGGAAAAGGGGGTGCACACAGGGCGTGGGAAAGGGGAGCGCTCCAGTTCCCCTACAAACCTAGAAAGTATTCCCTTCATTTTCTGAAGGCATATTACATTTTTTAAAAAATTATTATTAGTGAGACACCATGAGGTACAGTTGTAGACTTACAAATTTTTGTGCTTGGGTTTCAATTATACAATGATCAAATACCCATCCCTCCACCAGTGCCCATTTCCCACCACCATGGATCCCACTATCCCTCCCACCCCCCACCCTGCCTCTGTGGCAGGGCATTCCCTTTTGTTCTCTCTCTCCTTTTAGGTGTTGTGGTTTGCAAAAGAGGCACTGAGTGGCAATCATGTTTGGTCTATAGTCTACTTTAAGCATGCTTCACCCATCCTGGGAGGATCCTCTCAACACCCTTTATTTGGTGCTCCCTTCTCTATCTGAGCTCCCTTTTCCCCTAGCATGTGTGGCTGGCCTCCAAGCCATGGAGCAAAATTCCTGGTACTGATCTCGGCCATTCTTGGGTATTAGTCTCCTATTTTGTTACTTTATGTTCCCCAGATGAATGCAATCTTTCTATGTCTCTCCCTCTCTTTCTGACTCATTTCGCTTAACATGATACTTTCCATGTAGTACCACTTGTATGTAAATTTCAAGGCTTATTACATTTTTACAATACAACTACTAAATATTTTAAGCATGTATATAACTACAGAAAACAGCTTTCACACATCTTATCTGTGCACCTGGTTACACATCATCTAGATAATAGCTCTTGCCTGATTACTCTCAGCTCACTCCTTTGCCTCTTAAAGAATATACATACAGGCATATCTTATTTCAGTGCATCCCAAAATAAAAATATTGAATTCTTTACAGGATTCTCTGCCAGCAGGAATAATCTGATGATGATGATTCTTAGTCCAGGTGATGACTGAGCATTTCAAAATTATGCACATTTTAAAATGTATGTATTTGTGGAAGGCGGAGTGGGGTACTTCCAATGGTACTTAAGGTCTCCTGCCCGGGGACACTCCTGGCAGTGCTTGAGGGGCGAAATATGGTGTCTGGAATGAAGCAGGGTTGACTGATGGAAGGAAGCACATTAGCCGCTATTCTATCTCTCCAGCCCTGTGCAAACTTTTAAAGTGAGAACTGTTATTGCAAATTTAGTACATTATAGCACAATCTGAATATAACTTCTATGTGACCGGGAAACTTAAAAAAAACATTCAAGTGACTATATTGCAATATTCACTTTATTGTGGTGGTCTGATACTACACTATCAGTATACCTAAGGTAAGCCCACTCTCTTCTTGTGCTGTGCTGAAGCTGGTTTATTATATCTCCCTACAAACAGTGTACATTTAGGACATACAGATATGCACATGTAACACATGCATAAAATCTTCATTAAGTGGCTTTATAACATTTATCATTTTTTCTGAACTATGTGAATACATATCCTATTGAAAATTTAGATTTTTATAAATTAAGACTTTGTTTAAAATTTTATTTCTAAACTTATTTCTGTTGATACAGGTAGATTCAAATTCACTTTGAATTTGGGCTGGAGCGATAGCACAGCAGGTAGGACGTTTGCCTTGCATGTGGCTGACCCAGGTTCAATTCCTCTGTCCCTCTCGGAGAGCCTGGCAAGCTACCGAGAGTGTCCCGCCTGCACGGCAGAGCCTGGCAAGCTCCCTGTGGCGTATGTGATATGCCAAAAACAGTAACAAGTCTACAATGGAGACATTAGGTGCCTGCTAGAGCAAATCAATGAACAATGGGAGGACAGAGCTACAGTGCTATGTAAAAGTCATTTTAATAAGCACATTTATTGTATTTTCTAATTTGGGATTTTTTTTTTTTGTGAGGGGCATACCCGGCAATGCTCAGGGGTTTACTCCTGGTTCTAAACTCAGGAATCACTCCTGGTGGTGCTTGGGGGACTGAATAGGGGATGGGGATTGAACCTGGGTTGGCTGAGTGCAAGGCAAATGCCATACAGCCCTTTAATGAACATATTTAAAACATGTTTTATTCATTCCTCTACAAAAAAAGAGAACTGTTTCCAATTTCTGTTTCAATAGAACTGTAATAAATATTTTGGTACGTGTTTGCATATGCACATAAATAAAGCTTTGTCTAGAAGAGGCATCTAGAGGGGGCACTACAAAGTCAGAGTAATGTACATCTTTGAATTACTAGCTACTACAACACGCTCTTTTGATAGCTACGTGGAATCTCCAGTTTCCACAATTATCAGACATCAAATTTGTTGTTAATTCAATGGATGTATAAAAAGGTGTATGGTGTTTTGTTTTGGGGCCACACCCAGTAGTGCTCTGGGGTTACTCTTGTCTCAGCAGTCAAGAATCACCCCTGGCAGACCCTGGAGAACATGTGGGATGCTGGGATTGAACCCAGGTCAGCAATGTGCAAACCAAGAACCTTATTTGATCAGGCCCTTGGTATATAATTCTTTTTTTTTTTTTTACTTATTTTTTTTCCCTTTATTGTATTTTGTGTTTTTTTAAAGTTGTAGATTTACAATTTTTTGTGCTTTGGTTTCAATTATACAATGATCAGATACCCATCCCTCCACCAGTGCCCATTTTCCACCACCATGGATAATATCCCTCCCACCCCCATCCCCCCATCCCCCCTGTCTCTGTGGCAGGGCAATCCCCTGTGTTCTCTCTCTCCTTTTGGGTGTTGTGGTCTGCAAAAGAGGCATTGAGTGGCAAACATGTTCAGTCCATAGTCTACTTTCGACATGCATCTCCCCTCCTGGGAGGATCCTCCAAACATCCTTAATTTGGTGCTCCCTTCTCTATCTGAACTGCCCTTTCCTCTAGGATACCCGGCTGGCCTCTAAGTTATGGAGTAATCCTCCTGGTGCTGATCTCAGCTATTCTTGGGTATTAATCTCTTACTTTGTTACTTTATATCCCCCAGATGAATGCAATCTTTCTATGTCTATCCCTCTCTTTCTGACTCATTTCGCTTAGCATGATACTTTCCATATTGTACCACTTGTATGTAAATTTCATGACTTCATCTTTTCTAAGAGCTGCATTTCCTTTTTAAAAATAAGCATGCAATAGCTAATAACTTGTAGTGTCTCTACTACATAACATATTCTAAAAAAACAGAAGGAATGCAAAGTATTTTTATGATATGAGGGTAGAGAGGATTTATTTTAAAAACAAATTTGAGGGTTGGAGAGATACCACCGAGAATAGAGTGCTACCTGCATGCCCACCCCGGGTTCAATCCCTGAAATCCCTTGTTTTTTTCTTTTAATAGTGAATCACCATGAGGTACAGTTACATACTTACAAGCTTTCATGTTTGCGTTTCAGTCATGCAATGATCGAGTACCCATCCCTCCACCAGTGCCCATTCTCTACCACTAATGACTCCAGTATCCCTCCCACCACTTCCACCCCATCCCCCGCCCCCCCCTGCCCCCCGCCCCGCCTCTGTGGCAGGGCATTCCCTTTTGTTCTGTCTCTCCTTTTGGGTGTTGTGGTTTGCAATAGAGATACTGAGTGGCCATTGTGTTGAGTCTATAGTCTACTTTCGGTACGCATCTCCCAAACACCCTTTACTTGGTGTTCCCTTCTCTATCTGAGCAGTCTTTTCCCCCCTGCATGTGAGGCTGGCTTCCAAGCCATGGGGCAAACTTTATCTCTACTATTCTTGGGTGCTAGTCTCCTATTCTGTTACCTTGTTTTCCCACAGATGAGTGCAATCTTTTTATGTCTATCCCTCTTTTTCTAACTCATTTCACTTAACATGATACTTTTCATGTTGATCCACTTATATGAAAATTTCATGACTTCATCTTTTCTAACAGCTGCATAGTATTCCACTGTGTAGATGTACCAAAGTTTCTTTAACCAGTCATCTGTTTTTGGGCACTTGGGCTTTTTCCAGATTTTGGCTATTGTAAACAGTGCAGCAATGAAGATACAAGTATAGATGTCATTTCTACTAAACTTTTTTTTGCCTCTCTGGGATATATTCCCAGAAGTGGTACTATTGGGCCAAATGGGAGCTCAATTTCTAAGTTTTTGAGAATCGCCCATACTGTTGTCCAAAAGGGTTGAATCAGTCGGCAATCCCACCAGCGGTGAAGGAGAGTCCCTTTCCACATCTCTGCCAACACTGGTTGCTTTTGTTCTTTTGGATGTGGGCCAGTCTCTGTGGTGTGAGATGATATCTCATTGTTGTTTTGATCTGCATCTCCCTGATGGTAAGTTATGAAGAGCATTTTTTTCATGTGACTGTTAACCACTCAGATATCTTCTTTAAGAAAGTTTCTGTTCATCATAATTGCCACTCAATGCCTCTTTTGCAAACCACAGCAACCAAAAGGAGAAAGACAACTAAAGGGAATGCCCTGCCACAGGGTGGGGTGGGGTGGGATAGGGGCTGAGGGATGGGAGGGATGCAGGGAGCATTGGAGGTAGGGAATGGGCACTGGTGGAGGGATGGGTACCCGATCATTGTATAACTGAAACCCAAGCACAAAAATTTGTAAGTCTACAACTGTACCTCATGGTGTTTCACTAATAAAAAATAAATTGAAAAAAAAGTTTTTCATTTCATCACCCCATTTTCTGATGAGGTTGGATTTTTTCTTCTTGTAAAGTTCAACCAGTGCCTTGTATATCCTTGATATCAACCCCTTATCAGATGAGTATTGGGTGAATATCCTTTCCCATTCTGTAGACTGTCTTTGTATCTTAGTCCTTGTTTCTTTTGAGATGGAGAAGCTTCTTAGTTTAAGATAGTCCCATTTGTTTATCTTTGTTTCCACTTGCTTGGTCAGTGGAGTGTCATCCTTGAAGATACCTTTAGCTTCAATGTCGTGGAGAGTTTTGCTGACCTTGTCTTCAACATACCTTATTGATTCTGGTCTGATGTTGATGTCTTTAATCCATTTTGATTTGACTTCTGTACATGGTATTAGGTAGAGGTCTGAGCCAATTTTTTTACATGCAGCTGTCCAGTTTTGCCAGCACCATTTGTTAAAGAGGCTTTCCTTGCTCCACTTCACATTTCTTGCTCCCTTATCAAAGATTAGATGATCATATATTTGAGGGTGTGTGTATGGATATTCCACCCTGTTCCACTGGTCTCGGCTCTGCCTTTGTTTCTGGCATCCCATAATGTACCCTGAGCCTTTCATACTCAGGACTGATCCCTGAATATGAAATCAGGAGCAAGCCCTGATCACTGCTAAGTGGGGCCAAAACCAACTTGAAAAGCAAAACAATAAGGAAAAAAGTAACAGACAAAAACCAAGAATTAAAAATTTAAAATATACAAAAATGTATCTGGGATCTCACTTTAACAAATTAGGCAGGTGAGGGATATGGTGGTAGAGCACTTGTTCTACATGTGTGACCTCCTGAGTTTGATCTCGAACACCTTAAAATAAGTCAATGAATAATTAAAGAACAATTGAAAGAAGTTCAAAAAACAAACCAAAAAAAATGCGACTGAAGAAGTGTTCAGGGCACTTGCCTTGCCAATGGTCGAGAGGATTCAATCCCTGTACTTCATATAGGCTCCTGAGCACTGTCAGGAGTGATCCCTGAACACAGAGCCAGGAGTAAGCCTTAGGCACAGCTGTGTATGTCCCAATCCCGCCAAATAAAATAAGATGCTCAAACTCTCTAAGTAAAGGTAAAAGGTAAAGGCCCTCCCGTTGATCGTTGATTTGCTCGAGCGGGCCCAGTAACGTCTCCATTGGAGACTTTGTTGTTACTGTGTCTGGCATATCGAATACTCTCGGTAGCTTGCCGGGCTCTCTGAGAGGGGCGGAGGAATCGAACTCGTGTCGGCCATGTTGGCCGCTTGTAAGGCGAACGCCCTACCCGCTGTGCTATCGCTCCAGCCCCAACTCTCTAAGTAGTGGAGAAATTAAAATGAGACACAATATCTTCAGTCAACAAACTGGCAGGATTATAAAGCTAGAAGACCTCTTGTGGTGATGGTGAGGATATGGAGCATTGCTATAGCTGCTGCAGGTCCCAAACCCTCGGACCTGCTGGTGGGAATACAGACTGCAGAGCTTCCAAAGCTCTATGTCAGAGGATAGACAGAAAGATAGAAAGATATATAATCCAACAATTCATCTCTTCTTTGTATTCTGTACCCTCACAGGTCTATAAGACAACATGTGCCAGAATAAAGTTGTTACAGTTTTATCTGTGGAGATGAGAAGTTGGGGGAAGTAGGGAACTACAACACTAGGAGAATGATTATGGGAAGTGCACTGAATTCCCAATATAGAGGTCGGTACAGCTGTTTTAGCAGTGAATTATATGTAACTGAAATGCAACAAAATGAGATTCTAAAGAACAGTAAAAAAGGAAAACAGCTAAGAACAAAATGACTGAATTCAATGCAGAAGTAAACAACACACACATACACCAAATTTAAGATACTTTTCAAAAACACATGGAAACAAAAACATAAATATGAAACACATCAGAATAGCTACCTGTAAGAAAGAGGAGTGAGGGTAGGCTATTGGCAGTAAAACAAATAAATAGGGCCAGGGATGTGGCTCAATGGCAGAATACATGCCTCCCATGTGTGGGTTCACGGTTGAACCCTGGAACCACAAAATACTTCTAATAAGTATATTAAATGGATTTGCCATTTCCTCTGAGATGTCTTCACTAGCACTCTCATCTAAGACATTTCTACTATTTTCTTTAATTTTTTTATTGTTAGAAAAATAACAGTTTATGGTTGTTTGCTGTCTTTCTTACCACTCTAAGAATGTATTAGACAGTATTACTTCAGTATTACAAACAACAGTATCCATAGGCCTGATAATGATGACAGAGAAAACAATGGATGAGTTGCTGAGTGAATGAAAGGATAAATGAAGGAATAAAGGAATGAGTTGGAGTCAAACTAGCCTGTAAATCACTGAAACATCTGGATAGGAGAGGCATACTCAGAGCTACTCTTCAGAAAGACAAGCAAAAGAGTAATGAGTGGTGTGGATTGGAACAAAGGAAGAAAATAAAAAAATAATATCTACTTCAACATTCCAAACAGGAGAGGGCCCAGTGGGTCTCCAAAAGGGAGATGAAAGTCAGAAGGCTCTGAACACTGTAGCTGGTGACAAACAGAGGAAGTGGGTGCTGTCCGCATCTCTAAGCTCATGGTTCAGTAAAAGAAACTATGAGAATTCCTCCCTTGTTTTTCGGTTTGTCTTTTTTGTCTGGGGGCCACACCAGAGACGCTAAGGGCTTACTCCTGGCTCTGCACTCAGAAATTACTCCTGGCAGTGCTCTGGGGACCACATAGGATGCCGGGGACTGAAGCTGGCCCTGTGCAGAGCAAGCACTCTACTCCCTGTACTATATTGCTCCAGCCTGAGAATTCTCTTGGATGAAACACATATGCACTTTTGGAGATATTAAATTCAAGGTCACATGTTTACAGAACATCATCTCCAGGCTCTGAGAATAATACTCTGTAACAAAGACATGTCATGTGTCTTCAAAGACTTTGTGAGAAAAAAAAAACAATTAAAGGGGTTGGAGAAACTGTACAAGGAGTAGGTCTCTTGTATGCCACTGAAACCAGTTCAATCTCAAGTATGGTCTGTGGCCCTGGGTTTATTCCTGAGTAGAGAAATAAATAATCCCTAGCAAGCATTGGGGTAGCTCAAATACCAAAATAAAAAGAAAACAATTATAATATGATAAAGCAATAATGGAAAAGTACAGGGTGTTATCAGAGTAGACAAACTTGCCAGTGAAGACTGTTTCAATAAGAATTTAATATACATCACTTAAAAACTGAAAGTGAGGTAAGACAGAAATTTAAGAGGTAAGACACTTGACTTGCTTGAAGCTACGTCAACTGTGCCCTGGATTCAAATCTCCAGCACCACACATAGTCTCCCAAGCCTCATCAGGGGTCACTCTTGAGCAAAGTGCCAGAACAGCCTCTAAGCATCACTGGTATGACTCCCAAAAGTATTATTATTTAAAACATGAAAATTCAAACTTTTGAAAAAATAAAAATTAAATCTCTGTTCTCTGGAATCAAGGGAGAAGGAAAAGGAATTCAATTCTATTTTTATTATTCTCCCCACTCTCGCCATTTAATCTATATTCTCTTTCTCAAAGGGAATAAAAGGTTAAGTTTTTCACAGTTCAAAGTATTCAGTTACACAACCACAAACAGAAAACACTCGCTGAGTTCATATAATGACTGAATTACTGTAAAATATGTAAATGAACCTGTATGAATAATTTTTATACTGTTCCCAACAGATACGATGGTCTGAATGATTTCACTAATCATCTAATACCACTTTAATTAGTAAACTACAAACATCCCAATGAAAAAACAATGTTTTTCCTCAATGACCAACAGAAAGAACATTTTAAAAATGGTATTTTACTGGTATTTCAGGGTTTCTGCAGATGTCAATATTGGGGGACATACCATCATATGTTCCACTTTCTAATAATGCTCCACTCTCCTCCAGTGCTTTGAACTGTTCAACAGAAATAAAGTTATAGTCGACTCCTGGTACTTCGCCATCCCTGGGAGCCCTGGTAGTACCTAAGAGAAAAAGAAAGAAAATTTTAAAATTATTTTAAAAATAGTACTGATAAAATTCAATTTATGGAGAAGACACAAGAGTAACAGACTATCAAATCTTCTGTATCTTTAGAACAGGCTTCAGAACATCTTAGATAGGTTACAGTAATAGGTAGTAAAAGTAAAGGCCCTCCCGTTGATCATCGATTTGCTCGAGCGGGCCCAGTAACGTCTCCATTGGAGACTTTGTTGTTACTGTGTTTGGCATATCGAATACATCACGGGGAGCTTGCCAGGCTCTGCCTTGTGGGCGAGATACTCTCGGTAGCTTGCCGGGCTCTCCGAGAGGGGCGGAGGAATCGAACTCGGGTCGGCCATGTTGGCTGCGTGCAAGGCAAACACCCTATCACTGTGCTATCGCTCCAGCCCTATAGGTAAAGGTGAAGGTAGCACAACAAATAATGCAAGATGATTAAATATCCTTTAATAAAAACTATAGATAAATTCAAAACAACAAAGAATAAAACTAATTTTGCCATCCAAGCAAAGTTACCTTTCTAAGACAACACAGAACTCTTTTAAGCTTCAATTTTTTTTTATTAGTGAAACACCATGAGGTACAGTTGTAGATTTACAAATTTTTGTGCTTGGGTTTCGTTTATACAATGATCAAATACCCATCCCTCCACCAGCGCCCATTTTCCGCCACCATGGATAATATCCCTCCCCCCCATCCCCCCATCCCACCCTGCCACTGTGGCAGGGCATTCCCCCCTGTTCTCTCTCTCCTTTTGGGTGTCGTGGTCAGTAAAAGAGGCATTGAGTGGCAAACATGTTCAGTCCATAGTCTACTTTCAGCCTGCAACTCTTCTCCTGGGAATATCCTCCAAACACCCTTTATTTGGTGCTCCCTTCTCTATCTGAACTGCGCTTTCCTCTAGAATACCCGGTTGGCCTCTAAGCTATGGAGTAATCCTCCTGGTGTTGATCTCAGCTATTCTTGGGTATTAATCTCATATTTTGTTATTTTATATCCCCCAGATGAATGTAATCTTTCTATGTCTATCCCTCTCTTTCTGACTCATTTCGCTTATAAGCTTCAATTTTTATTACTTAACATTTAGTGGAAATAAAAATCCACCAGTCATAAACTTCATTTTTAATGCGATTATTTTAAATATATTTTCCTTATCTATCATAAATACAAATTAAATTCCCACATACCAGAGCAGTAAAGAATAATAAAGGGAAAATTTCTGAGTTCTTTTAATGAATACCACTTTAAAATCTTGACAAATACTAAATGTGAAATTCTTTTAGACCAAAAAAAAAGCTTATGATAAGTATTTCCATGATACATCTTAATGATTATTCTTTTCAAGTTATTTATTAAAGTTAAGCATTAAATAAACTACTTCAAGTAGTTATTTAACTACTTAACAACAATAGCCACATAAATTTATACTAAGATATTCATGCTAAAGTACAATACTTCCTTAAGATCCAGGTCTCAGCAACACTGCTATATTTGACTAAGTTTTACTGAACAAGAAGTGGCACAATTGGGGAAGGGAGAAGGCTGGGGTTTGGGGCCACACCCGTTGTGGTGCTCAGTTGTTGGGGGACATATATGGCACTGAGGATTGAACCAGGTTGGCTTCAGGCAAGGCAAGTGACTTAACTACTATACTCTCTCTTCAATCCCAGCAATCAAATACTTTAATGAGCCGATATTTAAAATGTCTTCTCAAATATATCATACAAAACAATCAATGTTTAGCCTGGGAAGAGAGTTAGTGTGACAATCTCTGTGCAAGGGTCCCTTTCCAGTCTGTTCCTCTACTCATGTTCCTTGTCCACAGCTATTCTTTTTCCGGCCTCTCAAACCACCCCTGAGCCACCAAATTTAGCTGATTCTAACTCCTAAAAAATCTTTAGGATTTTAATACTTTTCTTTCTTCTCACACTTACCTAATTTATATCATTACCTATGGCTTGAATTTCTGGTTTCCTGCGTCAAAATGTCCCTCTCCTTTACCAAAACTGTAGCCAATCAATTTTCAAAATAATCATTTGAGCAGAAAGTACTTTCTGAACTTATCAATGACTTCTCATGATCCCTTGCACACACACAAAAAAATCCAGATTCTAAGTATCCCTGTTCTTCTTTGCTGCCCTTCCGTCCCATTCTAGCTTTAACCACATTTGATTTTTTTCAACTTTTAAAATGCTCTTTGGCACCTGCCCTTTGTTTAAGCAATACCTTTCCATGGAAGAGTTCTGCTTTCCTTTCCCACCACTACTTATCTAACTCCTATTCACCTTTGGGTTTTGGCTTAGAAAGTATCTGTAAAAATCCTTCTATTTTGAGGCCAAGGAAAGTTGGCACTTCCTTCACACACATCTGAATATGTATGATACCCTGCACCCCATATGGTCCCCTGAACACTTCCAGGAGTAATCCCTGAGAGTAGAGCCAGGAGTAACCCCTGAGCACCACTGGTTGCCTAAAAACCAAAAAAGAAAAAAGAAGAAAAAGAAAATCTTCCTGTTTTTCATACAGGTATGGCAATATGCAGGGGCCATGCTGACTTATTTAATAGCACAGGGGACCAGAACAATAGCACAGCAGGTAAGGCATTTGCCTTATACACAGTCTACCTGGGTTCAATCCCTGGCATCCCATATGTTCCCCCGAGCACCACCAGGAGTGATTCCTCAGTGAAGAGCCAGGAATTAACCCCTGAGCATCACCAGTTGTGACTGAAAAAGCCAAAACGCCAAAAAAGAAAAAAAGAGAGTAATAGTACAGTTCAATATCGTCATTAGATAAGTCAAACTTTACTATCACTGTCCCTGTCCTCCCATTGTTCATCGATTTGCTCGAGCAGGCCCAGTAACGTCTCCATTGTGACACTTGTTACTTGTGTTTGGCATATCGAATACCTCACGGGTAGCTTGCCAGGCTTTGCCGTGCAGGCGAGATACTCGTTAGCTTGCTGGGCTCTCCGAGAGGGGTGGAGGAATCAAACTCGGGTCAGCCATGTTGGCCGCTTGGAAGGCAAACGCCCTACCCTCTGTGCTATCACTCCAGCCCAAGTCAAACTTTACAAAAATATGAATAACATAATACTTGGAAATGTACAATTATTATTAAAACCATCACCAGAATTCATCAACAAAAAACATGAACTGTTTTTCCTTTTAAATGCATTACATTTAATTCTATTCTAGAATTCAGGGAAAAATTCACAAACAAGGTAATACAAACTGAAATGCAACAAGCTAAAAAAATAATGGGGAAAAATGATTAAGTCAACATTCTAAGTAACAAAAAAATGTAATGAATGTTTCCTTATTTTTTTACACAAACTTGCTCTTAAAATAAATAGCAATTTATGCTTTCAATCACAGAGGATAGAAAAATCAACAATCTGTTTCTCAATATTGACTACGCATGCATTGCTAAGTCTTCTAATCAAGTTTTCAACTATGTATTAAATAGAAACTAAACATTAGAAAACAAATACAATGGTCAAATGTATAATCGTCCATGACAGATGGAAAACAAGGCCATGATATTTTGCATCTTGTGTTCTCAAGAGATAGGGATGCCTCATGAGAAAATGCTCCACATCAGTAATCATCAGAGAGATGCAGATCAAAACCACAATGAGATATCATTTCACACCACAGAGACTGTCCCACATCCACAAGAACAAAAGCAATCGGTGCTGGCGCGGATGCGGCGAGAAAGGGACCCTCCTTCACTGCTGGTGGGAATGCCGGCTGGTCCAACCCTTTTGGAAAACAGTATGGACGACTCTCAAAAAATTAGAATTTGATCTGCCATTTGACCCAGCTATAGCACTCCTGGGAATATATCCCAGAGAGGCAAAAAGGTATAGTCGAAGTGACATCTGCAATTGTTTGTTCATTGCAGCACTCTTTACAATAGCCAGAATCTGGAAAAAACCTGAGTGCCCAAGAACAGATGACTGGTTAAAGAAACTTTGGTACATTTACACAATGGAGTACTATGTAGCTGCTAGAAAAGATGAAGTTATGAAATTTACATACAAGTGGTACTACATGGAAAGTATCATGTTAAGCGAAATGAGTCAGAAAGAGCGGGATAGACACAGAAAGATTGCATTCATCTGGGGAACATAAAGTAACAAAAAGGGAGAGTAACACCCAGGAATGGCTGAGATTAGTACCAGGAATTTTGCTCCATGAATGGAAGGCCAGCCACAGGCTCTAGGTGAAAAGGAAGCTCAGATAGAGAAGAGAGCACCAAATAAAGGGTGTTGTGAGGACCCTCCCAGGGTGGGAGAATCACGCTGAAAGTAGTCTATAGACCAAACATGATTGCCACTCAATGCCTCTCTTGCAAAACACAGTACCCAAAAGAAGAGAGAGAGAACAAGGGGGAATACCCTGCCACAGAGGCAGGATGGGACGGGGGGGGGGGATGAGGGTTGGGGGGGGGATGCTGGGACCCGTGGGGATGGATGATGGGCACTGGTGGAGGGATGGGCACTTGATCATTGTATAACTGAAACCCAAGCACAAAATTTGTAAGCCTATAACTGTACCTCATGGTTTTTCACTAATAAAAAAAGAAAAAAAAAAGAAAAGAAAATATTGATTCTAAAAAAAAAAAAGAGATAGGGATGCCTGTGGCCAGAATTCCTGAATCTGGGCTGGATTAAAATAAGATTTGAATAAGTTGAAGTGGAGTGTGTATTCTTTTGTTATTGTTGTTTGTTTGTAATTGTTTTTATTTTATAAAGTAGTTCACAATATTTGATTACATTTAATATTCAAACACCTATCTCACAACCACTATGCCTTTCCACCACCATATTTCAGATGTTTCCATACCAAACTCCAACCCAAAGCAGAATCGAAATAATATTGTATTGTTGTTATGAAAAACTGCTGAAAATGCTACAAAAAAGTTTCCTCAGAGGAAGAGTGTGAAGGTTGTTGTATTTTACTCAGGGGCCATTGAGCCCTTCTATAAGAGACCACTAATATGTTGTTAAAGGTTGAGTCTTGTGTGCCTATCTATCTATCTATCTATCTATCATCTATCTATGTATATCTGTAAAACAAAAATATTTTCCTCTAAGATTGGTTGCCTTCTAATTTGAACCCCATCAAATGTGGTGTGGTACTGTTGGAGTATGGGTAGGGTGTGTGGTATGAAGTATCATGAGGCTGCAAATGTGGCCTCGCGGTCCAGGAACAGCTTCACTCATGGGTGAGGCTCGACCCAAGCATGTGGAGAGCAGCTGTGAGCATGGCGGGGTTGAGTTCTGGAGGTTTTCAGCTGCTGGGACTGGGTCCATTGAGGCATGAATCTTAAGCAAGTCTAGGAATCCAGACTTCTGCCTTCCTAACACTTCCCCCAGCATGCATGGAAATCCAGGTGAAATTACTGCACAATAGGGCAGCCTTGAGTAAAGACAAAAAGAAAAAAAAATGCCAAAGGCCCAGAGATGTAAGGCCAACTTCATCCCTCCAGCCCCAGCTGAGCCACCAGTAGTAATTCCAGTTAAGCACAGTCAATTCAGGATATTAAGACAAATAATACATGATCATTTTTTCTCAGGTCTGTCCCTGGCTCTGCTCAGGTGTGATCCCTGGTGGTGCTTGAGAGACATATGAGGTGCTAAAGACTTAACCCTGCATGGCCACATGCAAGTCAAGTGCCTTTACCCCTGTATCTTTCTGGTCCTACCTAAGAGTATTTAAATCATTAAAGTCTGTGGTGATCTATTAAGTAGCAAAGATCAATTGAAATATTATACAAATAAACTCATCCTTAAAATATAGTAACCATATAAAACACAGTTTAAGAAAAAAACACATTACAGCTACTATTATGAAAAACAACATCAACCCAAGGGGCAGAGCAATACTGCAGGCTTTAGTTTGGATTTTTATTAACGGTTCAATTTTGAGCATACACAAAATCCTTTGGGTTCTGTTCCCTTTTGGAAAATGGTTTTCAGCAAGATGGTGTTCATGATTCTTTCCATTAACAGATATGAAATGTTATGTATGACCCCAACAGACATATTTCTAATATCCTTGTAACTATATTAACTCCCTCTACAAATGTATTAGAAATGGCTAGATATAAAATGTCATTATGATTTCAGCATATATATTTTTCCAAGACTTAAAAAATAGCTCATTCTCTCTAAATACATAGACAAATATTCAATTCTCTTTTATTTAAAAATCTAAATAAATTCGAGTCTTATAAATTTTTATTTTCTCCCCCTCCCCCAGTTTATATAGCCCCAACATCTCCCGCTACTCTAGAGTCTTCAGCATTCTAGAGTATTTATCTTTGTTTCAAGTCGCTTGTCATCCCGCTGATCATCAATTTTCTCAAGCAGGTACCAGTAACGTCTCCATTCATCCCTGTTGCGTGCTACTGTAGCCTAATGCCACCTGCTCCAGGAACATGAAGAGCCTCAAACTGTTTGTTCAGGGTTTTGATGAAGAAGTCTGACAATCTCATAGGTGGGCAGCCACACGTCCTTTTGATGTCCCATGGAATCCAGCTGGTAACAGCTCTAGCCTAGTGGTCATCTCTAAATTGCATTACATGTCTGGCCCATCTGATTTTCGACGTCTTGGCAAATGAGACAGCATCCCTGATATTTGATCATCAACAGAGGTCAGAACTCTGAATTCCTTCTCTCACTTGAGTGAAGCGTGATACTCCAAGCATAGTTCTTTTGATTTCTCTTTGGGATACCCGAATAGCATTCTCATCCTGTTTTCGTAGGGTCCAGGTCTCTGAGGCATATATGAGTGCAGGAAGAATGGTGGAATCGAAAAGATGTATACAGAACTGAAGGTTCTTGGTCCTCTTAACAACTTCTTCAATGTTCTTGAAGGTGTTCCACACCACTCTCTTCCTCCTGCACAGTTCTGGCATCAAGTTGTTCCTCATGTTGAGTTCTCAACCTAGGTATACACAGCTACTGCATTCGGAGATGTTCATTCCGTTGAGAACAAACGAAATATCAGGAACTAGTTCATTTTTCATGAATACTGTCTTGGTGAGATTCAGCTGCAGTCCGACCTTTCCACACTCACGGTTGAAGTTGGCCAGCATTTGTGTTGTTTGGCTAATGTTTGGTGTTATTAGAATGATGTCATCAGCAAAGTGGAAGTGGTGTCGTTGCCGACCGTCTATCTTCACTCCCATTCCTTCCCATTCCAGTTGTTGAATGTCGTTCTTGAGTGTGGTACTGAAGAGTTTCGGTGAAACGGTATCGACCTGCCGAACCCCTCTCTTTACTTCGATGATCACTTCCTTGTAGAATGGTGAGATTCTGGTGGTGAATCTATAATACAGCTCAAAGAGGATCCTGATGTACTTAGTTTGAACGCCCTGTTTGGATAGGGCTTTGATGACCGCTTCTGTCTCAACAGAACCAAAAGCCCTTCTTTAAATTAATGAACGTTAGACAGAGCAGCATCTTAAACTCCCGAGAAACCTCAATGAGCTTTGTCACCGTGTGGATATGGTCAATTATGCTGAATCCTTTTCGGAAACCGGCTTTCTTGCATGGTTGTACTTTGTCTAGTGTTCTGCCTATTCTGTTCAGGATGACTCGAGTGAACAACCTGTAGATGACAGAAAACAGGCAGATCGAGTGATAGTTGCCAATGTCATGGATGTCTCCCTTCTTGTACAGTAGAACGGTCCTGCTGGTTTTTCACTGGGACAGAACTTTGCATTCAGACAGGTAGCGTGTAAAGAGCAGAGCCAGTGTATTAACAAGTACTGATGGCAGATTGTTTAGGTGCTCAGGTCTGACCTTGTCTGGACCGGGTGCTGTATGCTTCTTTACCAATGAAATGGCATGTTAGGATTTAGGAAGGGAGAACATTGGGAACAACATATCCATCCTGTGCAATTTGGTATGTAGGCAGGTGGACGTGGCTATCAAAGAGATCCGAGTAGAAGTCGTGGATAATCTTCTCCACTGCCCTTTTGGAAGATGTGATAGATCCATCAGGATGTTGGAGGGCAGTCATCTTGGTCTTGTAGTTGGCGAAGGACAGGCAGGTGTTGCGAATACTTTTCCCAGCTTCTGCCTGATCCGCCAGCACTGCTGCTCTTCTCTCTTTGGGCCTTCCTTTATCACTTCTCTGCACTGCTGTGCAAGCTCGGATGTTAGCTTGTGATTGCCTGAGGCACGTGCTGAACCACATTGGTGAATGAGCTTGAGAGTTTTTGAAGACAGGCTTCTGTTTGTGGCTTTCCCACTCAGCATTCCTTGCACAGTCATGGAGGTGCTGAACCAGTAGATCGTATTTCTCGTCAATGTTTTTTAATGAAGGCATCTTCCCATGTTGCTGCAATAGTGCCAAAAGCTCCCAGTTGGTGGTTGTTCTGGGAGTTCTCTTCTTAAAGAGAAAATTTCTCTTCTTTTTATTTATCTTTAAAGTCTTTAATACTTTCTCTCTTTATATAATGGTAACATTACTTATTTTTGCTTGTTTGTTTTGGGACCACACCTGGCTGCTCCAGGGATACTCCTGGCTCTGCACACAGGAATTATGGCTGGTTGTGCTCAGGGGGCCATATGGGATGCCAGGGATCGAACCCAGGTGGACAGCATGCAAGGGAAGCACTGTACCCTCTAAACTATCTCTCTAGAACATGTAACGTCCACATTTACCTGTCCTATCACCACTATGGCTCATTTTTACAGAATAAACTACTGGCAATCTTCAAGCTGCCTCTCATTCTCTTGAATCCTTTCTAACCAGATCATTCCCCACTGTTCTCCTGAGGCTGTCAGCGCTGCTGGTCAAGCAGTCCTCTTGTTTTATCCCATGGTGAAATCTCAATCTATATTATCTGACCTAGCAGCACTGGCCAAAGCTTAGCAATCGTCCTTTGCAACAGTATTCTGAACTATGTAGAAAACTACACAAAACAAACGAAGTTTAGCAAGTCATAACAAAACTATCCATCCAGGTGAAGAAGAAAATACTGTGAAAAGCCCTGTCTGCGAACCTCTGACTATAAATCCACTGCCCATTCCTCCCTCAAAGATAAGCACCCTCTTGACAGATGTTATGATTTTCTTTCCTTGAAAATAAATGTTTCACCATCTAAATAGTGCATTTTCAAGCACCATAGCTTTATTTTACCTGTTTCCTAAGTTCATAGGAATGGAATTAGACCATGCATAACATTTTCTTTGGTATATGGGTAACTGTTTTGAAGTGTTTAAGATTCTGGAAACATGCTAAGCATGTAGAAGCATCTTGCTGTGCACTTGAAGTGCAACTGTCTTATGAGATTAAAGATTCTGTTTTATGTATTGTGGTAGACACGCAGATTTCTTCTGTTGTAAAGAGGCTGCTTAAATTTTCTCGCTATGTTCTATTGGATTTACAACACTTTAAAGATTGATTTGTAGTTCTTTACATTCTGGCTTCAACCATCCTAAGTTATTAACAGCTTCTAAAATGCACTAATGTCTTCCCCCAAAAAATAAAGGCAAGGAGAACTGAAAAGTTTAGTTACTTTAACGTGTGTTTCAACTGCTGATATGTTAAAAATATTTCCAAATGAAGTGATTCTACAAAGCGTAAAATATATTTTCCTTAAGTAGTGCTTTCTGCAAAACTGTGCACCAAAAATAGGCAGAGATGATGCAAAAATAGAATCTGGGGCTGTTTTCTCATACTGATTGAAACATAAAGTAACCAAAGCATGGACTAAAGTATGAAAAAAATTTATGATTTTTAAATAGTATTAGATTCAAAATAAACTGAATTTCTAATACAAATAATGGAATAACACAAGTAATTCTGGCATACAAACAAAAATTCAAAATAAACTGAGAAAAAAAGCCCAAATGAAGTGAGGGACAGTTCCATGGAGTTCAGGAAACATTTATCTGTTTGCAGTCCTTGTTTCTCTGCTGCTACCTGGTGATACAAAAATGATCTTGCTGGGAGCATGTAATAAGAAACAATATTCAGTTAGTTGACATCTCTCTCCTCCCTGTTTACCAATTTTAGATACACTACAGGAAACAAAAAAATTGTAGCAAAACAGACTATTTTCTCCTACTCTGTGATTTCCTTTTCATCATTTTTTTCTTTCAGAAACAATTCATTGTTTTTAAGGTTTTTTTTTTTTTAATGTAGGAGTACTGGAGCGATAGCACAGCGGGTAGGGCGTTCGCCTTACAAGCGGCCAACATGGCCGACCCGAGTTCGATTTCTCCGCCCCTCTCGGAGAGCCCGGCAAGCTACCGAGAGTATTCGATATGCCAGACACAGAAACAACAAAGTCTCCAATGGAGACGTTACTGGGCCCGCTCGAGCAAATCGACGATCAACGGGAGGGCCTTTTACTGCTATTTATTTAGCCACTGATTAGCTGATTGAATTGGGCATGAACTCCACCTTACTTTTTTTTCATAATTTTATTTATTTTTTTTCTTTTACTTATTTATTGAATCACTGTGGGGAAATTTACCAAGCTTTCAGGTTTAAGTCTTGATCATACAATGATCAAACACCTTTCTCTTCACCAGTACTCATTTTTCACCACCAAGAACCACAATATACCACCCCCACCCCCAATGCCTGTGAGGCAGATGATTTCTACTTAACTGTTCTCTACATTGATTACATTCATTATTTCAACAAAAGATGCACCATTATTGTTTAGAATTTCCCCCCCAACAATCAGAATTGCCGAAAAGGCATTGTGAAATACTTTGTTTTCTATAGCTGGTTATGAGAATCATATAATGTTGTGTGGCCGAAATAGTGGCCACATGATTTTGGATTTCTGCAAAGAGCCAGATAATTACGAGATTGGTTTCTGTGCGTCTGGTGTTATGGCTGTGCCAGAGAGCCACTCATGGGGGGTAACTCGTGACCTTGGTAGGGCATGAAGGACGAGCTGGTACCGCCCACTTTCCCATGATACTGCAGTGGCCCCATCACCGCCGGCTCATATCTGGCTTTCCTATAAGCTCTGAGGCGGTGGTCACCCTGCTGCTGGGGAGGGAAAAGGCGGAAGGGAGCAACACCCTTTCCCTCCTGGGGAGGCATGGCGCCATAGTTTAACGCTTGGTCCATTCACTTTTCTGCAGCAAGCTGCCAGGCTCTGGATTAAGTCCTTTTGCCTCAGGAGCCATGGCCGTGCAGGAGAGTCACTCATGTGGGGCAACTTGTGATTTCAGTAGGGTGTGATGGACAAGCCAGTACTGCCCCCCTTCCCATGAGACTGCAGTTGCCCTGTCACCACTGGCTCATACCTGGCTTTCCAATAAGCTCTGAGGCAGCGGCCACCTTGCTGCTGGGGGGTAAAAAGGCAGAAGGGAGCAACACCCTTTCCCTCCTGGGGAGGCATGGTGCCACAGTTTAACGTATGGGTCCATTTGCTTTTCTGCCACTAGCTGCCGGGATCTAGACTAAGTCCTTTTGCCTCTGGAGCCATGGCCGTGCTGGAGAGCTGCTTATGGGGGGCAACTCGTGACCTCGGTAGGGTGTGAAGGATGAGCTGGTACCGTCTCCCTTCCCATGAGACTGCAGTTGCCCCATCACTGCCAGCTCATACCTGGCTTTCCAATAAGCTCTGAGGTGGCGGCCACCTTGCTGCTGGTGGGGGGGGGGGGGGTGAGGAAGGCAGAAGGGAGCAGCAACACCCTTTCCCTCCTGGGGAGGCATGGTGCCGTAGTTTAACGCATGGTCCATTCACTTTTCTGCTGCAAGCTGCCGGGCTCTGGATTAAGTCCTTTTGCCTCTGGAGCCATGGCCGTGCTGGAGAGCAGCTTGTGGGGGGCAAGTCGTGACCTCGGTAGGGCGTGAAGGACGAGTCGGTACTGCCCACCTTCCCATGAGACTGCAGTTGCCCCGTCACGGCTGGCTCATACCTGGCTTTCCAATAAGCTCTGAGGTGGTGGCCACCTTGTATGTAGTCTGGATGCATTTCTGCCAAAAGCAGCTAGGTTTTGAAATTTTTGTTTCTAAGTTTCTGGGATCATGGCCGTTAATCAGCTTGATCAGGAGCCAGAGAAGCAGTTTGTAGGCGGTGATTTGTGGTCTCATTGGGATGGGGAGGAAAGGGCTAGTTCCACCCCCATCTGGTGAGATACCACGTGTCTTGTCACTGCAGGCCCAAACCTGACTGTCCAATAGCCTCTGGAGGATGGCGGTCACCAGGCCGCCAGGGGGAACAGGCCAAGGCACAAAACCTATTGCCACCTAGAGTGGCCCAGCACCAGTAACCTACTGCAGGAGCAGACGTATTTCTGACAAAAGCCTTTGGATTCCAAGATTCGTTTCTGAGTCTTTGAGATCATGGCCGTTAAGCAGTTCGATCAGGAACCAGAGAGGCCATGTCTCCAATTATATAGCTGAGCCGGAGGTGGTTTGTGGGTGTGTCTCCCACATAACTAACTTTTAGCCATTTACTTTCTTGGTAAAGTTTGCCCCAAGTTCTTGGGGTCTGGCCAAAGGCACAGCAGCAATTTTGGGGTATCTGAAAGTCTGACGGTGCCATCAGGCTGCTGATGCACTCACCTCATAGGTACAGACTGATCTGCTGGCGGCACCATACCCCCTGTTTCTACATTTTTAATGGCCTTTTTTGTGACAGGAGTTTTTCATTTTAATGTAGTAAAATGTATCAGTCCTTACCTTTATAGCTACCCCCCCCCCCCCCCGTTCCTGTTCTGGAAAGCTACAAAGCTATTCTCTTTTTCTTAGAGTATTATAGCTTCACTTTTCACACATACCACCTAAAATAGACTTTTTTTTCTTGCCTAATAGGAGGTAATGGATCAATTTCCTTTTTTTTTTAAATGGCTACTCAGTAAGATTCATTGAAAAGTCAACTATTTCCCTCTTTGATGAGTCACAGCACTTCAGTGATAGGAATATTATCGAGGCCTCTGGGAGAGCCCGGCTGGTCAGCACTGAGCTTCCTGTAACACTTCCCAGGCACAGGCCATTCTTGCACAATTGCTCAAGTGCTGCAGTATGGGACACAGTTCAGGAAATCCTCCACTCTAGCATCTTTTCTAATCAGATCTTTTCCAAATAAATTCGGAAATCAGGTTAGCACTGCTGCAATTTTTATGGTGTTAGATGCAATCTAATAATCAACTTGAAGAGAACTTGTATCTAGACCAGACTAACTTTGTTCCGTCAATATGTTTTAAAATTCCTTAATGCACTTCAATTTTACCATAGAGACTTTTTACATTTCTTTAGAAACTGACTATAGTATTTCAAGTATTTTTTACTATTATGAAAGTTCTTTTTTGTAAACTTTCATTTTCTAATTGTTAATGTATAAAACAATGGTTGGAATTCTTGTGGTTACTTTATTTGAATCTAATTTACCTACAACAAAATTCACTGACTTTAGCAGTACAATTTGATAGATTCTGGGAACCATCACCTCTAAAAAAGTTTGATTCTGCCTTTTCCTGTGCCCCATCTGTGGAGGTCAGGGGTCTGTCTTCACTATAGCTTTGCCTTTAATAGAATCTCCTAAGACTCACACAACAATTTGAATCTGATAATAGCTTCTTCCTTCCTCCCTTCTTCCCTTATTTCCTCCCTTCCTCCCTCCCTCCCTCCCTTCCGCCCTCCTTCTCTTCTTCCCTCCCTTCTTTCCTCTTCCTGTTTTGGGTTGACACCCAAAAGTGCTCAGGGCTAACTACTGACTCTGTGTGAGAGAACACTCCTGGAGGGGCTTGCAAGACTATATGTGGTACCAAGAACCAAATCAAGTTCTCTCTCTCTCTCTCTCTCTCTCTCTCTCTCTCTCTCTCTCTCAACTGGTTTCTTATAATTAGCATGAAACTTCTGATTTATCCATTTTTCACATTCAAATTTTACTGGAGATGTTACTGGTGCCCATTTGAACAAATCGATGAACAACGGGATGACAGTGATGACAGTGATTACTGTTGACAGGTATTCTATTAAATTCTATTAAATAGTATTTTATAAATTGTGCCTTCATCACTAATGGACAGTTGTTTATACTCAAATTTTAAATATAATAAATCAAACTTCCATAAATTTTGAGATCTTTGGGTAAACATATATCTTTTTTTTTTTCCCCTTTATTTTATTTTATTTTTTTTTTAAAGTTGTAGATTTACAATTTTTTGTGCTTTGGTTTCAATTATACAATGATCAGATACCCATCCCTCCACCAGTGCCCATTTTCCACCACCATGGATAATATCCCTCCCACCCCCATCCCCCCATCCCCCCGTCTCTGTGGCAGGGCAATCCCCTGTGTTCTCTCTCTCCTTTTGGGTGTTGTGGTCTGCAAAAGAGGCATTGAGTGGCAAACATGTTCAGTCCATAGTCTACTTTCGACATGCATCTCCCCTCCTGGGAGGATCCTCCAAACATCCTTTATTTGGTGCTCCCTTCTCTATCTGAATAGCCCTTTCCTCTAGGATACCCGGCTGGCCTCTAAGTTATGGAGTAATCCTCCTGGTGCTGATCTCAGCTATTCTTGGGTATTAATCTCATACTTTGTTACTTTATATCCCCCAGATGAATGCAATCTTTCTATGTCTATCCCTCTCTTTCTGACTCATTTCGCTTAGCATGATACTTTCCATATTGTACCACTTGTATGTAAATTTCATGACTTCATCTTTTCTAAGAGCTACATAGTACTCCATTGTGTAGATGTACCAAAGTTTCTTTAACCAGTCATCTGTTCTTGGGCATTCAGGTTTCTTCCAGTTTCTGGCTATTGTAAAGAGGGCTGCAATGAACAAACAAGTGCAGATGTCACTTCGACTATACATTTTTGCCTCTCTGGGATATATTCCCAGGAGTGGTATTGCTGGGTCAAATGGTTAAATGCTGGGTCAACTGGTTAAACTCCACAAGAAGAAAACATCCAACCCCATCCAAAAATGGGGCAATGAAATGAACAGAAACTTTCTCAAAGAAGAAATCCGAATGGCAAAAAAGCACATGAGAAAATGCTCTACATCATTAATCATCAGGGAGATGCAGATCAAAACCACAATGAGATACCATCTCACACCTCAGAGACTGGCCTACATTCAAAAGAACAAAAGCAACCGATGCTGGCGTGGATGTGGCGAGAAAGGGACACTCCTTCACTGTTGGTGGGAATGTCCACTGGTTCAGCCCTTCTGGAAAACAGTATGGACGATTCTCAAAAAATTAGAAATTGAGCTCCCATTTGATCCGGGTAAACATATATCTTAATCTATGTTATATCTAGAAGTAAAATCTATGGTTTCTATGTTAGTGCATGTTTGATTATATAAGAAAAAATCCCAAATTCGATATATTTTGCATTCCCACTAGTGATATACAACTTTACAGCTGATTCACATTAGTGTTTCCATGTGAATTTTGGAATTCCTTCCTAAAGTTTCTCAGTAAATTAGTTTTTCTAAATCCCAAGAAAAATCAGGTGATAAGGAAAATGAGGGTGGAAAAAAATGTAATTCTGGAAGAATTAAAGCTTGACAATTTGATGTGGAGATATAACTAGACTAATTTTGCAATCCATTGCTAGCAACTGAAAGTAATGTAGCAGATATTGTAAAGTATAAACAATGTTAAGTTGACATTTTCTGAGACCAGGACAGAAACATGTGGGAAAGCAGCTGTGACAGTCTGTCCAGTTCTATGTTGCAAGTGTGTTTCGGCCTTGTCTGCTAATGGTGGGGCTTTCTTGAAATAAAGTATCAGTAAGACTATATGATTTATAATTTATATAAATCCTGTAAGTGGTGTTCCCCCAAATTAACAAATTCTAGAAGCACAGTAAGTTCTCAAATTGGCATTTTTGACATGTGATTCTGTGTAACACAGTTAGAAAATCCTTTTTAGACCTCTGAATGCTATTCCGCAATATTCTCTGATGTTGCCCATATTTCCACTTCAGTGCTCTGTAAATACTTCAATAGAAGACATGCAAAGAGGAGTGAATGGAGGGGGACTCGACCACTTGGAATCAGACACTAGTCTAAATCAAAAGCAGAAGGAGGTGGGGAGGTGAGGGAGGGCCAGGAAGGAGGGTGAGAGAGACAAATCCACATAAATTACCACTGACTACTGTTCTAATTTGAAATTACTTTTTTTTCCTCCTTAAATTTTTATTAGTGAAACACCATGAGGTACAGTTATAGACCTACAAATTTTTGTGCTTGGGTTTCAGTTATGCAATTATCGAATACCCACTCCTCCACCAGTGTCCTTTCTCCACCACCACCAGTCCCAGTATCCCTCCCACCTCCCATGCCCCATCCCACTCTACCTCTGTGGCAGGGCATTCCCTTTAGTTATCTCATTTTGAGTGCTGTGGTTTGCAAAAGAGACATTGAGTGACAATCATGTTCGGTGTATAGTCTACTAATTTGAAATTACTTTTTGACATGCTTCATTTGATGAGTTTGATTTTCAACTCATGCAAAACGAGTTTGCTTTCTTATGTCAGGAATATTTGTGACCAAAGATCCAACACAATTGATGTTATACATAGAAGTTCATTTGCATAATGAAAAATTCAAATATAAAATGTGTGTGGTTAGTCTTTTTTCAATTTTTAAATGGTCTTTAATATTTGTTTTTATACAAATTGCCCCTTCTTTTAAGATGTTCTGCTCTCAAATGCCTACATAAAATTGATATTACTTAAAAGTATTGTAAAATCATGTTATAGCTCATAATAATCTAAAATATTTTATTTTACGTTCTCATTTTTTTCTCTTTAAGTGCTTGGTGTTCGGGAGAATACAACCACAGCTGGTATTTGTAATCAACACTACCACTAAAATGACCAGTGCAACAGCTATCCTGGTTCCCAAGGGGTCTGGATTCAGAGGCACCAAGCTATACTGTGATGAAGCAGTGATGTCATTTCTTGTCATTATCTATAAGCATCCATATTTGCTGGAAAGAATTTGACTCTGTGATCAAGCCCAAAATGATAACACAATTTTATTATGTCCTCTTTTATTTCCTGAAGTACCATTTTGTAGTTTTTTTGTACAGGTCCTTTACTTCCTTAGTTAAGCTGATTCCTAGGTACTTGATTTTCTGGAGCACAATTGTGAACAGGATTGTTTTTTCATGTCGCTTTCTTCTCTCTCACTGTTTGCGTATAGGAAAGCCATGGACTTTTGGGTACTGATTTTATAGCCTGCAACTTTTCTATACAAGTCTATTGTTTCTAGGAGTTTCTTGATGGAGGTTATAGGGTTCTCTAAGTATAGTATCATATCATCTGCGAATAGTGAGAGCTTGATTTCTTCCTTTCCTACCTGAATGCCCTTAATATCTTTTTCTTGCCTAATCGCTATTGCAAGTACCTCCAGTACTATATTGAACAGCAGTGGAGATAGTGGGCATCCTTGTCTTGTCTCTGATCTTAGAGGGAAGGCTCTCAGTTTTTCCCCATTGAGGATGATGCTTGCTGTAGGCTTGTGGTAGATGGCTTTAACTATGTTGAGGAAAGTCCCCTCTATACCCATTTTGGCTAGGTTTTCATCATAAACGGGCCCTGGATCTTGTCAAATGCTTTCTCTGCATACACTGATATGATCATATGCTTTTTATCTTTCCTTTTGTTGATATGATGGATTATGTTGATTGATTTCCTAACGGTAAACCATCCTTGCATCCCTGGATGAATCCTACTTGGTCATAGTGTATGATCTTTTTGATGAGTAGTTGGATTCTAAGAGGACATGAGAAAATGGAAAGATATCTCTGATCATGAACAGGGAGAGTTAACATTGTCAAAATGGCAATACTTCCCAAAGCATTGTACAAATTCAATGCTTTGCCTATAAGGATACCCATGACATTCTCCAAAGAAATGGAGCAAACACTCCTGAAATTCATATGGAACAATAAGCCCCCACGAATAGCTAAAGCAATTCTTGGGAAAAAGAAAATGGGAGGAATCAACTTCCGTAACTTCAAACTCTATTACAAAGCAGTAATAATAAAAACAGCATGGTACTGGAACAAAGGCAGAGCTGCAGACCAATGGAATGGGTTGAATACACTGACATCTCCCCTCAGTCATATGATCATCTAATCTTTGATAAAGGTGCAAGAAATGTGAAGTGGAGTAAGGGAAGCCTCTTTGTCAAGATGTGTTGGCAAAACTGGACGGCTACATGCAAAAAAATGGGCTCAGAACTCTGCCTAACACCATGTACAAAAGTAAGATCAAAATGGATTAAAGACCTCAACATCAGACCGGAATCCATAAGGTACACTGAAGACAAAGTTGGCAAAAAGTTGGCAAAATCCTCCACAACATTGAAGCTAATGGTATCTTCAAAGATGTCATGCCACTGGCCGAGCAAGTGAAAATAGAGATAGATAAATGGGACTATCTTAAACTACGAAGCTTCTGCACCTCCAAAGAAACAGTGACCAAAATACAAAGATAGTCTACAGAATGGGAAAGGATACTTGCCGAATAAACATCTGACAAGGGGTTGATGTCAAGGATATATAAATTACTGGTTGAACTCCACGAGAAGAAAACATGCAACCCCATAAAAAATGGGGCAGTAAAATGAACAGAAACTTTCTCAAAGAAGAAATCTGAATGGCAAAAAAGCACATGAGAAAATGCTCTACATCATTAATCAGGGAGATGCAGATCAAAACCACAATGAGATACCATCTCACACCTCAGAGACTGGCCCACATCCAAAAGAACAAAAGCAACCAATGCTGGTGCAGATGTGGTGGGAAAGGGACACTCCTTCACTGTTGGTGGGAATGCCGACTGGTTCAGCCCTTTTGAAAAATAGTATGGATGATTCTAAAAAAATTAGAAATTGAGCTCCCATTTGACCCAGCAATACCACTACTTGGAATATATCCCAGAGAGGCAAAAATGTATAGTCGAAGTGACATCTGCACTTGTTTGTTCATTGCAGCACTCATTACAATAGCCAGAATCTGGAAAAAACCTGAGTGCCCCAGAACAGATGAATGGTTAAAGAAACTTTGGTACATCTACACAAAGGAGTACTATGTAGCTGTTAGAAAAGATGAAGTCATGAAATTTACATACGAGTGGTACTACATGGAAAGTATCATGCTAAGCGAAATGAGTCAGAAAGAGAGGAACAGACATAAAAAGATTGCATTCATCTGGGTGACATAAAGTAACAAAATAGGAGATTAATACCCAAGAATAGCCGAGATCAGTACCAGGAGGATAACTCCATGGCTTAGAGGCTAGCCGGGCATTCTAGGGGAAAGGACAGCTCAGATAGAGAAGGGAGCACCAAATAAAGGGTGTCTGGAGGATCCTCTCAGGATGGGAGATGCATTTCGAAAGTAGACTATGGACCAAACATGATTGCCACTCAATGCCTCTTTTGCAGACCACAACACTCAAAAGGAGAGAGAAAACAACAGGGAATGCCCTGCCACAGAGGCAGGGTGGGATGGGGGGGAATGGGTGTTGGAGGGATACTAGGATCCTTGGTGGTGGAAAATGGGCTCTGGTGGAGGGATGGGTATTTGATCATTGTATAATCGAAACCCAAGCACAAAAATTTGTAAGTCTACAACTGTACCTCATGGTGTTTCACTATTAAAAAATAAAATAAAAAAAGAAGAAGAATTTCTGACACACACACACACACACACACACACACAAAGATAACATGATTGATTACCTGCTGAAATCCTCTGGGGGGAACCTCTGGGGTACCCACAGAGTACCCATCAGGATACTTGTGAGAAGTCAGCTGGAGATCTGGCGGACTGCATATAAGGGTGTCTGTTCATTTCTCTTAAGTTCTGTCAGTCTGTTATTGCTTACAGTGCAAGTCTGCACTACAAGAAGAAACAAATTCCTAATGTTTTTGTCAGAAAAGTTCTCTCTCTCTCTCTCTTAACAGGGTTGGGCTACATCTGCCTATACACAGGGATTTTATTCCTCATTCTGTGCTCAGGGATCCTCTTGGTGCTGCTTAGAGAACTACACGGTGGTGGGGACTAAATTCAGGTTGGTCTAGTGCAAAGCAAGCACCTTAATGCTGGCCTCATTCTCCCTAGCCTTTTTCTCTTTATGTTTGAGAATATGTCTGCTACACATAAAAATCTAGGTTGGCATTTTTTTCTGCTAGCATATTAACTATGCAGCTTGATTTCTAGCTTTTTCTTAATCTATTTTTTCTGATAATTCAGCACTCTGTTTTCATGAATATGTGATATCTTTTTCCCCTGACATTTATTACTAGTTTTAAGAAATGAGGTTTATTACTATTTTTTTATTATTATTATATTATTAGTTGGTGTTGTTTTCTTTTTTGCTTCTTTAGGTGATGTTTGTGAGCATCTTATATCTGTGAATTTACACTTTGTGGCAAATTTAGAAACATTTTAGCCACATCTTCAGTATATTTTCTGATTCCTTTATTCTGACATGATAATGAGCATCAACAGGTTATAGTCCTTTGTGCCTCCTCTTCAATACCTGACATTTTAGGGCTGTTACTTACATTTACTAATTTGAGCTATTCACAGTAAGAGTATCGACCTACTACAAATTAGTCCTTTTTCGTAGTAGAGTATGTATTGCTTTAATTTCTTAAAAAGAAGTTTACCTTTTCAGTCTTTTTCTCCTCATTTCCAGACTGATTAGTTTTATATGGTGATGTCTTCAAGTTAACCATTCTTTTCTTCTAGATCTATCTAGATCAATATTAATAATATTATCCATTGATTTATTTAATTAATAATATAATAATATTGTTAATACTAAACTAAGCCCAGGCAGTGGATTTTTCAAGTTCTATTTAGTTTCTGGACATTCTAAATATTATGTTATTTTAAGTTTCTAGACTCTGGTGTTCTCCTTTCATTGCTAAGTTCTCCATCCCATCCATAGTTTCTTTCTTTTATGCTAACAAGTTATCTTAAATGCATATTTTCTCGATCACTTTGGGACTTGTTTAATTAAGCTTTGCTAAAGCATGCCGCAAGGAACTTACTTATTTAATGACCACTGTGTCCTATAATAATGCATGAGCCTTTGGGATCCCTTCACTTAGGTTGGTTAGAACTCAAATTTCTTTCAGTCCTGGGTAAGCTCTGGGAATTGTTAACCTTAACGTTCTCTAGTGAGTTCTTTTCCCAATCTTGTGTCTCATTCAATTCTCAGTTTAACTGAACACTAAAGCAATAGCCTGAAGAGGACACATGCAGATTATTTAAACTTCCTTTCCTCCTAGCTCTCTCCTGATATGCAATCCTGTCTCCCAGACATCTAGGACTTCACTCGAACTAAATTTTTCCCAACTTAATCTACTCCATTCCACCTGGTCCATCAAATATCCCCAAGCAGAAAGTTGAGGAAATCACAGAATACTTTGTGTGTGTGTGTGTGTGTGTGTGTGTGTGTGTGTGTGTGTGTTTGGGGGGCGGGGGTAGGGGTGGGGGTGAAAAGGAGGGTCTTCTTACTCTGCTTCTCTCAGGAATCACTCATGTAACAAAAGATATCTCTCTCAGACTTTGTCAGTGGACAACGTTTCAAGATGGCTTGGAGAAAAATGTTTTTCTATTCTGTCTCTATAATTTTTAAGCATTCACATACTTTCTGGTACAATTAGGTAGCCCAAGCTCATCTAGTTTCTTTGCTCCTTTTCTGAAATAAAATTCAATATGTCTGGAGAGCAGAGAGATAGCTCAGGGGACTATAGTGCATGCCTCACTGATCCCTTGCATCACATGCCCCACCTCCACCAAGAACCACCGGGCCCAAGCATCAAACCATCAGACCTGCACAGCAGGGTTGGGTATCACCACGAAGTGGCTCCTGAGTAGCAAGAACTGGAGGGTGGGGGATTCTGGGGAGAGGCAGGGAGAGAAAAGGAGAGATTTATGGTATCTAATGACTAGCCTTTTAAAATCCTAACAAGATCTCTTAGAGTACAAATTTGAAATGTTTTAGCTTGCCTAAGGACCTGGAAGCACTGGTACATAAATATCAATAAGCACCTCAAATGGTCACATCTGGTATATCAATATCATTTATAATTAAATAATATTATTATTTATCAATAAGCACCTCAAATGGTCACATCTGGTATCTCAATATTATTTATAATTAAATAATATTATTATTTATCAATAAACATCTCAAATGGTCACATCTGGTATCTCAATATTATTTATTAAAGAAGGTGATAGTGTCGACGGGATTGGTGTTGGTATACTGAGTGCCTGTGCCAAATCATCAGATCTTTTTAGGGAGAAATATCTTTTTTAAAAGATCTTTTTAGGGAGAAAGATTATTTTAATTGTTTTTTCCTTCTCTCCTTCTCTTCCTCTTCTCTCTGAGCCTCACAGAGAAATTAACCTGCCTAATGTTCGGGTACATGATGGGTCCCTGTAACTGAAATCTCCAGATTTCTTGGAGCTGGGAGGGCTACATCCCCCACCTCCCTGTATTTCTGGAAGCTCTGGCAGTTATGTCCACAACCCAAAACCACTGCCCAGTTAAAAATTTAACTCCAGCTGTACCTCCTAGTTAAAGATTCTAGATTTCCTGAAGCATATGATGCATTTGCGGCTGAATGCTATCTCCAAACTCTACAGCAGTGATAATCCATTAGTAGCACACCAGATTGGATGGGATATAACATAGAAGTCAACCAATCTTGACTAACAAACACATTAACACAAAAGGCTTAACCTGTAACAACATTTTAGTAATCTCTCAGATAAGAACTTAGTGTCCATGGTGAGATACAATAATCTACACTAATTTTCTTCTAAGGAATTTTTTTTATCATTCTGTTATCAATTTTATTGGTAACAAACAATACAAAATAAATTATTGTGGGTCTGCTTTGGGGGCAGGCATGAGGGATGGTTGGGAAAATTGGAGACAAGAGTGGAGGGCAGGTGATTGTGGAGGTGTGATTGGTGTTGGTATATTAAATGCCTATAAATCATCATGAACAACTTTGTAAACCAGTGTTTAAATAAAGTGTAGGGGAATTTTTTTTTACAACAAGTCTCACAATGGAGACGTTACTGGTGCCCACCAAGCAAATCGATGAACAACAGGAGGACAGTGCTACAGTGCTACATATGTAGGCGTTGCCTATTTCATGTAAACTCTGACAGGAATTTTTAAGTTTTATTAATTATTAATGACAGGTAAGACATGATCTTTGCCATAATGAAATCCAAGTACAAGATAAAATTTAATGCAATATATTTTAGATTTCAGAGTTGAAAACTTTATTATGTAAATGAGAATAGGCATTTTTATTATATTGTATTAAATGGTTTTAATTTCCTTATTTACATAGGTAAAAATCATATAGTAATGATAAATACTTTTACTGATTTATTTTCTAAAATAGAATTATTTGCTATTTTCTTAACTTTGCTGGAGTAAGCAATATTAAGTATATGTTATATGCTTAAGGGGAATAGGTTTGGGTTGGGAGGGAAACTGGGGACATTGGTGGAGGGAAGGTCAAACTGGTGGTGTTGGAACACTAAATGTCTGAGACAACAGTATTATGAACAACTCTGTAAGTCACAGTGTTTAAATAAAAATAAGTTTTTTTTAAAAAAAGAGAAGAAAATATGAGTCAAAGGTTTCCTATCCATCAAAACAATTTTTAAAACACAAAGAACATTGCTTGGATAAGTCTATGAACTTTACCTAGGAAATCAAGTAAAGAACAATCATTATATAATCACAATTGTTGAAGAAATAACATAAGGATTGATACATTGTTAGGGGGTATAGTGCCGCCAACAGGTTATACCTGTACCGCTGGAGCAAGTGCATCAGCAGCCTGATGGTATCTTCAGGCTTCCTGATATCCCCAAATTCCACACTGTACCTCTGGACTGCCCCCAGCAACCCAGGACCAAGCTTACTGAGAAATTAAATAGACAAAAGTTAGGTATATAGGAGCCATGCCCACAACCACTTTTGGCTCAGCTATACAAACTCACTGGTTGGCCTTGCTTCAGAGACCCACAAATAAATCTCAAAAGAGATCAAAAGCTACTGTTAGTCTCAGACCTGGGCAAGGATGAATAGACTAGAGTAAATTGGAGCGGGTGGGCCAGCCTAGTGCCCACTCAAGCAGAAACGCTCTCCACAGCCGCTTGCTTCCACAATCCAAAATCGCTGTCATGCCCCTGGTTGGACTCTACCATCTGGGGAGATATATTTAGAAGATGAAATCTGCTGAAAATTCAGGTATGTGGATTTTGCAACTGAAATCTCCAGGCTTTCTCAGGGTTCCACCTCCCTGTACTTCCAGAAGACTTGGTAGTCATGTTCACACCCCAAAGCTGCCACCAGTTAAAAAAAGCTACTTCAGCCTTACCTTCCTGATAAAAATACTAATGCCTTGAACAAACAGGATGAACTCTTAGTACCTGTATCGCAAACCATAATGACAAAACGAGAGAGAGAGAGAGAGAGAGAGAAGAAAGGTGGGGAGGGTGGAGGAGGTGGGGGGTGTTGGGGGATGATGGGAAGGAAACGGGGGACATTGGTGGTGGGAAATTATACTGGTGGAGAGATGTGTATTGGATGATTGTATGATTGAAATCCAATCACCAACAGCTTTGTAATAGTCTATCTTATGGATATTTGATTTAAAAAATTTTTAAAAGAAAGAGATACATTATTTTTATCCATAAAAAAAGAGTGAATAAAGTATGGTTTTAAAGGGAAGTTTGCTTAACCATACAGATACAGTTTAACAATCAAGAAACAGTGAGAATGAGGGAAGCCTATGCTAAGAATAAGGCTGGTGATTTCATTTTATTTGTTGGGAGTAAAATGACATTACTTCAAGACAAATGAAAGGAAAGAAAGAATAAATGGAAATAATTTTAATATTGTTTACAGTAGGGATGAAAACAAAAGGACATTATAATATAATGCCATAAAGGAGGACATTAGAATGAACATGAAATCTTTCCTAGAAAGAGAGTAAATAAAAGAGTCACTGTGAAAGATTTCACATAAAAAGACAATGTGAGTAAAATGAAAACATGGCAATATCTAAAGGAAAGAAGCTGATTCTTTCAACAGAAATAAAGAAAACTGCAAGGTGGTTGTTAAATAATGGCCAGCACTATTTCTAAAGCAAGAAACTTAGAGAGATTTAGAAAGATAAAGAGAACAAAAAGACACAAAAATTTATCAGGCAAAAGCAAGGAAAAGAAGGCAAGTGTTGCAATGATGAAATCTAAAAAAGTATTTATGGAAGGAATACACAGATAAAGAGTCAGATTTAAAAACAAAAACTGGGTCTGGAGAGATAAGACAGCAGGTAGGGTCTTATACACAGCCAGCCTGCGTTTGATCCCCAGCACCCACTGTGGTCCCCAAATCCCACCAGGAGTAAACCCTGAGTGCAGAGCTAGGAATAAGCCTTGAGCACTGCTAGGTGGTGGCCCAAAATGATCACGATCATGATCATCCTGTTGTTTGTCGATTGCCTCGAGCAGGCACCAGTAACGTCTCCTTCTTCCTAGCCCTGAGATTTTAAAAGAGCCACATTAAATGCTCTTTCAGGGCTAGGAGAATGAGACCTATCATTGTCACTGGTATTTGGCATATTGAGTATGACACGGGAAGTTTGCCAGACTCTGCCGTGCGGACAGGATACTTTCGGTAGCCTGCTGGGTTCTCCCGTGGCCCAAAACAAAAGAATAAAAATAAAAGATACTTTATACCTGTTGAGAAGTCAAGTCTTGCCAATGGGAGTGTCTGAGGAAAATACGATAGATGGACAGGGATCAGATATGGCCCTTGGCAGAGAAAAGATGAGGCAGCGATGCAGGAGGCACTGGAGTGTCTGGAAGGAACCAACTCTGCCCCAGCACCAGCACCACTAGGTCAGTACTTCACATCCATGCTCTCATTTTAATGCCAATAATAAGGACATAAACTGAATCTTGTTCATCTCACTTCCTCTGTGGAGATTCTGAAGTCAAGATTAACTTGCCCACATGAAAGCAACTAGTAAGATGCTAGAAACATGATGCTGAAATCGTTTGTTACCTAACCTTTTATGTCTCCAGAATGCTATCTGTTGTTTCAAAGCAGTAGAGCTCAGGGGGTACAATGCATGCCTTTCACGTGGCCAGCCCTGGTTCGACTGTCCACACCACATCATCTCCTGATTACTGCATCTCCTGATACAGCTCTGGAGCTCTCTAGGCAATTCTGGGTGACTGGGGTGATCCTTGACAGCATGAATCCACAGACCCTACCACTGATCTACTGGATTGGTGCCAGGTCTTCTGGGCACTACTCAGGAGCCTCTGCTCCCAGCCCCCAAAAGTAAGTAGTTCATGCAAGAGGGTGAGGTTAATGTGCTGAGACAGCTATTTAAGAAAGTATCTAACTTCTTTTGCAAACCATAGCACCCAAAAGGAGAGAGAGAACAAAAGAGAATGCCCTGCCACAGAGGCAGGATGGGATGGGGAGATGGGGGTGGGAGGGATACTGGGGTCAGTTGTGGTGGAGAATGGGCACTGGTGGAGAGATGGGTACTCGATTATTGTATAACTGAATCCCAAGCACAACAATTTGTAAGTCTACAACTGTACCTCATGGTGTTTCACTAATAAAAATTAAAAAAAATAAAAAATAAAAAACAGAAAGAAAACATTTGAAATATGGTGGTGGGAAGAAGTTATGTAGGTGGGACTGGTGTTGGAAGAGTAAATGTAACAAATTAGTGTGAACAACTTTATAAAAATAAAGTAAAATTTATAAAAAGCTACCTAGAACGTCTTAGTGAGAAATGGAACAGTAGATATCAGGAAAAAAAGTCAAGAATTACAGATCTATCTTAAAAGCCAGTATCTAGAGTTACAAATATATAAAAAAGGAAAACAAACCATAACGTTCTCTGCATTTGATTGTTTGTTCCCTGGACCTCCACTGATGGAACCAACACTTAAAACACATAACTTCAGGCTATATGTTTTTAAAATTAAATTGAAAAAAGTTATCAGGAGTTGGAAAAAGAGTATAGCAGGTAAAGCATTGGCTTGCCTCTGGCTGACTCAGGCCCCATTCCCAGCACCCCATGTGTTGTTTCCCCAAGCCCTGCCATGAGGGATTCCTGAGCAATAGAGCCAGGAGTAAGCGTTGAACACCACCGCGTGGGGCCCAAACACAAAATAAATAAAACTCACTACAACAACAATCAGGTCTCTAGTAACACTATTAATATTGGAATATATAGAAAGAAAAACATTTAGACAAAAATTCAAAACGGAGGGGGCTGGAGAGATAGTACAGTGGGTAAGGTGCTTGCCCTACATGTGGCCAACCCAGGTTTGATCCCAAGCACCACCAGGGGTGATTTCTGAGTGCAGAGCAGGAATCACCCCTGAGCAATGCCGGTGTAGCCCAAATACCCCCTCCAAAAAAAAAAAGAATCAAAATGGATTGTAATAGAGAAGGCAGAGAAAGCACTGTATGCTTCTTACCTGTAAAACAGGAACATATTTAAAAATTTACTATTGTCTTAAATAATTAATACAATTGCTTTTTTAATCTCAGGGAACAAAAATATACAATGGTAAAAAGGAAGTTTCTTCAATAAACAGTGCTGGGAAAACTGCAGAGTCAGGGGAATAAGAAAGAAATTTACCATACCAGACAATATATCATCACACAATATATCATCAATGTCAAGAGAGGGGTTCCGCAGGGTGATACTATTTCACCAAAACTTTTCAGTGCCACCCTTGAGAACGTCATGCGATGACTGGAATAGGAAGGAATGGGAGTGAAGATAGATGGTCGGCAACTACACCACCTCCACTTCACTGATGACATCGTTCTAATAACTCCAAACATTAGCCAAGCAGCACAAATGCTGGCCGACTTCGACCATGAGTGTGAAAAGGTTGGACTGCAGCTAAATTTCATGAAGACAGTGTTTATGAGCAATGGACTCGTTCCGATGTTCCATTCACTCTCAATGGAACAGACATCTCCAAATGCTGCAGTTCTGTGTACCTAGGTCAAGAACTCAACATGACGAATGACCTGGCACCTGAGTTGTGCAGAAGGAAGATTAGAACGTCTTCAAGAGCATCGAAGAAACAGCTAAGAGGACAAAGAACCTCCAGCTCCGGGAACATCTCTTCAACTCAACCTTTCTTCCTGCATTAACATAAGCCTCAGAGACCTGGGCCCTACAAAAACAGGATGAGAATGCTATTTGGGTCTCCCAAAGAAGAATCAAAAGAGCTATGCTTGGCGTATCATACTTCACTCAAGTTAGAGAAAGAAATTTTCTACTTCTAAAAACAAAGGTCACAGTCCTACCGTTGTTCACAGATTTGCTTGAGCAGGCCCAGTAACGTCTCCATAATGAGACTTGTTGTTACTGTGTTTGGCATATCGAATACATCACAGGGAGCTTGCCAGGCTCTGCCGTGCAGGCGAGATACTCTCAGTAGCTTGCTGGGCTCTCCGAGTGGGGCGGAGGAATCGAACTTGGGTCGCCCATGTTCCCCGCTTGTAAGGCAAATGCCCTACCGCTGTGCTATCGCTCCAGCCAAAACCCCTGAAAAATTCTCTGAAAATTTTTCTCCTTATACAATATTTGCTTGACTCTAGTTGCCAATTACATAACTCATAAGTTACCCTACTGAATTATTTCCAGGTGATCAATGAAACAGTAACAACAGAGAGACACTCTCCATCTCATACTTACATGGAATGGTTCTCAAGTAAAGATTGTCTCTGATCACCTGCTGCAGTTTGTGGTCAATTGAGCCTTTCTGAAACTGAAGACTCAGGTAATGTCGCAAGTCTTTATTGATGACTTTTCCTACAAAAAATGAAAAGCAGAAGATAATTATTAGATTGTCAGTTAAATACACATGTGTGATTATACCTCTTCAAACTATTTAGCTATCAAGGGCGTAAAAAAATTAGACTATCTTACTGAAACAAGATAATATCAAATTATCACAGGCAGTATAATTAAACACGATATTTTACTGTATAATCATCACCACCACATAATTGTCACACCCTGCTTTTAAGTAATACTGGCACATTTTTTTTAAACTTCACATAATGATCACACTACAATTTTTGTGGAAATAAAAAAGAAAAAGAAAAGGAAAGAAGATTGGCATAAAACCTGCAACAGGAACCAGAGAGACAGTACAGGGGTTCAATTCCTGGCACTGCATATGGCCCCCTAGGTAATGTCAGGAGTGGTTCCTAAGCATAAAGCCAAAAGTAAACTCCAAGCACTGCTGGGCATGGCGCCCAAAACCAAAACCAAAAATAAAAGCAGTATGTGTGATAATTATTTTGAAATGCAGGATAGACGTAAAGTATATAACCTGGGCATAATTTTACATGGTAGGGGAGAGGAAAGAAAATATTACAGCTATCCAAAATAACTCATTCAATCCCAAGGCTTTTAAGTACCATGCATATACTGATAACTTTCTAATTCTTATGCCTTTTTTCCTAAACAATTGCCACCAAGCTCCAAACTCATTAACCCCATACATATAGATTACAGATATATTTGGAAGTCAAATAAGCACCTCAAATTTCAGACAGCCCAGAATTCTTCATTTCATCTTCACCCACTGTTTTCTTCTATACTGATTTTCCCTGATTTGAGAATAACAGCATTAAGGATACAGTAGAATAAACCCCAAAACTAGAAATTATCCCTAATTCCACCTTTTCTCTTTTTAATTTGGGGCTGGAGCGATAGCACAGCGGTAGGGCGTTTGCCTTGCACGCAGCCAACATGGCCGACCCGAGTTCGATTCCTCCACCCCTCTCGGAGAGCCCGGCAAGCTACTGAGAGTATCTCGCTCCCACGGCAGAGCCTGGCAAGCTCCCCGTGACGTATTCGATATGCCAAACACAGTAACAACAAAGTCTCCAATGGAGACATTACTGGGCCCGCTCGAGCAAATCGATGATCAACGGGAGGGCCTTTTACCTTTACCTCTTTTTAATCTCCAGGTCCAATTCATTCACCATCATTACCAGCTTTGTCTCTAAACCATGTCCCCCACTGTCCCCCTCTCCACTTCCACTGCCATGGCTCTAAGTCATCACCACTTCTCATCTGGAACTTGGAGACAGTCTTACATACTTGTTTCTGTCTAGCGATCATTATTCACAGAGACACAGGGTGAGACTGGAAGGGTGGCAGCAGGCACTTGGTGCTGGTACTGGGGATCGATTCCCACCCCCCCGCCCCCACCCACCGACCCCTGGGCTCCCAAATGCACAGCATGCCCTGATGCCCTTTGAGCTATTCTCTTTAAGCCATGAGTGACACTTAAAACAGAAATCTGGGCTGGAGGGATAGTGTGGAGGTTAAAGTGCTTGCCTGGTCTTGGCCAACCCTTATTCAATCCCAGCACTCATGGTCCCCCATTAAGGCAGGGAATGAGCCCTTAGTACAGAGTCTGAAGAATCCCATGAGGACCACCTACTGTGGCCTAACCACCCCCCATCCCTACCCACTAAACTATCAATCAGATCACCATTTCTCTGTTTAGAGTCACCTAATAACTCCTTACTGTATTTGTATTAAAACCCAAACTTCTGTACAGGACCTAGAAAGTTCTGAATGCTCTAGTTTTAGTGATCTCCTACCCAAACACATTCACTCTCTGTTGTCTCAAATCATACTTCCTACCCATACTGATCCAGAAAGCCATCTAAACACATCCCTAGAGCCTCTACCCAGCCCTAGATCGAAGGGGTAATTTTTATCCATAAACATGGTTTCAGGATTCCATGGGAATAGATAAGAGAGTGAAATATTGGGGGTTGTGGTAGGGTAGAGAAAATGGAAGTTGAAATATTAGGGTTCAACAGATGTTAAGCAGAAAAGTATGGGGAGAGCAGAAATATGATTTCAATAACTGTTTAGTAAGGGCTGAACATGAAATGGAAACCAGAGAAGTCCAAATACTGTTGATTAGACAAGACTTCAGACAACTGGCAAAGAGCAATGCCAAGACAAAATACCTTTTTTACTGAATAAGAAATAGTAGCTGCAATGCTTTCTTTCATTAGGAGCAGCAGAGTCATAACAAAGTTAGAAAAACTATAAGGTTACCTTAGATCAGTTCGTTCTTTTAACCATGACTCCATAACAGGGACCATTTCTAATGCCCTCTTTTGGTCTTTTCTCATGTATGAACACCAATTGTATGAGGGGATTCTAATAAAAGCAAGAAATGAGAGCACTTCTAAAGTTTAGAGATAACCATCAGATCTTAAACTGCACTGTAGCACTGTCCTCCCATTGTTTATCAATTTGCTCGAGGGGACACCAATTATATCTCCATTGTGAGACTTGTTACTGTTTTTGGCATATCAAATATGCCACAGGAGCTTTCCAGGCTCTGCCGTGCAGGCGAGATACTCTCGGTAGCTTGCCGGGTCCTCCAAGAGGGACGGAAGAATCGAACCTGGGTCAGCCACATGCAAGGCAAACGCCCTACCCACTGTGCTATTGCTCCAGCAAATACAAACTAAAGAGTTTGTTTTGCCTTGCCAGAAGTGCATGGTGAGGAAAGGGTACGTTCAAAAAATAAAACCTGAAAGCTCTTTATAAGGATAACATATAAGAATCCCTAGTCCAAGGCTGCTTCTCACAAGTTTCACCTACCTGTTCGTTTCTAAGAAAATAATTTTTCCTGATCTTTTTCATTTGTAATACAATAGTCTTTCCTTGGAAGAATAAAAATTGTATTCATGATCAATACTGACTATTCTCATTGTCTGCTGAATAAAAACATAGCCAATGCTGCTTTAAGTTTTATTTGGGGATGGTATGCCCACAATTGCTCAGGGTAACTGCCAGCGTGGTGCTGGAGGAGGCAGAAGGGTTTTCCTGGCATTGTCCAGGGAACCATTTAGTGCTGGGGATTGAAGCCAGGGCTCTCTCATGGAAAGCATGTATGCTAGTCCTTCGAGGGGACTCTCCAGTCCTAAATTAAAGCATTTTAAAAATTAGATAAGGAATGCTTCAATTTTTTGCAATAAATATTATACAAAAGCTCTGTTGAGTTTCTACCTAGGTGTTTGAAGATATTTTAGTGACATCTGAAACATTTGGTTATGGTTTTTGAAAAGACAGAGACTGTATCTTTCTTTTTCCCCCTCTGAAATATAATATAGGTTGCAATATCCAAAAAAGCTGCTATTAAACATATTTTCATTTAGTTTGGAGAAAGAATAATGCCAATAGGATCAAAGAAGAAATATAAATAAGAAGAAATATGAGCTTTTTTAAACTCAAGGTTTTCTCTTTTTTGTTTTGCAATCTCAAGCATCACTTAAGATGCATTGGAAGTTAAGGGTAACTATAAAATAGTAAGAACTCAGCTGCATTTGAATAATAAAAATAGCCATTAGGGGAGAGAGAGGTAGCTCAGTGGACTGAGCACATGCTTTGCATGTTAAAGGCCAGGGGTTGATCTCCCTGCATCATACATTCCCCCAAATACCAAGCTAAGAAAACCCCTGTGCACTGCCAGGCATGGCCTCGAACAAAACAAACATTAAATTAAATGCAATCAAAGACAAAGTCATAATAAAAAGCATAGATCACAAATTACATCAAGGGGATGACCTTTTTAAAAAAAAAGTCAATTCCTGACTTAGTGGCCTGCAAGATCTCAAGATTATGACAACTAAATTGAGCTAGTTTTAAAGGAAACCCCCTATAATTGAGCTGAATTACACTCACTTTTTATCCTTGAATTCTAGTGGGAGTCTAAATGCAATGCGAAAGGAACAGCTGCAAGGAAAAGGGTGAGGTACAATTTCATAAATCTATGTGTTAAGATTATTCCTTGACTTCTAAGTGATTTGTGAGTCAGGTTGATTTATGAACCTTAAAAGCAAATCTATATATTTTACACATACAGCTCAAGCAAGAAAAAGTCAGTAATTAAAATTTCAATCATGTAAGTCCTGACACTAGAGTTTCAACATATAAATCCTTATTCAAAAGATCTCATAATGAAGATGATGTTGAAGTTCTGGATCTCATGAAGAATTCTAAAGAGGCTTCTAAGAATGAAGCAAACTGAACTGAGTCAACTTCTGAAGAAAATAAAATTTGAAGAAGTTACTGGGAGCTGCTATTTTATATTGTAACTGCTTTTTAGAATGTTGTGCAAGATTTAATAAGATCTAGGTCTAATATTTTTAAGCTCAAGTTCCTTGGACAATGTAACTCTTTTCAGTTTCTGCTTAGATGCAACTCATTCTTTGTACCTAATTAAGCTGAAGAAGACTGAAAATAGAGTTTGAAACAAAACAAAAAAAAATCATAACTACAAATCCATACATTCAGAAAATGTACAAATAATACTTCCTACTAATTCTCTTTAAGAATCAGTGTATCAAGTCACTGGTTATTATTCAGATGAACCCTGTAGCTTGCTGGTACAGGTGTGGCCATGCAAGCAGTGATTAATTTAATTGCCAGCATCTCACTGTCTATTCTTGAAGGGTGACCTCAGAGACTTCATCAACCATTTGCTAAAGTCAAGATACAACACGTCTTTACTAATCTAATAGCAACTATAAAGAAGAAAAAAGAATAAAATGAGATCAATTTGGTATCTATTTTTCTTATATATTCACACTGATGTATGGTTATCTTTACTAAACATTTAGAATATTCTGCTTTATGTTCTCTTCAATGTTGTCATAAATTAAATAAAGTTCAGGGAGTTGGGCCTTGAGTTCTCACAATCCATGTCTTTCTTCTGGAAACTGGGGCATTTTTTTCTTCATTCTCTTGGTACTTCCCATATGATGCATGGTTTCACAATGAGCACTGGCAGTAAGCCTGAGATTCTATCTGAGAGTCCCATCAAGCCATCCAAAATAATCCCTTTACTGTCTTCACATCATCTTAAAAATTTCCCCATTTGGGGTGGTTTTACCTTTTTATTGTTGCTAAAAGTATTTCTGTTAGCTCAGGATTCTGGAAGCAAATATCTAGTTTCTGCCTTTAAACAGTTAATGTTAATAACAGCTTCAGAAAGTAAGCTTACCTCTTCTCTTCTCATGGTTCCTGTTCCAAACACAACCTGGAAAGCTCTCTGAGCTCTGAAGTATCTTAGCTCATAAGCTTTGGCCCATAGAAAAGAAAACTCTCCCAACCACCTCCCACCCCCTAAATACTAAATATGCAAGGTATGTGCTCTACCACTTATGCCATATTCCTGGCCCTTAAATATTTATTTCTTACAGACTATTTAGCATTGTATAATATGATATTACATTCCTACCATCTATCTATCTACCAACTGCCGTGTAATCCCACCAACGGCCAAGATCCAGAGACTATAAAACCAAGCTCCCGGAAGCACGCAGTCATGAATGTCTAATTGTCTAGTTGTCTTATTGTCTAGTTTTCACTCTCAGAGGATCTGGCAGGCTACTGAAAGTATCCTACCCGCATGTATGCCTGACTGGGAACACCTGTAAAGGTGATTAGAGGCTGCCCCCAAAGCCTCCATCCCTCTCGGAGAGGCAGGCAAGCTACTGAGACTATCCACCCTGCACGGCTGAGCCTGGCAAGCTACCCGTGGCGTACTCGATATGCCAAAAATAGTAACAATGATGGTTCTCATTCCCCTAACCCTGAAGGAGCCCCCAATATGCCATCGGGCTACATTAGCACGTGACAGGGACGAATGGAGATGTTACTGGCGCCTGCTGAAGCAAATTGATGAACAAGGAGAGGACAGTGATACAGTGATCTACCAGGCACATTTTTAAAAAATATCTGAGCTGCTCAGAGCATTCTGTGTGACCACAATAATATCTTCTCATTAAGCATATTTTTACAGATGCTATAAGATTAAAAAAAATCATGCTCCAGTTTTCTTCCTTATTATGATGAAAGTCTGATGACTTTCCCCAATAAATTGTTCAATATATCTAGGTCAACAGAAGTCATCTCATGAACTTGTTCCTTCCCATTAACTCTAGACTCAGAATGGCAGTCCACTTTATTCTTTCCTCCACCTCCTGAGCCCAGGACACTAGAGAAATCACCATAAAATATTGGAAAATATACAAGCCTATCTCTATCCTGGCTCCCTGGTTCTGGAAAGGATCTATAAAGTAAAATTCTGATCAGACTGCTAGCCACTCGAGTCACAATGAGTATAGCTACTTGGGGCCGAAGTGACAGTACAGCAGGTAGGGCTGCACTTGTAGGCAGCTGGCCCCAGTTCCATCCCTGGTGCCTCACATGGTTCCCTGAGCCCACAGGAGTGATCCCTGAGCACAGAGCCAGGAAAAAGCCCTGAGCACAGCAAGATGTGCCCCCTCCCTTCCAAACAAAGAAATAAAAAAGATTGGCTATTTATTTTAGAGAACTTTGATCGAGATAGTTAACTTCTATACCTTGGTTCCTTATTTGTAAAACAAGAATAGTATTTTCACTCACCTCAAAAGTTTTCATAATAAGAAAAAATAATACAGTATATAAATTGATATGCATAATATAATAATTCTAAAATAATAGTTCTAGTCATCCATGTTCTCATTTTCATTCTCTTCTCATGCCTGCACCTTACGCCAGAATACACAGAAGGATTGTGGGGGGATTTTCCTACTCTGTACTTGTCATTCCCAATGGATTAGAATGGAACTGATAAATGAGCAAGACTTTACTAGATAGTCAATGCCTATACATTTCATAGTCAATGCCTATACATTTCATAGTTAAATATATCCTATGGAACAATAGCTATTAAAATATAGCCGGACAGTTGTTAAACATAAAACTTAGTCAGCTAAAGGTCAAGGCCATGGTTTATTTTTAGAGATCTGGTTCTAGTAGCTAGCACACAGAATAAGTAAATCTGCTTTTGTATTTTCAATTGTTCATTTGACCCTCTCTTCAAATACATTAAGTCTTAGAAGACAATATTTAACTCTTTAAAAATGTATACATATTTCTAAATTAAACTGTTTCTGAAATAATTTTTGCTTGTTTGGGGACCATATCTGGGGGTACTCAGGGCTTACTCTTGGCTCTATGCTCAGGGATCAATCACTTCTCGTAGGTAGGGGACCACAGAGTGGGGCTGGGGATCATATTCAGGTTAGCCACATACAAAGCAAGAGCCCTACTTGCTGTACTATTACTCCAGTCCTATAAAATATATTTTATTTTGCATCCGTAAAAATACTAAAGTATTTCAGTCAAGCATAAACTATATAAACCTTCGAAAGGTTTTCATTTATATTTTATATGCCAAGTCCTCAAATTTCTTTTTATTCCTTTTTTGCTGCTGCTGTTATGGGGCCATACCATATGTGGTGCTGGGAATTGAATCCAAGTTTACTGTGTGCAAAGGAAGTGCTTTACCTGCTGTACTATCTCCCCAGCTCTTCACTACTATTTTTAATGTATACACAAAATGGCATGTGACTATCCTCAGATATAAAATAAGTCTAAATTTTCCATTCTGATACAGGAAAATCCCCCACAATCCTTCAGTTTATTCTGAGTTTAAGAAGCAGAGATGAGAAGAGAATGAAAATAGAGAACACGAATGACTAGAATTATTATTTTAGAATTACTATAATATTATACATATTACTTTACGTACTATATAGCTGGTTCTTAGAGAGTGAAAGAGCTCACACAAGCTGAGACAAGAGTTTCAGAGAGCAGAGAGTTGACAACAATCTTCTAACCATAACTTAAAAGAATGGCACCAAACTCAGGTCTGACTCCAAAGCCATGATAACTGCTACAACTAAAGAGTGGTTGTATTCTTGCTGATCATCTCTACAATCCATACATGCATTCCAAAGAAATTTCATTATTTATATTGTTTTTCATCTGTAAGAATGAATATGTATGTATATATATTAAAAGTTATCAATTTGAAAGAACGACATCTGCATAATTCTTTAAGTAAGTCACTCTCATCAGAGGCAAGTAGAAACTTAATAACTGGGGGCGGGAGAGAATTGGGTCACACCTGGTATTACTCAGGGACCATATGTGGCACCAGGGATTGAACTGGAACCTGCAGAATGCAAGGCAAGCACCTCAACCCCTGCACTATCTCTCCCGCCTGAGCTCAATGATCTTTTATAAGTAATTGACATCAGGGAGCATCAAATTCTTGTTCAGTACCAAATCTTAAAAGCATTACGTAATCTGGATTTTCTTGAATCTTTTCAGTGTTTTAAATGCATCAGTTGTCAATACTCTTCTGAGTTACAGTCTGGAGAAACACAGGCAGAAGCCTTTGCAGAACTCTCCTACCACTCAATAATCAGGGCATCTCTTTCAAATAGGGTTACACTCATTTCTACCCCTCCACCTCCCTGTAGAGGGAGGCTCTACTGATAGCTAGTAGGTAGAAATCAATACAGTGAGATGCTACCCACAAAAATTTTACTATACACCCTCCGTCCTCACATGTAATTATCATTTTGTGTGTGGGTGGTGATTTACAATGGACTTTCTTAAATTGCTTTCAAGTATTTAATACAGTACTGTTAATTACAAATATCACCCTGTACATCAGATATTTACAATTCATTCAACTTATAGATGAAAGTTTATATCCTTTTTTTGGTTTGTTTTGGAGCTCTACCCAGTAGTGCTCGAGGCTTACTCCTGGATCTGTGCTCAGGAATTATTCCTGTGAGTGCTTGGCGGACAATATGTGGTTCCAGGAGTCAAAATAGGATCAACTGTGTGCAAAGCAAGTGTGTTAACACCTAGACTATTCTCCAGTTCAAAAGTTTTTATCCTTTTAACCAACATCTCTGCTCCTAAGTTCCCTTATCCCCCAAGGCCTGGCACTAACATTCTACTTTTATTTCCTAGTTTGACATTTTTTAGATTCTGCATAAAAACACCACAGTTATTTACCTTTCTCTGACAGAGGTCATGTTCTTTGTTGATTTGCTAATTATGGCAAGAGTACATACTAAAATGGAAAGGGGTCCCCTTCTCTACTGTTCCTGGAAACAGACATTATCAACAAGGGTTAGATTTTATCTGCTGCCTTGGATTCTACATTGCTGTGATATACAGGCCAACTCCATTGCTACATGCCTGATTCCTGCCCAGGAGAACCTCAAACACCTTTCTCCCTCTTTTTTCTCCTTCCCCCTTTTCTTCTCTCTCTTTCTCTCTCTTTGCTTTTATTATATGCATGCATTTTCAATCAGAAGCAACAGACTCATGGCAAAATAAATAATTCTTTGGTTTACATAGTCTCTACATCTAAAAAAATACAAACTGCATTTCTAAAAGCCTAAACCTTACATCAATGCAGCACTGAACTAGCATCATTAGATCCCAAGTAAGTATAAATAAAACTCTTTACCCTGTTATATACTTTCTTAAAGGTATAGGTTATAGCTTTTATTAGCTTAAATAAAGCAAGTACTATGTGAATGTACTTGCGAATAGCAATTATTTTCCTAAAAGCCTCCAACACATGACCAAGGCCCCTAGTTATACAAAAAGTTGCTGCTCCAAAGGAAAATACTGCTTTTAAATATATATGTGCCTCCTTATAAGCAGGAGGCCAGCCACATCCTCCTCAACCCTTCACACCTCCGCAGCCAGTGATTTCTCTGCATGTTTCAGTTTGTCTACTCTCTCGAGTTCCCCATGGTACTGCTAACAGATCAATCTCTTTGGCATCAAAGGCCTGCAACTGATCATTTGTCTACTTGCTCTTTAAAGACAAAATCCAGAGAGAACTGAGGTCAACATTAAGAAATTCCAATTAGTTGTGAAAAAACCTGTTCCTGGCTGAGATCTCTGGGGCAATCCCAGGGGGTTGGGCCAGTGCCCACCCAAACAATGCTCCGGCAGCCACTCCCATATCTCAGAGCTGCCATCATGCCTCCAGCTGGATCGGGCCATCTCAGGACTGAGTGCCACAGAAAACCTAATGTGCCCAAAACTCCAGATGCATGGGTCTTTGTGGCTAAAAACTCCAGGCATTCTTGGAGTCGGGGTAGACAACCTCCCCCACCTTCCTGTACATCCAGAAGACCCAGAACTCACACCTAGTTAAATATTTAAATGCCCTATTAACTGTCCATTTAAATATTCTGGACTTTCTGGAGCATGAGTCCACATCCTTGGCCACCTGACATGTTTAAACTCTACGGTGCTGATACCCCTGCAGTAACATAACAAATTGGATGAGATGTAATACAGAAATCAACCAATGTTGGCTCACTAAAACATTAACACAGAAGCAACAGCTTAACTTACAGAACGGCTTAGTAAAAACCCCAGTACTGACTCAATGTCCCCAGGGAAAGATACAACAATTTTCACAAATTTTTTTCTACAGAAATAATTTTTGATCATTCCGTAGCCACTGAATAGCAACAAGTAATATTAATTAAATTATTGTGGGCCTACTTTGGGGACAGACTTGATAGGTGGTTGGGAAAATTGAGACAGTGGTGATGATATGGTGACAGTGCTGGTGGGACGGGTGTTAGAATACTGAGTGCCTATAATACATCATCATGAACAACTTTGTAGACCATGTTGTTTAAATAAAGTATGTGTATGGAGGGAGAATCCCTACCTCTGCCTGCCACTCCTCTTCCTGCCTCAGACAGGCTGCCTAAGTCAGCACCAGGTCTCAATCTTTGGCCTGCATGAACTTCAGTGTGTTCAATCTGGTATCTTTGAAAGAACCAGGGAATGGGCGACTCCACTCATCTCTCTGTTCTTATGGGAGCCTGGCAGTCACATCCATCAACTTGCATTTGGAACCATATAAACTCATTAATGGCCATGATCCAAAGGCTCACAAATTAATCTCGGAAGAGAGAGCAACACTCCACAGAGATGCCTCCATACCCCGTGCCAGGCTTTCTCATCCAGGGGACCCAGGAGGGGGTCCGGTGCGTCTACCACCTGCCCCAGCAGAGCCTCAGCAGCCAAAAACCTCCAGAACCAAATCATTGCCAAGCTCATGGCTGATCTCCATAGGCTCCAGACGAGTCTCATCTATGAGAACAAATCTGCTGAAAAACTTGGGTAAGTGGCTTTTGTGACGGAAACCTCCAGGCTCTCAGGGAGTTGATATGGGCGACCTCCCCCCATTTCCCCATTCTTCCAGGAGCTGGCAACCATGCTCATAAACTGCCTCTGGTGCTAAATAAGCTCATTAACAGCCATGATCCAGAGACTCATGAATAAATCTCAGGAGAGAAAGAACAACACGCCATAGAGATGACTCTGTACCCCAAAGTCACCACCCAGTTAAAAATTTAACCTTATCTGTATTACCCTATTTAAAATTTTAGAATTCCTGGAGGGTGACATCTCATACTCAACCCACTGATGTACCAAGAGTAGCACACCACATGATGGGTTGTAAAGAAGATGGCAATATATATATATATATATATATATATGTATATATATGTGCATATATATTAGCACACAAGGGTCAACTTGCAACAGCATGTTAGTAATCTCTTATACAAGGGCTTAATAGCTCCAGGGTGAGATACAACAATCTTCACACAATTTAGTCTAAGGAAAATTTTTCGAATCATTTTTAGTGGGTACTCAAAACAAGCAATACAGTATAACTTAGTTAGTACCTGCTTTGGGGGCAGATTTGGATGGTGGTGGGAAAATTCAAAATAAAGGTGGTAAGATGGTGCAATGGTGTTGGGATTAGTGTTGGAATACTGAATGAAATAAATTATTGTGAACAACAACAAAAAAATTAAAATTTAAAAAAAGAACCAGGGAAGTTCCATGGTCGTGGATGACTATACCCTTTGCCTGCATATCACCCTGAGTTCTATCCCTAGTCACACAAACTAGCAAAACATAAAACAGTGCTAAGTAGATGCTTCTCATAAACATACCAAAGCAACATACCAAAGTAAGGGATGGCATTGCTATGCTGAGAGAATATTCAACAAAAGAAACTGTCTCAAAATACTCTTAGCTATAAACCTCAAAGACATAGAAATCCTTTCATTTATCCAGCACTATCACAAAGTAATGTTTTGATTTGAACAAAGTGGTCAATGTTCAGGATATATTTTAAATGGAAAAAAAGCATAATATTCAGTTTGACCTTTCATTGGAACATAATTGAAGATAAGGTGAGATGAAGATGTCAGAGCTTCAGACCAATGGGCATATAGGATACACCCTGCACATATAGTCACCTCTACAACATGACCTTCTAGCACTGATTGGGTAACCCAGATAATCCCCAGTACCATAGAGAGACCCCAAAATAAAACAAAAAATCTGGTAAGGAACCAAATATCTGGGGAAGGGGCACTCCTTGCAGCATCTGGGGGAATATGTGGGGTAAAGAACCAAACTTGGGGTTCCCACATGGTCCAACAGACTCTCCAGCCCTTTAAGCCACCTCCCTGGTCTCTCTAGACTTAAGTACTTAATAATATTTATGGTATTGTTGCTGGGTATAATTGATGCGGAGCTTTATAAACTTTTTTCTGGGGCCAGTGTCTTACCTGGTTCGAGCCCCCAGCATGTAGTCCCCCAAGCATTGTCAGGAGTAGTTCCTGAATGCAGAGGCAGGAGTAAGCCCAGTGCATCGTTGTGTATGACCCCAAACCCATAAAAACAACAAGAAAAAACGCACTTTCTCCTTTATAGACTTTTTGAGTTTTTGTACTTTCCAGTCTTCAACAGCGAGAATCTAGTAAAAAGTAGAGGAAAAAAAAAAAGAAACCAACCTAAAAATCATATTTTCAAATACTGTGCCCTGCATAGGGCATTAATGGAAAAGGAAGTCTGAGTAGATGATGATGACAAGCACTTGCCAAAGTTCCACATGAAAGTGAAGAGGATGTGTAGGTTTTTCTTTACTCATTTGTTTTTAAGAAGAATTACTTTCACTCTACCTGGGTCAAATCATAATTACTCTGTTTTTAATGAGATCACCCACTAGATAAACGACAGAAGGAAAATCAACACCTGAAAATAAGGATGAAAGCCACATTCTAGAAAAGAAACTAAAAAATCCCAATTTTCCCTTAAAAAGTCATGAATAAGAAAGACCTTATTAAGATGACTCTTACTAGCAAAGCAGAAGAGGAAAAAAAATCACGTTTTTTAAATCTTTACAAAATGGGCCTTCTTCTTTTCAAAGCTTTTATTTGATAAGAACAAGTAAAATTGATACTTAAAGGGAGGGGGGTGGGGGAAATGGTACTGTTAAAGTACTGTCCTGAGGCTATTTACAATTTTTTTCTTTGTGATATACATCAGAAATCATTAGCAAACACATCACGATGACTGATCACCAGAGCTTGGCCAGCACACTGATAACTGAATCATAGTGTTAATGTTCCATCCTTCCAACAAGAGGGTACAAAGTCATCTATTGTGCCCTGTCATTTTCCCTAAAAACAGAATAACTGGGTTCAGCAGCCTTTGCAAATCACAGTTAAGCACTTCAACAGAATGTCCAGGGCTGGGTGAGAAAGCTGTTACTCATATTTCATTATAGCAGCTTCTAAAGGGATGGCTTGAAGGAAATGCTAATGTACTCAATTAGAAGTCTGAACAGGGGAAAATGACTATTAGAAAACTCAGGACTACATTTTAGAAGGAATAACACCATGTAAACAAACTCAACCTCTGAGTTCAGGCAGTAGGTTGACAGACTTAACCACTATTACAAAAGCAATGTAATAGTTGCTTTTTCTCTGGTAGCTTCTATAAGTAGAAATCTGTACTAATCCTTAGAAATGTCCTACAGTAGATGATTCAAAGGTTAAAGGTCCTAAAACTGTATTACACAACCAAAGTGAGCTGATATCAGAGAGAATAAATGTTCAAACAAAATTAATTTGCTTAACTTCTCACTTTTATTTCTAATAACCTTGTTTAATTGGTAATATATCTGAACAGTATAGTATATCTAAACTATCTTTATAAAGTTATAAGCAATACAAAATACTTCAAGCAGGGGATTAGAGAGACAGTACAGTAGGTAAGGCCCTTGCCTTGCATGCAGCCTACTCAGGCTCTATCCCTGGAGCCCCATGTAGTCCCATGAACCCTGCCAGAAATGACCCCTGAGCACAGAGCTAGGAGTAAGCCCTGAGCATAACTGGTATGAAAGAAAATGAAAAACAATAAACAAAAAAAACTTAAATATTTTTGGGAATGGTCACTATGTACACCCCCACTAAGATACTAGGGCCAGGGTCATGGCTCAAGTGGTAGAGTATGTCTCGCACATGCAAGGACAGAGTTTTATTCCCAGCACTACATGGACCCCACAGCACTGAAACACCTGGTTCACTGTCATTCAAGATCACCATGAATAATCCCTATTAAGAAAAAGAAAATTTAAATGTAACTAGGAGCTGGACAGATAATACAGGGGTTAAGGCACTTGTCTTGAATGTGGTTAACTCAGATTTGATTCTTGGTACCATATCTGGTACCCTGAGTGCCTCAGGAGTAATCCTTGAGCTACAGAGTCAGGCGTAAGCTCTGAGAATCACCGAGTTTGGCCCAACCTCCACTCTCACCGCCCCTATCCCCAAATAATAGCTACACTGAAAATCCTGCTCCCTCCACTTAAGTACCACCACAATTAGGCTGAGTGAATCAGGGCCTTCCAGAAAATATCAATAGAAATCACACCTCCAGAAGATCTCCAATTTTCCATGTTCCATTAAAGAATTTTCACAAATGAAGACATCTATAGCCTTCAGCTAAAACAAGGTCAAGGAACTTACCTATTCCAGCAGGTTTCTTCCCTAAATTCCATCATCAAGTCAGAACCCAGAAACCTAAGTGTGAATGTCAATAATCAAAGGAATTCACTGGTCTTCACCAGCTTTGTTGGTGCTAAATTTAGGTTCAAGATCTCGAGAGTCTTCCAGACAACCAAGCACTATAAGTTTAGAAGTCATTTAATTTAGTTTTTGGGCCACACATGGTTGTGCTCAAGGATCACTCCTGGCATATGGGATATAGGGGATTAAACCCTGACCAGCTACATGCAAGGCAAATGCCATACCTACTGGAATACTGCTCTGGCCCCTAGAAATCACTTTTAAGCTGTCTCCCCAATATAGATAAAAAGAAAGAAAGAAAAAGGAAAAAAGAAAAATGAGCAGAAATAACCAAAAACAGAAGGAAAAAAGTTCATCTTTGCCCAGACAAATGTCAACTCCAAAGAATACAAAGCAATTTGCACCACACTGTGAAAATGCCAGGAGCTGACATATACCCCTCTGGCTCCTAAGCACAACAGATTTTGCAGACTCTGAGTACAGAAGGGTGCCCCTGACATCCCCCATTTACATGGGCAAAGGAGGACTTGGAAGTACTGAAGTCAAAACCCCCAGCCCAAAGTCGGCTGTTTTTCTTCTTCCAAGGTTCGACCAAGGTCCCCAAATGTAACTGCCCTTCACTCTTTTCCCTCCTCATTCCCTATACCTCCTCAGATACATTAAAAAGCCAAAAGGGGCTGTATGTCTCAATCACACAGTGGTGAGTTAATGTGCCAACAGTAAGAACCCCAGGAAAGGTAAGTCAAGAAAGAACATAGGTGACATTTGAGATTAAAAAAAAAAAAAAGAGTGAAGAGCAAACAGAGGAGGGCAAGAATAGCTCTGGGGCCGGAGAGAGAGAACAGCAGCGGCAGCATCTGTTATCACCTTATGGGAACCTGAGCAGACCGCACAGTAGCCCACTGTCCCCCAAACACAAAGCAAGCACTGGTGGTTGTGGGCCCCCAAACAAATAAAATTTCTTTTAAAAAAAGGATGGGACTCACTAGACATGAGGTCTAGTGTCAAGGTGAGAGATGATCACTCATGGTGATGGAGAAGAAAAGTAAGAGAGACTTGAGATTCCCAGGGTACACCCTTATGCATGGAACCCAAACACTGTCCTTAGAAGAAGAGAGGAACTGTCTTATTGAATGATCTGTAAGTGGCTTTATTTCGAGAAAACAGAAAGTGCCACTGAGAGAAGACACAGTTCAAGTGATAATCTGATACAACTGTTGGGAGAGAGGGGAAGCTAAAGGGAGTAAGCAAGGGAAATGATTTTTTCCCTTTTTAAATATATATATTTTTAATTTTACTGGATCACCTTGGCTTGCAGAGTTACAAAATTACTCATGATTGAGTTTTAGTAAGACCATGTTCTAACACCAATGCTTTCACCAGTGTCCACTTCCACCAATGTCCCCAGAAAAAGAAAAACATTCGGTGCCTACGTGTAGTGGGTGTCACTATCAGGCAAGCTTTCTGTGCGCAATTCAAGTGATGATCCATGCTTAGGTCATTAGATTGTGAATCTTTGTTAACAAAAGATGGGGGAAATTTGCCCTAATTGTTCTTGTGGCTGGGAGAGTATTATTCTAATTCAAATAATACAGCACCTCAAACCTCTGAGATGAAAAGGAGGAGGAGGTGATCAGAAAACTGTGTTTGATGACTCATAGCTGTGTTGACAAAATAACACAGATGTCTGTTGAAGAGTCTGAACAAATTTTTATGTGAAATAAGAAATAATAGGAAAAGCATTTCTACGTTTCATTTTAAATATGCATAATTAAATTAACTTACTTGAGGTAGAGAGTTGTTCCCTAAAAGTTTAGATTGGGGCTGTCTAATGAAAAGAATTTTTAAAAATGTGTAGCCTACCTTCTGGAAAACAGTATGGACGATTCTCAAAAAATTAGAAATTGAGCTCCCATTTGACCAGCAATACCACTCCTGGGAATATATCCCAGAGAGGCAAAAATGTATAGTCGAAGTGACATCTGCACTTGTTTGTTCATTGCAGCACTCTTTACAATAGCCAGAAACTGGAAGAAACCTGAATGCCCAAGAACAGATGACTGGTTAAAGAAACTTTGGTACATCTACACAATGGAGTACTATGTAGCTGTTAGAAAAGATGAAGTCATGAAATTTACATACAAGTGGTACAATATGGAAAGTATCATGCTAAGCGAAATGAGTCAGAAAGAGAGGGATAGACATAGAAAGATTGCATTCATCTGGGGGATATAAAGTAACAAAGTATGAGATTAATACCCAAGAATAGCTGAGATCAGCACCAGGAGGGTTACTCCATAACTTAGAGGCCAGCCGGGTTTCCTAGAGGAAAGGGCAGTTCAGATAGAGAAGGGAGCACCAAATAAAGGATGTTTGGAGGATCCTCCCAGGAGGGGAGATGCATGTCGAAAGTAGACTATGAACTGAACATGTTTGCCACTCAATGCCTCTTTTGCAGACCACAACACCCAAAAGGAGAGAGAGAACACAGGGGATTGCCCTGCCACAGAGACAGGGGGGATAGGGGGATGGGGTTGGGAGGGATATTATCCATGGTGGTGGAAAATGGGCACTGGTGGAGGGATGGGTATCTGATCATTGTATAATTGAAACCAAAGCACAAAAAATTGTAAATCTACAACTTTAAAAAAAAATAAAATAAAATAAAGGGAAAAAAAATGTGTAGCCTAGCTTACCTAGGGTCTCTTTCTATTTGTATATATATATATAATATTATGAATAGAAACAATATGCTTTGGGATATATTTGCAGGCAAATTCTAGGGAAAAGAGACACAAAAAGATCAAGACAAGTTTCTAACCATATTTTAAGTTCCAATAAAAGAAAAGAAACAGATAAAATTTTTAAAAAAGGTTGGAATTGAGGTAAGAAATCAGGTCATAATTTGGACAAATTACTTGAAATATTAGTTTGATAATGTGAAAATAACAAGAATGATGAATTGAGAGCTGTAAATTACAACTCTTTAAATTATAGATAATAATTGACAAAAATCTGGCCTTGGCAGTGAATTATTTTCATGCACTACTGGTAGGAATATAAATTGAGTTATAAATGTTGAAACACATCTTCAATACACAGATGTATATTGGAGTCTACTAAAAATATTGGTAAATTTTTAAAAAAGGCAACTTGAGATCAGCATTTAGAGAAAAGTGGCATGTATAAACTGGGTATACATTCGTTTTGTTTACGTAGACAAATGTACATTCTAAAATGTGTTTCTCACGGAGCGGCAAGATGTTGAAGAGTTTTTACCCTCATCTTTCTAGTTTTCCAAGTATTTGCAGGATTTAAAAGCATGTATCATTTTCAGAAAATATAAAAAGCTTCCATCACCAGCACCCACCTCCCATTTTCTTAAAGAACTGGAACACAGCATAATCCTGGAAGGCCATCCTAGATGAATGCACCTGACATCAGAGTAGAGATGTATAAGAAGGAACACTTGGTCAAATTGGGTCACTCCTGATTATTCTATGGCTGTAATTTGATTACTGAAATGAATAAGGGATTGGACGTTTAATGAGTCACTCGCAGAACTAGTTTCCTGAACCCTGGCCCAGGGGGATGCTACAATGTAATTTAGAACAAAGTACTGTAAAACCACATCTGAGCAAGGAGGGGGAGAGGGAAAGGCAGAAGGGAGAGACTGAATACAGGAGTTAAGATGTTACCTAGAGAAAACACATAATTGCATTTATTGGGAAAACCATTTAATATAGGATGGTATTATGCATGGGGAGCTTTGGGTAGGGAGAAAAAAGCTTTTTCACACTGGCATGGGAGTAAAAAGCCGACTGACAGCAGATTACAAGACTAGATAGCTGTATGGGAAGCTCAGATAATAGAGAATTTTACTTAGGACTACAAACACTGCTGGCTGAGAACATTACTCTGCAGTAAAGAAGTCCCTAAAAATGATCAGGAGAGCACAATGGGTTCAGGGTTACAGACGTATTGTTCCAGGGACAATAAGAAAAAAGAGCTGAGAGCACTAAGACCAAAACAAAGTGAATGTGGCCCCAAACCCATCAATCCTGGCAACAGAAGGAGTAATAGAAGAATCACGGCAGCAGAAAATTGGATTGGTGAAATAGGAGGCTGATTTAAGAAACATACACTGAACATCAAAATTAACGGACACAGGAAGGGAACGCAAAGATTCCCTGAGTGCAATGATTCACTTTAGATTGCAGGAGACCATGAAGGAGAAAGAAAATGAACTAAACAACTAACAACAAGGATAACTGGGGACATTTTTGAAATTTTTAACACTGTTGTAACCATGTGATCTCAGTAATAATACTTTTATACACAATTTTAGTTTTGTTTTTGGGTCACACCTACTAGGTTCCACAGGGGACAATATATACCATGGACCAAACCCAGCTCTCACATATCCAAGGCATATGCTCTACCACCCCACAAATGCAAATTTTTTAGTTCTGGGTGGAGTTTGGGGAGGTGGAGTGGGGTGGAGACAGGAATCTGTAAGTACCACAAAATAAAGAACAGATACTTTTAGAAGTGTGAAAAGCAAGAGATTAAAATAACAGCTCAGGGCAGGGATGTGGTACAGTGGGAAAGCACTTGCCTTGCATGTGTGAGGTCCTGGGTTCTATCACTGGCCCCTAAAGATTCCCCAAGGAGAGAGGGAGATGGGGAGAGGCAGGGGGAGAAGAGAAGTGCCTACCATAATAAAAAGAAAATAAAATTTGAAAAATTTAAAGTGTCTGCCATAGAGGCGAGTTGGGGTGGAGGGAAACTGGGGACACTGGTGAAGGGGTGGGTGTTGGAATAGTGTGTGACTGAAACCCAATCATGAATAACCTTGTAAACTGTGTATTTCACTGTGATTCAATAAAAAAAAATTTAAAAAATGAAGGGGAGTAGCCCCTGAGTATGGCCAGGTGAGGCCCAAAACCCCAAAGTGAAACACATAATTAAAAACGAGGTAAGAATTTTATGGTGAAAGATGTGACATCACATCCACTTCAGCTGCCCTTTCAGAATTAAGATAGCTAAAAAAAAATTTTTCAGACCTTTTTCAATAAAAGAAGTAATCTAACAATGTAGTGACCTAAAAAACCTTTTAATTCAAAGCTTCTGTAAGCAAATACTATATATTACAACTCTGATTTTAAAAAAATAAGCAGTTGACATATAAGAAAGAAACTAGAAACAGTCAAGGTGGCAATAAGACCAAGACACATGGAAATGAACACAATTTATAAGCTGGGCAGGGGTGGATTTGAGGCCATACCCAGAGATGTTCAGAGCATACTCCCTGATCTGTGCTCAGAGATTACTCTGGGTGGGGTTCAGACAAGCTGGGCTCGATTGAGAAAGGATTGACTGTGTGCAAGGCAAGCAACGTAACCCCTGCAAAATCACTCTAGTTCCTTCATAAACTATCTTACTATTCATGATTAAAATGTAAAAGCATTACAACTTTATAACATAATAAATTCATCACCATTAGACGATTAGATTATGTGGCAAGCTCAAGACTTACATTGATTCCCCTGTGTGGCTTCTCAAAAATACCTTTAAATACAACTGGAGGAGACACCTTTGGCTTCTACAAGACACCCTGTAGAATCACACAGTTGAGATTGTTTCCTTTTCTTTTAATTTAATGGTCTAGTTCATTGTTTTGATTTATTTGGAGCTAACCCAGCAGTTCTCAGGATTGACACCTGGTTCTGGGCTCAGGGATCATTCATTCCTGGCAGTGCATAGGGGAACCATGTAGGGAGACTTGAGGGTGGGGCTCAAACAGGGGTCAGCCATGTGTCAGGCAAGTGCCCTACCTGCCGTACCATCTCTCCTGCCCTAGTACTATTTCTTACCTCTTCGTGAAATAATATTCATTTGCAGCCTATCAGTAAATATCACATATTTTGCCGAATTTTAAATCTAAAATGAAAGACAAGCCCAGCTTTGAAGAATACTAGCAAGTCAATTTAAAAAAGAGAGTAACAGGTATCAGAAACTACTTTTGAAAAGTAGTTTTAGCTATCAAGGGCTTCAAGAAGTCAGATGTGATCATTTTAACATTTTAAAAATAAAACAGCATCAGAGAGACAGTACAGCAAATAGGGTGCTTGCCTTGCATGCAACTGGCTCGGGGTTAGAGTCCCAGAACACCATATCGTCCCTTGTGCCTACCAGTACTGATCTTGGAGCACAGATCCAGGAGTAAGCCCTATGCACTGCCGGCGTGTCCCAAAAGCAAAAATAAAAACAAATGCAAAAAGATCAGGCACTAGTGCTAAGCTAATGGGCGCTGGTGCCTTGTTTTACGTTTTTAAGTTCTGATGCTATTTTTATAATAAAAAATTGAAACAAGGGTTTTGGTAGGTTTGGTATGCATGCCTCTCCAGAGTCCTGGGTTTGATTTCCAAGCTCCACAAACATGCACACAAACATAAAAACAACAGAAAAGAGAACTAGCAAAGGCCCACACACAGATATGTAGGTATATTTTGTTTCTGACTCTGAAGATTAGGATATATTGACTGAAAAAAATTTGCAGATACAGAAATAAAGTTTAATGTTCTGTTTCTGGGAAATTATGTTTATAAGATATTTAATAAAAAACTAAACTATGAAAAGATTCCTAGTTGACTAAAAATGAAACAGCATTTCTTCTACTAAGTATGAATACTCTTTAGGTAATATAGCTACATTTATGTGATATTATTTTAAATATGTAACCTAGACAATTCACTAAAATTGTTTGTTAAATTAATGAATTCTAATTGTTTTGATCACATTCCCTCTTGGAGAACCCAGCAAGCTACCAAGAGTATCCTGCCCACACAGCAGAGCCTGGCAAGCTCCCTGTGGCGTATTCAATATGCCAAAAAAAGTAACAACAAGTCTCACAATGGAGACGTTACTGGGCCCACTCGAGAAAATGGATGAACAACAGGAGGACTGTGATACAGTGCTTCGTCACATTACCCACTGTATTCTCTCTCTGGCCCAGCATTGTCAATTTAATCAAGGATGGTGCCCTGCCTTCCCCCCTCCCTCTGCCCCCGCCCCGGCCTATAGCTTATAGCTTCTGCTTAAACATGGAACTCTTATAAATTAAAGGGGATGGGTATTAGTTTTTCTTTCTTAAAATTTTTTTGAAAGCAAAGTAAATGAGACTGAAGAGATAGCCCTGGCGTCCAAGCCAGGTTTAATCTGTACTATCCTATAAGATCCCCAAGTCTGCTAGGAGTGATCCCTGAGTGTAAAATCAGGAGTATGTACCTAGGACAGCTGGGTATGTCCCTAAAACCAAAATGCATAAATTAAAAGGCAAAGTAATTGACCAGACAGATCCCTGCAGAAGAAATGCATGGCCTTTAGATTTTATATATATATAATTTCAACTTCACTTCTAATAAGATCCATGCCAATTCAAACCAACTAAAATGTCATATTTCATCCATTAGACTGATTAAACATCTAACACCACTGAATGAGGCAGTAAAATAGGAGACATTTCAACTGGATGTGGCTTAGTGGTAGAACAACTGCTTTGCAAGTGTGAGATCCAAGATTTGATCCCTAGCTCTGCATGATCCCTCAGCACTACTGGGAGCCACCCTCCATCACTAAGCTTGAGAACAGCTCCCAAGCACTACTCGTGTGACCTCTAAACAGAATACAACAGACATTTTGACAACTGCAGGTGGGAACAGTGGTTTACCAAGGGTGGGGCTATAGAAGCTGACCACACCAGGCACCCTCAAATAAGAAGGGTCATTGTCCATAGTGAATTTATAAATAAAAACTTAAAGTTGTCAGCTAGAGATGTGTATGTGTGGGAGCAGGGTTTGAAGACCAGCAGCGCACTGTAGCACTGTCCTCCCATTGTTCATGGATTTGCTCGAGGAGGCACCAGTAACGTCTCACAAATTGTGAGACTTCTTGTTACTGTTTTTGGCATATCAAATATGCCATGGGTAACTTGTCGGGCTCTGTCATGCGGGCAAGATACTCTTGGTAGCTTGCTGAGCTCTCTGAGAGGGGCGGAGGAATCAAACCTGAGTAGACCACGTGCAAGGTAAATGCCCTACCTGCTGTGCTATCACTCCAGTCCTTGAAGACCAGAGGAAAACAAAAATAAAAGAAACTAAAAGCTGTTCTGCCTTTCAACATTGTGGAGCAATGTTAAATATGTCTGTGATAAAAATAATCCCTGAAAAAGATTTCCTGTTGCTTTGAAATTCTAAATAAATTGTTGCAGATACCCATTAAGTGTTTATACCATGGATATAGCTTCAAGTGAGATGTCTTTCATTACTTTTTTCTTAAACAATGATTTATATGTGAGGTCGATCTGGAGAACTCCCAATTTGGCCTCTGCCATACACAGACTCAGTTCTACACATTCATTTCTAAAGTTGTTTGTAATGTTTTGAAATGGTTCATGATCAGTTTTAGCACAGTTTGTCCCAACTCCCTGCCATACTCTACATATTCCTGCACTGAAAACAATAGATCTGAAATAAACAAAGACAGCTGTGCACTATTTCTCTTTTCTAGGTTATCTCTCCCTCTTTTTTTAGGAATTTTTAGATGATATAATCAGACACAAAAATATTTGCAGACAGCAGGAATCAGCTTTGAACAATAAATAGTAAAACACAAAGCTTTAGAGTGCTCATTTAATCCACTTAGATCTTACTTTTGTACATGGAGTTAGGCAGAGACCTGAGCCCATTTTTTTTGCATGTAGCCATCCAGTTTTGCCAGCACAATTTGTTAAAGAGGCGTTCCCTGCTCCACTTCACTTTTTTTGCCCCCTTATCGAAGATTAGATGCTCGTATGCTTGGGGGGAGATGTCAGTATATTCATCCCTGTTCCATTGGTCTACAGCTCTGCCTCTGTTCCAGTACCATGCTGTTTTAATTATTACTGCCTTGTAGTAGAGTTTGAAGTTAGGGAGGTTGATTCCTCCCATTTTCTTTTTCCCAAGAATTGCTTTAGCTATTCGTGGGGGCTTATTGTTCCATATAAATTTCAGGAGTGTTTGCTCCACTTCTTTGAAGAATGTCATGGGTATCCTAATAGGGATTGTGTTGAATTTATACAGTGCTTTGGGAAGTATTGCCATTTTGACAATGTTAATTCTCCCGATCCATGAACAGGGGATATTTTTCCATTTCCTCGTATCCTCTTTTATTTCCTGAAGTAGCGTTTTGTAGTTTTCTTTGTACAGGTCCTTTACTTCCTTAGTTAAGCTGATTCCTAGGTACCTGATTTTCTGGGGCACAATTGTAAATGGGATTGTTTTCTTCATGTCACTTTCTTTTCTTTCACGATTTGCATATAGGAAAGCCATGGACTTTTGGGGATTGATTTTATAGCCTGCAACTTTACTATACAAGCCTATTGTTTCTAGAAGTTTCTTGGTAGAGGTTTTAGGATTCTCTAAGTATAGTATCATATCATCTGTAGATAGTGAGAGCTTGATTTCTTCCTTTCCTATCTGGAGGCCCCTAATATCTTTTTCTTGCCTAATCACTATTGCAAGTACTTCCAGTACTATATTGAACAGCAGTGGAGAGAGTGGACATCCTTGTCTCGTCCCTAATCTTAGAGGGAGGGCGCTCAGTTTTTCGCCATTGAGGACAATGCTTGCTGTAGGCGTGTGTTAACTATATTGAAGAAAGTCCCCTCTATCCCCATTTTGGCTAGGGTTTTCATCATAAATGGGTGCTGGATCTTGTCAAATGCTTTCTCTGCATCTATTGATATGATCATATGATTTTTATCTTTTCTTCTGTTGATGGGCTAGAGCAATAGCACAGCGGTAGGGCGTTTGCCTTGCACGCAGCCAACATGGCTGACCCGAGTTCGATTCCTCTGCCCCTCTCGGAGAGCCCGGCAAGCTACGGAGAGTATCTTGCCCGCACGGCAGAGCCTGGTAAACTCCCCGTGACGTATTCGATATGCCAGAGACAGTAACAACAAAGTCTCCAATGGAGACGTTACTGGGCCCGCTCGAGCAAATCGATGATCAACGGGAGGGCCTTCTGTTGATATGGTAGATTATGTTGATTGATTTCCGAGTGTTAAACCAGCCTTGCATCCCCGGGATGAATCCTACTTGGTCATGGTGTATGACCGGAATCTATAAGGTACATTGAGGAAAAAGTTGGCAAAACCCTCCATGACATAGAAGCTAATGGTGTCTTCAAAGATGTCACACCGCTGGCCAAGCAAGTGAAAACAGAGATAGACAAATGGGACTATCTTAAACTAAGAAGCTTCTGCACCTCAAAAGAAACAGTGACCAAAATACAAAGACAGTCTACAGAATGGGAAAGGATATTCGCCAAATATACATCTGATAAGGGGTTAATGTCAAGGATATACAAAGTACTGGTTGAACTCCACAAAAAGAAAACATTCAACGCCATCAAAAAATGGGGAGATGAAATGAATAGAAACTTTCACAAAGAAGAAATCCGAATGGCTAAAAGGCACATGAGAAAATGCACCACGTCATTAATCATAAGGGAGCTGCAGATCAAAACCACAATGAGATATCATTTTACACCACAGAGACTGGCCCATATCCACAAGAACAAAAGCAATTGGTGCTGGCACGGATGTGGTGAGAAAGGGACACTCCTTCACTGTTGGTGGGAATGCCGACTGGTTCAGCCCTTTTGGAAAACAATATGGACGATTCTCAAAAAATTAGAAATTGAGCTCCCATTTGACCCAGCAATAGCACTCCTGGGAATATATCCCAGAGAGGCAAAAAAGTATAGTCGAAGTGACATCTGCAATTGTCTGTTCATTGCAGCACTCTTTACAACAGCCAGAATCTGGAAAAAACCTGGAAAAAACCGAGAAGAGATGACTGGTTAAAGAAACTTTGGTATATCTACACAATGGAGTACTATGTAGCTGTTAGAAAAGACGAAGTCATGAAATTTACATACAAGTGGTACTACATGGAAAGTTTCATGTTAAGCATAATGTCTCAGTAAGAAAGGGATAGACATAGAAAGATTGTATTCATCTGGGTAACATAAAGTAACAAAATAGGAGACTAACACCCAAGAATGGCCAAGATTAGTACCAGGAATTTTACTCCATGGCTTGGAGGCCACCCACACATACTAGGAGAAAAGGGATCTCAGATAAAGAAGGGAACAACAAATAAAGGAGTTGGGAGGATCCTCCCAGGATGGGAGAAGCATGCTGAAAGTAGACTATAGGCTAAACATGATTGTCACCCATTGCCTCTTTTGCAAACCGCAACAACCAATAAGAGAGAGAGAGAACAAAAGGGAATGCCCTGCCACAGAGACCTGGGGGAGGGGGGTTCGGGAGGATGGGGGGTGGGAGGGATACTGGGATCTGTGGTGGTGGGAAATGGGCACTGGTGGAGGGATGGGTATTTGATCATTGTATAATTAAAACCCAAGCACAAAAATGTGTAAGTCTGCAACTGTACCTCATGATGTCTCACTATTAAAAATTTTTTTAATTAAAAACTAAAAAAAATAAAGTGCTCATTTAAAGAACAGTACACGGAAACTGTGGTTAAGGTCATTAACTCCAGAACAATACAACATAAGGAAATGAACATTTACACAGATAAAAGAATCAAATTTTGAAGAATACCAGAAGAGACAGTAAAAGATGCTGCTCTTACATACAAAAATAACAAAAAGAGGTTTGTTTGCTTAAAGGCTTGCTTAAGAAAGGACTAGATCAATAGTGTCAATGTTTGTTATCATTCTGGGGTTTCAGCTCAATCTTGCAGAAAAAGGAAAACTGCAGGGGAAAAAACTGCCGAATAAAACAGAAATTTAACAATTTTTCCGATGGGGCTAATTTAGTGTTAATGTTTTCTACAATATGTTGTTTATTCTTTATTTTTTACTAGAATATTTCATTTTTAGGATGTTTCAGATGAGATAATCAGACACAAAAATGTTTTTTAAGGGTCACTATTTTTATCATATTTCATGCTTATTACTAAAAATAATGTCATATAGAAGAGAGATGTACTAAAAACATTGCCTGCTAAAGTATCCAAATTACCACATGGAGAACAAAATAATACATCCAATACCAAAGAGAAAATAGGCTTGATGAGAGAGAGAGAGAGAAAGAGAGAGAGAGAGAGAGAGAGAGAGAGAGAGAGAGAGAGAGAGAAGGGGGAAGGGTGGAGAGAGGGGAGAGGACAGAAGAGAGGGAGGAAGGGACGGAGGGAAGGTGGGAGGGAGGGAGGGAAGGAGGGAGGAAGGAAGGAAGGAAGGAAGGAAGGAAGGAAGGAAGGAAGGAAGGAAGGAAGGAAAAGCATATAACCACTTAAGCACAAGCTTTGCATACAAGAGGCGCCAGTCCCCTGTACTACATGGTACCCACCCACCCACTCAACTGATGGTGCCCGTATACATCATCAGGTGTGGCCCAAACTCCTGCAGCCCCCCAAAATAGGGCCAATTAGAGTAAACTTATGTAACTACAGACAGAAGCACTGAGAAGTCAAACCAGAAATGAACAAAAAATGGTTACCAGCTGGCAAAAATATAAAGTAGGGGGTAGAAGTAGAGAACAGGAGCTAAACCCTAAGTATGCTTTATTATTTTTTCTCACATTAACTTTTAAAATAGAAACTATACTATAGAGATGTTTACATAATCAAAATAATAAAATGAAATTAAATACATGAATAATAGAACTTCAACAATGGAAACAAATGGAATAAATGATCTCAACTTCCTATCAAGTTAGTAGTATGAAGAAAAGAATATTTTATTTTAAGTCACTTTTCATTAAACAAAGTTCTTTTGACCTACATCCTTACTGGGACATATCCTAAGAGTAATACAAGCTATAAAGAAATCTTAATGGTTAAAGTATTTAACATAAGGATTTGTAATTTGGGACCTCCTTTATTTATCGTGTAGGATTAAAAAAAGTATGTAATTATGTAAATGTTATTAAGAACCACTGTGTCCAGCGGAAGGCAAAAAATATTATATTAGAATTACATTGAATCTGCATTGGCATCAATATAAAATATACAGATTCAATAATAAACATCATAGAAATACATGCTATAAATATATACTTAATGAAATGGAGATAAAAAATATAGAGAGAAATATAAATATTTCCTAATTACAAATGATCAATCCTAGTAGCAATGAACATCTCTAAGGCATGGAGCTAACTTTCTAAATGCTGTTCCCCATGACAAGGAACCAGGGCTCAACTGAGAAATGGTTCCAGTGCAAACCAGGGCTCAACTGAGAAATGGTTCCAGTGCAAGGTAGGAAAATGTAGGCAAAGCCAAAATCTTCAGGGTTTTTTTTCTACAAAGTAGAAAAGGTTAATGAAAAGCTGTCAAAGGTACACTAATGACAATTTTGACAGGCTCTCCACCAGTCACTTGGGAAAATTGCAGTATCAAAAGAATAATGATTACAACTGATTGTAACAAATCAAATGCATAAAAAAATCATAAGCCCAAAATAGTCTAAAAAGAGGTAGGTAAAAAAGAAGCTCATCAGTAACCAGTAGAGGTGACTCTCACACTATGCTCCTTCAAAATTTCTCATTAAAAGTAAAGCATTAAGCATGCATTCTGCATTTGAGGGAGAGAACTGTTGTTCCCTGCGGGGGGGGGGGGGGGGGGGGCGGGAAGGGAAAAGAATGTCAGTTATCAAATGCATTTATTTAACTGTCTGCATCCCCTGTATGTACAGACAATAGTAGGGCACACTGCATCATCAGTGACAAACATTTCATAGTTCTATTTTGTTTGTCTATAGCATTTTTGAACCTGCATCAACCAGTTATCTTTCAATACAGGAAAAGATACTACTATGTCGAAAGTATTTTAGTAAATATTACCAGTATTTCCTGTACACATGTTTTAAAATTTTGGGTAAGTTTATTCTATTTTAATTTTCCAGTGTCAGTCAATAAAAAAAAATTTTTAAATTTTCAAAAAAAGAAGGAACCTTATTAAGGAAAAAGTCCTCTATAGATCATAGTCATTATTAGTCACAAGTAATGAGTTCATTTCAAAAGGGGAAGGTCTTCATACAGTGGACTTTATCCAACCTTCCAAGAATTCAATAATCTGACATCTTTCTGATGTAGTACTACCCTTAACATACAGTTAGCAAAAATTTCACTACAAATAGAATCACACCTTTAAGTTACAAGAATTACAAAGGATAAAGAAACAAGATAAATGACACTACATGGGAAAGATTAGGTAAATACAATATTTGCAAGGATCCAGCCTAGGGCTTCACACAAAGTCTGTGCTCTATCATTGAACAACATCCCCTTAAAACTATACTCTATATCACCTTTAAAGCTACCACAGGGCTAAAGGGATAGAATAGGGGTTAAGGCACTAGCCTTGCACGTAGCTGTCTCAGTTGGAATCCTTGGCTCTATACGTGGTCCCAGAGCATGGCCAGGGATCACTCCTGAGCACTGAGGCAGGGTCCTGACCCCATCCCCCTCCCAAATAAAGTTAACACGGTCCCCCTTCCTCCCTACCAAATATGTCTTCACTGGGGAGCTCATCTGCTCCTACATCTTCTCTCATTATCAATGAAGTTCTAAAAACTACCCAAATGATTTCCTAACTTACTTATTTCTTCTATTTCCAACTCCACTGTCTACCAAATAAATGTTTTCATCTGGTATCCCCCAGGTTCCTCAAAACTGCAAATACAAATTATTCACTTCTCTTTCTGGGGAAACAAAAAATAAAAACAAAAACACTGAAATCTGTCAAATTTTAAAAATTATATTAATAATTATTATAACAACTAAAACTCATTCGATACTTAGTATACTTCCAGGTGGAAGCAGTTTAAGTTCTGTAAAAACATTATTTCATTCAACTCTCACAACAATCCTAAAAGTACTGTTTCTTTTTATAGTCTAAAAACACAGAGAGGTTTAGTAAATTGCCACAGTAGCAAAGATACAAAATGGCAGAGTTAAGTATGAAAAGTAATTAATTTTAAAGATTTGAAAGCTGCTGTTTTGACTATGTAGTCTATTTCCTTTAATACGTCATACCTCCTACTCGGGCTGGAGCACAGCGGGTAGGACATTTGCCTTGCACACAGCTGTCCTGGGTTCAATTCCTCCGTCCCTATCGGAGAGCCCGGCAAGCTACTGAAAGTGTCCTGCCCACATGGCAGAGTCTGTCAAGCTCCCAGTGGTGTATTTGATATGTCAAAAACAGTAACAACCAGTCTCACAATGGAGACGTTACTGGTGCCCACTCAAGCAAACTGATGAACAACAGGAGTACAGTGCTACAGTGCTACCTCCTACTCAATCACCAAAGAGTATTGAGTTCATCTTCCTAAAATTTCTTCAGCTCATTTAGCTCTTTCCACTTAAAGATCCCTGCCCTCATCTACAGTACCACCATCTCTTCTCCTGGTTAAGCCAACAGCTTCCTAATTCAGCTCTCAGCTTTGTTCTCCAGCATAGCCAAGGTACTTTACCTCCTCAAGTACCAATCTGCTTTTGACAGAAACCTTCCAGAGACTGGGGCCACAGAAATAGTACAGCAGGTCGGGAGACTGTCTTACACCCAGCTGACCTCAGTTCAATCTCCAGCATCCCACATGGATAACCATGCCTGCCAGGAATGATTCCTGAATAGGCCCTGAGCACTGCACAGTATGGACCTTCCCTGCTTCCCTGCAGAAAAAAACAAAAAAACAAAAAAACAAAAACCTTCCAAAGATTTTTGGAAACTGCATTTGTACACAATCCTTCAAGGGTTTTCAAACCCTTTAAGATTTCATAGTCTCCTCTCATGCTTCTCTCCCAGAGCCCTGTCCATGATCCACAACGCTATAAATTCTTCCATTTCACTCTGGGGATTTTTCTCTAGGGTTTTGTACATGTGCTATGGAAACTGACAATCTCCCTCCAACACCTGATCTTGAGTTTTCTTACACACTCGTGTCTACACCAGGATGTCATTTCTTGAAAGACGTCCCACAATCTCTCAGATCCAATTTAGCTGCCTCTCTTCTTTGATTCCCTAGAATCCTGAAATCACCTTATCAAATATGTATACCCACACACTTTATCACATTGTACTATTACTTACCTAATTATCTGTCTCACTTCCTGGAGCCTGAGAACGACCAAGCAAAAACTCAATCATGAAAGAATAAATGAAATGCAAGAAAACAACTTATGGTCTTTGTCAAAAAATAAACAAAAAAGCAAAAAACTCATCAAACCTACCTGCTCTAATTTTTCTTATTAAATCTAATAATATAAAAATTTTTAAATATTTTTTTCTATTAAATTTTTTAACATTTAATATTTTTTCTTATAAAATCTAATAAATGTGTGCAGAAAGTAGATAAAGGACCAAACATAATGGCCTCTCAGTGTCTGTACTGCAAACCATATTGCCCAAAAGTAGAGATTATGGGCAATCATGTCTGGCATGGAGGCAGGGGGGAGGGTGGGAAAAAGGGGGTATAATGGGGATATTGGTGGTGGGGAATGTGCACTGGTGGAGGGATGAGTGATCACTGTGTGATTGTAACCCAAACATGAAAGCTTGTAACTATCTCACAGTGATTCAATAAAATAAAAAAAAAGTTTGACCATGTTATTTACTACCCCCACTTTACAGACAAATAGCCTGAAGTATAGATACTAACTTCCCCCAGAGACACAGAGTCACTTGCACTACTCAATTTTTCTCTTTCTTTTTTTTTTATTTTGTTTTGGGGCCTCATCAAGTGGTTATCAGGACTTATTCCTGGCTCTTTCCTCAGAGATCACTCCTGAAAGGTTCGGGGAACCAAATGGGGTGTCGGGGATTGAACCTGGGTCAGTCACATCCAAGTCAAGCACCTGATGATTACAGGTTTTAAGCAGTAAGTGTTGTATGTGGAGATCAGTCAAGGCTCTCAGTTTATGAGGCTATTAGCCTCCTGACCTAATGCTTTTTCTTTCTTGTTTCTGTCTCTTAATCCTCATGACATCCCTGCTTCAAGTCAGTTCACCTAGGGCCACTCTCCAGAAGATGTTGGCCTGATTCTCCTAGATTGAGTCTATATTTATCTAGTTTAGATGTGTTTCCTGTAGGCAACAGAAAGTTGAGTTTTCTGCTTCATCCCTACACACTGTGTCCCTTGATTGGTGCATTCAGGCCATTGATGTTGAGTGAGATTATTGAGATGAAGGAATTTAATACCATCATATTACAAAAGTTATATGTTTGCGAAGTTTATCTCATCTTTTAAAGAAGCTCCTTTACTCCCTCTCTTCCTTCCTTGCTTCCCCCTTTTTTCCCAATTGCTCAGACTCAAACTTCTGGTAAAATATCGACTGTGTTTCATTTGCTACTATTTTCTTGAGGATATTTGCATTTAAATTTCTAAGCAGCATTCATCTATACCTTTCCATTGGTGTTGTTGGCTTCAGAATCAAGTTAATAATAGCCTCATACAAAGAATAAAGTTCATAGAGAATAAATATACTTATTCCAAAAAAAAATAAAGGAAAGAAGCTCCTTTAAAGCTTCTTGCAAAACTGGCTGAAAGGCTATGAACTTTCTAAACATATTTTTGTTCATGAAAGTTTGTATCACTCACTTAAATCTATCAATTTCAATTGAAAAACAGCATCAGATTCAAAAGCTTAGTGTTAGAATATGAAATGATCAGGTTTATATTTATTCCAAACCACAGATCGACAATAAAACAGGCACAAATTTATTACCATCTTTCAAAGCTATACCAATAGCAATAGATCCTGCCAACCCCAACTTGGTCCCTGGTGCCCATATAATCCCAAAGCACCGAGAGAGGTCACTCCTGAGGAAAGCCACAAATGCCCCCTGAGTGTGGCCCAAATCATATGCTGTGCCCCCCACACCCCTGCCCAAAGGATGTCTCAATCTCTTAATAGCCTGCTTACTCTGAGTATCTGCTCTCTCTGGGAGCCTAGGAATCTGCTATGTGACAGGAACCAGCCAGCCCCATAAAAGCACAAGGCAATGAGTCTCAAATGAGTTTCCCTTTAATAGTGGAGGTCACATGCTGGTGGAATCAGGGTAGCCTGGAGCTCTTGAGCTGGGTGGCCTCAGAATGTGTCAGCTGCCTTTTCATTCTGCAATAATCAACTCTGAATATGAACAGAGTTGTACCTAAAATCTTGTGCCTTCCACTGAATCTGTGAGTGATACTCAAGAGTGATCCTGGAGACTCTGGCACAAACATGCTATAGCAGATTGTGGCCCCATTATTTTAGAATAATGGACATTATCAAACATTTAACACATTTCTACAGAAAGTTATATTAAAAAGATAGCTAAGAGGCAACACTAAAATTTTTGATTTACAAAGAATTACCCTTATCCAACAGTTAATACAGACCTTCCTCATGGGATAAGAAAGCAAAAAGATAATTAAATTATGAGAAATTCAATTAAACTTTAAACTATAAGCCAGTTCTCAAGTCTCCAAAGTAATAAAATTATTCTTAAGAAATCTTATTTCTCGGACCAGAGAGATAGATCAACAGGCTGTAGTGCATGCTTTGCATGCGGGAGGACTAGGGTCAATCCTTGCACAACATGGTTCCCCACTCTTTCTGGAGGGATGGGCACTTGATCATTGTATAACTGAAACCCAAGCACAAAATTTGTAAGCCTATAACTGTACCTCATGGTGTTTCACTAATAAAAAAAGAAAAAAAAACATGGTTCCCCAAACACAGCAGAGTCATCCCTGAACATTAAGTCAGAAGTACCTCCTGAATACAAATTAGTATGGGAAGAAAGGAAGGAAGGAAGAAGGAAGGAAGGAGGGGAGGGAGGGAGGGAAGGAAAGAATTTATTTCTGTACGATCCTATGTCCCATGTACACATCAAAAGAACAACCTCTGGGTTTCTAGAGCTCAAACTGTATACAAGAAAAACTCCTGAGGCCTTCATTTTTGTTTGCAAATACAGGATTAGGCTGATTTCAGAAAGCATCAATGCTCCTAAAATGTTACAGAAATGGAGGGAATTGTTATTCCTTTTTATGAAGAAGTAAAATGTGGAGGCAGTATAAATTCAAACCTTGCCCGGCAGCTTTCCACATTGCATTATTTCCATTTACAAATAAGCACTGACAAAAACTCTTAGACATTCATTCTCTTAGACTAAGCTTATTTTATGGAAAATATTAAATAATGTTCTGAATAAATATAATTACTTTTTAAATTAAACCAGTTAGATTTAAGGTCCCTTTAGAGATAATACACAATACACTTTTTCATCTATCACAGAAAAATGCATTTGACTTAACAAGCTTCATAACTATTTCACTTTGAAATAATTCTTCTAGCTACTAAAAGATTATGTGCTTTGTCAAAACGTGAAATCACAGTATGAATGAAAGCAGGAGACTGCTATTCCGATTATAGTTGAACTGCTTCAAAATCTAATCAAACAGCCAAGACTAAGATATAAATAATTATGCTTTTATAGTACTAAACACATAGACACATAGGAAAAAAAAATCAGCACGATTTCTTTCTGATAGGATTTTAACTACTCTGCTTTCTCCAAACACGAAACTGGAATTACAAGGCAGCCATAATGTTGAGCAGAAAGTCACTTGCTTACAATACATAAAAAAGGACTAATTGGGACCAGAGCAATAGTACAGCAGGTTGGGCAAGTTCATGTTACAGCAATGCCTGAAGAACTGCCTAGATAAACCAGAGGTTCCCATGACTGCCCCCAACGCCTTCAGATTTGATGAATCTGCTGGAGAACTCTGATCACCTGTTTACTCAATAGATCACCAATTAATTACAAAGGCTATTACTACTCTGGAATGATCATCTGAGACCAGGCAAGGTGGAAGGAAGAGGGCTTTCCCTGACATTTTCAAACTCCACAATGCTCATCAATCCAGAAGCTCTAAAGTTTGTCCTTTGGGAGCTTATGGAGGCTTCATAGCACAGGCATGACTGATGAACGCACTGACCATTAGGGACTGGTCCCCTCTCCAAGCCCCTTCCCCTGCCTGGAGATGTGGTAGGGGAGGGGTGCAGTAACTGACATTCTAATATTCTGGTCATCAGGTTGATTCCAGCAACCCAGAACAAAACTTGGTGCTTTAGAGAAAAGTCACCCTGTTAACCAAAGACACCTTTGTCACTCTCAACACTGAGGAAATTCCAAACTTGAACTTAGTAAGAATGAACAAAGGCCAAACATATACCGTGGTCATCTGAATGAACAAATTCTATCCCTAAGTATCGGTGTCCCTTAGAAATCACAGTATCATAACAACCATGTGGGAGGACTAGGAGTTATTTTCTATACATTGCAGATGAGTACTTACAGAAATTATTTATTAGTAAAAGCTACATCTATTTTACCCCATGTGTATTATTTAAGCAACCCTTTAAATAAGTCAGTATGAAATCCGGAATAGAAACCATATATTCTGAGTTATTACCCAATTCTGCTTTACTTTGTTGCTCAAATTATGGCAACTCTGATCACTGGCAGTCTACAGTATGCACTTCTGTTCTGTCCACACACTTCCCTAATTATGAGGTATTTGTCTTCTGAGTTTTTGTTTTGCATTGGGAATTTCTGGACTTTCTGGCACCCCAAGATGTTCTAGGATTATTTTGGAGTTTTCCTGACCAGTGCCTAGACTCTGCCATTTCTCCAAGGAGCCCTAGTACCTCTTTTTGGTCAATGGTTTTAAAAACCCAGATGAAGTCAGTGCATGCTCACTGCTATGTGGGTGTCATTCAGCCTTGCTCAGCTATCTGGACCGAATGAACTTGTGTGAACATATACATCTCGAGAGATATAAGTGCACAGAGCCAGAGGTATTTATAGTAAACTAAACGTAAGTTGATGCAGACACTATTTTTATTTCACAGCTTAGGGGTGCCAGAGGGCAGGGGTGCGGTTCAATATATTATCATGCACAGGAGAGCCTACCACAACAACTGCCTAGTCCTAAATGCGAACAGCAGGCCAAGGAGACAGCTCACCAAGCTGCAGTGAGGCTCTTTTGCATGCAGGAAGCCTAGGTTTGCTTTCTGGAACCTCAGGGTCCCTAAGCATTACTAGGAACCACCGCCCACCGACCCTGCACACAGCAGTAATAAGCTCATGAACACTGTCAGGTATGTCCCCCCCAGAAAAAAGAGTCATTAGTCCTGAAGGTGAGAAGCTCTTATCTATAACATCATTATGTAAACATACTTCACATCTCTATTAGTGAGCGCTGTAGCACTGTAGCACTGTCCTCCCGTTATTCATTGAGTTGCTCGAGCAGGCCCAGTAATGTCTCCATTGTGAGACTTCTTGTTACTGTGTTTGGCATGTCGAATACATCACGGGTAGCTTGCCAGGCTTTGCTGTGTGGGTGAGATACTCTCGGTAGCTTGCCGGGCTCTCCAAGAGGGGCAGAGGAATCAAACCGTGTCAGCTGGGCTGGCCGCATACAAGGCAAACGCTCTACCACTGTGCTATAGCTCCAGTCCTTATCAGTGAGAAACCATTTAAATAAATCACACTGCATTATCATATTTACTTAAATAAAAACTTAATAGAGATGTTTACTATGAATTATACAGAAAAGTCTTACTTATAATACTGTTGTGTTGTGACTTCATAATGTAAAAAATATGGGGTTAAAGAGATAGCACAGTGGGTAGGGCACTTGCCTTACATACAGCCAAACTGAATTTGATCCCTGGCACCCATATAGTCTCCTGAGACCTGCCAGGAGTAATCTCTGAGTGCAGAGCCAGGAGTAAACCCCTAGGCATTTCTGGGTAAGACCCTGAAAATAAATTATACATTTATTTATTTATATATATAATAGGAAGGGTGGTTAAAAGTGCCTTAAATTTTTATTAATATTATTTTCTCAGACTTTTTCAATGTACGGTGTATATGACTTAAACTTCAAAGAATTCTGATCCTCAAGAACTAAGAATTTGTGGGGGCCAGAGAACCAGTAGAATGGGTAGGGAGTTTGCCTTGTATGCAGTCAACATGGGTTTGATCCACGACATCCCAGATGGTTCCTCAGCTAGCCAGGAGTGATTCCTGAGTGCACAGTTAGGAGTAACCCCTGAGCACTGCCGGTCCCCCCAAACAAAAAGACGAACAAAAAGAACTAAGACTTTGCTCTTTGTGTTCATGAAAATCCAGCACCCCCCCACCCCGCCCCATCCCTGTTCCCTCCCTCCTTCTCACTTAGTGGCTGAGTAAGTGGCTGAGGCCTGTGCTGCAATTTAGTTGTCTCTTGGTCCCTGCTTTCCTTATCTGCAAATAAAGATAACACCTATTCTTAGGATTGTTTTAGGATTAATTGAGATAATTAGATAATCATATAAAAGGCTGGGCACAGAGTGTACACTCCAGACATGTCTGATCACTTCTGGAGATAAAACAAATTAAAAAACAAAAAAGTTCAGTTGTAAGATTTAATTGCTTTTTAATGTAATGAAATACTTAACTAATTTTAGATTAGCCGTTGAAAACAGACAGTAAAAATTTTTTTTCTAGTCTTCACTCATTCCTCATCAAGGCAAGCAAGTCACACTATTGTTACTTTACAGGTTAGATTTCACTGAATAATGGCAAACAATCTCAGTCAAATATTACCAGAAAATAACAAACTTTGGGTTTTGCTCACACTGGGATCACAATGGAAGAACTGTCTTGAATGAAGAATTGGTGTTCTCCCTCCACTAGTTAATTGTGTCATTGTATGACAGAAGATTAACTTTTATTTAGAATATTTATTTAGATTTCCATCTATCTGTCTAGATGGCAAACTATCCAACAATCTATCCACAGCAGATTTACTTTTTGATTTCTTTGTGTTCGGGTCCACACCCAGCAGTACTCAGTGGCTACTTACAGGAGCTGGTGGGATGGGATTCGAGGGGGCAGCAGTACTATGGTGTCAGGGGAGCAGCTGGTGCCAGGGAACCAGGGATGGAATCCAAGGCTCCCACATGAAAATTTGTGCTCCAGCCCTTGGAGCTGCCTCACAGGTCAGATTTACTTAGAATATGCATAATTCATGCTTTATAATATTAATCAGTAAATAAATAACAGGACTCCTACATTATCACTTAATCACTTAACTTCCCGTTAGTCGTCGATTTGCTCGAGCGGGCGCCAGTAACATCTCCATTTGTCCCTGTCGCGTGCTAGTGTAGCCCAATGGCATCTGTTCACTCCGGGAACATGAAGGGCCTCAAACCGATAATTCATGATCTTGACGAAGAAGTCTGACCATCTGGAAGGTGGGCGGCCACGCGGTCTTTTGACATCCCGTGGAATCCAGTCGGTAACAGCTCTAGTCCAGCGGTCGTCTTTAAATCTCATCACGTGACCAGCCCATCTGATTTTCGACACCTTGGCAAATGAGACAGCGTCCCTAATTCTTGATCGTCATCGACAGATGTCAGAACTCCGGATTCTTTCTCTCATTTGAGTGAAACGTGATATTCCAAGCATAGCTCTTTCTATTCTTCTTTGGGAGACCTGAATAGCATTCTCATCTTGTTTGCGTAGGGCCCAGGTCTCTGAGGCATATGTTAATGCAGGAAGAACAGTGGAATCAAAGAGATGTGCCCGGAGCCAGAGGTTCTTCGTCCTCTTAGCTATTTCTTCGACGTTCTTGAAGGCGTTCCAAGCCGCTCTCTTCCTCCTGCGCAGCTCGGGTGCCAGGTCATTTGTCATGTTGACCTCTCGACCTAGGTACACATAGCTGTTGCATTCGGAGATGGTCGTTCCATTGAGAGCGAATGGGGCGTCAGGAACAAGGCTGTTTCTCATAAACACTGTCTTCGTAAGATTCAGCTGTAGTCCTACCTTTCCACACTCACGGTCAAAGTCAGCCAGCATTTGTGCCGCTTGGCTGATGTTTGGTGTTATTAAAACAATGTCATCAGCAAAGCGGAGGTGGTGTAGTTGCCGACCATCTATCTTCACTCCCATTCCTTCCCATTCCAGTCGTCGCATGATGTTCTCGAGGGTGGCACTGAAGAGTTTTGGTGAAATGGTATCACCCTGCCGCACCCCTCTCTTGACATCAACGATCACTTCTTTGTAGAATGGTGAGATCCTGGTAGTGAATCCGCAATACAGCTCACGGAGGATCCTGATGTATTGGGCTTGAATGCCCTGATTGGCTAGGGCTTCAATGACCGCTTCCATCTCAACAGAATCAAAGGCCTTCTTTAAATCAATGAACGTTAAACAGAGCGGCATCTTGAACTCCCGAGAAACCTCAATGAGCTTGGTTATTGTGTGGATATGGTCGATGGTGCTGAATCCTTTGCGGAACCCGGCTTGCTCGCATGGTTGTCCTTCATCTAGTGTTCTGCCAATCCTATTTAGGATGACTCTAGTGAACAACTTGTAGATGACAGACAATAGGCAGATCGGGCGATAGTTCCCAATGTCATGGATGTCTCCCTTCTTGAACAGTAGTATGGTCCTGCTGGTTTTCCATTGGGACGGAACCTTGCATTCAGACAGGTAGCGAGTGAAGAGTCGAGCCAGTGTATTGATGAGTACTGACGGCAGGTTCTTCAGGTGTTCAGGTCTGACCTTGTCTGGGCCGGGTGCTGTTTGTTTCTTTACCGACGAAATGGCGTGTCGGATTTCGGAAGGGAGAACGTTGGGAACGACATACCCATCCTGTGGAATTTGGTATGTCGGCAAGTGGACATGGCTATCGAAGAGATTTGAGTAGAAGTCATGGATAATCTTCTCCATTGCCATTCTGGAGGATGTGATGGATCCATCAGGACGTCGGAGGGCAGTCATCTTGGTCTTATAGTTGGCGAAGGACAGGCGGGCCTTACGAATACTTTTCCCGGCTTCTGCCGCATCTACCAGTACTTCTGCTCTTCTCTCTTTGAGGTCTTCCTTGATCGCATCTCTGCACTGCTTTGCAAGCTCGGACGTTAGCTTGCGGTTGCCTGAGGCATGTGCCAAACCACGCTGGCGAATTAGCTCAAGAGTTTTCGAAGATAGATTTTTTTGTGGCTATCTCTCTTTTGGCATTCCTCGCACATTCATGGAGGTGCTGAACCAGTCGATCGTATTCCTCGTCAATGTTGTCAACAATGGCATCTTCCCATGTTGCCGCAATAGTACCAAAGAGTTCCCAGTTGGTGGTCATTCTGGGAGTTCTCTTTTTGAACTTTGCAGCCCTTTCTCCCTGCTCTGTGAAGTAGAATTTTGCACGAAGGAGATGGTGGTCCGATCCCGTTAGAAATTTTGGGACAACAGCGACATCAGTCAGGCAAAACCATGGATTGAATATGATGTGGTCTATTTCGTTGTGGAATCGTCCACCGGGAGACTCCCATGTCCATCGTTTAGATTCTGCCTTCTGGAACTGTGAGTTACCATGAATGGTCTATAATGCTCCTACATTATAATGCTCCTACATTATAAAAAAATAAAATAAAATACCAATCAGGCATAGGTTGGCAATTAGAGTACTGGCCAGAATTACTAGATGTTGCAGTTTATGAAAAATATATATATATGTGTGTGTGTATGAAAAAAATCTTCTGACTTGTTCTTCAAACTTAGTTTCTCATTCCTCCTTTCTATCTTTCTTACCCCATGGGTACAGTCTGTGTCTGGAATTCGGCGTGCATGGTTTGAGAAAGCTGTGCATTTTGCACAGCCATTAAATAGACTTCTGAAGAAGACAATAAAAGAGGCTTTTAAACTCTTACAAAGTATGCCCTTCAAGCATATTTTCATTCCTTTATTTCTAATGCAATGATTTTCTGAGACTATAAAAAAGAATAACACGAGCTGTGGATGGCTCAGTACAGAGTAGTTCTCCTCTTAATTTCCAAATAGAACACTGAAAAAATATTTAGGTCTTTAAGTGTTTGCTGCAGTAATAGTGTTAATTATGCTCTCTTTAAGGCCTACAATTTACAATTAAAGCTAAATAGCAATCTTAATGTGTCATTTTTAAATCTTTTCATTTTCAAAATAGATGATTAATATGTGTACACAGCTGCTGATTTAAAAATCTCCCACTTGACACATAGAAAAAGGCATTTTCTCCTTTACGTTGAATCCCTTTTCCCCACAAATACATGTGAATCACTTTTAGCTATTTTGCCTTAACCTAAGAATAATTATTTTATTGATCTTAAATGCAGAAAATTGCTTTGCCATTAATGTTTTCAAATTAATGTCTTCCGCCCGCCACCTTAGAGTACTAAATAGCCTCTAAGTTTAAAAAGAAATAAATCAGATTAAAAAGAAAACTGAAATTTTAAAAATACATAGCCCTCACCAATCAAAACAAAGTCAGGAAATTTTGGTCAAGAATGCCAGCCCCTCCAACGGTTGTGAGCTGGAACTGATAGTGTGTGTAATGACACCTGCAACTAGGCCAGTACAATCAGAATAGCCACACTTTCCAAGTTCAGCCCAATTTCAAATCATGAAAATTTCTCCCATACATATAGGTGATTAATTCTAATTAGCATAGAAAAACTAATTCTGACCACTCATTGTAGTTCCAATTTGCTTACCCCTCTGAAAACAATTAACTTGAAACGTCATTTTATTCCTCAATTATTAGGCTTTCTGTTAGGTCAAAGGTCATTTAAGTTCTAAGCCAATATCCACTTGACTAAATTTTCCTTTTTATAAATTAGATTTCACAAAGCTATTATCCAGCCTCTTATAACTAACTACCCCAAAATTTCTGATTCAATCCTTTTGTTGTACAAAGAAACTCAGAAGCTAAAGGTTACAACATGACCTAGGAAGTTAATACGTCATTTTTCTACAAAATCATTTTCACTCCCCTTCCTATTACTAATTACAATTTCTTTTTTTTTTCCTTTTTGGGTCACACCCAGCAATGCTCAGAGGTTACTCCTGGTTCTGCACTCAGGAATTACTCCTGGTGGTGCTTGAGGAACCATACGGAATGCCAGGGATCGAACCCAGGTCAGCCATGTGCAAGGCAAACACCCTACCTGCTGTACTATTGCTCTGGCCCCCTAATTACAAATTCTTACATTAGGATTTAAGAGGCAAAAAGAAAACATTAAGAAAATATTAAGAGCAAAACAATAACAAATATAACTACCTTAAACTGACTTCAGGTAAGAGAGCAACAGGTGATAGAGAGGAAACTCAAAGGGCCCCTAACCCCTAGCTTGATCCCCTGTACCAATAACACATGCTCATCCCCTCTGTCCCCCCCAGAACTGATGTGTGTAGCCCTGGTGGTCACCAGCATTTTCATCCCTATAGGTTACCACTTTGCTATTAAAATAATCTGAACTCAAGCCAGAATGTGACCCAGTGGGCGAGCAACTGCCTTGCATGTGTGAGGTACAGGTCTGTCCCCAGCACAGGATGGTCCCCTGAATACCACTGGGAGTGACCCCAGCCCCATGGGAGCAACAAGGTCAGAGGAGTTCCTGACCACAGCCAGATGGTGCCCCTAAAGCAAAAATAAATAAAATAATCTAAACTCTTGGTCATGCATTCATTTAAATTCATTCATGCATACATTCACCAAATGCCCAGTCTGTGCCAAAACCAATAATAGGTGGTGGAGACAAGTAGTTTTCAGTCTAGGACAAAAAGGATAAAACTGGCCCCAGAGTCTTAAACACACATTCTTCAGGTTAAATGCTGCAGATGACTTTCTTCTACTGTAATATTATTTGTGACATTCGATTTAACTTGATTTGACTTTAACAAAGTTGCTTTGGTCTTTTCTTGAGGGTTGGAGTTAGGATAAATACTTGCTTAATGAGTACAATTATTCAATATAGTGATATGACTAATTTTTATGCAGTGCTGGGCAAATTTTTATGCAGATAGCAAAAACAATAAAATGTAATCAACTGGTAATTATCTTGTGGAAGCAGAGAGACACCTGCCATTTGATGAACTAAATTCTCTAAATTAATCACCCAGAGACTAAGAAATAAAAAGCACATACCTATGATATTTGCATAGCAAATACATTAAGTCCACCACACTTATGTTAAATTTGAAACTGATTTGTTGCTGCATAAAAGAAAAGAAAGCAAACCAGATTAAATAAAGCAAAACTGGTTCTTCTACCTCTAAGCAGGGAACTAAGGGAACTACTCAATTCCACTGCTTCCACCGGCAAACTCTCAAGCAGTCAACATTGGGTGTTCTGAATTAACCACTACCTTCTATTGAAAAAAAGAAAACACACAAATAAGTCAAATAAGCACAGATTTAGCTAAATGTAAGTGCAAAGCACAACTAAACTCATGATTATTGCTTTATTATTTTCCAATTTGTGCTAGTATATAACCACACTCCTGGAACAGTACTGAAGTCAGTTTTAAATATTTATTATCAGGTAAATTTTAACAAAGTTTTCTTGATTGTGCATTAAGAGTGCCTCTTCCCCACTAAGTTACCTAAATATCCTGAATAGGTAACTTAAGATTGTGATATAAAGATATATTTTGGCGGGTGGAGAGGGTGAAACATACCCATTCATGCTCAAGGACTGCTTCTAGTTCTGTGCTCAAGGGTGATTCCTGTTCCTGGCAGTGCTTGGGGACCAGATGTCACATTAGGGATTTGAACCAGGATCATAGCTGCATGCAAGGCTAGTGTTGCATTCCTTGGCCTCTGTGGGGTGGGGGCAGGGGGAAATATGTGGGGGCAGGGGGAAATATGTGTGTGTGTGTGTGTGTGTATGTGTGTGTGTGTGATTTCTATGGTGGTGCTCAGGCCTTACTCCTGACTCTTCATTCAGGGATCACTCCTAGAGGGCTTAGGGGATCATATATAGTGCTGGGGATTGAAGCTGGATAAGTCACATGCAAGGCAAATGCTCTACCCACTATACTATCACTCTGGCCCTGGGAAGAGATATTTTAACTTGAAAGACATTTTACACTACAATTACTGTCAAGGGAAATTGTTTCAACTTACATCTGTACCTAATTTAATGTCCAAAGGTATCTGAAATATCAGCTACATGCTGATACCACTATGAGCACAGGAGACGGGATTTATAAAAACAATGACCAGGGCCAAGACATATGGCACAGAGTAAGTACCTTAAAAGCACATGGTTATGAGATCAGGTTCCTAGTGTTCCACATGCACTGCCCTGACTGCTGTTCGATTTCAGCCTGACATCTGTGAAAGCATCACAAAAAGGGATAGAGCCCTTGGCAAACTCTGCAACCAGAAAGATGTGCCAGCAAGTGCCACAACCAGGAATGAGAATCCCATGAACACCACAACTACAAACTGGGAGCCTCAAATAAGAAAGGCAGCCCCGGAAAGCATGCACACAATCACCTCAATCAAGGAGTGCAAATCTCAGGGAACACTGTGGCTGACTCTAGTCAATACTGTAACCTGATGAGTGACCCCCACACCACCACCACAAAAACAGGGAGCAGCCAGCCATGGACATGTGTAATCTGTCCTGGAGTGTATTACACTAACTACTAAATTAGGCATAGCACCAGCATCAGCAATGACAGGAGGAAGAGAAGGGAATCAAGAAATAAATGGGGATTTTAAAAATAATAATAATGACTAGTCCACACCTTTCGGCAGTCCCTAATAGATATCGAGATGATCACAATATTATGCGTTAGTGCTGTCATGGATATCTTGACCTGTATTACAAGGACACAGAGTCCTAAAGAAATCAGCATAGCTGGAAGCAATAAAATAAAAGGGAGATGCCTAAGGCAAACCATGCTCTGTAGATAGAATCATGAAGGCTTAGAAACAGCATGAGGTTCTGTATGGCTTCATGAATGGCTGTGCAGGGAGACTCCAGGACAGATTACCAAACTACTAAATTAGGCAGAAGTCAGAATATGGTGCAGCTTAGGTATTAGGGTAGAATTCAGAGTCTTTCCTCTACATAACTCAAGATGTAAAAACTATGTAAACAAAATTGTAACATCATCAAGAATTTGTATTCAGAAAGGCCAGGAGCCCAAGAGAGTACAGCAGGTAAGGCGCTTACTTTGCGCATGGCTGACCCAGGTTTGATCCCTGGCACAATACATCGTCCATGAGCAGTGACAGGACTTATCCCTGAGTAACACCATGTAAAGCCCCAAAATAAAAGTAATTGTTTAAAAGGAGGAGAAAGAAAAAAAGTGGAAGAGGAGGAAGAAAAACTGGAGGAGGAACAAAAAAAAAGTGGAAGAGGAGGAGGAAAAATTGGAGGAGGAAGAGAAGTAGGAGAAGGAGGAGAAGGTGAAGGAGCAGGAGAAGGCAGAACAGGAGGAGGAGTAGAAGGCGGAGAAGGAGGAGAGGAGGCAGAGGATGAGGAGGGGGACAAAGATGACCTTGGTAATCTGTTTGGTACCACACTTGGGGTTATGGGGAAGGTAGAGATGCAATGGAAATAGCATAAGGGCACTGGGACGGGTCTTCGGCACTTTGGTAGTTTGGAAGTAAAGTCACCATATATACCAAAACCATGGCCTTAATCCTATTGTAACCATGTGAAACTATATATATATAATAATTTTTTAAAATGAAAGATAACCTGTCAGCAGTGTGCAAGAGAAAGAGTAGAGTAGAACTATGGGAATACTTCAAGGAGAGATGCCCAGTAAAATTTAGTTGTTATCTTGAGTTAAAGTTATCAGCAGAAGGGATAGAAAACAGAAAGAACAAACATATTTAGTGATGTTTCTGTAACCTGGGTCATGTGGTACCAATAATATGCAAATTATGGTTGAGATTTTTCTTTAAAATAAAAAACTTCATCAATTTCATTTTTTTAATTTATTGAGGAAAAATAGAGACTATAACTTCAATACACAATGAAACAGAAAATACTATTTATAGACAACCTTTAAGAATTGTTTGATGGTGGCATGCTGATACCACAGACATGGCAATGTAGAGCAACAATGAAATCGTTTCCATGGAAAGCTATAGCATACATTAGTGACAGCTCACATGAACAGTGCTTCGTTATTTCAGCTGAGAGAATTCACATTAAGAATGTGAAAATAGCAGTGCCAGTGGTATAGCTGCCTTCCAAAAAGGTGAAAATCACCACGGACTTGCTCATTTCAGAGTTGAAACAGTATAGGGCACAGAACGATAGTACAGCAGAGAGAGCATTTGCTTTGCACAAATGCTTTGCTGACCCAGGTTCAATCCTCGGCATCCCATATGGTATCCCCAAGCCTGCCAGAAGTGATCCCTGAGTGCAGAGCGAGGAGTAACCCCTGAGCGTCATGTAGTGTGGCCCCAAACAAAATAAAATAAACACACAAGACAATGGAGACAGAGTTGACATAGAAGGTTTGCTGCCCTTTTTATTTTATCACCACCTCCCCCCATTCTTTTTTTTTTTTTTTTTTTGGCTGTGAGGCCACGGCTAGCTTACTCTCTTGGCATTGTGCTCAGAGTTTCACCTCCAGTGCTGTTCAAGAAACCATATACAGTGCTGGGGATCGGTTACATGCAAGGCTGAGCCCTGCACTATCTCCCCAAACCTGTTGCTTTTTAACATGAGGATTTTTGTGTTACTGTCTGTTTTTTTTTCCTTCATACTGTCCATTTCTCCACTATTATGTTTATGGCTTTTATTTGAGGCTGGGAAAAACTTCTAGACCTCAAAATAGAATTTAAGAACAACAACAAAAATCCCCTAATAGCAAAAAGTTCTAGTAAATATGAAAGGAACATGAATTAAATCCTTATGACAACCTTCTTGCTTAAGTGAGGGTCACCTCAGCAAAAGTTTCTTAGTAATACCATCATTTACTCACTTTGTAAGATTTCCTACCACTCTTTTTAAGAGACAAAAATAATCACGAAAAAAAAAAAGTCTCTATATAATGTAGGCATAATTGCCTTCTCTTTATCAACCAACCAAGATTCATGAAGGTTATTTTTACAACATCAATCATTTTTACAGTGGTGAAGGATTAAGCACAAATCAATAATGCTCAGACGTTTCCATTCTTTCATTAAAGAGGACTTTGGGCAGAGAGCACACTGATAAGGGTACAATTAAAGGAGTAACAAGCAGCACTCAGATGTCTTCTGGTGATGAAAGCGCTGATGAAGGGAAGGGAAGGCCTATTAGCCATCAATCACTCATGTCCCAAAGGGTTCCTCTCCCAGTTCTCTATCTCTCTCACACCTCTTCCTCCAAGAGCAGAAACAGGCCTGGCTGATTAGGTTCAGGAAAAGTTCCTCCAAACAAGTTTAGGTAAACAAGGTGAGCTATGAGAACTCCAAAGGGTATTTATCTATCACTTCAATGAATCTTTGAGTCTGTGAGGAAAAACTGTGGGAAATAAGCCAGAACCACAAAAGCAAGCTAGATTCCAGTCCTTTGACAAAGGGACTAAAGAGTCCTTAAGGAACCTGAAAAGAGGGGTAAATTGTCCTGAAGATCTTTCAATCTTTCCCTCTTTCAATCTCTTCAGTTTCTCTCTCTCCCTCCTAACAAAAACACTACTGGGTACATTTTCATGGCTAAAGCCATGTTGCTTTTCCTCGGGGGGCTGGAGCAATAGCACAGCAGGTAAGGCGTTTGCCTTGCACGTGGCTGACCTGGGTTCGACTCCCAGCATCCTATATGGTCCCCTGAGCACCGCCAGGAGTAATTCCTGAGTGCAAAGCCAGGAGTAACCCCTGTGTATTGCCGGATAGGATGCAAAAAAATGTAAAACAAAACAAAGCCATGTTACTTTTTCTTCTTCGTTTGCTTCTAGTAAGAGATAAATGTCCTTCCCTGGGCATTAGAAGAGAAATGTGACCTAGACTTGGTGAGTTATAATAACTCATATCAATGATTGATCCAAAGTGGGCAAGTGACCCCAAAGGGGACCATGATTCTTCAATAAGGCTGATGCATAAATATTGGGAAATGGGACCCTGGTCTTTCCACTAGGGTGGCTGAAATGGTGCAATTAGCAATCATATTTTCCTGTATCAGAGCAAATCTCTCTAGCAGGGAAAAATAATAATTACATTACAAAGAAAAACTGGTTTTTCCATGCAGTAATTTAGTTAACATTTACTAAACATTGGCTGTGTCTAAGTACTGCACTGGGCATTTACTTCTTTTTTTCTATTTTATGAATGAAAATGCAAGACACTATTTGATGAAAGATTTCTGTATAACTGCTAGATGTGAGATGCAATCCGGGATATACTTAGTTTTTCAAAACATGGCAATTTCAAAGACACTGGGGAGCGGGGGAATCAACAGCACAAAGTCAGAGGTATAACAGCAAAAGGCTAAACTTAGCTGATATATCAGGATCTCCAACCCTCAGACCTTTAATGGATAGCTTTTTCAATACTATGTAAGATTTAAAAGTTTAAAAAACATTGCTTAGTAAAAAGCATAAATGCTATCCCTTCACAAACAGGCCTGGGATGCCATCAAATGTAATAGGACATGCCAAGAAAGCTTGATTATGGAGATTAATGCCACTTACAGTACAAATGTGCTAGCAGTTTCATCACAGTTAGAATGGAGATGATAACGTTACCTTCCAGGGCTATATGAAAATGAAGGGACTTGACATAGAAAAAGCACTTTAATCAATACCTTGCACGTAATTTGTACCTTAACTCTTAGTACCATTAGAACATAGGCAGCCAAAGCTAACTCTGAACAAAAGGGGAAAGGCAAAACACTGGAAAGATCACAACTGTTACCCAAAAGCAGAAGGCAATTTAGATGGGGCTTATTATTGTTTTGTATGTGCAAGACAGAGAAGTTCTAATCACGACTTTCTTTTAAAAGTATCCAGTTTACTTTTGAATCCCCTAAAGGGTTCTGCATTATTAAGATAGAGCTGGTCAGGAATCTGAAATCTGATCCTTTCTCATCTTTAGGATCACTATAATAGATAAACTTCACAGAAGGTCCACACTGGTGCAGAAGAGTTGCTTATTCCTCCGTTGACTCATTAGAGACCTTTTCCCACTCAGCAGCCAGTAATTGTTTCTAAATACAAACAAAATAGCAAATATTCTTGATCCTCCATCACTTTCCATGACAAATGGGTTAAAATCCAAACTCACAGCATGTGTAAGTCTGTGCAAACTCATATAGTCACACTTTCCCCTCACTCTCTCTGCTCTACTTATTTCAGCCATTTGTTTTCTGCAACGTGCCACGCTAGCTCCAGTCAGTGCAAACAATACTTCTCCCATACATCTACTTGGCTTTATTCTTCATTTCATTCAGATCTTTTGTTTTACATCCTCATATAAAAATCCTCCCAATCTGCCTTCTCTAAAGCAGTCCCTTACTCTTTCTTCCCTTCTCTGCCTCTTTATGTCCTCAAAATACATTGTCTTCACAGTGATTATGTGATCTGTATTTATCAGGGAGGAACCATGGATGTCTTATTTATCATTAGAGGACCTAGAATACAAAGTTCCATAAATATTTAAGTTCCATAAATATACGTTGAATAAATAAAAGTTTTAAAGGCACCAATTTGTATATTTTATATGTCAATTAAGTAGAAAATATAAAACCTATTGCTGTTTTCCTGTTATGGTGATAAAGACACAATAAAATACTCTCACTGTCACTGTCCTCCCATTGTTCATCAATTTGCTCAAGTGGGCCCAATAACGCCACCATTGTGACACTTGTTACTGTGTTTGGAATATCGAATACATCACGGGTAGCTCAATAAAATACATCACAAAGAAGATAGATGGAGGCTGGAGCAATAGCACAGCAGATAGGGTGTTTACCTTCTATGTGGTCAACCGAGGTTTGATTCCCAGCATCCCATATGGTTCCCTAAGCATCACCAGAGGTAATTCCTGAGTGCAGAGCCAGGAGTAACCCCTGTACATTGCCGGGTATCACCCAAAAAGCAAATATACATATAGATAGATAGATAGATAGATAGATAGATAGATAGATAGCACAGCGGTAGGGCATTTGCCTTGCATGCAGCCAGCCCGGCTGAGCCACGTTCGATTCCTTCGCCCCTCTCAGAGAGCCTGGCAAGCTACCGAGAATATTCAATATGCCAAACACAGTAACCGCAAAGTCTCACAATGGAGACGTTACTGGGCCCGCTAGAGCAAATCGATGAACAACGGGAGGACAGTGACAGATAGAGAGAGAGAGAGAGAGAGAGAGAGAGAGAGAGAGACTTGTTGTTACTGTTATTGGCATATGGAATACGCCAAAAGGAGCTTGCAAGGCTCTGCCGTGAGGGTGGGATACTCTCGGTAGCTTGCTGGGTACTCCGAGAGGGATGGAGGAATCAAATTCGGATCGGCTGCGTGCAAGGCAAACAACCTACCTGCTGTGCTATTGCTCCAGCCCACTCAAGCAAATTGATAAACAATGGGAGGACAGTGCTACAGTGTTATATAGATAAATGCTAAGAGGTTAGTCATGGTTTTCACTGGAATCTAATACTGGCACTAGAATGACTATAAAATTTACATCTTGAATCTTGATTTCTTTCATTTTCATATCTAACTGCCTGGTAATACAAGCCCCACTTCTAACTCCTGCTATCTTGTTATCAATATTCCTAAAGACAACTTTCCAGAATGTTTTCTGCAACGTTGCTGCTGTAAATAATGCCACATGAACACATAATTTATAGGATACTCATATGCATACATAATAAGCTCACCTCAGATTTTTGGTCACAATAGGACATATTTTTGGAGCAGGTAGGATTCATACCTAGAAGTACTCTAGGGCCACTCCTGGCTTGATGCCAGGGGATGTGTGGTGCTGAGAAATGAGCAAGGCAGGTGCTGGCCACCTCACCAGTCCAGAATAAAATGTATTAAAAATATCTTACCTATACAGTTCTCCCTTCATTCAACAATACCTCATTTAGTCCTTCTAAGTTTGCTCATGGGGCTGGAGCGATAGCACAGCGGTAGGGCATTTGCCTTGCACGCAGCCAACATGGCCGACCCGAGTTTGATTCCCCCGCCCCTCTCGAAGAGCCTGGCAAGCTACCGAGAGTATCTTGCCTGCACGGCAGAGCCTGGCAAGCCACCCGTGATGTATTCGATATGCCAAACACAGTAACAACAAAGTCTCCAATGGAGACGTTACTGGGCCCGCTCGAGCAAATCGATGAACAACGGGAGGACAGTGACAGTGACGGTGAAGTTTGCTCATATAATGCTGGGTTTGATGGCAACACAATATTCTATTTGTGACATATACCATAATTTATTATAAATTTCATTACTTATAACAATGCCACTATACCCTGCGCCAGGCTGTTTCACTCAGGGCACCCCAGAGGGGGGCAAGGTGAGAGCCCTCCCCGCTTCAATGGACCTAGCCACGCAGCCAAAAACCTCCAGAATTCAACTGCTGCCATGCTCACTGACGCTCTCCACAAACTTGGTTCGAGCCTTCACCCACGAGTGAACCTTCAGAAAATCCAGGTATGTAGGACTTTGTAACTGAGAACTCTAGGTTCAATGGGACTGGGAATGGAGATCCTCTGCCCGTACCCCCTATCTCCGGCAACTCAGCAGCCATGCCCGTAAGCCACTTCTGACTAGCACCAGATAATCTCGTCATCAGCCACCATCCGGATTGCATGTCCTTCTCTCCTGGAAGAGAGCATAACATGATGCTCACCATAACCATGCCGCCAGACCCAGCCCTAGGCTGTTTCACAGGTGAGACCCCTCCCTGCCCCGAGGGACCCAGCCCCAGCAGCTAAAAACCTCCAGAACTCAACTGCCACCATGCTCAAGGCTGCTCTCCACACATGCTCAGATCGAGCCTCACCCATGAATGAACCATTTCCTCGTTCGTGCGGTCACACTTCATAGGACACATCCTACTCCAAGAGTACCACACCACTTTTGATGAAATTCAAATTAGGAGGCAACCAACCTTAGAGGGAAATATTATATTATTTCAGTTCTGCTTTAGGGCAGGGATTGGGGTTTGGGACAGAAACACCGAAAATATGCTGGTGGGAAGGAGTAATGGTGGTGGGATTGGTGTTTGAATAGTAAATGTAATAAGATATTGTGAACTACTTTATAAAATAAAAAAATTTAAAAAATTTCATTACTTATAGAAATTAGTTTTTCATATTATAGACAGTATTGAAATAAACATCGTTTTACATATATAATAGTACTTTTATTTCTCAGGAATAGATTCCCTGAAGTCCAATTACTAAGTCATAGAATATGTGCATTTTCAATTTTAATAGATCTTGACAGACTGCTTTATAAAAAAGGCAATGGCAACCAATATTTTTCTGTATACAATGTATTGAAATAACTTCAATTATAACAATGTATTTTTATATACTATGTATATAAAATAGTTTGAAATACTGCAAACCACCTGAATGTACTTTTCTGAAAATTAACTGTTCCTATCCTTTACCCATTTTCTTATTTAGTTGTTTGTGTTCATACCAAACTATGAGCTCCTTGCAAATCATAGGTATAAACCGTTTATCCAAATTTGCTGTGGACTGTAGATTTTGTTCATGTTCTATTTTGCCAGCTAAGGTTTAGCTTTCCTGTAAGTCAAAAATGTTCTCCCCTTTCCTGATCCAGTATCCATATTTTCTGTTTTAAAGGTGCCATATGGCCTCTGGTGGACACCTAGCATATTCCAAAGGAGCCACAGGTGAACGGTCGCATACATGGGGGTCCATGGCACAAGACTAGGAGAGCAACAAATAGGATAGGGGGTGGATAGGATAATAAAAAGGAAACATGGCTATAAAGGGACCACAGGAAAAGTTTGAGAAATAGTGCTCTCAGGGATAATTTCTATTTAAATATGACAGCTTCTTTCTTCTACATCAAATCTGAGAAATCCTCTTTAAATTATATTTTAAGAACCCCTGGGCTGGAGCGATTGCACAGTGGGTAGGGTGTTTGCCTTGCATGCAGCCAACATGGCCGACCCGAGTTCAATTCCTCCACCTCTCTCGGAGAGCCTGGCAGACTACGGAGAGTACCTCTCCCATACGGCAGAGCCTAGCAAACTCCCCTGATGTATTCGATATGCCAAACACAGTAACAAGTCTCACAATGTTATTGGGCCCGCTCGAGCAAATCGACGAACAACGGGAGGACAGTGATACAGTGACAGTGATTTAAGAACCCCTACCTGGTTTTTGTTCTTTTCATTTCTGGTTCCTTTGGCAATTCAGTCATTACCTTGTAAAATCTTATCATCTAATTATCAAAGCAAATAGACTCCACAGAAATCTGAAGTGAGAAAAGAGACGCCATTGTGGCAGGAGCTGAAAGGGTTAGAACACATACTCAGCATGCAGGAGCCCTGGGTTCAGTACTTGGCACCACATGGTTCCATATGTACCAGTGAAAGAGAGAGAGAGAGAGAGAGAGAGAGAGAGAGAGAGAGAGAGAGAGAGAGAGAGAGAAAGAGTTAACTTCTTTATCCATTCATCTGTTACTACATGTCCAGGTTGTTTGTATTAAGCACTGCAACAAACATAGACGTACAAATAATTTCAAATTAATGTTTTTATGTTTAGGAGGTAGATGCCAAGATGTAGCTGAATGGATCATATGGAAATTCTATTCTTTTTCTTTTTCCCCAGCTATCTTTATACTGTTTTCCATAAAATCTGAGACAAATAATATGCCCACCAATAATGAATGAGGGCTCCTTTTTCACCACATCTCCACCTAAAGTGGTCATGAGATACAAATCCAGTTTCACTTTTTTACATGTGGCTCCCTAGATTTCATTGCTACAGTTCATGCTCCCTTAATATATTATCTGTTTATAAATCTCAGTTTATGTGATCTCTGTGATCTGTTTTATTCCACTGGTCTGAGGTTTTTATTCCGATACAAGCTTATTTTGATTATTATATAGAAAAGGTAAAGGTAAAGGTAAAGGCCCTCCCGTTGATCGTCGATTTGCTCGAGCGGGCCCAGTAACGTCTCCATTGGAGACTTTGTTGTTACTGTGTCTGGCATATCGAATACTCTCGGTAGCTTGCCGGGCTCTCCGAGAGGGGCGGAGGAATCGAACTCAGGTCGGCCATGTTGGCTGCGTGTAAGGCAAACACCCTACCCGCTGTGCTATTGCTCCAGCCCTCAAAAAGGCCCTCCCGTTGATCATCGATTTGCTCGAGCGGGCCCAGTAACGTCTCCATTGGAGACTTTGTTGTTACTGTGTCTGGCATATCGAATACTCTCGGTAGCTTGCCGGGCTCTCCGAGAGGGGCGGAGGAATCGAACTCGGGTCGGCCATGTTGACCGCTTGTAAGGCGAACGCCCTACCCGCTGTGCTATCGCTCCAGCAATTTTTTTTAAATGGGGGTACTGCATCTCTGCCTTTAAATTATACCATAAAGCAGTAGTTATTTTAAACTTTCTGTAGACTCTAAGAACTAACCTCTCCAGCATCACTATCAAAGAACAAACAATCTCTGTTTTCTTATCTCTACTTGTAATAATATACTTAGTACTTCTCCAGAGTTAACATTCTGTTTTTCCAAACTTCCTACTATTTTCATTTTGAGTTCTCTATCCTAGTGCTTTTCAAATGCTAGTTTGCAGACTCATTAAAAAGTAGATACAGCTGATGTACCATAGCAGTTAACAGTTTCCTGGACAGTGAGCGAACAGGACTGGTCCTTAGTTGTAAAAAGGCTGAAAACCACTGACACACCTTTTGTTCTGTTTTGCTTGGTTTGGTTTGGTTGGAGTTCAATCCTGGCAGTGGTGAGGGGACTATATAGTGCAAGCTAGAACCTGGGCCTCTGTATGCAAAATTCCTCTCTGGCCCTTCGACTCATCTCCCAGCTACTGATACACTTTTTAAAATAGGAGCAATAGGGGTTGGAGAGAAAATACAGTGGGCAGGGTGCTTGCCTTGCATGTAGCTGACCTGGGTTGAATCCCTTGCATCCTGTATGTTTCCCTGCATCCTGTATGTTCCCCTGAGCACCAGTGGGAGTGATTCCTAAGTGCAGAGCCAGGACAAATCCTTGAGCATCGCTGGGTATGGCCCAAAAACAAAAAAAAAATTAATTTTAAAAATAGGGGTCAGAGAGATAGTATGGCAGGTAAAGTGCTTGACATGCGTGCAACTGACTCAGGTTCAATCCTACCATTCCATTTTGGTCCCTCAAGTACCACCAAGAGTAATTACTCAGTGCAGAGCCAGGTGTAATCTCCAAGCACTATTGCCTGTCTTCCCCATACTCTTCATGTCTATCCATTTATAAGCAAAGTTCATGACTTCATCTCTCCTGACAGCTGAATAGTATTCCACTGTACAGATGTACCAAAGTTTTTTTAACTAGTCATCTGTTCTAGGGTACTTGGGTTGTTTCCAGATTTTGGTTATTGTGAACAGTGCTGCAATGAACATATAGCTACAGATGTCATTTCTACTGTGCTTTTTTGCATCCTCGGGATATGTTCCCAGAAGTGGTATTGCAGGGTCATATGGAAGCTCAATTTCTAGTTTTTGAAGGACTGTCCATATTGTTTTCCAGCCGGCATTCCCACCAACAGTGAAAGAGTATGCCTTTTTTCCCCACATCCACGTCCGTCAGCACTGGTTGTTGTATTGTTGTGCTGTATTGTTCTTTTGAATGTGTGCCAGTCTCTGTGGTATGAGATGATATCTCACTGTTGTTTTGATTTGCATCTCCCTGATGGCTAGCGATGTGGAGCATTTTTTCATGTGCCTTTTGGCCATTTGTATTTTTTTTTTTGAGGAAACTTCTATTTATTTCTTCTTCCCATTTTTTGATGGGGTTGGAGGTTTTTTTCTTGTACAATTCTATGAGTGTCTTGTATATCCTGGATACTAATCCCTTATCAGATGGGTATTGGGTAAATTCTGTGGGCTCTTTCTGTATTTTGGTCACTGTTTCCTTTTGAAGTGCAGAAGCTTTTTAGTTTGATGTAGTGCCATTTGTTTATGTTTGCTTCCACTTGCATGGTCAGTGCTGTTTCATCCTTAAAGGGAGCACCAAATAAAGGGTGTTGGGAGGATTCTCCCAGGATGGGAGAAGTATGCTGAAAGTAGACTATAGACCAAACATGATTGTCACTCAATGACTCTCTTGCAAACCACAGGACCCAAAAGGAGAGAGAGAGAACAAAAGGGAATGCCCTGCCACAGAGGCAGGGTGGGATGGGGGGACAGGGGGTGGGAGGGATAGTGGGACCCGTGGTGGTGGAAGATGGGCACTGCTGGAAGGATGGGTACTTTATCATTGTATAACTGAAACCCAAGCACAAAAATTTGTAAGTTTATAACTGTACCTCATGGTGTTTCACTAATTAAAAAAAAAAGACCAAAAAAAAAGATGTTTTTAGCTTCAATGTCGTGGAGAATTCTGCCTATATTTTCCTTTATGTACCTTATGGACTCATGTCTGATATTGAGGTCTTTAATCCACTTTGATCTGACTTTTGTCCCTGGCATTAGACAGAGGTCAAAGTTCATTTTTTTGCAGGTAGCCATCCGGTTTTCACAGCATCCAGGTGCCATTTGAGCTCATTAATAGCCATGATTCTGAGACTCACAAATGAATTTCGGAACCAAGCAGCTTGCTGCAGAGATGATTCCAGACCCGAATTATTTTAGTTTTTAGAACCCCAGGTGTGTGCAACCACACAAGTGGCTACGCAATATCTCAAACTATTTTTTTTCTTTTTTGTTGACTCACTGAGATGGACCCCTACAGGCATCTTATAATACTCATAACAAGCAATATGAAATAAATTATCTTGCATCTGCCTGTGGGGCAGGCTTGACTGGTGGTGGGAAGATGTAAAGGTGGTGGGATAGTGTTGAAATATTGATGGTAATCATTAATGTGAACAACTTTATGAAAATAAAATTAAAAATTAGAAAAAAGGGAAAACAAATTCTGGCCTTAAGATTCTGGAAAAGTGGAATATATGAGGTATATACATAATTGTAAACATATAAATATATTGTATATAGAGAAAATTGCTACACAAAATTATCTGTAATTAATTCTATTGCATACTCAAGGATAATCAATAACATAAGTTAATAAAGTTAAAGATTAAAAAATATAGTTACAGTACTGAAAGAATTAAAAGTAAGCACTGTTTTCTTAAATCTGATTCCATATAGTCCCTCAAGGCTGCCAGGTGTAAGACCTGCATACTGCTGGGTATAACCTCAAAAACAAATCCAAAATTCTGAGACTGTAGGCCTGTGTTTCCAAAGTGGGTGATAATGTCCCCTCAGCCCTAGGACAGGAGGGTGGGGATGCTGGAATGATAGTTACTGGGGTGGAGGTGAGGGTGGGAGGTGTCTCTGTAACACCTCTGTGCAACTGGGGAATACTTTTGTTTTCTTAAAGAGTGTAGATTACCAGGGAACAGTGAGCGATTAGTTTTAGGAAAGGAAGGTTGTAAGCCAAATCAGGGTGAGAACCTCTGCTACAGAGCCTTACTTGAAGATTGAGAATACTTCTCTATTTTACTCAGAGCTGACTTCATGTTTAAGAGATTCAAGTAGGACTTCATAAACAGAGAACTATTCCAAGCATTAGCTGGCACACATACAAACCGCAAACTAAAAAACACATTTTCTGGGAGAAGGAGAACATCTCTATTTCTATGGGCCAGGATTTTCACTCGACAAAGATGAGTTTTCAGCAAATTTTAAACTTAAGTAGCAGCAAGTAATTAAAGCCAGGATATAGTTCAAAACTCTTGAGTGGCTGCTAAATTTCTCTGCATGCAGAAGTCCATGGTCCACTCCCCAGCACCAAATGGTCTCCCTGACCGACCCAAGTATGGTGCACAAAAGTAAAAACTATACATACTATCTACCTGAAGATTTATCTATTGTTCAACATTCAAGCTGATAAATTTAAAAAAATCACAAAAAAACATTTACAACAGATAGAAAAAAACAACAATACCTTTGTCAGAGTCACTGTCACTATCCCTGTCCTCCCACTGTTCATCGATTTGCTCGAGCAGGCCCAGTAATGTCTCTATTGTGACAATTGTTACTGTGTTTGGAATATTGAATACATCACGGGTAGCTTGCCAGGCTTTGCCATGAGGGCAAGATATTCTCGGTAGCTTGCCAGGCTCTCTAAGAGGGGTGGAGAAATCGAACTCGGGTCGGCCATGTTGGCCGTTTCCAAGGCAAACGCCCTATCCGCTGTGCTAAAATATCAAGTTAAAATAAGTATCAGGTCTCTATAACCAAAGTCTTCACCAGAAACATATAACATATATACATACACATATATGTGTATATACATATATACACACATATATGTATATGTATATGTGTATATACATATATAGACACACATATATGAATATATATCATATATATCTTATATATCACATTAATGATACCATCTTCAGTGTCACCCTCGAGAACATCATGCGATGACTGGAATGGGAAGGAATGGGAGTGAAGATAGATGGTCGGCAACTACACCACCTCTGCTTTGCTGATGATATTGTTTTAATAACACCAAACATCAGCCAAGCGGCACAAATGCTGGCCGACTTTGACCATGAGTGTGGAAAGATAGGACTACAGCTGAATCTTACGAAGACAATGTTTATGAGAAACAGCCTCGTTCCTGATGCCCCATTCGCTCTCAACGGAACGACCATCTCCGAATGCAACAGCTATGTGTACCTAGGTCGAGAAGTCAACATGACAAATGACCTGGCACCCGAGCTGCGCAGGAGGAAGAGAGCGGCTTGGAACGCCTTCAAGAACGTCGAAGAAATAGCTAAGAGGACGAAGAACCTCTGACTCCGAGCACATCTCTTTGATTCCACTGTTCTTCCTGCATTAACATATGCCTCAGAGACCTGGGCCCTATGCAAACAAGATGAGAACGCTATTCAGGTCTCCCAAAGAAGAATAGAAAGAGCTATGCTTGGAATATTACGTTTCACTCAAATGAAAGAAAGAATCTGGAGTTCCGGCATCCGTCGACGATTAAGAATCAGGGACGCTGTCTCGTTTGCCAAGGTGTCAAAAATCAGATGTGCTGGTCACGTAATGAGATTTAAAGACGACCGCTGGACTAGAGCTGTTACCCACTGGATTCCACGGGATGTCAAAAGACCACGTGGCCGCCCACCTACCAGATGGTCAGACTTCTTCATCAAGATCATGAACGATCAGTTTGAGGCTCTTCATGTTCCCAGAGCGAACAGATGCCATTGGGCTACACTAGCACGTGACAGGGACAAATGGAGACGTTACTGGCGCCCGCTCGAGCAAATCGATGACTAATGGGAAGTTGAGTGATTAAGTGATGAATATATACAAAACATTACTGTCAGTATCTTCCCACTGTTCATCAATTTGCTTGAGCAGGCCCAGTAATGCCTCCGTTTTGAGACTTGTTGTTACTGTGTTTGGCATACTGAATATGTCATGGGTAGCTCGCCAGGCTTTGCCGTGTGGATGAGATACTCAGTAGCTTGCCAAGCTCTCCAAGAGGGACAGAGGAATCGAATCCAGCTTGGCCAGGCTGGCTGCGTGCAAGGCAAACGCCCTACAGCTGTGCTATATAACGTATATGTGTGTGTGTTTGTGTGTGTGTGTGTGTGTGTGTGTAGTAAATATCAGGTAAAGGTAAATAAATTAAAAGTCACAGAAAGATTTTAATTATCAACACTTTAAAACTATTAGCAAGTTCATGTAGCATATCAAAGAAAACCAGGGTCAGAGCTATAGTACAGTGGGTAGGGCATTTGCCTTGCACATAGCAAACCGAGGTTTGATCCCTGGCATCCCAGATGGTCCACCAAGGACTGCCAGGAGTAACCCCTGAGAATCGCTGGGTATGACACAAATACCAAAAAAAAAAAAAAAAGAAAGAAAGAAAACCTAGGAAAGTCAAGAGCACATCAAAATTGTTTGCCAAAGGAAAAAACCCTCCCTAACTCTCAGCAGCCCACTGGTGCTAGCAGTTTTGAGGAGACTCTGCTGTTGCTTTATTTCCAAGAGGCTTTAGGGTAGATATTCTATCCTCTGTCTCCTCTGCTACTCTCTAAGCTCCTAGAAAGTAACACACTTATTATTATCCACGACATTGGCAACTATCCCCTGATCTGCCTATTGTCTGTCCTCTACATGCTGTTCAGTAGAGTCATCCTGAATAGGATTAGCAGAATATTAGATGAAGGACAACCATGTGAGCAACCGGGTTACCAAAAGGATTCAGTATGATCGACCATATGCACACGATGACCAAGCTCATAGAGGTTTCTCAGAAGTTTAAGATGTTGCTCTGTTCACTGATTTAAAGAAGGCCTTTGATTCTATTGAGACTGAAGTGGTAATCAAAGCCCTAGCCAAATAGGGCATTCAAACTGAATACATCAGGATCCTCCGTGAGCTGTATTACGGATTCACTTATAGGATCTCAGCATTCTACAAGGAAATGATCACCCGATGTCAAGAGAGGGGTTCGGCAGGGTGATACCATTTCACCGAAACTCTTCAGTGCCACTCTCGAGAACGTCATGCAACGACTGGAATGGGAAGAAATGCGAGTGAAGATAGACGGTCGTTAACTACATCACCTCCGCTTTGCTGATGACATCGTTCTAATAAAACCAAACATTAGCCAAGCAGCACAAATGCTGGCCGATTTTGACCATGAGTGTGGAAAGGTCGGACTGTAGCTGAATCTTGCAAAGACAACTTTCATGAGAAATGGACTTGTTCCTGACATTCCATTCACTCTCAACGGAACAAACATCTCCGAATGCAGCAGTTATGTGTACCTAGGTCGAGAACTCAACATGATGAATGACCTGGCACCTGAGTTGCACAGGAGGAAGAGAGCGGCATGGAACACCTTCAAGAGCGTCAAAGAAATAGCGAAGAGGACAAAGAACCTCTGGCTCCGGGCACATCTCTTTGATTCCACCTTTCTTCCTGCATTAACATAAGCCTCAGAGACCTGGGCCCTATGAAAACAGGATGAGAATGCTACTAGAGTCTCCCAAAGAGGAAGTGAAAAAGCTTGCTTGATGTATCACGCTTCACTCAAGTGAGAGAAGGAATCTGGAGTTCTGACCTCCATCGACGATCGAGAATCAGGGATGCTGTGTCATTTGCCAAGGCATTGAAAATCAGAAGGGCTGGACGTGTAATGCGATTTGGAGATGACCACTGGACTAGAGCCGTTACCAACTGGATTCCGCAGGATGTCAAAAGATCTTGTGGCCGCCCACCCACAAGATGGTCAGACTTCTTCCTCTCAAGACCCTGAATAATCGATTTGAGGCTCTTCATGTTCCTGGAGCGAGCAGACGCCATTGGGCTACACCAGCATGCAACAGGGACGAGTGGAGACGTTACTGGCGCCCGCCCAAGCAAATTGATGAGTAATGGGATGTCAAGTGATCAAGTGATAAAGGCCCCATCCAGAGAATGGCAGGGGAAGCCAGCAGTACAGCGAGCAGTGCTCCAGTTTGTTCAGTGCAGATCAAACTCAGAGGCCCACACATGTTTGGCTCTACCACTTAAACTGTCTCCCTAGTCACAAAGTAACAAAGGTGAGACATTTGGGGTTGGAGTGATAGTACATCAGGTAGGGCACTTGCCTTGCATGGGAACAACTGGGGTTCAATCCTCAGCATCCCCTGAGGACCCAGAGCCCCACCAGGAATGATTCCTGAGCACAACCAGGTATGACTTCAAAACAAAACAAAAAGAAAAGTGTGCAAAGATATTTATGTCTAATAACAAACATAAAATTTAAAACCCTAAATGCACAATCCAGTTTTTTTAAATTACATAAACAGAATGATCTTAATCAGGTTTAATTCTTACTACATACTGCTCACTTCTATGGACTTAGGAAGTTATGAGTTCAAATTTGCTTTATACCTAGCATTAAATGAAAGGTCAAAGCAAACAAAAAGTCAACATTCTTCAGATGTTTACAAGCTAAAAACATACCTTCTCAAATTCTTAAAAAGAAAAATCAAAGTAAGTGAAATGTGCTCTGCTGAATGATACAGTTATATGAAAACCTGACAAATGGGTTAAAAAAAAAGTCGACCCACTATCATTTTCCTAATTCATGTATTTATTATTGTTTCTAATCATCTACCATTATGCTGGTTCCACTTATTTTGGATCTCTTGAAATAAAGAGCATCTATCTGCCTGCACACATTATAACATAAAGAGACTTCATAACAATTAATTCCTATGAGAACTGGGAATTAAAGTACTAATTGAAAGAAGGCTCTTTACCTACATAATAACTATTTTGGTTTTTGTTAGTTTTTTTTTTTAATGTGTGACCTTTAATTTGAAGGTCTAAGCTAACATAGCAGATCTGCACAAGAATCACTAGGTCTTTCAAAATTACAAAAAACAAGTAAACAAAATTGAGCTAGTTTCAACCATTAGTAACACATCCACTGAAGTCTATTAATCATGCTTTCACTAAACAGCCTTTTACTGAATAACCAAAATTCAAGCAAAAAGACCCCTCATTACTGCAGGGCTGCTTTAAGCATGTTGAGTTGTCAGTGATACAGGCATAAAATGTCAACAATATGAATTCCTCCCTCTTGAAATACTCTAATACTAGACAATGACTTGAGTTTCTGCCAAATTTTATATTTTGGAAAGAGAGATAAAGATTCATCATTCACCATGTACAAACTATTACTAATTTAGAAACTAATATTTTAGTGATCATTTTAACCTTTTACATAATATTTTTTGTGGTTCCAAAGTTCAAATCCAGATTTTATACATGCATGGCACATGCTTTACTGTTGCACCTCATTCCCAACACTAACAATTTTTACTTTTTGTTTGTTTGTGAGCCACACTTGGTGGTCCTCAGGGCTTACTCCTGGGTCTGTGCTCAGGAATCATTCCTGGTGGTGCCCAGGAAGCAATTTGGTGCCAGGAATTGAACAGGTGTCCACCACATGCACTTTCCTTACCTTTGTACCAATACTTTTTCACTTTAATCAAATTACAAAACATAAGCCCCAAAATAATGAGACAAAATGACAAGATTTCCTAGTATGTTCTTGTCAAGATGTTTAATTAAAATTGATCATGAAGAAACAATTGAAAAAATCCAAATTAATGAACATTCCTGGAAATGAATTACCTAGAATCTAAATATATAAAAGGCTGAAGAAGACTTATTATTCTTCCCCCCAAAAAGGGCTGGAAAAATATTCTATATAAAAGATACCAGTGAACAGCAGGTAGGGCACTGGACTTGCATGTGGATGACTCTAGTTTGATTCTCCAGCATCTAGTTGTCCCCCAAGTTTAGATTAGGGAGTGATCCCTGAGTGTAGATCCAGGAGTAACCCCTGGGCACTGCCAGGTGTGGCCCAAAAGAGCAAAATAAATAAATAAATAAAAATAAATGAGACTAATAAGATGCCTAAATGTAATGTGTGATCCTTGATAAGAAGTAGATCAGCTATAAGAAATTTTATTTGGTGGAACTGTAGCAATAGCAGAGCGGGTAGAGTGTTTGCCTTGCACGCGGCCGACCTGGGTTCGATTCCCAGCATCCCATATGTTCCCCAAGCACTGCCAGGAGTGATTCCTGAGTGCAGAGCCAGGAGTAACCCCTGAGCATCAGCTGGGTGTGACCCAAAAAGCAAAAAAAAAAAAAAAAGAAAAAAAAGAAATTTTGTTTGGCTCGTTATGAAATTTTGCATATGAACTATCATTTTTAAGTACAATCCATTATTATGTAATTTTTACTTTTATTAAGCACTGCGATTTACAAAGATCATATTACAGTTGCTTCAGGCATTCAATGTTCTAATCTTTCTACCAGTGTGAGCTTCCCTTCACCAACGTCCCCAGTTTCTTACCCACTTTCTAAGCCTGCCTACTTATCAGGCACAAACAAATTTATGAACTATCATTTTTAATATTCTATTCCTAATAAGCTCCTATATGTTTTACTACTCATAAATGTATTATTTATAAAGTTCTATTAGAAAATATATAATAAATTTGTGTGATGTTTGGGTGTGGTAATTGCTTATAGAGGAGAAATCCTTGTTTTTAGGAAATGCATGCTAAAGTGTAAGAGGAAGAAGTTATGAAATATTTAGAAAAGAAAAATCACAAAGTCTTTGATCTATACTCTAACGGTGTAAGAGAGATAAATGTGGCAAAAATGATTCACTCTTACAACTAATCTGGAACTAAAAAAAAAAAGTAAAATTTAGAACTACTGGACAGAGTTTACAAATAAGAGTCTACAGAATGGGGGAGCAGAGAACTAGTGAACTGAAAGAAAAAAAAACAGAGGAAAGGTTAGAAAATAAGGCAAAGAATGCACAAATACGCAAGACATGACAACAAGGTCGAACAGATATACCTTTAGTCCCAGAGAAAGTATAAAGAGATTGTAGTAAAAGCAATATATAAAGAAAAATTGGCTGAGAATTTAGCAAAACTGATCGCCATAGATTCAAGAAGTAATAGAAATACCACGAATGATTTAAAAAAAAAACCATGAGAAACCAGACTTAGGTACATCATACTAAAAACTGAGTAGTTTTTTAAAAAAACAAAACTTAAAGGCCACAAAACATGGATATTCAAAAGACCTTTATGTTTTAACAAAGAGTGAAATCAAAGGCATAGTGATAAAATCTTTAAAGAGCTGGGGGAAAAATGCCCAATCTAAAATTCATACCCAGTGAAAAAGCTTTTTAAAAAATGGAAGTGAAAATAGGACATTTCTGCACAAAAAAAAAAGTCAAGGTAGTTTGGGGCTGAAGCGATAGCACAGCAGTAGGGCATTTGCCTTGCACGTGGCTGACCCGGGTTCGATTTTCAGCATCCCATATGGTCCCCTGAGCACCGCCAGGAATAACTCCTGAGTGCAGAGCCAGGAGTAACCCCTGTACATTGCCAGGTGTGATGTTAAAAAAAGAAAGTCAAGGAAATTTACCAACAGCAGAACTGCACTGATGGAAATATTAAGAAAAAATAACAGAGTGAAGCAATGAAGTATAACAATAGTAGAGTAACAGACAGAATGAAAATACAACTAAATCCCAATGGCTATACAAAATAAAAATCATTCCTAGCAAAGTTTAAAACTTAGGGGATCTAAATCACACAAAAACAGAAGGTAATAGATGGAGTTAAGTGCTCCAAGTTTCTTACATTTTCCAGAAGTGAAAAAAAAGTCATTTATAATAAACTTTCATAACTCAAAAATGAATGCTGACATCTTCACAAAATCACTAAAATAGCACTAAAATATCTTATAACTAACAAGTTAAAAAATAAAATAAAAACAATCAACCCAGGGCTGGCACAAATAGCACACCCGATAAGGCACTTGCCTCGCACACAGCTGACCTGGGTTTGATCCCCAGCACTGCATATGGTCTCCAAGCCTGCTAGGCATGATCCCTAAGCACACAGCCAGGAATAAGCCTGAGCGCTGCTGAGTGTGGCCTAAAAGTGGGGAAAAAATTAATCCAAAGGCAGAAGAGAAAGGTATAAACCAAGTAAAACAATTTTTAAAAAATTTAAAACAAAATATACCAGCTATTGTTATATTAAATTTAATAATACTCAAAAGAAAAATTAATTAAATGTAAAAGTATATTCTTTTAACAAAATGATGCAAATGAATCCACAAGTATGTAGTTCATAACAGCACTTTAAATAGATGGATACAGAGAAGCTGAAAATGAAAGGATAGAAGGATGCAAACACATCAACTCAAGACGAGTTGGATCTTATGCCTCTGAGCATCCAATGGGACTCTTAGTGTATACTGTAATAATAGCAAAATATCTTTTAAATCAATATAAATATTTGGCTTCCACCTTGCTGTCTCTGGAATCACTTGTTCAGAGATGCCCTATGGGGAGAAGAAGCAAATAAATAAAAATAAACCAGTTCTTTACTAGTTTCCCGCCACCAACATAACCGTTTGCCAGCCATGGATGAATGAATGAGTCACCTTTAATACAGATTCACTCAGCTGAGGGCTACATCCTGACTCAGGATAGACAATGAACCAGAAAGACACTCCTAAATTTCTGATCATTGGAAACAATGTGACATAAAATTATTTGTTCATGGGGCTAGAGTGATAGCACAGCAGGTAGAGCGATAGCACAGCAGGTAGGGCGTTTGCCTTGCATGTGGCCAACCTGGGTTCAATTCCCAGCATCCCATATGGTCCCCAAAGCACCACCAGGAGTAATTCCTGAGTGCAGGGTCAGGACTAACCCCTGAGCAGCACTGGGTGTGACCCAAAAAGATTTAAAAAAATTATTTGTTCAGATGGGCTGGAGCAATAGCACAGCGTTAGGGCGTTTGCCTTGCATGCAGCCAATATGGCTGACCTGAGTTTGATTCCTCCGCCCCTCTCGGAGAGCCCGGCAAGCTACCGAGAGTATCTCACCCGCACGGCAGGGCCTGGCAAGCTCCCCGTGACGTATTTGATATGCCAGACACAGTAACAACAAAGTCTGCAATGGAGACATTACTGGGTCTGCTCGAGCAAATCGATGATCAACGGGAGGGCCTTTACTTTACTTTATTTGTTCAGATAAATTCACTATCTTTTGGGGTATGTTATGCAACAATAGATAACTAAGGCATGTAGTATGTAGTGAGAACTTGCCCTTCGGTTTGATGGACTTATTTTACCTCTAATAATCCTAAAAGGCAGATACTGTTGTCGTCATCACTTAACAGATAAAATATATACAAAAGCTCAGATAACTCTCAAGCTCATAGTAGAGGAGGAAGCATCTGTATGCAATCAATCTTCCACCAGAGTGTAGTAGTTTTTTTTTAATGTCTTTATTATTTCCTTTTTTGAAGTGGGGTGTGTGAAGGGTCCACAGTGCTCTGGTGCTTTCCTGGCTCTGTGCTAAGGAGTGACCCCTGATAGTGTTCAAAGAGCCATTACCTGGTACCAGGGATTGGAATCAAGGTTGCAGGTCCATGCAAGGCCATACTCCTATATAATCTCTCCAGTCCAGGTTTTAGCTTTCTTACTGTTGTTCTATACACTGTACTATAAGCACTGCTATGCTACGCTGCTTCCTAGGTATCAAGCTTGGCTGGACATAGAGCAAACAGACAGACAAGTCCCATAGGAGCATGCAAACTAAAAACAAACACGGCAATGTAAATTATGATGCCTGAAAGAGAGATAACTGCTAAGAATTAAGAGAGTAAGGTAAGAAAGGAAATAAGCATGAGGGGAGAAAATGCGGGTACTACTTAGTGGTACTTAGATACAGTGGCCAAGTAAGATTTTAAGAGATGACATTCGCTTGTGGAGGAAGTGAGAGGAAGGAGTTATATGGACACCTGGAGCTAGAGAGGCCCTAAGGCTGGAGTATTTTTAGTATGCTCAAGGAAATGAAAGCTGAAATTTATAAAGTAATGGAGAAAGTGGAACTGCTACCCTGGAGGCCTTATAAATTTCCCAGGGATTAAGAGAGGTCACTGGAGAGCTCTACTCAGGTGAAGTGAAAAAATCAGTTAGTGTTTTAAAGAGTTTGAAAGTCTCTATGGAGAAGAGATTCTAAACAGACAAGAGTAGACATGAGAAAAATGACCAGGAAATCATTATAATGGGAAAAGTAGGGAGAAAGTATGAAGTCAGAAAGTAAGTTAATTTTGCCTAGGGTAGACAGAAGTGGTGAAAAGTTGTGAGATGCAAATTTTCTGAAGTTATGTCCTTAGAATTTGCTGAAAGGTGTGAAATGTGAGAGAATAAAAGGAGCAAAAGACAACGCCAAGAGTTTTGACCTCAATATCTGAACAAGTGTCATGTAGAATGAGAAGAGTCACAGAAAAAAGCAGGTTGGGTACAAAGTTTATGTTTTAGACACGTGATGGATAGATGCCCATAAAACCACCAGCTAGAGATAGCTAGTGGGGTGCCCAAGGAATAATAAAATCTGGAGATACAAATTTGAGAATCACAATAAAAATTCCAAGATAAATATTTTGCGTATCATTCAATAATTGTGGATTTTTTTAACCTGAGATTTAAGACTAGAGATAGTATAGGTGTCAAGGTGCTTGGCGACGCAGGTACAATCCCCAGCATCCCACACTGTTCCCTCAGCCTACCAGGAGTGATTCTTGAGAACAGGAGAGGTTGAAATCCTTGAGAACAGAGGAGGGGGTAAGACCTGATCCCCACTGGGTGTGGCTCCAAAACAAAAGGAAATTAAAATGTGGAAATTACCATATTGTTGATTCTTTTCATTTTAGCCAAATTTTAAAAAGTTTTTGTGGGGAGACACACTAGGTAGTGTTTGATGGCTACTCTCAGCTTTGTGCTCAGAGAAATGCGTGCAAGCAACATGGTACCAGGTACTGAAGCTGGGCTTCCTGCATGCAAAGTAAGCACTCAGTCCACTGAGCTGTCTGGCTCCTAAATTCTGGGAAAAGAAAAAGTGTGTGGGCTCTACTCAGTGGTGCTGGAGCTACTTAGCTCAGCTCCATGTCTGGGCTCCCCTGGCAGTGCTCAGGGAGCCATGTGGCATGGGGTATCAAATCTAGACCTCCCACATGCAAAGCCATTTATTTATTTTTTTTATTTTATTTATTTATTTTTAATATGAGACATCATCAGGTACAGTTGCAGACTTACACATTTTTGTGCTTGGGTTTCAATTATACAATGATCAAATACCTATCCCTCCACCAGTGCCCATTTCCCACCACTACGGATCCCAGTATCCCTCCCACCCCCCATCCCCCCATCCCCTCCATCCCACCTTGCCTCTGTGGCAGGGCATTCCCTTTTGTTCTCTCTCTTATTGGGTGTTGTGGTTTGCAAAAGACAAAACCATTTTTTTTTTCACTTTAAATGTTTGTTTAAGAGAGGCAATACATGTAATTTTCTTCTTTTCTTTTAAAGATCTTTCTTTTTTTGCTTTTTCAAAATTTTTTTCTTACTAATGTATGTACTTTTAAAAGCATAAATGTTCATATATTGAAGTCTCCCTCCCACTAAAATTCCCACTGCAAAACTGATGGCAGAAGTTGACAATGTTTCAGTTTCTTATGTGTCTTGCAGAGATATTTTAGGCACATAAGACAAATGGATTTTCTTTCCTTTGTGTTTTGATTTGGAGGGGGACAGTTTTTTTCATTCAAAGCAATGTTGATGTTCTCCTTTTATTTTTTTTAACTACTGAAGTAAAATTAACATTTAGACTCAGGTGTCTAAGATTATGGTTCAATCTTTGTATATGTTGTGAAATGATTGCCACAATAAGTCTATTAGCTTATACATTCTTAGATGTGCTGTCACTATCACTGTCCTCCTGTTGTTCATCCATTTGCTTGAGCGGGCCCAGTAACGTCTCCATTGTGACACTTATTACTGTGTTTGGCATATCGAATATGTCACGAGTAGCTTGCCAGGCTTTTCTGAGCGGGCGAGATACTCTAGGTAGTTCGCTGTGCTCTCCGAGAGGGGTGGAGGAATTGAACTTAGGTCAGCCATGTTGGCCGCATGCAAGGCAAACGCCCTACCCGCTGTGCTATCAGTAAATGTTAAGTAAATTCACAGTACTGTGAAAAAGATCTCCAGAACATGTTTTCATCTTGCAAAACTGAAACCCATTAAAGAACAGTACTTATTTTCCCCTTTCCAAAGTCCTTGAAACCATCATCCTACTTTCTACATGTAGGTATTTGACTATTTAGATAGGCCATGCAAGGGAAATCATGTATCATTTGTCTTTATGTCACTGGCTTACTTGACATAATGTCCTCGAGGTTCATCCATGTTGTGACATGTACTAAAATTTCTTCCTTCTCAAGGTTTTATAATATTGAGTTATGGGACCAGAGAGATGGTACATGGGATATGTGCCTGTCTTGGATGCTGCCATTCCCAATTTGATACCCAGCTCCACATAAGGTCCCCAGAGTACAGCCCCCAAACAAAATAAAATAAATACCGCATTGAATATGCTACACCATGTTAATTCATTCATCAACTGATGTGCATCTGTGCTGCTGGCACTTCCTGGTATTGTGAATAACTCTGTTAGGATATGGCGTGCAAATATAAGGTGCTTTCAATTCTATGGGACACCAACACAGAACAAGAACTGTGTTCATACAGCATTTCTAAACTGAATTTTTTAAGGACCCAGCATGATCGCTTTCCACAGTGGCCCGAGCATGTGACATTCAGAGTTCTGGTGTACACAGAGTTCTGGCTTCTCACCTCCAAGCCAGCACTGGTCCTTTCCTGGGTTTATTTGCTGCATGTTATTTTTATACTAATCATCCAAATGAACAGGAGGCATCAACTACATGTGCCTCTATACGTGTTTGTGAAAATGCAATGTATTTGCACCAAATACCCTACAAAGAAACACAAGACCCAGTAGCAATAATGCCAACTAGAAAGCTCTGGGAATTAATGGCAATCTTTTAAAAAGTACTTTTTTCTGTTATTTCCTTCACATTATTTGAAGTTAGTACCATGTACATGAATGATCAATGAAGAACAAAGTAAAAATCACATTTTTCTAGACCTTTATTGGTTATATAAAGTTCTAATTTCTAGTGCCAATTCTTTAACTTCTTTTGTCTGCTCACTTTAATAGGTATTTTCAAAAATGGAGTTGCAAGGCTGGAGAAATAGTACAGCAGGTAAGGCACTTGCCTTGCACCCAATCCCATTAGGCCCCTTTAGTCTGCCAGGAGTTATCTCTGAGTGGCGAGCCAGGAGTAACCCCTGAGCACTGCTGGGTGTGGCCCCCAAACAAAACAAAACCAAAAACTAAGCTGAATCTAGATCAAGCTTTCCAACAGCCCATGAAGCACTAAGTTTCCAGACCTTATCTAGTAAAAGGTTTAAATTGTTTGGTTATTTGGGGGCAGTGCTTGGGGCTGCCCCTGGTATAATGTTGGGGTGGGGGGAAGAAGGTGGTGCCAGAAATCAAAACCAGGACTCCAACATTCAAAGTACACACTCCAGCCCTCTGAGCCATCTCCCAGATCAGGATTAATAATTTAATCATCAACTATATTTTTAATTAAATATATAGGTTTATTAAAATTTTCACATATCATTATGACTCTGGGCTGAAGTGATAGCACAGCGGGTAGGGCCTTGCATACCGCTCACCCGGGTCGATTCCTCCATCCCTCTTGGAGAACCCAGCAAGCTACCGAGAGTATCCCGCCCACACAGCAGAGCCTGGCAAGCTCCCTGTGGCATATTCGATATGCCAAAAACAGTAACAACAAGTCTCACGATGGAGACATTACTGGTGCCTGCTCGAGCAAATCGATGAACAATGGGAGGATGACTTTTACTAGTTTTGATCAGTTATGTAATTTTGTTAGTAGTTAATTTCGGTTTAAAATATTACATAAACAGAAACAGGAAAGCAAAGAGCATGGATTTCTGTTAGCAAACATTTACATCTCAATAACCCAGTTTCTTCTACCTATGAACTTTCAATACATTTTGTTAACACTTTACATTTCTTCAGGAAATTGATTTTCACTAATTTCTTTGTGTGTAAGTTATTATTCCCCTGAAATTTTTAGAAGTTAAAGATCATCTTCACATTTTTGGTCGTCTCTTTCTGGGCCACACCTGGCAGAGCTTATTCCTGACTCTGTGCTCAGGAATCACCTTCTGATGGGGCACGCACCTTACCACTGTTTATCATCGCAGTCCCAGTAACTGGCATAATAGCACATACAAAATAGCTACTTAATATTTGTTAAACAACTAAAGGTCATAGAGGGTTACAGTTAGAAGAGAATTTGATACAAGAAGACTTTACCTAAATTCACATCTCATAAGTTTGGAAACCTGTGCTTTCGTTTTCAAAAAACTATAAAAATTTCTTAAAAGCAACAATGCAGTGTTTTGAACCTTACATTACTTACGGGTAGTTCTGAAGCCTAAACCTATATTAAAATTTCACACTGAATTCTCATGAGACTTAGAATTTATACCCCAGAGCATTCATTTAGATTTTGCCACAGTTTCCATATAATACAATCTTGAAAACTTCTATTACTCTAAGTAATTTTCAAAACAACAAATGCCTTTTATTTTATTGGTTTTGGGCTACAGTTGGCAATGCTCAGAAGATCATAGGGATGCCAGGGATTGAACCCTGGTTGACAATATGCATGGCAAGCACTCTACCCACTGTACTATCACCCCAGTCCCAACAATAAATATGTCTTTTAAAATCATTTGCTGCTGGATGAGAGAAATAGTACATGGGTTGAGAGGCTTGCCTGAACACACCCAGAAACCATACATGTTTCCTCAAGCACTACCAAGAATGATGCTTGAGCAGAGGTAAGAGTGTTCCTAAGCACTGTTGGGGTGTTCCCAACCTCACCATCCCACCCCCACTAGAATCATCTGCTCGTGCAGGGAATATGGCTCAGAGGTAGGATAGATATGTATAAGGTCCTGGATTTGATCCCCAGCACCACACTTCCACTACATCTTCCAAATCATTAGCTATTTTAAAATATAAAAACTATGGAAATTTGAATATAAACTATATAATATCCAACAACTGAAATGTCTACAATCAAATGATGCCAAGAGAAAAAAGACTGCAACCATATCAATAGAGACAGCTATTTCTGTACACTGGTCACTGCAGTCAGATGACTCACCCACATGCACTAGAAAAATGACACACATAAATGGAGAGTAGCAATAATGTAAGTGAAGAGTACACAAATGAATTTGTTTGATCTTGAAAGGTTTAAAATTTTTTTAAATAAAAGTTTTGTGAAAAGTACATAAGTACATTTAAATCCCATCCCATCTCCTGCGACAATGTTCATTTCATGCCTTTTGCTCTTTTTTCCTTGTGAATTTTGTTTTTTACTGGGTGTGTTAAGAAGGGTCACTATAAAATCATTTAGATTTGCAAACAACAGAGCTTTGAGATACATCTGATATTGACAATGTAATGCTACAGAAGTTTCATGATTATCACCAAGCTGTTGGTTCACCCATGTACTTTTCTTTTCTACATAAAACACAAAAATTTGGCAGAAAATAAAATCTTCAATTATGGCTTTAAAAAAGAATGAAGCTTGAGGGGTCAGGAGCTAGTTCAAAGTGCCATAGTTTAGGCATGGAATGCAAGAGTCCCCAAGTTCGATTCCCAGCACTCATGCACTCCCCTTAGTCCTAACACATGTGGCTTCACTGGTTGGCCTGAGCACCACATGACTATGATGAAGCCCAGCACCTTATTGTGGTCCAAATACTGACCTACATAGTGGGTCTCTGCCTACACAGTGGGGCTGAGTATCTCCAGAAGTAGCCACTGTGCCCCTTGAGAGTCATTTGGGACCCACCCCCAAAAAACTGTTTTGAATAAAAAGTTATAAAATTCAAATTTCTAAATATTAAACTCAAATATCTAAATGACCGAGATAATTTTCCACAGATTACAGGAGAGTTTTATGCATATGAAATAGGAAGCAGACCCTCATAGATTTAGTACCATAATCATCAGTATGACTGTGATCATCAATTTTATTTCCTGACTGAGAATCATAGGTAATAGAAAATCTCTGTACATGGCTTAGGATGGAATGAATTTTCTGGCGAGGTTAATTCTCCCCATCCATGCACAGGGACTTTCTTAATGTCTCATTCTACTTGTTTTACAAATCTTTCACTTCCTTTGATAAATGTATTCCAGGTATTTGATTCTTTTGGGTGCAAATATAAATGGAATTCTTAATTTCTTCTTCTCATTTGTTTTTTGCATACAGGAATACAGCAGGTTATTTTATATTGATTTTCTAACTTCTTCTTTGTTGTACTCATTAATTGTTTCTAATAGCTTTTTAATGGCGTCTTTAGGGTTTTCAAAATATGTTGTTCTATCATCTGCAAATAATGATAGTTCATTTCTATTCTGAGTCCTTCTATTTCTTGTTGTATAATTGCTCTGGTGAAGACCTCTACTAGAAACTTAAATAATGGTGACAGTGGACAGCCTTGTACTGCTCCTAATTTTATCTTATTTTATTTTTCTGTTAAAGTTTTTTTTTTATTAGTGAGACATATGAGGTACAGTTGTAGACTTCCAAATTTTTGTGCTTGGGTTTCAATTATACAATGATCAAATGCCCATCCCTCCACCAGTGCCCATTTCTCACCACCACAGATCCCAGTATCCCTCCCACCCCCCATTCCCCCCATCCCACCCTGCCTCTTTGGCAGGGCATTCCCTTTTGTTCTCTCTTATTGGGTGTTGTGGTTTGCAAAAGAGGCAATGGGTGACAATCATGTTTGGTCTATAGTCTACTTTCAGCATGCTTCTCCCATCCTGGGAGGATCCTCCCAACACCTTTATTTGGTGTTCCCTTCTCTTTCTGAGCTCCCTTTTCTCCTAACATGTGTGGTTGGCCTCCAAGCCATGGAGTAAAATTCCTGGTACAAATCTCGGCCATTCTTGGGTGTTAGTCTCCTATTTTGTTACTTTATGTTCCCCGGATGAATTCTGCTCCTAATTTTAAAGAAAAAAAATTAAGGTTTTCACTCTTGGGCATCATAAAAGCTGTGCATGTGCATATGTGGCATTTATTAAATGCTAACATATGTTATTCTATCCCAGCTTTCATTCTTTGAGGATAGCAATTCTATCTGAACACTTTAGATATATGAAGATATATTTACATAGAAAAATGCAAAGGCAGGCAAAATGAGATCTTTAAGTTTTATGGGATAAAGTAAAGCTGGGATTATATATTATTTGCAGAGATGCATAATTCTAGAAAAGCGGAACTAAATAGAAAAAAGTAATCAAGGAAAAAATTAAAGCAAAAATAATTAAAACTCTGCCCCAAAAAGACATCTCAAGAAAGGTGTATTATTACTTAGGTAATGTGGGGGGAGTTATAATATTTAAAGGAAAGGAAGGAAAGGCCCTCCCGTTGATCGTCGATTTGCTCGAGCGGGCCCAGTAACGTCTCCATTGGAGACTTTGTTGTTACTGTGTTTGGCATATCGAATACTATCGGTAGCTTGCCGGGCTCTCCGAGAGGGGCGGAGGAATCGAACTCGGGTCGGCCATGTTGGCCGCTTGTAAGGCAAATGCCCTACCGCTGTGCTATCGCTCCAGCCCATAATATTTAAAACAAACAAAAAAAAACAGGAATGAGCATATGAAAAACGCACTTTCAGGTTACAGATTTGGGATAGAGAAGAGATCATTGACAATGATGGTTGGAAGGGATTGCTCTGAACGGGAGATGTGTGTTGAAAGTGGGTGAAGAACCAAATATGATGGCCTCTCAGTATCTTTATTACAAACCATAATGCCCAAAAAGGGGAGGGGAGAGACAGAGAGATAGAGAGAGACAGAGAGATAGAGAGAAAAAGAGAAAGAGAGAGAGAGAGAGAGAGAGAGAGAGAGAGAGAGAGAGAGAAGGAAAGTGCTTGCAATAGAGGCATTCTGGGTGGAATGGAGACAAGAGGGATATGGGTGATATTGGTGGTGGGAAATGTACACTGGTGGAGGAAGGGATGGGTTGAAACACTGTATGACTGAAACCCGAATATGAAAGCTTTGCACCTGTATCTCATGTTGATTCAATTAAAAAATAAAATTTTTAAAAAGAATCAAAATTCATCTCTGCAAGCAATCTCTTCTAATTCCTCTATCTCCCAGAACTTTTTAAAGATAGAATGCCCAAAGGCAGTTTTTGAACTTATTCTCTTACCACAGGCTCACTCCTTTAACAAACCCATTCAACCCATTGTTTTATATGCCATTTATAAACCAGTAGCTATCAAATTAAAACATCTCAGCCCAAACATTTGCTCTGACCTCAAGGCTCACATACACAGCAGCCTACTCAACATATTCATTTAGATATAAATTTAAAATACCCTGAAGTAAATTTTTGATCATTCCTCGGAGAATTGTTTAATTTTTTCTTGGTCATTATAAATGAGATCTTTCTACTTTCTCTGGGTTCCTTCTGAGCTGGAGGGATAGTACAGCAGATAGTACAGCATTTGTCTTGCACACTGCCCACCCAGGTTTGATTCCTGGCATCCCATATGGTTCCCTGAGCATCACCAAAAGTAATTCCTGAGTGCAAAGCCAGGGTGTGGCCCTAAAAACAAAAACAAAACAAGCCCCACCAGGAGCAGTTCCTGAATACAGAGCCAGAATGCACCCATGAGCATCACCAGATGTGACTCTCCAAAAAAAAAAAAAAAAGGAGAATCTTGATTCATTTTTCCAATTAACCTAGTTAATCTCCCAGACATGATCTCTAGAGAGTCAGGAGACCCTAATTTCCAATTCTATCTCTTCCACTTACATTCTAGATGACCTAGCTTGAGATTTCCAACCTCTGATGCACCTAGAAAAATGCCTAACATAGAGAAAGTGATGAATAAAATGGAAATATCCACATGGAAGAATGGTAACATTCCAATACTCATTCTTTTCCCTTTAACAATATAGCTACTACACTTCCTGGTCTCATTTGCAGAGATGTGTCCACATGACTAAGTTCTGGCCAATCGCATGTGAGCATCAAGTTTTGGGTATTCTGAAAAGCTTGTTTTCTCCCTTCTACAGACTAGAATGTGGATCTGATGTTGGCGATTGGGATTAATAATAATTGCAAACAAAAGCAAGGGGTGGGGAACTGAAATAAAAAGATCAGAAGTCTCTGGGAATGTAGACCAGAGATGTCCAACTCTCAAATCTGTCAACTTGATGCCATCCAACTAAGACTCAAGCACACAAGAAAACCTGCTTTCTGAATACAAAATGATAATACCTACAAGTAAATTCATTTTGCTACTAACAATCCATCTGCATCTTTTGACAGCATATTTTTGAGCTAAATTTCCAGATTATCCTTACAAATGTACGAATTCTCCAAAGATATGTCACTACTGAAAAGATTCATGTGAACAGGGGGAAAAGAAAAACCCAAACATCAGCATATATGGGAATTTGTGACAGCACATTAAAAATGAAAAAAGAATGTACCTTTTCCTTGAACATTATACCCTACTGCTTCATGACTATTCATTTGATAACATTTATTCAGAATAGCATACTATATTTCCCATTAGATAGGAAATAAAACTTTCAGTGGGAAATGCTAATATAAAGCTGAGGGAAAATAAACACACTCATGCCTTTTTTGCTTCCCACCAGAAGTACGGTAGCATTAAGTGGAAATTTACCCACCAAAGCCGTGAACTGTGCTGACAGCAATTACATACCTATCGACACCTAATTTATCCTAAATAACAATTTTAAATTCAGTATTTAGATCAAAGTAGCCACATTTTAGCTACTTTTCTGGACACTGCAAGTCTAGATAAAAGACAAATGCACTACAATTACATTTAGATCATTTTTCCCCCTTCTTTCGCATCAGATAGGTAATATGCCAGATACATAAGAAGATTTAAGGGAGGCACATGTCACACAAGCATGTGACCATTAAATCATCATGCTTATGAACAAGAAAAGGTCTTTTTTAGATTATGACTAAGTTCTGGCCAATGGCATGTGAGCACCAAGTTTTGGGTATTCTGAAAAGCTTGTTTTCTCCCTTCTATAGAAACATCTGCAAGGTACAGCAGGATCACAGAAGATACAGCACCGAAAGGTGCCCATGAGAAACACATTAGGTAGTGCTCTGTCAGAAAAAAAATTGAAAGGGTGGAAATTTCTGTGACTGGCAAGTTAGGTGACTGTATGTATTACTGGTAAAAAAAAAAAAACTGAAATAAAGGCCCAGAGGCTTAACAGGATTTATTAACAAACAGCTCAATATAACTAAAGATATGAAAGTGATCTTGACCAATGACCAAACCATAAAGTGTTCCATAGCCTCCGTGATATAACATTATAGATCCCATGAGATTTACTGGGAGAAGTCTTTTATCCCTAAACTTGTAGAAAATTTAAGAAGAAAGGGAGAGATCATTTAAAAGTCTGAGAGCATGCCTTGCACGTGGGAGACCAGGTCTACCCCCTCCCCCCATACACAGCCCCAGATGTACTGCCAGGAGTAATCCCCAACTATAGAGCTGGAGGTAATACCCGAGCTCCATGAAATATGGCTCAAAACCAAACAAACAAAAATCTTCTTTATTAGGAACACATCAATGTTGAAATGAAAGAAGGGGGAGGACGGAGGATGAATTAAAAAAAACACTATCTTCAGCTCAAGAGGTTAAATACATGCTCCATTACAAAATTTATGAGTGGAAACATGTAAATTAGTAGTTTAGCAAATATTACCCCAAACACATTCAACTGACCACATTAGTTTTTTTCCAAACCAAAGAACTTTAGATAATTAACTTTTAGAAATTTTGGGATCTTGCTTCTGTGAAGAGTTTTATATATTATGTTTGAGAATTAGTCAGAAGGGACTTTTGACAATGATACTAAATTTCTACATCCAACAATCCTATTTAGTGGAGGCCAACCATGAAAATTTCAAAAGCCAAAAAGACATCTGCATTGTTTAACTGCCATTGGGTTCCTGGAACCTGACTTAGAATCATTCCAGAAAGTCTTACTATCTAATCAAGCTTATAATATTGAGCTATCAAATAACAGAGCGAATAAAAATGTTAATACAAAATAAGTAAAATAAAAGAATGAAAGTGGTAAAGAAGATGGTTTGATACTGTTAAATCATAGGATAATAAAAGTGGCATTATTGTAGAGAGTATAGTTTTCAGGACATATTTAATACTTTATATGCAACCATTACATACAAAAATTAACCCAAATTAATTAGGGAGGGCCTATAAACCTAGCAGTTCTTAGAGGCTGCATCTGGTTCTGAGCCCAGGGACCACTCCTGAAGGGGCTCAGGGGACCATATGTGGTGCCGGGGATGGAACCACAAATTTTGTAACAAGAGCCCTACCTACATAAGGGCTCCCAATTGTATACCTCTTATATCAAACTTCATATCTAAAGTGGATAAACAATATTTCTCAAGTGATCACTATCACTGTATCATTGTATCACTGCCATCCTGTTGTTCATCGATTTCCTCGAGCAAGCACCAGTAACATCTCCTTTGTCCTAGCCCTCAGATTTTAGAAAGTGCCACATTAGAGGTTCTTTCAGGGTCAGGGGAATGAGACCCATCACTGTTACTGGGTTTGGGCATATCGAATACGCCACGGGGAGTTTGCCAGACTCTGCCGTGCGGGCAGGATACTCTTGATATCCTGCCGGGTTCTCTAAGAGTATAAACTAGATAATAAGAGGTCACACAGCGCCAGGGGCAGTTGGTGGGTGTAACGCCTACATACTGGAAGATGGGGGATCTGGGTCGAAGAGGCCCAGTCCCTATCCGAGTAGGCTTGGAGATCTCAGCCTTGGGTCCCGCATGCTTGGGTTCCTCTGCCGGATCCTTCATGCGTGAGGCTCATTGAACGTGTGGAGAGTGGTCTTAAGCATGGCTGTGGCTAGTTCCAGAGGTCTTCGGCTGCCGGGGCTCTGCTCAGGGCGGGGAGGGAAACTCAACCCGCCCCCCTTCAAGGGGCCCTGGTCAGGACAGCCAGGCGCGGGGGCAGGAGTCTCTGCGCTGCTCTCTTCCGGGAGATGGGTTTTATAGTCTCTGGGTCTTGGCAGTTGATGGGATAACACGGAACCAGGGGCAGTTGGTGGGTGTAACATCTACCTACTGGAAGATGGAGAATCTGGGTGGAGGAGGCCCAGTTCCAAGTGATCACAGTCAACTTTATTGGATATAATCTTTTTTTAACTATCTCAAGAAACAACTTTTAGTAAACAGTACATAAAATGGTGCAAGTTCTCACTGCTCAATATTTAGTATTTAGCAAATCAGTAAATCCTTTTCTATAGTATTTTTAAGACTTTTCCATTTCAATTATGCATAACTCAAAAAAACAGATAATTTTCAAAACCTTTGCTCTTTATAATCCTAAACAGCATTCCCAAAACTTGCTACGTTCAAGATTACTCTAAATTAAATGTTATTTAATAATCATTTAGACAGTAATTATTAAAGTTCCAAATATTACAATATTCATAAAGTTACCAAAGGCAAGAAAATCTAGCTAATATTACCTAAAAAATATTAAGTACATCCTGAAAACTAGACTCAATATAACAAAGATATTTTATTTTCCTATTGATTTACACCAAAAGTCAGGCAGGCAGGATAGGTCAGTAGTTTTACCTCTAATTGGAAAAAGGCAAGAAACAATCCCAGAAGTTGTATTTATTTTTAATTTTAAAAAGTTTCTATTGACTGAGGTTCTCGATTGACAATACTGTTAATGATAGTTTCTCATGCATATAATTCCAACACCACACCCATCATCAGCTTTAATTTTCAATGTCAAGAAAGTTAGGAGGGAGAAATTTGAGAATGGACAGCCATGCTCCTTTCTGGAGAGTATCCATGTAGAACAAGAACTCGAAGCTCTAGTGTACTAATTTAAGGTGTCAGTATCTCTCTAGTTCAAAGTTCTACCTCTGTATTCTACCAATTCAAAGTTCAAAGTCCAACCTCCCAGTATTCTACCAATTCTGTTCAATCTTTAAAATGGATTTAAAATAAAATTAAAGAAAAAACAAAAAACAAAAAAAACTCAGGCTGAGCTGGAGCAATAGTACAGCAGATAAGGTACATACTGCTAACCCGAGTTCAATCCTGGGCACCAAATATGTTTCCCAAACCCCTCCAGGATTGCTCTCTGAGTACAGCTGAGTATGGAGAGAGAGAGAGAGAGAGAGAGAGAGAGAGAGAGAGAGAGAGAGAGAGAGAGAGAGAGAGAGAGAGAGAGAGAGAGAGAGAGAGAAATATCAGGCAACTACCATTTGTTACTTCTTCACAACAAAATCACCAACATCCCCCCTCCCCCACACACACACACACCTCTGTCTGATTGGTTGGTTTTGGGCCATACCCGGCAGTACCCAGGGCTGATGCTCGGCTCAGAATCTCAGGGATCATTCCTGGAGGCGTTTGGGGGACGATGTGGGACATCAGGGTTTGAACTTAAGTCAGACCTCTGCAAAGCAAGTACCCCACCTGGTCTGGCTCCACACCTTTTTAAAGCCAATGGTCAAACTTCTCTGACCACACTCCAAAGGGGGTAAAAAATACCTCTACTCAGCACTTTTTTTTAATGAATCACTGTGGGGGACAGCTACAGACTTACAAACTTTTGGGGTTACGTTTCATACAATGATCGAGTACCCATCCCTTCACCAGTGCCCATTCTCCACCACCATCCTGGTATCCCTCCCACCACCCCCACCCTGCCTCTGTGGCAGGGTATTCCCTTTTGCTCTCTCTCTCCTTATGGGTGTTGTGCTTTGCAATACAGATATTGAATGGCCATCATTTGGTCTGTAGTCTACTTTCAGGATGCATCTCCCATCCTGAGCGGGCCCTCCAAGCACTCCATACTTGGTGGTCCCTTCTCTAACTGAGCTGCCTTTTCCCCCAGCATGTGAGGCTGCCTTTCCAAGCCATGGAACAATCCTCCTGGTATTTATCTCTACTATTCTTGGGTGTATGTCTCCCATTCTGTTTCTTTATATTCCCAAAATGAGTGCCATCTTTCTATGTCTCTCCATCTTTTTCTTACTCATTTCATTTAACACGATACTCTCCATGTTGATCCACTTACATGCAAATTTCATGACTCATCCTTTCTAAGAGCTGCATAGTATTCCATTGTGTAGATGTACCAAAGTTTCTTTAGCTAGTCATCTGTTCTCGGGCACTGTTTTTTTCCAGATTCTGGCTATTTTAGACAGTGCTGCAATGAATAAACAAATGCAGATGTCATTTCTACTATACTTTTTTGTATCTCCGGGATATATTCCCAGAAGTGGTATTGCTGGGTCAAATGGGAGCTCAATTTCTAATTTTTTTAGAAACGGCCATACTGTTTTCCAAAAGGGTTGTACCAGTCGGCATTCCCACCAGCAGTGAAGGAGAGTCCCTTTCTCCCAACATCCGTGCCAATACTGGTTGCTTTTGTTCTTTTGGATAGTCTCAGCACCTTTTGATCCAAATAGTTCCTTCCTTTATAAATCCCTTGTTTCAGCATGGTGGTATAGATTTCTTCCTTCAGGTTAGATGCTCACAGCAGCTTTATCCTTCTTCAGACTTCAGAAGAACACAGCAAGCTCAGGGCTCTATTCTTGACTATTCTCTTTTCAGTTTATACTCTCTTCCCGGGGTAATTCCTTCTAGATTAAAGACTTCAAAATACCACATGTATGTGGGTAACTCTCATGAGAAATCTCTAGCCAGGATCTCTGTCCTGAATCCCAGACCCATTAAGACACTAACTACTCTACATAAGCACTCAAAGATTTCAAACTCAGCCCCTGCTAATAAACCATCCATATGTACTTGATCCGAAGTTGTTTTCAAACTTTTTTTAGCAATTATATTTGGCATGGTTAGTGTTTCATGATTCTCTCAACCCACTTAGAGGTCTTCAAAAAATAAAAAGAAATTTTAATATATTTTAAGAAAAAATCTTCCACCCACCCCCTCTAGGGCCATATCTGGTGAAGCTTAAGGGGCCATATGGTTCCAAGAATGGAGCATGTACTTCAGACCTTTGAACTATATCTCAGCCCAGCAAAACTCATTTTACAGTGCAGTCACTATATGATCCATTAAATCCTTTTATAACAATAAGCCATATTATGATACCTCGTGAACCCTATTTTTCCTGTTTCTTGAAATATCTTACTCGTGAGTCATCCTGGAAATTATTTCATCAATACTTATAAGTTATTTACAACTATGCTAAAAAAACAAATAGATTTTTTTAAATTGAATTGCTTTAAAATTAATAAATAAATTTTTTAAATTGAATTGCTTTAAATTGCTTTAGTATCTTCACCTTTCTCAGGGCATGCAGTTCCAAAGTACTGTCTAATTTTTCAAAAGAAGTCTGAAGATGCTACTCTTATTTTCTTTTTGAGTTTTGGTGAACAGAACTGAAAATTCAGAATATTTCATTATATATACATAATGTCAAGGATAAGAAAGTTATAATGACATTTTACTATTATTAGGTGCTAAGTGTGAAGAGACACAGCAGTAAAGTTTCAGATTATAAATCTCCAGCTGAAAATATATTAGATCAATCTTGTCAGACCTTAAGAAGTTATGAATATATAATAAGTTTTTTTAAAGCAGGAGGGAATACAGGGTCCATTGTGAGGCTATCATCAACTTTACCTAAAAGAACACCGGGCACTATTCTTTCACTTTTTTATGATTATGCGGTAAAATATGCTACTAACTTCCTAAGTGGATAGATGCTGAAGGCAGATTTTATACCAGATGATACAGAAATCAAAAGAAAAACTCAATGAATTGATAACTATAATGCACTCATAAAGCTAAAAAATGAAAATGAGTTTCAATTGAAAAGTCTTCCTTTTTTCAACAAACCATCAGCCATCAAAGTTTTCAAAACACCGCAATTTAACATTATTTTATTTTATTTCTTGGGATACCTATCATTACTCGGGGCTACTGCTCAGGGGTCATTCCTGGCAGTGCTTAGGGGACCACACAGTGCTGGGGATTGAACTCTTACATGCAAAGTATGATCTCCTGGCAAGCTTGAGGGACCACAAAGCAGGGTATCAAACAAAGGTTGGCTGCGTGTAAGGCAAACTTCCTATCCATTGTCTGATCTCTCCAGCTCCAAGTACAAGGAACTTTTAAAACTCAGTGTTAAGTTGTGGTTTGCAAAAGAGGCATTGAATGGCAATCATGTTTGGTCTACTGGATCACTGTATAACTGAAACCCAAGCACAAAAATTTGTAAGTCTACAACTGTACCTCATGGTGTTTCACTAATAAAAACTTAAAAAAAAAACCCTCAGTGTTAAGGTCTTCTTCGTCCCCCAGGCATCCTCTAGGACCCTGGAACATTCACCATCCCTAAGCCTCTTCCTGTTCATCCCCAACGCTGTGCCCGGTCTTCTTCCTCCCCCAGGTCAGTCAGTACTTGAACCCGGGACTTGGCTTCCTCCACTTATGTGCCCCAGGCATCCTCTTAGTACCCTGGGATGTTCACCATCCCTGAGCCTCTTCCTGTTCATCCCCAACGCTGTGCCCAGGCTTCTTCCTCCCCCAGGTCAGTCAGTACTTGAACCCGGGACTTGGCTTTCTCCGCTAATGTGCCCCAGGTGTCCTCTTAGGACCGTGGGACGCTCACCATCCCTGAGCTGCTTCCTGTTCATCCCCAACGCAGTGCCCGGGCTTCTTCCTCCCCCGGGTCAGTCAGTACTTGAACCTGGGACTTGGCTTTCTCCGTGTACGTGCTGCAGGTGTCCTCTAGGACCCGGGGATGCTCACCATCTCTGAGCCTCTTCCTGTTTATCCCCAGAGCTGTGCCCAGTCTTCTTCCTCCCCCATGTTGTATCCCTCACACACACCAGGTACCCGTGGGGGGCATGGCTCCTTGGAAGTGGGCGTGACCTCTGTAGAAGTGGGTGTGGCCTAATTTTGGGCTGGCGACCGCAAATGCGGCTGCAGGTAGTTTACTCATACCCAGCAATATAGTGTAACAATCAGTCTCCATACCTCCACACCAACAGGGAGAAACAACACAAATCCCCACCATGAGGGGAGGACGATGAAAACAATCAAGATGCCTCAGTAGGTGCTACTCACCTAAGGGACCTCTCTGAGAAAGAATTCAGATATTAAGTAATGAAGATGTTCAATGAACTCAATGAAACAATGAGACAGATATCCAGTAAATTAAAGAAAGGCATGAAAGAAACAATCAAGAAATAATGGAAAGAAATGAGAGCAGAAATTGGAAAGCTATGCACAGAAATGTCACGAATAAAAGATTCCATAGATGAAATAAAAAACTCAGTCTGTGCCCTCAACAGTAGAATACCCACAGCTGAAGACAGAATCAGTGAGCTGGAAGATCAGTTGCACGAACCCTACAGGCAACAACAAACAATGGCAAGAGACCACAAAATAGCTCTAGAGCAAATCAGGATCCTAGGGGATGATTCCAAGAGGAAAAACATTAGAATCAATGGAGAACCAGAAGGTCAGGGAAACAATCCTAATGAAAAAGCCATGGTTAAACAAATCATTGCTGAAAAGTTCCCAGACCTGGACAATGAAGCCATTCAGATTCAAGGAGCCCGAAGGGTACCAGATAAAAGAAACCCTAACAAAAACACTCCAAGACATATCATAGTTAGAATGATGGATACCACAATACTGCAAGCAGCAAGGTCAAAGAAGGAAATCGGATACAAAGGAGCACCCCTTAGATTCATAGCAGACTTATCAGACGAACCCCTCCAAGCCCAAAAGCAATGGTGGGATATAGGGAAAAAACTCACTGATACGAATGCTTCACCAAGAATACTCTATACAGCTAAACTCTCACTCAAACTCAAAGGAATGGTAAACCGCATCAAAAATGAGAAGAGGGATATTACAACAGAAACCAAAGAAATTCAAAAGATCATGAGAGACTACTTTGAAAGTCTGTATGCTAAGAAACAAGAGAACCTAGAAGAAATGAAAAAATTCCTGGATTCCTATAATCTTCCAAGGCTGAATTAGGAAGATCGAGAGTACCTGAATAGTCCTATTAACATCAAGGAAATTGAAACTGTAATCAAAAGTCTTCCCAAAAACAAAAGTCCAGGTCCAGAAGGATTCCCTAGCAAATTTTTCCAAACATTTAAAGAGGACCTAGTGCCAGTTCTTCTCAAGCTTTTCCAGGAAATTGAAGAAACGGAAACTCTCCCAAACAATTTCTATAAAGCCCATATCTGTCTAATACCAAAAAGATACAAAGACACCGCAAGAAAAGTAAACTACAGTTCGATATACCTGATAAACACAGATACAAAAATTCTCAACAAAATACTAGCAAACAGAATTCAATGACTCATCAAAAAGATCATACACCATGACCAAGTGGGATTCATCCCAGGGATGCAAGGATAGTTTAACATTCGGAAATCAATCAACATAATTCATCATACCAAAAAAAGAAAAGATAAAAAACACATGATCATATTAATAGAGGGAGAGAAAGCATTTGACAAGATCCAGCACCCGTTCATGATGAAAACCCTAGCCAAAATGGGGATAGAGGGGGCTTTCCTCATTATAGTTAAAGTCATCTACCACAAGCCTACAGCAAGCATCATCCTCAATGGGGAAAAACTGAGAGCCTTCCCTCTAAGATCAGGTACAAGACAAGGATGCCCACTCTCTCCCCTGCTGTTCAATACAGTACTGGAAGTACTTGTAATAGTGGTTAGGCAAGAAAAAAATATTAAGGGCATTCAGGTAAGAAAGGAAGAAATCAAGCTCTCACTATTCGCAGATGATATGATACTATATTTAAGAGAACCCTAAAACCTCTACCAAGAAACTGCTAGAAATAATAGACTCGTATAGCAAAGTTGCAGGCTATAAAATCAATACCCAAAGGTACATGACTCTCCTATATGCAAATAGTGAGAGAGAAGAAAGTGACATGAAAAAAAATCCAGTTCACAATTGTGCCCCAGAAAATCAAGTACCTAGGAATCAGCTTAACTAAGGAAGTAAAAGACCTGTACAAAGAAAACTACAAAACTATTCAGGAAATAAAAGAGGACACGAGGAAATGGAAAGATATACCCTGTTCATGGATAGGGAGAATTAAGATTGTCAAAACGGCAATACTCCCCAAAGCACTGTACAAATTTAATGCGATCCCTGTAATGATACTCATGACATTCTTCAAAGAAATGGAGCAAACACTCCTGAAATTCATATGAAACAATAAGCCCCCACGAATAGCTAAAGCAATTCTTGGGAAAACGAAAATGGGAGGAATCAACCTCCCCAACCTCAAACAATACTGCAAAGTAGTAATGATTTAAACAGCATAGTACTGGAACAAAGGCAGAGCTGCAGACCAATGGAATAGGGTTGAATATACTGACATCTCCCCCTAAATATATGATCATCTCATCTTTGATAACGGAGCAAGAAATGTAAAGTGGAGCAAGGAAAGCCTCTTTAACAAATTGTGCTGGCAAAACTGGATAGCTACATGCAAAAAATGGGCTCAGATCTCTGCCTAACACTATGTACAAAAGTCAGATAAAAATGAATTAAAAACCTCAACATCAGACCGGAATCCATAAGATACACTGAAGACAAGGTTGGCAAAACCCTCCACGACTTGAAGCTAATGGTATCTTCAAAGATGTCATGCCACTGGCCAAGCAAGTGAAAACAGAGATCGACAAATGGGACTATCTTAAACTAAGAAGCTTCTGCACCTCAAAAGGAACAGTGGCCAAAATACAAAGACAGTCTTCAGAATGGGAAAGAATATTTGCCCAATACCCATCCAACAAGGGATTTATATCAAGGATATACAAAGTACTGGTTGAACTCCAAAAGAAGAAAACACCCAACCCCATCAAAAAGTGGGGCGACAAAATGAACAGAAACTTTGTCATAGAAGAAATCCGAATGGCAAAAAGGCATATGAGAAAATGCTCTACATCATTAATCATCAGGGAGATGCAGATCAAAACAACACTGAGATATCATCTCACACCACAGAGACTGGCCCACATACAAAAGAACAAAAGCAACCTGTGTTGGCGTGGGTGTGGCGAGAAAGGGACCTTCCTTCACTGCTGGTGGGAATGCCGACTGGTTCAGCCCTTTTGGAAAATAGTATGGATGATTCTCAAAAAATTAGAAACTGAGTTCCCATTTGACCCAGCAATACTACTCCTGAGAATATATCCCAGAGAGGCAAAAAAAGTACAGTCTAAATGACATCTGCACTTCTATGTTCATTGCTGCACTGTTCACAATAGCCAAAATCTGGAAAAAACCTGAATGTCGAGAAAAGATGACTGGTTAAAGAAACTTTGGTATATCTACACAATGTAGTACTATGTAGCTATTAGAAAAGATGAAGTCATGAAATTTACATACAAGTGGTACTACATGGAAAGTATCATGCTAAGTGAAATGAGTCAGAAAGAAAGAGAGGGACAGACATAGAAAGATTGCATTCATCTGGGGAATATAAAGTAACAAAATAGGAGAATAACATACAAGAATAGCCAAGATAAGTACCAGGAGATGGGGGTATGGTGCCACCAGCAGGTCAATCTGTACCTGTGATGCGAGTACATCAGCAGCCTCATGGCGCCTTCAGACTTCCAGATACCCCAAAATTGCTGCTGTGCCTTTGGCCAGACCCCAAAAACTTGGGGCAAAGTTTACCAAGAAAGTAAAGGCCTAAAGTTAGGTATGTGGGAAACACACCCACAAACCACCGCTGGCTCAGCTATATAATTGGAGGCAAGGCCTCTTTGGTTCCTGATTGAACTGCTTAATGGCCATGATTCCAGAGACTCAGAAACAAATCTCGGAACCCAGCGGCTTTAGGTAGAAATGCGTCCGGTCCCTGCAGTAGGCTATTGGTGCTGGGCCAACCCAGGTGGGAATAGGTTTCGTGCCTTGGCCTGTTCCCCCTGGTGGCCCAGTGGCTGCCATCCTTCAGAGGCCACTGGATAGTCACATTTGGGTCCCCAGTGATGAGACACACAGGGCCTCACAGGATGGGGGTGGAGCCGGGCTTGTCCTCCCCACCCCAACGAGACCCCAAGTCATTGCCCACAAATGGCCTGTCTGGCTCCTGATCAAGCTGCTTAACGGCCATGATCCCAGAGACTTAGAAACAAATCTCGAAACTCAGTGGCTTTTGGCAGAAATGTGTCCGGACCCCGCAGTAGGTTACTGTCACCAGGCCACCCCAGGGGGTAAAGGGTGCTGTCCCTCCGCCTGTTTCCTTCTGGCGGCTCGGTGGCTGTCATCCTCCAGAGGCCACTGGACAGTCAGGCTTGGGCCTGCAGTGACAAAACTTGTTGGGCCTCACGGGATGGGGTGGAGCCGGGCGTGTCCTCCCCACCCCAACGAGACCCCAAGTCATCGCCCATGAACGGCCTCTCTGGCTCCTCATCAAGCTGCCCAACGGCCATGATCCCAGAGACTCAGGAGCAGATCTTGAAACCCAGTGGCTTTTGGCAGAAATCCCTCCAGATTTAAGTGTTAAAACTTCAGAATTTCAAAACCACATGGCCCTACTGCAGCCACGTGACATCATATGTTATTCATAACCAGCAATAGAACACAAATCGTCTATTGTTGCCTTTTCAGCAGATCTTACTTTTGGGGTAAAATCTCAAATAATAATGGTGGGTCTGGTGTCGAAATATTGAATGTGATCAAAGTAGAGAGAGAGTAATGTGGAAATCATCTGCCCCACAGGTAGGGGGAGGGTTTGGGATGAGGGTATATTGGGGTTTTTGGTGGTGGAGAATGGGCACTGGTGAAGGTACGGGTGTTTCATTGTATGACCGAGACATAGACCCGAAAGCTTTGTAACTGCTCTCACAGTGATTCAATAAATAAAATTATAAAAAATGAAAAAAAAAAGTACCAGAAGGTTCATTCCATGGCCTGGAGGCCAGCCGCACTTGCTAGGGGAAAAGGCAGCTCAGATAGAGAAGGGAGCACCAAGTAAAGGGTGTTGGGAGGATCCTCCCAGGATGAGAGATGCATGCTGAAAGTAGACTATAGACCAAACATGATTGCCACTCAATGCCTCTTTTGCAAACCACAGCACCCAAAAGGAGAGAACAAAAGAGAATGCCCTGCCACAGAGGCGGGATAGGATGGGGGATGGGGGGTGGGAGGGTTACTGTGACTCATGGTAGTGGAGAATAGGCACTGTTGGAGGGATGGGTACTTTATCATTGTATAACTGAAATCCAAGCACAAAAATTTGTAAGTCTACAACTGTACCTCATGGTGTTTCACTAATAAAAATTAAAAAGTAAATAAAACTCAGTGTTAAGAAAACATTCAATTACCAAATGAACCAAAGCCTTAATAGACATTTAACCAAAGATTCATTCACTGCTGGTGAAACTGCAATATGTCAGTCACTTAGGAAAGAGTTTAAAGATTTCCTACAAGTGGCCATAGACAACTCATGGGCTCAAGTGCATTCCTTGCATGTAGGAAAACCTGGTTCAATCCCCAACACTGCTGGGCCAGTAAAACCCCGTAAACAACAAACTAAGTAGACCCTCAGCACTACCAGATGTGGCCAAAACAAAATTAAAAAACTGTTACAACAGGACCCAGCAACCACATTTCTCTGGTATTTCCCTAAAGGAATTAAAAACTTATGCCAACAAAAAAAAACCTGCACACAAATGTTCAGAGTAGCTTTTTTCTAATTCCCAAGCTTTGGAAGCAACGACTATTCCAATAAGCAAATGAATAAACTGTGGCTCACCCAGATGATAGACTGATTCGGCACAAAAAAGAAATGAGCTGTCCATCCATAAAAATACATGGAGGAAACTTCATTACATGCCATTGAGAGTGGTAAATCAGAAAATACTGCATACTATATGATTAAAGTTATATGACATTCTGGAGAAAGCAAAACTATGTAAAAATTGGCTCCCAGAGACAATGGGGAAGGGAGAGATGAATAGGCACAGCACAGGTGTATAATAAGTCATAGATTCCCTCTTGGTTATTAAAAAAGCCAGTATCTGTACACAACTTGCCAAGGACAAGATGAAAAGACCAGCACATACATGATGTCCACTCCACATCTCATCAGTTGGTAATCAAAAGTCAGCTCCATATTACACTTATTATCAGTAGTGCCCTTATTAGTGAATAAGGAATAGAGATGCTGGTAATATTCACTCTTGTCATACAGTCAATCTCAAGACTCTAACTATTAGTATTAATATGCTGATTCTGTATTGGGAAGAAAAAAATCAAAGATGTATTTAGTGGTAATGGTGGGGGGGGGGGGTGGTAGGAGAAGCATAGGGAGCCCTGCAGTGCTCAAGGGCTATTCTTACCTGTGCTCATGAGTGACCTCTGATAGCACTCCAAGAAACATATATGGTGGAGGGGATTGATTCAGATTCAGCCTCATGCAAGGCAAATGCCTAACACCCTGTACTATTTCTCTGGCCCTCAAAGATGCATTTCTTTTCAGAGAACAGTATCTCTCCCTTCCTCCAAATCCTTTTTTTCCAAAGAAAAAAATGTATCATCTGTGTGTAAACATAAAGCAACAAACTACCCAATTATGTTCTTCAACATTTATGCAAGTTTAGTCGCATGCTCGCAAGTCGATGGAACTGACCCCTGGAGGACAGTGTAATGCTACAACAGGTGGCAGTAGCCTTGATTGTGCAATTGAGGGTGAGAGTCAGTGTGCTGCGGGGGGTCTTTCTGTTTGTACCCTTGAAGATAGAACTCCAGGAGGGGCACCAGGTGTTCATTTTTCCTTTTTTTTTTCTTGAAAAGGTTGTAGGCCATGTAAGTTTAGTAACCTCTGGTATATTTATATGGAAATGAAATATGGCCCAGAACAATCTAGGGGAGGGCTAGGGTCTCCTCTCCTAATTCATGATGATATGCTGCAGCAAGCAAAGCCTGCAGGTAAATGGGACTTGGAAAGATTGTGAATGATTCGGTTCAAAAACATATTTGCTGCCAGGAAAATAACCTATAGTATATGTTCTTCTGACTGTGACTACGTAGGATTGTCATTACAGTTAAACTTTCAACATAGTAGCCATCACAAATATTTAGGTATTTTTTGTTTGTTTTTGGGGTCACACCCGACGATGCATAGGGATTACTCCTGGTGGTGTTTGGGTGACCACATGGGATGCTGGGAATTGAACCTGGGATGGCCACATGCAAGGCAAACGCCCTACCCACTGTATTGTCGCTCCAGCTCCAGATATTTCAACATAAGGATGTTAAAGAACTGAAAATATTTGAGACAGCTGATTCTTTTGAACTCACGATGAAAAGGCAATAAAAAGCTCACCATCCTATAAATGACATTCATTTATAAAAGTACACATTCAGCAAAATCCAGCAGTGGCACAAGCATTTTATGCTTCCCCAAATTAATGAAATAAGAACTGATGAAAGTATAAGACTAATTCTACTTCAAAAGCAAGGGTAGCTCTTTGGCTCCTGATCAAGTTGCTGAGCAGCCATGATCCCAGATACTCAGAAACAAATCTCGGAATCCAGCAGCTTTTGGCAGAAATGTGTTCAGAATCTGAATTAAGTTTTCAGGCCTGGGCCACCCCAGGTGGGAAAAGGTGCCGATCCACCGCCTTTTCCCCCTGGCAGCTCAGGGGCTGCTATCTTCCACAGGCTAATGAACAGACAGGTTTGGGCCCACAGTGAGGAGGCACTTTGGGACTCATGGGATGGGGGTGGGGCCGGTCCTTCTCCCCCGCCCTAACAAGATCCCAAGTCGCCACCCATGAATGAGTTCTCTGGCTCCTCATTGAGTTGCTGAATGGCCATGATCCCAAAGACTCGGAAACAAATCTCGGAATCCAGAGGCTTTTGGAACAAATCCCTCCAGATGGCCGCCTGACATCATATGCTATTCATAGTCTGTAATAGAAAACAAAGTGTCTAATGTTGCCTTTTTGGCAGATCTAAGTGTTGGGGGAAAATCTCAAGTAACAATGGTGGGGCTCGTGTCGAAATATAGAATGTAATCAAAGTAGAGAGAGAGTAATGTGGACATCATCTGCCACACAGGTAGGGGGAGGGTGTGTGATGGGGGGTATACTGGGGTTGTTGGTGGTGGGAAATGGGCACTGGTGAAGGGACAGGTGTTTTATTATTGTATGACCAAGTCTTACACCCAAAAGCTTTGTAACTGCTCTCACAGTGATTCAATAAATAAATTTAAAAACAAAAAGCAAGGGTAAATGACACTAAGAATATCTGTAGCCCAACTATCAATAATAATACCTTGAAATTTAAAACCAGGAAAGAACTTCAGTTTGGAAAATTAAAATAATTCATCATATCTTTTCTTGTACCCCTCACTTTTTGGTAAAATCTGCTTGACTCTTAGATCGGGTACAAATGATTAAGAGTTGTTTCTTCGGTATTTTCTTTAGTATTTTCAAATGTTTTTAAGTTCATTTATATAAGGAACAGAGGCACTGGTATTTATAAAATGTAGTACATCAAATTCTACTTTCTTTTCTGACTGACATTCATCATTTGAAACCAATTTCTGGGCTATAGCCCCATTAAATCCATCCATCAACGAGCAAAAGAAAAGAAAATTTCCAGATTCCTACTCAGATTACATCATTGCCACCATTTGAAACTATTTTATCTCTCCCAACACAGCTGCTGAAATAAAGTCTGGTCCCCTGAATGAGCATCCTATCCTGTTCGCTATTTCTTTTTAAAAAAATTTATAAAGTGATTTATTACATTCAATATTCCAATACCAATCCCACCACCATTTACACCATCTCACCACCATTATTTCCAATTTTCCCAACCACCACTCAAGCCAACCTCAATAGCAAGCCCCAACTGATTTATTTTGTATTGTTTGTTATGATTAATTCAAGATTTCCTTAGAAGAAAGTCTGTGAAGATTGCCATATCTTACCCTGGAGCCAATAAGTCCTTATATAAGAGAATACTAACATGTTTTACAGGTTAAGCCTTATGTGTTAGTATTTTCTTAATCGAGATTGGTTGCCTTCTACTTTATATCCTATCCACTGTGGTGTACTACTCCTGGTATATCCGTGGTATACAGTATGAGATGATGTGACTCCAGGAATTCTAAAATTTTGATGGGGTAATATAGCTGGAGTTAAATTTTTAACTGAATAGTGACTTTGGGGTCCAGAAGCATCTTTGCAGCTTGTATCTCTTTTTAGATTTATTTCTGAGTCTCTGGATCACAACCAGTTAATGAGTCTATATGGTGCCAGAGGCAGTTCATGGCTGTGACTGCCAGGCCTCTGAAAGAACAGGGGGATGGGGGAGGTCACCCATCCCCAATTCCATGATAGCCTGGAGATTTCTTTTAACTTCTTTCTCGCCTAACTCTGGTGATAGAGCTCTAGAGATTTCTTAAGAAGGAATAAGAAACTTGGAGATCAGGAATGGGAACTGGTGGAGGGACGGGTACTCAATCATTGTACAGCTGAAACCCAAGCACAAAAATCTTTAAGTCTACAACTGTACCTCATGGTGTTTCACTAATAAAAAAATAAAAATAAATAAATAAATAAATTTTTTTAAAAAGAGAAGGAATAAGAAACAAACACACTGATCAAGAAGAAACATGATTTCTCAGCATCCCAATATGAGCATCCCTTGGAAAATGAAAAGGATAGTTAGAGATCAATCCATCTTCTTTCACAAAAAAAGAAACAATGCATACTACAAATCAAATTAGCTACCTAAACTATCAATTTTTCAAATTATTTTTATGTGTGGAGGGGCAGTGTGGAGGGAGTTAGAACCCCTGAACTGACTCCTGGCTCTGTGCATAAGGATCAATCCTACCTGGCAAGGCTCAGGGACCATATCCAATGGCAAGGGTCAAACACACATGGACCACAGGAAAGGCAAGCACCCAACTCCTACTGTAGTCTCTGTCTCTACTATAATTTCAATTTTAAATGAAAGGTATCTACTGGACAAGTCTTCTTTTAGAAACTTCTCTCCTTAGTCCAATAACTTAATTAACATCATAATTAATGTCTCAATTCTACTTCTTAATATTAGTTATTTTGTATGGACACAGTAAGAGATACACTGAGCTTGTAGAGTGGCTCTCCCAGGGATATCTCACTATAGGTCTCAGACTACAGTGCTCAGACCAGATTAGTCTTTCCTAACCCTAGAAGGGTCCTAATACAGCTATTACTTTTTTGGATCATGACAGAATTTTTCCATGACCATTCTCTTAACCTATAGTTAAGTATTATGGCACTTTGGCCTGGTTCATTTTGATGCAAGGGTAGCTCACAGCTTGCCCTGGGTCCATCCAGTCCCTCATTGGGGACCCTGCTTTTGGGGTGCTAGGAACTAAGGGCAACTGAGGCTTAAGTCGAGATAACAAATGCCCAGGAGTGAATATCATTCGGAGTCAATTAACTCCCAAGTTACAAAAGCATAGCATTAACTGTCTTCCTGTGTCTATACAAAAGGGACATTACTCTGAATTAACTATGCAAAGACTTAAGAAGAAAAGAAAAAGCAATATTTACAAGTTAACAGAGTCTGATTAGGAGATAAAGGTGATTGACCAGTTGGGGAAGCAGAGCACAAAGAAAGAGGTGACAAGTAAACACAGGGATGGAAGCACTGTGATGGGAGTAACCCAATAAGCTCCATGTGGCAAGGCAGAAAGGACAAACCAATGTTATCCTACGGGGGGTACGGGACTGAGATACACCCAAAAGTGTATTTTTCTCCTCGCTCTGTGCTCAAGGATCATTCCTGGTAGTGCTTGGGAGATCATTTGTAGTGCCTGAGCAAGAACTGGGGCCAGTTGAATGCAAGGCAAGTTCAGAGGTAGCACAAAGGTACTAACTCTCTGGACCAATTCCTAGCAAATTTTACAAATTCAAATAATTTCAATTTTCTTTTAGATTTATAGGATTAACCATTCTGTATGCAAAAAAAAGGAAATGATCTTTTCTATAGTACTACTTTCAATTTCTGTTATGTTTTATTACATTGTCAGGAGCTTGAAGGAAACAAAGGAGATAGCTCAAGTGGTAGAGTACATGATTTCAGCACATGTAAGGTGCTATGTTCAATTTCTGGTGCAGTTTGAAGCCCTCCCCTGCTCCAGCCCTTTCTCTCAGATTTAACCCCATGACCTGGAGCACCACAGGACTCATAATCCCTAAGAGAGTGCCCTACTTAAAGGGAAAAAGTATTTTTATAAGTGAAGAGAGGAAGAATGGAACTAAAGGTGATATTAATGGGTCTTTGTCTATCCTGTTTTTAAAGATCTGTCTCAAGCATTTCATCATACAATATATTAGTTATTGGCTTGGCTAGAAATTCTTCTTTTTTAATTAACCAAAGAGGGCTTCATGCTATTAAAACTTAATAAAGAATGAGTATTATGTTTTAAAAAAACTTTTTTTGGCTTCAGCTAACTAGGTATTTTTTTTATGTTTGACCTAATATCCACTCACATTCCCTCCCTCCCCATAATAGATACATTCTGATTGTTATGTTCCTTTAATATCCTGTTAGATCAGATTTATCAGAATCTTATACTAGCTCTCTGCATGACTATACCGGGTCTATAACACCACTCAGCCCTCTGTCAAATATGAGAAAAGGACAAAATGAACTGGATAGCCAACTCCACGTGTACAGTTTATAAAACTGAAACAGCTTACTATAAAAACTTATTTCCTAGAGATCTTGGAAGAACGTGTCTAAGAAACAATTTAGCATCTTAGTTTTTGTTTTGGTTTGGTTTTGGTTTTTGACTAAATAAGCTTCTAATTCCTGTTACTGAAGAAGCAGAATAAGCTTCTAATTCTTGTTACTGAAGAAGCAGAAAAGTGTAGTTGATTCTGCAGGAATTTACTTATTCAGCCAGTATGTACTGAGTACACATCTATGTTCAAGGTAATGAGTTTGGAGTTCAACAGTACAAAATAGTCATCAATGCTCCCTTCAATGAGACTTTAGTTTAGCTGAATGAAAAGAGACATAAATTATCAGAAATCATTGTTAATAAATTAGAAATCAAGTTAATTTTAATTTCTTTAGTTAAGTTTTTAATTTATATTTGCTGGGAAATTTTAGCTTTCATCAAGATATCCATCATGATATTATAGGAGGGATATTTCATCAAGATATTACAGGAGTAGTTTCCTGAGCACCACCGGTATGGCCACAAGAAATTCCACATGGAAGTTTCATAATTTTTAAGATCTCTTGCCAATTTACAGTGTTCCTTATTCATTTTTTAAACCAGTTCTCCTTTCTTTCACAATCATATTTTTTGTTGCAGGTGTCTGTACTTCATTGGATCCCTAAAGATTCATACTGAGCAGCAGATGCAGAGATAGAACAGGGAGAAGTGTGTCAAATTACACAAAGTTTCAATTAATCCAGATGAGTAAAATCCAGAAATCAAATACACAGCACAGAGCCTATAAGAAATATTATTCTGTTGGAACTAGTGATAGTACAGTGAGTGCCTTGCACATTGTGAATTCGGGTTCAACTCCTCAGGATCCCACATGGTCCTCTGAGCACAGCCAGAAGTAATTCCTGAGAATACAGCCAGGAGTAACCCTGAGCATTACAGGGTGTAACCCCAAAACCAAAATAAATTAATAAATATTAGACTATATACTAGAAATTTGCTGAGAAAAAATTTAGCATGTTTTTATTACAGACACTAAATGCTAATATGTGACAAACTGGATATGTTCACTAGCTTTTTTGCAATCATCATTCCACAATGCATATATGTGTTAAAACATCATACTGTATATAAACAACTTTGTCAATTTTACTTCAATAAACCTGGGAGAGAAGGTTTAATGTTTACTCTCACAGTTAAGTTCACTATATTTCTATTAATAAATTGATCAAATTCTCATCATTTCCTTTGTCAGCTGGTTTTCTTATTTCTACTTCAGCTTGGTATTTCCTGTGACAAACAAGAAGCAGAGTGCAATGACAATGACAATAACCATGGACTCCACAGAAATCCTTCTCTGGTCCCCTCTCAGGGGCTCTGCTCCGGGTAATGTCTGCACCCACTCACCACTGCTGAGCCTCTCAGGATCATTGCTCAGGGCACAGTCTCAGCACAGCCTCCCCACTTTCCTTTTCAACAAGATGACAGTCATTCCCACTAATGGAGCCCTTGTTGTGTACCAGGTAGCGTTCTGAGCATATAATATGAATGAATTAATTTAATCCTCATAGAAATTCTATGTGACAGATACGAATCCCTAATTTGATATTGCAGTTACAGAAGCAGGAAAGGTTTGGTAATTTGCCAGCATTCCCAAAGCCAAGCTACTTAGTAGAATAAAATATATGTGAGCTGGACCTAATTGTGATTCTGACTTCAGAAACTAAGCTATTCTGTCTCTGGGTAAATAGAAGATTATATTTTTAGTTTAAGTCACGTAGAGAATATTCCAAAATTGCATGATTTTCGGAGCATTCATTCGTTCGTATTTGTTGTTATCATGGACAGAGAGGAGTATGCTAATGCATTCCACCAGGGGAAGCCGTGGAGAACACAGTGGTTGAGTTCACAAGCTAGGAAACCAGATCTCTTGCTGTTTTCTCCTGTAAACTGATAGAATAATTCAGCTCCTTAACAACTCACCCCACCAAGGATTATTGTCAAAGATTCGGTCAATAAAGGCCTATCATAGCTATATGCCTCTGAAGAAAAAGACAGACAAAATAGAAGGTCCCCAAGCTCATGGATCTCCACTCTGTTTGAGGCTAACTCTACATCTGCATTTTAAAATAGGCAGAAAGCAGTCCACAGAAGGCTAAGGCTTGAGTCAAATAGCATTGAGTCCATTAGCAGTAAGCTGTTACTTTCTGTTTTCCCAAGTTAAAATATATGTATATGATTGTTCTCATCCCTTTTATGGCAGTCTACAAAGAAATAATTAAATATTAAATTAAATTCTGTGAAATACAATTATTGTCATCTTTGATATTTCTATCAAAATTAAATTAATGTTTTGAGAAATCAATGAAATCTTTGAAGAGGGAAATCTACCAAAGTCTGTTCTACATTACAGAAACTAGAATGAGAAACATTAGACAAGCTATGGATTTTTTATCTAGGAAGATGACAAAAATCTTCAGTCAATGAAATTTTTTACATTAACTTTGAATTTTTTAAATAATGTATAATGTGTTATAAATAAAAAAACAAGTATTTTATAGAATGCACATATCAATTTTTGTAATTTGATCCTAGCTAGCAGTTTCAATAATTCAATAAGATTTTGATCCCATTTATGTTTTATAGAAAAGCAACAGGTTATATCTATACAACAGCCTGGTTAGGATGCCTTTTATAAGGAACCTATAACTTATTCTTATATTTATGCTTATATATTTATAATTTATAATACACAACTTCTAATATAAGATCCTGTCATTAGTATGCAAGACAGAAGGTATAAATTTGTGAACTACTACTGATTTCATTTTTGCTTTCTTGGGAACAAATCAAAGAATCCTACTGTATTAATTTGGCAGCAGTGAGAAAGAAAGCTGCTTTGTATCAGTGAGTCAAATCTCTTCACTGAGTAATTCAAACAGTGGATTTTCCTTTGTTCTATTTTCAGTGTTTCCCCCTCATCTTGATTTTACTTTCATACTTTTCAGTCTACACCATTTTGCTAAGTAAGCAAATAATCCTGGAGCTAGAGTTTGTGTAATCCTACTCGAATCAATAGTGTGTGTGTGGGGCGGGGGGGACAACCAATATGTTTGTGACTCTTCTTCTGTTACAAAAAATATTAGTAAAGCAGTTGCTTCTGAACAATTATGTTGAGTAAGGCATTTCAAAAGGGTCTGGCACACATGAGCTTAAAAATTAAAAGGACAGGGGTATGGTGCCGCCAGCAGGTCAACCTATACCTTTGGGATGAGTTCATCAGCAGCCTGATGGTGCCTTCAAGCTTTCTGATGCCCCAAACTTGTCACTGTGCCTTTGCGGGGAACCCAACAACTTGGGGCCAAGTTTATCAAGAAATTAAACGGCCAAAAGTTAGGTATGTGGGAGTCATGCCCATAAACTACCTCCAGCTCATTTATTAGCCTTATTTCAGAGACCCATAAATAAATCTCAAAAGAGATCAAAAGCTGCAGTTAATCTCAGCTCCGCACATGGCTGAACAGACGGAGATAAATCGGAGGAAGGTGGGTTGGTCTGCTAACCACCCAAACAGAACCCCTAACAACTACTGCTTCCACAATCCAAAATCACCACCATACTCCTACCCTGACTCTACCATCTCAGGATGGGCCTCACCAAGAAATAATATGCTGAAAAATCTGGTATACAGATTTTGTTACAGAAATCTCCAGGCTTTCTCAGAGTTGGGATGGGCTACCTCCCCTCAATTCCCAATACTCCTGGAAGCACTGGCCCCCACAACCCAACTCCAGTGCTACCAGGTAAGCTCTACTACCAGCCTTGCTCCAGAGACCTATAAATAAATTTCAAAAGGGATCAAAAGCCACAGTTAATCTTGGAACTGCACAAGGCTGAACAGACTGGGGTAAAACTGAGGGGGCGGGTCATCTTGGTGACTGCCTAAGCAGAGCCCCTGGCAGCTGCTTGTTCCCACAATCTAAAATCGCAACTATGTCCCTGGCCTGACTTCACCATCTCAGGACGGATCTCACTGAGACATATCACTGTATTACTATATCACTGTCATCCTGTTGTTCATTGAATTACTCAAGTGGGTGCCAGTAATGACTCTATTCCTCCCAGCCCTGAGATTTTAGCAGCCTCTCCATACTAGTCTTTCCCAACAATTGGAAGCTCTTTCAGGTTCAGGGGAATGAGACCTGTTATCGTTATTATTTTTGGCCTATCAAATACAACACGGGTAACTTGCCAGGCTCTGCTTGCCAGGTGGGATACTCTCGGTAGTTTGCCAGGCACTTCGATATGTGTGTGTGTGTGTGTGTGTATCTCTATGGTGGCTGGGTGCAAACCTCAGGCAACAACAAGCTAACGTCCGAGCTCGCAAAGCAGTGCAGAGAAGTGATAAGGGAAGACCTTAAAGACAGAAGAGCAGCAATGCTGGCCAATGTGGCAAAAGCCAGGAAAATCATTTGTAATGCCCGCCTGTCCTTCACCAACTACAAGAACAAGATAACTGCCCTCCGACATCCTGATGGACCTATTACATATTCCAGAAGGGCAATGGAGAAGATTATCTATGACATCCACCTGCACACATACCAAATTCCGCAGGATGGATGTTGTTCCCAACGTTCTCCCTTCCAAAATCCGACATGCCATTTCGTCAGTAAAGACGCGAACAGCACCTAGCCCAGACAAGGTCAGACCCAAACACCTAAAGAATCTGCCACCAGTACTCATCAATACACTGGCTCGGCTCTTCACACGCTACCTATCTGAATGCAAGGCTCCATCCCAATGGAAAACCTTCAGGACCGCTCTATTGTACAAGAAGGGAGACATCAACAACATTGGCAACTATAGCCCGATCTGCCTGTTGTCCGTTGTCTACAAGCTGTTCACTTGAGTCTTCTTGAGTAGGATTGGCAGAACACTAGATGAAGGACAACCATGCAAGCAAGCCAGGTTCCTAAAAGGATTCAGCACAATCGAGCATCACTTAATCACTTAACTTCCCGTTAGTCGTCGATTTGCTCGAGCGGGCGCCAGTAATGTCTCCATTTGTCCCTGTCGCGTGCTAGTGTAGCCCAATGGCATCTGTTCGCTCTGGGAACATGAAGAGCCTCAAACCAATCATTCATGATCTTGATGAAGAAGTCTGACCATCTGGTAGGTGGGCGGCCACGCGGTCTTTTGACATCCTGTGGAATCCAGTGGTCATCTTTAAATCTCATTACATGACCAGCCCATCTGATTTTTGACACCTTGGCAAACGAGACAGTGTCCCTGATTCTTGATTGTCAACGGATGTCGGAAATCCAGATTCTTTCTCTCAATCGAGCATATCCACACAGTAACCAAGCTCATTGAGGTTTCTTGGGAGTTTAAGATGCTGCTCTGTCTAACATTCATTGATTTAAAGAAGGCCTTTGATTCTGTTGAGACTGAAGTGGTCATCGAAGCCCTAACCAAACAGGGCATTCACACTCAATACACCAGGATCCTCCGTGAGCTGTATTATGGATTCACCACCAGGATCTCACCATTCTACAAGGAAGTGAGCATAGACATAAAGAGAAGGGTTTGGCAGGGTGATACCATTTCACCAAAACTCTTCAGTGTCACCCTCAAGAAAGTCATGCAACGACTCGAATGGGAAGGAATGGGAGTGAAGATAGACGGTCAGCAACTACACCACCTCCGCTTCACTGATGACATCATTCTAATAACACCAAACATTAGCCAAGTGGCACAAATGCTGGCTGACTTCGACCATGGGTGTGGAAAGGTCGGACTACAGCTGAATCTCACCAAGACAATGTTTATGAGAAACAGTTTCATTCCTGACATTTCATTAGCTCTCAATGGAATGAACATCTTCGAATGCAGCAGTTATATGTACCTAGGTTGAGAACTCAACAGAACGAACAACCTGGAACTGAGTTGTGCAGAAGGAAGAGAGGGGCTTGGAACACCTTCAAGAACACCGAAGAAATAGCTAAGAGGACGAAGAATCTCCCGCTCCAGGCACATCTCTTTGACTCCACCATTCTTCCTACATTAACATAAGCCTCAGAGACCTGGGCCCTACGAAAACAGGATGAGAACGCTAATCGGGTCTCCCAATGAGGAACTGAAAGAGCTATGCTTGGAGTATCATGCTTCACTCAAGTGAGAGAAGGAATCTGGAGTCTGACCTCTGTCAAAGATCTAGAATCAGGGACGCTGTCTCGCTTGCCAAGGCATCAAAAATCAGATGGGCTGGACACGTAATGCGATTTGGAGAAGACCGCTGGATAGAGCCGACTGAACTCAACGGAACGTCAAAAGATCATGTAGCCCCCCACCTACAAGATGGTCAGACTTCTTCATCAAGACCCTGAACTAACGGTTTGAGGCTCTTCATGTTCCTGTGGAGCAAACAAATGCCACTAGACTACACTAGCACATGACAGGGACCAATGGAGTTGTTACTGGCGTCTGCTCGAGCAAATTGATGAGTAATGGGATGTCAAGTGATCAAGTGATATATTTCCCTCTATGATTTGTTGCCTAATGTCTGAACTCCATCAAATATCGTGTGATAATTATGGAAAATGGGTAGGAAGTGTCTTATGATGTGTCGCGTGGTCTGGAAAGTGGCCTGGAATGTGGTGGCATCTGGGTAGTTGAGGTCGGCTGCCAGGGCTGGGTCCCTTGGGGCAAGGAGCGCTCTCACCCACCCCACTCTTGTGCACCCTGAATGAAAACAACCTGGCACGGAGTCCCACTGAGATTATGTCTCTGCTGAAGATTCTGGTATGCGGGTTTTGTGACTGAAATCTCCAGGCTTTCTCAGGGTCAGGATGAGCTACTTCCCCCCACCTTTCTGTACTTCCGGAAGCCTCAGCAGTCACATCATACCCCAAGGCAGCCACCCAATTGAAAGGCTACTCCAGCCTTATCATCCCAACAAAAATATACCAAATGCCCTGAAAAACACCATGACCTATTGGCATCTGTATTGCAAAACATAATGCACAAAAGGAAAAGGAGAGAGAGAGAGAAAGAGAGAGAGAGAGAGAGAGAGAGAGAGAGAGACCAAGAAGGAAAGTGTCTCCCATAGAGGGATGCAGGGGGTGAGGGGGTAGGTTGTTGAGGTATGGTAGTAGCATGACAGAGGACATTGGCAGTGGGAAATGTACACTGGTACAAGGATGAGTGCTGGATCACTATGATTGAAACCCAATTATGAACAGCTTTGTAATGGTCTATCTCACAGATATTTAATTTAAAAAATTTTAAAGTAACATGGAGTTCATGCCCAATTCAATCAGTTTAATCAATGGCTGAATAAATAGCAGTACTCCTACATTAAAAAAAAAAAGATCAAAGGGAAAGGGGTGCACCTTTACAGTTGGAACAAACACACAGCATTTCCACTATAACTGTCCTTAACAGCATAAGAAAATAGGTCAAAAAATTAAGTGTTAATATATCCAGGGAGCAATGATATTTCAGTGTATGTGTGTGGATAGGAACTAAAATCCAATAGAATTAACATGTCAATTTATGGCTAATTCAATGTCCTAATGGAATAGAGAGCTTTTAGAGAAATCATTAATCTTCAGAAAGATTTCAGATTTTTGCAGTGAGGAAGTCATTTATAAAAAATTTCCAGAATTGAATGAATGCCAAATAACTTCACTGTACCTTAATTCCCAGATAAAATACCCTATGGTTACATATCATAAAGATAAAAGGCCCTCCCGTTGATCGTCGATTTGCTCGAGCGGGCCCAGTAACGTCTTCATTGGAGACTTTGTTGTTACTGTGTCTGGCATATCGAATACTCTCGGTAGCTTGCCGGGCTCTCCGAGAGGGGCGGAGGAATCAAACTCGGGTCGGCCATATTGGCCGCTTGTAAGGCGAACGCCCTATCCGCTGTGCTATCGCTCCAGCCCGGTTACATATCATGACTTCTTAAAAATAGTCCTAAGTATACAGGACAGAGGAACATACTGCAATTAATACTCACTATACTATACTATACATTTCTTTCCTGTCTCTTTCATTATTTCCCTTTCCTGAAAAGGGAAGTCAAGAAGCAAAGTCTTGTCTTTGCAGAAAAAAAAAAAACAGATCAAGGATTTATACTTCTGTTCAAAAGACACTATGAGCTCTCCTCACTATAGGCAAGAGAGAAAAAAAGTGGGCACTTTAATATGCCTGTAATTGGCTCGTCTTAAAATATTTCAGAGCTCCTGTTAAAGAGTTTTGGGAGTAATCATAAATCATAAAGATTTATTATCCATACATCCTCATTTTGCTTCACCAGTTGGTGAATTGGTGATGAAAGGTGGGTGGGCAGAGAAAAAAGTTCGTGCGTGTTGACATATTGCCATAGCAATCAAGATCAGGCTTATTTCTGCTATATGTTTAGCTTCACTGTATAAGAGGAACAAAAGCAGAGAAGAAATTGACAGAGACTAAAAATCACCAGCAGAGAATAAAAACAATCCTATTAACAGATTAACAGAGGAAAACTATTAATGTTTTGAATAATTTTCTTCTGTTCATGCTACATACATATTCCCCAAGGGAATCTACTTGTCTCACTGCAACACTCACTAATCCTTCAGAAAAAAAATTCTTTAATCAATGTCTATTCTTTATTAAGGAAAAAAATCTTCAGTATAATACTTGCCCTGTAGTTATCTTCATTATAAAATTTTCAAGAATACTTCATACCAAAAAGGGAGTCTTAGGAAGTATCACAAATAAAAGGAATGATATGTTTAACTGCATATGCACGTATTTTAAATACATAGATGTAATATATGTACTACTCTATACATTTTTAATTGTGAAAATGGCCAAAAAATAATTTTAAAAGTTAAAGATTCTCAGGACTAGAGTGATAGTACACTGAGTAGGACACTTGCCTTGCATGCAGTCAACCAAAGACCAATCTGTGGCTCCACATGTGGTCCCAAGAGCCCTGCCACAAAATCCTTTCATTGTTCACTGTCCACTGTCCTTCTATTGTTCATTGATTTGCTGGAACAGGCCCAGTAACATCTCCATCATGAGACTTGTTACTGTTTTTGGCATATCAAATATGTCATCGGTAGCTTGCCAGGCTTTGCCATGCGGGCAGGATACTCTTGGTAGCTTGCCGGGCTCTCCGAGAGGGGCAGAGGAATCAAACCCGGGTTGGCCAAGTTGGCCGCATGCAAAGCAAATGCCTTACCTGCTGTGCTATCGCTCCAGTCCACAAAATCCTTATAGGACATTTATTAACTTGATCCATAGACTTATATAATCCTGATTATTCAATAATAATAGTCTCCTGATGTAAGTGTCATAATAATGTCACTTTGGCAGATGCATTTATTTTTTTGTTTTCTGAAAAAAATCAGCCAACTCTATATTGATATTCACTAAGCCAACTGAAGATAATGTATTTACAGATAACTTATCCAGAATTTCCAAAATTTTCTGGATGTATATCCTTCCTAATGGTACAGAAATATAATCCCAAACGGAAACTATGAATATAAATGAATAGATAGATAGCCTTAAAATCTCCTAGGTAAATATTTTCTTCTTTTTTCCCATTACCATAGGTTGTATGACTTTACAATTAAGTTTTACATATACACAGTAAAATTAATATAAAGTTAAAAGGCTCATTTCCTGCACTGAGACTGAATGAGGGAATATACAACTCACACATAACATGTTGCACCACTTTGAAGCCACTCTCAGTTATGCTCTGTTCCTTCTTATCCATTTATTTAATATTTGACATCTATGTTATCACTGATCCCTTATTAGCTGATATATCACATTATTGCCTGATATTCCAAGATGTTTTTTTTTCATCCTAAGCAACTAATGTAACTTTTTAAAAAAAATGCATTTAGATCATAATCATAATACCAAAATTCATTCCATTGAGGAAATGAGGGGGTCAGGAATATAGCTCAAAGAAGGCTAAACAATGCCTTACATACACATGGCCCTGAGCTGCATCCCCAGCACTGATGGCCCACCAAGTACTGCAACTCTGTGGCACTGGTAGCCCCTCATGACTGCTGGACACAAGCACCAAAATATCAGGAGTGGCACCTGGGCTTCCGTTATACTGGATTTGTTGCTGTTACTTGTTTGGTTTTGTTTCTGGATCACACTCAGGCAATGCTCAATGGTAACTCCTGGCTCTGCACTGAGGAATCACTTCTGGAAGTATACAGGGGACATATGGAAGTTGGGTAAAATCCGGGTCAGTCATGTACAAGGCAAGATTCCCATCCACTATACTATCACTCCAGTCCCTAGATATTTTTTTAAAGAAGAAATTACATGGGTTCTATCCCCAGCACTCCATATAGTCCTGAGAGCCCTGCTAGACAGAAGGAGGAAGGAAGAAGGGTAAGAGGGAGATAGGAACATCACTATTTTTGTGAGCAGGCCAGTCACAACCAACAAAGGGCTATGATGTCCATTTGCAGGACATCATCCCTAGTAACAGATAAGAAAAGAACCTGGATGTCTTACACTGATGTTCTGTAACTGAAAACAACTTTTCCTACAATTATAGAAAAGAATTTCTGATAATTCTGGCCTTTAAACCTCAGAAAAATAACTGATAAGTAATGTTAAAGAGAAAAAGTGGAGAAATCCGTTACTTTGACTCCCAAGCAGTAATTTGGATAAAGAAAGTATCCTTGGGGGCCGGAGAGATAGTACAAGGGTAAGATGCTTACCTTGCACACTACTGACTCAGATCCAAACCCTAGCAGCACCTATAGTCCTCCAAGTTCCACCGGGGGTGATCCCTGAGCACAGAGTCAGGAGTAAGTCCTAGGCACCAAAAGCAACAACAAAAAGTATCTTTGGGGCCATAGATGTGATTCAACTGGTATAGTACATTCCTTGCATGCATGAGGGCTGTGGTGCTTATCCCCAACACTGTAACATCCCCTCTCCCCTGCATCCTTTGGTAAGTCCACAACAGTACTGACAAAAGAAATGTTTTTTAAAAGTTAAATGTCTGTTAAGAGTAATCCTGTGAGAGATGAAGTGAAGAAAACTGCTTATAAGTGGACAGACATGGAGAGTATCATGCTAAGTGAAATGAGTCAGAAAGAGAGGGACAGACATACAAGGACTGCACTCATTTGTGGAATATAAAATAACAGAATATAAGACTGACATCCAAGGACAGTAGTCACAAGAGCCAGGAATATTGCTCCATAGTTGGAAACCTATCTCATGAGCTGGGGGAGAAGGCAGCTGGAATAAAGAAGGCATTACTACATCAATGGTGGTTGGAGGAATCATTCGGGATGGGAGATCTGTGCTGAATGTAGATAAAGGACCAAACATGATAACCTCTCAGTATTTGTACTGCAAACCATAATGCCAAAAAGTAGAGAGTATGAAGGAAATTTTCTGCCATGGAGGCAGGGGGAGGGTTGGAAAGAAAGGGTACACTGGGGACATTGGTGGTGGAGAATGTGCACTGATGGAGGGATGGGTGTTTATCGTTGCATGATTGATACTTGAACTTAAAAATTTGTAACTGAACCTCATGGTGATTCAATAATAAAAAAAAAATTTAAAAAGAGTAATCCTGTTGCCTACTCACAGGGATATCCATTATATTATTAAAACTTAATCTTTATAATTATATACCCTCAAGAAGCATTTGCAAAAACCAGTCAAATAGCTCCATAGAATCACTTGGGGCAGAAAAATCAATAAAAACCCAGTTAATGCTTTCATTACAGGTAATCATTTGAGAAATTCTAATAGCCTATTCCAAGTCCTACTGCCTTGAAAAAATTTACCTGGCTTTAAGAAAGCTCAACTGAAAAAAAGGATTAAAAGTATTATTTGCTCATTCTTTCCAAGTACCTGTTACCTAAAATACAATGAATTCTATTAAAACTAATGCAAGATACGTATTCCAATTATAACTTGTTTTCATTTTTTAGTCACTTAAACTTCCTCTATTCATTTATGCAATCTGGTTATAAAGCAACATTTGCACACTTTTCAAAGGAAAGAATAAAAATGCTATTTAAATTACACTAACAGCTTCTAATATTATTAGTCAATGTGAATATATTGACTATAGAATTGTTCTTTTATAATCAATGTGAACAATAAAAGAGATCAATTTTTTATTATCGTGGGGACTTATGCCTAAAGCATATTAAAATAATTCTGAAATATATTTAGGAGATGCAGTATAGACACATTTCTCAAACATAGAGTGCGGTTTTTAATGATATAAATATGTATTTGTGTATCTAGAACTAACAGAAGATTTCAATTATTTAAGAATTGGTATAAAAGAAAAAATTTTATTTGTTTCTGCAAGTTGGCAATAACTATTACTTCATCTATTTTAACACTAATTTACAAGAAAACTCATTCAACTTAGGGGATAGTTCAATCTCCAGCATCCCATGTGGTCCCCTGATCCCCACCAGGAGTGGTGCCTAAGCACACAACCAGGAGTAAGCTCAAGGACTTTCAGGTCTATCCCTGCCCCCAACAACAACAACAACAACAACAACAACAAAATTGAGTCACTGTGAGAGAGACAGTTAAAGAACTGTTTATGGTCAGCTTTCAGTCATACAACCAATGCCATTCCTCCACCAAGGTACATTTCCCACCGTGAATGACTCATTTGCGAGATCATTCCTCACCACTAGAATGAACATAATCAAATAGATAATAACAAGTGTTGTGAGGATGTGAAGAAATTAGACTTCTCAAACCATACTAGTGGGAAAGCAAAATGTTACAGACACTTTAGGTAATATTTTGGCAGTTTTTCAAATCACTAAATAAAGTTAAATACTATTCAGTAATTCTATTCCAAGGTATATGCCCAAGAAAACAGAAAACATATGATCTTACTTAAGACTTTCAAATAACTTTATTCCTAACAATGTTGTTCACAGTAGTCAAAAAGTGGGAAACAACTCAAATGTCCATCAGCTGGAAAACAGACTAATACAACGTAGGGTGTGCGTACAATGAAATATTGTCTCATTGTAAAAAGGAATGAAGAACTATATACAAGTGAATGAAGTGTGAAAACATGCTGAGTAAAGGAAGCAAAGATACAACAAACATATATTGTTTGACTCCTCATGAATTGTCTAGCTAGTCAAATCCATAGAGACAGAAGAGAGGTAAGTGTTGCCAGAAGCTGGGTAGAGAAGAAAGTAAAGCAACTGTTAATGGACACAGGTTTCTTTGGGGATATAAAAATATTCTGGAATTATAGAATAGTGAGAGTTGCACGATTTTGTGAGTATATTAGAATCCAATGAAAACTGCAGAGCATATTACATGTAAATTATATTTCAAATTTAAATAGAATATATAAAGGGCTAGGGCAATAGCACAGTGGGGAGGGTGTTTGCCTTGCAAAGCCTGGAAAGCTACCCATGATGTATTCGACATGCCAAACACAGTTATAAGTGTCACAATGGAGATGTTACTGTGTCCGCTCGAGCAAATCGATGAACAATGGGGTGACAGTGACAGTGACAGTGACAGTGGAGGAATATATAAAAGGTACAGTGACAGCTACTAAACATCAGATGAAACCTCTTTCAAATGTTTTGTCTACCATAAAACCTTATCCATCTCTACATCGCTTTTAAAAACCTGTTTTTGGAGCTGGAGCGACAGTACAGTGGGTAGGGCGTTTGCCTTGCACGCAGCCAAACCCGATTCAATACCTGGAATCCCATATGGTCTCCCAAGCACCGCACCAGGAGTAATTCCTGAGTGCAAAGCCAGGAGTAACCCCTGTACATTGCCGGGTGTGACCCAAAAATTTAAAAAAAAAAGACTTCTTTGTGCAAGTTGAATAAAATATATAGGTTTAATTTTTTTTATAATGGAGCCATTTTTATTGAAAATATTGAAACTTTCAGCCAATTTTTTTTTAGATTCTGTGGTTTACAATACTTTTAATAAAGGTTTCTCATGCACACAACCACTCATTACCTTCTCCCTCTCCCAAGGACCCTAAAATCTGTACCTTTCAAACTTTCCCCCATCAACTTAATTGTGTGGATCAATTCTTCCATTATGTTGCCTTTGGACCTTGTTGCTACATTTCTGTGTATCTTTAAGTCCTGTCACATATGAGACACATCACTCTATATCCCTTTCCTTCTGACTGACTTCACTCAGTATAATATCCTGATTCCATCCATGTTGCTGAAAACTGCATGATTTTGTTCTTTCTTAGAACAAAATACTGCAGAGTATTCTATAGTGTATATATAGCACAACTTTTCAAAATTAATTTATTTCTAAATTTCATTTTATTTTTATAAAGTAGTTCGCAATATTTGATTATATTTAATATTTGAACACCAATCCTACCACCATTACACCTTCCCACCATCATATTTTGGGTGTTTCCATCCCTAACCCCAATCTCTGCCCCAAAGCAGAACTGAAATAATTTATTCCATATTGTTTTTTATGAATAAACTGCTGAAAATGCTCCCAAAAATTTTCCTTAGAGGAGAGCATGTGAAGACTGTTGTATTTCAGCCAGGGGCCATTAAGCCCTTCCATAAGAGATTACTGATATGTTGCTAAGGGTTGAGCCATGTGTGTGTGTGTGTGTGTGTGTGTGTGTGTGTGTGTGTGTGTGTGTGTATCACTTGCTTACTTGACATCCCATTACAAATCAATTTGTTCAAGCGGGCGCCAGTAACATCTATACTCACCCTTGTTGCATGCTAGTGTATCCCAATGGCGTCTGCTCGTTCTAGGAACACAGAGCCTCAAATCCATTGTTCAGGGTCTTGACGAAGAAGTCTGACCATCTCATAGGTGGGCAGCCACATGATCTTTTGATGTACTGTGGAATCCAGTCAGTAATGGCTCTAGTCCAGTGGTCGTCTCCAAATCGCATTACATGTCCAGCCCATCTGATTTTCGACACCTTGGCAAACGAGAAAGCACTGATTCTTGTCATCGAGGGAGGTCGGAACTCCAGATTCTTTCTCTCATTTGAGTGAAGCATGATACTCCAAGCATAACTCTTTTGATTCCTCTTGAGGAGAGCCGAATAGTCTCTCATCCTGTTTTCGTAGAAACCAGGTCTCTGAGTTTTAGGTTAATGCAGGAAGAAAGGTGGAACCGAAGAGATGTGCCCAGAGCCAGAGGTTCTTCATCCTCTTAGCTATTTCTTTGACGCTCTTGAAGACGTTCCAAGCCACTCTCTTCCTCCTGCGTAACTCAGGTGCCAGGTCATTAGTCATGTTGAGTTCTCAAACTAAGTACACATAACTGCTGCATTCGGAGATGTTCATTCCATTGAGAGTGAATGGAACATCAGGAACAAGACAGTTTTTCATAAACATTGTTTTCATGAGATTCAGCTGTAGTCTGACCTCTCCACACTCACGGTTGAAGTCAGCCAGCATTTGTGCCACTTGGCTAATGTTTGGTGTTATTAGAATAATGTCATCAGCGAAGTGGAAGTGGTGTAGTTGCCGACCATCTATCTTCACTCCCATTCCTTCCCATTCCAGTCACTGCATGACGTTCTCAAGGGTGGCACTGAAGAGTTTTGATGAAATGGTATCACCCTGCTGAACCCCTCTCTTGACATGGATGATCACTTCCTTGTAGAATGGTGAGATCCTGGTGGTGAATACATAATACAGTTCACGGAGGGTCCTGGTATATTGAGTGTGAATGCCCTGTTTGGCTAGGGCTTTGATGACTGCTTCAGTCTCAACAGAATCAAAGGCCTTCTTTAAATCAATGAACGTTAGACAGAGCAGCATCTTAAACTCCCAAGAAACCTCAATGAGCTTGGTTATCGTGTGGATATGGTCAATTGTGTTGAATCCTTTTTGGAACCCAGCTTTCTCGCTTCATCTAGTGTTCTGCCAATCCTACTCAGGATGACTCGAGTGAACAGCTTGTAGACGACAGACAACAGGCAGATTGGGCGATAGTTGCCAATGTCGTGGACGTCTCCCATCTTGTACAGTACTACAGTCCTTCTGGTTTTCCATTGGGAAAAATCTTGCATTCAGAGAGGTAGCATGTGAAGAGCCAAGCCAGTGTATTGATGAGTACTGGTGGCAGATTCTTCAGGTGTTCAGGTCTGACCTTGTCTGGGCCGGGTGCTGTTCGCTTCTTTACCAACAAAAGGGTGTGTCAGATTTTGGAAGGGAGAATGTTGGGAACGACATATCCATCCTGAGGAATTTGGTATGTGGGCAGGTGGGCGTGGCTATCCAAGAGATCCAAGTAGAAGTCATGGCTAATCTTCTCCATTGCCCTTCTGGAAGTTGTGATAGATTCATCAGGACGTCGGAGGGCAGTCATCTTGGTCTTGTAGTTGGCAAAGGACAGGCAGGCATTGCGAATGTTTTTCCTAGCTTCTGCCACATCTGCCAGCACTTCTGCTCTTCTCTCTTTGAGGTATTCCTTTATCGCTTCTCTGCACTGCTTTGAGAGCTCGGACGTTCGCTTGTGATTGCCTGAGGCTTGTGCCAAGCTACATTGGCAAATGAACTCAAGAGTTTTCGAAGACAGGCATCTTTTTGTGGCTGGAAGCTCTTTGGAACTGTTGCAGCAACATGGGAAGATACCATCGTTGACAACATTGACAAGGAATACAATCAACTGGTTAAGCACCTCCATGATTGTGCGAGGAACGCCAAGAGATATATACATATATGTTTATAAAATTTTATTTCCCTCTAAGAATGGTTCCCTTCTACTTTAAACCCCAACAAATGTGGTGCGCTACTCTGGAGTATCAGTGGTGTGAGGTGTGAGATGTCAAGCAGCAGAAAATGCAGCTGTGCGGTCCAGGGATAGGTTTACTCATGGGTGAAGCTTGACCTGAGCATGTGGAGAGTGGCCGTGAGCATGGCAGTGGCTCAGTTCTGGAGGTTTTCAGCTGCCAGAGCTGGGTCCCTTGGGGCAGGAACCCCACTTGCACCTCTCTGGGGTGCTCCAAATGAAGCAGCCTGGGGCAGAGTCCAGTGGCATGGGTATGGTGACTCATTTTACGTTCTCTTCTGAGAGAGAAGACAATAAGTTCCTGGATCGTGGCCATTGATGAGATTATCTGGTGCCAGCCATTGATGACTTGTGGGCATGACTGCCAAGTTGCTAGAAAGAGGGGGGCAAGGGAAGAAGTCACCCATTCCTGGTTCTGTTGAACCTGGAGTTTTCAGTCACAAGTCCCTCATACCTGGGTTTTGTTAGCACAACTTCTTGATCCATTCATCCATAGCTGGGTACAGGGGTTGTTTCCAATCTTGGCTATTGTACTAAGTGCAGTGAGTGAACACAAGGGTATAGATATCCTTTCAAAGTAATATTTTTGTGTTTGGGGCATAGATGCCAAGAAGTGGTATCACTGGGTTGTATGATATTTCTATTCCTATTTTTTGATCTCCACATTGCTAATCATAATGGGAGCCAATAATTTTGATCAAGTTTTAATGTACTCATCAAAACTTGAGAGTAAAAATTATTTTAAAAGTAAAAGTTTTCAGGAACTCAGAACAACTGCTTGCAATAGCTAAAATTTTCATTCAAGATAGTATTACTAGAGAACTACATAAATTATTACTACATTAAAATAATAATGTATGAATGATTAATGCATTAAAATTACCTTATACCGAATTGCCAAGCTAAGATCCTTAATAGGTCTATCTCATTAGTCAACAGCTATTCACTGAGTGGTGATAACCACAACATTCTGAAGGACACAAAGATATTTACCTCCTTACTCTAATAATTTATAATAGAATGCATGATGATTGTGAACAGGCACTAGGAATTGAAGACAGATTATAATGTTGAGGATCTTACATTTCAACCCAGAATCAATGAGGAAATCATTATCTGAAACAATCTGCTTATTAGACAAAACATGGACAAGAGCTTGGAGAGGAGCACAACGGATGTGATGAGGATAAAGAAGAATCAAAATTACAGGCTGGAGAGATAGTACTGGACTTAAGGTGCCTGCATTGCATGTAACAGACCCCAGTTCAAGACCCAGAAGTGCATATGATCCCTCAAGCACCAACAGGAGTGTTCCCTGAGCACCTCCAAGTATGGTCCAAAAAACAAAAACAAATGTAATGTTAGGGGAAAGACAGATAAGCACAGACGCTCGATTCTATTTTTTAGGAGGCAGAATCAATAAGGAATTGGTCAATGTGTAGAGAGGAGTGAACTTCACTTAGAAGGTCAGGCTTGTACAGGCTTTGCAAACACTGCTGAGTCATTTTATCTGTATAATAGGCAATGACTTCATCTCTAGTCTACAGGCTTCCATTGCCTGTAGAAAATGGAAATAATCACAATGCTTACATAACACAGGGTTGCCATAAGGGCAGGATTAGGAAAGATACATCTGAAGCATTTAGTACAGTGTCTGTTATACAGGATAAAGTGAAACATTGTCCCACTAACCATCATAAGAAATAAAAGAACTGTCAATGCGCATAAGGGAGATTAGTCAACTACTTCAACATGAGGCCTACACATGGAATTTCTAAGTTCAGAGAACAAATAGTACAAAAAGATTCATGAAAGGAGTTAGCAAGTCAGCATACAAAGAAGGGCTTACACTGCCTGTGGACAACCTGTCACAACCTATGGCTCCTGAGCACCACCAGGAGGGGCCCCTACGCACAGGGGCTGAGTGTAAGCCCTGAGAACAGATGGGTGTGGCCCAATTTTTCCCTATAAAACAATTAAAGATTTATGCAGGTAAATTAAATAAAATACGACTCCAAGGTTTCTAGTTATTAGCAGTCTTAAATATTATGCTACAGGATTTCAAATAAGTAATAAATCTATTATTCTCTTCTAAGTACAGAGTTTTGAGCTCATTGTTATAGCTGACCCTTCATTAGATGAGGAAACTAAGGCCCCATAGAATGAAGAGAAAGTCACATCATCCACTGACATACACAATAAGAGCTCATCAATTAGTTAAACGCTTCCTTATTTAACTAATAAGGTGAAGATTAACAGTGAAGATTTTAAAAAAAAAGGTTCTCAACAAATATAATTAAAACTCTTCCTAAAAAAATACTTGGGAGAGAGAGATAAATACACTGTTGAGTGAAATGTTGGAATTATGTGCATGAGAAACCTTTAATAGTATTATAAACCATAAAATCTCAGAAAAAAATTTAAATAAGTAAACCAAAAAACTTTCAAAAATTTATTTTATTTTATGTATTTTTTGCTTTTTGAGTCACACCCAGCAATGCTCAGATGTTACTCCTGGCTCTGCACTCCTGGAGATGCTTAGGGAATTCAGTAACACAGTAACAAGAGTCACAATGGAGATGTTACTGGGCCCACTCAAGCAAAATCCATGAACAATGGAAGGACAGTGAAGGTGACAGTTACTGTTCTTGGCATATCGAATACGTCACAGGTAGCTTGCCAGGCTTTGCCATGCGGGCAGAATACTCTCAGTAGCTCGCCAGGCTCTCCAAGAGGGGTGGAGGAATCAAACCCGGGTCAGCCGCATGCAAGGCAAATGCCCTACCTGCTGTGCTATCACTTCAGCCCTTTGAATATCAATAATAACTATTCCCCCTCTCACTCCCTGCCTCTCTGCCCTGCCCCCAACTGACTTCTTTCATGGCACGTGGCTGCCCTTTCTACTTCCCTACCTGTACTCAACAAAAACAAAGTAACTGCTGCTCTCTCAGTACTCATCAAAGTAGACAGAACTTCAATCTGTACATAAAACATTTTCAACAGCAATCAAAAGTAAATATATATATATATGCAAAAATAAGGCCACAATGTCAGTCAAAAGTTCAAAATTTTCACAGACATCATTACTGTATATTATGGAATGTCAAGACCCACAGTTTTTTTTTTTTAATATGGGCTGGAGAAAAAGCAAGGTTTAAGATGACCAATCTCACTTCAATCCCCAGCACTGCATATGGTACCTTGAGCACCACGAGAAGTGAACCTGGTGCACAGAGTGAGGTTGTGTCCTCAGCACTGCCAGGTGTGGGTCAAAACCCTCTAAAAATGAAGTGAAATAAAATCCTTTAGTTGCACTGGAAAAAATCAATAAATAAGCTACATGTGAGGAAATCTGAAATTAACCTCTTTCCAAATCCATCATATTATAATAACTTGTGTTCTTTAGTTTTTGAATCAGAGTAAAGATGTTTTTATCTTAATGCAGATTACAAATATAGTAATAGTGAATTCCCATCAATTTTTGTGTAACTTCATTTAATCAGAGCCAAAGGGCTGGAGCGATAGCACAGCGGTAGGGCGTTTGCCTTGCACGCAGCCAACATGGCCGACCCGAGTTCGATTCCTCCGCCCCTCTCGGAGAGCCCGGCAAGCTACCGAGAGTATCTCGCCCGCACGGCAGAGCCTGGCAAGCCCCCCGTGATGTATTCGATATGCCAGACACAGTAACAACAAAGTCTCCAATGGAGACGTTAGTGGGCCCGCTCAAGCAAAATCGACGAACAACGGGAGGGCCTTTACCTTTACCTTTTCATTATTATACAAATTATACTGTCCTTGATTTCTTGAGTTTTAAGGTATTTTATGACATCTCTAAGAAAAATTCATGTTCTTAGATTTTCTTAAATCTAAGCAACATCTCAACATCTTAGTGTTTCTGTAGCGAGCAGACACCATTGAGCTACACTAGCACTTGACAGGGGCAAATGGAGACATTGCTGGCTCCTGCTCAAGCAAATCGATGAGTAATGGGATATCAAGTGATCAAGTAATCAAGCAACATCTCTAAATTCTGAGGAAACATCTTATACAGTTATGCCACTGATATAGCAAGAGTAGCACACCACATTTGATGGGATGTAAGGTTAAAAACAACCAATCTCGATAAAAAATTAATATGTATGCACATATATAAAGGTAAAGGTAAAGGCCCTCCCGTTGATCGTCGATTTGCTCGAGCGGGCCCAGTAACGTCTCCATTGGAGACTTTGTTGTTACTGTGTCTGGCATATCCAATACTCTCGGTAGCTTGCCGGGCTCTCCGAGAGGGGCGGAGGAATCGAACTCGGGTCGGCCAAGTTGGCCGCTTGTAAGGCGAACGCCCTACCCGCTGTGCTATTCACTATATGTATATATAAGCACGTAAGACTCAAACTTTAACAACATGATAATGATCACTAATACAGGGGCTTAATGGCTCCAAGATGAGATATAACAATTTTCACACACTTCCCTCTAAGGAAACTTTTTTGATCATTTTTTAATCAATTTTCCATAACAAGCAATACAAAATAAATTACTTAGCATGTGCCTTTTGGGAAGGCTTGGGTGGTGGTGGTAGAAAAACTTGAAATAATGGTGGTGGGAAGGTGTAATGATTGTGGGATTGAATGTAATCAATTACTGTGAACAACTTGTTGAAAATAAAATTTTAAAAAATTAATTAATTTTAAAAAAATAAATGATTCCCGAGTGCAGTCAGGAGTAAGCCCTAAGCAACACCAGATGTGGTCCCCAAACAAAGAAAAATAATAAATGCTATTCTCTATTCAATAAAAGGGTAAAGACTGGGTGGGGATGTGATTCAGCTGTAGAGTACATGTCTCACATGTGTGAGGCCCTGAGTTTGAGTGCCAGTGCCACAAAACAAAACAAAACAAAACAGGAATACCTTTATGATGATAAATTCCTGCCCATTCCTACAGAAGAATCAACAGCACATACTTGTAGTTAAATAGTGATAAATCTAAATTGGGCAAAGAAGTATTTCAGTAGGAAAAAGCTAATGAATAGATTTGAACTGAAAGAATTCACAGAATATTGAACAAGACAAAACCAAAATAAATCTGCTGCATAACAAAGTGGAAATACAAAATGATTTAAATGTCTATTCACCATGTAGAATTCTTTTCCTGAAATAAAGTTTTCACTAAGTTAAATAGCCAAGATGTATAATGCCAATATTTGAGAAGGAAAACTTGAAGGGGTTAACCAATTTTATTTTTTGGAAGTGACCTTGGTATGACTTCTTCACAACAAAATCAACTTTTAGGTAACACAGATGGTAGACTAGACGCTGCCAATGTTTTAAGCTCAGAATGCTTTAATTTTTTTTATTTCCCCATGCTGTGTTTACTGCTTTACATATGTCTGTGACTGCCAAAAAATTGTTAACTAATCGGCATGAGATTCATTTTGTTAGTATACAGCTGGGTACTTTAGTCATACAACATCTGCTCGTCATCTTATCTTGTGCCTTTTCTTTCTTGCGCCTTACTTCAAAACAGTTCCTAAAAGTTTTCACAGTAAAACACAATGCTTTCAATATTTGGAAGTTGAACATGATAATCATCATTACATTTGTTTTTATCGTACTAAATTATCAGTGGCTACTGCATAACTAAAACAATCCAGTTTTCCAAATTCTAGAAAGTTTAGCATTAACATCAATTCGCAAAATGAAATTGAGTCAAAGAATGAAATAAGAATTGTTCAATTATCAGATATTACTCTTTATGCAGATCTTGTTAATCTTGTCCTGAGTGAAAATCTAATGGGAAAATAACTGAAGTTTCAAAATATGATGTTTTAACAATGTATGAAGGAGCCACAAGAATATAAAATGAAAGAAAAAATGTCCTCTCAATCAGTTATAAGTTAGAAGAGGTTCATAGTTCAGCTTCCTTGTTCTCTCCCAGTCAGTCCAAAATCAACAGGGTAAGCAGGAGGAAGGGCTAACAACTGTGGAAGACTGATAAAAAGAAACTGGATGGTGGGAGACAGAACCACGGAAGATTCCCTTCTTCTCAATGAGATTGATGAGGGAGGCAGAGCAAGTCCCATGCATGAGCTGCTATAGGATAAGTAGTAGCTTAAAAAGCACCATCAACTTTCGTTAGCTGATAGTGAAGCTTTAGTTCACTCTCCAAAAAAGCAGCAGTAGAAGGGACTGAAGCAACAGTACAACTAGTAGGGTCCTCACCTTGCACAAAGACAACCCAGGGTTAATCCCTAGTAGCGTATATGGCTTCCTCATCCCTGCCAGGAGTGATTCCTGGCCACAGAGCCAGGAGTAATTCCAGAGCGCTGTTGGGAGTAAGCCCCCCCCCCAAAAAAAAAACAAAGTAAAAAAAAAAAGCAGCAGCCCTTAAACTGTCAGTATTCCAATGATGTCATCAGGCCTTGCAGCTGTAGTGAAACTGGACGTCATCATCCAGTTTTGGGGGTCGGGTGGGGTAATCTGAAGTGGTAACAATTTCATCATTCTTAGAAGTCAAGGAGATAGGGAAATGACAGAAATGTCATTTTTGCAAAATGTCAGCACCTAAACAATGATAAAATAACTTCAATGGATTGACTCGGTCGTCCTGTGATTTAATTCAAACAATGAACAATCTTTAATTGACAAACACTTCAGGATAATGAAGGGGTAAAAGCAGTCTGCAACGGTCTGCAGCACCATATCCTCACAGAACCCCAACCTCACCATCCCCATCACCACCACAACTACTGGGGATATACTTCTCCAATTTTGTATCTGAGAAAGCAATGTGCTCAGCCCTAGAGGAAGAATGATGTTGGTCTTATCACAGTTATGCCCACTTGCCAGTTTCTCTCACAGATTATAAAAGACTATAGTTAGAAGAGAAGTGAAACTCTTATTGTAGTTTCTGCCATCTCACTTTCCCCAGCTTCTGACATAATACCAGAGACTACACAGATTCCCTGCAATCATGAGAAAGAAACCTAAGTCACTGGCAACTAGCTCCAGGTTTTCTATTATGTGAATCCATTTACAATCTTTTTTATCTTTTTAGCTCTCATCAATCTTTCTTGTACTTGCATCTATGTATAGTTGTATCTGAGAAATCATCTAAAAATCATATTTACACGGTATTTTATTTTCACAGTAATGCCATTGGCATTTTTTTTTACAAAGGAAAAACTGATTTGGAGAGATCATAAAATTTGCCAGTTGGGTGTTTGACAAACCCAAATTCAAACCCAAATACGTCAAATGTCTCAGTCCATGTTCTTGATGGTATAAGATATTATCACTCATCATCACACATCACATTTGTATGACAGAATAAGATGCAAGAAAAGAAGAAATAATTAGACTTTGGAGAAGAACTAAACCTGAATTACAATCCTGGCTCCGATACTTAATAACTGTATCACTTGGCAAACCAACTTCAATTTTCTGAACATAAAAGGCAGATGATAACATGTTCTTGCAAAATTACCGTGGCAACTGAATTTACTGAATTTTGTCTGAAACAGCTAAGTACATTCCCTGGCATATGCGACACTAGGACTTTCGTTTTCTTTCCCCTTTGCATTCCAACATGTGAGTGCTCTGTGCAGACACAGAGAGTGTCTGGAGACACAGAGAGATTCAAGAATCCATCTGTGTTCACAGTCAAGTGAGGTGGCAGGCAATAGTATCCAGTCATCTTAGAGGCTTACAACGAAGATAAAACACCGTCATGACTCCAGACAGTGACTTTGAAAGGCTTATAAGAAGCTGGTGAGGGGATGAGCAAGGGAAGGAGCTATGACAGGAGACAGCTGAAAGCAGAGGGAACAGGATGTGCAAAGCCATAGAGGAAAGGGAAAACATTCATTTAGGGAATGCAAAGGAATTCAGTACAGTTGGGGCTCACACACAAGGAATGATAAGAAAGGGGATAGACAAGATTATTACATTAAGGAATATATTGCAGAAGGATAACAAAAACAAAAGAAAAATTATTTAAGTTTTTAATGCAAATAGAGAAAAAAGGAGACAAGTCTCAGAGCTCTGTTATTATTAACTATAGGGATCCAAACACTCCAAATAGGAAAAAAATTAATTCTATGCTTTTGAATCTGAAAGAGTAATTAATATAGGTAGTTTAACATATTATATAATACATTTAAAAAAAGGTTGGGAGCACAGCAATACTTGTGCCACTGACAGGCACAGTTTAAAGGCAAATAAGTGGGACTGTTGAGACAGCTCAAAGGGCAAAGTGTATACTTGATCTCTATAAGGCTCCAGACTCCTGACACTAAATCATTTATAAATTTTACAAAAATAGTAAAATAGTGAATGAAAATCCAAGTAATCTTTCTTAGTTCTACCTGTATTCCATCTACTATGTAGGGGATAGTAGCAGGACTACAGACAAAGTAATAACAAGATAATATCATGAAAGAAAAAAACAAAGGACAGGTTTAGAAGAACCAAGATAGCTAATTAGTTAAGAATGATGGGGGTAGCAATTTAAAAGATAACATGTTGCCTGCTCTACTTAAAATTTTACTACTGAACATTAATGGATTAATGGATGACAAGTTTCTGGGCCTGTTTTGAAGAATATAGTAAAAAAAATAAAGACTAAAATGGGGGTATATTAAAATTTAAATAATGCTATTATTAAACGATGTTTAATAATAAGTCAGCTAGGTTAAGCAAGGTGAAAGGAAAACCAAGATAGGTTTTCAGATCTGTAACTTTGATTAATTACTTCATTTAAAAACAACCTTCAATCTCTTTCTTGCAAACCACAGAACCCAAAAGGAGAGAGAGAGAGAGAACAAAAGGGAATGCCCTGCCACAGAGGCAGGGTGGGATGGGGGGGATGGGGGGGTAGGAGGGATGCTGGGACCTGTGGTGGTGGAGGATGGGCGCTGGTGGAGGGATGGGTACTTGATCATTGTATAACTGAAAACCAAGCACAAAAATTTTAAGTCTATAACTGTACCTCGAGGTGTTTCACTAATAAAAAAAATTAATTCAAATAAATAAATAAAATAAAAACAACCTTCAAATAAAGGATATAGTATTGATTTTATTCTTTCTTGTAGTGCCAGGAATCAAACCCAGGCCTTCATATATGTAAAACAAGTTTCCTATAGCTGACTATTTTATTCTATTTGACAAGTTTTCTATTAATATGATGTTTAGGTGCCGGAGAGATAACACTGGGATTAATGTGCTTGTCTCGCATGGTGTCAACCCTGGTTCAATTACCACTACCACATGGCCCTCCTTGCAGATAGACAAATTAATATACTAGGCAGAGTTAAATAAAAATAAATAAATAAAAGTCACTTAGACTTGTAAATGTATAAGCTGCTGTATAACATCTTATAAACCAATTGGCCATTTAAGGAAGCTTCTGTATTTTTGGTTTGAGTTTTGGGCAGGCGGAGGGAAGAGGGGACTTGTTTGGTTTGGGGGCCACACCCAGCAGTTCTCTGGGCTTACTCCAGGCTCTGTGCTCAGGGATTACTCCTGGTGGTGTTCAAGAAACCATATAGGGTGCCCGGGATCAAACTAAAGTCAGTCATGTGGCAAGCACCCTACCTAGTGGACTATTACTCCAGCCCCTGGAAGCTGCTCTTTTTTGGTTTTGTTTTTTAATGAAGTAAGATAGTTTTTACTGGACAAAACTTGCTTAGAAAGAGATGAGAGGAGAGATGGAGAGGAAAAATGTGTTCAAAAGAGAACAAGGGCTTCTCCACTGTGGAAAAAATAAAAGCAAGCAAGCAAAGAGGCAGAGATAAGCAAGCAAGATTCATGTTCAAGGGAGAACATGGGCTTGAAGAGCGAACCTGAAAACTGTTTTTAATGATCCCTAATGTTCTCCATATCATAATCTGGTCTTCCACACATGATAAAATACAACTTAGCAATGCTGTTCATGACACAATAGATTTGGAAAAAGTTTACAAAAGTAGGACTATTTTTAAGTCCTTTGCTGATCTAAATGATAACTTCTCTAAATCTATCAAAATAAGAGGTGATTTTGTTGTTTGCTGGTAGATTGGTCTGATTTGGTTTGGGGGCCACACCCAGCTGTGCTCAGGAATCATTCCTGGCTCTGTACTCAGGGATCACTCCTGGCAAGACTCAGGGGACCAGATGGAGTTTAGAGAATTTTAACAATTATCACTTTGAACTACTCAAATATTAATAAATTCACCTAACATCAGCTGTCATAAAATGTACATCAGTATGCATGCTTATTTCAAACAGTTCCCTCTATCATTGTCATGGTGGTTCCTTCTCTAATCTAACAACCCTCCTCCCATTGTGCCATGCTTCCTACTCAGGACCAGCCCTCCCAGACTTTGTTTCTAAAATGTCAGTATTTTAGACTTCTGGAATATGCTTCAGATCTATTGATCTAAATATAAAATAAAGCCTTCCTTTCTTGAACAGTGATTAGCTTATATCAAGCAGTCAAATAAATGTTTATTAAGTGGATGAATGAATAAGTCAAGAATGAAAGAATAAATACTATTATCACCTAATAGCATTTTAAGAATTGTGCTACTAGTTATTTTCAAGGTAATAAATTACTTCTTTAAATTCCACATCCACAGGCATCAATTTATAAAATTTATATGTACATTTTCAAAATGCTTCAAATAGGTTAGGAATTATGAAAATGAGACACATCCAATTTCAGACCTTAATATTTTTAAAGAGCCAATGAGGAAGGAATAAAGTAGATGTCACTGTAAATAATAATGAAAAAAAAGTAATTATAATTGCTATACTGAGGGTCAAGAATTTGTAGAGCCATTTAAAAGTCAGTCAAGAATAATCATCCTGGGTGAAATTCAATGAAACAGAAAACCAAAGAGGCTATTACCATGAAAAAATGCTTATTAAGTGCCCGTTATATATTTGGCAGTACAGTAAACACTAAAACCTAATTTCAGGAAAAAGAATTTAGGCACTCAACCCTGTCTTCTCAAATGTTTAGGACATATGTCTTTGGAGATCAAGTTTTTTAAAAAAAGTAATTAACCAAGAAGAGAATGAACTGCTAAATAAAATAGTACTAAATTTCAATATAAAAATTTAGTATGTTTAGCTTTCAAAACATACATTATAGAACTAAAGGTGCAACTAAAAGAAAGAAAGAAAGAAAAGTGATGCATTTAATGCAATAAAGCTACATTCCCCAAGAATAAAACGAAAAAGAAAAGTGAAAAGATAAGAAATAGGGGCTGGAGCAATAGCACAGTAGGTAAGGCGCTTGTTTGCCTTGCACGTGGCCGAACTGGGTTCGATTTCCAGCATCCCATATGGTCCCCTGAGCACCGCCAGGAGTAATTCCTGAGTGCAGAGCCAGGAATAACCCCTGTGCATGGCCAAGTGTGACCCAAAAAGGAAAAAAAAAAGATAAGAAATAGTTTGAGGACATAATGATGAAACAAAACCTGATACACTAGTTTGGCTAAGAAGCAGTATTGATAAAAGTACTATTTACTGTTATGAAAGCAAAAACCTTGCCTGACTCGTTTATTTCTAGTACTTAACTGATATTCTCACACATAGTAGGTAGAGCAGCATTTGTTGAATGGAAATGGAAAGAGATAAATAAGACCCAGACCCATCTTCAAAAACTTTCCTAATAATCATCCTGGGTGAAATTCCTAAGGAGATTCAAAACCACTTATGGCAATTCCACATTAACCAGTTACAGCAGAGCATGAAGGAGCACACAAGGAAATGGAGTACAGAGAATTCGGTCAGGAAATGCCTCCAAGAGGTGATTGGATTTGAGTTAGCCAAACAAGTGAGGGGGAAAAAAAAGCCATACTATTCTTTCATTCCAGACACACTTACAAAGCACAACTGAAGGTACAGATGAGAGAAATCAGAGTATTCAGGGACATGCAACTGGGGCAATATGAATGAACAAAAGGCATTATTTGAGGGAGATGATAATTGATATCATTAGAATATAAATCCCATAAGAGCAGAGAGTTTTTGGTCTGTCTTCTCAGTACTTGTGATTGCTGACAAAAATGGCCACCACTTTTTATCCAGTTCTAATGAAATGAGATTGTTCATCTCTTTCTCCTAAAAATCCCCCCATTAAGTTCTGACTCACTCTGTCACTAGTTTTTGCCAATCGGACACAACAGAAAAAAATGTGCTAGTTCTATATCTAATCCTCAAAAGTCTTGCATGCTTCTCCTCCTTCTTGAAACCCTGTTGCTGACATGTAGCAATCTGAACAATACATGATGAGACAGATACACTGTCAATCCCCACTGCCTCTGACCAAGAATCAGAAAGCTCATCTGGAATAGGGCAGAAATACTTAGGCTTTAAGGCCCACTTATGATCACATTATCAATCCTTCTTTGATCTTTCCCTTCACAGTTTGTAAAAATTTAAAGACCACAGGCCTAGAGTGATAGCACAGCAGGAAATGCACTTGCTTTGCACACAGCTGACTCGGGTTCAATCCCCGTTACCATATAAGGTCCACTGCCAGCCCTGGGCACAGCCATGTGTGGGCTAATTGCATACATATAATCGTTGATTATATGATATGATTATGATACATGATGTATAAAATCAATCCTATATAGATACACCACTGGGGATTATAAAAAAAGGGGGGCCATAGATTTTTTGAGACCTGCCTTAGGTGATGGCCAACTCAACCCAAGAAGCAAACGAAACTGTCTCACAGCCCAGCTAGAATCAAAACAACTGCATACTGAACATAATATGAGCGGTCAACTCACAAATCTTGAGCTAAATAACTGGTTGCTTCTTTCAGTTACTACATTTGAAGTAGTGAGTTAGTCATCAAAGACTTACAGATATTTTACTTGTTCTTGAGTGTCTGAAATAGAGTTGTCACTAAGTAGACACTTGCTAACACTTAGTGAATAAACTACAAATAAAAAAGAATTTCAGGAACAAGAACATGGCATTTTATGGCAGGGCCTACCAACTCAGAGATCCACAGGCAAGTAAGTTATCTGAGTGGAGTATTAGTATAGAGATCAGCTTTGGAAAGACTGAAATGGAATACATGCTTTAAAGAGAGGAAAACCCCAAAGAGAAAACCAACGATCCAAGCAAAGACTAAGACAGAAGGATTATCAGAAAATAAGGAACAAAGCCAAAGGTTTCTGAGGACGAATCTAAGGATTTTAGGCAGACAATACCAGACTAGACAGAAATTTAAGATCCAATTATGTGGTGTGTACCAGCGTCAGACTTTACATTCCAACAAATATTCTTTTCAATGATCACTGACTATCCAAATGAAACAAGTTGTATTTGACTCTCTAGCTCACACAAATATAAAAATTAACACAGAAGGATCTACAAACCTAAATGAAAGAGTGAAATTATAAATTCTTAAAAGATTCTAGGAGTAAGCTTCTGTGATCTTGAGTCAGGCATATTTTTTTTATTGAAGACAAAAGCTTAAGATAAAACAGTATATACTGACAAATTGAACGGAATCAAAAAATTAAACAGCTTTGTGCTTCAAAAGACAGACACTCTTCAAGAAAACAAAAAGACAGATGAGGTGAATCCTAGCGATAGAATGACGATAAATGCATGCCAAGGCTTTAGGGAGTTAGCAATGGGGAGTAACTCTAATGGTTTTTGGACTTCTTTGGGGAGTGATGAAATGATTCTGGAATTGCACCATGGATATGATTGCCCAATCCTTGAACAAACTGAAAACCACTAAATGGTGCATTTTAAAGGGGTAAATACACTGAATTATATCTCAGTTTTCATTTTATTTTGTTTTAGTGCTGGGGATCAAACCCAGGGTCTCACACACAGGAGGCAAGTGCTCGACTAGTAAGCCATATCCCTGGCCTGTCTCCGTTTTTAAAAGAAGCAAAATGAGAGTGAAGAAACAACCCACAGACTGAGAGAAAATACTAGAAAACCATCTATCTGATCATAGCTTTGAATCTAAATTATGTAGGGAACTCTTGTAGCTCAGCAGTAAAAAGACAAATAAGGTAATTTATAAATGGGGAAGAGAGGGGTCTGGGGATTGGGTTCAGTGACCGAGTCACTGTCTTGCAAGGCATGAAGTCACAAGTCACAGTAATCAGTTGAAGTCCCTGGGACCACAATAAAAGTGTGTGATCTCCAGTACAACATGGCCAAGGATGCAAAGCACCATAAGCAAGTGTGTGTGCACAGCCAACCTATGACTCTATGCCCCAGTGTATCTGTTCCCAACCCCTGTCACTGTAACAAGGGGAAGAGAAGGGGTAACTGAACAAAGAACAACAGACAAATGGCAAAAAAGCATATAAAAAGTAGCTTGGTCATTAGGGAAATACAAACAAAAACCAATGTGATGCTATTTCTCCACCCACTAGAATGACCGTAATTATAGAAAGAAACTACTGGGTCAGAAAGATGAATAGTGACACCAAAATAAAAATACCAACACCAAGGGGGGGGGGGGGAAGCTTACAAAGTGTAAATGAAATGAGAGAAGTTGGAAGTATCATGTATTGCTAGTGGGTACATAAAAGTATACAGCCTCTTGGAAATTACTTAGGCATGTTTCTTCAAAAGTGTAAGATTTACCCTCATGCTCTAGCAACTTGACTGGACTATCCACCCAAGAGAAAAAGAAACATACATCCACTCAAAGACCCACACTCAACTGCTCACAGCATCATTATTCATAAGTGCTTGGGATCAGAACTAGCCAAACACAACCAACGGATGATTGAAACAGAAAAAGCTGGCATTGTCAAACAGAAGGCTACTCAGCAGTGTAAAAAGAACCAAGTACTGATCCATTCCACAAACGGGAATAAATACGAAATCCAATATGCTCATTGAATGAAAGCTGCAAAAGAAAAAGAAATGCTGTACAATTCTATTTATATAAGGTTTCCAAAGAAAAAACAACTATATAAAGAGACAAAATGCAGATTAATGGTTCTCTATGGCTGGTATGAGATTTTTTTCCAAGGTGATGGAACTGTTACAAAATTAGACGCATGAATGGGGGTGGGGAGGGGGTGGTTGTTTGATTCTGTAACTACACTCAAACTTACTAAACGTAACATTTAAAACATGGTTGATAGTGTGAAAATCATACCAAAATAAAACTGCTGAATAGTAAAGAATCTGGAGAATCTAGGTGATGGATCAGCTGGGGTCAAAAAGCAAGTAAGAGAAATGCCCAAACAATGAACAATGCCCACAAACGTGGCTTTAATGACAAGAGGAGCTGGGTGCCCCTTCAGTGTAAGGAGCAGGCATAAAGGAGGGGGGATAAATTTGCCAGGAGGGAATAATGAACTTACTTACTGGTAGAGGTATATTGACAATTATGTATTGACACAGCAGGTAGGGCGTTTGCCTTGCACGCAGCCAACATGGCCGACCCGAGTTCGATTCCTCCGCCCTTCTCTGAGAGCTCGGCAAGCTACCGAGAGTATCTTGCCCGCGCGGCAGAGCCTGGCAAGCTACCCGTGACGTACTCAATATGCCAAACACAGTAACAACAAGTCTCACGATGGAGATGTTACTGGGCCCGCTCGAGCAAATCGATGAATAACAGGAGGACCGTGATACCGTGGACCGTGATGTATTGATATACACGCAGTAGAGCAAGATGAGGCCTAATGCTACATATTCCAGAAGGCCCAGGATGGTCCTTTCCAGCCCAAGCTGAAATTCAAACTTCCTCAGAGATGATATACCACAGCCCTATGGGTGGCAGAAGTGCCATAGGTTCTGTCTGGCAAGTAAGAAATCATCCATGAAGGTACCAACAAAATTCACCCCCAAAACTGCCAGTGCCACACCAGAGGAACTATTTGGCTATGAGGCCACCTATGGGATGATGCTAAATCTCACCCCCAAGAGTTTCCCTGGGGTACCCTGCAAGTCAGGCTGAGGGCCAAGAAGCAAAGAGGAGGAAAGCACAGCAGCCAAGGAAAGAAAGGCCTTCCTCCCGCAGCAGCACTCCCTCCAGCTCTGCCACAAGGACAGAACTTCCCATTAAGCAGCTGGCATGGGAGAGATGTGAAGGGCACAGTTCCAGCATGACAAACCAGTGCAATGAAGGGCTGGCTTCAAGTTAAGAGGCAAGAAACTGTTCCCTGGCACAAAATCACAATTCATTTCTCAGAAGGATTTAGAGCAGTCGTAACTTTTCAAGGGAGAAGTTTCAGAACAAGAAAAAAACAGAAAGTTAATGCCCAGGAACTAAAAGATAATCAAAATTTGACCATGCATTTGTTTGGGGCAGGAGGGCCACACCCAACAGTGCTCAGGACTTAGTCCTGGCTCTGCACTCAGGAATCACTCCTAGCAGTACTTGGGGAACATATGGGATATTGGGGATCAAACCCGGGTCGGCTGTGTGCAAAGGTAAGCACCCACCTACTGTACTATCTCTCCAGCCCCAAAGACCATGAATTTTGGACTAAATTTTGGACTGTAAGTGATTAAATTTCCAAGTGATTATGTGTTAGCAAGAAATCCAGTAAATTCTCCTTCTTCTCTTTTTTTTTTATGACAAAGGGGACTGAACCCAACGTGTCCCACCCACAGGGAAATCAGGTCTTGAGTGAACACTGTCTTCAGGAGGCTTGGGTCAGTCCCTAGTATCACCTGTCTCCCTGAGCACTGCCAGAAATATCCCCTGAATGCTGTTAGGTGTGCATCCTCACCCCACCCCAAATTTTTCTTTTAAAAGTGTGATTGTCATTCTATGTCATGTATAAAGAGACAGAAAGAAAAAGCAAAAGATGGGGCTGGAGCTACAGCACAGCGGGTAGGGTGTTTGCCTTGCATGCAGTAGACCCGGGTTCGATCCCCAGCATCCCATATGGTCCCCCAAGCACCGCCAGGAGTAATTCCTGAGTGCAGAGCCAGGAGTAACCCCTGAGCATCGCTGGGTGTGACCCAAAAAGCAAAAAAAAAAAAAAAAAAACCAAGAAAACCACAAGGGAAAATGTGTTGGGTATTAACTTAGACTCCCCTAAATATTTTGTTTCCATCTTCATGTTTATGTAGCACTGTAGCACTGTCCTCCCATTGTTCATAGATTTGCTCCAGCGGGCCCAGTAACATCTCCATTGTGAGACTTGTTGTTACTGTGTTTGGCATATCAAGTATGTCCCGGGGAGCTTGCCAGGCTTTGCTGAGCGGGCTAGATACCCTCAGTAGCTTGCCAGGCTCTTCAAGAGGGGCGGAGGAATCAAACCTGGGTTGGCCGGCTGGCTGCATGCAAGGCAAACGCCCTACCGCCGTGCTATCACTCCGCTCATCATGTTTATATCTTCCAAATATTTTTCTAAGTATGTATTACTTTAAAAATTGGGGAAACTTCAAAACTTTCTTTTGAAGTATTGCTGGTCATTAAACAACAATACATGGGATTAAGGTTGTATAGCCTCTTACATAACAGGATTCTGATTCCTCTGAGAGAGCATATACGAGAAGGAAATCATGTCTACAAAGAAAATCCTAGCATTTGGGGTTATTTTTTACAGCTGCAGATTTAGAGAGAATAATTCAAATATTTCTTTTGAATGCTATGAACTGTGCCAGCAAATTTGCAGTGTTCTATTAAATGATTTACGAGTATAGTCCAAAGTGAAGATAAACCAAAAAAACCCCAAACCCATAATCACCCAGAGAATCAGGGTTAATCATTTATACTTCTTTGATAAAATGGAACCAAGAATGGCTGGAGGTAAAAAATCACTGCCTGCCCCACAAACAGCTACTGCCCAGCTCCGTGTCCTAGCTCCCACAGCTTCATTAAGAAAAAACATAAAGTGCCATGACTATAGGACATGTTCATTATCCTCATTGCAAATCAAGGATGCACATTAAACCTGGAAGTATACCACTTTATGGTCACCAAGATCACAGAAGTTTAAAGGTCTAACAATTCCAGAGCCAGAGAGGTAGTAGAGCAGGTAGGGCTCTTGCTTTGCACAAGGCCAAGCCAGGTTCACTCCTTGGCATTCCACATGGTCCCCTGAGCACCACCAGGATTAATTCCTGAGTGCAGAGCCAGAAGTAATGCCTGAGCACCTCCAGGTGTAGCCCCAAAACAAAACCAACCAAAGTATAAAATATCTAACAATTCAAATCAGAGAAGCCCAGAATGAGGGGCAGAAGTCTTCTGTTAGTAGAAGCCTAGGGATGGTTTCTACTTCTGATGGTCATTCTTGCTTGTTAATAAGTACTATAGTTTCTGACTTAACTTTCACTTGTCTTCCCATAAGCTAAAGTTCTTTATAGCACTTCCTATTAAAGATACATGACATGATTAAAGGAGAAAATCCTGGTGGATTTTGGTAGAACAAGGTCGAGTAGAAGATAAGCACTCCGCCGTGCTAGTTTGTTATCCATCCCCCCGCCCCCCAAACGTCAATCATCCAGGCTCCAGCTTGACTTTTTGAAAGAATTTGTCTATGGATTTCTTTTCATTTACCTTACCCCTTCCCTTTGTTGCTATTGATATTGTGGATGCGATAACCAGGGGTCTCACACATGCCTGGCTGTGGGGATTGCTGGGGGGGGGGTCTCACCCCAGGCTGTGATGCTGAGATTCTCCCTGTGATGCCTGCAGAGGGTTGTGCATTACTTTACTAGTGGTGTTCACCAGGGTTCAGGGATCCTGGCCACACACTCGCACATCATTCAGTCCTGCTGCTAGCCAAGGACCCCATCCCCCTGCTGATGCCGCTTACACACACCTGCTGCAGAGGGCTAGAAACTACAGTGCCAGGGAGCACAGAAAGCAGAGCAACCAGGCCATACCAGGCATAGATGAGGGGCACCAAGAATTGACTTGCAAGCGGATGCTTGCAAAGCAACCATTAAAAGCCTCTGAGCCATCCTCCAGGCCCCTAGGTTCTGTCATCCTCTTTATATGTGTCTTCTATCATCAGAATGGAACCTTGGGACTAAAGTGATGGTATAGAGGGTAGGGCACTTGCCTTGCACTAGGCCAACTGACATGTGATGCTCAGCATCCTATATGGTCTCCCAAGTACCACTAGGAGTAATTCCTGAGTACAGAACCACAAAGTAACCCCTGAGCATCTTCGGGTGTAACCAAATTTTTTAAAAGAGATGGTACCATGGTAGAGGGAAGCAGGTACTCTAACAGTGGGTATTGGTAGTGGTATTGGGATGATGCATACACAAAACCACATTAACAGTATAATCTAGTCTAGAGGCCAGAGAGAGAGTACAGGAGTTGAGGCACTTGATCTACATGTGTTTGTGATTGCCCTGAACCTGGTTCAGATCTCCAGCAACATACATAGTTCCCCGAACACAGCCCATCAGTTCTGAGCACAGTACCAGGAAAAGCCCTGAGCACAGTGGGTGTGGCCCAGACCGTAACCCATAAACTTCCCCAAAGCACAGGCTCTGTACATGCCCACAGAGTCTGAAATATTTACTGTTTGGTCCTTTATATGAAAAGATTATCAAAGCCTCTTTTAGAGAGTTTGTCATATGTATTTTTACTTTCATGATTGCCATAATAAAATATTTAATTGTCTGGAGCTAGACCATGACCTTTAGTTAAAATACTAATAATAGAAAAAGAATAAAGTTCATTAGGACACAATTTGATTGTTGATATTTGTATTTATCCCTAGCATTATATTTGGTACCTCTTTTGCCAATATTTTTATTTAGTTTTCCTTTGCTATCTTTCATTGTCCTCATTTCATATTTTTTCTGCCTTTAATTAGAAGTTACTTATTTTCAGTGTTCCCTTGTTTTGATGTTAAGCTAAAGTTTTAACATAGTTACAGAAATCTATTTCTAACTTATTCCCAAATAATATAAGGGCCTTAAGGAGTTAATTTAAATCTAGCTATCTCCTTTCCACTTACCTCAAACTGTAGTACAATAGTACAAACTGTAGTACTACCCTAATATTGTGGCCTTTTAAGCACCCCAATTACGTCTTTGCTTTACATTATTAATATATGCTTGGAAATAACTTCACCATTACCATTTTCTTCTTACACATAAACTCTTCTAAGACTAGAAGTACATCACTCAAAATACTTTAGAAAGGGGGAAGCCTGAGGTGAAGACATAAAAACTACTCTGTTTTATCTGAAAATATCTTTATGTTCCTATCTTGTTTTAAAGGCTTACTCAATCACTCTTGTCCCCACAATATAGAAAGGAGAATGACAAACAGGGAAAGAAACTTAAGGGGGTAGCAAAAAGAAGTGGACAGGAAGTAAGGGGTGGGGGTCAAGGCTACGGGCATATCAGAGGTGCATATGACTGGCATAGCTATATATCCAAGCCACAGAGTGAATGACAGTGAAAGCAGGAGATCAAATCACAACAATCAAACTTTAAAAATGTGCTTGCCACTGGGGCAGCTTGGAGGGTGGGAGTGGGCAGGGGATCTGGGGACATAGGTGGAGGGAAATTAACACTAGCGATGGGACAGATGCTGAAACATTGTTTTGTATAAAACTCAACTATAAACAACTTTGTAAATCATGGTATCTCACGGTATCTTAAAAAAAATAAAAGAAACAAATATAATTCCAAATTGGTCCTTATTTTATTTCCAGCACTTTGATTATTCCAAATGACTATTTTAAGATCTTTGTCTTGATTGTCCACATTTCAGTACAGTGACTCCAGCTACCTGCCCAGGTACACATTTCTTTGCATTTCCTGGACTCCCAATATGTGAAGATTATGATTTTTTTTCAGGAGCAATTTTACTCATTAATCACATCAAACAGTCTCCTTCCGCACTCCATACTCTCTCCTCCATACATCTCTTAACTCACACCCCTCTGCCTTTGCTGTACTAGCCTCAAACCTGCATTCTACTAATTTCCCCTTCTACTCTGTCCAATCTGACATCTAACATTTGCATTGATTTTTTTTAACTTGCTTTCTGTTTTGCATTTCCATTTGGTTCACTGCATGGCCAACAGTCAACTACTCCTCACTCAGGCTTCCATTTCTTTTAGGCCTTCAGCAATATTAAAAGACCTCCCTGAGTGCAGATATTTTGTAATACGTGGAGTCTGATTGAGTTTGATTGCTTGTTATGCTTGCTGCTCCTACTGACACATGGTGGCCTGTGATAACAGTAGATTCTAAATGTGTACTCTGTTTTATGTGGCTGCGCAACAATCTTTGCAACCTGCTTAAAGATGTTTTCTTCTGCATAGAATCTGAGGCTGGTTCTGCCAATCACCCAGGGCTTTACAGACCCAGGTCAGAAGGCGGAAGGGCAAACTGAGTAAAAAAGGTCAATTTTATGGTGAAGGACATAAGAACATTTTGTGGTCATATAAATATGCATTTATTTTTAATGACTCACACCTTAAATATACCAACATTATAATGTGACCAAAAATACCAATTAATAAAAATATACTATTGAAAGTCCCAGGTCCATGTTAAATGATAATTTTTGGTTTTGACTTATCAGATGATATAAACAGTATTAATTATGGGGGTGGCCCATACCCAGTGGTGCTCAGGGGCTACTCCTGTCTCTGTGTTTATGAGTCCTGGCAGTGCTCAGAGGACCATATGTGATGCCAGGAATCAATCAGAGATTGGCCACATAAGTAACTAACCTCCTATATTATCTCTCTAGTCCTAAACAATAATAGCTGAAACTCCAAATGGAAACACAAGGATGAGGAAGTGTTACCAAATTCTCAGGGGAGATGTGTGTGTATCTGTGTGTTTGAGGTGAGGGATGGGGGGATGGGGGGATTCTTCTCTTCTACTAAAATCTCCTAGTCCAGAGTGGAACCAGTGGCTTCAAAGCCATCTCACATCCCTGATCCCCTACTTGTTCTTTTTTTTTCCAGACTCATCCATTCACTTTAAACGACTTTCTGTAGTCATATATTTTTAACTCACCCATGTTTTAAGTGTTTTATAATAAAAAGATGGAGACTGTCATATTGTCAGAAAAAGAAATTCAGTGAAAACTTTGACTGTGGAAACTGCAATTCAATGAAAGTTTTCTTGGCTGTTTGACTTAATGCCACAGTCACAATGAGTTTTTAAACTTTATTCATCTTATGAGGCTGCAGAGATAATTCAGGGGTTAAGGATAGTGCCTTGCATATGGCTGGCCCACTTCAATCCCAAGAACCACGTATGGACTCTGAGCAGCACCAAGAGTAAAGCAGGAGAAGGCCCTGAGCACTACCAGGTATGGCCCAAAATTCATTTTAAAAAAATTTTCCCCTGCTTAAAAGAACTGTATGGACGGTACTTTAAGAAAATCTATTCCAGTAGGAAAATTCCTTTAGGAAAAAAATTTAACAAGTCAGTTCACTTAGGTGGTGATAAAAATCAGATTTTAAAGCAGCAATGTCTGCGTTAGAACAATTAACCAGGTAACTCGTCTTGTGTGAATACAATTTGGGAACTATTTTAAAAACATGAGATGTTTTACTTTAATAGTGTTCCAGTCAAATTGGGGCAATTTGCTTTCTAATCATATATAATGCATCATGAGCTCTACCAAATTATACAGTCATTCTATTATAATTATGTCCCCCAAATACCTCTCTTAATATTTTCAAAATGCCACATATTGCTTTATAGAATATTATTCACCATATTAACCAAAAATTTTCATTTTATAGTAATAATGGCTTCATATCTGATTAAAGAGTTCTAATCAGTATATTTCCCTCATTTCCTTATTCAAATATTTGAATACCTATTAAGGCTCTGTACTGTGTATTAGAATCAGTATAGGGCAATATATCATTTCCAAAGCAAAGACTACTGCAACCTTTTCTCTAGTCCTAACACTACTCTAATAAGGTAAGAAAAAATAAGTGTATGTATGCACCCCTTCTTTCCTAGTATTTTGGTGGGGGAGACTTGGCCATACCCAAAAATGCTCAGGGCTTACCCCTTGCTCTGTGTTCTTGGATCACTCGAGGTGGTGTTCAGGGAACCATGTGTAGTGGTATGAACTGAACTAGAGTCAAATGCATGCAAGGCAAGTGCCTTAACTCCTGTATTATTTCTCCAGCCCCAAATACTGTATTTTTTTTAATCAACCCTGTCTTCTGGTTTACATTTGTGACTTGAATAATTGATATCCACAATGATCCTGACAGGTCTATACCACTTCACAATGATCCTGACAGGTCTATACCACTTCACATAATATTGCAGAAGTACAAATAATGGATGGCAGGAACTAAGATAAGGCTCATATCTCCAGAAACAACTGTTGAAGTTGAAGAAGAACCAAGGCAACTAACTAGCCAACTTTCTTATCCTTATCTGACTTTTCTGGTTATTGTAAGTATGCAACCAACAATGTAAAAGACTAGCAGGCTATGGGGAAAAAAAAAAAACCCTGTTAGCTGACAAAGTTCCAAAATTTATAAACAAATTCACTTATTTTGTTTGCATTTTGGGTTTTGTGGGCCATATGCAATGATACTTGTGGCTACTGTCAGCTGCTCAGGAACTGCTCCTGGCAGTGCTCAGGGGACCATGTCGTGATAGGAATTGCACTCAGGACTTATGCAAGTAAAGCATGCTCTCAGCCTCTTCAACTCCCTCTCTAGTATCTATATACAAATTTAAGTATCAAAAAAAAAGCCACGAATAAAGTTGATGATACTACCATTTATCAGGACTTATTCCAAAGATACACAGTAATTAAGAGAGTAGAGTAAGAACAACAGAGCAACAGAACAGAATTCAACAGTCCTGTCAGTCCAGTAGCTAACAGACAGCTCATACAATATAGCTGCTGTGATTCAGGAATGAAATTTTTTGAAAAATAATTGGCAGGGGAGTGCAGTTGGGTCACACCTGATCATACTCAAGGATCGTTTCTGATAGTCATTGGGGAATCATTTGTGATTCTGGGGATAAAATCCAGGTCAGCCTTATGCAGGGCAAGGGCATTATATCATCTCTCTGGCCTTGGAATTTAAATTGTTGTAATTGCAATCAATTTTAAGATTAATAATTGATCCAGTAATTGGAAAACATTTCAGAACAGCTACAGTATGTGAATACAGATCAGTGTTTCTGGTGAGAATTTTATGTCTAAAGTAAGATGTACTATAAATGAAAAAATCAATGCCACATTTCAAAAACACAGTACCTAAAAATAATATAAAAGATCTCAATAATGTCATATTAATTGTATGCTAATATTATTCATAGTAGAATCAAAATGTTATTTAAAAAGTTTCACAGGTTTCTTTTACAAAATGTTTCTACTAGAAAATTTTCAGTTACACATATGGTTCATCATCTGGCTTGTACACACTTCTAGGACAAATTTCCCAAAGTGGGTGATATCACCCTCCTGGGCGGAGCTAGAAAGATCCAAAGGGGAAGTTTCTGTTCGTTCACTTAAAGAAGACAGATTGACAAGAGTGTGCCAAATGACATTTTTTTTAAAGGGGGTGGGAGGGTAGGACCAGAGAGATAACACAACTGGTAAGGCACATGCCTTGAACATGGTTAAATGGGGTTCATTCCCCAGCACCATATATTGTCCCCTTAGCCTTGCCAGGGGTCATCCCTGAGCACAGTGCCAGGTGTAAGCCTCGAGAACCACTAGGTATGGTCCAAAAAAATAAAGAGGAGAGGGGGCAGTGGTAAGACCAAGTAGGATTGGGACTTATTCTAGGGGATGGCTCTGATACAGTGTGTTCAGAAAATGACCCATTCATGCACACTTGATTTTTTTAAGAAAGAGGATATTGCAAGTGCAGTGGGGAAGGGATAGATCTCCAACTAAAGGTACTGACTGGGTCCAATCCCTAGCACCAAAATGTAAAAAAAAAAAAAGTATTTGAAAGCTTCCCTCCTCTTAGTATAACTACGAGCCCTAGAAATAATGCAAGACATAGCAAAAGCAGTACTTCAGGAGGAGGTAAAAGACGGCAAACTGGTTTAGGATTATAGGATTAGAGGAACAGCAGTGCATTAACATGTGGCCCACCTCACAGAAGGTGACCCAGTCCTGCCATGTTCTGACCCCCGGGCCAGCAGAGAAGACAGTCCAGGGAGGCTCATTGCTCTCCAGGATGGAGCAGGAGTATTTCCAACATTACCCATCAAGTTCACCACTAAAGACAAGGGACTATAACACAGTTTGGCCAACAAGAATCAATCAAGGATCAATCTCCTTCTCTGTATGAACTAGGATTTCCTGTTCAACTGAAAGATAATGGGACAGTCGTCCAACAATTCCGCCACAAGTGACAAACATCAGGAGCACCTGGGGTCACACAAGCCTGAAATCCTAAATGTTTATGCTGGATAAAGACCCCAACTCCCCGCTAACTCTCCCCAACATAAACAACACCAATGGGAAACACGAGTAGTCACAGTGGCACCAGATTAACTAACAGATCAAAAACATGCCACAAAGGTATGAAAATTAAGCAAGCTATCACGGGAATCATGTCCCGCTAAGAAGTCAAAGTTGTGCTAAGCTTTAACAGGACAGCAACCTGTTAAAGTATTTCACTAGGACTCAGTGTCCAACAGAAAAAAAAAGTCCAGAATTCAATTTCATTTATTTGGTAGTATTCAGGGTTTACTCTTTGCTCTGTGTTTAGAGATCACCCCTGGCAATGCTCAAGGGCCCATATGGGGAACAAGGATCAAACCCAGCATGGAGGACAGGTGTCTTACCCACTACATGTCCCCAGGATTCAATGTTTTAAATCACCTTACATACCGAGAAACCTGAATAACAGAACTTGAATGAGAAAAGCAAGATGCCATCAACATAAAGATGAATCAGCTGCTGAAATTTTCAGACAGGGATAGCAAAGCAGAGGTTATAAAAATGCTTCAACAAACAATTTCACATTTTCTTCAAATAAAACAATTAACTATCAGCTCCAAACTAGAAATTATAAAGAGAAATAAAAAGGGAATTACAGAACTGAAAAATAGATTAAAAGGAATAAGAAACACTGACTGGAGGCTGGTGACTGTGACTCATGGTAAAGCATACTTTGTATGTGCGAGGCTCTGGGTTCAATGCCCAGAGCACTCATGTGTAAACAGGGAAGAGAAGGGACACTCATCAGTTTTAAGCAACAAAACAAAAGAATTGTTAATTACAAATTCTATATCCAGTGAAATCATCCTTCAAGAACAAAACAAAAAGGACACTAGCAAACAAAAATATCGAAATTAACTTGGCTCTACATTCAGGAATTATTCCTGGCAGTGCTGGGGGGAACCATACGGAATGCCAGGGATCAAACCCGGGTTGGCCACATGCCAAGCATATGTCCAACTGGGTATATTGTCTCTCCAGTCCTTGAAATTAACTTTTAAGGAAAACAAACACATAATCCAGGATCCAGATTGCCAAATCCTATATCAGATAGTCAGTAAGCAAAGTAAAATACAGATGTTGAAAATAAAATACTGAAATATGTTTTAAGTAGATACTGAGAGGGAAAAAAAACTACAATCATTACAGGTAAGAGTATAATAAGACAAACCACAAATATGCACAACACAAAGCCAAGGAAAGGAGCAATTGCAGAGTGAGCCATCATAACCTCAAATCTGGCTTACTGCACACAGATGCTGTCCACATCTAAGAGCCTTCCTAAAATAATCAGAACATTTTGTGAGGTCCACTTAACTAGAGAAATTCTTGGTATTTATTATAATAGCAATAGTTCCCTGTTTTAAGGTTGGTTACTACCTATAATATAAATAAAAAATCTAGTTTATCAAAAAATACACATTACATTACAGTATGATACAAGTGTGGGGAAAAGGCTTGAACCAAAATATTTATTTCAGAAAAAAAATGGGAGAAAAGAACTCATGAAGGACTTAATAGCAATAAATTGACCATTGAACCTTGTCTGCAAAACAGATACATTCATTGAAAATTTATCTGTGGCAGGGCACTTCCTTTTGTTCTATCTCTCCTTTTGGGTGCTGTGGTCTGCAGAAGAGATATTGGGTGGCAATCATGTTCTGTCTATAGACTACTTTCAGCATGCATCTCCCATCCTGGGCAGATCTTCCCAGCACCCTTTATTTGGTGCTCCCTTCTCTATCTGAGCTGCCTTTGCCCCTACAGTGTGCAGCTGGCTTCTAAGCCATGGAGAGAACAACCTAGTATTTATCACAGCTGCTCTTGGGTGTTAGTCTCTTACTTTGTTAGTTTATCCAGATGAATGCAATCTTTCTATGTCTATCCCTCTCTTTCTGACTCATTTCGCTTAGCATGATATTTTCCATGTAGTACCACTTGTATGTAAATTTCATGACTTCATTTTTTCTAACTGCTACATAGTACTCCATTGTGTAGATGTACCAAAGTTTCTTTAACCAGTCATCTGTTCTCGGGCACTCAGGTTTTTTCCAGATTCTAGCTATTGTAAACAGTGATGCAATGAACAAACAAGTGCAGATGTCACTTTGACTATATATTTTTTTGCCACTCCGGGGTATATTCCCAGGAGTGGTATTGCTGGGTCAAACGGGAGCTCAATTTCTAATTTTTTGAGAATCGTCCATACTGTTTTCCAAAAGGGTTGGACCAGTCGGCATTCCCACCAGCAGTGACGGAGGGTCCCTTTCTCGCCACATCCACGCCAACACAGGTTGCTTTTGTTCTTTTGAATGTGGGCCAGTCTCTGTGGTATGAAATGATATCTCATTGTTGTTTTGATCTGCATCTCCCTGATAAGTAATGATGTAGAGTATTTTCTCCTGTGCCTTTTAGACATTCGGGTTTCTTCCTTGAGAAAGTCTCTGTTCATTTCATTGCCCCACTTTTTGATGGGGTTGGATGTTTTCTTCTTGTGGAGTTCAACCAGTACTTTGTATATCCTTGATATCAACCCCTTGTTGGATGTGTATTTGGAGAATATCCTTTCCCATTCTGTAGACTGTCTTTGTATTTTGGTCACTGTTTCTGTGACCAAACTCCTTTCCAGGTAATTTTTTTTAGAATGCCATCTATTTTGTTGTTGCTGTTTTTTAAAATGTTTTTTTGTTGTTGTTGTTTTACCGAAAAGAATTTGAGTCATTAAAAATAAGTGAATACCTACTTAGTCCACAAGAATTTTATGAAGTGGAATCAAGTAAATGAGTCTTAGAAATGATCTCTTAAATCTACAGCCCCTGGACTCAATCTCTTTGAGATCTTCTTTTACAACAGGACTGAATGGGTGATGATAAAGTAATGAATGGAGTCAAAGTTGAATTCTTTAAGGCAGGGAGAAAGTTTCGAACTCAAATACTAACAGTATTGGGTTAGGCACAGAAAATCACTGCATCTCAGTGCTAGCAAGACTTTTTAAAGCTTGTCCAGATCCAGATTTCATCTGCACCAATGCTAGCAAAGGTCTTCCATCCTCTGCTCTTCTCTACAAGTGTCTAAGACATGCTGCTACTTGCTGAAACTGCCCACTCCATCCTCACAGCTCTGTTAGAAAGTTCTTTTAGAGTGGGTACAAATCTGTCTCTGTAATTTCCACCCACAGGTTCTAATTCTATCCCTTTGGACCACACAAAAAAGTCAAAATTTTTTTCCTGTCTTCCACAGCCAACTCACCCAATACTTGAAAAGCGTTATCAAGTCTCCCAGAATTAGGATGGTCAGATGAATAACGGTTTCTCAAAAAATGACCACATCAATAGGAGACTAACACCCAAGAATAGCTGAGATAAGTACCAGGAGGTTCACTCCATGGCTTGGAGGCCAGCTGCACATGCTAGGGAAAAAGGCAGCTCAGACAGAGTAGGGAGCACCAAATAAAGGGTGTTGGGAGGATCCTCCCAGGATGGGAGATGCATGCTGAAAGCAGACTATAGACCGAACATGATTGTCACTCAATACCTCTTTTGCAAACCACAGCACCCAAAGGAGAGAGAGAACAAAAGTGAATGCCCTGCCACAGAGGCAGGGTGGGATGGGCAGGCGGTATGAGGGGTGGGAGGGATACTGGGATCCATGGTGGTGGAAAATGGGCACTGGTGGAGGGATGGGTACTCGAATATTGTATAATTGAAACCCAAGCACAAAAATTTGTAAGTCTACAACTGTACTTCATGGTGTTTCACTAATAAAATTTTTTTAAAAAATGACCACGTCCCCCAAATCAATGAGAATATTACTTTCTATGACAAAAATGACCTTGCAGATGTAAGAGTTAAGGATCAGCCTGCATTACACAGGGACCCTGGCAAGAATAAAGGTCTTCATAAGGGGGGGATAAGGAGAGCCAGAGTGAGAGATGTGGCAATGGGGCAGAGGCTGAAGAGATACACTATAAGGTGGATGAAGGCAGCAGAAAGCTGTGCATGCAAGTAGTCAATAAAAGCTGAGACTGACCAAGGCAGCAGATTCCTTCCAAGGAACTCCCAGCTTTACATGCTCACTTAGAAGTCTGACCTCTAGAACTGTATAAAATAATCTCTTTTTCTTTTATACCAACAAACTTGTAATGATTCACAATAGCAGCAACAGGCATTGAATATATTCACTCCCTGCAACTGAGAGAGGACATCAAACACACTTCAAATGATTTTCCTGTGCCATATCTAAAATGGGAGAATTTTACTATATGTAAAATTATTTTGAAAAAAGATCACCAATAATTTATCATTGCTAATAATAGTTATTTTTGCTATTATTGAATTTCTCAATTCAATAGCAATTATTCAAAGGAAATTCAATAGTTACTTAATATTATATTAAAAAACAAAGTATTTGCCAGTTGAATGGGGTGAAAGTGGGGATATTGGTACTTTGGTAATGGCTGTGGTATGGCATTGTAACCCTGAAAATATACAGTCAATAAAGAAGAAAGTATACTCCAGTGTTACCTTTACTATCCAGTTAAGTGTGTTTTATAACTATTCCCTCAGCAACACATACTTTCCTCATTATTTAACATTTTTAGTGGAATGCTACATTTCATCCTGAATTTGAGGAACAACTATTAATATTCAAACTCTGGATCTAACCTGAAATTTCTACTCATTTTCCATCTTTAGATTAGCAAATTTAAAACCTTTACTATTTTCACATTAAACCAGCTTTCCTTCACATCTGGCTTTCTTCTGCGGTCCTCTGGATGTCAAGGTTTGCTGGCTTTGACAGAGATATTTCTTCCTTATACCAATATCAGTTCTACCTATCCTGAGAAATAAAAACTCTTCCTTTAAAGGCTTCCATACTAATCACTACCCCTTCTAATCCGTTCTACACATCAATGCCAGATAAATGATAGGATCTTTTATTAATTATATAAGCCTCTGCTCAAAATGATTTGGATATTCTCACTGGTTTTATGATAAAAAGCAAAGCCATTATATCTGGACTATTTTTCAAATTTTCCATTATCTGACCTACTCCTACATACAAATACAGCTTTATCTAGACAATATCGAATGCACTGATTTTAATATTACAGAGAAGGAAGATATTGGAAGAAAGGTAAAGAGAATATGAAAAGTTTTAAAACTTTAAAGAAGGATACAACAGAATTAGAGATAGCTTAAGGGTTACGAACTTTATGTGGAAGAGGCCCAGGTTCAACCATGAGTACCAAATAATCTCCTGAGCACTATCAGTAGTGAACCCCACCACCACCACCTCCAAATACGGAGCTGGAAGTAGCCCCTGAGCACCTCAGGCTGTGACCCAAAAACAAAGTACAAAATAAGTATGAAAGCAATTTCTTCAATCTACATAAGATAAACTAGAGCATAACCATGCTTAATATTAGGGGTTAACCTGAGGATTTTAATGACTAATGACGATGTGAGAAATCATCAGAAACACTGTTGAGCTGAGAAATGGCAATGCAAAAGTGATGCTCAAGAAAATTATTCAGGAATCGCATAGTCGCACTGTCGTCCTGCTGTTCATCAATTTTGTAGAGCGGGCACCAGTAACAAGTCTCTCCATTGTGAGACCTGTTGTTACTGTTTTTGGATATCGGATACACCACGGGGAGCTTACCAGGCTCTTCCCTGCGGGCAGGATACTCTCAGTAGCTTGCCAGGCTCTCTGAGAGGGACAGAAGAATTGAACCCAGGTCGGCCGCATGCAATGCAAACGTCCTACCCACTGTGCTAATATTCAGGAATAAAGTATAAATATAAAGGTAAAGGGATAAAACAAAAAATAAAGACAAAGGAGGAAACAACTAAAGCATAAATTTAAAAGGATCTGAATTTACTCTTTTCAGAAAGAATTTCCCAAGAGCAAGAACCTTCAAAACCATACATATTCTCAATTTTTGCTCCCATACCAACCAATAACTAATTAATCAGTATTAAGAATATCATCGGATGTTTGCATGAGAGTAAACAGGATGCCTATACAATTCACTCAGACAGTATTTAAAAATATGGTTCATCTTAATCAAACTGAAAGAGTCACTGTCACTGTCCTCCCGATGTTCATCGATTTGCTCGAGCGAGCACCAGTAATGTCTCACAACAAATTGTGAGACTTGTTGTTACTGCTTTTGGCATATTGAATACAACATGCATAGCTTGCCAGGCTTTGCCGAGATACTCTTGGTAACTTGCTGGGCTCTCCGAGAGGGGCAGAGGAATCAAACCCGGTTTGGCTGGGTGCAAGGCAAACACCCTACCCGCTGTGCTATTGCTCCAGCCCAAACTGAAAGAGTATCATGGATAATTAAAGAATACCCAAATTCCTCTCAATTAAAGTGTAGTGGAATGACAACCTCTAACATTGGTCAGGAGTACTGCTGGCATTCCTAAAGAGACTATTAGCTAAGCACTTGGAAAAATGCTTCTAAAAACATGAAAGTGTAGAAGAACTGGGATTCAATATTAATCTAGTTTCTGCAAACACAAATTTGCTTCGGTTTGTATTCTATGGTTTACTAACATATTTACACACATAATGGAAACAAAAAATAATATAATGTCATCTCATTAAGAAATTATATAACCTGGGGGCAGAGAGATAGTACAATAGGCAGGACACTTGCCTTTTGCGTGGCCAACCCATGTCTTGCAATCTCCAGCACCCCATAGAGTCCCCTGAGCACCACCAGGAGACTGGTGGACTCTGAGTGCAGAGCCAGGAACAAGCCCTGAGCACAGTCAGGTGTAACCCCCCGAAAAAAATTTTAAAGATATAACTAAGTTTACATAACAGTTGGATTAAGTGTGAGAAGTATAAAACTCTCAAGTCTTCTCTATGTGTCTAGTACACGACATCATTTCTTTATGTCTGCTTTCATAATATAAATTAACCTGGATTAAAATAAAATTCATAGGACCATTTTATGACTAAGTGGAAAATAAGTTGATTTTTCTTTGTTACATGATAGTGACCTTAGTAACACCAGTGGGAGATATAACAGCACAGATTGACTTTTATTTGATCTAAGTTTTGATAATTCCATTTGCATTTGTGTTGTAACCATCACTATCACTATCACTAACCCAATCATCCCGTTGTTCATCGATTTGCTCAAGCGGGCGCCAGTAACGTCTCCATAAGTCACATGCTAGAGTAGCCCGATGGCATATTGGGGGCTCCTTCAGGGTCAGAGAATGAGGACCATCATTGTTACTGTTTTTGGCATATGAGTACACTACTGGTAGCTTGCCAGGCTCTGCCATGCGGATGAGATACTCTCGGTAGCTTGCCGGGCTCTTCAAGAGGGATGGAGGCTTTTGGGGCAGCCTTTAATCACCTTTACAGGTGTTCCTAGTCAGACATATATTCAGACAGGATACTCTCAGTAGCCTGCCAGGTTCTCTGAAAGCGAGCACTAGACTGGACAATAAGCTTGAACTAGACAAGCTTCTGGGAGCTTGGTTTTATAGTCTCTGGATCTTGGCCCTTGATGGGATTGCACAGTGGGGGCAGTTGGTGGGTGTAACTGTCTAGCTACTGGAAGATGGGGAATCTGGGTGGAGGAGGCCCAGTACTCAACTGAGCAGGCTTGGAGATCTCAGCCCCGGGTCCTGCACAACCGGGTTCCTCTGCTGGTTCCTTCATGCGTGAGGCTCATCCGAGTGTGTGGAGAGTGGTCTTAACATGGCTGTGGCTGGGTCCCAGAGGTCTTCAATATGAACAAACAATATGAAGTAAATTTGTGCCGCAAGGGGGCAGGCTGAGAGGGTGGGTGGGAAACTGGGAATTTGTTGGAGGGAAGATCACATGGTGGTAGAATTGGTGTTGAAACATTCAATGCCTGAAACAACTTTATTATGAGCACCTTGATAAATCACGGTGTTATAATTTTTAAATAAAAAAGGGGAGGGGGCTTGATGGGCCAGAGTAGGGCCCATCTCTAGGTACAGCCTTGGATCACTGCATCTAGGTAGTACCTCAGTTTCTCGTCTCCAAAGACCTTGGGATTTGCAAATCAAAGGGATATGGTCTTCATCTGTTTGAGCTACTTCAGAACTAGAAAATCTCTAAAAATGTTATTATTATTACTATTTCCTGATAGCACAGTGGGTAGGGCGTTTGCCTTGCATGCAGCCGACTGGGGTTCAATTCCTCCATCCCTCTCGGAGAGCCTGGCAAGCTCTCCATGGCGTATTCAATATGTCAAAATAGTAACAACAAGTCTCACAATGGAGACGTTACTGGTGCCTGCTCAAGCAAATCGATGAATAACGGGAGGACAGTGCTACAGTGCTACAGTGCTACATAGGAAATACAGAAGGCAGTTCAGCTTCATATTTTTTGTTACATAGGTAATATAAAAGGAAGTCCAACTTTCATCAATAAAAATGTTATTACATTCAATAGTAAACCAAGAGAAAAATCAACTCCCTTCGAAGAAACCATCATTGGACTTTTTTTTTAAATATAGCTCATTTAATTATCAGTTAGTCAAGAGTTATTGTGACTTAAAATACCACTTTCAGATGCCTACTCAGGGTTGGAACACATTATTCGGAAAGTAATCAGGTGGTAAATCACAAACATAATGAGAAAGGTCTAAAGGCCAGACTGTATTTGTGAATTGGCTTTCTGACAGAAGATAGAACAGAAATGCCTAGATTGACCTCAGTAGTGAAAACATAAGGCTTAAAAACAGTAATTTAAAAATAAGGCATTTTATGGATAATCAGAAGATTGCTGCATGAAAAGCCTACTTATTGTATCCACCTGATTAGGGTTAAAGGGTACAAACAACTCAACATCATGCTGAAACAATGCTACTCAATAATGAGGAGATTAAGTTTCTGAGAACAAGTTACCCACCAGAATTTTCATCTGTCAGTTTGTGTTTTTAAACATTTTATTTTGTTTTTATTTACTTAGACTCAAAATTTAAGATTGATTCAACTTGTTGGGGGACAATCCCAAGCAGCACTCAGGAGGCCTGGAGGCCCCTCATTGAGATTCTCGGCCAACTAAGGCCTAGAGCAGTGCTGGAGAACATACCATCAGTGCCCGCAGACAATGTGGTGCCAGAGGCAGAGCCAGGGTCAGCTATCTCTAAGGCATGTGTCTTAACCCCTATACTATATCTCCAGCCCTTCACTCAATTTTTAATACTTTGGGCCACTCTCCACATGCTTGGATGAGCCTCACACATGAAGGAACCAGCAGAAGAACGCAGGTGCATGGGTCCCGGGGCTGAGATCTCCAAGCCTGCTCGGATCAGGACTGGGCCTCCTCCACCCAGATCCCCCATTTTCCAGTAGCTAGGCAGTTACACCCACAAACTGCCCCCGGCACCATAAATCCCATCGACGGCCAACATCCAGAGACTATAAAACAAAGCTCCCAGAAGCAACCTTCTCGGAGAACCTGGCAAGCTACCGAGAGTATCCTGACTGCATGGCAGAGCCTGGCAAGCTCCCGTGGCGTATTCGATATGCCAAAAGCAGTAACAATGATGTTTCTCATTCCCCTGACCCTGAAAGAGCCTCCAACGTGACACCATTTGGAAGGACTAGTAAGGAGAGGCTGCTAAAATCTCAGGGCTGGGACAAATGCAGACGCTACTGCTGCCCGCTCAAGCAAACTGATGAATAATGGGATGACAGTGATACAGCGATATAGTGAATATTTTAGGGGCTTGGGAGTCACACCCAAAGGGTGACACTCAGCACAGGCCTTACTACTGGCTCTGCGCTGAGGAATCACTCTTGTTGAAATTCAGGGGACCATATATGGTGCTGGGCACGAAACACATGCAAGGCAAACTATGGCCCTGATTCAATTTTCTTTTTTTCATGGAAAATGAACAATCAATTTCATTATATGGCCAAGACCCTATTTGCTTCAATGAAACAAGATCCATCTAAATAAGAGAGAAGAAACCTGGACATGAGAAGCAAAGTTCGAGAGATCCAAATCAGAAAAAGCATTTACATATAAAAATAAAAGATCTGTGTTGATCAAAGCAGTTACCCAAGGCAAAATTTAGGTAGAGAACACAGAATATAAACTACTCACCAATATAATTACTTAGCAGAGTTAACATCTTGATATATCATCATCATTTATCACCCTGACAATTACAATTCTAAAGTGAGTAGTGTTTTTCTATATAGTTAACAATTTAGTAAATAATCCAAAATATGGATGATTTCTGGCATTACAAGAAAGGAAAGAACGTTTTGGGGCAAAGGATCTTAACTGACAATGCCTGAAAAAAATATAAAGAAAACTTCAAGATATTGAGACAATGTAGTCAGATGAAAAATTAGTAGCTCCTAAGGGGCCTGAGGATAGTTCAGTGCTAGAGGGGTTGCCAAACAGGCATGAAATCAATCCCCAGCCCTGCCCCATTCCACATGTCAAGCACAATCCCAGCAGTTCAGCTGTTGGGGATGCCATGTGCACCCCCAAGTGTGCAAATCTTCAGCACAATCAAGCGTGAGATTTCCAGAGAGCACCCAAGTAAAGTGTTTGCATATAGCAACCCAGTGTAGGATACTAAGCCCTTATCTCAACAAAACAAAAGGGAAAGGGGTAGAAAGGATCAAAGAATTAAATACCAAACAGGAAAGATACACTGCAACGATTATCAAGAGCCCCCAAATTACTCAGAATTTTTGGCTAATTAAGTGCTTGCCTAAGCACAGCCAAAATGAGCTGAAAAAGAAAAAGGCATTGGGGGTGTGGGTAGGGGGTAGAGCCATAGTACAGTGGGTGGGGCATCTGCCTTGCATGCAGCCAACCCAGCTTTGATCTACAGCATCCCATATGGTCCCTGGAGTACCACTAGTAATGATCCCTGAGTGCAAAGCCAGAAGTAAGCTCTGAGAACAACCAGATGTGACCCGAAAACTTAAAAAAAAAGTTATGATGATTGCTTCTTGGTGTTAAATACAAAGTAATTTTGTCCTGATTTTTTATGGCACTTCTGTGTAGAGAACTGTGGTAAAGCTGGGATTCAAGTTTAAGTACAATAACCGAAGTCTAAGTTCTAAACCTCTTTGGAATCAAGAGAGGTTTGTCAACCCCACAAAAGGTTGTCACTCAAATGAGATGAAGCAAATGAATGAAGCAAACTTCATTTCATTTCAGTACTTACAAAGAACCTCAAAATTGCAAGACACTCCCTCAGTTAATCTACTTTAAACAACAAAATACTATTACAAAAAAAAAAGCAATCAGGGAAAAGGTAAAATTCAAGTAAGATAAGTAAAACTGCCTACAGATACAGAATGATAAAAAGAATGAGATAACTTCCTTATATTTTTCAGAATCATATAAATTAAGAAAAACTAAATAAACTTCTTTGAAGAAAAGTTCTTGTAGCATTGCTGGGAGTTCTGTTATTCTGTGTGAAGAGTACAATAGTGCTATACTGTACAGCATGAAGACTATAATTAACAATAATATCTGAAAGTTGCTAAGAGCATAACAAAGTATTCATCCTAAGAGGTGAAAATGCAACTATGTGAAGTGACAAATGTTAACTAAATTTACAGTGGTGTTCATTTTATAATGTATGCATACTAAACCACCTTGTATAGTTGAAACATATATTAGCCAGTTGGTCTCAATCTTTACAGCAGGGAGGAGAAAAAAGTATCCGGAACAACAATTACAACCAAAAATAAAAGAGGAAAATATTCCTCGGTGGGTTTAGCAGTAATAATTCCTTATATTCATTTAGAATCAATCAGGTAGAAAACTTTCATAACACCCCTATTATATAATGGATGCCAGACTAAATGGGGGTGGGGGAAAGAGGGGAGATGAGAGTCAAGAGAAAAATCTACTGATTCAGGAAGATAACAATCCAGCCATAAAAAAGATGGGAAAGGTGGGAAAGGAAGAAAACAAGGGAAATGAGATCAAAGATAATCCCCTTTAAAGTCCTACCTATGTCTATATAGCTTGAAGTCTTCTCTACCTTAAATCTAATGATGCTGTCATTTCAGTCTTATCCTAGACATTTGGCTTGATTTTCATTAACTTTAGATCAAAGGGGTACCAATTCTGACTAACGTTGCCTTGTCTCCTGTGTGTTACATGTGAAAATTTCAGGACTAGGGTCAGTGACATCATAAAAAGAGTAGGGCACTTGTCTTGCATGCACCTAACTCCTGTTCGAATACCTGGCATCACATATAGTTCACTGAATACTGTCAGGAGTGATCCCTGAGCACAGAGCCAGAAATAACCCCTGAGCACAGAGCCAGGAGTAAATCCTGAACAGTGCTGGATTTGAAACTCTGAACTGAAAATAAATCAATAAAATAAAATAAAATTCAGGAAATTTCATAGGAGAAATCAGAGATGTCAAAGAAGAAAATTTATATGTGACTTTTTTTTTTAATTTTTATTAGTGAAACACCATGAGGTACAGTTGTAGACTTACAAATTTTTGTGCTTGGGTTTCAGTTATACAATGATCGAGTACCCATCCCTCCACCAGTGCCCATTCTCCACCATCACTAATCCCAGTATCCCTCCCACCCCTCCATCCCTCCATCCCACCCTGCCTTTGCAGCAAGGCACTCCCTTTTGTTCTCTCTCTCCTTTTGGGTGCTGTGGTTTGCAAAAGAGGAATTGTGTGGCAATCATGTTGGTATATGACCATTTTAACACAAAACAAATTTTATTTAAAATTTTATTAAAAATAAATGAATATTCAGACAGAAAACAAAGAAAGAACAGTCTTTATAACAGTCTTATAACAAAGAGCATTATAAAACCAGGAGATGTGTAAAACATGAAAATCTCCACCCATCAGCAGCATGCCCCAGTACTGGATTTTAAAGCTGTAAGGCAAATTCATCAGTCTGGTAATAACTGGAGTATCAACCTAGGGCACTAATGAAAACTGAGTTTGGAAAGATAAGAGTTAAGAGAGTTGGAGGATATCAAATGCTTGAACAATGATAGCAAGGTAAGAATCTAAAGCTTAATCTGGTTAGTTTCCTTAAAAGACCAATTATCAGAAGTCTATAAATAAGAACTGTTGAAATGGTTCCATTTCTTGTTTGGGGGCCACATCCAGACTTGCTCAAGGATTACACCTGGCTCTGTGCTCAGTGATCACTGCTGGTGGGCTCCAGTCAGCATTGTGCAAGATGAGCACCTTAACCACTGTACTTTCTCTCTACCCCACAGTTTGATTTCTGAAAACAAATATGCCTCATTTTTCTATACAGATTTAAATCATTACTAACTTGCAGATCTGACACTGAGTTATCTGATAATCTGTCTGGTTTATTTTATTCAACAGAAACTAAAATGGAGTGTTTTCACTCCTTAAAAAATTATAAATAAAAGGACTCAAACAAAGCAAATGTGAAATCTGTGGCCTATTTCCAAGGCATAAATTTTATCAAAGGTCTAACTTTTAGCCTAAATTGAACAAGCTTCTATATTTTCTTAAACTTCAAGTTTTATTACATTTTAAAACAAGCATAGAGAAAAAGATGGAGAGAGCTTAAAAAATTGAAGCAAAAGTCAAAGGCTAAATTCCTTGGAAGAAAGGATTACTCACTTTACATGGGGCTTAGGACATTGGTAAGCATGCAAGGAACATGTGCTAATTAAATGCAAAGGCCTTGCCAGTGAGAGGATTAATTCTTGGAAGAATCCCAAGTTACATTCCTTGACCAAATATCTGAAAATGTTCTCAATTTTACAACATTATATTATACTTTCCAATAACAAGTCCAAAGTGCAATGCTAACTGTAATCCAATCAAATGCAACAGTAGTACTAGAGTCTTTGCATTCTGTCTTTGGAGCTGTGATTCAAGAGATTTTCAGCACATAAACCAGTTGACAGCAAAACTTGTCCCATATCCAAAATTCTTACTTAGAAGTTAAAATAAAGTCAAATTAGAGTCCTATACTAAATATAACCTGCATGCTAATCCTAGATCCATCCATAAAGAGTTATATGACCTTAATCATATCACTTTTTGTCCATCTGCTTCCTTATCTTTAAAAATAGAAAAAGTGGCATTAAAAAATCTTAGGGGCACAATTGCACTGATGACTGATATTGACTTTGAAATGCACAAAAAATGGGATAGACTGATAGATGGTGAATGACAAGTTGAGAGATGGATTAATATATGATAGGGTAAAAACTAAAGTAAATGATTTAGGTGGTGAATGTACCTCCTCTGCACACAGACCCTGACCACTCCTGCCCACCTCCCATTTTTCCTATTCCTGGAAATGGTGCCACCCCTCCAGTTACTCAACAAACCACCTGACACAGTCTCCTGCATTCCTCTTCTATCATGTGCCCCCAGTCAGCAAATCCAGATAGTTCCTCTTCCAAAATCAGCCCAAATATCTCCACTTTATTTTAGGGACTCACTCCTATACTAGCACAAGACATCTTCCCAAGGAAAAGGTTTCCCTTCATCCACCCTTCCCCTCTCATCCTAAACAAGGCCTTTCTGAAATGCATACAGAACAATCATTCTCTTGCTTTACAATATTCAATGACAACAAATAAAACCCAATGCATTATTGTGGCTTAAAGACTGTCAAAGTCCCTGTCTATTTCTCCAAATCCACCCGTTAACGTTTACCCCTCACTTTCTGGGTCAGTAACACTGGCCTTTCTATTACTCACACACACACACACACACACACACACACACACACACACACACACACAGGTACTGGTAATTATTAAGGCTTTTGTAATTTTACAGTTCTCTCTGACATTTCTTTTCCTCAAAGCTTTTGCATGGCAGGACCCTTCCTTCTAGGTCCCTCCTCAAAGAAACCTTCCCAGTCAACTCAGTCTAAACCAGACACTCTCATCATCCTGATGGATTCTTTTCTGAGTGTTAAAATATTACCTAAGAGTACAGACTGGGCAGCCATGCTGCCTAGATCTGGAGTTCAACTTTGGGCTGTTCTAAGCATGTGACATCTGGGCATGTGACATCTGGGCCTAAGTTTACTTATAGGTAAAATGTAGACCAAACTATTTCAGAAGCCATTGTGAGACTAAACAAATATGGAGAGCAATGCCTGAAGTATAACAAGAGAAATTTCAGTCTTTGCAGCTATGCTACAATGACATTAGTCTATTGTCTTATATATTAACTATAGCCCTAATTGTAATTTCTCCCTAAGAAATCTTTGCCTTACTGCAATATCCCCTGTTGGATAACAATGGGTTGTCTTTGCTCCTCCTGCAGGGAGCTTAAGGTTTATTGAACCTCTCCTACAACAGTTTAGCTGAGGCACAACCAATTCTATGAGGCCCTAATAATCCTATCCTATCCTTTTCTCTTTCCGTTATATCATTTGCATGGTTAATCTAGCAATGTCCTTTTTGTATAGACACAGGAACACAATTGATGCTATGCTTTGTAACATGGGAGTTAACTGACTCCAAAATAATATTTACTCCTGGGCATCCATATTTACTTGAATTGAGCCTCAGTTGCCTAGCACTCCAAGAGCAGGGTCCCAACAAGGGACTGGATGGACCCCAGGCAAGCTGTGAGCTATCCTGGCATCGAAATGGGCCAGGCCAAATGCCATAATATTTAACTATAAGTTAAGAGCATGGGCATGGGCAAACCCTGTCATGACCCAAAAAGAAATAACTGAAAAAGGACCCTGCTGGAGTTAGGAAAGACTAATCTGGCCTGAGGACTGAAATATACAGCAAGGTCTAAAATATATAGCAAGATGACTGTTTAAGTGGATTACTATCAGAGGAGCTATAGCACAGCAGGTAGGAGGTTTCCCTTGCATGCGGCTGACCTTGCCAACCCAGGTTCGATTCCTCCGCCCCTCTCGGAGCACCCCTCTCAGAGAGCCCGGCAAGCTACCAAGAGTATCTCACCCACATGGCAAAACCTAGCAAGCTACCTGTGACGTATTCGATATGCCAAATACAGTAACAAGTGTCACAATGGAGACATGACTGGGCCCACTCGAGCAAATCAATGAACAACAGGAGGACAGTGACTACTAGAGGAAAGGAGAAAGCAATACACCCTGGATGGAATCCAGCCCTTGAGCAGATCTCCTTTGTCCTTGAGTTAATCCCCTGTAGGAGTGGCTTTACCTCTCTTTGTTGTTCAACCCCACCTTTGTGAATCCCCACCCCTCATGATTTCTATATAACTATGCTGTAAGGGGTAAGAGGGGATGAGACTAGATGTTGGGGACCAGATGTTGAAGACTTTGGCGACTAGATGTTAAGGATGAGAAGGTAATGACAAGACATTAAAGACAAGGAGGAGAACTGAGACTTCAGAGACTTTGGATCTAGAAGAAGAACCTGATGATAATGATGACTGGAAGCAGAGGACTTCAAGGTCTATGAGAAGACAAGGATGATGGAACTCTGATGATTGGGACTACAACCAAAATGATGACTACAATGGCGCAGTGAGGGGAAAGATCGGAGTCCGCCAGGGAGGAGAGAGAAATAAATGGACTACCACCGTACAGCCCTGGGCTGAGTTCCTGTTTCGCAGTTTCCCCCTGTCCTTCACCCACTGCCCATCGCCACTGTGGACTAGCCTGGGAAGGTGGCTCTCAGCCACCAAACGCTCGAGTCCCCCACTTGTGAGCGTAGGCCCATGCCTACTTTTCTCTTTGGAAATTTATAATCCCCAATGCCTAAGATATCATCAAACCCTTGGCAGATGTTCAATCAAAATCTGCTGAATAAAATTACTATGCTCCTATGTCTGATTGTAACACTATTTCATTTGATTTCAGTAAACATTTACTTCCAATGCAGAATTTTTTTCTTTTACTTACATTGGGCTGGAGCAATAGCACAGCGGGTAAGGCATTTGCCTTGCATGCAGTTGACACGGCCGACCCGAGTTCGATTTCTCCACCCCTCTCGGAGAGCCAGCAAGCTACCAAGAGTATCTCACCCACAGGGCAAAGCCTGGCAAGCTACCCATGACGTATTCGATATGCCAAACACAGTAACAAGTCTCACAATGTTACTGGGCCCGCTCAAGCAAATCAATGAACAACGGGAGGACAGTGACAGTGACAGTGACTTACATTGAGGAAACTATTTAGAAGAAACAAAGTCAGCAAGGAATATAAAGAATGCAACTTAAGACTACTAATTTCTTGTAATTTAAATTTTTCTCCTCATTCTAAAAAAAATAATAAAAATCAACCGACTGGCAATAAACAAAAAATTCATCTCATTTCCTATCATAGAAAAACAAGTAGCTTTAACTTTCACCTACAGTTCAAACATAACATCAGTGTATCACAACACTGTCTTAGTATATCAAGCAAAGCTGGGGCAAGAGAACAAATCCACTACCTTTAATTTATCTATCCAGTCAAAAAGACCACTCCTAAAAGCACAAGTTAAACAAGTTAATGGACTGATGCAACTGGGAAGGACCCAAGAAGAAAACGTATCCCCTACTCATAAAAATGTAGCCCTAGAGACTTGGGGCTTTTATATAGTAATAAACATTGCTATTTAGCATATTAATGACTGAAATAAAAAACATTTGGCAACACAAAGCATATTAATCTATAATTATATAGGTTACAAAAAAGGTGGTAACTTCAATGCATTGAGATATTTTCTGAACAAGGAAACCACCGAGATGCTTTTCCTATAAAATATGTATTAATATTTATGCATTACTTGTATAGAAATATGTATTAATATTTCCTGGAGTCAATCTAACAAGGTACTAGGTAGCAACCATAAACTAGGTAGCTTAAAACAACAATTCTGGGAAAAGACGCCAAGCCACTGAATTGTCTCCAGGCTGAGAACTCTGAGCTTTTTGAAATGGTGGCAGGCAGATTTCCCTCCCTTCTACATAAGCCCAACAAATGTATTATGAACAACTGTCAATCACAGTTGTAAATTGAAAATAAATAGAAATTATTTCTATAACATAAAATATAAAATAACTGAAGAAGAAGAAGAAAAGACCTCTGAATATCCAGATACCAGAGTTCCAAGTCAAGGTGTCTGAAGGCTCACAAAGCTGGGGCTGGGGTGAATCCTTTTTACCTCTTAATAGTTGCTGGGAACCATGATGGACCACTGGCGTGTAGTACAGCACCTCGCACTGCCTCCTTTTCTTCCTCTTTGAAATTTTTGGGCAACTTAACATAGCTAGGGGCCACCCCAGGTATAGAGTCTGTGGTCATTCCCAGCCGTGCAAAAGGACTATGCGGTACTGAGGATCAAACCTGGAGCTCCCATCTGCAAAGTACATGGTCCAGCCCTTCGAGTTGTCTCCCTGGCTCTCCTTCACATCTAAGAGAAGCACACCAGATCTACACTTCACCAGTAAAACTTGATCTTAACTAATTACACTGCATAAACCCTATTTCCAAACTGTGGTGCTAGGGGTCAAGGTTTCAATGTGCCTTTGAGAAGGAATACCCAATTCAACCCAAAAACACGTATCTTGGTGTACTTCATTATTATTTGAAACTAAAAACCCCTACACTTCTCCTTATTCATTCATTTATTCTGAAGTTTGCTGCACTTGTAGTCCCAGTTCTCAAGGACTGGGTTACTTCTGTGGCTGAATTAACACCTTTATTCATGAGAAGTATAATTAGATCAAAGATGTAAAATAGTAATTAATACAGCCAATTTTGTGAACTTCTTACAAACAAGTGCCATGAAACATAAAATAATGATTAGGGGTAGGGACTCATAGTAAAACACTACCTAACTGATTCAAATACAGATTATTTTAGTGACCCTATATGATAAAAAATATTATGCCCAGATGAAGAATCTGAGTTTAGCAATTTTCCCAAGATTACTAGCTAATACATGGGAATAGAATTGAGATGACACCAAATTGACCTGACTCCAAACACATTTTGATTCTGAAGCCACACCTAGAAGATTTTAGAGCTTACTCCCAGCTCTGTACTCAGGGTCTCTCCTGGCAGGGCAAAGGAGACTGTGTACTATGCCAGGGATCAAACTAGGGCACAGCAGGAACCACCTTACCTGCTGCACTATCTCTCCAGCCACAAACACACATTATAAATCATACAATGATTCTGTGTTTTTCCAGTTTTATGTAAACTTTACTTAAAAACCTAATTAGATTAATTTAGCTAAAAGATAGGTGGGAAGCTAAACTTTCACTTCTATTAACATAATAAACACAATTAGTCTTTATTATGTGATATATGTGATTTCTTTATGAATATATAAAGAAAGACTACATGTATCAAATCCTGTGTTTCTACTGTTTTATTATTTTAAAATGACAGAGAAATTCTTGTTCCTCCAGTGAGAAGATTCCTACAAGAACCTGAGGGAAAAAAGCAAAACTCTTGGCAAAGAAAAGGACTTGGTCAAATGATAATCCTCTACGGACAATGGCTCCTTCCTGATGACTCTGAAGGACTGGGAAGACAGCTAGAACACATGATCACATGGAGGAGCCCCAGGTTTAATTCCCAGTTCCTCAAAATCTCTGAGCAAACAAGCCCTTCCCTTAGCAAACAAACTTCAAGCACCTAGCCAGGAGCAGGCCCAGAACACTGTCAGTGTAATCCCAAAACAAAACAAGCTCATTCTGAGCAAGAAGCTTATGAATTGCTCTGCAAGACTGTTCCCCTGCTGACAGAAAGGGTTTCCACACATGCACCCAGAAGAAACTCTGATCCAGCCTGGTCTGATTCCAAAAGCTCACAAACGGCTGCCGAAACACAGTTAGCTTCCAATACCATTTGCATGGATGCTTTATCAGAACACCACAGGCGGTAAAGAAGAGAAACAATATCTCAGGAGGTGAAAAGTTCACAAGTTTCACATTATACCTATCCCCAGGTCACTATTTTTCTTGTAATGATGAGATTTTCTATAATGTGTTTATATTAAGAGGCTCCTGACTACATTATAAGTGCTGATGAACTTTTCATGTGCTTCATACCACTCTGACAGTAAATTAACTTGCCACAAGCAGATTATTTTCATTCTTTCATGCAGCAAGAAATTATCTGAATAGATTATCTATTGTCTTTTCAAAGATCCATTTTCAATCATTATTTCTTGAAAATATATACATATGCATAGATATACATATATATATATGCTTTTAAAATACATGAGCCTTATTTACTAAATGCAGTTCAGTTGAAACCTCTAAAACAAGGATCCCAAAAGAACAGTAAAATATCACCTTCTGGTAAATCAAGTTTCAAGATTCAAACACACACACACACACACACACACGTTCTAGGGGTAAAGAACAGCTCTTGAACATTGAAGCAAGGGCAATCAAGAGAAAAAAGCACAACACCATCTTCGGCTGACATCAGCCCCTAGAGATAGGACCTTGCACCAGGGAGAAGTGAGGGTGCGCTGCAATTGGCTGGCAGCATCTCCATGAGGTCAGGGCCTTTTCTCTGGAAAGCAGAGAAGCGTGGGAGAAGGCAGCTGAGTAAAAAAGAAAACAAAACTGGAGACATGAGCAGAGAAAGCACAGCTGATCAAAGGCAGCAGAAGAGGCTGCGGCTGTGAGCAACAGCACCATGGTCCAGATCTGTAGCCTGCACTTGGCGTTCAGTAGGGCACAGCAAGAGCTCCCAGAGAAATGACACCTTCCTTCCTTCTGTGCACCAGAAGCTGAGATTGAGGGCATGAATACAGATGCAAGATACTTGGGTTCAGATGACCATGGAAGCAGGGTCGTTCAACGGTCTACACTGATTATAAATGAAAGAGATTATACATGTCTCCAGCTGGATCAGTTGACCCAGGTTCAATCCCAGCACCGCAAAGAGTCCCTACAGCAAAGCTAAGTGTGATCCCTAAACACAGAGCCAGGAGAAAGCTCTTAAGCACCACTGGGTGTGGCCCAACACACAAAACCAAAAGGACAGCATAGCTGAAACAATGCACTTATCTTTACTTATTACAGCCATCCCTCAACATCTTACTCTAATGGAAAATGGCCTGTAGTAAACGCCAGGGATCAGGAACCTAAACTACAAGTTGCAAATTGCACTCTCTAGAAAGTCTCTATCATACTCCTACCTCCCTTCTTTGTCTTCTCTCCACCTCTATCCTTAAAAACCTGAGCCCAAATCTCTCCCTAACGCCATGTACAAAAGTAAGATCAAAGTGGATTAAAGACCTCAACATCAGACCGGAATCCATAAGGTACATTGAAGACAAAGTTGGCAAAACCCTCCATGATACTGAAGCTAATGGTATCTTCAAAGACGTCACGCCACTGGTCAAGCAAGTGAAAACAGAGATAGACAAATGAAGACTATCTTAAACTAAAAAGCTTCTGCACCTCAAAAGAAACAGTGACCAAAATACAAAGACAGTCTACAGAATCACTTAATCACTTAACTTCCCGTTAGTCATCGATTTGCTCGAGCGGGCGCCAGTAACGTCTCCATTTGTCCCTGTCGCGTGCTAGTGTAGCCCAATGGCATCTCTTCGCTCCGGGAACATGGAGGGCCTCAAACCGATCGTAGTCTACAGTAACTACAACTGGTCTCATTCAGTCTACAGAATGGGAAAGGACATTCACCGAATACACCGAATACACATCCGAAAAGGGGTTGATATCAAGGATATCAACAAGTACTGGTTGAACTCCACAAGAAGAAAACATCCAGCCCCATCAAAAAATGGGGCGAGGAAATGAACAGAAACTTTCTCAAAGAAGAAATTCGAATGGTTAAAAGGCACAGGAGAAAATGCTCCACATCATTACTCATCAGGGAGATGCAGATCAAAACAACAATGAGATATCATTTCACACCACAGAGACTGGCCCACATTCAAAAGAACAAAAGCAACAGGTGCTGGCACAGATGTGGCGAGAAAGGGACCCTCCTTCACTGCTGGTGGGAATGTCGACTGGTTCAGCCCTTTTGGAAAACAGTATGGACGATTCTCAAAAAATTAAAAACTGAGCTCCCGTTTGACTCAGCAATACCACTCCTGGAAATATATCCCAGAGAGGCAAAAAAGTATAGTCGAAGTGACATCTGCACTTGTTTGTTCATTGCAGCACTCTTTACAATAGCCAGAATCTGGAAAAAAAACCTGAGTGCCCTAGAACAAATGACTGGTTAAAGAAACTTTGGTACATCTACACAATGGAGTACTATGTAGCTGTTAGAAAAGATGAAGTCACGAAATTTACATACAAGTGGTAGTACATGGAAAGTATCATGCTAAGCGAAATTAGTCAGAAAGAGAGGGACAGACATAGAAAGATTACATTCATCTGGAGAACATAAAGTAACAAAATAGGAGACTAACACCCAAGAGTGGCCAAGATTAGTACCAGGAGTTTTGCTCCATGACCTGGAGGCCAGCCACACATGCTAGGGGGAAAGGGAGCTCAGATAGAGAAGGGAGCACCAAATAAAGGGTGTTGGGAGGATCCTCCCAGGATGGGAGAAGCATGCTGAAAGTAGACTATAGATAAAACATGATTGCCACTCAATGCCTCTTTTGCAAACCACAACACCCAAAAGGAGAGAGAGAACAAAAGGGAATGCCCTTCCACATAGGCAGGGTGGGGTGGGGGGATGGGGGGTGGGAGGGACACTGGGACCCGTGCTGGTGGAAAATGGGAACTGGTGGAGGGATGGGTATTTGATCACTGTATAATTGAAACCCAAGCACAAAAATTTGTATGTCTACAACTGTACCTCATGGTGTTTCACTAATAAAAATTAAATTAAAAAATAGATTATATGTACATTCCCCCCAAAAAAAACTCAGAGTAAAAAACAGGAAGTAGTTGGGGCCAGAAAGATAGGGTACTAGCCTTGCACCTGGCTAACCCACATTGATTCCTCAAGCACTGCCAGAATGAATTTCTGAGTGCAGAGCCAGGAGTGGCTCCTGAGCATCATCAGGTGTGGTCTCAAAACAAAATGAAACCCAAAAGTTGGGAGTAGCTCCCCAAGCACCACTAAGTGTGATCCCAAAATGAAAATAAATTAAAAATAAAATGAAATTAAAGGGTCTGAAGATATAATAAACAGCTGAAATTGGACTACATCTAGTACAATTGTACTGAATAATTAAAACTTCCTAAGACAGAACCAAAATTTTTTTTTGTTCTCACCAAAATAATCAATTGTGAAGTGATGATTATATTCATTAATTCAACCTTGGGAATCGCTCAAAATCTCTATGGACTCTGATTCATCACATTGTACATATTAACTATTCCAAGTTTTTCAACAAAGCCTCAAGAAAGCTGAGATTATTAAGAAAATGACTGATTTTTCATATAAGTACATTTTCTTTTAATATATGTAATTAGAATTTGATGCAACGTAATTTAACGGCTGTTCCTTAGACAACTAACTCGAAAAAATTCCTGAAAATATAACAGTCTGGCAAAAGAGTACAGCCAACTGCAGTGCCTCACTGCCAAGCCTCACAGCTGAAGTTCCCACCCCTAATTGGAAATTCTGTCCTCTTTTGTCTCAGTTCAAATCCTCAAATCCACAGGAAATATTCACACTGGCCCCATTCACCTTTCTCAGGCAGAAACCACAGGTTGCTAACAGCCTGTGAACTGGCAGCTTCCATTGAGGTGTCCTCCTGGCTATGGACACCTGCAGTTTTCAGGGGAGGTGGAGATCAAGTGAAATGAAACACAGATATGTCAGCAGCAGAGGCAGTGGGTAGGGCCGCCACAAGCTAACCTGGAACAAAAAGGTCAGTACAGACATTTAAAAACAAGTACCCTGGCATCACTCCAACTACAGGCCACTTACAAAAAGGAAAGCCTCTGGAAATGACAATGATTTAGCTAGGTCCTAAATGCATTCAAAACATGATATTTCAGAAGATGTATGGACGGGAACAGCTGTTCCTGATGAAAGCCTTCCTGAAATGCAGAGGTTGGAAAACTAAAAATGATACTTTCCAGATTCCTCTTTGGGATGCAAACTTGAGTTCATCACTAAGCAGCAGGCCCTGATGTGCACAAGGCAGAAGTGAAGCAAGCCCCCTGTGCCCATCATTTTGGGCTGCTTTCATCTACTCGCCAGCTATGAGAATGTAGAGGGACAGTAGCAGAAGCAGCAATGCCTCATGCAGAATGCCCGCCTCTTGTCACTAGTTCACAGGCATGAAGAAGTTGTCACAGGGGAGGCAAGACACACCACCCAGATTTCACACTGCCGGAACAGCAGCAGTAGCTGCTGTGAGCCCCTTTGAGCACAGCGATGGATAGTCTTCTCTTTTGCCAGGTTTCAGGGGGTCAGTCCCTTTCCTGATGGTGCAGCGGGGTGACTGCCAGGGTGTCCTGGAAGTCATTGTCAGAGACCTGGCCTAAAGCCCACCCCTACAACTCTGTCGAACATTCCCGAAGCAGCCAGCTTCCTGCATCACATCACTTTCTGTTTCTTGCCCGAAGTTCGGACTGCCTCAACAAGAAGTAAACAGGAGAAGGGCTACAGAAAGACTGGGATCTCGGGTCATGCTGGTCTCTCACAGATCTGCAGAGGGCCCAGCACAGGGCTGCCCTCCCAGGAGTCATACCTAATGATTACAGTTTCCCAAGAACTGCCTCTCAATCCCTCTCAGTCTAGTCCCACACACATCAGCACCTTTTCAGCCATGGCCAGACATCTGCCGTCCAGCAGGAATTCAGCCCCTCCTTTTGTCCCTCTCAATTCAACCATCATGAGAGCCTCGTGAAAGGACCTGAGGCCAGCAGTGCCCTTGACAGTCTATCTACCATGCACTTGGGCATCCCTCACCCAGAAACTTATTTCCCCACATGCAGTCCTGATTCAGTCAGGGGCAGAAAATCAAAGCAGAACTGACTCTCCCTCGGAGTTGAGCACCCTGCCTCCAGAGAGCCACTGCAGTGCCCAGAGAGTGACCCCATTCAGGAGTATTCTTCTGAAAGCATTGTGAAGAAAAAGTCATTCTGAGAGAAAGAAAAAACTTTTTGCAGTTTGTTTGGGGGCCATACATAGGGTTTATTATCGGCTCTTCCTCAGGGATCACTTCTGGTGGTGCTCTAAAGACCATGCAGGGTGCCAGGCATCAAACTGGAGTTGGCCCATGTGCAAGGCAAGTGCCTAACCCTCCTATACTATCTCTCCAGCCCTAGAACAAATTGTTAAAACTGAAACACCAAGAACCAGTACTTAAACATAAACAGCTGTTATACCAAATAATACTTTCTGACCACTGAAATCCACAGCATTATGTAAGGCTACCAAGGCCCTGAAAACCTTGGCATATAATGATTAAAATTCTTTGTTCACCTTCCATTTCTGACTGACCACTGCCTCTGACAACACACCCGGTTATTGGTGGTCTAACAAACATAGTCAGCAACTAAGTCGGAATTCCAAAGTCTGCAAATTTCTTCAAGAGCAGAAAATACTTAATAGGTTCATTCTTTTCTCTTTTCAGAATTTCCTCAAGAAATGTTCTTGCTAGAAACCAAAACAACAAATGGAACTAAAGTTCTGTACCCTTTTCTGCCAGCTTCATGCTCTAACTCCTGAGCCAAGTCACCTGTCATGAAGCCTTGACTCTGCAGACACTGGTGGATTGCTTCAATTCCTTCCAGCACAGTGATAGACTTTTCAAGCTCCAACAGAAAACAGTACCAGATAAACACTTCAAGAATAGAGGAGCCAGTACTCCACAACCTGCTTTAACTGACTCTTCAAAGAAAACACTTTCCCATGCAGTACTTGAAGCCTAGAAGAATTGGAGTGGAGTGTGGCATTCTTTTCTCTAGCTTAGCTAAATGTTATTTAAGCAAGGCCTATGCTGGGGGTGGGTAGTGGGGAAGGGATGCATCTTTCACCTAAGGATACTCATTCCAAGCTACACTCATTAGAATATTTTCGAGGCTGCCCCAACCCAAGACAAGTATGGTGACACGTTAGTATGGGTGAATTATAGAGCCAGTAGACAAGAAATATGCAAGTAAGACATTATTTCCAGCAGAAAGTAAACAATTTTTACATGCATATTAATCCTAAAAGTATTTAGGCTTTCATACAGAACTGCTGGGGAAAAAAAACAATCTTACAGATGAAACAAAATATGGTCTTACAAATGAAGCAATTAATGCCAACTTTCTGTTTGATCGGTGATTCTTGGGGATAACTACATTACCATGCACTGTAGCTCTACAGATTAAACTGTGTTTAGAAATGGAACCAAGCAATGAAGCTTTTATTTTAAGTACTTACCCAATGTTTTACTGTATTTAACACCCACTCAAACAATTCAGAATTGTGGGGGTTTTCCTTTTAATAGAGAAAAAAGAAGAGAGCGATCTCTCAGACAGAATGAATTAATACATTAATACTCTATTTAGAATCTGAAAGAGGATTCAAAACTGTTTCTGTTCATGGTCCTCCCTTAAGTCTGTGTGACCTTCAGCAGGTTAATCTTTCTACATCTCAGTGTTCTTGTACTGAAAGGAAGGATAATGATACCTGACTCACTGAGAATAACAATTCAAAAGCACCTTTACAGGAATACATCTATGTCAACATATACATCCTTGTAACCAAATGAGACAGGCATACAATGCCCTGACATATGATTGTTCTCTGCAAAAGGTAATTAATATCAACATGACAAGTCCTCAAGTTAAAAATTCCTGTTAGACTTACAGCAAGGTTGTCAACTTGGAGTTACCACCAAAGTGAAGCTGACATCAACATGACACTGTACGGTAGTTTGGGTGAGAGCTGGGGAGATGGCCAAAAGAATAAGAGTAAACGCATTGCATAAAAGAAACATGGGTTTAATCCTTGGTACCATATGGTTCCCCAAGCACTGCCAGGTGTGTCTCACCTCCAAATAAAGATAACTATAGTTGGCAAATCTAGCTATCTTAAAAAGAAATTACATTTTTCATTAGCATGTACATTCCAACTGAAGTAAAAAATTGAAACGACTATCCTTAGCTAAAATCAATATAAAGTTTTGACAATGCATTCTTTTACCAAAATCTACCACGGTAGAATAGACTATGATTCTGTGAGTCGAGGTAAGGAAACAATGCATTATTTTCAGGTTGTATGACTCCAATGAAATCAATATACATAATTAATATTGGAAAGCTATAATTATAACAGACTTCAAAGCAGTGATTTTCCAACTATGGTTAAATGACATCCCAAGGAGAACTTAACTAATCTAAAAGCACAATGTCCCTTCTATGATTCTCCCTAACAAATCACATCAACTCCACGAATATTTTTCTTATGGACAAACATATATTTTCCAACATTCATTTCTTTTTCTCTTTCTTTTAAGCCAACAGTTAACATTCACTAAAGGGTCATACCAAACAATATTTGGCAATACCTCAAAACTCTGTGTGTGCCATACAGACACTAACAGTTGCCAATAAAAAATATATATATCCTTATGACACCAAAGTTATTAATACAGTAACCAAAACAGTGAAATAGTGTAGAAAGTGCTGAGGACATAGCTCAGTGGTAGAACACTTGCATTACATATATTCCTATATGTAATGGGTTTGATCCCCATTAGCATCACCTGCACACGCGTGCACGCACACACATATACTCACAAACACATACACATGCGTGTAAAATGAAATTCAGAGAGCCAGTCTCTTTCTCTGTTTTCCCAACAGTTGCAAGAAAAACAAAGGTGGTCAGATTTATTCTTCGATGTCTGCCAAAACCCTTTCTTTGTAATTAAACAGAAACTACTTTATAGACTTAATGTTTCAAAGCTAAGTCTGAGAAGTAGTCCCTTTATGTATAACTTCTATGAGATCACAGTTTAAAGGTATTATTAGGACCCCTCAGTAATAATATAATAACAATGCAGTCTTGATTTACATTTTAAAAGACCATTGTTTTAAAGGCAAAACATCTTGTAAAGTAATTGGGTTAGAATTTCATCTTCAAGATGGTATAATAATAATATCAGGTTTAAAAAAACGCACTATCAAGGCTAATAACCATTTCTTCAATGCGAAGGATAATTAAATGATCCTCCAAAGGCTTTCATCTAGCTAAGAACAAGCAACACTGACTTGAGAATCTTATTTGATATAAAAAGCAAAGAAATTTGAAAAATTACAAGCAGTACTTTTTGATTGTGTGCACATGTAAGTAGCACCACTCATTTTTTAAAGAAATAAATTTTAGATAAAACTATTTGGATTTTTATAAATCAAAATCATAATATTTGAGTAAATTGCATTTCCTTGGGTTTGGTTACAGCCAACATCCTTTTTTTTTTTCTTAATGATAGTTTTATGATAACTTGTACTGTTTTTGGCAGAAGAAGGTAAATGTTTTCAAAACAGGTCATTTTCTGCAGTGATGTCTTTTTGGAAGCACTCCCCTTCCCTTATCTCCTGGGTTCTGGGCACTGTTGTGAATCATTCTTCTGGGTCTTCTCTGCTGCTCAGCCACATCACACAGGGAGAGCCAGTGATGATACCTCTCACCACAACTGGTCCAAAAGATGGGCCTGGCACTAATCGAAGCCCCTGCATCAGATCAGTTACCAGAGTCCAGGAAAAAAAGATGAGACACTTTAAGGCCTCTATAGAACTTACAGGTTCAAAGCCACAATTCCCACTACAGTAAGCAGGAACCTAAGAAAGAAGTGTACAAGCAGTGAAAGCAAATCCAGTTCAAGTTTTCAGAGCACTGCTAACTGGAAAACATGTAATGATCTGTTACTGGCCTGGGCCTGAGCTCCACGCTTGCACATCACTAATGTCCACTGCATCGCAGCTCAGGAAAGCTGCCACTCGTCAGAGAAGCCTGACAAGCAGATTCAGATGGCTAAAAGCTGAACTGCCTCTCGCAGACTACAGTCTGCAAAAGGGCTCCCATATCCAGTCACTTCTCTCCAGGAGGACCCCATTCGTGGATGTTTCTTAAGTTGCTTTATGAGAGGGAAAAAACAAAGCCAATTTAGCGTTCACTGTCACTGTCACTGTCCTCCTGCTGTTCATCAAGTTGCTCGAGCGGGCCCAGTAACATCTCCATTGTGAGACTTTGTTGTTACTGTGTTTGGTATATCAAATACATCACCAGTAGCTTGCCAGGCTTTGCCGTGCAGGCGAAATACTCTCAGTAGCTTGCCGGACTCTCTGTTATCCCGTTTAAGTTCAAAAAGCGGCTGGAGATGATGCTCAGTAGAAGGGTGCATGTTCCACATATACAAGGCCCTGGATTGCTTCCCAGCACTCCTACTAAAGGTGATTAAGAAAACTTAGCTCTTTTTGGAGCATTTTTACTTGACAAAACAAATTCTGTTAAATGTCATCACGTATAGTAAAATCTCATTTTTCACTACAATGTAATTCTAGTCGAAACAACAGTGAGATGCAGGATAGTTGCTCACAAACTGCCCTCAGTAAGAACAATAATTATATGCTTAAAATTATCTGTTTAAAAAAAAGAGTATAGCCCAAGATGCCAGAAACTTCTAATTAAGTAGATCAGTTACCATTAATGCTGCATACAAAAGATTGAGAAGAAAAATCTAAACAGAATAGATCCGAATTATTAAGAAATTTAAAGCCAATTTTTTGTAACTGCACTCTGTTCTCTCTTGCTCTCTCTTTCATCACACACATACACTGTAAATTCCAAATACAGCAAACAAGTTAACCCTCTATATTTTTTTACCCTATAAAACAGTATTTCTTTTTCTTTCTTTCTTATTTTTTGGTTCTTTTTTCTTTTTCTGACTTTGGGGCCATACTCGGCAATGCTCAAGGGGTTACTCTTGGTTCTGCACTCAAGGATCATTCCTTGAACCTGGATCAGCCATGTGCAAGGCAACCACCCAACCTGCTGTACGATCTCTCCAGCTATAAAACAATACTTCTACTTAGAAATTTTAAAAGCAATGTATAAGTATCTAAATATTTGTTCTTTCTCATGTACTTAGATATGCTACAAATCAAATTATGGTCCCCAAAATTCAGTCCTTGCTTCCCCAGCCACACTGGGGTGCATGAAAGCAAGGTCAGGTGGGATAAGGGGCTGAATGGCTCCTAAGGCCACTAAAATGCACCTACTCAGTATAAAAATGCAGGGTAGAGGGTGGGGTAGGAGGGGCTGGAGGAAAGGCAAATAGAGACATGCTGGAGATAGCCTTTTTTCACTGGAAGTCACAGCAGTGTGACAAAAAGAAAAAAAATAATGGAAGAAAAAAAAGAAAAGAGAAGATTAAGGTAGAACTATGTTAGTTTCTTTTTGACTAGACCAGCAAATTGTGTTTTTCCATAAAATTGACTAGGCTTCTAAGCAACCCAAGAAAGTCCTAACCATAAAGCCCAGCATTAATGGCAGTATTTCATTTGCATTATGATTAACTGAAAATACTTAAGGCATTACATTTAGCACTGACTGCAGGTAAAAAATAGCATGAAACACCTTACTAGCATTATTTCTAGGAGAAAAAGAGATGTAAAGTTGTGTGTGTATATGTGTGTGTGTCTTTGTATAGTAACAAGTCATAGGAAATAATTCAAATCTACACACTTAAACAATGATTTTCCCTTTATTTCCCAGTTATTGTATAGTCTGGGTTATATGCTTTTAAATTACATACTTATGTGCACATAGTACACCCCCTGCCCCCACCACCCTCAGAGGGAGAGGGACTATACTGTAGAACTTTCCACATTCTTGTACCAGGTTTTTCTCCTTCTCTTCTTTCTGCCTCCTATAATTTCACCTTTCAAAGCCAGGTGAAGTTCGAAATTATTCAGTTCCATCCCCAACCAGCCAAATCAGAGTATCAGGGCAGATGACAAAGACTCTAACAAATAAAAAAATAAAACATTGTTTTTACCTCGTGTCTACATTTAACCTATACCAAGACATTCTCAACTGGGATAATCTCTTAGAATTGAAAGATGAAATCCTTTTTTTTTTTTTTTTGCGGGGGGTGGGGAGGACCACAACTGGCAGGGCTTACTTCAGGCCCTGTGCTCAAAGATCACTCCAGGAAGAATATGGGGACCATATGTAGTGGTGCGCATGGAATCCAAGGTCAGTGGCATGCAAAGCAAACGTTCTACCCACTGTACTATCTCTCCCATCCCCTTTACCACTAAGACCTCTTTTTAATCCAAGCAAACTATATAATCTGGTGTTTAAACAAAACACAGCAACTGGTGCCAACATGAGTGAATAAATGGCAAGTAGGCCACATCCCCAAATGATAAACTACAAATGCATAAAATACATTGCAAGGGGAGTACAAAAAAAAAATAAAGATGCAGTACATTATAAAGAAAGTATACACTGAAGGGCTTTTCAATATATATTTTTGGGGACAGGGGAGATTAGGGCCATATCAGGTGGTACTCAAGGGCTATTTCTGGCTCTGTACTCTGGAACACTCTTGGTGATGTCCAGGGGACCATAGTGGTACAGGGGATGAAATCGGAGCTTACAGCATGCAAGGCAAGCACTTACCCCGTACTATACCTCCAGACCTTTAACAGATAACTATGTTTAGATTTAACTGCCCTTTCTGTCATGACTAGAGAACTCAAACACTCTCTGAGATGCAACTCCACTTTTCAGTCTTCAGTGCTGGGGACCAAAGTCAGGGGCTTCATACATGAGTCCCACGCTCTCTACTAAGCCACATCTCCAGCCACAATCACCACTTTCTAGAACAGTATGCCAGACCACTCAGTGCAGCTTCCACTAAAATTCCTACTAAGATCTAAAGAGTTCTAATTAATTAAGTATTAGGAGAAAAGTGAGAAAGGTACAAGTCTTCCAATGAATCACAAGGAACCCACAAAGCTGTTTACCAAAGACGGGGACCACTGTAACTCATTCTACCTTCAAACAGTGCTAGTTCTCAAGACAGACACGTCACTAAATGCCTTCTGAGGGAATGAATGTGTGCCAGTAATAAGACCTGCTGTATTCTCTTTATAAAGTAAAATAAGCAACTGGAGGGTGGAAATTTCTCAAAAATATTTAATCAAGAAGAATAATAAACTCTCTTGCCCCACAACTAAGCATTTTCCAACCTCAACCCTAAAACTACTAAAACTCTTACCTTAACAACAGTTTCAAATCGAGTTCATTCATGCTTCCACTAAACTGCAAATTGCAAAGAAAAACATGCTTCAAATTTTCAGAAAAGAAATAACAATAACTAATAAAAGGAGGAGAGATTCTAGTCGTCAATACTGAATTATACCTCTCTATCAAATCACACCAAAAAATGACATGGAGGGTTGAGAGAGGTAGTACAGTAGGTAAGGTACTTGCTTTACTTGTGGCCAATCTGAGGTTCAATTCTCAGTTCCTCATTTGGGCCCCAAGCATCTCCAGGAGTGATCCCTGGGCAGTGCCAGATATACCCTCCTTCCCAAAAAGAAAATTTAAAAAAAAAAAGATTTGGAAGCTGGTAAGTAATTTTTAAATGGTTCCTAAACAATAAAATTCCTTTAAACTTTCTGCAAAAACTGAGTGCCCACAAAACATACCAAGCACTTAAGAGTGACACAGTAAAGACTTTATTTGAAATCGTTCTCCCGGGATTATGCACTGACTTCCTAAGTAGATAGATAATTAAACAAACCAACCCTTTATACAAATAAGAGACAAAAAGAAAAGTCATGGATGGGATATTGTGCCTTTCATAACAAGAAGTTTTAATAAAACACAGCCCAGGATTTCAAAGGAAAAACCATTATGTTGCCACAGAACAGAGAGCTATGTTTCATGAAAATCAATTTTAGCACAGAACTGAATTAAACCAAAATAATCTGTTAAGAATGACTCTCTCTCATATGTGGGGCCAAAGACACACACAGCACAAGAGCAACACATGGCAAAGATTGAAGAATAGATCCACAGAACTGAACATGTGGGGTTGGGGAGTTTGAACAGAGCTTTAGGGACCCTTTGGTGGAGTGAAATGGGATACCACAATTGTAGATGTGGTTTTGGAATGAAGGATGTATCCATTAACAGTATAGCAAATCACAATCCCTCAATAAGATATAATAATACTAATAATAATATGCCCATTGAGAAGGCCAAATGCTGAGTTTGTTAATTCAAACATCTAAGCCTATTACTCACAAGAACTGAAGATGGAAATAAACAGAGCCAGCACCTGAACTGAAGTAAAGACCAATCTCAAACCTGAAAAGTTGTTATGAACCTTACAGAAAGTAGGAAAGTTCAAGGTTAAGGTTCAACAAAATGTTATACTATCACCCCTATCAAAGGGGCTGCCTGAACCGTTCTCTAGTTCCAACTGTTTAAAATTAAAGTGGGGAGCAATTTATTGTATTACAAGTAAGGAAACTAGGCGATCAACTCTAAATTCTCTCACTCTTCACTTCTTTAAAGTATGACAACCATCTAAATAATGTCACCGAAAGTCCTAAATTATCCACTAAATAAGCAAATAGAACTTTCAAAATGACCCAAGTTCAGAGAAGAAAAGGGGAGAGTTATTCGATATTTACAATAGCATAAATATCTACACGTAAGGGACTGGAGTGACAGCACAGCGGGTAGGGCGTTTGCCTTGCACGTGGCCAACCCGGGTTCAATTCCCAGCATCCCATATGGTCCCCTGAACACTGCCAAGAGTGATTCCTGACTGCATCGCCAGGTGTGACCCCAAAAAGCAAAAAAAAAAACTACACTTAAAATTAAAGTATCTAGGAGTCACAGTGATCCAGGGCCATTCCCTGGTAGTGCTCAAGTGGTGCTAAGACTCAAACCTGGAACTCTCACATATGCAATAGTCCAGCCCTCTGAGCTCTCTCCCCAGCCCTCAAACTAGTTTTGGTTTCAGTAACCAGCAATACTGTTCCTCATGAATTCCCTTCCTAGGTAGATGCCAAGTTTAAAGGTAGCTGAACGCAATGTCTGCAGAGTAACATGTAATGACAACACAGCACTCACATGAAGTAAAAGCAAAGAAACTATTCTTGGTCACAGGAATATCATAAAACAATTTCAACAAAGGTACAAAGTTCAACTTCCTTCACCACTGGGGAGACACAAAGTACAAACTCAGGTGAAAACTCTCTTTTGAAGAGACAGAAGTCACAGGGTGGTAAGTCAAACAGATGTCTAGGTGGACAGAAAGCAGAAGGGAAGATTCTCCTACAGCTTATGGATATATGATTGATAACATGACTAGGAAAACAATGAGACATTCCCATCATCTGTCCAGAAAAGCCCAGGATCAGGAACCATATTTTTAAAAGTTACTTTCAGTCTCCCTTCAAGATTTATAACAAAAGAAAGCATAATACCCCAAATCAAAGCTAAAGTTGTTACTGCCAGAAAGAACCTTCAAAGTCTCCCCTCTGCTCTGCTGGCTTGGCGGGCTCCCACTCAGTACCTATTATTAGCTGCAAAGGAGGCAAAGGAGCCGGCTAGAAAGTCCTTTCCTACAGCCTGCTCGTCCTTCCACCTCAGAGTCTCATCCCCAAACATCAGAGATCATCCCCACTAATGCCACCTCCCTAGCAAATACAACTGGCTCCTGCACTTTGCTAGTTTCTAAATGACGCATAAGGAACACAGTTTAATAAAAATTACTAGTCAAGGCTAGAGTGGAAAAGTTAAACCCACTATACAATCAATGTCTTATTAAGCTGAAAAAAATGCATGTCTCTCACAAAGCTTTGATACAAGGGTCTTCAAGTCCCCCTTAAAATTCTCTTACTCTATTTTATGAAATGAATTCCCATAACCTAAAATCTGTCTCTTGGGGCTGGAGCAATAGTACAGCAGATAGGGCACTTACCTAGCATGTGGCCAACCCAGATTCAAGCCCCAGCCCCTTATGGTCCTGAGCAGGGCCTGGAGTGATCACTGAGTACAGAGTCACTGATCACTGAGCACCGCCATGTGGCCCAAAAACAAACAAACAAACAAAAAATAATAAAATCTGTCTCCTCTGGAGGTAACATGAATGGTGCTTTCTATTTTTTCTTTTCCCTTTCTTCAGTGCCATGGATCAAACTCAGGGCATCCCTTTGTGTGCATGTGTGTTGTGGTGAGTGGGGGAAGGAAGGATAGTTGGAAGACTGGGCCACACTGAGAGGTACTCAGAGGCTCCAGGGCGCCCTGTATACTGTTTTTAACCATACCCAAGTTCTGTGAATAATATTGCTTCAAGTTGTTCATTTCTGATATTTGAAGCCTTGTCTGTAACCTGCAGGTATCTTGCTATATACCACATGTTGTTTAATCATTTAACCATTTCAAATAATGCTTCACATGAGAATATTAAGCAACTAATAAAAGCTGTTTTAGAAAGATACAACCTCTTAATTATGACTTCTGTAGAATCAAGAATCACAAAGCAGTATCCTCTATAAATTACTAAACAGAGGTTATCTTTGACTGTTAGGAATAATATCTAAACTCTTGTTATTTACAATTACAAAATGTGCTACATCCATTAGTATAAAATACTCCCTTTCTTTGGACAAAACACAACAGGCCAGTGTCTACAACTATTACAAGGAAAATTTTATTATTATAAAAACTTCAACCCTATTCTGGAAGATGATGTTTATTCAACACAGTTATGATTAGTCCTGAATACACTCTAATCTTGGGAGTTATTAAACCTGATTAAAAGGTTGAAAAAATATGCAATAGGCAGATCAGACTAAGATTAATTAAAAATACATCTCCCGCATTGTCTATTAAGTTGAGACTATATAAGCGTCTTCACCAATCTTTCAACTTTTAAACTATTTTTGGAATTCATACTCTCATCCATGCCCCAACTAATCAAAACAAAACAATGATGCAGGTGTTCTCATTACTCCCTTGCTTCTGGAATTTAAGCTTCTAGCTCAGGAAAAGGCTAGAGATGGTATTTTGCACATTATGGACAGTGCCTGCCTAACTAAATGACAATTCCTTCTTCACATATGGCTCCAAAGGTCTGGAGTTCAGAATCTTTCAATTCAAAAAACCATGCCCCCTCAAAACAAGAATGTTTAAAGTCGCCAAAGTTGTTTTTTTTCCCAATTAACAAAAAGTAAAAAGAAACCCTCACATAAGCTCATTAACCTTCACATAAACCCGTAAGTGTACAATACATATAGACTAAATGAGGAAAATCTTGATTTAAGGTTGCAGGACATGTTAAGTGAGTCTGAATACACACCCACAATATACAATATATGTCGACTGCACCACAAACCATCAGCTCTGATTAAGCCTGAGGAGATTAAGGACCTATTTCCAAAGGGAAGGTCTGAGAAGGGAAAAGAAAAAAAAAAGTGGGAGCGATAATGTGTTAACTCAACTCCTGCGGAATTTTCTAGCATTTTTCCGGGAAAGGACGACTGATATCTCTAGCCCAAGTCACAATGAATCAGCCTGTTATATTTTAATTCAGTAAAGCACATTCAGCAAAAATAAATAAATAAATAGTTTGATTTCTAGTAACACAGCAATGATAATTCTCTCTCCTACAAAACATCTCCGAAAAGAGAAGCCTGGTGCACCAACGCCAAAGGACCAGAACCGAGGCCCCGAACAAACACTGCTGAGGGCCGACGACACTATCACCCCCCCGGACGGACGCAGTCTGATCAATGCTCCGAGACGCGGGCACGCTGTGAACGCAGCTTTGCAGCACATCCCACCAAGCACCGGACGCCGCGGCCGGGACCCCTACCCACCAACAAAACCCTGCACAATCAAAGACCTGAAACGCCCAGACCATTCCCCGGCTCCCAGCCAATAACACACATTGTACAGCCTAGGGCCCCAGACACCCGAAACACCTGGACCGGTAAGTTAGGTGACCGTGCCCGATACACCTACCAGCTGAGCCCTCGGGCACCCGAGGGGTAAGGTAACCTTGGCACTAGAGCCCCCACAGTAAAGACCTTCCGTAAACGAAAATGTGTAAGACTGCCCCCACCCCCCACGCAGGAGAAAAAAAAAACACAAAACCTAGAAGAAGGGGTAAAAAGCGACACTCCTGAGGCCCCTTATTCCGCAGAAACGGGCAGGGCGAACTGGGGTTTTTCTGTGGAACTCGGCGGTAGGGACGGAGCTGGCGTCGGGGGAGCGACGTCGGGGCTGCCTGACAGCTGGCGGCGCAGCCCGGACTCGGCACGGCGGGGGTCGCCGCCTCCGGTTCCCCCCCCCCCAGCTTCCCGCGCGCCCCGGCTCTGCCCCGGGAGGGACGCCCCCCGGGCCGGCGCTTACCTGGCTTCACCGTCTTGAGGCGGACAGGCTCGCGGAAGTGGCGGATGACAGCCAGCGTGTCCCGGTGCGTGAGCCCGCTGACGGGCGTCCCGTTCACCTCCAGCAGCACGTCCCCGGGCGCGGGCGCCCTGCCTGAGACCACGCAGCAGGTGCCCCCGCCGGGCTCCTCGCGGAGCCGCCCCACGTAGGGGAACTCGCCGCGCTCCGCGCCGCCCCGGATCTCGGCGCCCCAGTCCCCGGCGCCGGCCCAGGACACCGCGCACTCCTGCACCTTGCTCAGCCAGTGCTTCTTCTTCTTCAGCGTCTTCGACATCCCGGAGCCCGCCGCACCATGGGGAGAGCCCGCGCCGCGCGGGCCGCCCCCCGCTCGCCGCCCGCGGACGCCCCTCCCCGCCCGCGCCCGGCCGGCTGCCTGCCGGGGGCAGGAACGGTACCCTGGGGTTCGGGCGCGGTCCCGGCCGGCGGCGGGTCCCGGGCTCGGCGCCGGAGCGGCGGGAAAGGCTGAGGCAGGGGGCGGGGAGGCGAGGCGCCCGCCCGGACGCTAAAGCTCGGGCGCGGGCGCGCAGAAGCGCGCGCAGACCCGGCGCCGGATCGATCGCGGCCGCTGCGGAGCGGGAGAGCCCGGACCAACGCCTGCCCGAGCTGCCAGGAAACTGCTGCTTTCAAACCCGCCGCAACCTCCTCCTCCTCCTCCTCCTCCCCCTCCACCCCCTCCGCCTCCTGCTTCCCTTCCCCCGCCCTCGCCCATTTCTCAGTCAGGGCCCCGCCCCCTCCCGCCGCGCGGCGCCCGGCGCGCTGCCGTCACAGGCTGGGCGCTGGGGAGAGAGCCCCGGCTCTCGGCTTCCGCGCCGAGGATTGGCCCCCGGCGGGCAGGGAGGCGGGCCCTCGGCGAGGTGGCGCGCCGTCGATTGGTGGCTAGCGTGGAGGAGGCGGGCACTCGGATGACTGAAGTTGAAGAGGGTGGGAAAAAGAAGTTTTCAAGAGTGACGGAGGGCGAGAGGAGGGTCAGGGGCGCTGAGCGGGCGGCCAGCCGCGGCGCCCACCGAGGCTCTTGGCGTGACTCCTGGGGTCGACGTGAAGCTCGGAGAGCGAGAAGGGCTGAGGGCCGCGCCATGGGGGCGCGGCGGCCCGGGCGAGCTGAGGGGCGGAACTCGGGCGCCCGCTCCCGGCGCTGAGGATCCCGTGGACTTCAGCGGGAGACGGCGACGTGCGGGGTCCGCGGCCGGGGATGGTGGCCTACGGGGGGCCCGCCGCGGCCCATCGCTCCCACAGAGTGGGTGTGTCTTCTTTCACTCATCCAACAGGCGTTAATACAGCCCCTCGAGGCAGGATCTCCGAGCCCCGTTGCTCGCACCGTCGCTGCCCAGTGAAGCCCACCGTCCTGACGGAATAGCTCCACCACCCTCCACGCTGCCGAGAAGGCTACACGTGGTTTAAAAAAAAATCACAAATGCGGGTGCTAATTGGTTTTATTTAAACTGTTCGGGGGATGCACGAATGGCACTGCTGCCCTCTAAACAGGCAGAAGGGCCTGCAGGGACTTGTACAAAATTGAGGGTTTTTATAGTCAGAAAGAGGGTGAGACTAAGTTATTAGCAAAAGAGGAGATTAATTCAGGTAAAAGCACCTTCACTCTGGGGAAAAGGAGGGATGGGGGTGTCTTAAGGTTGTTTACTTCTAGGCTAATCAGAAAGCCCCACATTGATTAGTTTGAAATTACATCCCTTTGGAGGCTGGACCTGATATTAGTTAGGTATTAAGTTTAGTTGCTGATGACTGGCCTGAGCTATTCCATTTTGAGACTGGTTCTCTCTTCTCTGTCTCTGTCTCTCTGTCTCTGTCTGTCTGTCTTTCTTCCTACCCCCCTCCCCACCCCACTCCCACCTCACACAGGTGCACATGAAGCATCTGTTTTCTGCTTGGTTCCTTGCAGAGGAAAGTGGGTGTTTCTTAACATTTGGTGGGTGATGAGGATGGTGATAGCTTCAATGTCAAGTGGAAACTGGAAGGTACTGGAATTCCAGGAAGAAGAAAACTAATCTGAGGCTCTGCTTCCAAAGATGCTGCATTCTAGCCAAGAGACTGATGAGCAGACTCCCTAAAAGGGGGTAGTGGGTTCAAGTAGAAGTGGGAGGAGCAACCAGCCTAGTAGTTAGCAGGAGTTGCTGTGCCCTAGTGATTGGAGTTCTGCCTTGCTACTTGCAGTTTGACCTTGGCCAAATCTCAGCTTCAAAATTCACACCTCTGAGAATAGAGGGAGAAGCAATATTCAGTCAAGGACATCTTGGGTTTAATCTTTTCAGAAGCTTGAGTTTTCTCTGTTCTCTGGCTTGATCCACAATCTCCTCAGTCTTGGTCTGAAAAATCCTCTCCATCCTCAGCCCAAAGGTCATCCATACCAGATTCCCTCTCCTCCCATGCAAAGGGTTTTGTCTGCCAGCAGATGCTTAGTGTTTCACTTTCGCAGCAGGGCGTGTATGTCCTCTCCATTCTCCCCTTAAAGGCTGGGTAGAGCCATTATTTAAATGATGAACGACTCCACAGACTCTTACCACTTCTCACGTAGTCTGGACCCAGCTTAACTGCTGCCGTGATTTTGTTCGCATTTGGCCTAGCAGAAAGCCTGGTACTTTAGAAAGATATGGGTAGGGTATCGGAAACCACAGAGGAACTCTAATCTAGCAATAAGCATCTATGTCAGTTGAAGCAAGGAGAAAAAAATGGCTACCAAGCTCACTCCAGAAAAGGCAGCCTGTGACCTTCAGTAAAGGGATTCAGTGATCCTATATAATCACTCAGAACAAGCTGCAGGATTTATATCTTGCTCCTCTCCTCCCCCAGTCTCTGTTGGCGTATCCCAATGGCCACATTCAACCATAAGCTACAGGGCAAGAAAATCTCTTCAGTTTCTGTATGAGCCCGTCACTCAGAGAAGAAGAAACGGAAATATCCAGCACCAGACATCATGTGGGTGGCTTTGGTTTACTCAGCTCAAAGACAGAACTGGAGTTTTTTTCCCCCCCTGCACTATTTAGCTACGCTAACGGATTCCTGGGTGAAATCCTGATAACCTCCACATCATCTACTTTGCAACTGCTCTTGGAAAACAGTTTTTCCTGCCCTGATTTTAATCCATTGGGATGCTCTGGCCACAGGAATGGCACCTCTGACTAACAGTAGCTTTATGCATGTAGTTGTTCATTAAAGCCTAACAGGAAGTTCCAATCTAGGTAGTCTCTTGATTAGTTTGGTAGCATGATTGTCATGTGAAGAACCTAAGCTCTTTTTGTGTTTGTCCTCTACCATCATAAACATATTGGCTTTTGTCCCAGGCTTGTTACTCCTGGTTACAATGTCGCCGCCACAGCCCCAGATATCATCCTCATAACACATCCTCATGGAGGGGATGAAAGAGAATTTGGGGGACAACAGCACTACTCTTATTTTTATGGAGTATAATTGTGGGCTGGAGCAATAGCACAGCGTTAGGGCGTTTGCCTTGCATGCAGCCAACATGGCCGACCCGAGTTCGATTCCTCCACCCCTCTCGGAGAGCCCGGCAAGCTACTGAGAGTATCTCGCCCGCACGGCAGAGCCTGGCAAGCTCCCCGTGACGTATTCGATATGCCAAACACAGTAACAACAAAGTCTCCAATGGAGACGTTACTGGGCCCGCTCGAGCAAATCGATGATCAACGGGAGGGCCTTTACTTTACTTACTTTATAATTGTTCTCAGACTTCCCATCCCCTAGAATAATTTCTTATTGGCCAGCAAATGGCCATAAACCCACTATAAACCAGTTATTGTCCAAAGAAAGTGGGATGCCATGATTTACTAATAAGATTGCTCCTGAGTCATTTCCTAACAAAATAGAAATTCTTAGGCTGGAGAGATTGCTTAGTGGGCTGAATCCAAGTTTTGCATGCAGAAAATCCGGGTTCAATTTCAGGAACCAGATGGCCCTCTCAGTAACTTCTGAGCACACATACGTGCACACACATTAACTCCACCCCCTCACCACCTCCCCTCCCCCCACACACACATACACTAGTTCTGTATGAAGGAAGAAATAGGGAGTAGTAGTAAACTAGGTACCTAATCATGTCAGCCACATACTGCAACAAAAAATAAGTTACATTGACTGATAGTCAAAGAGCTACAGTGATTAGGAACTTGAGTTCTAGATCAGACTGTAAATCCCAACTTTTCAACTTTTATGACCTCCGTTTTCCCGACTACAAAATGGAGAGGATCACAGGGCTTTCCCAAGTTATGGTGAGGATTGAATGGAGCTATTTGAGCTGAGTAAGCAGTTAACACAGGGTCTGACATATAAGCACACTCAATAAATTATTAGTTTGTGCTGAATGGTAAGTAATATCTGTGACATGACTAAAAGCATTGTTAATTGCCTTTATTATTCTTCAAATATTAAATCCACCCAATTTAATAAACTTAGGTTCTGTTTTTAAAATATTCCAGAAATAAACTGCTCAGCCCAGTGAGTTAATTCTGGTAGGATGCAATTCTGGAAATGACTACACAATTACAAGCATCTCTCTCAAAAATGGCATCCATCCAAATATTGTATGTATTTATCACTAATTCCTAAACCTAACAGTTGGCTTAATACTGATTTCCATTGGAGAGTATTAATAAGACAAACAATATGAAACCCAATTTACAAGAACAAGAACAGACAAGACAGTTGGATTTAATTATTTTCAGATTTTTTTCTTTTATTTTTTGCCTCAGTGGAGACTGTGTTTTGGGCCATACCTTGTGTTTTGGGCCATACCTGACTCTATCTGTGCTCACGGATCAGGGTTTGTTCCTGACTGGTTCCTGGGAAGAAAACAGCAGCTTCAGGGATTGAACTGGATTAACTGCATGCAAGGCAAACACTTTAACCCCTGTGCCTTCCCGACACTTCTCTCCAAGCTTTCTTTGGACTCCTACCTATTTAATCTGTAGCAAGAGGTCGGTTTCAATATTCTACCCACTTGAGTTAGATCCCAAGATGGTTGCAATAGCTCCAACTAACATAATATCAAAATAATGTCTAAAAGCTGAAATGAGGGAAGTAGGTGTCTCCTTTCTTCATTTCCTCTTTGTATATCAAGAAAACCTTTGTACAAAGGCCCTTCCCTGCAGTCATCAGTCAGGATTACCCAAATGTCCTTTCTACACCAAAGATACCAAAGGTAATGAAATGCCCTTATCCAGTTACATTATCTAGTGCTGGGAAGGGAATTCAGTATCTTATACACCATGTGGCTGTACAATATCAATAAAATTTGGTGGGAGTTTTCTAGCATAAATAAAAGGAGATATTGGCTTTTATGTAAACAAGTCGCAGTGTCTCTATTTTTGTGAGGAGGTCAACTTCTGACTTTACTAAGAGAGCCATGTGGGGCCGGGATTAAACCGGGCCTCCCATGTGCAAAGTGTGTGCTTCAACCCTTTGAGCCTTCTCCCCAGTCCTAGAAATCCACAATGCATTGTGCAAATGCACAGAATTTTCTTCTAATATATTTAGGGGATGAGGGGGACAAAGTAGGAAGTTAAGTTTTGTCTTATAATATTGTGTCATGTGTTCCTAATGAAAGTTAAATCCCTCAAGTAGATAACTTCAGGCAAATATATATTTACACATTTTCTGAAAAAAAAAAAAAGAAAAAAAAACAGCATTTTTGTATAGTCTGAGGTTACCCTGACAGTGGTTGTTTGTGCACTGAGCGACTCCGGGGCATCACTCACAAAGGAGTATATGTCAAAGCAAAACAAATGTAGGGAAGATGGTAAGATTACATTGATCTTCATTTCTCCTTTAATTTGAGGTCCTCACCCCAAATCACCCAAATGTGCATACCAAAAATGTGCTTAAAAGAGTCTTACTCCTGCTCTTCACTCTCGAAGCTCACTCTTAATGGTGCTGGGGATCTAACCCAGGTCAGCTGAATGAAAAGCAAATGCTTTAACCACTATCTCACTGGCTCTTTATTTATATAGGTTTAGGGACCACACCCAGCTCTGTTAGAGTTTACTTCTGGCTCCTTGCTCACACTTGGTGGGGCCCAGGGGACTATATGTGGTGCCAGGAACTGAACCAGGGTCTGTTGCATGCAAGGCAAGTGCCCTACTCACTGTACTATCTCTCCCATTTATTTTTAATATTCTTACTAATTTCTTTCATGGAAATGGAATCTCTAGCTTCAAATTAAATTATTATTTAATAACTTCATCATGATAAAGTTATTCTCAGGTATTAAGAAGGTAATGAGCAGGGAGAAACTGAGTATTCTCAGTGATAACAAAATTTTTGCCTTCTATGCAGAATACAGAAACATCTAGTTTTAATTCCTACATATTATAATAAAATCATCTTAATTTTTTGAAAATTCTGATCCCACAAAATCTTTCACTGATTTGGAAAATGTTCATAATGAACTGTATTTGAAAATGATATGTGTAATGTAGTCTGATGTTAATCGCCTAACCAAATTCAGTATTAATGTTCTATTGTATCTTTACATTTTATTAGCATTTTTATTTGCCTAGGTATATGGCCTAATTTGTATGCTAATGCTAAAATATGCACAATTACAAAAGCAATAACTTGAAATTTTTGCTTCAGTTAAACTACTAATTTATTGTCTAAAATCTGCATTACTATGTTTCATGCATAAATGTGAGTTTTTTGCACAGAGATGTACTTACCTGCAAATGACCAAATAAATTTAACCCAAATTTACAGAACAATAGAAACATTAAAAACCAAGTGCAGAACCGACCTGCTTAGAAAAGGGGATTTAGTTAAACAATCAGATGTCAGGTTTGTCTAACAAAGCAGGACAAAAAGACCTTTGACTAAAATCCCAAATAGCAAAATTCCCATCTTTCATCTTTCATGTCAATACAACCACCTCAACAAAGCCAACCTTGATTTTCAACAGCTGAATGTCTCTATGTTTTCTTTCTTAGTAGACCTTAAGTTTTTTGAGGGCAGGGTTCCCTTCTGATACCTGTGTATCTCCTCCATTGAGTTGGACACATTCATTCATTCATTCATTTATTCATGCGGCCATTCAAACAATAAAGTACCCGTTGTGAATAGGCATTGATTTAAGTGCCAGTTTATCACCATAACCAAATCTTTAACTGGGGTAGTAGACAACATGGGTGGGGGGAATGGTTTTTTATTATTCCCTTTAAAGATCCTTGGGAAGGACTAAAAATCTAACAAGCAGCACAATAGGAGAAAAGCATACTAATTTATTTATTGAAAAGTTTTAGCTGGCACCATTTTATTTTCAAGTTTTATGAAGACTTGCAGGCTTTGGGACTAGGACAGGTGGTAAGACATGTGATATGCCAAAAACAATAACAACAAGTCTCACAATGGAGACATTACTGGTGCCCGCTCAAGCAAATCGATGAAAAATGGGAGGGCAGTGCTACAGTGATATGAAGACTTGAAGAAAAGGTGATTTTTACACTATTAATGAAGCAAAGTCTTGGAGAGATGAGACAGGAAAAAGACTATGAGCTATGGGAGTGAAACTGGTATTCTTCTCTGAAGCCCTTCATCTTGGAGATAAGGATGTTCCTTTCCTGGGGTTTAGGGAGGATATCTCTTACATGGGTATTTGTGCTTCAGGATGACAGGGCAAAGGCAACTCTGAGATAACTTGTTTCTGTGATTTCCCCAAAGTTATTCAATTATAAAAATTACACACTGTCATGTTTGGGATAGCTTATCTGAACACGATCAACAACAAAACCACGAGAGAAAGATACTATTGAAGGTAAGGAACTAGCATTGCATGTGGCTGACTTGAATTTAAACCCTGGCATCACATATGGTTCTCAAGCCCTGCCAAAAGTAATCTCTGAGCACTCCCTATACCACAGCACCCCCCAACAACAAGTGATCAAGATAATTTCTAGTAGTCAGCATCATGGTGACTGCCATCTTTCAGAGCCTATTGGACAAAAAGGTACGAGCTTGCAGTGACAGAATGCTTGGGGCCTCTCAGGATGGGGGGGCGGAACCAGCCCTTCTCCCTGCCCAGACAAGACCCCGAGTTGCCACCCACAAACGGCTCTTCTGCTCCTGAACGGTCATGATCCCAGAGGTACACAAACCAATCTCAGAACCCAGTGGCTTTTGGCAGAAATCCCTCTGTACTTAATTACTAAATACCAGAAATCCAAAATCATGCAGCCACTGTCGAGGCTGCATGACATCATATGCTCTTCATTATCAACAATAGAAAACAAATTATCTAATGATGTCTTTTCAGCAGGATGGGGGAAATTCTAAATAATAATAGTGGTTCTTCTATCGAAAAATTGAATGTAATCAAAGTAAAGAGAGAGTAAAATGAAAATCATCTTCCACACAGGCAACGGGAGGGGTGGGATGGGGGTTCTTGATGGTGGAACATGTGCACTGGTGAATGGATAGGTGTTTGATCATTGTATGACTGAGACTTAATTCAAAAGCTTTGTAACTGTTCTCACGGTGATTCAATAAAAAAAAGCACTGTAGCACTGCCCTCCTGTTGTTCACTGATTTGCTCCAGCGGGCCCAGTAACGTCTCCACTGTGAGACTTGTTACTGCATTTGGCATATTGAATATGTCACAGGCAGCTTGCCAGGCTTTGCCCTGCGGGCAAGATACTCTCAGTAGCTTGCCAGGCTCTCCAAGAAGGGCAGAGGAATCGAACCCAGGTCTACTAGGTCGACTGCCTGCAAGGCAAATGCCCTACCCACTGGGTTATTGCTCCAGTCCAATAGCACAGTGGGTAGGGCATTTGCCTTGTACGTGGCTGACCTGGCTGACTGAAGTTCAATTCCTCCGCCCCACTCGGAGCAAGCTACTGAGCGTATCTCGCCCATAGGGCAAAGCCTGGCAAGCTACCCATGACGTATTCAATATGCCAAACACAGTAACAACAAGTCTCACATTGGAGATGTTTCCAGACCTGCTCAAGCAAATCAATAAAAAAATTCCATTAAAAAAGGCCCTGCCGTTGTTCATCGATTTGCTCAAGCGGGCCCAGTAACATCTCCATTGGAGATTTTGTTGTTACTGTGTTTGGCATATCAAATACATCACGGGTGGCTTGCCAGGCTCTGCCATGTGAGCGAGATACTCTCGGCAGCTTGCTGGGCTCTCCGAGAGGGGCGGAGGAATCGAACTCGGGTCGGCCATGTTGGCTGCGTGCAAGGCAAACGCCCTACCGCTGTGCTATCGCTCCAGCCCATAAAAAAATTAAAAATTAAAAAAATAATTTCTAGTATAATCAGGCAATAATTAAAATAGGAGCTTAAACAAAATGAGGTTATGGGACAAAACAGATGAGATTATATGGAGGGCTTAGAGATCTTACTGAGGAGAGGATCATTTGCTGAAACCTGATGACAAGAAAAGGGGAGTGGAGAGATCGTACAGCCAGTAAGGCACTTGCCTTGCATGCAGCCAACCAAGGTTTGATCCCTGGCATCCCATGGAGTCCCCCAAGCCTACCACAAGTTAGCTCTGAGTGCAGAGCCAGGATAAGCATGAAGCATCACTGGGTATGACCCAGAAAACACAAAAACAAACAATAAAGGGGAGCCAAGTGATGTCCCAAGACCTGTATTTTCCCAGCAAACATAAAGACCTTCAATAGATTTGTGTTCGAATATCATGGTCATGGTCCTCCCGTCGTTCGTCGATTTGCTCGAGTGGGCCCAGTAACGTCTTCATCGTGAGACTTGTTGTTACTGTGTTTGGCATATTGAATACTTCACGGGTAGCTTGCCAGGCTTTGCCATGCGGGCGAGATACTCTCAGTAGCTTGCTGGGCTCCCCAAGAGGGGCGGAAGAATCGAACCCGACTCAGCCAGACCAGCTGTGCACAAGACAAACGCCCTACCACTGTGCTATCACTCCAGCCTATGTCCGAATATGAGGAATAGAATTGTGTGAACATGAATGCACCATAGTATTGGATGAGAGAAAAACAGAAAAGAAAACCAGAGAGGTAGGCTGGAAGCAAGATCACAGGGAGTCTTTCACGTCACAGAAAGAAATTTCACTTTCATTCAGATAACAGTGAAAAGTTTTAAGGAGAGTAATGCAGAATCTAATTTCTATTTTAGACCCTTGGGTCTGAGAAGAAAGGGGTAGAGTTGGAGGTGGTGGCAGTTTAGGGACAATAGAAAACCAAAAACTGGATAGAATCCTAATATGGAGTCCAGTAAGAAATGTTGAAAGAAACAATGAACTTGAAAATGTGTCGAATGTGTTGAGGAAATCAGAAATCATAGTTTTAATTTTCTAGACTGGTCATAGTTAAAGAAATATGTTACAATTGCATTTAATAAGAAGCTTTATGGAATGTAATTGCTTTGTTGCAATGTCCATTCACAGTAAGATAAGGAGTAAGCTACAAAATAAAAAAAGTGGGGAAAATTCTTAGTTAAATTTAAATTTATACAGATTATTTTTATTATGCTTTTGAGAACATCTAGAGAAATGGAATGTAGAGGGGGTATGGTGCCGCCAGCAGGTCAATCTGTACCTGTGAGGCGAGTGCATCAGCAGCCTCATGGCGCCTTCAGACTTCCAGATACCCCAAAATTGCTGCTGTGCCTTTGGCCAGACCCCAAAAACTTGGGGCAAAGTTTACCAAGAAAGTAAACGGCCAAAAGTTAGGTATGTGGGAAACACACCCACAAACCACCTCCGGCTCAGCTATATAATTGGAGGCAAGGCTTCTTTGGTTCCTGATTGAACTGCTTAATGGACATGATCCCAGAGACTCAGAAATGAATCTCAGAACCCAGTGGCTTTAGGTAGAAATGCGTCTGGTCTCTGCAGTAGGCTACCGGTGCTGGACCAACCCAGGTGGGAATAGGTTTCGTGCCTTGGCCTGTTCCCCCTGGCGGCCCAGTGGCCGCCATCCGTCTGAGACCACTGGATAGTCACATTTGGGCCCCCAGTGACAAGACACACAGGCCTCACGGGATGGGGGTGGAGCCGGGCCTGTCCTCCCCACCCCAACGAGTCCCCAAGTCATCGCCCACGAACGGCCTCTCTGGCTCCTCATCAAGCTGCTCAATGACCTTGATGCCAGAGACTCAGAAACAAATCTCGAAACCCAGCGGCTTTTGGCAGAAATGTGTCCAGACCCTGCAGTAGGTTACTGTCGCCGGGCCACCCCAGGGGGGAATGGGTGCTGTCCCTCCCCCTGCTCCCTCTTGGCGACTTGGTGGCTGTCATCCTCCAGAGGCCATAGGACAGTCAGGCTTGGGCCCGCAGTGACGAAACTTGTTGGGTCTCACAGGATGGGGGGGTGGGGGGGAGCCGGGCCTGTCCTCCCCACCCCAACGAGACCCCAGGTCATCGCCCACGAACGGCCTCTCTGGCTCCTCATCAAGCTGCTCAACGGCCATGATCCCAGAGACTCAGGAGCAGATCTCGAAACCCAGTGGCTTTTGGCAGAAATCCCTCCAGATTTAAGTATTAAAATTTCAGAATTTCAAAACCACATGGCCCTACTGCAGCCACATGACATCATATGTTATTCATAACCAGCAACAGAACACAAATTGTCTATTGTTGCCTTCTCAGCAGATCTGAGTGTTGGGGTAAAATCTCAAATAATGGTGGGTCTGGTGACGAAATAGTGAATGTGATCAAAGTAGAGAGAGAGAGTAATGTGGAAATCATCTGCCCCACAGGCAGGGGGAGGGTGTGGGATGGGGGTATACTGGGATTTTTGGTGGTGGAGAATGGGCACTGGTGAAGGTACGGGTGTTTCATTGTGTGACCAAGACTTAGACCCAAAAGCTTTGTAACTGGTCTTACGGTGATTCAATAAATAAAATTATAAAAAATGGGAAAAAAAAAAGAAATGGAATGTAGATTTCAAAGTTTTATTTAATTTCTTAGGAAAGTAACATCCATTTTAAACCATCTGACATTAGACTTTATGTGAAACAAGGTTTTCTTAAAAGTCTTCTGAATGTGTTATTAGAAAAAGTGGAATTTGGGGTGGGGTGCATGTTTTGCATGTGCAAGGCCCCAAGGATAATCCCTAGCACCACATCAGCCCTAACAGAGTTGAAACAATGAATAAAGTTGGGGGGGGGGGGGGTGTTGAACCACACCACCCAGGGAGCCAAGTCTCTCTAGGTGTATCTCCAGGCCCCCAGCACTGCTTGGGAGCCCCCTGAAAAGAAGTGGAATGTACTTCCTGACTTATAAAAGGTCTCACAAACCTTGAATTACAAGAGCTCAACCACGGAATTAAATTCTTGACTAGTTAGAAAACTTCAGAACCTAGAGTCTCATTTCCTCACTGCAGACTGGAAGCAAATGAGCAGTGCTTTTAGCAGATTCCAACATAAAGCCCAACTTCAAGCTCCTTTTATTCAACAGAAGGAAAATTCTCATTTACTTGGCTAAGATTAGGGGAAGTGTTTCCAAATGCACACTCCCAAATTTCACAGTAAAAATGATTGGAAACATACCCCATTCTGGTTCTTAAGCTTAACAAAAGTACCCACATAAAGTCTCTTTCCCTTCATTTAAAAGGAGGGAATTATCTTATTGGATTGACTGGGGGCTGGGGAGAGAAGCTCTTAAAATTTGTCTGTAAATAGGGCAACATTTAAAATAGTATAGGTGGGTTTTGATGAGGTGTTTCTGTGCAAAGACACTAAAGTTAATCTTGCACATTTAAATAAGTAACTGTCCGTTCCGTTTTTTTTTTTTATGTGATCTGGTTTGGGAGGCACACCAAGAGGTACTCAGGGATTATTCCTGTTTACTACAGGGGGTGGCTCTAAGCAATGCTTGAAGAATCTTGCAGTATCAGGGATCCACCCTGGACCTCTGCATACTAGTGTGACTAGTGTGCTCTTAATCTCATTGTTCTCACTCTCCTGGTCTCTGTTTCTGTCCCTCTGTCTCTGTTTCTGTTTCTGTCTTTGTCTCTGTCTCTCTCTGTGTCTCTCTGTGTCTCTGTCTGTCTCTCTCTCTCCCCACTGCCCCTTCATCCAATTTCATAGGTTCAAGAAGGACAAAGAGAACAAAGAGACTCTATATCAATAGCAAAACTTCAGAGCCCAAAACCCTTAGTGTAAACAACACAAGGTTCATTTCCAAGTTTACCTTTTCAGTCATCGTCTGTTTGAGAATATTAAGAGATTTAAAAATTCAATTTGCGAACTGCTAATGAGTTGAATCTAAATTGTGTCTATATCCCCTCTGCAATTCATACGTTAAAGCCCTAATCTCCAGTGTGACTGTATCTGGAAATAAGACCTATAAGGAGATAATTAAAGTTAAATGACATCATAAGGGTGGAGGCCTAATCCAATAAGGTTGGTGGCCTCTTGAAAAGAAACATCTCCCCTACCTCATGATCCCCTCCCCAGGGGGCGACAGTTAAAGTCAAGAAGAATTGAAGAAACCCTTACTAATAACTGACTTCCAGTCTCTAGAACCATGAGAAAATTTATTTCTGTTGTTTAGACTCTCATTCTCTGCGACCTTGTCAAGGCAATCAGAGCTGGCTAAAGCATAACTAGTCAAAGAAGCTTTCCCACTCCTTGCTCAGTACTTGCATTGCATCCTTATAAAACACAGAGTAAAACTCTTTTGTTTCTGCAATGACCTATAGGCCCACCATCACCTAGTTACTTCTCTGATCTCGTTTCTTTCTTTTACAGAAATAGAGGCCACACCATTGGAGGAGGTGGGTTGTGTGTGTGTGTGTGTGTTGTGTGTGTGTGTGTTGTGTGTGCACACGTGGGAGGTGGGGGTGGGAAGAGTTGATGCACTCCCTATAATGCAGCCATACATGCTGATGGTTCAGTGCTCTAGCCCTGCACTGCAGTACATGAGTCCAGCAGTGTTAGGGCCACTGGGGAGATAGCTGGAGTGCTTGGGGATAGGCGGGCATATGGTACTAGAGATGTGCTATACTTATTTGAGCTATATCTCTGGCCCCGATCTCTCTCTCTCTCTCTCTCTCTCTCTCTCTCTCTCTCTCTCTCTCTCTCTCTCTCAACTTTTTGGTTGTTGAGCCACACCTGGCAGTGCTCAAGGCTTACTCCTGGTGGTGTTTGAGAAATCATATGGAGTGCTAGGGATCAAATCCAGGTTGGCTGCATGCAAGACCAGTGTCTTACCCACTGTACCAGCCCCAAGCTTTTCTTTTTTGTTCAGATATTTTCTTTTGGAAGAGGATGGGGATAAGGGTTGGGGCCATATCCAGCAGTGCTTAGTGCTAACTCCTGGTCTCTGTGCTTGGGGATCACTCCTGGTGTGCTCAAGGAGCCATAATGGTACCAAGGTTAGAACAAGAGTCAGCCTCGTGCAGACAAATGCTTTATCTTCTAAACTATCTCTCTACATAATTTTCTTATTGTGTATATCATTTTTGTCTGCATTTCATTCCAGAGTGTGAGCTTTTGAAGGGAAGAGATCTTTGTTTTATTCACTCATATATCGCCAGTGCCTCGAATAGTACTGAACTCATACTAGGATCTTAATTAAACATTTTTCCAAACGCTGCCTCTTTAATTCCTTTCAGATACCTTTTTGAATCAAAGTACTTGCTTAATTTTTATTTTAAAATGTCTGTAAAGGACCCAGAGATGTGGCTCTGTGGTAGAGAACCTGCCTTAGGTAAAGGAAGTCATGAGTTGGATCCCTAGCACTGTTCTTGTGATTCCCTAGAATTGCAGTAAGATCTCAGCACACAGCAACCAAGTGGAAAAGTTCTGGACACCACCACAACAAAGAGATGATAAAGGGGGGTAAAATAGAATAAAATAACTCTAAAAAGTCTTAAAGACTCTATTAGATAAATAATTTTTTCAAAATTCACTCACGGTCCACAGTCCTCCCGTTGTTCACGGATTTGCTCGAGCAGGCCCAGTAACGTCTCCATCGTGAGACTTGTTGTTACTGTGTTTGGCATATCGAATACGTCACGGGGAGCTTGCCAGGCTCTGCCGCGCGGGCGAGATACTCTCGGTAGCTTGCTGGGCTCTCCGAGAGGGGCGGAAGAATCGAACTCGGGTCGACCATGTTGGCTGCGTGCAAGGCAAACGTCCTACCGCTGTGCTATTGCTCCAGCCCTCAAAATTCACATATTCTTTAAATACAAGTCAAAGTTCTTATACAACTAGAATCCACAAAGGTTTAAACATATACACACACATTCTTTTGGCCAATGTCACGTAAATAAGTAAAATAAAGCATCTTATTTTTCTGTTTCTTTTTGGGTCACACCCTGTGGTGTTCAGGACTTACTCCTGGCTCTGTACTCTGAGGTGACTCCTATAGGTGTCAGCCACATGCAAAGCAAGAGCTTTTACTCCTATCTTTCTGGACTTCAGCTAATATTTTTGTTGTTATTGTTGTTTTGGGCCACACCTGGCAATGGTCAAGGCAATGTTCACTCCTGACTCTGCACTTGAGAATTACTCCTGGCAGTGTTCAGAGGACCATTTGGGATGCTGGGGATCGAACCCCATTCGACTGTATACAAGGCAAGTACCTTGTCCACTATACTATCTCTCCAACGCCCCTTAGCTAATTTTTAACTTAATATACAATTATATGAACCCTGTAAAGACATACAGAAGGTACTAATATGGAAAGAAAGACTGCAGAAAAAGTTAAGGAATCAAAAGTTTCATTTCATGATACCCGCAGCCATAAAAACATACATAATCAATTTTAGGGGAAATACAGATTTTATATCTGGATGTTAACGTTACTTCATTTTGTTCACGTTTTAGAACATTCTCTGGAGATGCAAAATTCAAAGCTTTATGACCTATCACAGATACCTAATACAAAAGGTAGAACCTGTGATGTAAAGGCCACTTTTCTGGAGATGTTATTATTTTTGTATTATTCATTCCTCAGCTCCACTATCTGCACTGCACTGTCCTCCCGTTATTCATCGATTTGCTCGATCTGGCCCAGTAATGTCTCCATCATGAGACTTGTTGTTACTGTGTTTGGCATATTGAATACGTCACGAGCAGCTTGCCAGGTTTTGCCATGTGGGCAAGATACTCTAAGTAGCTTGCCGAGTTCTCTGAGAGGGGCAGAGGAATCGAACTTGTGTCGGCCAGGTTGACTGCATGCAAGGCAAACGCCCTACCTACTGTGCTATCATTTGTCTTTTATTTTTCCAACCTTTTAATTGAATCTGTGACATAGACCATTATAATTGGATTTTAGTCATACAGTATTCCAAAACCTATCCCTCCACCAGTGTACATTTCCCCACACCAGTGTCCCCAGGTTCCTTCCCATCACCCCCTGCCTTCCTCTATGGCAGGTTCTTTTCTGTTCTATCTATCTATCTATCTATCTATCTATCTATCTATCTATCTATCTCCTTTAGGCCATTGTGGTTAGCAATATTGACCTAAAAAGTTATCAAAAATATCTCTTACCTACTTTTAACCCTCAGGTCTTGTCCAGCATGATCATTCCCAGCCATTATTGTCATACTGGTCTCTCCTCTATCTTACCTACTCTTAGCCCCTCACACACTTGTGGTTAGTTCCAACAATTGACCAGTCCTCCTAACCCCTGTTTTCCATGGCCATGGATATAATTCTTCTACTATATCTATTTTTATATACCACAAATGAATGCAGTCATTCTTATATGTGCCTTTACTTCTGACTCATTTCACTCAGCATGATAAACTCCATGTCCACCCATTTATAGGCAAATTTCATGACTTCATTTTTCCTGACAGCTGTATAGTATTTCATTGTGTATAGGTGCCATAGTTTCTTTATACATTCATCTGTTCTTGGGCACTCAGATTGTTTCCAGATTCTTGCTATGGTGAATAGTGCTGCAATGAACATAGGAGTGCAGATGGTGTTTCTGCTGTGTGTTTTGGGGCCACCCGGGTGTATTTCCAGAACTGGTATTGCTGGGTCAAATGGAGGCTCAGTTTCTAGTATTTTTGAGAAATGTCTACATTGTTTTCCAAAAAGGCTGGACCATTTGGCATTCCCACCAACAGAGAAGGAGAGTCCTTTTCTCCCCATATCCATGCCAACATCGGTTACTTTTGTTCTTTTGGATGTGTGCCATTCTCTGGGGTGTGAGATGATATCTCATTGTTGTTTTGATCTATATCTCCCTGATGATTAGTGTCCACAATCATTTTTCAACCCCAGTATTCTATCTTTGAGTTTGCAGGTTGTTACTTAGGTCAGTGAAACTCACAGTCAAGGCATCAACCACTGCTTGCAAAGCACCTTTCTTATGTGGTTTTAATTCAAGAGAAAGCTGTCCATAAAGGCATGTTTACAACATGTTTACAACAAGTGACTGGAAGTATACATAACAGCAGTGCTGTAGAAGAGGCAATTGCCAATGTGGTTGCTGAATTAAACCCTGACGGTCCTGCTCAGCAGTACTCAAAAACCATCTAGAAAGTGAAGCAGAAAACCAAAAGGATCCTTCAAGAAATAGCTGCCATGTTTTTGTGGCAATGAGCAGTTGCCTGGGAGATGTGGAAACTGCTTCCCAGTATCTTTTGGAGCATTCATCTACATAGGAGTGCCCTGGAGTTGGTCAAAGCTGCCTCTTATATGATATGGCTACTTATTCTTCTGCCAGCTCACTGATCATGTAATGACAATGTGTGGCCCACTTTTCTTCTCTTCTGCCAAACCATCAAAAGCATCATCCATTGCTTCAGGTAATATTCTCAACATCAAAATCCTTATGCTTGAGGCTTTTTCCATAAGACAGAGACTAGAAGAAATGTCAGCTGTGTGGGAAGGTGCGCTCTAGGATCCTGGGAATCACATCAACACCAGTAGTTCTCCGAAACTTTTTGTTTGTTTTTGGATCACACCAGGCAGTGCTTGGGTCATACTCCTGTTTCTACGGTCAGGGATTACTCCTAGCAGTGCCTGGAAGACCATCTTGGGATGCTAGTGATCAGACCCTGACAGGCTGCATTCAAGGCAAGCAACCTACCTCCTGTGCTATAACTCCACCCTCAGGTCTTGGAATTTTTCCTAGAAGGTAAACACACTAGAAGTAGAGGGACCATTTGTGCAAAGGAAGAATTTTTATCAGTAGTGATAGATGACTCTGTTTACCATCAATATAATCTCTGATATCTTGATAAAACCTGTCAAAACTCTATTGGTCTATTTATTAAAGATTACTATAATGGGATCTAGGAATGTAGAAAACTACAAACACCATAGAAGAGTTGAATTTAACTGGAGCCATGAACTAAATGCTATGAGTAAAATCCCTGATTGTATCAGAATGGTTTTTGTATAACCATTTTCCTTCGGGGAATATTCAGAAATCCAGCAGCCCTGTGTCTGCTTCATTTTCTCTGGTGCAAGCATCATTACCAGCTCTGCCTCCTTCAAAGCCTAATGATGCTGCTGATGCAGGTACAGGCACAGCCACAGAGTCCAGAATTGTAACAGATGAATCTTTCCAAAGAAGACTGTATATCTGGCAGAGCATATTCCCATCAATGCATTGCCATTCCTGTACAATCATGTCAATGCACCTGCCTGCCTGCTCATTCTCTCCACTTTAGTAGGAGACTTTTTTGTAAGAACGGAGAAAATCCTGGTTCATCATTCTGACTGGGAGTGTTGAGTTGGGGTGATGTGTGCCTTAGAAAATTTAGAAGACACAGTCATACATGCCATGAAGATGCTGGAAATTTGTGTCACAATCACAAACACCAGCAGGAATGAAGTTTTCATTACTCCCGGCACAACTGTCTGGCCAGTCCGTGAACTCAACTGTAATAGAAATGGACATTTCCTGTCCTTATCATGGGGCCATCATAACCTGCAGACTTTACATATCTCCAAACGAATAGGGGCTTAGAAGGGCTCCCCAAAGGCACCCCCTAATTTGATCAGTCAGTAACAGCTGGTGTGGAAAGTCACCCAGTGGTGTTGTCTGCTCTTGAATGGGAGCACCACACACAAATGTCTGTCCTCTGCCAAACATTTGACTAAATTGGTTATAAAACAGTAGTCAAGTTTACCCCATATGGCGTTCATAGAGTGGTGGAGCAAGATGAACAGAAAAATAATAGTTTTGGTCTTGCTGAGCTTCCATGGGACAAGAAACTTTCTGAACCTTTGCCTTGGAGAAAGGATGAGTAGATGAAGAAATAACTGTGGAGCAGCAAAATTTCTGTCTGCAAGTGAGCCAGTCCAGGGAATACCCATAGTTATGTGACCTTCTTACAACTTTGGGTCTTTGCACAAAGCCTATAGCTCTGTGCCATATTTATCTGCAAACCTTCAGTGGCTCTGTTCTGGAGCTGAATACCTATAAACACTGAACAAATACTTATGACAGAACAAAAAGTGGGTTGGAATATCTGCTGAGAGTGCACATACTGTCTTGTAAAGAATGCTATGAAAATAAGTAAGGGTACTAGAGTTGTCAAAGAAATTAAACAAAAGAGAGTGTTCATTCTAAAACCCAGTAGCACTTTTCCACCTCAATGTCACCAGCAACATTACCAGAATATGTACATATATATGCATACATATGCTTGTATAAATACATGTACATACATGTACGTACATGTACACACACAATGTAGTCAACTTTCTGCCAATCTGACCAGCAGTTCAATATGAGAGCCAAGGATGTAGTTCTGTTTGGGGTTTGTTGTGCGATGGGCCACCAGACCCCCCCCCCCCCCACACACACCAGGAATGCTTGTGGTCCTCCAAGTGCTGCA